>NC_135580.1:50998121-52395933 GCF_965152235.1 Eretmochelys imbricata | reverse complement strand
TCATGACCCCAGCTGTCAGAGCTATGTGTATGTGAGGAAGATTAATGACTCTGCTTATAGAAAATAAAAAAAATTGAAAAAATAAATACAAATGGAGTGTGGGTGGAGGTTGAAAAGGGACACAGAGTAGCCTCTCTGACTGACTGACTTTGCTCCAACTCCTTTATAACTGGCTCAGAGATCTCTACAGAAGAACCAGTTAGTCTAAAAAGGCTTTTAGGAGGCTTTATCAAGACAAAAAAAAATAGGATTTAGTCCTTTGATCTTGAGAGCTTGTGTGTGTGTGTGTGTGTGTATGTGCGTGTGTGTGTGTGTGCAGGGGAAATAAGCTTTTAAAATTTGATCCTCGCTCCGTGGCTCAGTAACTGAATGTGGTTCTCTCAAACCATTTGGAAAAGTATCTGACATAGAACAGAGTTTAGTTCATTGCAGCATCTGTCATGCTCAAGGTGTCACAGATTGCTTTCCAAATCAAGGCACCAGCTTTTGGCAGTGAAAATGTAGGAAAATTCACCAGCTGGTACATGCTAAGGAATAGTTTACACATAACTTTGAGTCTTGGGGCCAGTTCTTCAGCGGGTGTAAATTGGTGTAGCTACATTGGAACTATGTTGAATCACACCAGCAGTGGAGCTGGTCTTTAGACTCTGATTATGTGCAGGTGTATCACACAGGTCACTGAGCTTATCACTTACTCTTCTTCCATGAACCAAAGGGCCTTTATTTCCACCTGCACAGCCACTACAGAAGAGGGTTCACTGCTTCATCTGAACACATATCACATTGTGAAAACCAAGCTGAACCACATACCACAAAAACAGAGGGCATGGAACGTGATCATATATTTAAAATAACTTGAATTAGGCTAGGAAGAACATGTGACAACCAGTATCCCAGCCCCATCGAAGGAAGCCCTAGATTTGGAACGTCGTGTTACATTACTAACCATCTATATCTGCGTTCAGACATGAAAGGAGAGAAAGCCAAGACAGTACAACAGCCAGGTTTTATTCCTTCTTCTACATATGCTGACTTCTCTCAACAAGCACTTCCTTAAAGTCATCTTCTCTACATAATCCTGTACATAGCGTACTATCATACTATAAAGCTATACTATAATTGGGAAGCTATCTAGAATAGTACTCTGTAAAACAAAAAGTCAAGCTGATCTTTTTCCTTCCACTCTAGAGAAGAATATATGCTGTCCCTCAAGTGGGGATCCTGAAATCCTTTATCAGAAGGCAGTTCATTTTTCATTTTTTATCAAGGCAAAACCAAAAGATGGCCGTAATCTGATAGAGCAAATCAAGCTTTTAGAACACACCCAACAAATAAAAGGGAGAAGAGGTTGAATAAACTGTATTAAAACAAACCGAAGAAAGCTGATGGCAAATTATTGATGCTTCAGACCTCCAAAGTAGAAAACTCAATTAGATGCAGTACACCAAAATACTATACCCAAGGGAATTAGGCCAGAAAAGCCTTAGCAGAGGCATTTTAAAATAGACAAACATATGTCCATATCGCAGGGGTGCAGTGTGATGTAGTGGATGTACTACTGAACTGATGCTCTGGAGACATGGGGTATTTTTTCCAGGCTTTGCCACTGGCCTGGTGGAGGTGACCTTGGGCAAGTCACATCACTGCCCTGTGCCTCAGTTTCCCCATCTATAACATGGGGATAATGATACTGCCTTCCTTTATAAAGCACTTTGAGATCTACAAATGAAAAGAGCTGGATAAGAGGTAGGTACTATTATATTATGCTGTTCTCTACAACCTTTTTTATCACCATCATCCTTTGGGTATCTGAGCACCCTTCAGTTATGCATTAAGCGACATAACTAACATCTGTCATGTGGTTTGTTATTTCTCTCCTCCTCTCCCTAGTATGAAAATTGTGTGGGTAGTGTGATACTTTGTTTTGGTGAGGGGTGTTTTGTTTTTGTTCTTGAATACATTGTATGTACAGCTGTGTGTTTATATTAAGGCATTGATACGCAGACCTCATTGGTTCAGGAGCCAAATTAGCTATCAGCATTACCCAAAGGAGCCACAGTAGTGTGAATTCATTGTTTCATTTACTATATATATTATTCTCACAGCAAAGTGACTGACCAAGTATAGAATCATAGAATATCAGGGTTGGAAGGGACCTCAGGAGGTCATCTAGTCCAACCCCCTGCTCAAAGCAGGACCAATCTCCAACTAAATCATCCTAGCCAGGGCTTTGTCAAGCCTGACCTTAAAAACTTCAAAGGAAGGAGATTCCACCACCATCCTAGGTAACGCATTCCAGTGCTTCACCACCCTCCTAGTCAAAAAGTTTTTCCTAATATCCAACCTAAACCTCCCACACTGCAACTTAAGACCATTACTCCTTGTTCTGTCATCTGCTACCACTGAGAACAGTCTAGGTCCATCCTCTTTGGAACCCCCTTTCAGGTAGCTGAAAGCAGCTATCAAATCCCCCCTCCTTCTTCTCTTCTGCAGACTAAACAATCCCAGTTCCCCCAGCCTCTCCTCATAAGTCATGTGCTCCAGTCCCCTAATCAGTTTTGTTGCCCTCTGCTGGATGCTTCCCAGTTTTTCCACATCCTTCTTGTAGTGTGGGGCCCAAAACTGGACACAGTACTCCAGATGAGGCCTCACCAATGTTGAATAGAGGGGAACGATCACATCCCTCAATCTTCCGGCAATGCCCCTACTTATACATCCCAAAATGCCATTGGCCTTCTTGGCAACAAGGGCACACTGTTGACTCATATCCAGCTTCTCGTCCACTGTAACCCCTAGGTCCTTTTCTGCCGAACTGCTGCCCAGCCACTCGGTCCCTAGTTTGTAGCGGTCCATGGGAGTCGTCCGTCCTAAGTGCAGGACTCTGTACTTGTCCTTGTTGAACCTCATCAGATTTCTTTTGGCCCAATCCTCTAATTTGTCCAGATCCCTCTGTATCCTATCCCTACCCTCCAACGTATCTACCTCTCCTCCCAGTTTAGTGTAATCTGAAAACTTGCTGAAGGTGCAATCCATGCCATCCTCCAGATCGCTAATGAAGATATTGAACAAAACTGGCCCCCGGACTGACCCTTGGGATACCGCTTGATACCAGCTGCCAACTAGAAATGGAGCCATTGATCACTACCCATTGAGCTCGACAATCTAGCCAGCTTTCTATCCACCTTATAGTCCATTCATCCAGCCCATACTTCTTTAACTTACTGGCAAGAATACCAGTGGGAGACCATGTCAAAAGCTTTGCTAAAGTCAAGGAATAACACGTCCACTGCTTTCCCTCATCCACAGAGCCAGTTATCTCGTCATAGAAGGCAATGAGATTAGTCAGGCATGACTTGTCCTTGGTGAATCCATGCTGACTGTCTATCAACTGCATGAAAAATCTTGTACAGATACAGACAGACATCATCTTCCTTTCCAAATGCAAACAGATGGACATCGTACCAAAAGGACTGAAGGTAAAAAATCCATTACAATCTACATACCACACAGACTATGCTGACAGCTTGTGCCACACGCTCTCAAAGAAACTGCGGAATCACCTGATCAATATCCTCTACAGCAAACAGGGAAAGATGAAGAATGAGCTCTCAAAATGGATATTCTCATAAAAAACCAACCTTCCACACAAACTTCCTCGTGGCTGGACTTTACTAAAACTAGACAAGCCATTTACAACACACACTTTGCTTCTCTACAAAAGAAAAAGGACACTAAACTTTCTAAACTACTACATGCCACAAGGGGCCACAGCAATGGTTCCCTCAACCCACCCAGCAATATTGTTAACCTATCCAACTATACTCTCAGCCCAGCAGAAGCAGCTGTCCTATCTCGGGGCCTCTCCTTCTGCCCCTCCACCCCCACGAACATGATACACTTCTGTGGTGACCTAGAATCCTATTTTCGACGTCTCCGACTCAAGGAATATTTCCAACATACCTCTGAACAACATACTAATCCACAGAGACCTCCCTACCAACACTACAAAAAAAAGGATTCTAGGTGGACTCCTCCTTAAGGTCGAAACAGCAGACTGGACTTCTACATAGAGTGCTTCCGCCGACATGCACGGGCTGAAATTGTGGAAAAGCAGCATCACTTGCCCCATAACCTCAGCTGTGCGGAACACAATGCCATCCACAGCCTCAGAAACAACTCTGACATCATAATCAAAAAGGCTGACAAAGGAGGTGCTGTTGTCATCATGAATAGGTCGGAATATGAACAAGAGGCTGCTCGGCAGCTCTCCAACACCACTTTCTAAAAGCCATTACCCTATGATCCCACTGAGAATTACCAAAAGAAAGTACAGCATTTGCTCAAGAAACTCCCTGAAAAAGCACAAGAACAAATCCGCACAGACACACCCCTGGAACCCCGACCTGGGATATTCTATCTACTACCCAAGATCCATAAACCTGGAAATCCTGGGCGCCCCATCATCTCAGGCATTGGCACCCTGACAGCAGGATTGTCTGGCTATGTAGATTCCCTCCTCAGGCCCTACGCTACCAGCACTCCCAACTACCTTCGAGACACCACTGACTTTCTGAGGAAACTACAATCCATTGGTGATCTTCCTGATAACACTATCCTGGCCACTATGGATGTAGAAGCCCTCTACACCAACATTCCACACAAAGATGGACTACAAGCCATCAAGAACATTATCCCCGATAATGTCACGGCTAACCTAGTGGCTGAACTTTGTGACTTTGTCCTTACCCATAACTATTTTACATTTGGGGACAATGTATACCTTTAGATCAGCAGCACTGCTATGGGTACCCGCATGGCCCCACAATATGCCAACATTTTTATGGCTGACTTAGAACAACGCTTCCTCAGCTCTCGTCCCCTAATGCCCCTACTCTACTTGCTCTATATTGATGACATCTTCATCATCTGGACCCATGGAAAAGAAGCCTTTGAGGAATTCCACCATGATTTCAACAATTTCTATCCCACCATCAACCTCAGCCTGGTCCAGTCCACACAAGAGATCCACTTCCTGGACACTACAGTGCTAATAAACGATGGTTACATAAACACCACCCTATACCGGAAACCTACTGACCGCTATTTCTACCTACATGCCTCCAGCTTTCACCCTGACCACACCACACGATCCATTGTCTACAGCCAAGCTCTGCGATACAACCGCATTTGCTCCAACCCCTCAGACAGAGACAAACACCTACAAGATCTCTATTAAGCATTCTTAAAACTACAATACCCACCTGCGGAAGTGAAGAAACAGATTGATAGAGCCAGAAGAGTTCCCAGAAGTCACCTGCTACAGGACAGGCCCAACAAAGAAAATAACAGAACGCCACTAGTCGTCACCTTCAGCCCCCAACTAAAACCCCTCCAACGCATTATTAAGGATCTACAACCTATCCTGAAGGATGACCCAACACTCTCACAAATTTTGGGAGACAGGCCAGTCCTTGCCTACAGACAGCCCCCCATCCTGAAGAAAATACTCACCAACAACCACATACCACACAACAGAACCACTAACCCAGGAACCTATCCTTGCAACAAAGCCCGTTGCCAACTGTGCCCACATATCCATTCAGGGGACACCATCACAGGGCCTAATAACATCAGCCACACTATCAGAGGCTCGTTCACCTGCACATCCACCAATGTGATATATGCCATCATGTGCCAGCAATGCCCCTCTGCCATGTACATTGGTCAAACTGGACAGTCTCTACATAAAAGAATAAATGGACACAAATCAGATGTCAAGAATTATAACATTCATAAACCAGTCGGAGAACACTTCAATTTCTCTGGTCACGCGATTACAGACATGAAAGTTGCAATTCTTCAACAAAAAAACTTCAAATCCAGACTCCAGCGAGAAACTGTTGAATTGGAATTCATTTGCAAATTGGATACAATTAACTTAGGCTTGAATAGAGACTGGGAGTGGCTAAGTCATTATGCAATTAACCTATTTCTCCTTGTTTTTTCCTAAGCCCCCCACCTCCCTGATGTTCTTGTTAAACCCTGGATTTGTGCTGGAAATGGCCCACCTTGATTATCATACACATTGTAAGGAGAGTGATCACTTTAGATAAGCTATTGCCAGCAGGAGAGTGGGGTGGGGGGAGGTATTTTTTCATGCTTTGTGTGTATAAAAGATCTTCTACACTTTCCACAGTATGCATCCGATGAAGTGAGTTGTGGCTCACGAAAGCTTATGCTCAAATAAATTGGTTAGTCTCTCAGGTGCCACAAGTACTCCTTTTCTTTTTGAGAATATAGACTAACACGGCTGTTACTCTGAAACCTGTTCCTGATCACTTTCCTCTCCTCTAAGTGCTTCAGAATTGATTCCTTGAGGACCTGCTCCATGATTTTTCCAGGGACTGAGGTGAGGCTAACTGGCCTGTAGTTCCCCGGATCCTCCTTCTTCCCTTTTTTAAAAATGGGCACTACATTAGCCTTTTTCCAGTAGTCTGGGACCTCCCCTGATCGCCGTGAGTTTTCAAAGATAATGGCCAATGGCTCTGCAGTCACATCCAACAACTCCTATGGCACTCTTGGATGCATCGCATCCGGCCCATGGACTTGTGCTCATCCAGCTTTTCTAAATAGTCCCGAACCACTTCTTTCTCCACAGAGGGCTGGTAACCTCCTCCCCACGCTGTGCTGTCCAGTGCAGTAGTCTGGGGGCTGACCTTATTCGTGAAGACAGAGGCAAAAGAAGCATTGAGTACATTAGCTTTTTCCACATCTTCTGTCACTAGGTTGCCTCCCTCATTCAGTAAGGGACCCACACTTTCCTTGACTTTCTTCTTGTTGCTAACATTCCTGAAGAAACCCTTCTCGTTACTCTTGCTATCTGCAACTCCAAGTGTGATTTGGCCTTCCTGATTTCACTCCTGCATGCCTGAGCAATATTTTTATACTCTTCCCTTGTCATTTGTCCAATCTTCCACTTCTTGTAAGCTTCCTTTTTGTGGTTAAGATCAGCAAGGATTTCACTGTTAAGCCAAGCTGGTTGCCTGCCATATTTACTATTCTTTCTACACATCAGGATGGTTTGTCCCTGTAACCTCAATAAGGATTCTTTAAAATACAGCAAGCTCTCCTGGACTCCTTTCCCGCTCATTTTATTCTCTCAGGGGATCCTGCCCATCAGTTCCCTGAGGGAGTCAAAGTCTGCTTTTCTGAAGTCCAGGGTCTGTATTCTGCTGCTCTCCTTTCTTCCTTGGGTCAGGATCCGGAACTCGACCATTTCATGGTCACTGCCTCCCAGGTTCCCATCCACTTTTGCTTCCCCTACTAATTCTTCCGGGTTTATGAGTGTAACCCTTCTGCCCATCAGAGTTGACAGCAACAAGGGCCAGGTTCAATATCTAGGGGATCCATTCCAATAACACAATGCAAACCGGCTCAAGCCCCCACCCAGTGACCTGGGACAAATATATACCAACCCCGCTGGGCACCTCCAAGAGGCAATACTTCCCCTTTCGCAAGCATATAGTCTGAGTACAAAAAGCCTTTTAATAACAGAAAGAAACAATGTGGCATTATGTTGGGGAAACACAACCAACAGGATTCATAACACAACACGTGAGCAAAAACCCACCCCAAGCAAATTGGGGTATGCCCTTTCCCTTTGGTTCTTGAGTCCAGCAACCCCAAATCACCCAAAGTCCCAAAAGTCCAATGACCCCAAAGTTTCTGTCCCTGGTCAGGGCAGCCCCAGAGTTCGAAAGTTTATCTGCGGAGCTTTACCTCTCAACCTGGGTGGAGGGGGGGGGGGGAAGAGAGAGAGAGAGGTAAGGAGCACTTACATGATCTGAAGCTGACCGCCCCGCAGCTCCATAGGCCTTCGCTTCGCTCTACCAGCCGCACCACGAACCGCTTCGCTCGGCTCTGCAGCCCACAAGCAGCTCCCGCCGTCCCACAAACTGCTCCGCTCCATGTCCCACAAGCAGCTCCCGCCGTCCTATGAACTGTTCCACCAGCCTGTCCACAAGGCACTGCAGCCGTCCCACAAACTGCTCCACCATATAGCTTCAGGCTCCCCCACTACTTAACACAACACCCAGTGATTTCAGCTCTTAGTAGGGGAGCCTCAGTGCTGGTGCACCGTTAGCCCAAAGTGAGCTCAGCAGCCTGTAACTACACTCCTAATAGAATCAAAATTAGCTCTGATATTCCACAGTGGAGAGAGGAAGTACAATTAGTATGTAAGGCCCTCACCAAGGGGCCCATACCACCAAGTATTAATACTTGTCCCCAACCTCTCTCAATTCACAGAGTTTTGGAACCCATGACCCTTGCCTAGCGAGTGCTACTTGGTTGATGGTGAGTCCCTCCATCATAACAAAAGGCCAAGTACAGTTCCACTGTCCTTGATTCCCATAATCAGGGTAATAACAATTTATTCTTCCTGCCCCAATAACAGAGACACTGGGGATCCCACAGCAGCCCAAGTGACCATTTGGGCAGCTATGGCCTCATTCTAGGCAGGGTGGGTGTGCCTATGCAAATGAGATAGGCCCCAGAAGTTCTTTTCCACAACTTGCCACACCTCACCACCAGATATCAGGGTGGAGCTCATCCTGACACTGCTTTCCTGACACTGCTTACATGAGCACCGGTTAATAACACAGTAACATAACATCCTGATTGGTTAATAACTTAGATTGGTTAATAATTAAATCACACAGTGATTTAATACCATGTGCTGCAAACTGCTGCAGGAGACACATTAAAGAGCCACTTGCGGCTCCCAAGTCTCCGTCTGAGTATCACTGCTTTAAGGAAAACAAGGTCGAAGGCGTACACCTTGCACTTCAAACTGAAGGTGATGAGGTTGTTAATGGTAGTTCTTAGTTCCTGTGGGAGTTCGTTCCACAGTTTTGGACCAGCCCTCAAGAAATCTTTGTCTCCTCAATCTGAGGAATCTACACAGATCATTTTATAATTAAACACATTTGTGGAGAGCTCTGCTGGTCACTCCTTCACTCAGACCTCAAGGTCACAGTTCTTGAGATGGTTATCCAAACTTCCCAAAGCTCAGCGTGACAGGGGTTGACCCCTTTGGGGGAGACGAGGTGAAGAAAGCAACAAGATCAGTGCAGACAAGGAAAGCCCCATGTATGGATGGTTTCCAGGCAGTGGTTTAGTCAAGATATTTCTATTCTGCTCCTGATGCTGGTGGAATGATTCGGTATACTTCTACATGCTAAATACCAAATTCAGCTCTCAGCTACATGTGAGCATCCCCAAAAGACTCTGCCCCCAAAGCGCATTCTAACCCCATGTCTGATGCTGAAATCTCAATGGCGTGGCCCTACCGGGAGCTAAGGACCCACGTCAATTAGTGGTGTTCAGGCTTATCAGCACTCATCTGTGGTAAGTGTCATTCAGCCATAGCAGATGAGTGTTGTTCAGACACATCATTTCTGAACTGTGATGAAAAGCTTTCCTCCAACAGAGGCTGAAACACCCAATCCCTCACTTGTGCTTACCCACCAACCTGTGTTTTTCAAAGGCGGAAATTCCTCCAGATTCCCATAGGGGCCAGAGTCTGATCTGAGTGTCACTGTATGAAACTGCAGGTGCTCTTTATTGTCTTAACACAGTTACCTCCAATTGACATTGTGTAAGTATGTACAGAATCTGGCCCAAGATGTTTAGTGCATTGCATGAAACAGGATACTACACATGCCAGGTACTACTTTGGAGATAAGGGGTAGTTGATTTCTTGGCGTTTGCTATACATTTATTATATTTAATACCTAGCATTTGCTTTCAAAGGCATTTAGACATCCGTCTGTATCTTTGGTGTATTTACAGCATTTGCATCTCTGTGTTAAGGTATAAATAACATTTGAGTTGAAGATTTGTAGTTTAGTTTTTAAGTTGTAGATTTTTGACAATCCAGTCTTGTGTAAGCTGGTAAATGCAGCTTCAACCATGCTAATTTGTGACATTATTTCCTTCTGGACAGCTCCATTTGCTTGCTCCATTCCTGCCAAGGTAGGTGAGTATGTCTTTGCTTTCTAGTGTAATGCTTGAATTGCAAATTTCTGTGTTTCTCATTAGATTTATTTTTTTCATAATTGATTAATTAACCTAATCTGTTGTGTAATTCTGGACAGCCTTTGCTTGCACGTGGGTTGAACTTTCACTTAGATGTTATTAAAAGGGTCAGGCTAATTTTGTAATTTACACCTGGGGTGCAAATATGATGGAGCTTGCAATAATCTTTAATGAAGTATTACATTGTTTAGAAGAATTATGTCATTAGCAAATTCTAGATCTCCTACTGTTCTGTCGTTGAGCCATGTGATGCCTGTGTTATATCTGTCTACACATTTTTTCTCCAACTGCATACTTGGGTACTATAATTCCTGAATTTTGCTGTCAGGAGAAGGCATTTCCCCTACTGTACATATGCAGGACCATTTACAAAACAGATTGGAAACATATGGAGAATACATCACTGTTTGGTATTGGATATTTTACACCAATGTTATTTACTAATTCTGCAATATCTTCCAGGCTGCTTTCTCCAGCTTCACATGGAATCTCTGTGGGGAAAAGAAACAAAGGAAAGAAAATACTCCCGGGGTGATAAAACAGGAGCCTGACTAATAGCTCATCTCTCTCTCTGCAGTGTTTTTTCACAGATCAGAAATCAATTAAGGGCAAATTTCACTGGGAACTCTTTAAACAATGTAATATTTCATTAAAGATTATTGCAAGCTCCATCACATTTGCAGCCCAGGTGTGAATTACAAAATTAGCCTGATCCTTTTAATAATTTCCTCTGAGGTAACATTATACCAAGCACTCAGTGTTTAATGTAAGATCCTGGCTGTGTGGCTGCTCTTTGGAAGGGTATATTTATTGTGTTCTCCAAGATATAGATGCAAGATTGTAAGACTGAAAAGGTGGGTTTCTTAGTTTGATGTTGGTTGGGTCAGATATGGGGGTCATATGAAGCATAAGATAGGGGAGAAAGGAGGTGATTATTGAAAGAGACAAGAGGAGACACATTTTATGTCTATTACACAGATCTAAATCTGGAGTAATACCAATGGCTATAGAGGTTTTGCTCTGGAGTTATAATCTAATCTATCTAATCTATGTTCATCAAAAAATTTCCACTGAAACTGAGTTTTGATGGAAACTTGGGTTGTCAATAATTTTCTATCATGAGACATGTCTGCTTGCTGCAGAAAAATTTGTTCCTTCATCAGAGTATTTTAGCTGAAAACCAAAAGGTTTTGGCTGACAAGGGGAGTTTGTACTTTACTCCTCATGTCCCCATTTGCCTCTGTGGTTAGGGATTCCCCCGCTGGATTACACTTCCAATAATGATCCATGGCCAGGACTCCACGTTGTTCAGTTTCCCCTCACCAAAGAGTGAGACTGTGAAGTACTGCTCCCATTTTCAGTCCAAAACTTTTATTTCAATTTTTAGCCAAAACCACGAAACTTCCCCTGGAAAATATCAATGAAAATTAAAGATTTACTGTTTTCATCAAAAATTTCAATTAAAAAAATTTGGATTAGTCCTATCATCAGTCTGGCTAGCTCTTTGTTATGGTATCTCATAGTGCCTCTGAGACTGGAATCTGGTCTGATCTGGTGTTAAATCTGGTATGAGTTCCTGGCTGAGCACAGGATACCACCTCCCAGCTGGACCCATCAGGCCAAAGGCATTCCTTGTGTAAGCAGAGTCAGGATGAGCTCCACCCTGACATCTGGTGGTGAGGTGTGGCAAGTTGTGGAAAAGAACTTTAGGGGCCGATCTCATTTGCATAGGCACACCCACCCCACCTAGAATGAGGCCATAGCTGCCCAAATGGTCACTTTGGCTGCTGTGGGATCCCCAGTGTCTCTGTTATTGGGGCAGGAAGAATAAATTGTTATTACCCTGATTATGGGAATCAAGGACAGTGGAACTGTACTTGGCCTTTTGTTATGATGGAGGGACTCGCCATCAACTAAGTAGCACTCGCTAGGCAAGGGACATGGGTTCCAAAATGCTGTGAATTGAGAGAGGCTGGGAATAAGTATTAATATTTGGTGGCATGGGCCCCTTGGTGAGGGCCTTACATGCTAATTGCACTTCCTCCTCTCTCCACTATGGAATATCAGAGCTAATTTTGATTCTATTAGGAGTGTAGTTACAGGCTGCTGAGCTCACTTTGGGCTAACGGTGCACCAGCACTGAGGCTCCCCTACTAAGAGCTAAAATCACTGGGTGTTGTATTAAGTAGTGGGGGAGCCTGAAGCTATATGGTGGAGCAGTTTGCGGGACGGCTGGAGTGCCTTGTGGACAGGCTGGTGGAGCAGTTCATAGGACGGCAGGAGCTACTTGTGGGACATGGAGTGGAGCAGTTCGTGGGATAGTGGGAGCTGCTTGTGGGCTGCAGAGCCGAGCGAAGCGGTTCGTGGTGCGGCTGGTGGAGTGGAACGGAGCGAAGCGAAGGCCTATGGAGCTGCGGGGTGGTTAGCTTCAGATCATGTAAGTGCCCCTTACCTCTCTCTCTCTCTCTCCCCACCCCACCCAGGTTGAGAGGTAAAGCTCTGCAGATAAACTTTCGAACTCTGGGGCTGCCCTGACCAGGGACAGAAACTTTGGGGTCATTGGACTTTTGGAACTTTGGGTGATTTGGGGTTGCTGGACTCAAGAACCAAAGGGAAAGGACACACCCCAATTTGCTTTGAGTGGGTTTTTTGCTCATGGGTTGTGTTATGAATCCTGTTGGTGGTGTTTCCCCAACATAATGCCACATTGTTTCTCTCTGTTATTAAAAGGCTTTTTGCTACACTCAGACTATGTGCTTGCGAGAGGGAAGTATTGCCTCTTGGAGGTGCCCAGCAGGGGTGGCATATATTTGTCCCAGGTCACTGGGTGGGGGCTTGAGCTGGTTTTGCATTGTGTTATTGGAATGGAACCCCTAGATACTGAACCCGGCCCTTGTTGCTGCCAACTCTGACAGGCAGAAGGGTTACACTTGTAACACTTTTGAAGCCAGTGCAACTTCATCAGAGCTGAGTTAGGTCTACTGTATCTGTTGGACCTACTCAGTGCTTCACATGATGGTTAGATCATGCCCCTTGGTTTTGCAGGTCCCAGTTCTATCAGGAGAATGGAAGGGGTCTTTGGCTTATAGATGAGATGGGAGAATGTGCACCCTTTTTTTCATGTGGACGTTGTTCTTCCCTACATCAGTAAGATAAACTGTTAAAACTCATTCACAGCTTTTCTGCACTTTTGATTTCCTCCTTCCTTTTCCATGACACAGCTTGCTAGCCTTTGCTTCTTCTCACACCTTCAGAGTTGTAATCTCTTCCTCTTCAAAGTAATATGTCTATGACTCGTCAGTGTTTCATTTTCTGCATGATGTGTGTAAGAACTATTAGATGCCCTGGGTTTGAACCCATTCATATAACCTGCTATCTCTTTCTCCACCCTTAGGTGTCTGTATCTTCTGAGATTCTCCTAACCTTTCTCCTTCCCTTTCAACACCACAGTTCTGTCATATTAAACAGGAAGATTCTGATGATGCCACGGTATTTTCACAGAGATGCTTTCCCCTTATTCTGGCCAAACTCTTATGACCATCACCTTCCTATAACTGATTTATGCTCTTTACCAACTCCTTGTCTTGTTCACCTAAATTTCTGTCAACAACTGCTTTTCCTCCAAACCCTTTGACACTGTCTGTACTCTATACCTATTTGTTTATTCCCATGCTTGTATCCCTATGGACCAATTATAAAACTACGAGACAAGGTAAACTGAGCTTCTTTCTATATAGCATTTAAGAAATAAATAAGGTTTGGATGTTCAAAGATGTCTAAGGGATGTTGGATGTTCAAAGATGTCTAAGGGAAGTAGGCACCCAAATTACCTTGCTTTCCAATGGGAGTTGAACACCTAACGCCTGTAGGCCCCTGTGGAAATCTCTCCCTAAAACTCTGCCTCTCATACAAATTTCCTTCCTCTAGATATGAAAATTCAGGCACCATGATTTCCATCCCTCTCTCAGTGAATCCCCCTTCCACTCATTTGTCCTCACTAAAACTTGCCCTTTTCAATGTCCATTTACTAGAAGATACATCTCTCCTTATTCACAGCCCAATTATTGATTCCTCTTTGGAGATCATCTGTCTTACTGGAACGTAGCATTCTCCTTCTGATACCTCCGTCTCACTCCATCACTGAGCTCTGGGATGGGTTTCACTGGTACACTCCTATGGCTTTATGCCACTCTAGCAATGCAGAGTAGCTCTAAACCCGGTTTGACTGGCTGACTAGACTGGGTTGACACAAATGCTCATACTGCACGGGCCTTAGGTGTGATGCTCCAATTAATGCAGGTCCTGGAAGATGCCTGTGTTGAAGCTTTCAGATGGAATTCTATCTGCGTTAACTTTGGGGGACATATCTTCCATTTCATTCATAGATTATAACTTTATTGTTGTTATTAATGGAAACTAAAAAGTGCCTTCTTTTTAGAATCAGTTGGGTTTCACTTTTAGAGAAATTAGGGATGCTGTAAGATGGCCAGATGGCAGCCTCTCTCCAATCAGAGAACTGAAAGCAGCCAGGCTTTGTTTGGAGGGAGTTTCCCAATTTCAATGGCCAACTCCCAACATGCATTCCCAGGACCCTGTGGTAGCTCCCAGCTGGAGCTGCCACTTTTCCACGAGAGCGTTTCAGCCTGAAATGCCCTCTGTGCACACAAAATGGACTGGCCCAGTCTCCTGGTAAACCCTACAGAGACTTTTGGTACAACGAATGTCAGAAACACCATGGATTGTCAACTTCTGGCCTTCAGGGAGGAGAAAGTTTGTGTTGAATCCATAATACTCCCTAGCTGCCAATCAAGAAATAATATATTTAATATCGTGGTGGCTTGAAGCTCATGCTCTCTTTCAATCTGTAGAGCATCAAGATCTAAAATTAGAGCTGAGAGAATAATTCCTATCATTTAATAGATTGTACAAATTTAGTTTCTATTTGTCTTCATGAATTGTCCTTGAAAAGTTTACAGTTTTCTACAATGTATTTGTTATTTGAAGATTTGATGTTTTTCTAAAAGAGCTGCTCTAGGAATTATTTTGGGGAAATTCTATGTCCTGTGTTACACAGGAAGTCAGACTAGATGATCACAATGGTCCCTTCTGGCCTTGGAAACTAGGCATCTATGAAAATTATTTTATAAATGATTTCTGCAAAGAATTCATGGCCTGTATATGATCTGTGAGTAATTCATTACAAGAGCTTGGTATCTGACAGTTGATCAGTATTATTAAGTTTTGATTGTTCAAAATGTCATTTGTTCTGTTCTCTGGTTGGATGAATTTAATGAAGAAGTGGTACAAATATTTCTCATAATTTGCTTTCTGAGAATATTCTCTGACATTCACTTCATATTTGCTGTTTCAACAAATCTTCCTACCAGTAAATTTGTCTGGCAGAATATTCAAACAAAGGATGCAATAAAGTCACATTTTTATTCAAGTAAATATTTTGGATTTTTTTTTGTTGAGATAGTCACCCAGATCTAATAAAAACAAATTGTTACAAGTTGTTTTCACAATTTCTTACAGTCTGGATTTTTAAAAATTCTTTTAAGGGTATTTACTATATAGTGAAAGCAAAAGAGAACCTGGTCCTAAACCAAAATAACATATTCAAAGTGAGCATGCAGTATTGTTGGAGCTGAGTCAGTACCAGGATATTAGAGAGACAAGGTGAGTGAGGTAATATCTCTTATTGGTCCAACCTCTGTCGGTGAGAGAGACGAACAATAGCTGTGTCACGATTTCTTCTAAATAATAAAAGAGAAACATTTCCCCCTACTAAATTAAGTAAAGTATCATACTAAATTTGGCTAACAAACAAACTCAGCTAAAAATGATCCCTCAAAACAAAATGCCACCAAAACAAAACATTATACTGCACACACAATTCTCCTCTTGGTGACAGGATGAGAGAGAGAATGAACCACACACGACAGATGTTAGTCACGTTGCTTAATGCATGACTGGAAGGTGTTCAGATACTACAGTGATGAGAGTGGGATAAGAACCTATATGGAATAGAACTTTAAAAAATGGACCATAATTGAGTTTGCTCATCTACTGTATCCAATTTTACCTGCTTATCCCGTGTAAGTACTTAGGTCTTTTTCTCTCCATTTGTATCTTTAGAGATAGAAATAAATTGGGTGTTTTTCACTTCTGGGAAATGTTCCTATCTTGGTTTATGGCTTATAATATCTCTAAAAGTGCTTCGCCTGGCAACTCCAAAAGCATTTTAATCTGTTGGTAATTGTGTGGACTGGTACCTGTGCCTACTCTGAGAATTTATTTAGGTTGAGTCACAGTTTCTAAAGTAGTTATGCTTTAGAGTTCTAAACTTCAGGTTTAAAATATTTAATCTCCCTGGGCTCATAGGTTCAAATCCAGACATGGCTGGCTCAGCACTTCATCCTTCCCATATCAATAAACTGAATTGTATGAAGTGTACTATTTGGATTAATGATGGAGCATTCACTACAACTGACCTCCGATCCAGGCCAGGAGACTGGCCTCTGAGTGAGTATAGTTCTCCATCAACCAGATCCACTTGGGAGAAATCCTCAGAGGTCTCAGGGAAGACACATAGAAGATGACTCATTCTCCTCATAAAGAGTCTGCTTCAAGAAAGCCTCAGTCTCCTCAAAGTAAAACCCCTTTGGAGACCTCACATTCTATTTTGGTACCACTGAAGTTCCAGGCTCCGTTGGTATTGATTCAGCACCTAGGACACCAGGCTCCTCTAAGACTAAAGGCACCAAAAATGCCTTGGTGGTGAGACCCTCTGTACTGCAGAAGCAGGACACCGCAGGAAAGGAGTCTAAGCACTCCACTTCTCAAAAGGCGGTACCCACAGCTCTTTTGGTACGCTCCATACCTGAGCCCACCACCAAGACATCCTTAGTATTGGGGGGATGCCACGCTTCTCATATTGTTTCACTTCATCCCAAGTCATCTTTGTCAGTACTGTTGACTTCTGTCAGACAAGATTTACCAGAGCATTCTATGCCCATGGCAGCAATGATGAAACCTTGCCCTGTGCCATCTCAAACCCACCCAGTACCACAAGAATTCAGATACTCCAGGGACTTATTCATTTCAGATGAGCCAGAGTGTCTCCTGCTTGTGCGTACTGAATGGCTGTTGGTACCAAGAGTGACACAGTTGCTGAGATTGGACCTTTCCCTGGTACCATTCGATTCTCCAGCACACTCTGAAAGTGACAGAGCACCTCCTTTAGACAAGGAGGGATTCTCTTCTGAGTCCCAACTTCCCAAGTCCCAGTGCAGGATTCCTCTATTTACTAACCAAGGGACTTCCCTCATGATGCTTTTGCGGGGAGGGAGGAGTTACATCTGAGATGGAAGCTGTGCCCCTTTGCTCTGGTTCAGACACCACTGGATGCCATATCCCATACCGTATGGGCCCCTTGGCAGCCATTCTGGGATTCTTGGGCTGCAAATCAACAGCAATTCTCATGAGCCCCTAGTCTTTCTCATGGGGACCACAGAAGGAGATATTCTCCTGCTCCATCTATTCCTCCTCCATTACTTCAAGTGCAGGAATCCTTTGAAGAACAGGAGGCCAAAGCAGATGAGGAGTGTACTCTACAAACAATTATCTCCTCATCTTCTTTGGCTGAGGTGGTTATGCCCCCCCTACCTTCTCTGGCTGATGATTTCAGTCAATTGAAGTCTTAATGAAATGCATTGCACTCCTTACAGATCCCTTAGAAGAGGTCAGGGATAAGCATAAGCTCCTGGATATTCTTCAAAGACAGCCTCTGCTTATGTTGCCCTGCCAATCATGAGGAACTGTTGGACCAAGACCATTGGGCAGACCCCAGAAAAGATACTACTGACGTGCAAATGTGCCCATAAAAATTTATTAAAGCTAATGTTAAATATATATATATAATACACAGGTTGAGAAAAGAGTGTCTGTACATCTGGGTATAGGGCTTAGATTATCCACAAATACAAAGTTTGTTTTTAAAGTCATATGACACATAGAGTACATAATCAGCAATAACCCAAATTTAGGTGACTAGATTTAACAATACAGTTTAGAATCTGAATACTCAGGTACATCACTTATGAAAAGTTGTACAGACTTTTGGTCATGAAAAGCAAAATATATCAATGAGTGGCGATTGTCCCACAGTAATTGTGAATTAGGTTGATTGTCCATTTAGAAACTACAATCCGTGAGGAAAGTATTTCAGTTACTTTCCTGACTGTGCTTCTCATTGGCACACCAGCTCATCCCTCCTGGTATTGCTGATATCCAGTGACATGTTCTATATAGATGTCCCTTGACCACCTGATGGCGTCCAACACCATGAGTTGCCGCATCAGCCAAGCATAGCACTGATCGATTCCGCATTCTCTCAGCACTCGCTTGTTACTGGGGTCCCATGCACCCAAGGCTCCAACTATCAGTTATGTCTTTGATGTTTCCAGGGCTGACTCAGGATGGTTTATATACTAAACACACACAAACTGGACAAATTGGTGTTATTTCCTCGTCAAGTACGAGACTCTCCCAGTTGTTGAAGAGACCCCAACAGCATTCCATTCATCCAGCCCTCCCCAACCATCACCATAAACACAAATGCATCTCTGGTGGTTTGGAGGGGGGCACAATTAGGGATTCACACCATTCAGGTCAAATGGTCTGTCCAAGAAGCACAGTTACACATCAGTCTCCTGGAGCTGAGGGCAGTCAGGAATGACTAGACCCACTTCCTGCCATAATAATCATGATAGACAAGATAGCTTGCATGTTCTACGTCAACCAGCAGAGGGAGGAGTGGGCCAGGTTCCCTTCTCTTTGTGCCAAAACAATGAGGCTATAGATCTGGTGCAGAGTCAACTGCATCCTAAGTTTGGCAACCTACCTCCCGGTCATGCAAAACACCATTGCTGAAGTTGTCAGCCGACACTTCTCCCAGGACTATAAATGGGAGTTGGACTCTCAAAATCTCAATCACATTCTTCTGTCTTGAGGAGTTCCAGAAGTGGATCTCTTTGCCCCATTAACCAACAGTAAGTGCAAATGATGTGCTTAAAAGGCCCTCACTCACTGTGAGATGCTTTCCTCATTCCAGGGACAAGGGGCTTTCTGTATGTATTTCCTCCAATGCCCCAGATTATGAAGATGGTAAACAAAATTAAGCAAGACAAGTCCAAGATCATATTAATCATTCCAACATGGCCCAGACAGATCTTGTACCTTTACCTGATTTGCCTTGCTGCTTGTCCAATGTGGACTCTTGCATCCATTTACAACCTTCTCTTTCAAGATGCCAATCAGACTCTTAATCCTGAAGGTCGAAACAGCAGACTGGACTTCTACATAGAGTGCTTCCGCCGACGTGCACGGGCTGAAATTGTGGAAAAGCAGCATCACTTGCCCCATAACCTCAGCCGTGTAGAACACAATGCCATCCACAGCCTCAGAAACAACTCTGACATCATAATCAAAAAGGCTGACAAAGGAGGTGCTGTTGTCATCATGAATAGGTCGGAATATGAACAAGAGGCTGCTCGGCAGCTCTCCAACACCACTTTCTAAAAGCCATTACCCTATGATCCCACTGAGAGTTACCAAAAGCAACTACAGCATTTGCTCAAGAAACTTTCTGAAAAAGCACAAGAACAAATCTGCACAGACACACCCCTGGAACCCCGACCTGGGATATTCTATCTACTACCTAAGATCCATAAACCTGGAAATCCTGGGCGCCCCATCATCTCAGGCATTGGCACCCTGACAGCAGGATTGTCTGGCTATGTAGACTCCCTCCTCAGGCCCTACGCTACCAGCACTCCCAACTACCTTTGAGACACCACTGACTTCCTGAGGAAACTACAATCCATCGGTGATCTTCCTGATAACATCATCCTGGCCACTATGGATGTAGAAGCCCCCTACACCAACATTCCACACAAAGATGGACTACAAGCCGTCAAGAACACTATCCCCGATAATGTCACGGCTAACCTGGTGGCTGAACTTTGTGACTTTGTCCTTACCCATAACTATTTTACATTTGGGGACAATGTATACCTTCAGATCAGCGGCACTGCTATGGGTACCCGCAATGCCCCACAGTATGCCAACATTTTTATGGCTGACTTAGAACAATGCTTCCTCAGCTCTCGTCCCCTAACGCCCCTACTCTACTTGCGCTATATTGATGACATCTTCATCATCTGGACCCATGGAAAAGAAGCCCTTGAGGAATTCCACCATGATTTCAACAATTTCCATCCCACCATCAGCCTCAGCCTGGTCCAGTCCACACAAGAGATCCACTTCCTGGACACTACAGTGCTAATAAACAATGGTCACATAAACACCACCCTATACCAGAAACCTACTGACCGCTATTCCTACCTACATGCCTCCAGTTTTCACCCTGACCACACCACATGATCCATCGTCTACAGCCAAGCTCTGTGATACAACCGCATTTGCGCCAACCCCTCAGACAGAGACAAACACCTACAAGATCTCTATCAAGCATTCTTACAACTACAATACCCACCTGCAGAAGTGAAGAAACAGATTGATAGAGCCAGAAGAGTTCCCAGAAGTCACCTGCTACAGGACAGGCCCAACAAAGAAAATAACAGAACGCCACTAGCCGTCACCTTCAGCCCCCAACTAAAACCCCTCCAACGCATTATTAAGGATCTACAACCTATCCTGAAGGATGACCGGGGGCTAAGATTCGTGATGTGACGGAGAGACTGCCGAGACTCATCAAGCCCTCGGATCGCTACCCCTTCCTGCTTCTCCACGTGGGCACCAATGATACTGCCAAGAATGACCTTGAGCGGATCACTGCGGACTACGTGGCTCTGGGAAGAAGGATAAAGGAGTTTGAGGCGCAAGTGGTGTTCTCGTCCATCCTCCCCGTGGAAGGAAAAGGCCTGGGTAGGGACCGTCGAATCGTGGAAGTCAACGAATGGCTACGCAGGTGGTGTCGGAGAGAAGGCTTTGGATTCTTTGACCATGGGATGGTGTTCCATGAAGGAGGAGTGCTGGGCAGAGACGGGCTCCATCTTACGAAGAGAGGGAAGAGCATCTTTGCCAGCAGGCTGGCTAACCTAGTGAGGAGGGCTTTAAACTAGGTTCACCGAGGGAAGGAGACCAAAGCCCTGAGGTAAGTGGGAAAGAGGGATACCGGGAGGAAGCACAGGCAGAAATGTCTGTGAGGGGAGGGCTCCTGCCTCATACTGGGAATGAGGGGCGATCAACAGGTTCTCAAGTGCTTATATACCAATGCACAAAGCCTTGGAAACAAGCAGGGAGAACTGGAGGTCCTGGTGATGTCAAGGAACTATGATGTGATTGGAATCACAGAGACTTGGTGGGATAACTCACATGACTGGAGTACTGTCATGGATGGTTATAAACTGTTCAGGAAGGACAGGCAGGGCAGAAAAGGTGGGGGAGTAGCACTGTATGTAAGGGAGCAGTATGACTGCTCAGAGCTCCGGTACGAAACTGTAGAAAAACCTGAGTGTCTCTGGATTAAGTTTAGAAGTGTGTGCAACAAGAGTGATGTAGTGGTGGGAGTCTGCTATAGACCACCGGACCAGGGGGATGAGGTAGATGAGGCTTTCTTCCGGCAGCTCACGGAAGCTACTAGATCACATGCCCTGATTCTCATGGGTGACTTTAATTTTCCTGATATCTGCTGGGAAAGCAATACTGCGGTGCATAGACAATCCAGGAAGTTTTTGGAAAGCGTAGGGGACAATTTCCTGGTGCAAGTGCTAGAGGAGCCAACTAGGGGGGGCGCTTTTCTTGACCTGCTGCTCACAAACCGGGTAGAATTAGTGGGGGAAGCAAAAGTGGATGGGAATCTTGGAGGCAGTGACCATGAGTTGGTTGAGTTCAGGATCCTGACGCAGGGAAGAAAGGTAAGCAGCAGGATACGGACCCTGGACTTCAGGAAAGCAGACTTCGACTCCCTCAGGGAACGGATGGCCAGGATCCCCTGGGGGACTAACTTGAAGGGGAAAGGAGTCCAGGAGAGCTGGCTGTATTTCAAGGAATCCCTGTTGAGGTTACAGGGACAAACCATCCCAATGAGTCGAAAGAATAGTAAATATGGCAGGCGACCAGCTTGGCTTAACGGTGAAATCCTAGCGGATCTTAAACATAAAAAAGAAGCTTACAAGAAGTGGAAGGTTGGACATATGACCAGGGAAAAGTATAAAAATATTGCTCGGGCATGTAGGAATGAAATCAGGAGGGCCAAATCGCACCTGGAGCTGCAGCTAGCGAGAGATGTTAAGAGTAACAAGAAGGGTTTCTTCAGGTATGTTGGCAACAAGAAGAAAGCCAAGGAAAGTGTGGGCCCCTTACTGAATGAGGAAGGCAACCTAGTGACAGAGGATGTGGAAAAAGCTAATGTACTCAATGCTTTTTTTGCCTCTGTTTTCACTAACAAGGTCAGCTCCCAGACTGCTACGCTGGGCATCACAAAATGGGGAAGAGATGGCCAGCCCTCTGTGGAGATAGAGGTGGTTAGGGACTATTTAGAAAAGCTGGACGTGCACAAGTCCATGGGGCCGGACGAGTTGCATCCGAGAGTGCTGAAGGAATTGGCGGCTGTGATTGCAGAGCCATTGGCCATTATCTTTGAAAACTCGTGGCGAACCGGGGAAGTCCCGGATGACTGGAAAAAGGCTAATGTAGTGCCAATCTTTAAAAAAGGGAAGAAGGAGGATCCTGGGAACTACAGGCCAGTCAGCCTCACCTCAGTCCCTGGAAAAATCATGGAGCAGGTCCTCAAAGAATCAATCTTGAAGTACTTGCATGAGAGGAAAGTGATCAGGAACAGCCAGCATGGATTCACCAAGGGAAGGTCATGCCTGACTAATCTAATCGCCTTTTATCATGAGATTACTGGTTCTGTGGATGAAGGGAAAGCAGTGGATGTATTGTTTCTTGACTTTAGCAAAGCTTTTGACACGGTCTCCCACAGTATTCTTGTCAGCAAGTTAAGGAAGTATGGGCTGGATGAATGCACTATAGGGTGGGTAGAAAGCTGGCTAGATTGTCGGGCTCAACGGGTAGTGATCAATGGCTCCATGTCTAGTTGGCAGCCGGTGTCAAGTGGAGTGCCCCAGGGGTCTGTCCTGGGGCCGGTTTTGTTCAATATCTTCATAAATGATCTGGAGGATGGTGTGGATTGCACTCTCAGCAAATTTGCGGACGATACTAAACTGGGAGGAGTGGTAGATACGCTGGAGGGGAGGGATAGGATACAGAAGGACCTAGACAAATTGGAGGATTGGGCCAAAAGAAATCTGATGAGGTTCAATAAGGATAAGTGCAGGGTCCTGCACTTAGGACGGAAGAATCCAATGCACCGCTACAGACTAGGGACCGAATGGCTAGGCAGCAGTTCTGCGGAAAAGGACCTAGGGGTGACAGTGGACGAGAAGCTGGATATGAGTCAGCAGTGTGCCCTTGTTGCCAAGAAGGCCAATGGCATTTTGGGATGTATAAGTAGGGGCATAGCGAGCAGATCGAGGGACGTGATCGTCCCCCTCTATTCGACATTGGTGAGGCCTCATCTGGAGTACTGTGTCCAGTTTTGGGCCCCACACTACAAGAAGGATGTGGATAAATTGGAGAGAGTCCAGCGAAGGGCAACAAAAATGATTAGGGGTCTGGAACACATGACTTATGAGGAGAGGCTGAGGGAACTGGGATTGTTTAGTCTGCAGAAGAGAAGAATGAGGGGGGATTTGATAGCTGCTTTCAACTACCTGAAAGGGGGTTCCAAAGAGGATGGCTCTAGACTGTTCTCAATGGTAGCAGATGACAGAACGAGGAGTAATGGCCTCAAGTTGCAGTGGGGGAGGTTTAGATTGGATATTAGGAAAAACTTTTTCACTAAGAGGGTGGTGAAACACTGGAATGCGTTGCCTAGGGGGGTGGTGGAATCTCCTTCCTTGGAAGTTTTTAAGGTCAGGCTTGACAAAGCCCTGGCTGGGATGATTTAATTGGGAATTGGTCCTGCTTCGAGCAGGGGGTTGGACTAGATGACCTTCAGGGGTCCCTTCCAACCCTGATATTCTATGATTCTATGATTCTATGACCCAACACTCTCACAAATTTTGGGAGACAGGCCAGTCCTTGCCTACAGACAGCCCCCCATCCTGAAGCAAATACTCACCAACAACCACATACCACACAACGGAACCACTAACCCAGGAACCCATCCTTGCAACAAAGCCCGTTGCCAACTGTGCCCACATATCTATTCAGGGGACACCATCACAGGGCCTAATAACATCAGCCACACTATCAGAGGCTCGTTCACCTGCACATTTACCAATGTGATATATGCCATCATGTGCCAGCAATGCCCCTCTGCCATGTACATTGGTCAAACTGGACAGTCTCTACATAAAAGAATAAATGGACACAAATCAGATGTCAAGAATTATAACATTCATAAACCAGTCGGAGAACACTTCAATCTCTCTGGTCACGCAATTACAGACATGAAGGTCGCTATCTTAAAACAAAAAAACTTCATATCCAGACTCCAGCGAGAAACTGCTGAATTGGAATTCATTTGCAAATTGGATACTATTAATTTAGGCTTAAATAGAGACTGGGAGTGGCTAAGTCATCATGCAAGGTAGCCTATTTCCCCTTGTTTTTCCTACCACCACCCCCCTCCCCCAGACGTTCTGGTTAAACTTGGATTTATGCTGGAAATGGCCCACCTTGATTATCATACACATTGTAACGAGAGTGGTCAGTTTGGATGAGCTATTACCAGAGGGAGAGTGAGTCTGTGTGTGTGTGTGGGGGGGGGAGAAAACCTGGATTTGTGCTGGAAATGGCCCACCTTGATTATCATGCACATTGTAGGGAGAGTGGTCACTTTGGATAAGCTATTACCAGCAGGAGAGTGAGTTTGTGTGTGTGTGTTTTTTTGGGGGGGTGGGGGTGAGAAAACCTGGATTTGTGCTGGAAATGGCCCACCTCGATTTTCATACACATTGTAAGGAGAGTGGTCACTTTGGATAAGCTATTACCAGCAGGAGAGTGAGTTTGTGTGTGTGGTTTTTGGAAAAAAGGGGGGGGATGAGAAAACCTGGATTTGTGCTGGAAATGACCCACCTTGATTATCATACACATTTGTAAAGAGAGTGGTCACTTTGGATGGGCTATTACCAGCAGGAGAGTGAGTTTGTGTGGGGTGGGCGGAGGGTGAGAAAACCTGGATTTGTGCTGGAAATGGCCCAACTTGATTATCATACACATTGTAAGGAGAGTGATCAATTTAGATGAGCTATTACCAGCAGGAGAGTGGGGTGGGAGGAGGTATTGTTTCATGGTCTCTGTGTATATAATGTCTTCTGCAGTTTCCACAGTATGCATCCGATGAAGTGAGCTGTAGCTCACGAAAGCTTATGCTCAAATAAATTGGTTAGTCTCTAAGGTGCCACAAGTACTCCTTTTCTTAATCCTAACCTGGGAATTCTTTGCCTGAAGGATAGGTTACTTGATGGTTCATGGGAATAGAGTCTTCCTATTCTGCAGATGTACAACAGGTGTCATTAAATAGTAAGAAAAGGTCTACATAAAATACTTATGTGCAGAAATGGGGGGGGGGAGAATCACCCCTGGTGTGACCAGTGATGTCTTTCATCCATCCATTCATTCTTCACTCTCTGCTGTCCTTAATTATCTGCTGGAATTAAAAAACGCAGGATTATATATGAGTTCCATAAGAGTTCACTTGGCAGCTATAACAGCCTTTCATTCATTCCCTGGTTGAGGGATTCTCAGTGTTTGCTCATTCCACCATTGCAAGATTCATTACGGGGTTGAGGAACCTTTCCCCTCAGATTAGAGAACCCACCCCTGTATGGGATTTCAATTTTGTTTTCAAATGTCTTATGAAACTCCTTTTCAAACCCATGGCCATGTGTTCCCTTCTTTATCAGCCCATGGAAACAGCCATTTTGGTAGCCATCACTTCTGCTCAGAGTTGGGGAATTGGCAGCTTCAATGGTAGACCCTCCCTTTATATGATGTTTCAAGGACAAAGTCTCATCATAGCATCATAGAAATGTAGGGCTGGAAGGGATCTCGAGAAGTCATCCAGTCCAGCCCCCTAGACCATCCCTAGCAGGTGTTTGTCCAACCTGATATTAAAAATCTCTATTGATGGGGATTCCACAACCTCCACTGGAAGCCTATTCCAGAGTTTAACTACCCTTATAGGTAGCACATTTTTCATAATGTCTAACCTAAATCTCCCTTGCTGCAGACTACTTCTTTCCTTCATTACTTCTTGTCCTACCTTTAGAGGACATGGAGAACAACTGATCATCATCCTCTTTATAACAGTCCTTCACATATTTGAAGATTGTTATCTGGTTACCCCCGTTGCATCCAAGTCATCCATCTCCTAATTTTCTTCTCAAAACCCACATCAGACCAGGAAGATGCTGCCTTCCATACCCTAGATTCAGGAAGATGCAAGCCTCTTATTTGGCTAGAACCAGATCTTTCAAAAAATCTCCAAAACTTAGTATCAGTTGTTGATGGGTCAAAAGGGTACATAATCTCCATCTGGAGAGACTTTGGGTGGGTTCCTAAATCTATTATTTCTTGCTATGAATCTGCTGATTTACAACCTCCTCCTAGGGTATCAGCCCATTCCACGAGGTCTCTTTCTACCTCTATGGCATGATTCAAAAAAGTCCCCATAGTTGAGATCTGCAAGGCAGCAACTTGGTCTTCAGTACATAAATTCTCCAAGCACTACATGGTGGTTCATTCTTCTAGATCAGATGCTGCCCTTGGGAATGTAGTCTTATCTTCAATATTGGACCTGGCTCCAAAGCTCCCTCCTCCTGTTAAAGAAACTGCTTGAAAGTCACCTGAAGTGGAGCACCCATAGGACCACTACTTGAAGGAGAGGTTGCTCACCTAGTGTAGTAACTGGAATTCTTCGAGGTGTGTGTACCTGGGGTGCTCCACTACCTGCCCTCTGTCCCCTCTGCTTCAGTTTGCTTACGGGACTTTGCAGTGGAGAAGAAACTGAGGCCAGTTTGCCCATGCAGCCCTATATATCCTCAGTGTGGTGTACAAGGAGGAGTAAGGGTGCATTCGTGGGCCAAATGGGCACTACTACCAAAAATCTCCAATCAAAGGTGCCTGGGGTGTAAGCACACCTGAAGCAGCGCACGCCTGGGGGGACACATCTCAAAGAATTTAGTGACTGCACAAGGTGAGTAACCTCTCCTACTCTATGTAGTGCAGACATTAAAGATCCAGTGATGCTATTTTACAAAATCCGCTTTCCTTCCTAGGTTGCATGAAGATACATAGTATACAGCAGTTGGTGGGTGACTGGGGACAGGAAGGCAGAGATAAGGAAGCTCTGATTTACCATTCTATCTAATGTTTAGTTTGCTAATTTATTGTAAGTGTAACCTTCACTTCGACTCATTTGGCTTCCACACGTGTTTTAAAGGAAAGTGTTCCACGGAGGGCATTGACAGGTATCTACAGCCTTAACTCTATTCAAACAAAGCTTTAATTTGGGAATATGCACCTTGGCCAGAATAATTTTCCTTTCCTTTTCTCCTGGACTGGCTGGCCAATGGTTAAAGCCTCCACAGGTGCAGCCTTGTGTGATTAACATCCACTGAAACCTGGAGTTCGTGGAGATAATTAAGATTTAATTAGATACTGCATTTGGCTGCCTCCCCCTAGTCCTGACATCCTACCACAACAGTGAGACAACTATCTCTTTGTTCCTTGCATTAGTCCTGGATGAAAGCTACAAGGGCAATGGAAGATGAGAGGGAGTGATGAGCACCCACAGTGTTTGCAGAGGAGAGGATAGGATTTGATTATGTTTCTAGGCAGGGGAGCAAGATGGGCTGCTTGTGACATTTTCATATTGCATCAGCTCTTTGATGGGCTGTGGACACTGAAAAGTCATCACTGGAGTGGCCTGGGTTTGCTAATTTTGGAGGCATCCTTGAAAAGGGCAGGGTAATCACATGTCCTTTCCATTTGTAAAGGTTCCCCACCCCCGAATTCCCATTGCATGGGGTGGCTGAGGGAAAAGCAAACACTCAGTGAGAGGAAGCCCATGCATCACTGTAGCAGATTGACACTCACTGGTGTGGCACCTCCTGTTGATTGCCTCAGGAATTAGCTCAATTTCAGCTCTCAGAGCACCTTCTGCTGTCTGGTGTCTTCCCTGCCTCAGGCCCCCATGTCCCTGCCAGCAGTACCCCCTCACTTTGGGTCTCCCCTCCCAGGGGAACTCCCAACCCGCTATACCCACCTTGCCTCAGTAGCTACTGCCAGTAGCCACTGGCCCCCATTCTCTGGGGCAGACTGCAGTGTGTAATGGCCACTCATCACTGGCAAAGGGGTAGGTCCAACTGCCTCTTCCTCTCCCTGTGCTTCACCTCTTCAGCCCCAGTACCTCTCTAGACAAGGCAGGGCCGGATTAAGACCTTTAGAGGCCCTAAGCACTGAAAAGATTATGGTCACCCCCCACATATGTAATTCAAAATAAAAACAATACTATACCATAAAATAAAAATTTTATTTTTCAAAATGACACAAAACTTACATGTATGCTGAAATTAAAATATCTTCTTTCTAGATTTTCTGATTGCAAAATTCTGGATAAATTCATCAAAACTGACTCGACAAAGCATGTCCACTTCCATACACAATAGGGAAAATGAATCAAGTCTGTCCTGACACATTGTTGTTCTCTGAGGGTTTTTTATTCTTTTCAGCTGAGAAAAAGAGCATTCTGAGGAGCAGTTAGTAATCATCGATGTTAGAAAAATACGTAGTGCGATCTCTACATTTGGAAATACATATTGTATTCTGTCTTTCAATATTGCGTCATGAAGATCAATGTGACTTAATTTCATTTTTCCTGTTTCATTAAACTTTGCGTGCATATAACAGTGTATATTTTTATGTATATATATAATATATATATAAGAAAAAAACAAATCAAGTACGTATAACTCAGAAGAATATATCAATAACAAAACATAAATTTATTGCAATACATGACAGGATCTGATTTCCTCGCA
Organism: Eretmochelys imbricata; assembly: GCF_965152235.1. NCBI lineage: Eukaryota > Metazoa > Chordata > Testudines > Cheloniidae > Eretmochelys > Eretmochelys imbricata. The sequence goes on along the minus strand of NC_135580.1, from coordinate 52,366,696 downwards.
TAATTTCAATCTATGTTAGTAGGACACCCCCCTGGTTTAGGTGGGGATAAGTAATAAAAAGAGAACAGAAAAATGGGGGAAGAGTGTGTAGTGGAGTGTAAGGAAGTCTAACAAAGTTCTGATTTTTCCCATGATGACCACTTCAATGCTTTTTTTGAAATATCAAATATCAATTTTTTTCAAAAAAAAAATCTCCTTTTTTTGTGCTCCCTGCTTTGCTGGTGCCCTAAGCACGTGCTTAGTCTGCCTGTTGGGTAATTCAAGCCTCAAGGCCTTAGCCTGCAGAGTTGCCAGGCTAGAGCTCTCCAGCTCCTCTCACCTTTCCCTAGCATTGCTCTGCATCAGGTACCCTCTGTTCCCAGGCAGCTAGGCCCTTCTCCCTTCAAAGCTAGAGAGAGACTCTGACCCAGCTCCTCCCTTAGCCCTTCTTATCAGGGCCTGCTGTGGCCTGATTAGGTGTGGCCCCAGCTGTGGCCACTTCCCCAATCAGCCTACCGTTAACCTTGTTTTCCAGGAGCAGGGTAAGGGTCCTGCTACAATCACTGATTAGAAAGAGGTGTTAACAGACTGAGTGAAGAAGGCAAAATGTGAAAATCACACAATGGAGGCTGTACAGATACACATAACACAGATATGGTGGTAGTGATGAGGAAGAGCCAGAAAGCCCTGCTCAGCCAAAGAGGTGCAGTACATTTCTCCATTCAGGCATTCTACTTGTTTAAACTTTTGTCATCTCCTTAGTGTAATGGATATTTATTGCTGCAGAGCTACCACAGGGCTTAGGGTGAAGGAGGAAACAACTGTTAAGAGGTTACATTTATTGCTTTAATTACCCCCTCTGTCTCACTCGCTTCTCTCACTCCTTTCCTCTATGCTTCTGTTTGTGTCTCTCTTTCTCTTCTCTTTTGTCCCTATCCCAGAGTAGGTGCCAGCTGTCCAGTTTCTGCCTTTTGGATTCATCTTGGGCTTTACAGCGATGCTACTTGAGACTCCTAAATAAAGGCTGGTAAAATACTTGGATTATCTCAGAGAAAGAATTTGTAATGTGGCATGTGTATGTACCACTGCCCTCTGAGGGCCAGTGTTAGACCTGCTCAAGTGTTGTTATGTCGCTTTCTGCTGGCTGACTTGCAAAGAGGATTACAGGCCTTGAGATGCCTACAGCAGAGGAGCAATGCTGGAGTTAGAAGCTGTGTTTTGGAATTCTCTCCCCTTGAACTGCATGAAGTGCAATGCAGCTACAGAGGATGGAGAAATGGATGACTGTGGAGTGTGACATACCCAGGACAGACACCCCTAGCAAAATGAAGTTCACCATTGTATTTTAGGATCTGTACTTCTCAAGCTGATTGCAAAAATCCACTTCTGCTTCTTCTCTTCCTTTGTGCCAAGGGAAAGGATGAGACTGTGGAGGGTAGCCCCTTGCCTGCCAGGCATTAGTGTAAGCTTTAAGGGAAATGTTGCACCAGCTGCAGTCACAGAAGGTGCAAAGTCACATTGCAAAAATCCCACTCAGCCCACTGCGCCGTTCAAGTAAATCCTGCCTTGGATGAAGTCAGTTGCAGATACTTTGCTATTCAAAGCCAGGTGCCTTTGTACTCAATATGAGCAGGACCACCTACAAACCACCAAAATAAAAAAGAGAAGGGAAGCAGGAGCCTGCTGGGATCCAGGAAGTCTGTGATGACTCCAGCCAAGATCCCTGTCACTTTCCCTTGTCTAATCATGTGACAAGGTTAAATGTGGCCCCAGGCTGCTAGCCAAACCCTTCAACCTCGGCAGTCTTTTGCCAGCCATGCAGGAGAATTAAATACTCCTTCCTCTGTCTCCAGCTCTCCACTGAGACAAGATCCCTGCTAGTTGGCTAGACAGCCAGCTGCACACTAATTGGGGATGTCTAAAGAAACAAGTTTCCAGGCGAGACCGGATCAGGCAGGTCTGTGTCTCAAGTGAACACCTGCCTGCTCCTTTCCTCTTTGTTTTCTTCTCCCTTCTGTCCTTTCCTTGCATGCCCCCCACTCAGCCTCTGTTTTGCTCTCTTTTAAATTCTTTTCTGCTAATGACTGGAAATTTGTTCTCCAGAAGAGGAGACACAAAGTTCAGTATCTGAGTAACTTTGCAGAACTGTTCAAACCAGCCCAGGCAATGTAACCAAATGCAATGCTTTGCTCCTGAGGCTACCTGCAGTGCCAGGTCGCTCACTCAGGATATTCAAGTTGGCTTCCAGCGGCCTTGCTACAAGGTGACATGGGTGCTATTCCTAACTCTCCACTTACTGGTGTGTTGACCTTGAGCAAGTTGTTTTGTACCTCTCTTTCCCCTGCTATCATCTCTCTTGTCTATTTAGATTGTAAGCTTCTCTGGGCAATTACTGCCTCTTACTATGTGTATGTGCAGTGCCTAGCATAATAGGACCCTGGCCTTGGGTGGGGCCTCTAGGCAGAGATGAACCGTGCCTGCCAATGGTGGTGGTGGGGGAGAGAGCATGAAGGCAGCTGGCTTCAGCAGTGTTACTGAGCATGCCCAGTCCATGTGAGCATGCTCAGTAGTACAAGCCAAGCAGCAAATCGGGGGGAAGGGAGAGGGCATGTTACCAGGCATGCCCCTTCACACATTGCCTCTCCCTCTGCGGTTTAAAACCCTATGCCAGCTGACTTGGGCCCCTGGCGCTTTGGGCTAATGGGCTGTTTAATTGTGGTGTAGATGTTTGGGCTTGGGATGAAGCCTGGGCTCTAGGACCTTGCAAGGTGGGCAAGTCACTCAGGGTACATCTACACCAGGGGATCGATACTATATGGTGGGCCATGAACGCTCACAAAGTTGAGGTTGGGATGTGGGAGGGTGTGAGGGGTCTGGTTGGGGGTGCGAACTCCAGGGTGGGGTCAGAAATGAGGAGTTGAGGGGGTTCCGGGTTGGTGTGGGGTGCAGGGGGGGTGAGGGCTCCGGCTGGGGGTGCGGGCTCTGGGGTGGGGCTGGGGATGAGGAGTTTGGGGTGTAGGAGAGTGATCTGGGCTGGGATTGAGGAGTTTGGAGGGTGGGAGGGGGATCAGGGCTGGAGCAGGGGGTTGGGGCATGGGGAGAGGCTCAGGGGTGCAGGCTCCAGGCGGCGCTTACCTCAGGCAGCTTCTGGAGGCAGCGGCATGTCCCCTCTCCGTCTCCTACATGGAGGCGCAGCCAGGCGGCTCTGCACATTGCCCCGTCCGCAGGTACTGCCCTTGCAGCTCCCATTGGCTGCGGTTCCTGGCCAATGGGAGCTGTGGGGGTGGTGCTTGGGGCAGGGACAGCATGCAGAGCAGAGCCTCCTGGCTTCCCCTATGCATAGGAGCCGGAGGATGGGTCCTTGCCACTGCTTCTGGGAGCCACGTGGAGAGGCCCTCAACCCTGCTCCCCATCTGGAGTGCTGGAGCTCTGGAGGGACGCAAGCCCCAAGCCCCACTCCCCAGTGGGAGCTCAAGGGCTGGATTAAAATGCCTGGCGGGCCAGATCCAACCCACAGGCTGTCATTTGCCCTCTCCTGATCTACACAGCCATAGCAAAAAAAACCCAAAACCTGGGGCAGCAAGTCTCAGAGCCTGGGTCAACTGACTTGGGCTTGTGGGGCTAAAAACAATAGTGTAGACATTCAGGCTGGAGCATGGACTGTGAGCCAGACTATTTACCCTGCTATTTTTAGCCCCATGATCCTGAGTTGGTTGACCTGGCTCTGAGACTCGCTTTTTGCTGTGTGGATGAACCCTGAGCCTTTCTGGGCCTGAGATCACCACTGATGACGTGGGGCTAACAATGATGCCCTACATCTGAAGCGTGTTGTGAGAATGAATACCTTAAAGCAGCGGTCCCCCAACTGCGGGTCACAACCCCACCTGGGGTCATGCTATCAGCTGACAAGGTTGCAGCAATCTCTAGTGGGTGGGGAACCCCACTTTGCTCCACACAGCATGACCTCGCATGCACTGTACGTACTGGTCATGCTGTGTGGAGGATGTCATTTTGTAGAGCAAAATGGCATCCCCCATGTGGTGTGACCTCACACAAGCCATGTGTGTAAAGTCAGGCTGTGTGCAGGATCCATTTTGCTCTTCAAAATAGCGTCCTACATGCTGTCTGGGGTCCCAGGAGGAAATAAGTAATTAAAATGAGGCTAGGCCAAAAAAAAAGTTTGGGAACCACTGCCTTAAAGCTTGTGGGGTGCTCACAGACTACGCTGATGGGAGCCATGTAAGTACCACAGGTAGATTGATTTGCTGTGTCAGTCTTAAGACAGTTTTTCTTCCCAAGTTACTTCCATTAAACTGACATAGTTGAAGCATCTAATTGCTCTTCCCAAGGCTAGAGTTCGTGGCCTCATTGCCATGGACAATCCTATCGTGGAATGAAGTAGAGTAGATACTCCATGGAAGAGCTCTGTTATGGCCCTGTGCCTAAAGCATCATGTAACAGTGACAGCTCCAGGTGCAGCATTGGCAGAATGCACTGTGTACGGTCACAGTGTAGAGGGCTGTTAACATTATGCACTTATTAAATAGATAGAATGCACAAATTACAGTTGAGCAGAGTTGGAAAATTATTTCTTCCCATCTGCCACTCAAAATACTCAGGCCTAGAAATGCCCCCCGTGGACTCAATGGAAGATTACCTCTAATAGTGTGCCAGGAACATGTTACACAAACTGTCTGCCCAGAATGCATTTTGATTTATTCTCTTTCTCAGGCTGCAAGAGGTAGAAGACTTGGGCACTGACTTTCTACACTAGCTAGGTCAAACATCAGTCCTTCCCTCTCTGGTGCACAAAATGCTGGCTACAGCTGTAGTGGAGCAGGGTTCAGCCTGAAGATGAGAAGCTGTAGGCGTGCATTCCAGGTATTGCTACAATTCCAGGTTCTGCTGACACTCCCGTTTTATCATTGGAACTTCAAGTGTTAGGCTTCAAAGCTAATAGCCCTCTGAGATGAATAGGGGCAGTTCACATCTGTATCAGAACCCCAAACTAATTGTTTGCGGGGGCCTGTTTACAGCATGACTTTATAGAGTCCTCAGTACAGTCCAAACACAGTTTTGGCTCATGGTGTAGATGGCATTTAATCATCTTTTAACCACAATCTCATCCCTCGCTTGGTCTGTCCTCAGCTGTAGCTGAGTTAAAACTTGGTTAGGTCTTTGCGGTCACGATCATGACAATAAAATCCCCCAATCAGATGTACTCCATCTCCAGGCTGTCAAACCTTCAAGCCACCTCCTCTCCAAATGCCTGGGTTTTTGCAGTGTCCCTGGGAAGTGTCACAAATCCGGGCTCCTGTGGATCACAAGGAATTGGGGTGGAGAAGTGAATTCCAAAGCTGAAGACCTTTCATGGAGAATGCTCTGCCAGAAGCCCTCTGCCACTTACACCGATGGACCCCCTTCTCAAGTACCTCAGCCCACTGCATCTGTGGAGGTGTCACATGGGGTCTTTCGTTCTGACCTTGATCCAAAGCCCACTGAAGTTGATGGGAGTCTTTCCAGTGACTTAGCAGGTTTTGAGTCAGGTTAGGGCGACCAGGTGTCCGGTTTTTGACCAGAACACCCAGTCGAAAAGGGATACTGCCAGCTACAGTCAGCATTGTTGACTGGGCCGTTGACTGTCCAGTTGGCGGCTCTGTGCAGTGGGGCTAGCAGGGAGCCTGCCAGCCTCCACGTCGTGCGGCTCCCAGGAAGCAGCCAGCATGTCCAGCTCCTAGACTTAGGTGTAGCCGGGGGGTCCATGTGCTGCCCCGCCCCGGGCCCGCAAGCGCAGCTCCCATTGGCCGGGTGAGGGCAGGGGACGAACTAGCTTGACTCGCGAGCGCTCAGCAGGCGGCAGTTGAGGGGTCATGGCGTATGCCTCTCTCGCTGCTGCTGGCCCTCTTCTCCTCCTCACACTCCTGCTGTGGCTGGGCTCGAGCTGCGGCATGTGTCCCGCAGCAAACTGTGGTCTGTTGCCCCATTGCCAGCGCCCAGGAGTTCCAGGTATATTTCCCTGTCTCTGAGTGCTGGGAATGGGGCTGCTGGAGGGGACGGGAGGAGAATGAGACGAACCCAGCACCCGGCCTGGCCACTTTGGGGAGTCGGGAGGGGGCCCAGTCCAGCAGCACCACCCCTGCACCGCCTCCTCCCCAGCAGCACTGCCCACCTCCCCGCCCCCAGCCCAGGACAGTCCTCCTGAGTCCGCCGCTGGCCCCAGCAGCCCCGGACTCTGGGCAACTCCTCCCACCTAGCCCTGCACCCCCATCACTGGATCCCTCCACATCCAAACCCCCTCGCACCCTCATCCCCCTCACTTCATCCCTCCATGTCCCAACCCCACAGGGGCTGAGAGTAGTGTGAATGCCCCATGCAGTCTTCCTCCCACTCCGTTTTAAACCCTTCTCCTTTCGGGGGGGAGGGGGAGGAGATGTGTCCCTCTCTGCAGGGCATCAAGAGGGGATACTGACCCTCTCTCTTATGCTATTGTGCAAAAAGGCATGTGAGTGAATGTTAAAGGGAGAACATTAATCTTATTTCCCTCCTAAGGGTCTACTCCCTTCCTCCATTCACTTCTGTGGGAATGGTATATGCTCGGCCCGTCTCCAAATCAAACCAGTAAACCTTGATCCTGCCATGAGCTCTGTGCAGAAAGATCTTTGTGCCCACCAAGAGCTCTTTGCAAGACCAGGGCCTTAGTTTGTATCACGCTATAAATGAATAGTTACCGGCAGAGCAGCCATCTGTCTCTAAATAGAATAAACTACTTAACCTTATTCTATAGGCTGTGTGACTAGGGTTGCCAGGCGTCCGGTTTTTAAGATGCATCCAAATGCCCTCCTGCACCCAAACTCCCTCCCGGAGCCCACACCCCCTCCATCACCCCAACCTCCTGCCCCAGCCCTGAGCCCTTCCTGTACCCAAACCCCCTAATCCCTGGCCCCACCCCGGAGCCCACACCCCCAGTCAGAGCCCACACCCTTTCCCACACCCCAATCTCCTGCCCCAGCCCGGTGAAAGTTAGTGAGGGTCGGGGAGAGCAAGCGACGGAGGGAGGGGGGATGGAGTGAGTGGGGGCTGGGGCCTCAGGGAAGGGGTGGGGCAGAGGTGTGTCCTCGGAGAAGGGGCGGGCTAGGGGCAGAGCAAGGATGTTTGGTTTTGTACGATTAGAAAGTTGGCAACCTTAAGTCAGGCCTATAGTACATTGGCATCGAGCAGTGGAATATTAATGCCTGACTCCTCCTAGCACCATGCACTGTGTCCATAAACCTAGTAACCTCCCCTGGCTTCTACTGAAATCCCTCTCCCAGGAGCTTCTGTTGTTGCTGTGATTCCCTCTGGCTTCTAATCAGCACACCAGCTCGTGATTGCGGGGAGAGGGGCAGGGAGAAGAGATAGAGATGACAGATTGTGAGGCTACCCTGTATTGCAAGAGACTGAGGAATTATATATTGATCAGTTCAGGGGTGATGCAGTCTCTCTTTGGCCCGGGGGCTTGGCTCCAGAGTGAGAGTGTACTTTTGGGAGGTCGGCATGTCGGGGGCAGGGACAGTATGACAAAGGTTAAACCACACCTTGGCTTTTGCTGGCTCAGAAGAAAATCTGATGAGTTTCCTTTAGTCGTTGTGCTGACAGCCATATTATTAATTGAGTGAAAGGCAGCTAGGCCAGGCCTGGAGTCTCTTCCTCTCCACTGCATCCGCGTAAAGGCCAAGTGATTGAAAATGAAGGATGACACTGGCACCACACAGCTCTTCACTTTATTTTTATCTTTTTTTATTATTCTTTAATGTTTACACCACATGCCAGTAAGATTTATAGCGTGTGCATTGGGAAAACCAGGGCAGCATCACTTGCTATTGAAAACCCTGCACTGCATTTTCTCTTTCAGAAAGTATTATACCTGAAACACAGTAATATTGACCCTCCCTCCCCTGCAATCTCCACTATATGTTTAAGCCTGCAAACGTCACGCCTTGGGAGGTCACCAAGTCAAATACTAACGTTGCGTTCTATAAAGGATTGGATGATTTTATGACATGTGTAGTTATACATGCTACTGTAAGCCAAAGCTAATCAATTCTCATGCTTCAGGTCAGAAGCTGCTGGCTGAAGGAGTCAGGATGGAGTCATTGCCGCCTGATTTACAGCATTTAATTGGCCAGATGCATTAAGACATTTCATTATTTTTTACTGTCCTTTGAAGCATATGGCATTGTGCACTTCCAGAGGCAGCATTCCAGGCTTGAGAGGAAACCAATGGTCTTCTCTGGCATGGTGAATCCTGCTTCCTGTGTTAATGAACCAGCGCACTGCTTGGATTTTTGTTGAATGCTTGCAGGGTGTTTCACACCTCTGAAAGGCTCTTTATCATAGTGGACTCAGAGGAAAGGAAGCGGATGTTGACTTCTTATGATGTGCGGTTTGGAAGGTATGAATGGGGTCTTTTCTCAGTTGAGTGCTGGAGCTGCTTGGAATTTGCAATCAAACTCATTTTTTTGACAGAAAATGCAGTTACTTCAGTTTCTGATTGGCTGACGTTGTTTTGATCGTCCATCAAGAAAATCAAAATTACAAGTCTCATTTTGGGTCAAATCGAAATGTCGTGGTTTGTTGAACTGAACAAAATGTTTCATTTCTAGTTTGTTCAAATTAAACTACATCTGACTTCTGGTCATTCTAATTTGGGTGCTTCGTGCTCACATTCACTTCTGTGGGCTGGACTCCTTAATAAGGGTACATTTTTTTATGATGTGCCATGGTCTCCCTTCTGACCAACCTACATGGGGCTTCATGGGAGTCACATGATTGCAGGTGCACTGTGGGAAATGTAGTATGGCCAGTGACCCTAGGGCATGGGACACTGTGGCAACACAGGCAGGTGCAATAGAACATCAAATGTCAATATTTCAACTTTCCGTCCCCATATGAAATTATCAAACACAATATTACAACTTCCTTGATCCCATTTCCCGCCCCCACACACACTTTTTTGGTTTGTGAAAATCTTTGAAACTTTGGCATTTTGTCTCAGTTCGGGATGGGATTTTTAAAAAAATTTCAACTATTTTTGTGGGATGGAAAAACCCTTTCCCACCCAGCTGTGTTTCAGACATCTGATAAGCCTTTGTTTAGGGGATATGGTCAGGTATCTCCTATTACTGTAGCTCAGAGCACATCTGTAATTCCCATCGATTCAAGGGTCTGTATCAAATAATTTGGCCTGGATCTTCAGTTGCTCTCAGTCTGCTTCTGGCTTCTCAGCCTCTTGTGGATTCTCTCTGCAGAGCAGAATTGCTAGGACACATAGAATCACTGTAATCATGGCAAAGACTTGCAAGTGACCACATCATGCTCTGTCACTGTGAGTGTTGGATTGTTCTCTGCTTACAGTACATTCCGGAGCAGAGCTGAGGTATCAAGTGGTAGCGAATAAATTAGCCAGTGATTTTGGCCTCTTTTTCTGTTGGTAAAATGCCCACAAGTAGTTTAGGCTTTTCTCAAATTCACTCATCCTGGACAATGATTTTCTGAATAGTTCCTGCAAATAATTCTTGGCCTGAAGATCATACATGAAAGTCATGAGGAGTTTTCAGTGTCTGAGTTTCAAGCTATCTCAGCTGTTTTTGACTGTACCTAAATGCTTTTCTTCCCTGAGTAGATGAATCTAATACCAGGGGACTAGATTTCTGTTGCGTGTTCCTGCAGTTGTGAACTTCCTAAGATATCCTCTAGAACATGCCCAGAATAGGTTGTTGCCAAACATTCCTACCTGTATGATTCAAGTAAGTCAATCAGTTATAGGATTCTAGCCATTCCCCTTGAGAGAGACCATTCTACAGACTAATAGATATCACCATGTGGAATTCTTAGATATTCAGTCTAAATTTTCCTTAGCTTAATTTCATACCATTAATCCTAATTACACCTCCTTCCACCAATCCCTGTTTTAGCCAATTCCTCCCTCTGCTTGGCACTAAATCCTTTCAGCATTATAGATAATGATCAAATTTCCCTTACCCTTCACTTAGCCAAGCTATGCATATTTCAGCTGGGAATTTCAGGGAGTCAGGTGTGGTCCTAAATTCCCCTAGGCTCCAGTGAAAATGCCATATTTAGCTCCTTGATGCTTTCCTCATAAATAACTTTCAGGCCCATGATACAAAAAACAGAGGGATAAGTGACATAATGTCATTAAAAGGCTGCAAATTCAACATAGTGCTTTCTTCTATAATTCACCTGTGGGATTCACGGCCACAAAATTTTAGTTAGGTCAAGAGTTTAGGAGGATTCAAAAGGGGTAATACCCAATAGAAACATTAGTGTTGACATGGTGATTACAGCAGGTAGGCTGTTCCACAAGGGTACTCAGGCCTCATGCGTAAAGGTAAAACATAATCAGCTGATGCAGTCTGGAAGCAAAAACTGGGCAGTGCATTAGAAGAACTTGATGAAGGATGTTGTTGCCTTCTCACTTTGGTACTATCTGGACTTCATGACCCTAGTATCGGATCATCTTACAGTCTTCAGTGTATTTATCCTCACAACACCCCTGTGAAGTAGGGAAGTGCTGTTATCCCCATTGTACAGATGGGAAGCTGAGACGCAGAGAGGTTAAATGACCTATCCATGGGCACACAGGAAATCTGTGGCAGAGCAAGGAACTGACCCTGGCAGTTCCTAAGTCCCTCACTTGTACCCTAATCATTGAACTACTGTTCCTTTTTCTGCCAGCTATTGGCACAGACTGGATGGTGGAGGAGATGGACCATATTGTAATCTGGTATGTTGCTCCTATGTCTATTATTGCCCATCAAGAGCTGGTAATAAACTGAATGGGAATGATTGATTAGATTAATTGTAAATAGTACACAAATAACCACCTTCTTTGCACATCTATAATCGTTTCAGTCCTGCAATCAATTATACACCACTAATCAATACCTGAGCCTCATTCAGTATCTAGCCCGCAACAAAACTGTACATGCATTGGCGCTTTGTAGTTTCAACCAGGAAATCACTCTCATTGCTGCTTTAACAGAAATTAAGTGTTTACACCTGTTGTAATACTGTTATGAAAAAATACTGTGAAAATGTATGGAATATTACCAGTTGTCTCTTGCGGGTAACTGCCAGGAACATGGAGTGGGGGAGGGGATCAGTGTGTTTGCAAACTGGTCAAAAAGGCCTGTACGTCCCCAGATTCATTGGTGGGAAGGTTTTTTTGCTCTGCTTTAGCTACCAGTAACCATGGTCCTGGACAGGTCTAGAATGCAGCAGTCTCTGGAGCATTACATCCAGGCTCGCAGGAAAGGGTTATTTAGCAAAGAACTGGCTTGGATTCATTTTTTTTTTTTAACTTGTGCTTGGGAAAATCAATGACTATTAGTGACTAAAGCAGATGTAATATCTTGGAAAAGTCAGGTTCTCGCTTTTTCATTTTTAAATCACATAGTATCCCGCATGGTTGCTATAAAAAAATATGCTAGTATTTGCAGACTAATTCTGTGTTTCCTATAAATGTGCCCATAACTAGATAAACATTGGCTTTGCATGGATCAGCAGGTGCTTTACTTATTCATCCTATCTTCTCTTCACTCTGTTTGTCCATCCTGAGTGATAGCACTCATTCGGCTTTGCTTGTCATTCAATACAGGCAGACAAGTCTCATACAGTGGTTTGTAACAATGCCCTGTTTATAAAAAGCCTAGAAGGGAAAGGGTTAATATCAGTTTAAAATTCTGCACACTATTTAAACTGAAGAACCAGGGATGCCAGAAAACTGGAGATAGTACCCTAATAATGTCTTTCAGAAAACACCTATGGGTTTTTTCCTAGGACTTGTTGAAAATGTTCTGCCAACACTGTTTTTTGACAGAAAATTGGATTTTCAACTAAATTAAGTTTTTTGTTTTTTTTTTTTTTGCAAAAAGAGTCTTTCTACAAAAACAAATGAACAAAACCAAAACGATTTTTCATTGAAGAAAAATATGTGCTCCACAATGGAAATATTTCAATTCTGAAATATCACTTGGGTGCCTCATGCCTCTGTTCTCCGCTATGGGTTGGGCTCCCCAGCCAGACTTATCTCCCATGATGCACCTTGGCCATGCAACTCCTGTGATGCACAACACCCGCATGCTGAGAGAGGGAAAACATGGTGCATCATGGGAGATGTAGTCTATCCAGGGAACCCAGTCAATAGAGGAGAATAGGAGCATGAGAAACCTGAACATACAACTTCCATGAGGCACCATGTTGGCATTTCAGAAAGCAAATATTTTGGATTTCAATGTTGTGCCGAAAACTTAACATTTTCCACACAAAAAACAATCTCATTGGCTCTGGTTTTCCCTTCCCGCTGGAACTGCCAGGAGCGGAGCAATCACTGCATTGTGTGACTCAGGGTTACAGTCGGGTCCCTGCTTCTGCCTGCTCCAGGGGGCAATAAGCTCAGCCAGTCCTGTTCTGAGGATTCGAAGGACCATGCCTTGTTGGAGGAGCTTTGCTGGGAAATCCGTGAGCATTGCTGGGAAATCAGTATGCACTGCTGGCTGTCAAGTTGCATAGGCTAAGGATCATGTTCTCAGAGGTGGCATCCCTACCTGTTCTGGCATAGCTTCCTTCCTCCCTGCTGGCTGGCATGAGAGGGGTGGCGCCTGGGCTTTACCTGCTCAGTGTCCCTACCTGCCCACTCCCCATCAACCCCCACAGTGGAGCAAGGGACCCCCATGCTCCTGTGTTCCCCTGCATGGGCCTGTAGGCCAGGGGCACCATTTCAGCTTTTGGTGGGGGGCAACTTTAACTGTGATTCTAAGGGCTACTTAGGCAACTGAAAACTCTAGGGTTTTTTTTGGTTTTTTTTGCAGATAATTTAGAAATTAGCTTACAGGAGCACTGTATCTAATTCCTATATTAAAAAAAAGAGAGGATTTAATAAGTATTAGACCCACTCAGCTCTAATATTAACACGTCTCACATCTTGTGTCAAGTCACTTAAGTAACACTGGTTAGGTTTAAGATTTTAATGTATATTCTTTGTTACTAATTCTTGAATACAACAATTGTAGAAAAATCTAGATTACTTTCTACGACTTTTTTGCAGTTCACCAAGCTTGGAATCATAGAAGATTAGGGTTGGAAGAGATCTCAGGTGGTCATCTAGTCCAATCCCCTGCCCAAAGCAGGTAAATCATCCGAGCCAGGGCTTTGTCAAGCCAGGCCTTGAAAACCTCTAAGGATGGAGATTCCACCACCTCCCTAGGTAACCCATTCCAGTGCTTCACTGCCCTCGTGGTGAAATAGTGTTTACCTAATATCCAGCCAACCTCCCCCACTGCAACTTGAGACCATTGCTCCTTGTTCTGTCATCTGCCACCACTGAGAACAGCCGAGCTCCATCCTCTCTGGAATCCCCCTTCAGGTAGTTGAAGGCTGCTATCAAATCCCCCCTCACTCTTCTCTTCTGCAGACTAAACAAGCCCAGTTCCCTCAGCCTCTCCTCGTAAGTCATGTGTCTCAGGCCCCTGGTCATTTTCGTTGCCCTCCGCTGGACTCTCTCCAATTCGTCCACTTCTTTTCTGTAGTGGGGGGCCCAAAACTGGACACAATACTCCAGATGTGGCCTTGCCTGTGCCAAATAGAGGGGAATAATCACTTTCCTCGATCTGCTGGCAATGCTCCTACTAATGCAGCCCAATATGCCGTTAGCTTTTTTGGCAACAAGGGCACACTGCTGACTCATATTCAGCTTCTCGTCCACTGAAATCCCCAGGTCCTTTTCTGCAGAACTGCCGCTTAGCCAGTCGGTCCCCAGCCTGTAGAGGTGCATGGATTCTTCCGTCCTTAGTGCATGACTCTGCACTTGTCCTTGTTGAACCTCATCAGATTTCTTTTGGCCCAGTCCTCCAATTTGTCAAGGTCACTCTGGACCCTCTCCCTACCCTCCAGCATCTACCTCTCCCCTCAGCTTAGTGTCATCTTGCTGAGGGTGCAATCCACGCCATCCTCCAGACCATTAATGAAGATATTGAACAAAACCAGCCCCAGGACTGACCCTTGGGGCACTCTGCTTGATACCGGCTGCCAACTAGACATGGAGCCATTGATCACTACCATTGAGCCCAATGTTCTAGCCAGCTTTCTATTCACCTTATAGTCCATTCATCCAATCCATACTTTTTTAACTTGCTGGCAAGAATACTGTGGGAGACCATATCAAAAATTTTGCTAAAGTCAAGATATATCACGTCCACTGCTTTCCCCATATCCACAGAACCAGTTATCTCATCATAGAAGGCAATCAGGTTGGTCAGGCATGACTTGCCCTTCATGAATCCATGTTGACTGTTCCTGATCACGTTCCTCTCCTCCAAGTGCTTCAAAATGGTTTCTTTGAGGACCTGCTCCATGATTTTTCCAGGGACAGAGGTGAGGCTGGCTGGTCTGTAGTTTTCTGGTTCTCCTTCCCTTTTTTAAAGGTGGGCACTATATTTGCCTTTTTTCAATCGTCCACCCCGTGCCTCCCCTGATCACCACGAGTTTTCAAAGATAATGGCCAATGGCTCTGCAATCACATCAGCCAATTCCCTCAGCACCCTCAGATGCATTAGATCTGGCCCCATGGACTTGTGCATGTCTAGCTTTTCTAAATAGTACTTAACCTGTTCTTTCACCACAGAGGGCTGCTCACCTCCTCCCCATACTGTGTTGCCCAGGACAGCCGTGTGGGAGCTGACCTTGTCTATGAAGACCGAGGCAAAAAAAGCATTGAGTACTTCAGCTTTTTCCACATCCTCTGTCACTAGGTTGCCACCCCCATTCATTAAGGGTCCCACACTTTCCCTGACCTTTTTCTTGTTGCCAACATACCTTCTTGTTACCCTTCACATCACTTGCTAGCTGCAACTCCAGTTGTGTTTTGGCCTTCCTGATTACACCCCTGAATGCTCGAGCAATAATTTTATACTCCTCCCTAGTCATCTGTCCAATAGATCATTTAACTCTGGAAATATCATACTAGGGCAAGGCCCCATGAGTTTATATTGCACCTGCCTGGGATCTAGAGGTGTTACCTCACTACAAATAATAGACTAGAAACTACCTTTAAACAGGAGTGGAACTGACACTTTCAAGTCACTTTCATAGTAGTGCCAATCCCAAATGTGCAAAAATCATGAATCAGGCTCACCAAAAATCATGAGATTGGCTTTAAAATCATGAAATTATGTAAAAATACCAGATTTGGGGTTCTTTTTATTTGCCTTCTGCTTTTGGAGCCTTTAGGGTGCACTGGGGTCACATTTTGAAGCTCTCTCCACAGCCAAGAGGACTAGAAACTTATTTTTTCTTTCAGAATGAAGGCTGAAATCATCACATCTCCATGTGACTCGAGAAGCTGGGGCTTTAAGGAAAACATTATCATGAGATTCATGACAAAATCATGAGAGTTGGCAACGCTTCTTTTATTTCTGTTGAAAGGCGAGTTCCTTTCCAGAAGGCTCTTAGATACACCACTACAGCGACTGAGGTGCAGTTCTCACAGGAGAATATTTAAAACCAAACACCAAGAAAATTCTATATTTTAAAGTTGAGACAAAAACTGAGACTTCTGAGGTTTATAAGGGCTACTGCTCGCAGGAAAGGAAATAAACAGGCACAGAGCTCTGGACAGCTCTTCCTTTAGAAAGAAAGTTGGAGGGTCAAATCTTCTAGTCCTTACGCAACTAAAACTTCTATTCCTATCAGTGCCTCCACTCATAGATATAAATAACATAGTGAACATGGGATAACATGTGTGGTCAATAACTATACACTTCATACTTAAATATCTGAGCCATCTTATCCAGAGTTACACATCTTATATGCATTGGCTCAGGGACTGGGTTTTCTGGCATATTCTGAACAGTGCTGAGCACACATCGTGCACAGTGAATTATGAAAATCATGACAATAATCATCGACATTATGGACTCTGTGAATGCAGTTTCTGTTCTTTGTTCTGGAACTGGCCTGACTACAGCTGAAACCCTAAGAATTTGAATTTTTTGCAGCATGCAGCAGAGAGAGAATGGCTAGTCTGCTGGATAGGGAGCTAGCTCTGAAAGACCTGGGTTCTACTCCCTTCATGGACTTCCTGTCTGACCCCAGGTCAGTGCTTTAAGGAAAGAATTTCAAAGATTTTTAGGCACCCAAAGATGCAGCTAGATATTGAGTGGGGTTTACAAAGCACCAAACCTTCTAAGTGCATTTGGAAATCTCAGTAGGTGCCTAAATACCTTTGAAAATCTGGCCTTTAGTCTATGTGTGCCTCAGTGTCCCATCTGTACAATGGGAATAACTGCACTGCTTTACCTCACCGAGGGGCTGGGAGGAGAAATAGGTTAGACATTGTGAGGTGCAGCCTCAGATATCTTTGTGATGGGGCTACATAAGTACCACAGGCATAGGCACCAACTCCGTGGGTGCTCCAGGGCTGGAGCACCCACGGGGAAAAATTGGTAGGTGCTCTGCATCCACTGGCAGCTCCCCGACCCGCTCCCCCCGCCCCAGCTCACCTCCGCCTCCACTCTGCCTCTGCCTCCTCCCCTGACCATGCTGCCGCATCCTGCTTCTCCCTGCTCCCTCCCAATGCTTGTGCCACAAAACAGCTGTTTCACCCGGCAAGTGCTGGGAGGGAGGGGGGAAGAGGAGGAATGCGGCACGCTGGGGGAAGAGGCAAGGGCTCGGATTTGGGGAGGGGTCCAATCAGGGCAAGGAGGGGGTGAAGTCGGGGCAGGGCCAGAGGTGGGGCCGGGGCGGCACGAGCACCCACCGGCGCCAACAAAAGTTGGCACCTGTGACCACAGGTAGAGTGGGATCTTTTCTATACACTGCTAGCCCTTCTCTGGGTTTGACCCCTTCGTTTCGCCTATGCCCCCAAATCTCCCCCTTTTCTGAATGTAAGCTAAGCTCAATGCTTTGCTGTATTTTTTCTGAGTCCCCCATGTTCTCTCTAAAACAATCCCTCCTCCCTCTCCCCCTTCCACAGAGGGATTCCTCTTTTACAGGTTTCAGAGTAGCAGCCGTGTTAGTCTGTATTCGCAAAAAGAAAAGGAGTACTTGTGGCACCTTAGAGACTAACCAATTTATTTGAGCATAAGCTTTCGTGAGCTACGATGAAGTGAGCTGTAGCTCACGAAAGCTTATGCTCAAATAAATTGGTTAGGCTCTTTTACAGGCTAAACTTCCATATCCTTAATTTATATCACCAGCCCTTTCTTATCTTAATCACCCTGCCTCTGTCTGTAAACAAAATACTGACTCCCTGCCCCAGGGGCATTTCTTCTCTGCAAAACTGACATTTCACACTAATGCTGTACTGTAGTTAAGAGCTCCACCTAGGAGCTTGCACACCTCCTGTATGAAACTTGGGGGTGGGGGAGACCTTCACACAGGGAATCCCGAGGCTGTCTTTTACCTCCCTTAACTTTATAGGCATGCTGAGTACAGACCCATCAGTTACTCTCAGTGGGAGATGTGACATGGTTCAGCTGTCACTTCCTTCCCGTAACTGGCCAATAACCGTTGCTTTGTAAACTGCAAAAAACACTGCCGGTTTCTTTCCTTTCAGCGTCCCGTCGACTCAGCCAGCTGTTAGCTCCTTGCTCAGCTTTACAGCTGGCTTCTCCTTCCAATGTTTGTTTCCTCCCTCCCTTGGGCAGCATTTATTTCTCCCACGAAGCTGTTAGATGTCTGTGCACAGTGGCAGGGAAATCCCTATGCACAGCTTGTGTCTATAGCTACCGTCCTGCTTCCCTCCTTAGTATCCTCAATGAGAGGCTGTCCACTGCAGCTGTCTTTACTTCGTTCCCTCCAACAGTGCCACCTGGCTCTTTGCCTTTCTGCTCCTTGGACACCACTCCTGCTTAAGCCTCAAGTGACCTCTTCCCAGCTAACTCTCAAGGCCTATTCTCGAGCCTAGTTCTTCCTGTCACTTTGTTGGTAACATCCTATCTTCCTTTGGTTTCTCTGCCTTAGGGTGGAATCATGCCCTTTCTGAAGTTAATGGGAGTTTTGCTAGTGACTTCCATGGGGCTAGGATTTCACGCTTAGCTGCATTCCTTTGACATTGTTAGGCTTTAATCAGGCCTACTTCTAAGAACATAAGAACGGCCATACTGGGTCAAACCAAAGGTTCATCTAGCCCAGTATCCTGTCTTCTTACAGTGGCCTATGCTAGGTGCCCCAGAGGGAATGAACAGAACAGGTAATCACCAAGTGATCCAGCCTGTCGCCAATTCCCAGTTTCTGGCAAAACCAAGGCTAGGGACACCATCCCTGCTCATCCTGGCTAATAGCCATTGATGGACCTATCCTCCATGTATTTATCTAGTTCTTTTTTGAACCCTGTTATAGTCTTGGCCTTCACAGCATCCTCTGGCAAGGAGTTCGACAGACTGACTGTGTGTTGTGTGAAGAAATACTTCCTTTTGTTTGTTTTAAACCTGCTGCCTATTAATTTCATTTGGTGACCCCTAGTTCTTGTGTTATAAGGAGTAAATAACACTTCCTTATTTACTTTCTCCACACCAGTCATGATTTTATAGACCTCTATCATATCCCCCCTCACTTGTCTCTTTTCCAAAGCTAAAATGTCCCACTCTCTTTAATCTTTCCTCATATGGAAGCTGTTCCATACACCTAATCATTTTTGTTGCCCTTTTCTGAACCTTTTCCAATTCCAATATATCTTTTTTGAGATGGGTTGACCACATCTGCACGCAGTATTCAAGATGTGGGCGTACCACGGATTCTCTGACTGCTACTTCAGTATTTCTTTTGGTGGCTCTTCCTCCTTCCTGTCTCTGCTGGAGGCCCACGGGACTTTGTTTTCAGCCATCTCCTCTTCTTTTGCTTTGTTAAAAAAATGAGGATATTTCACAGACAGTTTTGAAAGAAGCATTTTTATTTTTACATTTTGTTTGAAAATTTTCACATTTTTCTTTTAACAAAAAAAAAAAATTGTGAAATTTCAGTGGGAGGAAAAATACTCTCCTGTTTTTAGACTTTCCTTCTACCAGAAAAAGTGAGCATGTATGTGGGAGAAGAGTGAAAAAGTGAAACAAATGAGATTTTTCCCACCACAAACCACACAAACATTTTTGAAAAAAAATTAAAACATTTTGTTTAGAAATGTTGACAAAACCAAAAATATTTTTATTTTTGTCAAAAGCCATTTTTTTTGTTGAAAAAGTTTTTTGACCAAAATAAACCTATCAAGCAGCTTTAGTCCCTGTGTATACATGTAGCAATCAATATCTTACTGGTATGGCGTCCCGGACCGCACCTCCCTACTTGTACCACTGTTGGTAGGCCAAACTGTTCTCACTGGAGCTGAACCAATTCCTTTTCGCAATAGTTAATTCCTTGAAAAATGGGTTTTTTCAGGGCACCAAAACTATTTGCAAATTTGGTGAATAGTTTTGTGTCTCCCCCTCCTGCAAATCAAAAATTTGAACTATCAAACTATTATTTTCCAAAAATTGAAATGAACTATTTTGAAAATGTCATTTCACAACATTTTGAAACAAAATGTTGAATTGAAATGCCCTTTACAACATGAAAAAATGCTGAAAAGTTGGTTCCAAATGGGCATTTCATTCCAAAAACATTGTTTCGCTTCAACATTTCATTTCAAAATGTCAGTTTGAATCAATATTCAAAACATTACATTTCAATTGGAATGCAGTTTTCCAGTTTTTCATTTTGGTGAGAAAAAGCAAAAAGTACAAAGAAAAGATCAGCTTTGGTTCTAAGCAAACCTATTTTTAACTTTTTAAAATGTTGATTGTTTGGTACAGCCACCAAATCAAAAGGTCAATTATTTGCTCAGCTCTACTTCTCACTTTATTTTTTCCAGCACAGAACATCCACTGGTGAATGTTGCTGAGTGGGGGCTGTTGAGGTCATTGGAGAATGGGGTCAAGGGGATGTATTTGTGTCACTTGAAGCTGGCCGAGTTGCTGTCTGGGACATGTGGCGTACAAATTGCAAACTGTCACCCTCCGGGCCTCGAGGTTAAGACCCCCCCACACGTTTCGGGGGGCAGGGATTCCCCCGCAAAGCACTCCAGCTCTGCTGTTAGTAACAAATAGCTGTATCAGCAACACTTCCCTTAATCAGCAAACACACAGTGCCAGCACTACCCCAGCATCAGTCCTGCAGTCACCGGTCAGGGCCTTCTTGCCCTTTGGGCTCTGGCTGATCCTTGCCTGACACATAGGGCAGGCTCATAGGGGCCATATATTCATCCTGCTCCCTCCCCAGCCCAAAGCTCAGACTCTCAGCCTGCTGTGTCCCTGCAGCAGCTACCACACTTACTCTCTGGCAGCTCATGCAACTCCTTCGGTCTCAGGAAGTTCTCTAGCCAGGCAGTAAGGGTGGAGAGGCTGGCCTCTCCTGTTTGTTCAGCCTCTCTTTGGGAGCAGGGCCACTCCACTTTACAGCACCACTACCAGTCTGTGACGGGGGGGCTCCACTCTCCCCTTCATTCCAACACAGAACAGGAGTGCAGACAAGATGTTCAGAAATGACTAGGGATTTTGGACACCTCCACTATTTGGATGCTCAATGTGAGATATGTCAAAGAGGCCTGATTTTCGGAGGATGGAGGCTCAGCGTGAAAATCAGACCCCTTTTGAGTCGTCTCAAGCTGCGACTCAAGAAGAGAGGTGCCCCACATCACCAAGTATTGGCCTCCATTCTCCAGGTTTTGCTCAGTGAGCATGAATTTCTCAGCGGGATGAGTGATATAGATGAGTTGTCTCTTACGGCATGTGAAGGTGCTCCGGTACCGTGGTGATGGGGGTCATATATGAAAGTAAACAGACAGACCATGTGCTTTCATGGAGTCTAGATCTTCTGAACCTGAAGTTTAGGCATCAAGTTCCATTCCTTCCTGACCCAGCCCTGTTTCATTGACTGTTAGCTCCATGGCTCTGACTGGCAAAGAGTCAGAAAGAGAGAAAGACACAGCATAGAAGGAAGGGCCATAAAAAATGGCTGAGGATGGCAGGAGAAAAAGCATGATTGCCTTATAATCGAATGCAATTTAAAGAGTGAGATTCATTATTTCTCTGATTACTCCTGTGGTGTGCCGTTCATAGGGCTCGTCACAAAAAAACAATTGCTATTTCGTTGGGAGTCTTGGATGCCAAGGATCCAGGGAGCAGCCTAATTTGGCAAGCAGTGATCCCATAACGTGGGCTGATTGCTTCAGGTATCATGGTGAAGATAACTTTCCTTGGCAGAATCTTCACAGTTCTCAAATGTGGCTTCTTGCTTTGGGTCCTTTCTATAAGGATTTTTCTCAGGGATTTTCACTAGGAACAATCAGTCAGAAGGCTGGTCGCAGCACTTCAGGTGCCCAAGGATGGATGAGATAGTGGGGGTCATCCATGAGAGTTATTAGCAAAGATTTTCACTAAATATCGGCTCTAGAATTTCATTGCAGATAAAATATGCCAATTGAAGTATATCTTCTTGTCACTTTGGCAGAGAGAGATGTTATTAACACCGATGGCATGAAAACAGTGGAAGACAGAGGTCGGCTGTGCTGCCCCTGTGCAGATAAAGAGATGTTAACACACTTAGTCTGTGACAGCAGGCAGCAGCTGTTTTTATTTTATGTTCATTTTGACTTCAGTGGGAGTTTTGTGTGAGTAAGGCGGGGCGGGGGGGATGACTGTAGGGGGCAATGAATGACTACTGTAGTACAAAGAGCTAGAGCAAGATGTGTGATAGGAGAAAGAAATTGTTTTATCAGGTACTAGTAAGCCACACACATTGGAATGTCTAATAGTGTAGTCAGGTATTTCAGTGTCTAATATTGTAGTCATGTGTTTCCCCGGCAGGTTGCTCAGTTCCAGTAAGCATGATGGGGGATAAGTTATGTGTCACTTCTCCAATGCTGTATGTTTCCAATGGATTCAGGTTTCAGTTTCTCACAGATCTATTCTAGTTGAAGGTGGAACTGAAGTGCCGCATGGGCTGTGAATACCTTGCGATGGGATGAGGTTCGAAATATCACAAACGGGGATCCAAATTTGTGGCTTTGCCACAAGCCCTGAGCCAGAGGAAGCACATAGCTGCACTGCCCTGGGAGCAATTGAGATCCAGGTTGTGACTCTTAGGGTATGTCTACACTGCCAACTAAGCCCAGGCTCTGACTCAGGTTTGAGCCCAAGCCCCTCTTCTGTCCACACACAGATCAGTCTGATACAGGTCAGCAAGCACTCAGGCCCCAGGTCCAAGGACGCTGCTAGGGAGGTGGATCCCACTGTGCCGCAGGTCCAAGCCCTGCAGTGTGGATGCAGCTCAAGCCAAAGACCCAAGTCAAAAGGTCTGCCTAGCGCACAGCTGTGAGACCCATCTCCAGCAATTGTAAACCTAGGTTTACAATGGACTTGTGGATGCTTAAGCATGAGCTTGGAAACACTGAGTCAATAAGCCCGAGTCACACAGCCCTGGGTTTAAAATGCAGTGTAGATGTACCCTGTGGGTCCTGGTCCCGCCCTTGTTCTCAGGGGAAGTAAGCTGTGCCAGCCCTATACTTAGTGCCAATTGGGGTTGCAAGTGCTTTGGAGGATAGGATTACAATTCAAAATGAGCTGGACAAGCTGGAGAAATGGTCTGAAATAAATAGGATGAAATTCCATAAGGGCAAATGAAAAGTACTCCACTTAGAAAGGAACAATCAGTTGCACACATACAAAACGGGAAATGACTGCCTAGGAAGGAGTACAGTGGAAAGGGATCTGGGGGTCATAGTGGACCACAAGCTAAATATGAGTCACTAGTGTAACGCTGTTGCAAAAAAAATGAACATCCTTCTGGGATGTATTAGCGGGAGAGTTGTAAGCAAGACACGAGGAGTAATTCTTCCACTCTACTCGGCGCCGATTAGGCCTCAACTGGAGTATTGTGTTCAGTTCTGGGTGCCACATTTCAGGAAGGCTGTGGACAAATTGGAGAAAGTCCAGAGAAGAGCAACAAAAATGATTAAAGGTCGAGAAAACATGACCTATGAGGGAAGATTGAAAACATTGGGTTTGTTTAGTCTGGAAAAGAGAAGGCTGAGGGGGGACATGATAACAGTTTTCAAGTATATTTACAAGGAGGAGGGAGAAAATTTTTTTTTCTTAATCTCTGAGGATAGGACAAGAAGCAATGGGCTTAAATTGCAGCAAGGGAGGTTTAGGTTGGACATTAGGGAAAATCTTCCTAACTGTCAGGGTGGTTAAACCCTGGAATAAATTGCGTAGGGAGGTTGTGGAATCTCCATCGTTGAAGATTTTTAAGAGCAGTTTAGACAAACACCTCTCAGGGATGGTCAAGATAATACTTAGTTCTGCCATGAGTGCAGGGGACTGGACTAGGTGACCTCTCAAGGTCCCTTCCAGTTCTCTGATTCTATGATTCTAATTACTTCACTGGGCAGGGCACTGGGGAAGGAGGTGTGGCCAGTGCTCTCCCCTTAAATGGCTATGTGTGCTGCTCATAGCCTGTGCAAGGGAGTAAAAGGGTGCATTGGCAATGCACCCACCATGGCTGATGGCTGACCCCTTGTTGCTTATCTCTGTATGGGCCAAACCAGACGCCTTAAACTGAACATCCTCAAACTTTGGGTGGCCAAAGTGGGGGGGGGGGGGGAGGAGGGGATTCATGACCTCCAACCGAGAGGTCAAGTTTTGCAGTTCAGAGCCATCTTACTTCTGACATGATCAGTGTACGGGACTCACTGCAACAAAAGCTTTCCAGTTGTAGCCCGTTTAATTTGAGGCTTATAATAAATAGACCACAAGGCTTTTGGATACAAAGCTTATCACTGATTCATAAAGTCAAGGATTTTAAGCTAAATAGAGGAAAGAGCATCAGGAGGATGATTTCGATAATGATACCGATCTTATTAAGAACAGCAGCAAAAGCCACATGGCAATACACTGCTCTCTCAGAATGTGTGGCTGCTTCTCTTTGGCATACATTAGTATTAACTAGCCTTATGCTGGAGATGTTCATTTGTGTAACTGCTGTCCTACATAACACAGGATAAGAAGATTGTGTTGTTGTTATGAGGGCTTTGGCAAAGCTCTGTATGTTAGGCTATCCCTTCTGGAGTCATCAAGCCTTCCATAAACCTGTTAATTAGTGATGTCCATGTGCAGAGTCCAGCATTTTTGCCAATGGGTCTAAAAGTTACAGGCCATGTTTATTCAAGCAGCTGTGTTTCATATTTAAAGGGACAGAAGTGGAGGGGAGGGAACTGGCATTTCTGTGCACTGCCAGACAAACTGATGGCACACTTGTGTCCATGAGAGTCACTGGCTGTTTCAAGCTGTTTGTTTAAAGTGACCTTAAAGACTTGGCTGTGTTCTAATGTATGCATACCTTGAACTATTGTAGATTAAGGGCAACTGATTCTGGGCTGTGTTGCTTGTAATGTAACGTAAAGAAAGCAGTTAGAGCTTCCCTACTGCACACTCCTCTGATAATTTCCTGGACAGTGTAGTAACAACATGACAGCCGAATGCAATCTGCATCCTTGCAGCTGTGGGCATTGAAAAATGCCAGAGGAGTGGGTAGGATGAGAGTGCACGTGGCTGGAATCCACTACCAGACTGCCCTTTTAAGATCATTGCAACTCAGGCATATGGTAGAACAACCTCTGGGCTGCTCTAGCTTACACTACGGGCCAAACTGACCCTTGGCAGCCCCAGAATCCTAGAGGTGCAAAGGTGGCATAACGTCACTTTTTCCGTACCTCCAGTCTCTGCTCTGAGCTGTCTCTCCTGAGAGATGCAGAGGCTCAGGCGCATGCTAATATTATGTCCAAAGACAATGCAGGTGCTCTGCACCTCAGAAAATCAGGCCAATTTTATTTGTGTCTAAATGTGACTTTAAAAACCTAACTTTAGGCTTAAGGCACATTCAACCCTTAAGCATTTTGAAAATTGCAGGAGCGTGATGGTATGGTAGATTTTCACCTCTAGAGCCTTGTGCCTGAGGCTGGCAGAAATTGAATTTGGTGAGTCAAGCTTAGTCTGAGTGAACGTTTGTCAGAATCTCAGTCAAGCACTGTGTTTGGCTGGCAGTGACCGCCGGCAGCCTCCTCTCTGGAGAAATTTAGGACTAGCAGAGTGGAAGAGGTGTTGCAATGCAGGGAGGGTCCCAGATGTGGTTTGGAACTGCAGTAACAGAGGGAGCACCGGTCAAAATGTCCACATGGAGGCTGGTCAAAGCACTGGAAAGACTCCACCTTTCTTCTCGCTCTGCTAGATCTTTAAAGGAAACTCTGCTCTCCTGTATGCAGTATAAATCCAAAGCTTCTTCACTGATTTACACTAGTGCAACAGAGGTTAGAATCCAGCCCCTAAAGCTGAATTTGTGGCAGCACAATAATTTCCACTGGAACAGACTGATGTCTCCAGCAGAGTGTTTTTGACATCATGGTAATAGCGACTGGACAGAGAAGGCCAATGGTGGGGGAATATCCCATTACCATTGCAAGAAGCAGAAGCAGTAAATGCCAGTGCCATTGGCCTGGACTGAGGCCCAGCCAGGCTAAGTCCACGGTAAGTTTGTAACAGAGGTAGGAATTGAATGTAACTCTGTTGAGTTCCAAGGCTCTAACTATCAGTCAATCTTAAGCTAAGTTCAGTGCTGCACTCGCTATACCAGGCCTGGCCGGTCCCTTTTTTAGTCTTTTGATAAAGCATTGTAAAGACTGTCTGAGCAGCACACTGGTGTATTTGCATCTTTACAGAACTCCTGACTCAGTAGGTGTAGGACAAAACTCTCTTAACATTACTTAGCCCATAGACATGAGAAAAGCCCTTTGCACACAAAGTCCCCCTCCCAGAATCTTGTGACCATGGTGAGGCATCTGAACAACATGATGTCCCAGGAATGTGTGGCGACATTTTGTCATTTGAAACAGCTGCAGTGCTGTTAAATTCATCATAGACCAGTGGTGGGCAACCTGCGGCCTGTGGGCTGCATGTGGCCCATCGGGGTATATCTGCTGGTGGGTTGCCAGACAGTTTGTTTACATTTGCATGGCCGCCCGCAGCTCCCAGTGGCTGCGGTTCGCCATTCCCGGCCAATGGGAGCTGTGGGAAGTGGCACGGGCCACAGGGATAGATGCAGCATAATGACTGCCACTGCCATAGATGCAGCATAATGACTTGATACAACATTGTCATATTTTGCCACAACCAGTCCCAATAGGGTGATGGCTGAAATAAAGTGGTGAAACAGATGCTTCCCACAAGTACCACCCACAGCCTCCCTCAAGTATACACCCCGATACCACCCACTATTCTGCACCCCTGCACTAGCACTATGATCCCACTGCGATGCACCGCAATGTTATACACCGATGCCCAGCCACCATTGTGCACCACAGAACCACCCACCAGTATACACCCTATACTACCTACCATCATACATCCCCAGTGCCACCCACTCCTTCCACCATTAGACATCCTGTACTACCCACACTTCCCATCATTATACCTCCCGCATACCACCGATGCCCTCCCACTATACAGCCCTGTAACACCTACACACTGCCACCATTATACTCCCCAGCACCAGCAACCCCCTCCGACCATTAGAAACCCCAACCCACCTGCACTCTCCTCCCATTGTACAGCCCACAGCCTCTGAAAGTAGGACAAGATGTAATAGCCTTAATTTTCAGTAAGGGAGATTTAGGTTAGAGATTAGGAAAAACTTTATAACAAGAAGGGTAGTTAGCTCTGGAACACGCTTCCAGCGGAGGTTGTAGAATCCCCATCACTGGAGGCTTTTAAGAACAGGTTGGACAAACCCCTGTCAGGGATGGTCTAGGTACACTTGGTCCTGCACAGGGAACTGGGCTTTATGAGTTCTCAAGGTTCCTTCCAGCCCTAGCTAGCTAAATAGATAGTGAGACAGACAAATATTCAGTATCTCAGTACACTTCCTACTCTTAATCACAGCGATGAAATGATTAGCTAAAGGAATAGCTTCACCAGCACAATTCTTCCGCCCAGGGTGAAATTCACCACCTATTTTGAGGATGTAGGCAAAGCAAGGCTCTGCTAATATACCTTGAAAGAGGGGCTATTATATCTAAGTTAGGGCTTCTTCTGCAGGTTCTAGAAGAGGGATTTCGTTGGTGCCACCTGTCTATTACAATACACTGATACTTTGCAGGTGTCTGTCACTCCTTGTACCTGATCATCCTCATTTCGTTGCATTTGCTGCAGACAGCTACTAAAACGTGACTTTCAAATCTAGCTGGATTTTGAGCACTCTGAGCTAATCCCATGTGCATCACACACCAATTAGCGCCACCTCTTCGAAAAAAATGCAGCCACACAATGCAAGAAAGAAAGAAAATTAAATTCAGCAGCTTGCAGCCAGGCTGGAGAGTTACATCATGTTGCTGTGGAAACTAACTTCCTGAAGCCACAGTGATGTATAGTAAAGCTCTGGGTCAGCAGGTAATAAATTATCTTTTAAAAGTGCTTCCCCCCCCCCCCCATCTGCTGATGTAAACATCATTAAAAGGAATGACGGCAGAGAGATGGAGTTCTTTTTATATCAATTTTCAGACAAAAGAAATAAGTTTTTTTTAAAAAAAGAAAAGTTGTTGGAAATTAGAGCGCGCTATAAATAAAAAAGCGGGTGATGGGAGGGAAAATTTCCACGAGTGACTGGTTTACAGCCTACAGAGATTTAATGGTAACTTACAGTTCCCTCTGGGAAGCTGTGACAGAGCTGGGGACTTGCTCAGTGAGAGAAGGTAATGGCTTACCCTTCAGGATTAGAAAAGCCCCTTCACCTGGAGGGTGAAGACCTTCTAGCTGGCAATAGGCTGACACTATTTGTTCCATCTGCTGCCTCCCCATCCCTTCCTTTGTTCTGTAACTGGGTCTGGCTGTATCTTTATTCTGAGTCTGCCTGGCTCCCCTCCTGGGAAGAAACAGCAAGGAGCCACACGCTCTGGGTGGCACATGTTCACACTGAGGCCAAACAGGGCCATGGGTCCGGATTCAATTTGGCCTGACTGCTGAGCTGGGGAAGCTGCACCAGGGATGCATGTGGCTCCATTTCTCCAAGTGCTGGCTCCACACACAATGGGTCTTGGCTCTGAGGCATCCTGGTTTGTGTTGGTCATGTTGTAGTTCCACAACATGCTTCCAACACCTTTTGGTCCTGCCTAGGGAACAAAGAACCAGCCGTGTGGGAGCACAGCCGGGGCACTGCAGTGCTATGACACAGTCCCCTGGGATGCTGGATGTGGCAGGGCATTCGGGCCCTTTCTTTGCGCAGGATTCCTCTGCAATGCTGCATACTTGCCAGTGTTTAAGGGGAGAAAGTGGAAACCAACAGAGAAGGGAAATTCGGTCAGCATGCAAGTATTTCCCCCTGCTGAGGACCCCACAATTATTTTGTTTTGCAGAATCTTATCCTTGAATTATTTGAGCAGCTTTGTGGTTTTTAATAACTAAGTTACCTTGGTGGTTTGGATACCTCATTCCCATTCAGTTTTAATGGGGACTGGGGCTCAGACCCTCAAATGTATTTTAAATACCGTTGAGGGTCTAGGTGTCCAAATCCATTAGTCAGCTTTGAAAAGCTCAGCCTAAATCTCAGACTTCCTGCACTTCAGGCCGTCATGAGAAGGGTGGTGAAATGTAAAGGTCCTGGGAACAGCATCTCCTGCTGCCTTGGCCAGCAGGGTGACACAGGCATCGTAAAGGTTAGTTCCCTATGTGGCTGTGCTGGCAGAGGGCCTGCATGTGACCAGCATGACACTCCATGACAGGAACGTGGGGGCAGCGTGCAGGGGGGTCATCTGATATAGAGTGCTGGGGAGGGACTTTGGTTTCAGTGTCTGATGTTGGGGTTCTGTCTGCACCAGAATCTCTTCCCCGCCTCTCGGTGAGCCGTCTGTCACTCTCCCCACCCCTTGTCCTGTAGGATCTGGAAAAAGAGAGCAGTGATCTATTTATTCTGTAAGCAAAGCACTGAACTACTCCCAACCAGGCGCAAGTGAGCTATCGGGAGTGCACGAAAGGTGTCATTGTGATTTATGGAGTAATTAATAAACAATTAAGGTGCTTTGGAGCATGGTTATACATTTTATTTTGGCCGTCCACTCCGTACGGCTCCAACATCCCCATGAACCAGGGTCCAGAGTAGGCCACGCTGGGAAAGATGAAGCCTTCAGACCCCAGAGCGATGGCAGCCTCATGGCTTTAATTCTGTGGTGTCTCCTTGATGTCATCCCGAGTATCTCTGTGTAGCTTTGCGCTGATGCTGCAAGTTTCCTATTACAGCAGCGTACTTGGGGAGTGTTAGGAGCAGGGCGCTGTTGGTCAAGATGGAAGGGCTGAGGAGTGTGTACCATTATTATGTGATTAACTAATGGTGTTCAATGTGTAGAGTGAATGTTCTTGAAACAGTGACTAAGCCCTAGCTTGCATTGGGTATTGTGTTGACAGGCGCTATGAAATTCCTCCTTCATGCTTCTTACCAATGCTTAGCTCCACAACCCATGGAATTCAGCCCTGAGCTGCAGCACCCGGTCTTTACAAATGTGTTTTAACCGTGACATGTAACAGTACTCTCAGCTCAGTCTGCTACCCTGATCCAGTTCTCTCAGTTCACCCCATGATCCCACGTGGCCTGGAACAGCCTCTGGTAGCCCAGTTATTCGCCTCTTTTGAGCCTCCAGTAGGCCAGTCATATGCCTCTTTTGCGTAGAGACTCTCAATCATCATCAACACTAAGTGGGTTTTATACTAATGCCGAGAGTTGGGAGAGAACCAGACATACTATTTCATGGGAAAGTCCCTGAGTTTGAATTTTTGTTCCAAATTGGAAAGGAGCGAAAACAAAAATTTCAAAACTTCCCACAAGAGGAAATTGAAAAAAAAAATCAAGTCAATCCAAATGCTGCATTTCAATTCAATGAAAATGTTTTGTTCCAATTTCATCCTTTACAAGTTTTCAAAACTAAAATTGAAATGTTCCATTCTGAAAAAGTCAAAATGTATTTCAACAGTATTGAAACTCTTCCTGTCATTTTTTTTTAAATGGAAACTCATCCAAATCGACACATTTCAGCAAAATGTTCACTTGGAAAATTCCCAACCACCTGTGCTAATGGCCACTGAGCCATTCGTATTAATGTCTATTAACATCATTTCATTTGTATCTTAAACTATACCTGAAGCCACCTCTCTGGCTGCTAGTGCGTTAACTCCTCATTCGGGGTGAAACTCCCATTGAGTGCTATGTTGCAAGATGAGACCCCAGTTCATGAACTGACTGCCATCCCTGTCTTCTCTATTTTCCTTTCTTCCCTTCTCCCCGCAGTGACTGCAGCTTGGTGAGCAGGACCAGCTTGAAGGCAAACGTAGTTGAATGGGAAATTACTTGGCAAATGCTTCTGGAGAAGAAAGACACTTGCCAGAAATCTGGGTAAGTCTGTGAATGATTTGTTAACTGGGAAAGGAGCTAAAATCTTAACAAATATGATCCAAAACTTGAACCCGCTCCAGTCCTGGGTGTGACCCCAGAAGCACCATGACCTACTGTCTAGGTGGGCAGCAAGCAGCCGAAGGAATGGAGCTCTGAAGTTAGGCACTGTCCCTCTCTGCCACTGACCCATCTGGCCGCTTGGATTTCACAGTTGCTTTTTCCCCTTCGATTTGATTTGAGCCCCTCTGTCATTATATAACTGCTAAAGTCTGGAGTAAATCAAGGAGAAAATGCCAACAGATTTCACAATGCCAGAATGGCAACGATGGGAAATTTCACATTTTGTCGTCGATTAATAGAAACAATAGAAAGTTTGAGGCTCACTGGCCCAGCTTAAGAATAAAAACAGTAGGCTGCAGTGCATGATGGAAAGGATCATCCTCCTCACAAAGGCCAGCGTGGAATCTAGGTGCACCCCAAATACCTGCAGTTCGCCTGAGTAGATGCCAATAATTTGAGGTTATGTGCATGCATAAAACGCTACTGTGGCACAGCGGTCGTGCTTCTGTGTAGCCTCTCACTACAGCAACGGGAGGGGTTCTCCCCTTTGTCATTGTTAATCCACCTCCCTGACACATGGGAGCTACATTGATGGAAGAATTCTTCCATTGCCCTACCACTGTCTACACCAGAGGTTAGGCTGGCTGAACTATGTTGCTTAGGAGATGTGGATTTTTCACACACACACCCTGGAGCAACGTGGCTGGGTCGACCTAACTTTTGAGTGTAGACCTGGCCCCAGGGATCTCAAACTGCCTCCATTCCTGATACTCTAGCCTCTTTACAAGAGCTACCTTCACACTGTTTTCAACACTGTGTCACGCATAAATGTAGACTCTTTTAAAGACATAGGCCCCGGTCAACTTTCTCATGTCTAAAAACTGGACTCCCCACCCCATCTCTTCCCCCAAGGCCCCACCTCTGCCCTGCCTCTTCCCTTGAGGCTCAGGCCCCTACTCACTCCTCTCCCCTTCCCCCCCTCCCCCCATTGCTCGCTGCTCTCCCCCATCAACTCCAGCATGAACAGCCCCAAGGGACTTGCAAACGCCAGCTCCAGCAGACCGCCTGGGAGTGCAGGTCAGAAGAGCACTGTGGCCACATGGGAACAGCCAGGCAGCCCTGCTGGTGAGCTAGGATGTGGCCCTCCTGCACGGCAGCCCCCTGCCTCCCCCTGCACTGCCAGGCCAGCAGCCCTCTTCCCCACCTGCTCGAGCCCTCCCTGCTCTGGAGCTGCCTGAGAGCATGGCTGGGGGAAGTACCCGCTGGCAGGGCAGCTCGTGTCCCTTCCCTCTCAGGGAACATTCCATGCACGCTGGGAGCTTCTTACCCCGCTCACCATGGGCCCCCACATTCTGTCCTCCGCTGCAGCCCTGCAAACCATGCTCCGAAAAGGGGCCGCCCGCAGCCCAAGCCGGTGCAGGCATGCTGCTATGGGAGCTGCCGATTCAGGGCCAGGCGACAGGCTGCCACCCCTACCCCCCACCCGTGGTAAGCAGACTTTTAGTGTCCAGTCAGTACCTCTGACTGGACACTGCCAGATCCCATTTTTGACCGGATTTTCCAGTTGAAGACCAGACACCTGGCAACCCGAGCCCTAATTCCGGAGAGCACTTAAACACATGCTCAGTTGACTTCAGAGAGACTTGAGCACGCATTTAAGCACTTTCCTGAACAGGGAATCTTTCCTGAATTGAGGGTTTAGGGGAGATTAATTTCCTTTACAGTCAGAATTATTGGGTGTGGCCCTCTGGCCTGGGTTACATGGGAAATCAGACTATATGATCATAATGGCTCCAGCTGCACTTTAACCTTCTCTGCAATAACTAAACAGATCAAGCTCATTATGTTTTAGGGCAGAAATACTCAGACCTCAGTGATTCAGGAGCCAAATTAGTGATCAACATTACCCAAAAGAGCCCCAGAAGTGTGAATTCATTGGTTTATTTACTATGTTTTTCTTGGTTATTCTGATCAATATTATTATTTTTCAACTACAATTGGTTAATAACAGAGAAAAACATCCTGGTTGGTTAATAACTTAGACTGGTTAATAATTAAATTAGACAATGTTTTAATATCATGTGTTGCAAAGATCTGCAGGAGACTCATTAAAAATCCAGTTGCGGCTCCCGAGCTTCAGTCCTGCGTATCACTGGTTAGGGTATGTCTACACTGTAATCAAAGGTGTAACTAAAGCATGGGTAGACACTAGGGATGTAAATAGGGTTTAAAAATAGTAACCGTTTAAATTCTATCGGTTAAATGGTTAACCATTAAGAAGTTCACATAGGTGGGGAACTAGAGGTGTGGGAGGTGCTGCAGCACCCAGGACTCCACTGCCGCCCTGCGCGCAGCATCCCAGCTGCCATCTCTGTGCCCGGGGTCTCGGCTGCCAGCCACACACCCAAGACTCCACTGCCGGGGTGGCAGTGGAATCCCAGGTGTAGGATGGCAGCAGAGCCAGCAGTGGAGTAGGGCTGGCAGCTGGGACCCTGGGTATATCTACATGTGCTGCAGTCAGCCTCATACCTCTTATTGCAATGTAGACATACCCTAAGAATTGGGCAGGTTTTCTAGCCCTTGGATCATTCTGATAGCTCTTCTCTGAACCCTCTCCAATTTTTCAACAACCTTTTTAAAGTCCGGCCACCAAAATGGGACACGATATTCCAGTAATGGCCTCACCAGTACAGTACAGCCCTTCTCTACTCCTACTACATATTCCCCTGTTTATACATTCAAGGATTACATCAGCCCTTAGCCACAGCATCACATTGGGAACTGATATGCAATTGGTTGCCTATCATGGCCCCTAAATTCTTGTTGGAATCACAGCTTTCTAGGATGTAGTCATCCATCCTCCAAGAATGGCCTGTATTCTTTTGTTCCCAGAGGTATAACTTTACCTTTGGTTGTTTTAAAATGTATGCTGTTTGAATGAGACCAGCTCACCAAGAGATCTGGATCACTCTGTATAAGTGACTTGTCTACATGATCATTTACCACTCCACTGATATTTGTGTCATCTGTGATCTTTACTGGCAATGACTTTATAGTTTCTTCCAGATCGCTGATAAAATATCAGATAGCATCTCTGAGAACAGATTTTTTGTGAACTGTATGACAGACATGTTCTGTCT
Source organism: Eretmochelys imbricata (assembly GCF_965152235.1). Taxonomy (NCBI): domain Eukaryota; kingdom Metazoa; phylum Chordata; order Testudines; family Cheloniidae; genus Eretmochelys; species Eretmochelys imbricata. The sequence goes on along the minus strand of NC_135580.1, from coordinate 52,333,001 downwards.
CCCGTGTTGCTTTTGGAACCAGTAACTTAGGGCCTGTCAGACTTCAGTGGAATTTTCACTTGAGTAAAGATTTCAGGTCTAGGCTCTTGCATGATCTTTGTTTATTTCTTTCTTTTGCTCATTGGGCAGCATAGAATCATAGAATCATAGATTATCAGGGTTGGAAGGGACCCCTGAAGGTCATCTAGTCCAACCCCCTGCTCGAAGCAGGACCAATTCCCAGTTAAATCATCCCAGCCAGGGCTTTGTCAAGCCTGACCTTAAAAACTTCCAAGGAAGGAGATTCCACCACCTCCCTAGGCAACGCATTCCAGTGTTTCACCACCCTCTTAGTGAAAAAGTTTTTCCTAATATCCAATCTAAACCTCCCCCACTGCAACTTGAGACCATTACTCCTCGTTCTGTCATCTGCTACCATTGAGAACAGTCTAGAGCCATCCTCTTTGGAACCCCCTTTCAGGTAGTTGAAAGCAGCTATCAAATCCCCCCTCATTCTTCTCTTCTGCAGGCTAAACAATCCCAGCTCCCTCAGCCTCTCCTCATAAGTCATGTGTTCTAGACCCCTAATCATTTTTGTTGCCCTTCGCTGGACTCTCTCCAATTTATCCACATCCTTCTTGTAGTGTGGGGCCCAAAACTGGACACAGTACTCCAGATGAGGCCTCACCAATGTCGAATAGAGGGGGATGATCACGTCCCTCGATCTGCTCTCTATGCCCCTACTTATACATCCCAAAATGCCATTGGCCTTCTTGGCAACAAGGGCACACTGCTGACTCATATCCAGCTTCTCGTCCACTGTCACCCCTAGGTCCTTTTCCGCAGAACTGCTGCCTAGCCATTCGGTCCCTAGTCTGTAGCGGTGCATTGGATTCTTCCGTCCTAAGTGCAGGACCCTGCACTTATCCTTATTGAACCTCATCAGATTTCTTTTGGCCCAATCCTCCAATTTGTCTAGGTCCTTCTGTATCCTATCCCTCCCCTCCAGCGTATCTACCACTCCTCCCAGTTTAGTATCGTCCGCAAATTTGCTGAGAGTGCAATCCACACCATCCTCCAGATCATTTATGAAGATATTGAACAAAACCGGCCCCAGGACCGACCCCTGGGGCACTCCACTTGACACCGGCTGCCAACTAGACATGGAGCCATTGATCACTACCCGTTGAGCCCGACAATCTAGCCAGCTTTCTACCCACCCTATAGTGCATTCATCCAGCCCATACTTCCTTAACTTGCTGACAAGAATACTGTGGGAGACCGTGTCAAAAGCTTTGCTAAAGTCAAGAAACAATACATCTACTGCTTTCCCTTCATCCACAGAACCAGTAATCTCATGATAAAAGGCGATTAGATTAGTCAGGCATGACCTTCCCTTGGTGAATCCATGCTGGCTGTTCCTGATCACTTTCCTCTCATGCAAGTACTTCAAGATTGATTCCTTGAGGACCTGCTCCATGATTTTTCCAGGGACTGAGGTGAGGCTGACTGGCCTGTAGTTCCCAGGATCCTCCTTCTTCCCTTTTTTAAAGATTGGCACTACATTAGCCTTTTTCCAGTCATCCGGGACTTCCCCGGTTCGCCACGAGTTTTCAAAGATAATGGCCAATGGCTCTGCAATCACAGCCGCCAGTTCCTTTAGCACTCTCGGATGCAACTCGTCCGGCCCCATGGACTTGTGCACGTCCAGCTTTTCTAAATAGTCCCTAACCACCTCTATCTCCACAGAGGGCTGGCCATCTCTTCCCCATTTTGTGATGCCCAGCGTAGCAGTCTGGGAGCTGACCTTGTTAGTGAAAACAGAGGCAAAAAAAGCATTGAGTACATTAGCTTTTTCCACATCCTCTGTCACTAGCTTGCCTCCCTCATTCAGTAAGGGGCCCACACTTTCCTTGGATTTCTTCTTGTTGCCAACATACCTGAAGAAACCCTTCTTGTTACTCTTGACATCTCTCGCTAGCTGCAGCTCCAGGTGCGATTTGGCCCTCCTGATTTCATTCCTACATGCCCGAGCAATATTTTTATACTCTTCCCTGGTCATATGTCCAAGCTTCCACTTCTTGTAAGCTTCTTTTTTATGTTTAAGATCCGCTAGGATTTCACCGTTAAGCCAAGCTGGTCGCCTGCCATATTTACTATTCTTTCGACTCATTGGGATGGTTTGTCCCTGTAACCTCAACAGGGATTCCTTGAAATACAGCCAGCTCTCCTGGACTCCTTTCCCCTTCAAGTTAGTCCCCCAGGGGATCCTGGCCATCTGTTCCCTGAGGGAGTCGAAGTCTGCTTTCCTGAAGTCCAGGGTCCGTATCCTGCTGCTTACCTTTCTTCCCTGCGTCAGGATCCTGAACTCAACCAACTCATGGTCACTTCCTCCCAGATTCCCATCCACTTTTGCTTCCCCCACTAATTCTACCCAGTTTGTGAGCAGTAGGTCAAGAAAAGCGCCCCCCCTAGTTGGGTCCTCTAGCACTTGCACCAGGAAATTGTCCCCTACGCTTTCCAAAAACTTCCTGGATTTTCTATGCACCGCAGTATTGCTTTCCCAGCAGATATCAGGAAAATTAAAGTCACCCATGAGAATCAGGGCGTGCGATCTAGTAGCTTCCGTGAGCTGCCGGAAGAAAGCCTCATCTACCTCATCCCCCTGGTCCGGTGGTCTATAGCAGACTCCCACCACTACATCACTCTTGTTGCACACACTTCTAAACTTAATCCAGAGACACTCAGGTTTTTCTACAGTTTCGTACCGGAGCTCTGAGCAGTCATACTGCTCCCTTACATACAGTGCTACTCCCCCACCTTTTCTGCCCTGCCTGTCCTTCCTGAACAGTTTATAACCATCCATGACAGTACTCCAGTCATGTGAGTTATCCCACCAAGTCTCTGTGATTCCAATCACATCATAGTTCCTTGACATCACCAGGACCTCCAGTTCTCCCTGCTTGTTTCCAAGGCTTTGTGCATTCGTATATAAGCACTTGAGATAACTTGTTGATCGCCCCTCATTCCCAGTATGAGGCAGGAGCCCTCCCCTCACAGACATTTCTGCCTGTGCTTCCTCCCGGTATCCCTCTTTCCCACTTACCTCAGGACTTTGGTCTCCTTCCCCCGGTGAACCTAGTTTAAAGCCCTCCTCACTAGGTTAGCCAGCCTGCTGGCAAAGATGCTCTTCCCTCTCTTCGTAAGATGGAGCCCGTCTCTGCCCAGCACTCCTCCTTCATGGAACACCATCCCATGGTCAAAGAATCCAAAGCCTTCTCTCCGACACCACCTGCGTAGCCATTCGTTGACTTCCACGATTCGACGGTCCCTACCCAGGCCTTTTCCTTCCACGGGGAGGATGGACGAGAACACCACTTGCGCCTCAAACTCCTTTATCCTTCTTCCCAGAGCCACGTAGTCCGCAGTGATCCGCTCAAGGTCATTCTTGGCAGTATCATTGGTGCCCACGTGGAGAAGCAGGAAGGGGTAGCGATCCGAGGGCTTGATGAGTCTCGGCAGTCTCTCCGTCACATCGCGAATCTTAGCCCCCGGCAAGCAGCAGACTTCTCGGTTTTCCCGGTCAGGGCGGCAGATAGATGACTCAGTCCCCCGGAGGAGAGAGTCCCCGACCACAACCACCCGCCTTCTCCTCTTGGGAGTGGTGGTCGTGAAAGAGTGTGCATGGGGAAACTGTTTTGCTGAGATCCTACCTAAACAGTAATTACAAGGAATGGAATGATCTTCCTGTCAAAGTGGATATTAAGGGCCATATCACACCACTGATTTTTAAGCAGAACTCCCCATTGAAATCAGCACATAATTCTATTTAAATATTGATATCGCCCCGAAAAGGATATTGAGAATCTGAGCGATGTTCCTCATCGGATTATTTTGTGGTGGGTCAAATGTTGTACCTAAACTCACAGCTATGCCCCTTTGATTTAAATGTGTTTAAATATATTTAAATATATGTTCCATTCTATGCATCCGATGAAGTGAGCTGTAGCTCACAAAAGCTTATGCTCTAATACGTCTCTAAGGTGCCACAAGTCCTCCTTTTCTTTTTGCGGATACAGACTAACGCGGCTGCAACTCTGAAACCTTTAATTTAAAAGCAACTTTACTTTTATTGCTAGGGCTGAAAGTACCTACCAACATAGATTTAACATCAGCCTCCAGGCTTAAGGTACAGCTGTTAAAGTTTTTTTTTTCCTTTAATTTTTTTTCTCCTTTACACTAATGTAATGCTTATTTAGGAGCCACAGCCATCTGTGTCTGCTGTGGCTGGCACTGCTGAATTTGCTGTTGCTTTTTTCTTCTCCTGGTCTGATGAGACTCATGGTGCATAGAGAATTTCCCAGGACAGCAGAGACTTTCTTTGATTTCCTTTTTGATTCTCTCCTAAAGAGATTGTTCACAGTCTTCTTTCTGCCCTGCAAAATGGGTCTCAGCAGAAGAAGCTTGGGGAGCCGTTCTGCCGATGGCTCCTGAGGCAGTTCTATGATAAGCCTTGGATAAAGAGCTGACCAGACAGATTCTCCTGCTGCAGGATTCAGAGGCCTTTTTTACCCTTTCCCCATGTTCCCCTTTGTGATTGTCCTGTAGTGTTTTATCTCTAGACTGGATCTGTATCCTTTCCCCATAAACTCTCCTCCATGTGAGTCATAGCTCCTCCCACCAGAGCACCCTATACCCTCTACCCTGTTGACCTGCAGCTTCATGGCAAGAACTGTATCTCTTTCCCCAGAGGAAGGTTGGCTCCAGCTGCCTTTCCATCTTATTCTCTTGCACCGAATTTTAGGGCCAGGTCCTCAGCTGGTGTATGTACTGCATTATGGTTTATACAAACTGAGGATTTGGCACAGAATTTTTGATCCTGGAACCGTTCCTTTCCAAGGCAAGACCAAATCACCCAGAGTATGAGTATCAAACTCACCAGGAGCCAGGGAACATTCTTGACTCCCAGTACCATATCTACTGACTTCACTCCAAATTCAAAGAGAGCCAAGACAATCCATCTGCCTCCCACTGCATATCCAGTACCTCCCGCCACTGACAGAAAACAGTCACCTTTGAGAAAATCTATAGTGCTGGGTTTAAGAAACCATGTAAAGGTCCTTGCTGTGAATTAGCACTTGGTCTGATGAAGGCACATATGAGCTTTGCAATATAGTTTTGGAGCTGTCAGCATGATTAATGAACATTGTATTTTATTTCCTGCTTTATCAAATACTAATTATGTGTATGATAACTCTAAGAATCATGGTGGCTCTTGGTTCATTTGTTTTTTTTCTCCCTGGAGACATAACAGGGGATTGTTTCCCCCTCATTCCTGAAATTCTGTTTTAATTGCTTCTCTTCCACTTTCACGTGTGGTTTCATGCTCTGTGTGGGTCGATGTATTGATCCCTCACTTTGATAAGGTCAGCAGAGACCAGGTGTGACATTTAGAGGAGATTGCTCCTCCCCAAACGAGCTTACTTATCAGGAGTCATCCAGAGGATGGAGTGGGAGAGAGGGGGAATTTAAAACTATTACATATGCTTATTTAGGCCCCTCTTAAGAAGATTTGGCTAGTAAACTCACTTGAGATTCATATGTACTTGATGAACATATTAAGGGAACTACACAGCAAGTTGAGCATAATAACAACAACTTGATTGAATCTAAAAACTCATGAACAGTGCAACAGCCACTGTTATTCTCATCTGCCACTAGCTGACGATCTTTATGGATACTAGGTGTGTACACAAAGGGAGAGAGACTGGATTTTACATCTCACTCATCAGAGTGCAAACACAATGGAAATGTGAAAGGGATCAGAGTGGATCCTCAGCTCTGCTCTGACCGCTTTGCACTGCTCAGGTGAAGCAAAGGGGCTGTTAAATCACTGGAACTGTCCACCTTGGGATTTGTTGGTTGGTGCAGAGTGAGCACAGCCAATTCCTTCCAGCCCCTAGTGTCGGGATCAATATTAGGGGGCTGATTGTGAGAAAAGGGGTGTGTCCAGAGTGTTGTGCTCTGATGCGCCTGGAGCATAGCCAGTCTGGAGCCTGCTCTAAGCTATGCTGGTATGTTTGCCACATGACCAGTTTTTCCCAGGATCATCTGTTTTGTTTGTTTGTTTGTTTATTTATTTATTTATTTATTTCTCTGTGGGAGCTGTCCTGGGAAGTCTGTCAGGGTGCTCAGTGCACGCTGCCAGCTGTCTGGCTTGATGGGCTCAGGATCATCCTGAGGTCCCATTTTTATGTACCTCAGCAGTGGCAGCCCTAAGCACTGGGGCCAATGCAAAACCAGTCCCATGGTCAAGATGCCCCCAAAGGCTCTTTTTTTGACACCCCACGTCATGCTGATTGTTCACAGCTGAGGCGTGAGCCCATAAAATTCTCGGGACATTCCTGGCAATGGCAGAGCAATTAAATTAGACTCTCTGATTTGAGTGTCTTTCATCCTGCCCTATCTCCTTTGCCTCCACCTCATTGCCAGGATAGGAAACGCCTGCTTTATAGAGCTAGGTATGCCATTCCTCCACTGGGCTGAGACTGACAAAGGCAGGGCCTAGCACAGCATGTGGGTCTGAAACCACAAGACAATTAAAATAACTGGCAGCTGTATACAGCAAATAAAACCTGTCATGAAGCCACAAGATTTGATCAAAACTCAGCTGAGCTGTCACACCCTCATTCCTTTCTTAGGGTTCCACCGCGTGTCGATTGTCATGCATTCACAGCCATTTGAGAAGGAAAAAGCTCCTTATTAGGTCTGGTCCTTCACCCTCCCCCTCCCACCGCACCCTCCGCTTCATCTCCCACCAGCCAAGGCAGGATTCTCCACTATGGAATATTTCCAGGGTGGCATTTCCCAAAGCTCTTATCGATGGCCAAACTCTGCTACTATGGAAGTGACTGATAAAAGTCCCATGGGCTTTGATGGGAGCAGTGAAGCCAATGCTGGGTGCTTTTCAAAATACCACCCTAACTAGAGTTTTGCCTGGTCTAGTTTTAAAACTCTCAAGTGTTTGAACAGCTGTCCTAGGGAGAGTTTGCAACAGTCCAAGGGCTGGATTCTGACCTCAGCTATACCAGGGTGAATGCAGAGTAACTGCAATGGAGTTATTCCAGAATTACCCCTGTGTGTCTGAGATCAGAATCTGGTGCAAAGTCCCCATCTGAGCTGGGCTAGAATCACACTCAGCAAACCAGTTTGAAATAAGATTTTAAACTGGATCAGGTGAACTGAATATAATGATGATTTGCCTGATCAGAGGGGACAGGCCAAAACAATATTTAAACAGGTTTGGAGGCTTGGAGGCTAGAGCCTCAGGCCAAACTGATAACAGGGGATGCAAAAGTCCTTTGAGACATGTTTAGACACTCCCAATTGTGTGGCCATCTGGGTTTGGTCCCTGTTGTAAGTTGGAGCAGCCTCAGGGCTACTCCAATTTACAGTGCATCTGGCTGCCCACAGAACCATGGGGCTGTTCTGACATTTAGGCATGGTCAGGGTGCATGGATACTCTGGAGACATTACTTCTACCCTGGCCATGGCCCCTGCACCAGGAACTGGAATGTGGGGTAGCACAGGAATTACTGTGTGCATATACCTAACAATTCCCCGCAAGCAGGAGATCCTCAAGGAGCTGCATTTGCCAGGTTTCCAGCTACTTTCCATTGCCAGCTAGAGTCTCCAAATATAAGAACAGCCACACTGGGTCAGACCAATGGTCCATCTAGCCCAGTATCCTGTCTCTGATAGTGGCCAGTGCCAGATGCTTCAGAGGGATTGAATAGAACAGGGCAATTACTGAGTGATCCATCCTCTGTGGCCCAGTCCAAGCTTCTGGCAAGCAGATGTTTAGGGACACCTAGAGCAAGCGGCTGTGTCTCTGACCACCTTAGCTAATAGCCATTGATGGACCTATCCTCCATGAACTTGGCTAACTCTTTTTTGAACCCAGTTATACTTTTGGCCTTCACAACATCTCCTGGCAATGAGTTCCTCAGGTAGATTGCATTGTGTGATGAAGTACTTCCTGGTACTTATGTTAAGTGAAGGGGTAAATAACACTTCCCTATTTACTTTCTCCACACCATTCATGATTTTATAGACCTCTAGCACATCCTCCCTCATAGTCATCTCTTTTCCAAGATGAACAATACCAGTCTTTTTAATCTCTCCTCAGATGGAAACTGGTCCATACCCCTAATCATTTTTATTGTCCTCTGTACTTTTAGCAATTCTAGTATATCCTTTTTGAGGTGGGGCGACCACAACTGCATGCAGCATTCAAGGTCTAAATCCAGTCTAAATTTCTCCCTTTTGTATTTCATTCCTTTACTGCCGGGCAAGCTGCTTTCACTGACCTCACCCTAAATAGTTTCTCTCTCTAGGTGTTTGCATCCTTCCAACTCTTCCCATCAAACACTTAGTCATCACTTAGCTAAGCAATTAGATACAAATTTAGCTCTTTTGATCTTTCTCCATAAATCAATCCCTCCTGCCCTTTAATCTTTTCAGTTGTTCTTCTCTGAACTCCCTCCAGTTTTGTACCATCTTTCTGGTAGCGTGCTGTGCTGTCTAGTGGAAAACACACTGGGCCTGATTCTCCACTGCCATATACCTGGTGTGGTATTTCACACCTATGCAAGGTGAGTGTATAACACTACTGTCTTCATACCCCTTTACATACATAAGGTGTGAGGCATAGGAGATTCACACCCAATATTTCAGTTGGTGTTGCCCAAGAGTTATTCTGTACAAACAAACTATTGGTTCCCTGCTCTGTGGTATGTCTATATTGCAATTAAACACCTAGAGCTGGCCCATGCCAGCTGACTCAGGCTCATGGGGCTTGGCCTAGGGGCTGTTTAACTGCGGTGTAGGCATTCAGGTATGGGCTGGCGCCCAGGCTCTATTACCCTCTGAGGTGGGAGGGTCTCAGAGCTCAGGCTGCAGCCCAAATATCTACACTGCAATTAAACAGCCCTTTAGTGCAAACCCGAGTCAGCTGGGGGCAGCTGTGGGCTTTTAATTGCAGTGTAGACATACCCTGTGAGGGCTTTGCACATGTAGTTCAGTAATAGCTTGACCTTTGTTGGAGCTATATCACATTGCAAACTCTTGTCAACCTGCAGTCCTCTGTCAATTACCCCTAAATGTCTCCCTGCATCAGTGCTTCCTAGGTTTCTCCTGCTGACTATGGGTGTTTTTAATTATTTCCCCCAAATCCCACTTTTCCAAGGCCAGGCTCTTGTGGCAGTTTTGTGACTGTGATCCTAGCCAGTCTGAGCTCATCTCTTCGCACCGTTGAGTTATACCTGCATCCCTAGTGTCCATCGAGAAGTGTGTCTAGTGCACTGGTTGTTGTACACACAAATCCCAGCCTTCCTGCCCAGGTACAGTAGCTATTTGATTTACACACAGGAGAGTCTAGGACAAATCAAGAGAACTCAGATGTAGCCCACAAAGTGCAATAATATATATTTATGTCAGCAGCACCAAAAGGACATGCCTACAGTAGATCTTGTGTTCATTATCCCTTCAATTTTATCTCTGCTACAGGGGCCTTGCTGTGTTTCAGGCCAGCGCCTCTGGGCCCAGCCACCACACAGTACCAACAGCTACTCCTTTCATGCTCTTAACTCAGCTTCCATCCTTAAAGGGACAGAAGCATCTTTTCCCTGTAAGAGCAACTAATCCAGCTGTGTCTTTTCCATGCAGATCAACTAACCCAGCTGGGGAGAAAGCTACAGCGGCGTCAGTATGGCTTAGAGAGCGCACTCAGCTGCTAGTGTGACAAAACAATGCCAGTGGGAGGAAGAGATGGGAGCCAAACCCCTAGTCTAGAGTTCTTTCCTCTCTTCCTCCCTGCACTCTGGGTGGGTACTTGTGCACTGTCTTAGAAGCAGGAGAGGACTTGTGAAAAGGCCATCTCCAGTGTAACTGATGAGGGCTCAGTTCCCTCAAGCAGTGGCCTATATTTGTGGGGTAGTATCTAGGCAATTTCTGTTGGGGGGGGACGACGACGACGACTTTTCTTTTGTTCGGGAGGGGTGGGAGTCCAGAAGGCAGCTGTTCCATTTTGTATAACTCATGGAATGTTACCTGGATCAAGGATATAACCTGACTGTCTCATATCCCAAGTGAGAATCCTAACCACTGGGCTACAGAGTCAGTCAGACTCTCTTTGGCCCACTGAAGGGTTAATGATTTATACAAAGTGGAACAGCTCCGGCAAGAGATTGAGGAAGAGACTGACTGTAGCCCAATGGGTTTTTGACAAGAAATTCCATCCTGGATCTGACACACCCTTTCGCAACTAAAGTTTTGTTGAACTTCACACATTTCCACAAAATTTTTGGTTTCAAGAAATCTGCATTTTCTGACGAAAACCTGTTTTGTCAAAAACTTTCTGCCCATACTTTTAAGCTTCTTGGGTTTACATGTTTGAAACCATGAGAACTCCAGGGACATCCTGCCTTTGACTAGTGGAAGATTACCTCATTTCTTGTTGAAATGGAGATCTCAGACAGTGGGTCCACCACACATTTAAGCCCAAATGCTTTTCCTTGTAGGTTAGGTTACATTTACTAAATAAAACCATCAGGGAAGTGTCCCAGAATGTCTTTAGGGTAGGAATCTTACCAAGCTGCTAAAACAGAATTAGCCCTTCTACCTCTAGGTATCCCCTAGAAACATTCCACACTTAGCCAGGGAACACAGGCAGATGATCACTTAAAGCCGTTACACTAACAGCAATAAATCCCTTATTTTAGTATCTCATTATGGGTCAGATGAAAGCTGGCTGGGATGTGGGGCTGAGATGAGACCCCATTGCCTGGCCTTTGTGGATGGATCTAGCAGCACTGTGATGGTTTGTGTACCTTAATTATTCACCATTCCTTGAAGAAAAACTTTGCAGACATCAGCCAGGCTGCTCAGTGTCACATCTCCTGTTCTCTAAGAGGTGTTAATGAATTCATTAATCAGTTAATGGCAGGGAAGGTCTTTCGGGACCAGCGTCACAATTTACAGCTCCCACAGGGGAGACCCTCTCTCTGTCGGTGATCTAAAGTTTCAGCTTCACTAATTCAAGGCGGCAGAGTTGCTGAGATTCACGCTGCAATGCCTGGGAGCTCACTGAGATTTCGTAGCTGTAGTAGCATTATTACTATTAGTAATAATATCAAGCTCTTCCCTTCTGCAAACCTGTGCTCCTCCCTCCAACTTCCCTGTGGGTTCCTACAAGACCTGTGGATTGGGAAGGCTTGTGAGAGGGAGCCCAGGGAGGGGTGGCAGGGAGTGTGAATGGATGTTCATAGAGGGGGCAGTAAGTGTATGGAATGGGGATTGCCCATGGTGACAAGGGTGGTGGTTCAAGCTAGTACCGATCAAGTGTGACTGTATGTGGGGAGGCGAACCCAAGTGGCAGCCCATGCTGCCACAGATGCACTGCTAGTTTGAGGCGCTAGCTTGAGCAGACCTAGCCGGGATACATCTATGTAAGCTGGAACTCACACCTGCCAGGTCAAATGCAGACATCCCTTACTCTGAAACTTATGAAGAAAGTTCCCCCTTCTTCCACTCCACAGCTGTTAAATTCAACTTTCTGGAACCTGCTGTGTCATGCCATAATGACGGGTGGATTCTGAGCTGAGTTTCTATGTGCACCTGATCTGGCGTCTGGTTACTGCCTCTGAGACGGAAGAACCTGAGCTCTGCTTGTTGAACTGAATGTAATGGCATCTATTGCAACTAGCAGCCAGCAGTTCACCCGTTGTGCTAGCAGATGGGTCCTGAAAAAAAGGATATAAGCCCAGGTCCTTCAGAAGGACGAATGCCCTCCATTTCTGCCTTTAATGATTCTGTTGGAATGTCAGCTTTGGAAATGCTGGTCTCATCCTTACCATTCAGTGGAGAGGCCTGGACCCCGGGTGGACTCTGGCAGCGTCAGCTGGCACTTTGGCAGGAACTTCCCGTACTCTGAGCTCACCATGAACCTTACTGACCCCGGAGGAGATGGCTTTGCTAAATGAGGGACTGACGCGTGCCACGTTTATCCGAACAATGCAATCAGAAAGGCTCTTGTGCACCACAGACAGAGATCCAGTTAATGACAGACACAGTTTTTTTGTTCTGAACGTTCTAAACATTTATTATTCTGAATTGCCTTCTGCACATTTTACAATAATTACGAATCGTGTTTGCCTTGTTATCTCCACAGTTACTAACAAGAATGCCATCATTATCCCAGTCATTAACAAAATTGATGTTGTTGTCCAGAGTTGCCGGCTGTGGACCTGCTTTCAGAAGGAGTGTCTTACCATCAATCCTTATTTTCTCTATTCTTCCATGCAGAGGCGTATGATTACACTCAGTCAGATGGACCAAAGGGGGCGTGAGGCCAGAGCTAATCTAGGAAAGAAAAGGGTGATGGAGAGTTTGTGGGTGGGAAGTTTGGAAGCCGTCAGACCTACATTGCTGGGGTTTGGAAAGGCTGCTAATGGCAAAGTTTATGTAAGTTAGTGACCAAGGAGCCGTTTTCCCTGTGATCATTTGGCATCCATATGGCTTCACTCTATTTCAGAGAGTACAAGGAATCCAGTACAGGTCTTATAGCTGGATCCCATTGTTTGGGAGTGGAAACTCTCACTAGTCTTGGACTAGTCATAGTGGAAGTGGAAGTGTGCAGACTGGATTCAGCTGCTTTAATGTAAATGAGACCTCAGTGTGAATACTGGACCTGGGATAATTATTGTTAACGGTTTTTATTTCATTAGCAGTTGGAAGCCCCATTGTGACACCCGCTGTACAAATTGAAGAGACCCTCGGAGATTGTCCCTGCTCTGAATTGCTTAGAGTCTAAAAAGGTTACGGACACAGACAGCGATAGATAGAGAACAAATACGCAATTTGTCAAAAGCACAGAGCTCTGAAGCTACAGTGCTATTTCAAACCACTTTCCTTCTCACCTGACAGGCCACGCCTGTGACACTGACAACCCCAAAACCTTCTGTTCAGGATTAGAATGATGAAAAGCAAAAGGAGTTCGTCCAGCACCTGTTGTGGATCTGGGCAGTGGTTCCTTTATAAAGATGGCTGGGAACTATCACTCAATATCTCTTCAGCGCAGGATCATACTGGAGGTCCTAGATTTTAATAGCAAACTAAGTAAAATAATTATTTATGGACATTTCAGTCTTTCTAATCTCTAAGTACCAATTCCAGGAAAGACTAATGTAAACATTTCTGAATATTTGCTGCCATTCTGATGCATTGACATCGAAATTTACCCAGGCAGACATTTTCCACTAAGCTTTTGAAAGAAAAATGAAATTTCCACCCAAAAATCTTTGTTGAGTTGCAGTTAAGGGTTGCTAAATGGAATTCAGGGGTCTAACTGAAGAGTAAAGTACTACTCAATGTGAGTAAGTGTAGCAGAATCTGGCCCTTACTGAGCAAAATAAAATGTATCTTAGTTAGACAAATACCACTAGTGACAAAAGTAGCATAGACTAAACATAACTCTTATGCCAGATCATAAAATAATGTCCATAATAATAAAGCAGGAACATTTCATGCTACAGCGAACCAGGAAACTCAACACTGCAGAACAAATAATCTACATGGCACATTATACATTTGGATAATTCAATGTACAAGTCTCATTTAAAATCAAAGAAAAGGTTACCTTTGATTTCAGTGGAAGTCAGAGTGGGCTCTAAAATAGCTACACAAATAAGGGGCAGGTTGATGGTCTTGGAGAATTGTTTTATTTTATGGCACATGGGCAGGAATTGAGTGTTTCTGTTTGTATTTTTGTCCATTTCTACATGTAGTGACTATGCAAAGGTAATTAAAATTAGGGGTGCTCAGTCATCAGCTGTCGGGGTTCTCATGTGGGTGCCACAGGGTTCCATTCTGTCTCCCCTCTGATCTCTCTCTAAATAAGCCTGCTGATAGGATTAGCATGCAGATATAGGTTGCAATATCTTTGGCACACTGATGATATCCAGCTCTATGTGGCCAACTAGTCCAATTCTGCCAGTGGAATGGATAATTCTTGTCTCCGGGAGGATTGGGCTTCCTTTGCTGGCTGAAGCTCAAATCAGATAAGGGGGGATGATGTTGGTATGTTGGGGGAAGCAGCCCTGAGAAGTGATGAGAATTATATCGGCAGCCCTTATGGAGGGAGAGTGCTTGACGTTCGTGAGTCGGGATCATGGAAGAGAAGTTTTGCTGGACCCGAGGCTGCTTCTGGCAGCTGAGGCCAAGAAAGCACCTTTTCATCTGCATTTGAGGAGGCCGAGAGATTTTCTCTCTGATGTGGACCTTACTGCATTTACCCATGCCTTTGTCATCTCAGCACTAGGCTACTCTAACTTACTTACTTAAGGATAGAGCTTCACCCTGCGAGTGCACAACACTGGTTCTCCCTGAGCTGCATTGGCGATCTGTGATTTACCAGATGGATGCCAAGGCATCACAGTTTGAAAAGGAATCAACAGTATGATGCTGTGCTGAAAATGGCCAATATCATTCTGGGATGTTCCACTCTGCTCAGCACTGCTGGGGCCTCAGCTGGAATACTTTGTCCAGATTTGGGCACCCCACTAAAGAAAGACATGGAAAAACCTGAAGAGAGTCCAATGAGAGCAACGAAACAGATAAGAGGTTTAGCAAACCTCACCTATGTGGAAAGGTTGGAAGAACTGGGCTTGTTTGGTCTAGAAAAGAGAAGGCAGAGGTGGGGAATCTGTAAATAATCTTCAAATCTTCATGTAGGAGCATTGCTAGCAGATCGAGGAAAGTGATTATTCCTCTCTATTCGGCACTGGTGAGGCCACATCTAGAGTATTGTGTCCAGTTTTGGTCCCCCTACTACAGAAGGGATGTGGACAAATTGGAGAGAGTCCAGGAGAGGGCAACGGAAATGATTAGGGGGCTGGGGCACATGACTTACGAGGAGAGGCTGAGGGAACTGGGGTTGTTTAGTCTGCAGAAGAGTGAGGGGGGGATTTGATAGCAGCCTTCAACTACCTGAAGGGGAGTTCCAAAGAGGATGGAGCTAGGCTGTTCTCAGTGGTGGCAGATGACAGAACAAGAGGCAATGGTCTCAAGTTGCAGTGGGAGACAGGTCTAGGTTGGATATTAGGAGACACTATTTCACTAGGAGGGTGGTGAAGCACTGAAATGGGTTACCTAGGGAGGTGGTGGAATCTCCATCCTTAGAGGTTTTTAAGGCCTGGCTTGACAAAGCCCTGGCTGGGATGATTTAGTTGGTGTGGTCCTGCTTTGAGCAGAGGGTTGGACTAGATGACCTCCTGAGGTCTCTTCCAACCCTAATCTTCTATGATTCTATGAAATATGAAAAGAGTTGTTCTGAAGATGTCGGAGGTTCTTTGCTCTCCAGATCTACTGAGGGTAGGACAAGTCACAATTGAACATAAGAACAGGCTATAGTGGGTCAGACCAAAGGTTCAACTAGCCCAGTAGCCTGTCTTTTGACAGTGGCCAATGCCAGGTGCTTCAGAGGGAATGAACAGAACAGGTAATCATCAAATGATCCATCCCCTGTTGCCCATTCCCAGCTTCTGGCAAACAGAGGCTAAGGACACCATCCCTGCCCATCCTGGCTAATTACCATTGATGGACCTATCCTCCATGAACTTACCTAGTTCCTTTTTGAACTCCGTTATAGTCTCGGCCTTCACAACACCCTCTGGCAAGGAGTTCCAGAGGTTGACAGTGCGTTGCATGAAAAAATACGTTCTTGTGTTTGTTTTAAACCTGTTACCTATTAATTTCATTTGGTAGCCCCTTTTTCTTGTATTATGAGAAGGAGTAAATAACAGTTCCTCATTTATTTTCTCCCTACCAGTCATTATTTTATAGACCTCTATCATATCCCCCCATAGTCATCTCTTTTCCAAGCTGAAAAGTCCTTGTCTTATTAATCTCTTCTCATATGGAAGCTGTTCCATACCTCTAATATTTTTTGTTGCCCTTTTCTGTACCTTTTCCAATTTCAATATATATCTTTTGAAATGGGGCAACCACATCTGTACGCAGTATTCAAGATGGGAGCATACCATGGATTTATATAGAGACAATATGATATTTTCTGTGTTATTATCTATCCCTTTCCTAATGATTCCCAACACTCTCTTAGATTTTTGAATGCTGCTGCACATTTAGTGGATGTTTTCAGAGAACTATCCACAATGACTCTTTCTTGAGTGGTAACAGCTAATTTAGACCCCATTACCTTATATGTATAGTTGGGATTATGTTTTCCAATGTGCATTACTTTGCATTTATCAACACTGAATTTCACCTGACATTTTGTTGCCTAGTCACCCAGTTTTTTAAGAGCCCTTTGTAGCTCTTCGCACTCTGCCTGGAACTTAACTATCTTGAGTAGTTTTGTATCATCTGCAAATTTTGCCACCTCACTGTTTACCCCTTTTTCCAGACCATTTATGAATATGTTGAATAGACTGGTTCCAGTACAGACCCCTGGGGGACACCACTATCTACCTCTCTCCATTCTGAAAACTGAAAAAAAAAATTATTTCTACCCTTTGTTTCCTATCTTTTATCCAGTTACCAGTCCATGAGAGGATCTTCCCTCTTATCCCAGGACTGCTTACTTTGCTTAAGAGCCTTTGGTCAAGGACCTTGTCAAAGGCTTTCTGAAAATCTAAGTACACTATATCCACTGGATCCCCCTTGTCCACATGCTTGTTGACCCCCTCAAAGAATTCTAGTACATTGGTGAGGCATGATCTCCCTTTACAAAAACCATGTTGACTCTTCCCCAACAAATTATGTTCATCTATGTGTCTGACAATTTTGTTCTTTACTATAGTTTCAACTAGTTTGCCTAGTACCAAAGTTAGGCTTATCAGCCTGTAATTTCCGGGATCGTCTCTGGAGCCTTGTTTAAAAATTGGCGTCACATTAGCTATCCTCTAGACATCTGATCCTGGTGACTTATTACTGTTTAGTTTATCAATTTGTTCCAAAACCTCCTCTAATGACACCTCAATCTGGGACAGTTCCTCAGATTTGTCACCTAAAAAAGAATGGCTCAGGTTTGGGAACGTCCCTCACATCCTCAGCCGTGAAGATCAATGCAAAGAATTCATTTAGCTTCTCCATAATGGCCTTATTGTCCTCAAGTGCTCCTTTAGCATCCCGCTCATCCAGTGGCCCCACTGGTTGTTTAGCAGGCTTCCTGCTTTTGATGTACTTAAACATTTTTTTGCTGTTACTTTTTGAGTCTTTGGCTAGCTGTTCTTCAAATTGTTTTTGGCCTTCCTAATTATATTTTTACACGTCACTGGCAGAGTTTATGCTCCTTTCTATTTTCCTCAATAGGATTTAACTTCCACTTTTTAAAGGATGCCTTTTTGCCTTTCGCTGCTTCTTTTACTTTGTTCTTTAGACACCGTGGTGCTTTTTTGATCCTCTTATTATGTTTTTTAATTGTTAATGTGATGTTTTTAACTGGCTTAGTTTGCAGCTGGGGAGATTCATTTTGGCTGTCGGGATACCCTTTCTGACTGTGGGACTAGCTGAGTGCTAGAGTGGGTTGCCTGGGGTGTATGTGGAAGACTCGTTACTGGATGTTTTTGAGAGCAGGTTGGCCAGGCAACTGTGGTGAATTGTCTGGGTGTTCTTGGTCCTGCCTCAGCGCTGGGGAAATGCCTGGATGGCCTCTGGAGGTCACTTCCCACCTACATTTCTATGATTCTGTGTTGGTTTTAACCATGAAGGCCCTAAGTGGTCTGAGATTTGGGTACCCAAGTTCTTCCAATTGCATGCTGCCCCATGTGGAGGCGCTTGATAATATAATGGGAGGGAATGGCTAGCAGGGTGTTTTCCAGAATGGTGCCTCAGTACTGGAATGTGCTTCCTCACCTTGGTTTGTGGGGAGGGGAGTGGTGTACCCACTAACATCTTAGACACAGTGCTAGGCCCATTTCCACGCATTCAGGGAGTAGGCAGTCAGAGGAGTTTATCCAGGGTAGTGGGGCATCTGCTGGTGATCCTGTTTTAACTGCATTAGGATGAAGAGTCTGTTGTGTTAGGATGGAAGCTGTACACATTGTGAGGGAGCCTAGGGAAGGAGTAATGAACAGCTCTATCAGCTGGAATAAATACACAGTGTGCTGTCCTCTGTTAGATGGTGCAGAGGGAGGAGAAGCATGGAAATCCCATGGGCTGAGGGTTGGAAGTGGGGGCGTCATGCAGCGAAGGTGCACCATGGCGTGTCCCTGTGACACTGCATCTCTGCCAAGAGCCCTTCCTTGCCAACTGCTGTGCCTGACATGGGAAGAAAAGGAAGGTTTCTCTCTGCGATTCCAATGTACCAGCAGATATATTTGTAACCCACACCCACACCGTGGCGCTCTGTTCCCCTCTAGTGGTGTCTGGGCCATAGTTAACTGTTGATGAGCCTGCTGCAGCCTTGGCTGAGGGACCAGAGCACAGGCTGCGTGCTCCCAGCTCAGGAGGGTAGAATGTGGCTAACAGCAGCTTTTCAAAAGGTGCTCGGCTTTCAAGGCTAGTTAGGGGCAATGGAACGGTGTAGGGGCTAAGGCGCTGACTCAGGAGGTGTGTGCTCAGTTCCTGACTCTTCCCCACTCATTTCAATTGCCCTGTGCTTCAACTTTCCCATTAGTTAAAATGAAATAATAATCCATCATTTCTCCCCCTCCCCATGGCTGTCTTGTCTATTCAGACTCTAAGCTCTCTGGAGCAGGGACTGTCTTGCACCTTGTTGGCATGGGTGCTACTGTGTACAGATACTAAACTAGTGCACAAGAAGGAGCCTGCGTGTGCACTGCAACTAGGAGCCTTTTAAAATCCATGCTGCCCTGTATTCTGCCTATTCATTTAGTGATGTCCCCAAGTCCAATGTTCCCTCTAATTTTTTACATCCATGTGCGGAATGAATTTTGCTATGTACACCAATATGGAGGTGATGTGTGGCAGGCGTGGGGCCGAGGGGTTTGGAGTGTGGGAGAGGGCTCAGGGCTGGGGCAGAGGGTTCGGCGCAGGGGGGTGAGGGCTCCTGTTGGGGTGGGGGCTGTGGGGTGGGGCTGGGGATGAGGGGTTTGGAATGCAGGCTGCCCTGGGAGAGAGTACTCCCCCTAGCCCTCTCTCACCGCAGCATCCCAGAGCTTGGGGAGAGGTGCCTCTCCCTGCCTGCGCAGTTCTTGATAGCCAGCTGTGCAGCCGCTCAGCTGCGCTGCTTAGAGGGAACTTAGTTCCCAACCCAGTGTTTCTTGTGATGTCCCATCTCACTGCTCTGGAAATGAACGAGATGGCCAAGCGCTGGATGTTGACCTCTCTTAAAGAATGATGCAGGGAGCGACTGGGAAGGAGAATGCTGCTATGGACACCCATCTACCTTGTTCATCAGCGATGAAGGGGACAAAGAAAGTGAAAAAGACAGGGCAATAGAGCTGAGTAAACACATTGATGCTGTGACAGTAGCACTTAGAGGCCCTAGCTGTGATCAGGGCCCCAATATGCTAGAATCTGTGCATACAGACAGAGACACTCCCGGCTCTGAAGTGCTTACAATCTACATAGGCAAAGAGTGGGAGAGGAAACAGAGGTAAAGTGGCTTCATTAAGGTTACCCAACAACTGAGTGGCAGGGCCAGGAATTAAACCTGGGTCTCCTGACTCATACTCAGTTGCCCCCCGCACTAGGTCCTGCTACCTCTGTTTGACAGGGCGCTTTGTCAGCGTGCCTGGACACCGCCAGAGCTCTGTAAGCAAGAGATTCTCATTTACGGAGTCAACAGCTTTGAACAGGCTTGGCATATTAATTATTAATTACGTCGGGAAAGCGCCCTGCATTCGATCAGTAGTTAATAGCCCCGTCTCCTCCTCCTCACAGACGCACTGCTGCTGTCAGATGCCTCTCTCCGGTTAAGACCCCAGTGTTAGAATTAGGCCCAGAAACTATTTTCCAGATGAGTGGCTTTTAATGGGCTCTCCAGACGTTTTCTGCTGCATCCTGTGAGTGACTAGATATGAGGAGAGGAGAGACGCCGAGACTGATTCGCGCTGTAAGAAGTGTTACGAGTTTTAAGTAACCAGGGCTTGGTGTAGCTACAGCTGCTATAAAGCCCCATTGAGTTTATAGCCCATGCTCCAGAAGTGCATGTTAATTACATACAAAGCCAATGCAAAGGGCCTACTCTGTATACCAGACACTCGCTCTGTTTGCAGAGACGATCAGAGCAGCTGCATCTCGGAAGACACAGCTCCAGTGCTCTTTGTGGCTAACTGATTTAAATATGGGCCCCAGGCCAGAGCTCTGCCCACCTTTCCATGCCTTGCCACCTCCAGCCTGGATAAATTCACTGCCCTAGTCTAGCTGGGACAGCACCTTCCACCCATCCAGACACTGCAGCTAGCCCAGAACCAGGTGCCCTGCTTTATTACGTGGTGTTTCACGCAGGGAGTGCATTGCTCTGGTGTTGGTGACATGCACTGGCTGCCTGGAGCGGGGCGGAGTCAAGTGTTGGTTTTATAAAACCATAAGTGCTTTGGGTGCTGATTTGCTCTGAGACTCCCACGGCCCCTGTGTGATGCAGCAACTGCAGAGATCCTCTAGCCCCACGCAGTGCAATCAGGAGGGGTCAGGAGAGCAGGCCCTCCATGGAAAGAGGAGGGGGTCGGGAGAGTAGACACTTCACTCTTGGTGCTGAAAAACACTCAGCTGCCCTTCTGGGCTCTCCAGAGCTCCTGGTGGCTTCCCAGGCATACTCATCTTCCCAGGCTCTCTGAGAATGGCGGTGGTGAGGGTGTTGGGGAAGGCTTCGAGCCATATGCTCACCTGGCGTAAATCAATGTAACGTGACTTTGGCACCGATTTACACCAGCTGCGGATCTGGCCTGGTGCCTTATATTGCTGTGCCGTAATGCACCAAGAGGATGTAACAGGCACACTAAAATAGTGAATGAATCAACAGAGGGGCATATTGTCTCCCCTCACCACCTAGCAAGCCATGGATTTCCTGTCTGTAGCTCTTCCTCTCGTCTCTTCATTCTAACCCTCCCTTTCTCTACCTGCTCCAGGACTGCGCATTCCAGTCCGCTCTGCGATCTTTTGTAGCGCCTTAGCTGGGCCACGGAGTGAGCGTCAAAGGGGCCACAGCAGAGGAGAGCAGATCTGCAGGTTTGGGACAAGCAAAAGGCAATTCCCCTCTACTGCACTGTAAAAGTGGGAGTAGCTTGTGCACTCACAAGCCTCAGGGTATGTGGATCAAAGTTGGCTGGGCGCCCTGGACCAATCAGTCTTCTCTTGCTTCCCCCAACCAGCAGGCTTCTTCTTTGAAATGACAGTTTGGGAACCAAATGCTCCTTCTAGTGCTCTAATATGCTCAAGTGCAGGGCTGCAAGGAAAACCCCGAGCACGCTCTTCTTGACGGAGGAATATTGTGATCCTTTTACAGCAGACTTGTTTCAAAACACCTCACCCACTTAGCCCATGTGATGTATTAAATAGCCTGTAACATTTAATTCCTTCCAAATAAAAGCAACCATTCCTTAATTGGAGTCTGACAAAACCAAACATTTTCCCATCCTGGGGAACTCGGTTTTTGAATTCTGCACCCCAAGAGAGCCAGAAAACAGCTACATCAGGCAGAGACAGTGTCGCTTGGAGCATCACAGCCAGGTGATTCCAGCTCCCCCAAATCAGGGGGTTAAGGCTGGAATGCTGACATATCTGTGGCAGTAGCGGGCAACACGCTAATAATTTATTTTTAATGCCATGCTGTCTTTAACTGTGCAATTTCCTCCAGGGTGTTTGCTTTGAGATTGAGAGATAATTACATCTCAGAAACCAGGCTAATTACAGTTAACAGCCTGCAAACTGAAGGCATCTATTTTTTCTGTTCTTTTTTCCACCAGAATTCTTCACAATTGCCTGTTAAAATGTGACCATCAATTAGGAAACCAATTCGGCAGAAGTGATACACGTCTGTGAACCCCCTTCTCCCATGGTTGTGCATTGGGTGGGGAAGTGAAAACCCCTGCAGGGATGGAAATGAGGAACTGAATAATGATGAGGTCATTACTCATGCAAATAGCAAGAGAGCCATTTCTGGGGACCGAATGCTTCTTTTATGGCGGTTGACCTGTGAGACATTGACGTCTGTGATCTGCACACTGCTGCCCTCTGTTGGATGCAATACGCTGGGCGTACCTACATGCGGGCTGGCTCCTTGCACTCCTTCAATGTAGAAGAGCATTCCCTTTAAAAGATTGGCTAGTGCCCTGTGTTTTTTGAACCCTGTCCCATAAGTTCTATTTTCAGTGCTGCATGTATATACAACAAGCTGGTGACCATGGTTTCTGCCTGCTGTGTACTGTGTTTTCATACTAACTTCAATCCAGCCTCTTCATTATCATAGAATAGCAGGGTTGGAAGGGACCTCAGGAGGTCATCTAGTCCAAACCCCTGCTCAAACCAGGACCAATCCCCAACTAAATCAACCCAGCCAGGGCTTTGTCAAGCCTGACCTTAAAAATATCTAAGAAAGGAGATTCCACCACCTCCCTAGGTAACGCATTCCAGTGTTTCACTACCCTCCTAGTCAAAAAGTTTTTCCTAATATCCAACCTAAATCTCCCCCACTGCAACTTGAGACCATTACTCCTTGTTCTGTCGTCTGCTACCACTGAGAACAGTCTAGATTCATCCTCTTTGGAACCCCCTTTCAGGTAGTTGAAAGCAGCTATCAAATCCCCCCTCATTCTTCTCTTCCGCAGACTAAACAATCCCACTTCCCTCAGCCTCTCCTCATAAGTCATGTGTTCCAGTCCCCTAATCATTTTTGTTGCCCTCCACTGGACTCTTTCCAATTTTTCCACATCCTTCTTGTAGTGTGGGGCCCAAAACTGGACATAGTACTCCAGATGAGGCCTCACCAATGTCAAATAGAGGAACGATCACGTCAATCGATCTGCTGGCAATGCCCCTACATATACATCCCAAAATGCCATTAGCCTTCTTGGCAACAAGGGCACACTGTTGACTCATATCCAGCTTCTCGTCCACTGTAACCCCTAGGTCCTTTTCTGCCGAACTGCTGCCAAGCCATTCGGTCCCTAGTCTGTAGCGGTGCATGGGATTCTTCCATCCTAAGTGCAGGATTCTGTACTTGTCCTTGTTGAACCGCATCAGATTTCTTTTGGCCCGATCCTCTAATTTGTCTAGGGATAGGATACAGAGAGCCCTACCCTCCAGCGTATCTAACTCTCCTCCCAGTTTAGTGTCCTCTGCAAACTTGCTGAGGGTGCAATCCACACCATCCTCCAGATCATTTATGAAGATATTGAACAAAGCCGGCCCAAGGACCGACCCTTGGGGCACTCCACTTGATACCGGCTGCCAACTAGACATGGAGCCATTGATCACTACCCATTGAGCCCGACAATCTAGCCAACTTTCTATCCACCTTATAGTTCATTCATCCAGCCCATACTTCTTTACCTGCTGGCAAGAATACTGTGGAAGACTGTGTCAAAAGCTTTGCTAAAGTCAAGGAACAACACGTCCACCCCTTTCCCCTCATTCACGGAGCCAGTTATCTCATCACAGAAGGCAATTAGATTAGTCAGGCATGACTTGCCCTTGGTGAATCCATGCTGACTGTTCCTGATCACTTTCCTCTCCTCTAAGTCCTTCAGAATTGATTCCTTGAGGACCTGCTCCATGATTTTTCCAGGGACTGAGGTGAGGCTGACTGGCCTGTTGTTCCCAGGATCCTCCTCCTTCCCTTTTTAAAAGATGGGCACTACATTAGCCTTTTTCCAGTCGTCTGGGACTTCCCCCGATCGCCATGAGTTTTCAAAGATAATGGCCAATGGCTCTGCAATCACATCTGCCAACTCCTTTAGCAGTCTCGGATGCAGCACATTCGGCCCCATGGACTTGTGCTCGTACAACTTTTCTAAATAGTCCCGAACCACTTCTTTCTTCACAGAGGGCTGGTCACCTTCTCCCCATGCTGTGCTGCCCAGTGCAGTAGTCTGGGAGCTGACCTTGTTCATGAAGACAGAGGCAAAAAAAGCATTGAGTACATTAGCTTTTTCCACATCCTCTGTCACTGGGTTGCCTCCCTCATTCAGTAAGGGGCTCACACTTTCCTTGACTTTCTTCTTGTTGCTAACATACCTGAAGAAAGCCTTCTTGTTACTCTTAACCACAAAAAAGAAGCTTACAAGAAGTGGAAGATTGGACAAATGACCAGGGAAGAGTATAAAAGTATTGCTTGGGCATGCAGCAGTGAACGCAGGAAGGCCAAATCACACTTGGAGTTGCAGCTAGCAAGAGATGTTAAGATCAGCAAGGATTTCACTGTTAAGCCAAGCTGGTCGCCTGTCATATTTACTATTCTTTCTACACATCGGGATGGTTTATCCCTGTAACCTCAATAAGGATTCTTTAAAATACAGCCAGCTCTCCTGGACTCCTTTCCCCCTTATGTTATTCTCCCAGGGGATCCTGCCCATCAGTTCCCGGAGGGAATCAGAGTCTGCTTTTCTGAAGTCCAGAGTCCGTATTCTGCTGCTCTCCTTTCTTCCCTGTGTCAGGATCCTGAACTCGACCATCTCATGGTCACTGCCTCCCAGGTTCCCATTCACTTTAGCTTCCCCTACTGATTCTTCCCAGTTTGTGAGCAGCAGGTCAAGAAGAGCTCTGCCCCTATTTCGTTCCTCCAGCACTTGCACCAGGAAATTGTTCCCTACACTTTCCAAAAACTTCCTGGATTGTCTGTGCACCGCTGTATTGCTCTCCCAGCAGATGTCAGGGTGATTGAAGTCTCCCATGAGAGCCAGGGCCTGCGATCTAGTAACTTCTGTGAGTTGCTGGAAGAAAGCCTCGTCCACCTCATCCCCCTGGTCCGGTGGTCTATAGCACACTCCCACCACAACATCACTCTTGTTGCTCACGCTTCTAAACTTAATCCAGAGACACTCAGGTTTTTCTGCAGTTTCATACTTGAGCTCTGAGCAGTCATACTGCTCCCTTACATACTGTGCAACTCCCCCACCTTTTCTGCCCTGCCTGTCTTCCTGAACAGTTTATATCCATCCACGACAGTTCTCCAGTCATGTGAGTTATCCCACCAAGTCTCTATTATTCCAATCACATCCTAATTCCTTGACTGTGCCAGGACTTCCAGTTCTCCCTGCTCGTTTCCCAGGCTTCTTGCATTTGTGGATAGGCACTTGAGATAACTTGCTGATCGTCCCTCTTTCTCAGTAGGAGGCAGGAGCCCTGCCCTCTCACGCACTCCTGCTCGTGCTTCCTCCCGGTATCCCACTTCCCCACTTACCTCAGGGCTTTGGTCTCCTTCCCCCAGTGAACCTAGTTTAAAGCCCTCCTCACTAGATTAGCCAGCCTGCTTGTGAAGATACTCTTCCCTCTCTTTGTTAGGTGGAGCCCGTCTCTGCCTAGCACTCCTCCTTCTTGGAACACCATCCCATGGTCAAAGAATCCAAAGCCTTCTCTCCGACACCACCTGCATAGCCATTCATTGACTTCCACGATTCGACAGTCTCTACCCAGGCCTTTTCCTTCCATGGGGAGGATGGACGAGAAGACCACTTGTGCCTCAAACTCCTTTATGCTTCTTACCAGAGCCAAGTAGTCTGCAGTGATCCGCTCAAGGTCATCACTGACCATTACCACCTGCAATGACTTGCAAGGGACAATGAATGTCTCCTAGGTGACTAATGACCTGACTACCCCCACACCTCAGGTAGTTAGATGTGGGAGAGTGGCTGGGTTTCACTCCCAGCTCTGCCATTAACCTACGGAAAGTCACAAGGCCTCTCTCTGTTGTCTGTTTCGACTGTAAGCTCCTTGGGACATGGCCTCTCTCTTACTGTATGTGTATAGTGCTGGTACAATGGGGCCCTGAACTGGATTGAGAATTCTAGATGCTACTAATACTTAGACTGCGAGCTCTTTCAGGCAAGTATCTTATCTTAAGATTTATCTATTGTGTAGCACCTAGTTCAGTGTTGTTTCAGTGCTACGGAAACCATCACCATAATTAAGGGGCATGAACTGAACCTGCAAATAACTGTGGATGCAAAAGCTCTGGGTGTGACAAGGGATGCCTGTTTGGAACATTCTTCCCCAGAATGTGGGCAGGGATTTCTACAGGCCAGCAAAGGAGCAAATCAAGCTCTGGCTCCATGTTGCGACTTGATTCCCTGGGGGTGGAAGCTCCTTGGGAAATGATCTGTTTGGTACCAGGGACGGAGCTGGCAGTCCTTGCAATGGCTGCAGGTGGCTGAGTGGCTCGGATGTCCTGGAAAAGATAGAAAGGGATTAATGAGACTAGAAAAGGCAGGAAGGCTTCCTGCAATAGGACGAGGAAAGAGTGAAACATGTTTCTCTTTCTCTCCGTCCCCCCGCCCCATGTCTGACCTCACTGCAATTCAGACACCCCTAGTCAAGGACTATGAAAGTGTTTCCCAACCAAGTAGGGCACCAGGCTATTCAAGGGGCAAAGGAAGAGGAAAGGATTATTATGGGATCCCAGATACCCTATCCTCCCCCCCACCCACCGTGTAAACATGCTGCAGAGCATCTATAGGCAAAGCAGCAAATGGATTCTTCAAAGCAACCCAGCTTCACCCACTGCTTCCCACACTATGGTAAGAGGGCACACAACACTTAATACAGCCACAGGGCCCACAAGCTTTTCAACAGATTCCCCACTAGGGTCCTGGGATGCATAAACAGGGGAATCTTGAATAGGAGGAGAGAGGTTGTTTTGCCTTCTGTATTTGGCACTGGTGCAACCACTGCTGGAATCCTGTGCCCAGTTCTGGTGCCATCAATTCAAGGAGGATGTTGATAAATTGGAGCGGGTCAGAGAAGAGCCACGGGAATGATTAAAGGAGTAGAAAACCTGCCTTATAGTGACAGACTCATGGAGCTCAGTCTCTTTACCTTCTCTAAGAGAAGGTTAAGGGGTGACTTGATCACAGTCTGTAAGTATCTACACAGGGAACAAATATTTAATAATCACGGAATCAGAGACCCATAGGCTTAGAAGGGACTGCAAGGGTCATCCAGGCTAATCCCCAGTCATGATGCAGGATTTGCTGTTTCTAAACCATCCAAGACAGCTGGCTATCCAGCCTCCTTTTGAAAATCTCCAGTGAAGGAGATGGGCTCTTCAATCTAGCAGAGAAAAGTGTAACATGATGCAATGGCTGGAAGTTAGCTAGACAAATTCAGACTGGAAATAAGCTATACATTTTTAACATTGAGGGTAATTAACCATTGGAACAACTTACCAAGGGTTGTGAAAGTTTCCCCATCACTGACCATTTTTATATCAAGACTGGATCTGTTTGTAAAACTCTGCTCTAGGAGCTATTTTGGGGCAGTTATCTGGCCTGTGCTATCCAGGAAGTCAGACTAGATGATTAAGATGGACCCTTCTGCCCTTGGAATGTATGAATTTATGTGTGGAGCTCATCCACTCCTTTCCTATTTCTCTTACCTGGGGCCCAACTCCCAGGTACAGATCTCTAGAGGGCCCTCTGTTGGGTCAGGAGACTGAGGGTTACGATGCTCCATTGGCAGCTGCCCTCCCCTCTAAGATTATTCCTGCTAGCATCAGATGATACTGGCACCCAGGCACCTATGCAGGGATAGACTGAAATGTCCTATCAAGGTCCTCTCCATCAGCACCACTCCTGTTTAGAAAAAAAGTAGTAAAATGCCAAGGGAAGATACACGAGAGAGATTTCAAAGCCATCTAAGGATGTTTATTTCCATTAGAAAAGCTATGAACATTAGCTGTCCAAATCCCCAAAACAGCTTTGCAAATTTCTCTCTTTATTCCCAGCCTAAACAAATGATGGGGAGTAAAAGAAGCTGGGTCACATTCATCCCTGGTGCAGCCAGCCTGACAGCCAAATAGTAACTACAATGAGGGGATCAGCCCCACACCCCTGTACAAATATTCTGAGCGTTTAAATAGTGCTTCCCCTCCGGACGGGGTGAATTTCTCGTGCTCTGTATCAGAACATACTTGCAGGGCCCCTTTAAGAATGACAAATAAAACCTTCACTGAAAGGCACAAAGGTTCATTTTCTAACAGCTTTAGATCTTATCTGACAGCATACACCTACCCTCTCATTCTTTCTGTTTTTACAAGATTGGTGAGGTTTGTTTATAATCCTTACATTCTTGAAGAATATATTTTTCTTCAGGGACTCTGGATCAGGGACTAATTTAATTACTTTTTTTTTTTTTAATGATCAAGCCAATAGTTATAAATTGTTAACAAGTTCTGGTGGAAACTGGCTCCCTGGAGACTTTGTTATACTGAATAAAACAACATTAGGACAGAATTAGCACAGCTTATTGAGTGGCTGTGTCTTCAGTAGGACTGCAAATTGGTATTTTTCAATGGGAAAAAATGCCATCAAAAATTCCCAGCCAAGTCCAGTGATTTTGTGGGGGCGGTTCAGATCCACACTATGCCCAACACAGGACTGCAGCTTCCTGCCACGAGAGAGCCTACCCGAGATAAAAAACAAAGCTATCGAACTGTGCACTGTGACTGAACCTGCAGTGATATCCCACGTGGCCTTCTCCTCAGCTCGGCCACCAGAAAGGATTATTCAGAAGGTTGCCAGACTGTTTGCCCAACAAACCTTACGCCACTCTGTCTCTTTGAGGAAAAACGAAAACGGGCTCCTTGTTAAAGGTGTTCACTTGTAAAGAAAAGATGTGGGGGAGGGGAAAGAACACCAGAAAGCTTGAAAGACTGACATGAGAGCTACTGCCTGTAAGAGATGAGGAGGGAAAACAGAGCCTGTGGGACAGGGTTATTTTGACTGGGGTCTGTGCACTGCAAAGCCTAGGTTCAAGCACACGGCAGAGAATCCTTACCCTAGGGTTAAAATGCAGAATAGATGCTCAAGCCCAGGGTTCCCAGACATGGGTCAGCTGACTCGAGTCCCACTAACCCTAGGCTTACATTGCTGTGTAGATATACCCCGAGTGGCTGGGAAGGGCGCAGAAGGTCTGTGTTCCTGGTTCACCAGCAGGTGTAGAAGCATCAGACGCAACTGAGTTTGTTTACAGCAAAAAAAATACCTTTGCCCGACTCCTACATGCTTGGTTTCTTTTATGTGGAGCGGTGCTATCAAATAGCCGGAAGGGGAGTGCTGCGGC
This sequence comes from Eretmochelys imbricata, assembly GCF_965152235.1. Taxonomy (NCBI): domain Eukaryota; kingdom Metazoa; phylum Chordata; order Testudines; family Cheloniidae; genus Eretmochelys; species Eretmochelys imbricata. The sequence continues at coordinate 52,303,766 of NC_135580.1, read as the reverse complement.
AAGGAAAAGAAGGAAACTATCTTTCTAGTCATGTTATCTGATGATGGGGACAGTGATTGATTCCTGAGGCTGGCTGAAGATCAACTAGAGATCCTGCATGATGGTAACAGAGGCCTTCTGTTTCCTGATCTAAGCCCCATCACACAAAACAGATGTAGTAAGATCCTAGCCGAGACCAGGAAATCTTTTGTGTGTGAGGTTGTGGAAGCAGCAGTCTTCTTCCTTGCCAGGCTGAGGATCTGATACAAAGAGAAAATGTGTATCTGTGGGCAAGGAGGGACCTGCCTTTGTAAAAAGCCTCCTGCATGAAGTGCAATATAAAAGGCCTGGACTGGATCCAAACCCTGGTGATAAGGAACACTGCCATGGGAATTGAAAAGCAGGAAATCCAGCCTGCTGACATATTTTCCTTAATACCCTTAAAGCCCCAAAGTCTGGAGTTTATAAAGGCTGGATTATAACTGCTCTGCCTTGTCTTCCCTCCTTCCTGTAAGGGTGGAGGGATACATGATGACCATCTGTCAAGGTTCCTTCCCCACTCTGAACTCTAGGGTACAGATGTGGGGACCTGCATGAAAACCTCCTAAGCTTACTTTTACCAGCTTAGGTTAAAACTTCCCCAAGGTACAAACTATTTTACCATTTGCCCTTGGACTTCCACTGCCACCACCAAACGTTTATCTGGGTTTACTTTTATTAGGAAAGCGTTGTTTGGAAACGTCTTTCCCCCCAAAATCCTCCCAACCCTTGCACCCCACTTCCTGGGGAAGGTTTGGTAAAAATCCTCACCAATTTGCATAGGTGACCACAGACCCAAACCCTTGGATCTTAAGAACAATGAAAAAAGCATTCAGGTCTTACAAGAAGAATTTTAATAGAAGTAAAAAGAATCACCTCTGTAAAATCAGGATGGTAGATACCTTACAGAGTAATGAGATTCAAAACATAGAGAATCCCTCTAGGTAAAACCTTAAGTTACAAAAAGACACACTGACAGGAATATCCATTCTATTCAGCACAGCTTAATTTCTCAGCCATTTAAAGAAATCATAATCTAACACATATCTAGCTAGATTACTTACTAAGTTCTAAGACTCCATTCCTGTTCTGTCCCCGGCAAAAGCCTCACACAGACAGACACAGATCCTTTGTTTTTCTCCCTCCTCCCAGCTTTTGAAAGTATCTTGTCTCCTCATTGGTCATTTTGGTCAGGTGCCAGCGAGGTTATCCTAGCTTCTTAACCCTTTACAAGTGGAAGGATTTTTCCTCTGACCAGGAGGGATTTTAAAGGTGTTTACCCTTCCCTTTATATTTATGACACCATGTAAGTAACATAATGCATGTGTGCGGCAGTATACATCTTCTGTGCAATAAAGCACCTAGCAGGCCTGGTTGTCCATTGCCTTGCTCCCCCCATTAGTCATCTACACCCATCCCAAGTGAATGTGAAATGCTACTCAACAAGACTGGTTGCATTTGACACGCACTTTGCACAGATGCAAATGGTGAGGCAAGGCAGCAGTAAATCTGACCTTTTCTATTTGCAATTGATCTATGTGCCAGCTTGTATGCGTCCGTTTCACTTTGGCTGACCATTTGCAAGTTGCTTCCTGCTTACAGCACATGGTAGTTGTAAGGATAGAAAATGAACGATAGCTTACATCTGTACAGAATAGTCCCACACATAAACTTGCTTTGCTAACAGTGACGCTAGCTGCAATTCCAAAGATGTACCCTTGCATCTCTTGCTATAAACATAATCGCAGACCTCAGCAACTAGGGAAGTCACAAGCTAGATAGTGTCAATGTTCCTGACACTGGCTTTAGAAAGCTGCCAGAGTGGATCAGACCTGCAGTCCACCTAGTCCAGTATCCTGTCTCTGGAAGTGACCACCACCAGCTGCTTCAGAGGAAGATGTGAGAACCCACAGTAGCAGCTTTGGGATAATCTGTCCCCCATTATTAGGTCCCATCCTGATATCTAATAGAGACTGACCTAAGCCCTGAAGCACAAAGTTTAATATCCCTTCCAGACTTATCTTAGCATTAACTATTAAAAATGTAAGAATGGCCATACTGGGTCAGATTAATGGTCCATCTAGCCCAGTTAACTGTTGTAACACTTCACAGTCTTGTTATCCACATAAACATCCAATCTCCTTTTTGAACCGTGGTAAATTCTTGGCCTCAATAAATTCCGGTGTCAGGGAGTTCCACAGTCTAAGTATGCATTGTGTGAAAAAGCATTTTCTTTCATCCGTTTTGTAAGATGCAGTATCTCTACCCTTTTGGATCCACAAAACAATTCACACCAACCAAATCCAAACAATGGAAACGCTGCCCCTTGGACAAAGCAGTAACAGATAAAGGGAATTGTAATCCACCTCCCCTAGATTACTGGGAGGACAGACTTGAATGCAAATATGGTGTCAAGCAAAACATTCTGCAAATTCTTAGAAGGAAAGAACGGATTTCTCCTCCTCTTTTGAGTTTTCTTTTCTCTCTTCTCCAGGCAGCTGTACACATGTTAACATACTGCTGGCCCCTGTGATGTAATTTGAATAGGAAATGAAGTACAAAGCAAGCCAACACCAAAAAGAGTCTGGGAGCCAACTTTCCCAGTGGCACATGGCAATTTCTCAGGTAGCCAGGACCTCAGCCATGTGGTGATTTAGAGATATGCACTGACACCTCAAATTGCCTCCAGGAGCTTGCAAGATCTACTCAAGTCTGCAGAAACTGCCATCAGCTCCCTTCAGCTACCAGTGCCGTAGAAACGGGCAGCTGCATTCTGCACTAGCTCCAGGGTTGGGATGGTTTTCAGGGAGCCCACTGCTATGTTGCTGTCTGGTGGCTGCCAACGGCCACGGCAAGGCCCACACACACAAAAGAGATGGTCGCAAGTGAGACCGTAGCGTGCTGGCAGGAATGAGAGGGAGCCAGTTTTTAACATCAGGGGTGTTTAGGTTAAGCCAACTCCTGCCTTCTCCGAGGTGGAGGGTAAAGAGTATTTAAATATGGTGGTAGGCAGGGGGCTAGGGAGGTAATGGGACTACGTTTGCAGGTGCCTCAGATTTTGGGTGTCCAACCTGAGGCATTGAAAATCAGGTCCCTTTACGGTGTCTCCAGTACAGCAGCCAAAATTGCTGGGCACTTGAAAATTGTGGCCAAGGTCAGGCTAGAGGAGAAATGCTGTCCAGAGTGGCATCTATTCCATGGGCCTGGCAGCTGCCATGGGGCACTGTGCCAGCCAGACCCAATTCTGACCCCCTTTTGCCGTGTGTGCACGTGTCTATTCCTCTCTTTTCTTTCCCCTCAGCTTGTCAAACTCAGGCTCAGCAAAGCAACAAATCCATCTTTTCAGAGATCAATTACTGTGTCTGGCTGCAAAACCTGGAAATACAATTAACTCTAAAATAAATATTAAAAAAAATGAAAAATATACTGAGGGGAGGGCATAAATCACCCCAAAAATGTTCCAAACATTAAAATAAACAAGGAGGAATTTCAACTTCATTTGTCTTTTTTTTTTTGAACCTCTGTCATTGATTTATTTTATTGCTTTGGTATCATTCCCATTTGGTCTTTGCTCAGTTTCAAAATCACTTGATCTGTTTGGACTGGAGCTTTTGCTTCTCCTTCCACCTGGCAGGAGAGTTTGCAGTGGCAGTAGTCTACCTCCTTTAATCTTCATGCATGCACGCATCCCCTTTGTGGAACTGAAATCAGCTTGCCTTTTATGTTAGGAATTTGAGCTGTTTCTATTTGTTAGGGTTTTTCTGGAGAGATAAAAACATTCATTTAGATATTTCTAGATTTGAAAGGAATTGTCAGTTGTCGGTGAAGAACACCACACACACACACACGTGCATGCGGACACACGTCTTCTCCTCACACCCAAGCACTTGATTTTGTATCTACCTGGAACTGACTTTTGGCTATACCTCACGTCTCTGCACTTCCTCACACATTTCGGGTCTCCTCAGGGACTTCCCCCCAAAATAACAGACTGAATATGAACATAAGAATTGCCAGACTGAATCAGACCTGAGGTATGCCAAGGTCTAGTATGCTATGTCGGAGGTAGGTGCATGAAGCATTTTAACATAAATGAAATTTCGGCAAAACAGGTTGTTTTGTCAGAGCTGAAATATTTTGTGGAGATGCACTGGTTTCCCCTGAACTTTTGTCAGGAAGGTTTTTTTGGGCCCAGAGCACAGAGAGAGAGAATGAAACACTGGAGCTGGGTGATTGGGATGCTGGCCTTGGATGAGTGAGACCCAGTTTCAAAAGTCAAATCCCTGCTCTGCCACATTTAGAATGATCTGGGGTGAAAGGGACTGGAGTCTGGGGAGAGTAAAAAACATCTGAAGGAGGACTCTAAATACCTGTAACATGACACAGTGAATTCATCCAGGAATTGGCTGGAATGTTGTCATGTGACTCAAATCTCAACCTCCCTGTGACCCCAACCTCATGTTGGTGCCCTTACATCCCAAGCTACTCAGATACTACAGCGGTGAGCACCAGTACAATACCCTATTGGAGTGAGAGACAGACTATCTGTTTGCGGAGTTGTCACCATGTTGGACACAGGATATTAGAGAGAAAATGGGGGGTGAAGTGACATCTTTTACTGGACCAACTTCTGTAACTAGATTTCACCAGCACCAGCAGAACACATCACCAGCTGGGGGTGGTCTGCCCTACTTTCTGACAGTCTGCCCTGAGCTAGGCACTCACAGTTGTGAGCTGCTCCAGACAGCGTGACAGCTCCCCACTCACAGTTGTGTGCAGTGAGAAAACACTTCCTCCCTCTCCTACATCCAGGCATGCTCTCTTTGAAACAACATCCAGGGCTAAAAGGATGGAAGAGCGGCTGAAATACACGATAGTGGTGTCAGAACAACTAGCATAAGAGATTGTTATATTTGCCCCAGCAAGACCCTTCCATCACTCACCCTTCCCCTATTTCTAGGGCCCTTCCAATGTGTCACCTCCCCCAACACTAGGATGTGTCCTGTATCACACACCTCCCCCACCCACCTTCCATTGCCAAAAGCCTTCTACTTTCCCATTCATCTCCTTTTCTTTGGGCCCTATCAGGTCTCGATCCCTCTCCCTTTGCTAGGCCAGGTAAGGAAGTGTAAGTATGAGGTTAGCTTCTATTCTCACTCTTGGGGGCTGGATTCTAAACTGTTTATTGTGGAATAAAAAGAAGATTACAAGCCATTGCCCAAGGATAACATGCTAATAATTTTTCAGCAGGGCACAGTCGGCGCAGACTACAAATGTTATTAAGCAGCAGATCTGGTATGCACTGACAACGAAGGGAAGTTACCCCTAAGGAGATAAAACTTCTATCACTGCCATCAGAAAGTCAGAATAACAGCAGCAACCTATTAAAAATTACTGCAGGGATAGGTGTGATAATTTTATCAATTTCAGAGCGCCACTGGCAAATATGCTCTTCTGAACGTCTTTAGAAGTTAGCACTATAAAGAAGTGCTAAAGACCGTCATGGTTGGACTTCCTCAGGGATAAATTCAGAACACAACATCTGAGGGACCGGAGCGTTTTAAAAATGAGAAAAGCCATCCAGGTCTGACGTTTTGGGGTTCAGTCAATGTCTGCCTTGTAACTCTGTGCAGCTTTGGTGCAGTGCTCTGACCCCCAACCACCTGCCAGTGGCCCACAAGACTCACTCTGGCTTTGCCCAATGAGACCAACCTTGGTACCCCTCCAGCCCTGAATTTGCCCCCCAAATCATCCTCCTGCATGGTCCAGTCCCTCTCACTGAGCCTCACAGAAAAAGTATTATGTTCTCTGCCTCAAGAGAGGCAATACACCACTCCAGCCTAACAGCTGACTGGGCGCACACACATTACTGAACGTATCTGGCCCTGATGGTTTATAATGAAAGTAAAACAAGTTGATTAACAAAAGAGCCTGGATTAAGTGATACCAAGAAATAAAGGTAGAGTTCATTATGAGCAAATCAAAGTGAAAGCATTCATTGAAAAGTCAAACTTAATCAAGCAAGATACTATCTTTGTTCAAGATGCTTTTTCTCACACAGTCTTCTTTCCAGCTTGTTACTGGCTGGCCTGGCCAGAACCCATTGCAGATCACATTGCTTGGTTTCTTTGTCCCCTTAAAGTCAAGGAAACTTAGGGGCTCGCTCCCCTTCTCTTTATAGTTCAGCAGACATTTGCTATGGATTCTTCTGAAAAGTACCCCAGATAAAGTTCATTAGTTCATGCTGAACAAGGAAATCACAGGCATGTCTACGCTGGAATAAGAGACCCATGGAACAGCTGCCGCTGGCCCAAGTCTGTTGATTTGGGCTTGTGGGGTTCAAAAAATGCTGTGTAGACATTGAGGCTTGGGATGGAGCCTGGGCTCTGGCACCCTGCCACCATGCAGGGGTCCCCCAGCTTGAGCTCCAACCCGAGCCCAAACGTCTACACACCAATTTTACAGTTCCGCAGCCTGAGTCAGCTGACACGGGCCAGCCATGGGTATTTAATTGCTGTCTAGACGTCCCCCATGAGGCTCCAAGCTGGTCCCTCTCCCATTGGTGGTAGCAAGTTCCCTTCCTGCTGCAACCTCTGATACACATGACTAGCTCACTGAATATGGGCCACCCCTGGCTTGAGGCGTGGGCCTCTTTCCTTTGTCTGGAAAAAACTTGTTTATCAACTCCTGACTCCCCTGGTTTAAACAACTTTTAGCCACACACTTTAAAGCATATTAGCCAATCTCCATGATTTGACATACAGCATTCATATATGCATTATACAATAATATTATTGAGCGGTGTGTTGTTAGTTTGCAAAGGGTACCACACAAGGCATATTTTGTACACAAATCATTGCAGTAGTGTGTAGACAGTGAATAGAGGAGAACCTAGGGGCACAACAGGGGAGATTGTTAGTGAGCTCAGACAAAAATAAGGCACCTCAGAAAAAACAAGGATTTTGTGTACCATTATGAGGCTAGGCTTTAGGAAGATAGGAACTGCCAAGCTGGATCAGACCCAGTCTCCAACAGTGGTCAGTAGCCACTGCTTCAGAAGAAGGTACCAGAAACTCTTCAGTCAGCAGCTCTGCGATCACCAGCCCATTGGGAGATCCCAGTCATTAGAGATTGGTTTATGCCCCAAAGTTTCTCTCTCTTCCAAAATGGCTGAAATTCCCAATCCTTTTTAGAATGTTTGCAAGCTCTTGACCTGCGATAGCATGCGGTAATGAGTTCCACAAGCTAGTTGTATGTTGTGTGGTCAAGGATTTCCTTATATCAATACTAAATATTATCATTCAATTCCACTGACTGTCTCCTTGTGGGTGTATTTATGAGAGAGGGTGAATAGCAGTGATGGATCTACCTACCCTACATTGTCCCTTATTTTATGTTCCTCTCTCATATTCATCTCCATGATGGCTGCATTAATGTTTCAGATGGATATGTGTGCCCCTGGTCACTCCCCTCTATCAATTCAGATCTCAGCAATAGCAGGTCCATGTGCCTTTGGTGCAGGAAACCACATGTCCTGGGGACACAGCTGACTTCTTATAGTAGCTCTTCCTGGCTGGAGGGAACTTGTTTTAATATGCTAGTGATGCAGAGAAAATACTGTAAACCAGTCCCCATCCCTGTTTTACTGCTGATTTAACTATCAGAGGACAAACCTGACTGTTTATTAAAACATTAAACAGTAAAGTTTAACAATACACAGTTAAGTTTTTTTTCTGATTGTTAAAGCAGCATTAAAGTGAGATGGAGAGAGACTGTTCGTAACCCCATCCTTCAGCCCACAAGCACCGCTATCAGGCACTGATGCAATTTCAACAGTGTGGCTTCTGCCAGCAGAAGGAAGAGATGGGTCTTTACTATGTAATTTTAGCACCCTCGTGGCCAAGATGAAGTCTACTCTGCAGGCAGCTCTGGCCATGAGAAGGCGCATGCAGGAATGCAGCAGGAAAAATCCGTTCCACCCCAAGGGCACCTGTTCCAAACCCTCCAGAGTGAACACACACACCCTGGCACAGTACAATGGATATAACAAAGGGAAATATTTATTTACAGGGGGATGAGAGGAGAAAAAACAACAACAAGGGGACATATAGGGGGAGCAGTAAAAACAGGGTTGCATCCAAACCAAGGTCCCACAGGCCCAGTGGTAGCACAGTCTGAAAGGGCAGACACTGAGCAACGTGTCTGCACACAGAGTTCAGGAGTCCTGAGCACAGTTCCAGTTCAATGGCGAGTCTTGGGTGCTCCTGGTCGTCTTCCGCGCCAGTGAACTTTCCCCAACAAACCCCTCTGATGCCCGCTTCTGCCGCTCTCTGCAAAGCCACACAGAGCGACCACCTCCCCACTTAACTAGCTAGCAGCCTCCCTCCTTATTCCCAGTGCAGAGTCACAAGCCCCAGTATTCACAGCCCCATGCAGCTCTGGGCAGCAGTGATACTGGATCCTTCTTGGGCGATTCCTCCCTGGCACAGTGCTCCTCCTGGCTCCTGTCCTGGGGTGTCCCCGATCAGTCGCCCTGTCCTTCCCAGGCTTCAGGCAGGTTCTCTGCTGCTCCAGAGAGAAGGGCTGCAGCCCGCAGGCCCTTGCAAAGTGAAACTCCAGAGCCACACCCTGGAGTTTCCCTCCTTTCTCTTACTGCTCCCCCTCCCCACTTAGGAAAAAGATTTAAAGGGGCCATGCTCTCTAAAGTCCAAAGGGGTTACAACTAGCCCCTTGCATGGTGAGCAAGGGGCTAGTTGTAACTATATTTTAAAGGAGAAAATATTCACGTCTAGTACAGCTTCACTCAACTGGTTCTGGTAGCTCTCAAAAAGCCGAGCTAGCTAGAGGGCACTAGAGATGCCGCAGGCCAGCCGTCTCTTAACCCTTTCATTGTTGCTCATCAGCTGTGTAAATATCCACTTTACAAATATCTCCAAAGCATGATCTTCTGGCACTGTGTTGTGCCGCTGCTAGACATCCCTGCTGTGAACTTTGTTGTCCAGGAGGCCAGTGGCTCCGTGCTGGCATGGATCTCTAGTGACAGCACAATGATCTGCCACACAGGGAATCTTTATTTGGGTGCCTTTGCTCCTAAATTAGGCTGGTGTTTTCAGAGAAGCCTAAGGGAGTTAGATGCCCAAATTCAATTTGGGTAGTTGAAGGTCAGATTTCCAAAGGTATTTAGGCACTTAAAGAAGCAGGTAGATGCTTTCGCAAATCCGACTAGGTGCCTAAGTGAGTTAGACACCTAATCAGTTTGGGTCTTTTTGTAGATCCCACTAGGTGCCTACCTGCATCTTTAGGTACCTAAATACCTTTGGAAATCTGGACCTGACGGCATAACTCCTTAGGTCCCTTTGAAAGTTCCAGGCTTAATAACAGCAACCACAAAATCCTGAAGCTGGAGGACTAAGTGGCTTATGGGCTTGAAACCAGCAAAGAGGGTCCTGATGCAAAGCCCACTGAAGTCAAGAGAATGACTTCATAGCACTTTACACTTCTTAGTTACCAGCTCACTAGTGAGTGAAAGTTATTACCATCTGATGGGTGTTTGGTGGATCACAATGAAGCCCACTGGCTCGGAACGGAAGTGTACTGGGAGAACAGTCAGTCAGGTGAGGTGAATGGAAATAAACTGAAGTCAATAGGGAGGGGTATCCATTGACTTCAATAGGAGAAGGATTAGGCCAAATTTGAGCAGATCTGTGAGAAAGGTAGAGAAAGATATTCACTTGGAAGACATGCAGGGAGAAGGGGGCAGGAACTGGGCAATTCTCTCTAAGTGCCACAGCCTTCTTTGTGGAACAGTTGATGGTTTAAGGGAAGTACAAGATGTCATGTAGCTGATGGGTTATGACACCTGCACAGAGATTTCTAAGGCCAGATTTTCAGAAAAGCTCAGCATGTTGGACATTCACTGGTGCTGAGCTGTTTTGAAAATCATTGGCTTTGCATTACATAGCAATGGATGTAATGGGGTGCACCTGTAGGGAAATGCCAAAATTATCACCAGGCTAAGCAAGACAGACATCAACATATTTCCTTGTTTCTAGAGAACAAATACCAACAGCATTCCACGGCCAAACTCTTACTTGGGCTTTATACCCATAGCGATGAGTAAGGAGGAGTATGAATCTAGGCTGCATGCATCCACTACTCCCACCTTGCAGCAGGTGGCTGGGAAGCAGCAGAAGAGGCAGTAGCTGGGACAGGGTCCGTAGCAAGTTGTTATCCCCTCCCAGCAATGGAGGCCCCAGGAGGGAAATGTATCTCAGAGAGACATCTCTCCAGCACAATGCCTCCAAGAGCTACTCGTGAGATGGTGCAATTTACACTCCCCTCTTCACTCTGAAGGCACAACCTAGTCCTAGAAGATTAGCTAGACCCTAAGTATTCAATATTAGGAACCCATCCAGAGCCCTAGATTGAAATCCTGGCCCCACTGAAGTCAAGGGGAGTTTTTCAATTGACTTCAAATGGGGCCAGAATATCTTCCCTAGTCTCAAATCTGCCTGAAATCACTCATGGAATAGTCTTTTCAGCTCAGTCTCTGGTAGGTTTCACATAACGCAATGCTACAGCTCAGTTCAGCGGCGTTGGCAGGCTGTATTCAAGTAAGGAATATCATGGGCTGGAATATCAGAGTGTGCCCAGGTCAGGACAGAGCCACAGGAGCAGAACCACATGGGCTGCAGAGTCCAAAACGGGCCCAACGGGGATGCTGCAGGCTGGGATTGAGCTGTGTAAGACCACATCTTCCTGATAGCACACCTGCCTCTTAGTCTTTTCCTTTCTTAGGCACTAAAATGTGTGTGGGTATAAAAATCTCCTTCTGCAAGTTGAGCACACACACACCACAATAACTAACTCCAGTACTAATGCTAAATCATCAGAAACTAATATAACCTCTATTGGGTATTTTTTTCCTGAAACATAACCCCCCCCGATCCTAATTCATTGATTCCGTTTGCAGCTCCTCACATTGTATTATTTATAAGAAGCAATATTCTAGCCTCCCTTGACAGTGTTTGAGGGGTAGCAGAAAGCAGTGCAGCAGAAAGGTGGTGGAATAATTTTGGTTATGTTTCCATAGCTACCTTGCTGTTCAATGTGGTTTATTCCATTTTAAAGTCAACCAACACACACGCAAGTCACCAGATGAAGTATGTTTGCACTAATCTCTGGCCTGCCTATTCTGTCTACTGTGGCTATGGTTTGTGTACTTAAAGGGGCACTTGCTGCATAAATAAATGGCAAGGCAGCATTCTAGCTAGATATAGGAGGATGATAAACATATTGTTTCTTTTTTTTCCCCTCTTCTGATGTGTGTGTTCCAATCCACCCCTTTTGTAGTATAGATATTTATAACAGGAATTCTGCACAGAGGAAGTTTGAGGTGGGATGGTGCCCTCTAGTGGCAGTCAATGTCCTTGCAGTTGTCAGCCCTGAAGCAGATAGAAGTACTAAAGGATGGTAAGAAAGAAGAGACCTGAAGAAGAGCTTTATATAGCTCGAAAGCTTGTCCGTTTCGCTAACAGAAGCTGGTCCAATAAATGCTATTACCTCACCCACTTCACCTTAGTAAGATAGAGAAAAAACACATCAGATTAGCAATGGCTGTGGGGAATAGCTTGTGTTTTTTAGGGATGTTTTTGGATTCTTACCACTGAACTTCAGCTTAAAGATAGATGGATGTCTCTCTAGCATCCATATAATGATGGAGACAGGTAGACAGACAGGCATTCATTTTTTTTCTAATGAAAGCACTGAATCAAATATTAGTGGATGAGCTCAATTTTCTGGGCATGCCCCTGGTTTTGCCTCAGTTTGGCTGTATCATTGAGGCCTGGGGTTTAAGAAGGAGATGGGAGGGAGAACAGGCACAGCACTGGGAAGGGGACAAGTGGCCCTAGCTCCCAGAGCATGGTCCTGCTATCCTACGAAAGTGGCAGTTCGCAAGGGACAGCCATGGCCCAAAGGCTGCATCTGGCTGGCATGTGTATTTAGGACTCGCTTGTGGCATTCAGGCCCAGGCCTGCTTTGAAAGCAGGGGAGAGCTGCACCAGTCATGGGGGCAGGGAGGAGTTATGCCTTTGAGAACACAGTCCTTCCCCAATCTCCCCAGTGAGCAGGGGGACTGTGCACACTGCATCGCCCCACAGCGTCATGCAAACTACTGCCCCTGCTGAGATTCAGCCCTGCCTCCTCCCTGACATGCTGGGCAATTTTGGACAGTGGGGGTACACTGAGGGAGCGGGTCCTGTGCTTCCTTTCTTCCTTGCACCCTCTCATCCCAACGCGCACACTCACACAAGGACCAGAGAGAAATCTGGCTTATAATAAGTAAAATGGGAGGGAGGAAGGAACCATGATGTTATTCAAAACATATTCACACTGCATCCAGCTGTGCATGGACGATTCCTAGGGCAGAGCCCAGCTGGACCAGAGGAAAATGCCTATCTCCTCTAAGCCCTAAGAGAGCCCCGGAGCAACCAATGTCAATTCTAGCAGTAGCTAAACTGTCTTCGTGGATTCTTCCCATCCCCAGTAAGCAGCCAGACCAGGGCAGAGACTGCAGAGAGCAATTGATTTAACCTCATCTCTCTCTCACACACACACACGGGCCCATTTTCATAGCCATCAGATACACAGCACATCAAAGGCTTCCCAGCCCAAAAGCTGCCTACAGAAGCCCATCTTCTAGACACATGGGACAGGAAGTGACATTTTGGAACATCTCATCTGGACGACACCCAATTCTTAGACCAGCGTTTCTCAAAATGTGGCCACCAACAGATTTGTGTGTGGCCACGACAGCCTCCACAGCAGGGGCGGAGATGGGAAGGGTGGGGGCAAAGCAGCAGCCCTTTCATGCAGTGCCCAGCTGTTGCTCCTGAATAGCTGTTACCCAGGGCAGCGAGATGCTCTGCCTTGGTGTTTGCACTGGTGCTGCCAGCAGGGATCGGCGTCCTGCACCACATAGGCTTCTTAAAGGCTCTGGGCAGTGCCTCTGGAGAACGCGGGGCTGGTGCGTGTGGCACCAGAGACAGCTCTTGTCAGTGGAGATGGCTCCGGTGTTTGATCACTGGGGCACTCCCTGGGCAGCTTCCCCACTCCCGCCTGGCTTCGGCTGGAGAAGCCTGGATCTGTGCAAGTGGCCGAGGAGTTCCCGACCCACCTTCCTTGGGACGGGCTCTTGCTGAAGGGTTGCAGGAGGCAGGGACAGAGACAGGTCAGTGCTTCCCTTGCCTGGGGCCACACTCACTGCTTACAGTGGCTGTAGCTACTGCAGCAACTCAATGGCTCCAGGCTGCTGGAGGGTTGTCAGCTCCCCGGCAGAGTGAGGGGCTCCAGCTTTATGACATGCTTCGAGCACAAGAATAGGAGCAAAGTCTGGGTGCGCTAAATGCGGAGCTCTTCATCCTATGCCCTTTTTACTACATCAATAAATTACAATGACCTGGACTTGTCTGTGTGCATATTGATTGTTTTTTCCTAAAATTAATTACGTATTTTAGGAAAAATTCTCAGAGTGGCCACCAGCAAGAGTTGGTGGCCGTGCTCTGAGGCTGCCAAAAATTTTGTTGTGAGAACCCCTAGATTGTCAATCTACATTAGCTGACATCTCTCCAACCCAGAAAACAATCTATCCTGATGCAGAGCACTAGGAAACAATGACAAGGGACAATGAATACATAGTCTGAAGGAAAATACGACAAGCAGATAATACCTCTGGTATGATTTATCTGTCTTAAAAACAATCTGCGGGTGGATAAAATACTTGTGAGAAGGAGGGCTGATGCTGTGGATAGGTGTGATGGGAGCTTTGCACACACAGATTTGTCAATGCACGACCATCTTAACCTGCCAAACCCAACCCACCACTAATCCAGGCCTAGATCCCTATAATGGTTATATAGCAACCTTTCCAAATTATACTCGTGATCCTACCTGTATTGCTGATATCTTAGGGTCCCTGTATCTGTTTGTCTGTGCAGACAGCACCCAGCACAGTGGGGGCTCCGATCTGTGACTGGAGCTGAGGGGTGCTGCCACAATACAAATATGAATATAATGCTAAGATCCAATGCTGTCAATGCAGTTATCTCCTATTTCATGTTATGTTAGTCATTCCAATTCCATATCTCTCAAGCATCCTACATTTAAAGAGCCAGAGCTGCAATTTGGCCTGGGAACTTCAGTTCTGACCTGCCTGAGGCTGCCAGGAACCCATCTGCGAGTCTTCAGGCTCCCCAGGAGTGGGCTGTTTAAGAAAAGATGCTGGATAGCAGTTGGCCCAGTTCCAGCAACTGTGTGTGCCAATATACAGCAGGGCCGGTCAGCAGACCATGGTGGAAGGACCACCTGTTCTAGAAAGCAGAGATGTCGGGGCTTGGCTGTCTCCGGAGGAGAGCTGTTGAAAAAATGGTCCCAGATTGTGTAGTCATTTTGCCATGTGTTCCAATGGCACTAAGCTGGGATTTTCAAAGAAGCCTTAATCAATGGGACTGCAGTGCCTAATTCCCTTTGTGCAAAGCCCAGCCTCGAATGATAGACCCCCCAATTCACTTAATGCATTACCCAGCCCTGATATGAACATAGCTCCATAGATGGCCCTCTGCAACAGCTCATTGTGTCACATGCCAAGCTCCTCATAGTCCCTTCCATGTCTCATTTTCACCTCTCTTGTTCTCCCCTGCTGTGGTGGAGAAAGAAGAGGGACACCATCTGTTTGGCTTTTCCCACCAGAGAAGAAAATAGCCTTGATGGTAAACGAATAATGCCAGTAATTCAGCGATGAGTGGGCTTTCCCGACGGTGGAGAATAAAAGTAAAATACCATTTATGTAATGGTATCTCAAGTCTGTATAGTGAGCCCATAAAACCAGCGCAGCTTTAGCGTATTTGCAGGTTGAACAAGGGCTCGATTCAAATGTCCCCATTGCACGCCCACTTTCCTACAGGACAATAGCATTTGACATTGCTGGTGCGGTACAATCCCCTTTGCTGAGCACCTGCAGAACAGAGGAGTCTGATAGACCAATCCAGAGCATTTCTGAATGGATTGAGCTCCAACTAAGCACAGGTTTTTCTATAAAGCCTTTGGATGCCCTCGCTCAGTTCTCATAGGTTAGTGCCTCATGACTGGATGGCTGTGATGTCCAGCCTGCGGTGCTCAGATACTATGGAGCTGGGGGTTGGGAGAATACCTAGGCAGATCCGGCCCAGATTTTCAGTTGATGGAATCATCATAACCCCATTGACCACAGTGAAGCTATGCCAATTTATATCAGCTGACCATGTGGCCTCTGGACTGTTGGCAATCCTCTAGGCATGGGTCATTCTACTTCTTGTTCATCTTCACTGCATGTGAAGCATCTCCCTGCTCAGCATGTCCCAAACTGGGGCTGGTTCTTTCTGCTTCACTGCTCTAGGGAACTGTGCATGTGTCTGTATCTGCTGACATCTGGGCCACCATCGCTGACGGACAATGTGCCCGACCGTGCCAAGCTGCCTTGTTTCTGTGCTCTCTGTATACGTGTCTCTGCATTAGAGCATGCGTGGCCTTGTTTAAAAGCCTCACCCCCTGGACCGTCCACAGCATGGCACCCCTACTGCCCTGATTCGTCCATCTATGGGTTACCATTATTTGCTGCCACACTCCCTTATACCCCATTTATGGCAGGATGGCAGTGTAAGGGGGTTCACTCACCACAGGAATGCCTCCTTGTGGCCAGGCATGGTGTAACAGCTATCTCCCCATATGGCACCCGCCGCCAACGGTCGCTCCATCACTGTGGTGGTTTCTCTTTCCACAATTTGGGCTTCCAGCCAGATCAGGCTTTAGTCTACCTCTTCCAGAGTAACAGAGACCAACCAAGTCGTAGTCCAGTGATCTTACAGCAGGTCTTCTGTCTGTCTGGGCTCTATGGTTCTTACACCCTTACCTCAGGTTTCACCCCACCTTCCTTGGAACCTCCCACTGCTCTGTGTTCCAGCTCAGGGATCCTGGAGATGGCAGTCATGGTCTATGCCCTGATGCCTCCCTGGACCACTTCCTACCTCATCTATCCCCAAAAGAGTGACTACAGAGTCCCTCCCTGCAACCTCTTTCTGCTACAAACTTCCTGGTTTTATAATCACTACCCAGCCCCTCCTTAGCTGAGCTTCATTATCAATTAAGCCTGGCTTTCACTATCTCTCACAGGTGCTGCCAGGTTAGTTAATTGGCCTCTCAGGAATCCTTTCAGGGCCTGTGTGGGGTACAAACCCCATCACTGGCGGGTCTAGCTATGATAACGCAGCCCCACCAGGAAACCATTGTATCAATCACATGTTGTCAGAGGTAGAGCTGGGTGAGAATTTCTCACCAAAACTTTGTTTTGCTTGTTTGGGTTTTTGTTATTGTCCTTTTGTTTTTGATGGAAAATGGCTTTCTTGTGAAATGGAAGTTTTTGTGGGGAAAAAAAATAAATTTCTATCTAAGATTTGGGTTTTTTGATGAAAACCTGGAAAAAAAAGAAAAATGTAGCCAAAAGCAAAAAAATATTAATTTTCATTTAAATGTTTCACAGGGAAATGAATAATCCACCCCTGCCCAGTTCTCCTCAGTGGGAAGTGGGGGAGCGGCTCTCCTCTATCACTGTGTAGCATTCTATGAAGCTCCCAATGGCTGCTGAGACTGTCATGGCATTGGTATCTGCCCACATCTGCCCCTTCCTTTGTAGCCTTTGGACACAGACTCTTTGGTTTACTGTGTCTCCTGAGTAGGATCTGGCTGCTCATTGTTGCCTGTGGGGGTGGAGGAATCTGGCTGGGAGCTGCCTTGGGCTCACTTTGCCTGGATGTGGTGGTATTCGTCCGCCAATATAGTTGTTGTTGTGGGCATGCGTCTCCCACCCATCCATGCTGCCGATTGGGCTGGTCCTTGGCGTCCTGTGGAAGATGCCTCCCATGTTCTCTTGTGAACTAGAAGTGGCTGTCACCACGGAGCTTACCTGTTTCAAACAGTGCCTGAAGGGTGGCTGTCCCAGCATGGATCTTGCCTGGTGACTGGCTCCCAATTCCAGGGCACGGCTGGCTTGGAATTGCTTTTGTAACCTTGTCTTGTGCCTAGACTGGCAGTGGAGGACTCTGCTGCCTCTGCCTGTCTCAGGTGCACTAGATGTCTTCAGGGCATCTGCCCACTGGCCACGCGCAGGCTGCTTACTGTGCAGCATTTCCACATGTTTCACCCCCTCCCCGCACTAGTTGAGGACAGAGTCAGCATCAGGGCTGGATAGCTCCACGCCTTACTCATGTCGGTGGGGACTCACACAACCCACCCCCTTGACTTTAATGGCGCTACTCACGTGATAGAATGCTCACCACCGTGAGTGAAGGTGGCACTGGGGCTGGGTGGGAAAGGAGCAGCGAGGGGAGGGCAAGAATCCGCTAGAAAGATTACCCCCTCTCCAGACAAAATTTGCTCAACCTAAATGGGGCTCAGTGTATTATTATTACTACAGTAGCCCAACCGGGGACACAAAGACAGCCCCTCTCTGTGTCTGACCAGCGCTAGAGGCAGTCCAACTGGCATGTTTGAAACATCCCTGCCTGGGGCTACAGGCGCTGCATCCCTGCCTCAGCTCCCTCCTCCTAGTTCTCCCTCCTTTGTCCAATTTTGGGCTCTCTCCCCTATTAATCCCTCCTGCAGCAATTTCCTCTCCCTCTCTCTTGACTCAGCCTCTTACCTCAAAGAACTGGCTGGCACGACAACACAACAGCCCAGTTAAGCTTGAGTGACCAAAAATGGGAGGCAGACTTAGCTTTTGATCCTGCGAGGGGCTGAGCGTCTCCTTGAAGGTGTTGGATGCCCTCAATGCCCATTGATTCAAAGGAGCTCAGCACCCTAGGCAGGCGTCTCGTGGCATCGGGCAGAATCAGGCCTCGACTTACTGCATGTTGTGGAAGAAGGCAGGACAGTGCAGCAGGTTTTATAGAGAGTAAAGCAGGAATGGTGGGGCCAGCTGAAATATTCATCAGGCTCTCCCCTCTGGATTAAGGAAGGTTTTTTGTAATCGGTTCAATGTTTTACAGCTAAAATTCAAATAGAAGCTTATAAGCTTAACCAAGGAAATGCTAGTGTGGCTGGGATGTATCACTCACCCCTAGGCCAATGCACAGCCGGGGAGGGCTCTCCTGGGCCAATTCTGCTCAGTCTTAACTTGGGGGAAATCTGTGTGTCATCATTAAAAAATAATAACCCTAAACACAACCAGTGAGCCTGTCTGCAGGCTCTTCCCAGGTTTGCTGGGGAGCTGATACACTGAGCCATGTCTGCAGCTTGTGAATCGACTCTGCTTCTCTGGAGCAACATCGCTGTACATCGGCTGAGAATCTGGCCCAATTAGCTTGTACGGTTGCAGCCCTCAGACATGTTCAGAATATAGTTTGTTTCCTCGTGTGATGGCCGGTGGCATCTGGAGAAGGAGGGAGGCGTCAAAATTGTTTTAAGGAGAGAGGGCATTGGTGACTCGTGGCATCTTTATTGGGCCATTATTTCAGAAGCCAACAGTGATTTGTGGCAAATAGCAGCCAGGCTTCAAGATCTGCCTCCGCCGGGGGGATGGATGACATAACCCATTGAGATCCCCCCAGCCCTACATTTCTATGATTCTGTGCTCTCCTAGAGAAGTGGGGGAAGAGAGCATTGAACTGTATTTCCCACTGCCTATGCTCAGAGTGCAATCTCCAAAATCAAATTCACCCAAGGCAACGTTATTTAAAACCCCATTCCAGAAGGACATAGTGGCCTGAAAATAATTGCAGGTAACTGCCCTGCACTCTATAAATTCTAGTTACTATTCAGAGTCTGCAGTCAGCTACTGTCTGCTACTCCGCTTGGATGAATCCCAATGCATCCTTGTAGTATGTCTCTGTCTTGGTCTTTCTCACTCTTGACTGCTTCTTGTCACTCTGTCAGTCTTAGTAGTTCTCTTCCTCTCTGGGTTATTCCCATATCACACATAGCAACTTTCCAACTCAGTAAATTCCCTCACATCCTACCTCCCCATCCCTCCTCCCCTCCCCCGCCCCAAAAGAGTTAAGCAATTGAGCATGGAGCAGAGGAAAGCACAAGAGCATTTCCTGGCAATGGTGGCTTTTCTTGGCCACCAGCATATCCCCTGAGGAAGGGCAAGTGGCTAGGCGTCTAGTGTTATTAGGGGCCAGACGTGATTACATGTGAAAGCAGAATGCGAAGATGACTCTATTGAAAAGGGCCTGATTCTCCATTGCACTGCAGCTCTGAACTGACAGAGCTCCACTTATTTCAGCAAAATCCTGGAGTTACCTCGTGGAGGATCGATATTTATTTGTACTATCTGATGGGGCCGATCCGCAGCTTATGTAAAATGTAGCCACTGGAGCTACGCTGATCGACACCAGCTCAGGCTCTGGCCTACATTTGCCAAAGTACTTTCCTGTAGGGGTGATTTTCCATCTTTCTGGGCCTGACTGCTTTCCCTCCGCTCGATGTGCTGAATAAAACCCAGGCACACAGCCCTCCATGCCTTCTGTCTTCCAATCAGAGAAAGGGGAAGTGAGCTGGCCAGGCAGCTGTCAATCATTCACTGCCAGAACTGGGTGAATTCAGGGAAAACAACGGTACATGAATGGCCTTGGCTCACATTCCATTTATTTCAGTGGGAATTAGGTGCCTAAATACCTTTGAGGCTCTGGGCCCTTGTGTATAAAGCCTGGCAGTTTGCTTTGCTGGGCTCCACAATCCCTTTTGGTCCCAGATGTTTAGTTGAGCGTGGTTTTATATACAATTGTATCCATGCAGCAGCACAATGACTATGAGCCCAGCTAAATCTTAGTGCAAGCATAACTGTTAAACTCAACATTCAGAAAATGCATCACTGCTTTGATCTGCCAGAAGGGGAATGCTCTGTATCGACATCAATAACCAAAAGAAGTATCTCAACCGATAGACCCTCAGCTGGTGAAAAGGGGCATGGCTCTACTGAAGTCAATAAGACAAGACAAATGTACATCACCTGAGGATTTGGCCCTAAATATGTCTCCATCTTCTGTCTTTTTAGTTTATCTGATGGGTCTGGTTTGACTTGATAACTACTTCCCCCCATCCACTTGCCTAGACTACTAAGAATCTTATCCATCTAAATTATATCCCTTATTAATCTAACCTCTCTGCAAATGAATATAAATGCAATCTCCTACCGATTAAATTATTATTAATCATTATTATTATTTCTTCTAGAATCTCATAACCATAGCTCCATACATTCTGCAGCAAGATAGACCGACATTTTCTGGTCACCTCCCCTCCTCTCTGCTGCATTTTGAGGTGAACTGAATTTTGCCAGTAGAAAGAAATGAACTCGTTAAAACAAATGAGTTTTTTGTTGGAGTAAATATTAAAATTAATAACGTATCCAATACTGTATTTATTGTGTCATTTATGTTAATATTTAATTCAATAAAAACCCATGTTTTAGAATGTTTTCCCATTTGTTTTATGCTACCACTGAAATTGCAGTTTCTGCTTAACACAGACCAATACATATCTAACAGCTTTATGGTGGAAGGAGGG
Source organism: Eretmochelys imbricata (assembly GCF_965152235.1). NCBI lineage: Eukaryota > Metazoa > Chordata > Testudines > Cheloniidae > Eretmochelys > Eretmochelys imbricata. The sequence goes on along the minus strand of NC_135580.1, from coordinate 52,283,150 downwards.
AGAGCCAGAGGGCTAAGTTTAGGGTACTTGGAAGGGGCTTTTTAGCATCTGGGCAGTAAGGGGATGGTGGTTGGGTTAGGCTGTGGGGCAGAATCTGGCCTCTAGTTGCTGGAAGAAGGTTTGGAAGCTAGAAAGGCAACTGTTGCTTGGGTCACGGAGGGTGAAATTCACCCCTGTGCAGGAAGCCAGCACAAAGTAACTTAAGTCTCCCTTAAGACTCAACATAGGGCTTAAGTGACATCTGGGCTGTGCGTCACCCATCTCTGCCCCGGGGTGAATTTCATCCTGCAAGAAGGTTTTGCAGCTGGGAGAGGTTGGGGTCTTCTGCGATGTGGCAGGCAGGAACTGGGGCTTTGTACCCCAAGGAAGAGGAACACCAGCATTGAATTTCAATGAGACTTAACTGCAGTTCCAGATTTTCAAAGATATTTAGGCACATAAAGATATAGGTAGGTGTCTTATGAGATTTACAAAAGCACTTTAAGCAGGTCAGGTACCTAACTTCCATTGCAGTAAATGGGAGTTAGGTGCTTAACCTGCTGAGTTTTTTTTTTAAATCTCACCAGGTGCCTATCTTCAGACACCAAAATACCTTTGAAACTCCAAGCTGGTTCTGAAAATGGGACTTACGCTCTTAAGACTCATAGCTGCTTTACCTGCCTACCATTTCACAGAGATGGAACAAAACGAGGAGCACATCTTCCAACAATAACTAGCCCCTATGGCGGAGCTGAAAACAACAGGTGCCACATTGTCTATGGCCATTGGCACCTTGACAGCAATCACTGCTTTACAACTGATCTCCGATACTACTGGGGAGGTGATGGTAAAAATGTTTTACTTCTGCTCTTGGGGCTGCCTAAAGCCATGTTAGACTAGAGTGCTGTGGAGATGTTCGAGGAGGCCCGGTCTCAGTTTTCCATACCAGAGCCATTCTTGGTTTGCATTTCGCACTATCCAGGTTTCTCACATTCAGGGCCCACAGACTTAAAGGGATGGAAGGCAGTGGCTTAAATGCAAAGACAGGTTTTTGATTTTTCAAAGATTCTTTAAGGGTTATTTTTAATGCTTTTACACACTGAAGACAAAAAGTGTTGACTCATAAAAATAAACTGGGATTCTATAGAGTTGGTAATTCTGAGAGTTCTACATCCATTATTTTTTTTATGATGATTTGGGTGAAAGACAAGAAAGAGGGAGCATAACGCTTTCTTCAAAACCTGTTTCTATAATGTTCGTGCATGGCTACACAGGAAACATTTTACTCTTGTATGTTATATAAGCCACGTCTTCCTGGTCTAGTGTAGCCCTGATCACATGGTGGCTGCTGCACCATTATACTACAGGTTCTCAGAGTTGCCAGTCCCTCAGTAAATGATTCTTGCCTTACTTCTAGAACAGGAGGTCTCAGACTTTGCCATCATATGGGAAACTCTCCCTCCCCTCTACAGCTTCAATGGGAGCTAAACTTCAGAAAGCGCACCTGACACTCTGCCAGCTCACTCTATCTCCAGCAAGCTCCTGGACTACCTGGCATATTAGCAGAATGTCTCTGTATCCCTCAGTCAAGGACAAAGAGTATCTCAGGTGATAGAGATCCCCTAGACACTTCCTCTCCCATTCACTACACCATGGTCTGTCTCCTCTCCTGCTGGTGCTCACAGTACATCCCTGTGGCAACGAGAGCATTTGCTTGCATGGAAAAATAATGTTTGGCAAACATTTTAGCTTCTTCTAATATAGCAGCTAGACATAAGGACAGCCAGAGTTTTGTCACCAGCCACCATGTTTAAGACTGTATCCAGGCTGTCTATGACAACTGAGCGTCTGCCAACCCTAGCAGCCTGACCCCGCCATGTCTCTCTCCTCTCTCTCTGGAAAGCCCAGAAACCAAAAGCTTCAGTGTTGTTTTACAATCCTCCCTCTTGCACGTCTGCTCCCATTGCTGCCCAGCCTCCCATTGGCTTCAGTGGGACCAGCCCAGATGAGCATCCCTACAAGTAACAAACCCGGGACCTGATCCTGCGAGGTTCTGAGGGTGCTCAGCACCCTCAATTGCCTCTCCCCCACTCTCCCAGAATTGCACATTTGGTAGCATGTATTAAATAGGGAAGATCACAGCTTTCAGTTCAAGCTCCCAAGAGACTATTCAAACATGCTGTGACAGAACATACAGCCTTTTCCATAAGGTGATGAACTGTGTCATAGAATCATAGAATATCAGGGTTGGAAGGGACCTCAGGAGGTCATCTAGTCCAACCCCCTGCTCAAAGCAGGACCAATCCCCAACTAAATAATCCCAGCCAGGACTTTATCAAGCCTGACCTTAAAAACCTCAAAGGAAGGAGATTCCACCACCTCCCTAGGTAATGCATTCCAGTGCTTCACCACCTTCCTAGTGAAAAAGTTTTTCCTAATATCCAACCTAAACCTCCCCCACTGCAACTTGAGACCATTACTCCTTGTTCTGTCATCTGGTATGACTGACAACAGTCTAGATCCATCCTCTTTGGAACCCCCTTTCAGGTAGTTGAAAGCAGCTATCAAATCCCGCCTCATTCTTCTCTTCTGCAGATTTAACAATCCCAGTTCCCACAGCCTCTCCTCATAAGTCATGTGTTCCAGTCCCCTAATTATTTTAGTTGCCCTCCGCTGGATGCTTCCCAGTTTTTCCACATCATTCTTGTAGTGTGGGGCCCAAAACTGGACACAGTACTCCAGATGAGGCCTCACCAATGTCAAATAGAGGGGAATGATCACATCCCTCGATCTGTTGGCAATGCCCCTACTTATACAGCCCAAAATGCTGTTAGCCTTCTTGGCAACAAGGGCACACTGTTGACTCATATCCAGCTTCTCGTCCATCGTAACCCCTAGGTCCTTTTCTGCAGAACTGCTGCCGAGCCATTCGGTCCCTAGTCTGTACCAATGCATGGGATTCTTCTGTCTCTGCACTTGTCTTTGTTGAACCTCATCAGATTTCTTTTGGCCCAATCCTCTAATTTGTCTAGGGCCCTCTGTATCCTATCCCTACCCTTCAGCGTATCTACCTCTCCTCCCAGTTTAATGTCATCTGCAAACTTGCTGAGGGTGCAATCCACACCATCCTCCAGATCATATATGAAGATATTGAACAAAACCGGCCAGAGGACCGACCCTTGGGGCACTCCACTTGATACTGGCTGCCAACTAGACATGGAGCCATTGATCACTGCCCGTTGAGCCCGACAATCTAGCCAACTTTCTACCCACCTTATAGTCCATTCATCCAGCCCATACTCCTTTAACTTGCTGGCAAGAATACTGTGGAAGACTGTGTCAAAAGCTTTGCTAAAGTCAAGGAACAACACGTCCACCCCTTTCCCCTCATCCACAGAGCCAGTTATCTCATCATAGAAGGCAATTAGATTAGTCAGGCATGACTTGCCCTTGGTGAATCCATGCTGACTGTTCCTGATCACTTTCCTCTCTTCCAAGTGCTTCAAAATTGATTCCTTGAGGACCTGCTCCATGATTTTTCCAGGGACTGAGGTGAGGCTGACTGGCCTGTTGTTCCCAGGATCCTCCTTCTTCCCTTTTTTAAAGATGGGCACTACATTAGCCTTTTTCCAGTCGTCTGGGACTTCCCCTGATTGCCATGAGTTTTCAAAGATAACGGCCAATGGCTCTGCAATCACATCTGCCAACTCCTTTAGCACTCTTGGATGCAGCACATCCGGCCCCATGGACTTGTGCTCGTCCAGCTTTTCTAAATAGCCCCGAACCACTTATTTCTCCACAGAGGACTGGTCACCTCCTCCCCATGCTGTGCTGCCCAGTGCAGTAGTCTGGGAGCTGACCTTGTTCATGAAGACAGAGGCAAAAAAAAGCATTGAGTACATTAGCTTTTTCCACATCCTCTGTCACAAGGTTGCCTCCCTCATTCAGTAAGGGATCCACACTTTCCTTGACTTTCTTCTTGTTGCTAACATACCTGAAGAAACCCTTCTTGTTACTCTTAACATCTCTTGCTAGCTGCAACTCCAGGTGGGATTTGGCCTTCCTGAGTTCACTCCTGCATGCCCGAGCAATATTTTTATACTCCTACCTGGTCATTTGTCCAATCTTCCACTTCTTGTAAGCTTCTTTTTTGTGGTTAAGATCAGCAAGGATTTCACTGTTAAGCCAAGCTGGTCGCCTGCCATATTTACTATTCTTTCTACACATCGGGATGGTTTGTCCCTGTAACCTCAGTAAGGATTCTTTAAAATACAGCCAGCTCTCCTGGACTCCTTTCCCCCTCATGTTATTCTCCCAGGGGATCCTGCCCATCAGTTCCCGGAGGGAGTCAAAGTCTGCTTTTCTGAAGTCCAGGGTCTGAATTCTGCTGCTCTCCTTTCTTCCCTGTGTCAGGATCCTGAACTCGACCATCTCATGGTCACTGCCTCCCAGGTTCCCATTCACTTTAGCTTTCCCTACTAATTCTTCCCAGTTTGTGAGCAGCAGGTCAAGAAGAGCTCTGCCCCTAGTTCGTTCCTCCAGCACTTGCACCAGGAAATTGTTTCCTACCCTTTCCGAAAACTTCCTGGATTGTCTGTGCACCGCTGTATTGCTCTCCCAGCAGATGTCAGGGTGATAGAAGTCTCCCATTAGAGCCAGGGCCTGCGATCTAGTAACTTCTGTGAGCTGCCGGAAGAGAGCCTCGTCCACCTCATCCCCCTGGTCCGGTGGTTTATAGCACACTCCCACCACAACATCACCCTTGTTGCTCACGCTTCTAAACTTAATCCAGAGACACTCAGGTTTTTCTGCAGTTTCATACTTGAGCTCTGAGCAGTCATACTGCTCCCTTACATACAGTGCAACTCCCCCACCTTTTCTGCTCTGCCTGTCCTTCCTGAACAATTTATATCCATCCATGACAGTACTCCAGTCATGTTTCAGAGTAACAGCCGTGTTAGTCTGTATTCGCAAAAAGAAAAGGAGTCCTTGTGGCACCTTAGAGACTAACCAATTTATTTGAGCATGAGCTTTCGTGAGCTGTAGCTCACGAAAGCTCATGCTCAAATAAATTGGTTAGTCTCTAAGGTGCCACAAGGACTCCTTTTCTTTTTACTCCAGTCATGTGAGTTATCCCACCAAGTCTTCGTTATTCCAATCACATCCTAATTCCTTGACTGTGCCAGGACTTCCAGTTCTCCCTGCTCGTTTCCCAGGCTTCTTGCATTTGTGGATAGGCACTTGAGATAACTCACTGATCGTCCCTCTTTCTCAGTAGAAGGCAGGAGCCCTGCCCTCTCGCATGCTCCTGCTTCCTCCCTGTATCCCACTTCCCCACTTACCTCAGGGCTTTGGTCTCCTTCCCCCGGTGAACCTAGTTTAGAGCCCTCGTCACTAGGTTAGCCAGCCTGCTTGCGAAGATGCTCTTCCCTCTCTTCGTTAGGTGGAGCTCGTCTCTACCTAGCACTCCTCCTTCTTGGAACACCATCCCGTGGTCAAAGAATCCAAAGCCTTCTCTCCGACACCACCTGCGTAGCCATTCGTTGACTTCCACGATTCGACGGTCTCTACCCAGGCCTTTTCCTTCCACGGGGAGGATGGACGAGAAGACCATTTGCGCCTCAAACTCCTTTATCCTTCTTTCCAGAGCGACGTAGTCTGCAGTGATCCACTCAAGGTCATTCTTGGCAGTATCATTGGTGCCCACGTGGAGAAGCAGGAAGTGGTAGCGATCTGAGGGCTTGATGAGTCTCGGCATTCTCTCCGTCACATCGTGAATCCTAGCTCCTGGCAAGCAGCAGACTTCTCGGTTTTCCTGGTTGGGGCGGCAGATAGATGACTCAGTCCCCCTGAGGAGAGAGTCCTCGACCACCACCACCCACCTCCTCCTCTTGGGAGCGGTGGTCATGGAACCCCATCCCTAGGACAGTGCATCTCATGCCTTCCAATCGGCGGAGTCTCCTCTGTTCCCTTCCCTCAGATGTATCATCTAGACCACTCTCTGCATTAGTACCTGTGGAGAGAACATGAAAATGGTTACTTACCTGTATCTGCGTTGCTGGTACATGGGTGCTCCCCTTTCTTCTTCTGGAGGTCACATGCTGCCAGATTTCTTCACCATCCTCCTGTCCCTGCTGCGCAGCCTGCTCTGAATCTTCAGAACCTTGTGCCTGTAGAAGCATATCCTGACGTCTGCCCAGGAAATCTTCAGTTTCTCTTAAGCAACGCAGGGTCGATACTTGTTTCTCCAGACCTTGAACCTTCTCTTCCAATATGGAGACCAGCTTGCACTTTGTACAGACAAAGTCGCTTCTGTCCTGTGTAAGAAAGACAAACATGGCACATCCAGTGCCGGTCACAACAGCTGAACAGTCCCCATCCATATAACCTTCCTTCTACGAACTCACTCAGGAGTTGTAGTAACTACTCAAAGAAGCTTGCAAGATGTAAGCCTCAGCAGGCTCTCCCTGGGTGAACTCCCAGGCAAACTCCTTCTGTTAGCCGCTCTGCTGTTTGCTGCTCAGCTGGTTTGCAGCTGACTGGCTGACTGGCTTTTATACAGTCAGGCCCACTCAAGGCTCACCTGAAGGCTCACCTGGAACAAAGCACTCCCTATTCAATGAAGATATTGAACAAAACCAGCCCCAGGACTGATGCTTGGGGTACTCCTCTTAATACCAGCTGCCAACTAGACGTCAAACCATTGATCACTACCTGTTGAGCCCGACAATCTAGCCAGCTTTCTATCCACCTGTCCAGGGAGGGGAAGATTGCATAGACTTGTCAGAGACCAATTTTAACATAACTCTGGCTATAATAATAATTTCTAGCTCTTTTCTTCAGGCAATCTCAACACCCTTTACAAAGGAGGCCAGTACCATTATCCCCAATTTACAGATGGGGAAGCTGAGGCACGAAGGAGGGATGTGATTTGCCCAAGGCCACCAACAGGCCCGTGGTGGAGCCAAGTCTCCTGAGTATCAGTCCACTATGACATCCACTAGGCCACACTTCCCAAAGCATAGATCATTTTCCTCCTCACCCTGAAATAAAGGTTTAACCGCTGCATTGGGCTTGAGTTCCACCAATTCTATAGGAGGAAAAGTCGTCATCCCCATTCCCCACGCAAGACCATCTCTTTGCCCTCAAAAGTTTTTATTTAACCTGAGCAAACCCAAAGAAAAGATACAGCACCAGTGTAAGGGACTGAAAGTGCTCTCTTTCTCTCCACTGACTCAGCTGTCCTAGGTTTTTTCACCTTAGGGGTTTAGACAGCACAGCAAGTCCAGTAATGAACTGTTACTCTGGAAAATAAGAGTTTGATTAGGTTAGGATTCTGCTAGGGTATTTGCGGTCCCTTATAATGAACCATGAAACTGTGCAAAAGAACATGGCATATACTGGCGCTCTTTTTATCCCTCTGCTATCACTTAATACACATCACAATCAGATTCCCTCCTAAATAAAATACTACAGCCGGCGGGTGGGTGGGTGCAGGTCTGTGATAAGGCTACTCAGTCTATTTGGAATGGCTTTTTGGCAGTTGAAATCCCAGAATAGGTTGCACTATTTGCTGAGAAGAATTGCATCTATTGAATTTAGCCCTTTCTTCTCTTGGTGAATGAGCTGTGAGCAGACTCTGGTTTTTATGACCATGCTCATTATTTGTAATTGTTCGATAAAGAGTTTATACAACCACATTTTAGTCTGTGCATTGTTTACTTGGACTATGTGCTATCCATTATGCATGGTGTGCGATTGATCGCTTAATACATGTGATATGGCTTCTCCTTCCTAATTGGAGGACTGAAATTTTGTACGCAGAAGAACAGTGGGTAACAAATAAAAAGCATTCTTGCATTCCTTGCCTGTAGCTGAGTAGCTGGAGCACTCCTCTGAGCTGCAGGAGACCTGGATTCTATTCCTGCATCTGCTAGGCAACTTTGTGTAAATCACTTTCCCTCTCTGTGCCTCAGTTTCCCCATCTGAAACATGTGGGTAATGATACGGACTTTCTTTGTAATCATAGAAATGCAGGACTGGAAGGGACCTCAACAGATCACCAAGTCCAGTCCCCTGCAGTGAGACAGGACAAATTAACATGCTTTGAGCTCTATTGCTGATAAGAACTAGGCATTGTTATTACTCAGGCAGGGTGAAATTCACCCCTGAGAGTCAGCACAAAGCCTAGGTCCTATCTGGAGAGCTTACCTGACACTAGTGTAAGTTTCACACTCTCTTTAATGAGTCCTTTTTGCCCCTTCATCTTGCATTTGATCTTCCCTGCTGTGGTAGCAGTCTGCACAGAATGAGAATTAACAGCAGAGTTCACCCACCCCAGGGCATCCTGAGATGGAAAAGGAAGTTGAGATCCCTAGATACAGCCACTCAGATCCTGTTCCCTTTAACTTCAATGGGAACGGGGTCTGACCCATTGCAAAGAGAGCTCCCCCTCCACTCTACAGCTTTATGGGGAGCTAAACTTCAGAGAACACACCTGACCCTATCCATGTCTCTTGCCAGCTTACTTTATCCCCAGCAAGCTCCTGGATTACCCCGGGCAACGAGAAGAATGTCTCTGTATCCCTCAGTCAAGGACAAAGAGCAGTAAAATCACATCAGGCTTCTAAAAACATGTTAATTAAAAAACAACATAACAGGAGCTTTAAAGAACATGAAACAACAGCTGTGGAGCTCCCCGCTCTGCCCCCACCCTTCCAGAGTGTTTCTCTTCAGAGCAATTTCCATTTCAAGCTTTTATTCCTCATTTCCAGACACTGTCCGTTGTTTCCATCTCAGGGCCGGCTGTAGCAGAGGTCAGATAGAAAGGGCCCTGGGTCATGCTGACAGTTTTGGAAAGCACACTATGTTACTCAAACCAGCCAGCATCCCTCCTCCCCAGCCCAGCACTACAGAGAGGGCATCTGGAAACAAAGCGGTGCATGCTTTCATCTCAGAGAGAGATCGCATTCACCACCAGCTGCTGTACTTAGAGAGCTGTTACTCGCCTGCCGCAGTGAGCTACAACCTCCTTGCGAAGCTACCCAGCTGCCAGTGAACTAGGATGTAGGACAGATCCTCAGCTGACGTCCATTAGTTTGGCTCCATTGACTCCAATGGTGTTAATCTGGCTCACACCAGCTGGGGATCTGGCCCATTGAGTCCAATGGACTTATGCTGATTTACACCAGCTGGGGAGCTGGCCAAGAGATCCTAATGGAGAAACACTGATTTATTGTGAACCGATTAACAAAGAACCCGAGATTTCACAAGCTGACAAGTACAGCTGCCTGGAAATTCTCCGACACAATGTTTTTTCTGCCGGAGAATGCAAATTCGTCATGATCCTTGGAGATAGTTTTATTTCAAGAAAGTTCTTTAAGATGCCTGCCAGGTTTTTCAGCCAGGATGCCTTGCTCCTAAGCAATTGGCTGTGACAATCAAGGTCCTGACACCCCAAGGGGAGAATGGGTGGGGGGTGGGAGGGTGAGCCCAAAGAATGAGCAGCTGAATGAACTGATTACATACAATGTTATAGTACTAGGAAAGTAGACCGAGTAAGGTCTTTTGTGAAAGCCTGTAACATTCTGAACTTGAGGGTCATTATGAGATATGCACACAGACCATGGGCATGAACTTATGTACACACAAAACTGTGCTCATAATTCATGCCACAATATTCAGCTCCATCTCATAGCAGGGCGGTGGTCAGCCAGGCAGGGTGGGGCTGCCTCCCCAATCAGAGGAAACTAACTCCAAGCACCTAGCATCGCGCAAGCCAGGAAAACACAAATGATGGGCCATTAGAGTTAATGGGAAGACATTGAGACATCCTGGCTAGAATTTCCCCTATCTGAATAACCATGAGTCACCGCAGTCTGAGAGACAAGGAGAAACCCCTTTAAAAAAAAAAGGGATTGAACTGAAGATCAGCCAGAAATGGAGGGACAGTCACTTGGCAGGTGATGTCCATGAAACACTACCCCTCAATGGAAGGGGGTATGCTGGGAAACTATTTGAAGGCAAGAGGTAACTTGTATTAGAAAAGGGACTTGTAAAGCTGGCGGGTACTGTAGCAGGGTAACTACCCCACTCCTGCCCTGATGGGGTTAAAGCAGCCCAGGAGAGGGCTGTGAATGGGAAAAGCTGATTGGGAAAACAGCAACAGCTGTGGCAAGCTTAATCAGGGTCCAGCTGGCCCTTATAAGAGGGCTGTTGGCTAGAAGGGAAGATAGCTACTCTCTCTAGCTTCCTAAAGAGAGAAGGACTTGGCTCCCTAGGAAGTTAGGAAGGCTACTTAAGGTGGAGCAGTGATTGGGAAGGGTAGAGAGAGCTGGGGAGCTCTAACCAGGCAAACCCCCAGGCTGTAGGCCTAGTTAAGGACCTACAAAAGGTGGTAGTAGTAGGGTACCTGAAGTAGAGCAGAGCTGGGGAACTCCAGCCTAGCAAAGCCCCAGGCTGCAGGCCTTATGAAAGGGTACTGGGGCAGCTCAGAGATGGGCAGAGGCAGCTGGTCCAACTCCCCCTTGCCAATGATACATGGCTTGCAGTCTGCCCCATGGCACGGGGACTAGATGGTGACTGGAAGTGGCCACTGAAGCAAGGTGGGAGTAGAGGGTTGGGGGATCCCCTGGGTGGGGGGACTTGGATTGTGGGTTACTGCTGGGGTGGAACCCAGACAAGGAGGGCACCAGGGTCTGGGAGGGACATGGGGGCCAGCAGCAGGTGAGACAATGGCCTGCAGCCTGTGCTCCTGTCTAGAAGAGCTAATTCCCAGGATGACTGACAGGAGGCACTGCACTGGTGAGTCATCACCCCACAACAGGTACATCTTCATGTTTTTCTTTGTAATGTGCATGTCTTTGTTTTCCCTTACTATTTTGTCTTTGAATCTGTGTTTTTTCTACTAAATTTATTTTGTGTATTTTTATCCCAAACTGGCTTCATACCTTTGGGGGTGACAAAACAAAGTGTGCTTGTGGGCTGGCTATTGGTACCAGGGATCTGAACCAAAGCTTCCCAGCATCAAGACTCCCAACATTACAGGGAAGGCAGTGACAGAATCCCTTACTGGGCTGGGTGAAACCCAAAACATCACACCCAGCTGGGGGGGCGGAAGGGGAGCTGAGAGCCAGGAAGCATGGGGAGCCCTAGAATGCTTTGACATTTGTGGTGCACTGAAGTGTCAAAAGAAAGCTTGTTTCAATTTTGAGGCTTCTTAAGCATTTTTAAATGACTGGTGAAATAAAATTCAGGGAAATTCTGAAATGAAACAACTTTCTGAAATGACTTCTTTTACCTTTTCATTTCAGAAGACAGAAAATATCATGGCCTCTCTATAAATTCATGGTACGTCCACATCTTGAATACTGCATGCAGATGTGGTCAACCCATCTCAAAAAAGATATATTGGACTTGGAAAAGGTTCAGAAAAGGGCAACAAAAATGATTATGGCCATGGAATCTCTGCCGTATGAGGAGAGATTAATAAGACTGGGATGTCTCAGCTTGGAAAAGAGATGAATAAGGGGGGATATGAGAGAGGTCTATAAAATAATGACTGGTATGGAGAAAGTAAATAAGGAAGTGTTAGTTACTCCTCATAACACGAGCTAGGGGCCACCAAATGAAATGAATAGGCAGCAGGCTTAAAACAACAGGAAGTATTTTTTCTGCACAATCAGTCTGTGGAACTCCTTGCTAGAGGATGTTGTGAAGGCCAAGACTACAACAGGGTTCAAAAAAGAACTAGATAAATTCATGGAGGATAGGTCCATCATTGGCTATTAGCCAGGATGGGTAGGGATAGTGTCCCTAGCCTCTGTTTGCCAGAAGCTGTGAATGGGCAGCAAGGGATGGACAACTTGGTGAGTACCTGTTCTGTCCATTCTGTCTGGAGCACCTGGCACTGGCCACTGTCGGAAGATAGGATACTGGGCTAGATGGACCTTTGGTTTGACCCAGTATGGCCATTCTTATGTTATGTTAGAAATACCAAAATGAACCACTTTAATATTTCCAGGAAGAGAGAAAAAAATTTTGACTGCAACTATTCACCAAAATCTACCTGAATTTGTGTATTGTTTTGGTTGATCAGAATCTGCATTTTTGGCAAAAAAGGGTTTTGCCTAAAAAATCACCCAGCTCTAATGAGCGATCATATTTGTCCAGGGATCAATCTCCTAGCGTTGGATTTTCAAAAGTACTTAGCCGTGGCCTATGTTCATGGATTTCACCATCACAGGGGAGCATTTGTGAACATTTTCTCTGACCTCGTGCATAGCACAGGCCCTAAAATTTCACCCAGTGATTCCTGCATCCAGTCTGTTAACTTGTGATTCAAGTAGAGCATAGTTGCAATTTCAGTGGGAGCAGAGAGACCAGTGCCAAGCGCTTCTGACAATTCCACTTGAAGGTACTGATGTCTCAGCGAATCCTAAGAATTTAGTTAGAATTGCAGTCTTGTGATTGGTCGGGGATGCTTGTTTCTGAAAACCTCTATTCCAAATTCTGTTGCATCTACTGAGAGAGAGAGAGAGCATCAGGGCAAAATGGCATTTCAGATTCATAATTAAAACACAAGCAATAGATTTTTTTGAGAGCTGATGAGAAAAGTTGCCTCTAAAGCAACTTTAAAAGGGAGAGTGATCCACGCCCTCAGTCCCACCCCAGCACCAATAGTGCTTACCATGGCCCGCACTTCAGATGCCTCATATTGAGTAGTAAGGTCTCGAGCCCACAGAACACATGAGTAACTTCAAGCCCATAGGTTGTCCCATTGCTGTTACTGGGACTATTCATGCTTAAAGTTATGCATGTGCTTAAGTGTTTTGCTGGATCAGGGCCTCTGATACTGTGCTGGGTTTGCCCTTGAATATAAAGGTGCTACTGATCATTTAGGGGAAGATTTCCGTTTGGGTAGGGAGTGTGTAGAAGGGGCGGGGGGGAATCTGTATTCCCCAGGAGCTCCCTCCTAGCTCATTGAAGTAACCAGAAGTTTTAAAGACATGCTTTTTAATCAACTATTTAAAAGCCTGCTCTGAGGCTTTCATCAGTTTCCAAATCCCTTGCACTTAAAAAAAGGAAAAAGTAATCTCTTTAGAGTCCAGGGTCATTCTAAGCCTGACCCAGCTAGACGACTGTGATACCCATGCAAGGTGGAAAGGGTGAAAAGGAAAGTTTTGGGGATGGAGTTGGAGGGGGCAGTCAGTGACTCTACCCCTCCCACCGTTTGATGGCGTGCTTTCATTTTCAGCCCCATTGCACAGGCAGATCAGGATCCAGGGCTTCAAAGGGATTAATAAAGATTTCTTTTTCTTTGTCCAGAGTGAGATGAAAGGGAGTGGGGAGAAGAGCAAGGAGTCCTACAGAAAGGAAACTCGTTATTTTTTATCTTTTCCAATGACCTTGTTTGTTTTTTATTCCTACTGGAAAGTGATTACTTTCCCTGTGAAAGTTTGGAGACACCTAGAGACTCGAGCAAGGGAAGAGAAAAGGGGTGGGGCGGGGGGAGGCCGGGGCAAAGGCAATGAAACAGGAGAAAAATATCTCTCTGCTAGGAAGTAACTCTGAGAAGTTGCACCTGGGAATGGCACCAGTCCTAGAGCTGATGCTGCAATGAAACTGATTTCTGGCAATGATCAAAATGTGTCCGCTTTTGGGATTGGGTGGAGGGATGTGCTTGACTTCTGTATTTAGACTACAAGCTCTTTTGAGAAGGGACTGCCTCTTGCTATGGGTGTGTACAGCACCTGGCACAATCAGGCCCTGATCTCAGTTGGGGACTCCTAAGTGCTGCTGTAATAGAAATAATAATGTGGCTCATTCAGAAAAACCTAGTGGGAGGTAGAAGGCACAGTGTCGTTCCAACACTACACATCGTACCTCATCCATGGTGTAACCCCACTGCCTTCTATGGAGCTACATCTATTGAGATTTTTATGTGGCCTTCATGACTATTGTATCTGAGCCTCAAGCAAAGGGATCAATCCAAAGCCAAGAGGAGTTTTTCCATTGACTTTGTTGGACTTTGATTCTAGCCTGAAATTCATGGAAGATGACAGACAATGTAAGTTTTTCTTTCTCCCTTCTCAGCCTGCCTTGGCAATTTGAAAGGTGGCAAATTTCCATCAGGGATTGCTTTGGCCAACAATTTTAGGTCTGATCAGCAGTTTTACTTACATTTGTTCTTCATTTTCTTTATCGGGTGCTAAGGGTTGACAATTCAGTGGACACTGACCAAGGTAGAAACATAAAAGCAGTCCTGTCCTGAAGAGTTTCCAGTCTAAGACTGGTTCAGGAGATGGCTTACACTGGAGAACCTAGAGGAGGGGTGTTTTGTTGGCTAGCCTTCAGTTTTCTTCTGAGAACTGTAGCTGGAGTGAGATTTGATGAGGGATTAGAAGGGGGAGAGGGTGGTTGCCTCATTTGCAACATGACCTCAGGCTAATTACCGAGTCCTTAGTGTCAAAATGTTGTATATTCCCCTCCCAGTCATTGATGACTAGGAGGTGCTCGGATACTATGACAACAGGGGCCAGAGTGGTAGTTTGCAGCTCTCCTGGGTTCTGGGGGCAAGCCAGGGAAAAGGGAAGAACCTGTATCAGCCATTAGTATTCATTTGGGACTGACTCTGGGCTGTGTCTCTGCTGTTTACTTTGACTGTGCCTTTGATTTGGAAGGACAGGACTGCCAATGGTTTTTGTATAGTTCCTCAATCCAAGCTCTGCAGAAAATTGAAGTCTGACCTCTAAGCTGCAGGTGGGGAGAAAACAATTTGACCTGCCAAAAGGTGAAAGGTTGGAATATTAACTCTGAGGAAACCCTTGCATACATTTTAGGTGGTGAATTTTAAATCAAACCCAATCCACTTTTTCCACTGGCTACTCATAATCTCCAGGCCCCATGGTTGCTCATAAATACTTATGAAAGTGCTTCAAGTGCCTCACTTTGCACAGCCATAAAGCCTCATAAATAATTCTAGGTACTAGTGTTTAATTATGTGACCTATATTGTGAAGATATTTTTACCTCGTTTATGGAAATGAGTCATTCTGAGGGGAGGCCGTGCTAATAAGTGGCCACTGAGCTGCTGCCAGGGCAGGAGAGTAGAGGAATGTGATGGGTCTCCTGAAGGTTTTCGTTAATAGTAGTAGCAATCAAGGATAATTTAACTTAACTAAAACTTCTGTGGTGGCTTTTATTGGAAGGTCCCATTGCAACCATTACAGTCCCCCAAGATTCTCCCATTTGTTACCAAGCTAGTGGTCCTGCTGGGAATGCAGTATTTGTTACTTGTATTTGTTACCTCCCCGCATGTTACTGACTGCCCTTTCTTCAGACTGGGGCCTAATACATTAACATGGAAACATTTAGGGCATGTCAATTAAACACCCCCGCCTGGCCCAGGTCAGCTGACTTGGAATGGCAAGGCTCAGGCTGCAGGGCTGTAAAATGGCTGTGTAGACATTTGGGCTTGGGCTGGAACCCAAGCTCTGGGACCCCATGGGTTTCAGGCAGGGTTTTGTATTCAGCCCAACTCGGGGGGGTGGTAGTGCCCCTACTACCATTGCCTGTGCTACCATAGCTACATCGCTGTTTATAGGAGCTCTCTCTCAATGAGAGCTAGTCTGAGTGTGGGTACGTAAACAGGGGACTCACATAACCGTTATGATATGGGTTGACTAAAACAAGAGAATGTATTTTACCCACCTAATAGGGGGTGGGGGCAGATGTTTGAGTTGGGTTTTCTGAGCTCTTTTAGAGGAACACCTATTTCAAAGGCATAGATTTAACTATAATTCAGATCCGAGGAATTAAATAGGGATTTAAAGAACAATTGTTACAATTTCAGAGTAATTGTTAAAGAAATTATTTTAGGTCTCTACCTCAAATTACCCCCCCAAAAAAGCTGTAGTTTGAATTGTGGGTAGGAGGAGCTGTTAGTGGTGGTGGGGGGGAAGTATTTACATCGTTCAAAAGAAGGCCCAAATGGGAATGGATGTTTGTTAAGAAGCAAGATGGCTGAGTAATGAGCAATTTCAAGCACCAAAATGTGTCCCTGATTTATCTGAACCTGGTAAAGCTTTACGCATGAGCTTTTTCCAAGCTGCAAGGGGCATTTGCTGATCATCAGTTTACATTCATTTTAATCGAAAGTGGGTATCCAAATTTATAGCTGACACATACAGGTGGGCACCTGACAGTCTGCTCATTTGGATGCACAGACATGTAAAATCACTTACTTCCAACTGCTGAGAAGGCTAGATCATCAGGTGGTGTAATCCAGCATAGTTGAACAATTCTCACTGAAGTCAAATCGAGCTACCCTGATTTATATCACCTGAAGATGTGGGCCAATGTGTTTGAAGTGCACTTATGAAAATAAGATCATTTATTTGCATATTGATCTGTCCTTTACGTTCTCTTTTTGAAAAATTAGCCAATATAGCCAAGGAAATAGAACAGTCAGGGGAGGCAGGATTATTGTCTGTCAATAGTGCACTGTACCATCAAAGCAAAAATGAAGAATTTTCCCCTCTCAAAATGTAGTACAGGGAGTGGTAACAGCTAAAAGCTGAGGAAAGAAAAGATTAGCATACATATTAAAGTTGCTCTTAACTGTAACAGCAATTTGACAGGGAATAGCCTTTCAAGATTGAGGTGCCATCCCTTCAGGTTTCTAAGGACAGGTCACAAAAGGGGTTTCTGGAAATGAGATGTTGAGCAGTCCTTCAAATTTTGGGGAGCTCAGACTGGGTGATACAAATAGCCTCTTTTGGCCTTATGAGCTACCAGTCTACTGTCACACTGAGATATTAAATAATCTAAATAACTTTATGCTACCAGCAGACAGCCAAACAATTGATCCTAGTGATCCCTTGCCACTAAAGATCCATCCATGAGTGGAGATAAGCAACTGCTTAAAAATTAGGAGGCCATTTGTTTCCTGTGTTGGGCACTACATTATGATTGGAAGTCACTAACTGATCTGTCTCCTATGTTCATTACAGATCTTTTATGTTCAACCCAGACTCCATTGTTAATGGAAGATGGGCCAAAAAAATTCAGAAGACTGTTCCTTCTTCAAGAGATGTTGCATACTTGCCTCTCTTCCAAACAGTTACTGGAGTAGTCATGCTTCTGATGTCTCTTGGATGCATACTCATTCTTACCTCTACTCTGAAGCACAACTCCCTCTTTGAATGAGGTTGCAGATTAGCTGGTGTCATGCCAATGGTCTCATATTATGCCCCACAAGGGTTGCATAAGTGTGAATGTTCTGCAGACCTTGGAAAACATGATTGGTGCAATGCCAGTTGGTGGGGATCTATATAGGCTAGAGAAAAGAAATGGACTAGGTGTTTCTCATATGCCTTATACTCTGCCCTTTCACAGAAATACCCTTAGCCTATATTACAAGGCCTTGCTTCAGCGAAGGGCTAGTGATGGGGCAGCTGCCCCTCATTGGTATGTAAAGGGTTAAAGCATCCCAGGGGAGGCTGCACTGGATGCAGCCAATAAGGAAAAGGCTTGTAGTACCAGCCAACTAGGGGAAGCTGTATTGGAGGAGTCAAATCTGGGCCAGGATGGCCCATATAAGAAGGGACTGTTGAACAAAGCAGGGGTAGTCTTTCCCTGGAGTTGGAGGGGAGGACGACTGGCTGATTAGAGGGCTGGAGCACCATGGACAGAGCAGTGCTGGGCAAGGTCAGCAGAGTATGAGAAAACTCTAGGCTGGCTGCCAAACTGAGGTCCTGATACAAGGGTAGAGGAGATGCCAGTTCCCCGCAGCCCAGGCCTAGGGAAGGAGACAGCAGAGCTGGAGAAGGGGCAGTACATGGCCGCTGGCTATAGGATCCCTGGGTCAGGGCTCAGAGTAGTGAGCAGGCCTGGGCTCCCCCCACAATTTTGCCCCCACTGGCCACTGAGGGAAGTGACCAGTTCATGGACTGCAGTCTGACCTGGAGACGAGTGGCTAGAACCTGGACTGCAGATTGGACTGAGGACTGTTGGTCCCCCAGAGGAGGGAAAGAACTGAGTGGGGCAGAGCCAGAAGGCTGTGTCCAGAAGAGGACGACGCAGTCCAGGGAGCAACACAGGTCCTGGATGTAGGGACAGGAGGGACGATGGGCAAGATACCACCTGAGGAGGGTGCACTGGCAACCCTAAACTAATTCCCAGGACGGCCAGCAGAAGGCACCGCAGTGGTGAGTCAAACCCATCACAGCTAGTGAATAGCGATACCACTTCTGCAAGAATGTTTGAATGCTAGGATTAATGTCACAACCTTTGCCCATCCAGACTGACTGATCCTGTGACATCCACACACTCTGAAGATCCAACTTGTGTGGGTGGTACTTCCCCAAACAGTGCAGCAGGGAGGCTTCCTGGGGTCAGGTGTAAAGTGCATCAAGATGGTGGGAGTGGAGGGTCAGGGAAGATATGCACAGGTTCTGAGGCAGACAGCTAGTGTACATCAGCATAGCTCTGTGGGAATGTGACACTGGACCCTATATTCTTCAGTGATATGATTATGATGTATTTTATGCAAGATAAGGCATGTGAGGTGTTGGAAAGGTTAAAATTTTCTGAATATGATTATTCTATTAGTATCCATGTATCGTTTTCATAGTCAATATTCATAACTTTGGATATCTCACCAGTAGCTATTCCTGGGCAATGCCCACTAGGCAGTCTAGATGGTTGGGAAGGGACCAATGAATGAGCCATTAGGGAGAACAATAGGAGAAACTTCTCCCCCTCTTGAGGATGCTACAGACAGCCTCTGAGGAATGGCTACTGTGACACTACAGGGACAGGTGACTAGGTCACCTGGTGCTGGTCTCCATCTTGGGATCTCAGTATTTTTCCCACTGACTGGTGTGGGAACCAAGCTTTGAAACAAAGGGTTCCTGCCATAAGCAAAAGCTATATAAGGCAGGGGAGTGACATTGGGGTTCTTCACAGATTCCCCTACCGAAGACTACTGGAAACACCTGAGGAACAAAGACTGAACTGGGGGACGTGCTGGACCCAGGCTAAAGGAATTTTTAGCCTGTGAATGGAACACCTGGGGATTCCAAGCTGTAAGCAAGTGAAGCTTGCCACTTAAGAATCTGAAGCTGCTTGTATCATCACTTAAGGTGAGAATTTGCTATTCATGTCTGATCTATGTAGTATATTAAGCTTAGTTTGCATTTTTTTGTGTTTGGCTAGGTAATCTGCTTTGATCTGTTTGCTATCCCTTATCACTTAATCTATTTTTTTAGTTAATAAACTTGTTTTTAATCTAAAACCAGTGTGTGGGAGTCATAATTCAGGGCAGAAAGCTGTTGCATATTCCTTTCCACATTGAAGGAGGGGGTGAATTTCATGAGTCTGTGCTGTACAGTTCCCTGTACAGCACAAGATGGTAGACCCAAAATTGTATCTTGGGGGGGGGGGCATACCTTAGGAACTGGGAGGTGCCCTAGCTGGAGCCTCCCCATGCAGTGGCTGGTTAGAGCATCAGCATGTAACTGCAGCTGGGTGTGTCTACATCTGTATGTCTGCTGGTGAAAATGCAGAGTGGAGAGGGCTTGGCAGCTTGTCCCAGCAGTACAGTGTAAAAGGGGGCCCAGGCTGGTGGGTCAGGAGGGGCTCAGTGATACCTCAGTTCCAGGTGGCACCCCATGGGGGAACCCATCACAGGGAGTTCACCAGCTGAGGATCTAGCCTGGGCAACTAAGCAGTTCATGGTCTGATGGTCAAGTGACTTATCTTCTGGTTTTGCCAGCAGGGTTTTATCCTTCCCCCATTTTCCAAAACATCCCAGTGTCCAGTGCCTCCCTCTATATTTTGGAAATTTGCTAACCCTCAGCCTCCTTCCAGGTCCTGTTTTCTACTGGTACACCACTGTAACTCTGGTGGAGCATGGTTGCTGGTGACCCCCATGCATTGTCCGTCCAGCGTGCTTCAGCACTGAAAGGTGCTGCAGCACCCTGTCCCTGTAGGAAGCCAACATGTCACTTACCCACAATGCCTATAGACTCCTAGAGTCATTTGCCAGCCGCTGCCTACTGCATGACATAGGGAGTCACATCAATGACCCATGATGAAGAGTGGGGAAGGAGACTTTTTTAAAATTGTGTCCCACAAGGAAAGGGAAAAACATGACAGCAGCCCCAGCTGGCCAGGGAACTGGCACAAATTCCAAGGAATTCTCAGCTGTCTTTCTGTTCTGTGTCTTTACTACACCTAGCACAGGGGATTCCTGATCCCTGCCTGGGACTCCTTAGTGATAAGGTAATATCCATAATAAAGATGATGATGATGATCAGAGGGCTCTTTGTGCTCTTTGGAGCAGAGCTCATTGCCGGGGCGGGGGGGAATCATGAAATGATCTTGTTAAAGAAGTAATGTCAAAGTTGTTTCCACTGGATGGATGCATTCTGGTAAAATTTTCCACAATATTTTTTACCAACATTTGGATTGAATGGGAAAATCACTTCATTCTCCAAATGTTTCATTTAGCAAAAATCATGTTTTCTTACAGAAAGCCAGGTCTTCTGTGAATGCCTGTTCTGATGATTTAGAAAATTCCAATAAAAATATCTATCAGAATATTGCAGAAAATTTTGTGAAATGGAAAATTCAACACTGACTTCTCTTGCAAACTTTTCTTTTAGAAAGGCTAATTTTAAATGAAGGGGGGGGAACCTCTTGTGCAAAATATTCCAACCAGCTCTCGCATCAGAGCATCTGCTAGTTGGACAGAAATCCTGCAGGACTCTGCCAAACTGCACTGCAGGCCTCCCATACTCTTTACCTGACCTCATTAGTAAGTAGACTAGTTCTTCCAGTCAGTGCAATGCCAGAGCCATCCACAAATCACTTTCATCCTCCATCTGAGAGGGTCCGATCTGTCTTGAAATTCCTGAGGCAGATCTCCCCCACTCCTGAATACCAAAAAGCTTCAAGCTTGCTTGAACCACAAATCTGGAAGTTAACGAAGAAAACACTTGACCTTTGTGGCTGCCATGATTAAAGATTAAAAGAAAAGGGGAGAAGGAAAGAGAAAAGAGCTCTTTTGCCTTTCTCTTCTGGCTTGTTACAAGTATCACAGCAATTATTAGGCAGATCACAGGGGCTGTGCTGGAAGGCTGTGGTATCAGCAAATTACCAGGCTATAGCAGGAGCAGTAATTAACAATGCTTTGTGTTTCCCTGCATTTGGGGCTGTCATTCCTGTTTACACACTGTTCTGAGTCCCCTTCCCTTTGTGTTCCTGGACTTTGTTTATGTTGTGCTTTTATTAATTGCCATGTCTTGGGGGATAATTGCAGGGATAATTGCAGTGGTTGTGAGTGAGGGACAAACACAAGGCGAATTATTATGATTTGTGTCCTAGTCCCAGGGCAGAAATGAGGGGAGAATGGAGTGTGCCATACCTTTCTTGCTTTGTCTGTCTGTGTTTTCTACTAACCCTCAAGTCCTCAGAAGTGGCTGAGGGTCAATTACCTCCCCTCCCCTCCCCCCAACCCCAACTCTGCCTGATTCTAAATGGGCCTAGCCTAAGAACAGGCAAACCAGTTCAGGAAAAATAACAGGGCCAGATCCTCTGTGTTTGTGAAGTGACTTCAATAGAGCAGGTCAGTTTACACCAGCTGAGGATCTGGCCCAAATGGGACCCCCAGTCAAACATTGAGCTGTTGCTAGACTGGAGTCATACAGTCAGAAGTCAGAGATAGGAAAATCCTGCTGCTCTCAGGGTGCCTGGTCCTTCCCATGTTAAGTGTCAGGAGGGTTCTGGTTAGCTCCTGTTAGGGATCCCAGGATGAGAATCACTGTTTTAACTAATCCTTACCATCCCACTACCAGTGCAGGGATTGTGCCCTACAGCACATTTTCTAATGATTAATTCAATCTGGTTTTATGTGTACTAGGGGATGGCACTTCCATCCCTTCCCTTTGGGATGCTATTTTGCAGGGTAATATATCCCACTGCCAGGAAGTGTTTCTGGATATTCAGCCTGTGTTTTCCCTTTCTTAATTTCATCCATTACTGCTAGTTATACTCCTATGCACACCAATAAATAAATCCCCTCTCCCTCCCTGGTGTTTACCTCCTTTAAACATTTGTAAGCTGCTCTGTAGTTCCTGGCCATGCTCATACATTTAGCTCTTTTCATCTTTCCTCGTAAATCACAGTACAGCACCTAATCATTTCTGCAACTCTTCTCTGAAATCCTTCCAATTTGTCATTTTCTGTCTGGTAATCAGATGGCCAAAACAGAATGCAATATTCCAGGTGCAGCTGATCTGTCTTGGGTACAGCAATGGCATCAGACCTGTGTAGGGAGAGTGTTACTTCCCGCTTCTGCCATGCAGCCTAATGACTGCATCGTTCTTTTTCCCCCTGCCCTATCACAGTGAATCATCCAAGGCTATAAAAAGAGCCAGTGTCATGATCAGGATTATGACTCAGGCATTCATTATTCCCAGGTGTAGAGACCCACATTTCCCCCATGCATCTCCCTGCATCCCACTAAAACACTGCAATTATCACTTGATGCTAGTGCCATCTCCTTGTTTCTAGCTGGGGGACAAGAACAGATGGGTGGGGCTGGTGAAACCAAGTAGATGGTGGGCTTTCCTTTTCTGGAAAGGACAAACCATTTATTGACATTAGACAACTGGTAAAAACATAGAAACTTTCCCAACAGTACATTGCTGCATGTGCAATAGCTACACTGACCATGGGATGTAATGTAACTGGCAGGAGAGGTGGTCCATACACTTGTGAGGCAGAGGATTTGTTCGCCATGGGGCAATCTCTCTAAGCTGTGGTCCACACTGAAAGTGTTTAAGACTCTCCGCTTTAGAGAAGTCTCAAAACACCTCCGTATAGTATGTCAGCAGTCAAATGACCCCCGGTTCTTAGTTTCTCATCTCTGCACTTATTTGTGTTAATGGGCTTTCAGTGACACATTTCTAGAAGGAGGTAGGACCACTTTGATTAAAGTCATCTTTCCTGTTCCTTCTCCTGTTTGTGTGATGGATTGAATTAAAATCTAGGCTTTGAACAATTTATCATGGTTCTCAGGGTTTCCATTTAACCAAGATTAGGGCCTGATCCAAAGCCTGTTTAGGTCCCCCACAAACAGACACTCTTCATGGTATAAGCATAGGCTATGGTACTGTTGGGTGGCTTTGGGAGGAGGAGAAAGGAGCTCACTCATAGAACCAGCTTGCGCGCGCACTCTCTCTCTCCTCCCACCTTGCAATTAGTCCCTGTGCTATGGGACAACACCCAAGCATGCTGGGGTGACTTATTATGAGGCCTTGTTGGAGGAGCACAAGACTGGCCTGGGTTCAGAAATAGAGGAGATGCTCATATCCAGAGCTGGGTGGGAAGTGGTGTTCCCCTCCCAGGAACATTTCTGAGGTGTCGAGAATCAGGATGAAAAGACAAAATTGTAAACATTTTCACGCACTAAACAAAATATACGTTTGGGTCAATCAGAATGTTTTGTTTCAATAATTAGCTACAATTTTAAAATGAAAAGTTCTTTGGTAGCCAGAAAACTCAATTTTTTGTTTTGAAAAATCTTTAAATGCAACACTTTGACAATTTTTAGAACTTTTTTTTGCCATACGTTTTGAGTCGAAAAGTTGGTCAAAACCAACCTGTTCCTGTGAAGGGTTCCAGTTTTGATGAATCTGCATTTTCTAGGGGGGAAATACTTTTAGTCAACAAATTTCTGACCAGCTCTCCTCATAGCCTCCAGTCAGGGTGGAACTTCCTCAGTTTACAGAAAAACAGGTAGTCCAGAAATACAGGTTCACCTCTGAAACCATCATGTACCAATGTGATGAGCTGAAGGGGGACCTGGAGAGGATGAGTGACAGAAGCAGTGTCTGTTCCTCTCAATGCTCATCAGGGTCCCCACACAGCACTGGACATACTAGCTACTTGGTTCTTTCCATGGACCACAGGGAGTACAATAAGAACCAGTCAGTCAGCTGCCTGAGAACTTTACCATGGTGAGGAATGTCACATCCCCTTCCTTGTGCATAGAGGCAAACAATTGCAAAACATGGTATACTATCAAACCATAATGGCATAGCAGATGGGACATATCTACCACTGGGGGCCCCAGAGAGAAATGCTGTCTTCAGAAACAGCAAAAGTAGAGACAGTGCTGTGTGTCTCTCTGATTGTGGTGAGAAGATTCCCTGAAGCTTGTCACAGTTTCTATGTCGTCAGTGCATCAGCCCCTGCCAGCACTGTTCTGTTGAGTCTGGTTTTATCCTGGGTTAGTCGGACAGGCAAATAATATGCACTCTAAACTACTGTACACAAGACTTATCTCACTGGTGCAGGGCTTATTCTGGCTAATAATTCTCCTTCTCTCAGGAGACAGAGGGAGGGCTCTCAGGGAAACCTGGCACCTCAGCAGGGGTGCTGGAATGAGTGGGGGCAGGGGGTCATGGCCACATCACTTTTAAAAGGGCGAGTGATGTGGGGACAGGGTGGAGAGGAGCGAGTGGGGGGGCAAGGCCTCCAGGGAAGAGGCAGTGCAAGGGTGGGGACCTGGGAGAAGGTTTGGTATGAGGATGGAGCCTTGGGGGGGGGAGGGAGGGAGGGGTATCACAAGGGGTAGGGCCATAGTTTGGCATGCCAGCTGCTAGTGTCCCCTGCTTTGAGACAGCTTCTGCTGCTCCTGCACCTCAGCCTCATTGTTAAACCAACCCAAATATAACAGTGCCTTGAAATCCATCATATTGGTCATAGAGGACACTTGACATATGACACTGAGTTGCATGGGATAAAGTTCCATTTTAAATTATTATTTATATTCCAATAGTGCATCACAGCACCAACTAATTAGGCCCCCCATTTTGCTACTGCTGTACAGATCCACAGTGAGATGGTCTGTGGCCAAAAGTGCTGACAGCTCAATAGACAACGCAGACAAAGGGAAGGGAGAGAGGAAGTGCTACTATTATCCCCATTTTACAGATGAGGTATTGATGCACAGAGAGAATTAAGTGATGTGACCAAGGTCACACAGGGAGTCTGTGACAGACAAACTGAACCCAGATCTGAGTCCTACCAGTGCCTTCACCTCAAGAACACCCTTCCTCACCAATTTAAATATAGTATATAGGAGAATAGCAAAGAGAATGTGAAATGATCAAGAGAGTAAATTGCATTTTATACCAATGTGCTCGCTTTTGCAAAGTTATGAAAGTTCTCCTTAATGCCACAAGAAAAGGGCCATTTAGAGAATGGCAACTGTTCCTGTGTACTGGTGTTTAGAGCTGGGCAAAAATGTTCAGCTGAGTATTTTACTTGCAGAAAATGCAGTTTTGCGTAGACCAAAACTAGTCACGAATGTGTGTTGAATTCAGAAAATAGTTTTGGCTAAAAATAAACCAAAAAACTATTTAGCAAAAGTCAAAATGTTGCATTTTGAGATTTTTGAAATTAAACTTTTGATTTTTTGCTCCAAAATGCAGTTTCATTTCAAACTTTGCCTAAATGCAATTTAAAGAAAAAAAGAAGAAAAAAAATCCCCCAAATGAAAGGAAACACATAATTTCAAGTTGAGTTAAATGTTTAGGTCAACCTGAAACCAATGTATTCTGTTTTTTCATTTTGTTTACCCCCCCCCCCCCCATTGTCATTTCAGTTTGACACAAAACAAACTTTAAATAAAATTGGTTCAGACAGAGACTTGAAAAATCAATTATTTGCATGGCTCTACTGGTGATTTCTCATGGTCCTGGATAAGATCCCAGCAGACCGTATCCTAGATGTAGCCAGTTCAGCATGCCAGAAAAGGACAGCCTGAAAAATCAGAACAGTCCGTACAAAAGTGGAGAGAATTTAAGACAAGGAATCCAGATCAAGAAAGAATGCTTTTTCCTTTATCCAGTCAATGGAGCATTATTTAAATGGCTGAACATTAAACACACTCTGTTATTGGGAACTCAATTCTTTTTATTGTTCAGTCAACACATATCTGTGATTTCTCCCATTCTGCATTAATGTTCTACATTTTGACACATTCTCCCATAGGAGATTTTTGGGGACACAAAATTCAGTTTCAGAGGACAAACCAGTTAATTATTTAAAATTAATCAATATATCGATTGATTTATCAGATGATAAACAGACTTGCTGCTTCAGTCAGGGCTGGGAATATTAATTGATTTGACAGACTGAAGCTTGGTAAAACAAGTAGAAGGGGCATCGGGGCATCTCAGTTTTAATTAGCTACGCTGAAGCTGCCTTTAGCTGCTCCAGAAGTTTAATCAATATGCTACATTTCAGTCCCAAAAGGCTTATGAAAACAGCCTTTGAAATCCTTTAAATTGTTGCCTCCATGAGGTTTTAGATTTTTCCTGTATTCTTGTTCTATTGTGTATTTTTTCTCCTTTCTGAAATCAATACTGACCCAGAAGGATCTGTGGTTGATTGCTTATTTGTATCACACACTAAGAATAAAAAACGCTTTTTCCTTCATAATTATAATAATAATAATCCTATGCTTTAATGATCTGTTGTCTGCTCCTATATGCCGTAAATTACTTCTATAGTCCTCCTCTGATGCGGTTGGGCGAGGTGTCATTGAAATCATATTGTTCCAAGTGCATACATGGTGCTCAAAATTAGATTTAATACAAAGAAAGATTTAAGAATGTTAATGAATTTTAATGAACATGACCACGGACTAGGAAGAGACAAAGGAATGGGAATAGGAGGAGGGATAGGTAGTGGAGCCAAGAAATAAGAGCAAAGGGAGGGTGGTGACTGGCTGGCCTCCCTCTGATGTCACAATTCCACTGGGAGGGAAGGATGTCAGAGTAAATCGGGTGTGTGGTGAAGTGGGGGAGGTGGCGCTAGCTCTGATGGTATGATCCCAGCCCCTAACAGTGAGCTTCTCAGGGCAGGAAGAAGATGAAAGAGAGATAAGAAAGGTGATGAGGGGAAGAGAAAGAAATGGAGGGGGCAGTGGAAACAGATGAGAGAATAACTGGAGAGGAAATAAATGAAAACAAAAAAGGCAAAGGAGAGAACAAAATGAAGGAGCAGGGCCAGATTAACACACAGGCAAACTAGGCATGTGCCTGGGGCTCAAATCTGTGGAGGGAGCAGGCCCCAAGATGGTAGTGGGGTTTTGTTTATTTTTTTCCCAATGCAGATTTTCAACTGATCTGAAAGAACTGTGCTTGCTTGAGCGAGAGGCATTGCAATGTGGTACCCAGGACTGCACACCACTCAGATTTGGCCCAGCCATAATGGAGGGCAGCTGGGCCAAACTGGAATGGTATTGCAACTCTGTGCATCAGGAACCAATGCCCCTCACTCAAGCCAGTGGAGTTCTTTCATTTTGTGTGGACATTTGCCCCGGCGGCCGAGTGGGCAGAGACAGTTCTTGCGGACTGCTGAGTGTCACTTTGCTATTGCTGACAGGGCTGAGGAGAGAGGAGGGCACTGGGTCACCAAACTGCTTCCTTCTCCAACAGCAGTCAGTGAACAGTCAGGGATGGGAATTTATTGCAGTGGCATGAATGAGAGGGGACATCAACTGACGTGTATTTTTTCCCTTTCTGCCATTTATTCACTGATTGCTTTTATTCATATTAGAAGGTAGGGACCCAGAAGCATATGTTTGCCTAGGGCCCAGTGATGGGTTAATCTGACCATGCTAAGGTGAGTGAATGGGGTTGTTATTTGAACTGCGACATTTGGTGACTCACTTGTGCATGCAATCTCCTAGAAAGTACATTATCTCAGAACTTGCCATATGGCCCTTCCATATCTGGGACATCCTTCTCTGTCTGGGGCTAGGAATCCTAAGGGACAATGCCTTCCATCTCTCTCTCCCTATAGCTGAGCTGCTGTGGTGCATCACAGGAAATATAGTCTGCCTGGGAGCCAGGCCCATAGGGGAGAAGTGGGGCCTGGGAGACCCACAATAACTCCTGAGAGATACTGCGGCAGCTCAGGTGGACACGGTGGTTAATGTTGACCCAAAACAAACATTTTTGTCATTTTCAAAGCAAAGAGTTTCTTAAGTTTCCACTTAGCAAAAAAAATTTCAGTACTTACATTTTTCAGCCCTATTTAAGGTGAATACAAATTGAGAAATATCGTCATTTCCAACAGGTTGGAAATTCTGCCTTTCCATCAGCTCTGAAGGCATATCTACGGCAGAGCTGGAAAGTGCAATTACCAGCTCCGGGAGACATACCCACAGTAGCTTGCTAAGAGCTGACATGCTAAAAATAGTAGGGTACATGCAGGGGCAGCACAAGTGGTAAGAGGGGGTTCCTACCCAAGTACATATCTAGGGTAAAGGGTGGGATTGTATTTGGGGCAACTAGCCCATCTCACTGCTGCCATGGCTACACTGCTACTTTTGGCACGCTAGTTTGATCAGATTGGTTTGAGCTAGAAATGACAACTTTGCAGTTTCTGTGTAGACATACCCAGTATCTGGTGCCTTCAGTGATGCTCTTTGCATCAGCGCTAATGGGTTTCTCATTACAAGTTTAGCACCCACAGGGCTGATCCTGCAAGACCATGAACACTTTGTAAAGCATGCAGGATGCCAATGCACATTTTATAAATTAGGCAAAGCCCTCCTAAAAGCGGGTATCTGCCATGTCGACTTCAGTTAGTGTGCAGAAACTATCAATAATGAAATAATTCCCTTATACCTCCAAAACTAGTCAAAGGCACCACTCCTTGCTAGGGGCATGATACTAAATCAAGTTTGAAGTTTCTAGGGCAAAATATTTCTTGAGTAATGGTGAGGAACATTTCCAACTGAGCACAATGTGGAGTACCAGAGAAAAGGGGGGTATAGATAACATTATGCCACCCTTCCCCTCCATTGATCCTGGGGCCTACCAGGGCCAAATCAGCCCCTGGTGAAAGTTAGAGCAACCTGTATCCATCTAACTTGGAGCACCCCTCCGAGGACCTCACAATTTTTAATATGTTTATTCTCACAACACCCCGATGAGGGAGGGATGTGCTATTAACCCCAGTGTACAAGTAGGGACCTGAGACACGGAGAGGTTAAGTGACTCAACTGAGACCACCCAGGGAGTCTGGGGAGGTGCAGAGACTTGAACCGAGACTTTGAGTCATAAGTCTGCATTGTAACCACTGGACCACTTTTTCTCTCTCAGTGTTAATGTGAACGGGCACTAGATCAGACCCTAGTTTTGATGGATTTTTGAATCCCTTTAAGGCTACTTGTCTTACCACAATTCCACCAGACATGCCTTGATATTTGCAGTCCAGGTTAAAACAGCACTGGGCAAAGTAGAGAGAAGAAAATAACAGTTTGTGGATTTATTGAAGAGCTGGGCATTGAACACTCATAGGCAGTTAAGGTCAGATAGTTACATCCTTCACAAAAGATTCCTAGCCATGTCTCTCTTTCATGATGTTCCATTAAGATTAGGTGTCCTTTCATTTTTCATACAAATTAACTATTGTCAAACCACTGTAGGGCTGAAGTCTATGAAAAGACTCTGAATGACTTCAGTTGGCTTTGGATCAGACTGAACTGAGCATCAGACCCTTAGACCAAGAAGCCATTGTAAAAGGGTAGAAGGAAGTGACAGTGACCTTGGTGACAAAGTAAGTTAATTCCTGTTTTATACTCCTCTTAGCACTTCAGAGCAATCCCAGCAAAGAAGGAATGAGTTGGGCTGTTTTCTGGCTTGTGCGTCATAGACAGAATAGTTAACTAAGTTCTGAATGCAGATTCTTTAGTAATGGTGATGAATAGGACTGAATGGCTAGTGGGTTTCCCATCTCACTAAAATTTTTGAGATTTGGAAATATTTTCCTGTTCCAAATTGGACAAAAAGACAAAATCTCAAAAATTTTCATGCACCAACAAACCAAAACACATTTCACTTTGGATCAATCAGAATGCTTTGTTTTGATTTCAATCTTTTTTCCCCTTTTTAAAAACCATTTTTCGTGTAAATTTACTAAAATTTTGAAATGAAAAAGTCATTTCAATTTGAAAAACCAAAACTTTACATTTAGAAAATGTCAAAAATTGGACATTTGCAAAATCATTTTTATTTTTTTAAATTTTTTTTACAACATTAGGAGATTAGGTGACATTTCCCAGGTTTCAAGAACAGTTTTGGTTGTGATGAAGTGGCATTTTCCAGCAAAACTACGGTTTTCTGAAAAATCCCCAACCATATGTAGTGGTGCAGGAGTTAGCTTGTCTTCCTGATCCTATGTTGAGGGTAGCAAGGCTATAGTTTGGAAAAAAATAATTAATTGGGGCAAAATTGTGATACCCTTGCACTTGTTCAATAATATATGAGCGGCTTGTGGAGTAAGATACTGCTTGGTGAGCAGTAGTATTGCAAGGTAGCCTTTAACTTGTAAATTGAACACAACTGAGACGGCGTCACTGACCAAGAATGAACATGGAAGCTCACTCATGCTGTTGTTCTTACAGAGCTATTGTTCAGAGTAGCGCAAACACTTCCAAAGCCCATCCCCAAGATTTTCATCTAGAGATCCTCAAAGGATTGAAAAGTATATTTGTGGGCAGAGTTTTGATCTACATTACAACGCTTTGCTGGTGGAAAAAAAAATTCACACCCCTAACAAACAGCTATGCCAGCAAGAACCCTGCGTAAATGCAGCTCCGACCAGCAAGAATTCTTTTGCTGGTGTAGCTTAGTTATGTCCTTTGGGGATGTGGTTTAACTATGCTGGCTAAAGAACTTCTTTGGCTGGTATAATCTGTGTTGCCAGTAGTTTGCCAGTATATCTATTGCTGGCAATGTTATTGTAATGTAGACTAGGCCCATTGACTTTCAGTGAGACTTAGGCTCCTTCATTTGGGGCCTAAGTCCCATTTTTAGGTGCTCCCGTGATCCATAAAATGCCCACCTGGCTGCTACCTAACCCTGTAGGTGCCTAAGCTCATTCGGAGCCCAAGTATTTTCAGTAAAAGATTCCTAGGCACCTATGTTTCTGCCTGGGAACATGTGCACTGCTACCTCCTTCTAGGTGGCCAGCTCCCACCTAAGCCCCAGAAAGATTCATGAACAGGGGAAAGATAGCACTCCTCCCCGTAACTCACAAGTGAGGCTTGATTGGGTAGGCGTGCTCAGAGGCCACTTAGATCTATACAAAGGGAGGGGGCATAGGAGGAAGAGGCCTCTGAACACACCTGCTGGATCAGGCCCCCCCTGCCTCCAAGTTAGGCGGAGGAGTATCTATCTTCCCCCAGTTTGTGGTAGGTGCCTATCCCTGAGAGAGGGGTGGGGCTTATCACACCCCCTCCCTCCTCGGCATCTCCCATTGGCTGACTCAGGCAGCTCTCCAGCTGGCGGGCTGGCTTTGTGAGATGCATTCTAAAGCTCCTGTCTCTCCCCAGGTGTTGCACAGGGACCTGAGGCTCCTAAGTCAGCTTTGTGGATCGCAGCATTGTTCCTGTGATTTTCAAGGGCATCCAAAAGTTCGGTGTTGTGATGCTGAGCATCACAGTGCCTAAGTCCCTTTGTGTATTTAGTCCCTAGGTGCCCGGGTTACTTTTGAAAATGAGCCTTAGGTTCCTAAGTCTGTTAGGCATTGCAAAACCAAGTGGAAAAATAGCTAAATACCCTTACAAATGTAAGTGTGAGTGAGTGGCGCAGGCGTGACTGTACTAAGAGTGTCTCAGAACGGATGTCAATATAGAGAGGTGGAGTGGATCTGAGGAAATGTACAGCACTGTAAAAGAGCACGAAGCAGGTTTCTGGTCACTGGGTAAACCTCTTTGGTTAGGGCTCTGGCACTGCTGAGCTGGCTTATTTTGTCCTCTGTTGGTGGTCTGTCTACCCAGAAGGCACTGCAGGAGGGTGAAACAGAAATGGAAGCACAATGATATGAAGTGTCTCTGTATTCAAAACAGAACCAAATAATTAAGAGTGGGAGAGGCCATTCCCTTTCTGCAGTGGATTCTGGGTAATCATATTACCAATAGAGGATAAAATAAGCCATCTGAGCAGTGCCAGAGACCAAGTCAAAGAGAGTTACCCAGTGAGTTCCAGAAACTCGAGCCCTGTGAGTCTGTGAGTGTCTCTTTCATCCCTGCCTGTTTACAGGAAAGTGGAAGGAGATCCAATGGCGTATGTTGCTATCGATCAGAATCAATAGTTAGTTTTCACCCCCAAAAGACTTTATAAAATGGATGCCCTTTTAAAGTGGAGTCTAGGCACATTCTGGTCTGAGGATATATCCTAACAGGAAAACACAGCAAAAATACCCAGTCTGTTTTCACATCACAGAGTGCCTTGTGTACATGGTGTGGAAGGCTCCTAGGGGTTTCTCCCAACCAATTTACCATCTCTGACTTGGTTATCTTTATGCTGGGGGTCAGCAGGACAGTTCAGTGGCTATAGAGCACTGGTCTGGGGTTCTAGTGCTAAGTCTGCCACTGCGCTGCATAGCCTTGGGCATGTCACTTCTCACTGGGTGTTTTCCTGTCTGTGAAATGGGGATGAGGATACTGACCTTTCTGGGTAACATGCTTTGAGGTGCAAAGACAGAAGTGATGTATAAGAGCTGGGCATTATTATCCACCATTCTCCTCTTCCAGGCGATCCTGCTATACAGGCAGACATTCTTTTCTGCATAGTAAACAGGAATACTGTGCATAATCAATGCAGTATTGGGGTCTTAACCAGGGCTGATAGAAAACTTGTTTGGTTCCACACATGACTTCAGACTTACTGCGTGACACTGAGTAAATCCCTCATCCTCCCTGCTGTTCAGCTTTGTGTTCTGTGAAATGGGTGAAACAAATTGGGATCCATCGGTGCTAGGCACATCGACAGGAGAAGTATTTACTCTGAAACATTAAAGTGGCCTCGGACTGCCCACCTTCCTCTTCTCCTTGAGTACTCCTTGTGCTCTTGATGTAATGATAAACAGCCCCTTTAAGCAGTGTTTGCAAGATTCTCTTATCCTGTGACAGGACCTTGTGTACAAAGGAATGTAAGACAGATGTATCTGTTAGCTTAGTTTCCAACTCATTGGTATGTATAAGCAGATGGACAGCAGCCCAGTGGTATGATCCCCTAAAGGCCAGTTTACTTCCATCTGATTTATCTTTGAGATCTTTACCAACCATTGCCTTTCAAATACATTACAATAATACTCAGAATCTGCATTTGCCCTGTCTGTCAAGCCCAAGTCATTTCTCTTGTTAATAGATGAGACCACGTTATTTTGCAGCGAACATATTCCAGGCATGTATGGTTTATAGGACCGCTCTGATAACTGGGTAGGCACCTTTCTCCTCCACTAATCCATCTCTTTGTGAAAAAAGCCCTTTGCTGCAGAGAAACAATATGAATCCCATGTCATCATTAGTTTAAAAATTATAAAAGAAACCCTCCATCAGTGCTGGCACAATTACCTTCCCATTCTCCTGCTCCACCTCATTAAAAGGAAAATGTTACAATTAAAGTGTAGACTGGAGAAGCAGATTAATGTCCTGTTTCTAATGCATTGATGAATTGACATTTAGTCACAGGGTTTAAAAAATATTAAATAATGTCTGGCTTTTTAAGAAAAAACAATACATGAAAAAAACACAAGAGAATCTTCTCTCTGCACTGGAATGTCCTTAGTTATATAGTCTCATTCCTATATATCAGTCAGTGGCAAATTTCTGATCAATAAGAACAAGCAACTTCCTAAAAGGGTTCATTTCTCCGCAAAGGGGATACCACTGGTGATCAAATTGAGAGGGATTAATCAAATGTATTAATGGAATATTAATAAAATGCTGTTGACTTTGGGAATTAGCATGGATCAATTTTGTCAGCTAATTCTACAGAGTGAGTTTGCCAGATGGTTCCCTATTGCCAAACTGAGCGCTCTGACTGTGGGGAATCTTTCTAAGGTGTTTCACCGCACATGCTTTAGTTTTTCTTAAAGGGAATCAGAGATCATTACACGGCTATCCTAGCTTTTAGATCTAATTTGAATAGATATATTCAGCTAGTGCCTGTCATTTTGTTCTCTTTCTTTCCACTTTCCTCTTCTCTTCTTAATTTGATTTTATGCTGACCACATTAGACTGTTACACCCCAATCCTACAGACTACTGGAACACAGTACAAGGTTCCAACCCACCTTACCATTTTCACTGTGACTAGGCTCACCCTGGATCTGTCTGTCATTTATAGTAGTCCCCTTTAACCACTTTGGAAATGTAAAGTGGCCTTAATTTAACTTACACCACTTTTAATGTAATTTAATTTGACACCCATTTTACACTGCCCGAATGGTGCAAAGTGGCCTTCCTGTAAAAGAAAATCAGTTCCTTTTTTTATTGTTTTCATTACATCATTTGTATGTATCAGTTCTTGTATCATGAAAATATAATTAATGATAAATACATAAAGGGACAGGATGGTTTTTAAATTTGTTATGGACATAATCTTTATACATTTGGATTTCCCATGTGGCTTGCCATTCATGCAAATGCAATGCTGTGAAGAAAGAAGGGCTGCAACAGACTAAAGGTTGTGGTTGCATTATAAATACACGCTCCACATACAATTACAGAACTTTAATGCTTGGTATAATTGCTAGCTGCAGTCTGCATTAATGCTGTGGATGAAATAGCAAAGCGAGCTATTCCTACATTGAGAGCTCTAAGCCCAGAGGGGCCTAGGAGAATCATTACATATGATCTTGCAATTAATTATTGTGCCTTGCACTTTGAGGACCAGAATTTCAAAAGTGCTTAACTCCCACAGTTGATTTAAGAACCTAAATGGAAGCTGGGCAGAGCTGAACCTGTGAGATTTTCCTACGGACAGGTTTATGCTTTGCAATGAAATAAGGTTCCCAGAGTTTTCAAGTGCAAAAAGGAAAGGCAAGAACTATGGCAGGTATAAGGAAAGAGACAAAGTGACAAATCTGGGCTGCTTAAAATATGACACTAACTTGTGCCCAAAGACTATTTGCTGTTTATTTTTGCCAGTGATCTCTAAGATGTTGGGGGAGACCCACGCCAGTGATGCAATGTTAAGAATATGAATAGAGTTGCTGTGGGCAGAGGACAATAGCTCACTAGTCTTCCACCTCATGAGTTCAAGGGAAATGAGTGTGGTATTTCCATCCTGCTCCTTCTCACAAAACCACCCAACCATGTACTTTATTGGCAGTCCTTGCTGCAGTGAAAATGGAGAGTCATGTCAGGACTTGGGGCTTTGGGGGGACTCAGATTAGAACATCAAATGATGCTAGAGGTCAAAATTGAGTTTCACTGGAGGGTTATGCAGGAAGGTGAATAGAAGGGCTGCAGTTCAGTGGCAAAGGGGGTTGGTGAAGTGACTGGGATGAAAGACTCAACCTGTCATGTCAGCCATAACTGAAACTTAACCTTTTTCTGAAACTTTCTGACTTTCAAAAAAAAAAAAAAAAGAAAAAAAGAAGGGTAACTTCCCCCAAATTGTAATCAGGCTTCTGCGATCTTCCTTGTGTCTAATGGCTCTAGAAACCAGTTTGCTGAACTACCAGGAGAAAGGCTGTTCCTGTCAGATTTCTGGCCTACATCTGCGGATTTGAGTGGTTCCTACAGTACTGTGAAACAGCTGAACTCTTCCAGGGCAGAGGGAATGTGCAATGGAGAACCTCTGACTGGAAACGTCTCAGCACCTCAGATTGGCCGTAATCCCATTCCCACGTGTATCAATCAAGAGTAAATCCATTTTACTCAATGTAATTCCAGTGGTGTAATGCTGCAGTAAGAGGGAGCAGAGTAAGGCCCCACTGGACAAAACTCCAGTAACAGCAGAATCAGGCACACTTCCTCTCTCCAACAGGTGTTGTCAGCCCCTTGCTCTCATAAGAACTACGTTCACTTGCAGAGAATGAATAAGAATGATAACTCAGTATAATTGCAAAGCACAAATCTTCAGGCCCATGCAAATGGCTAAATCTTAAATCATTCCAGAAACGGTAGCTGGGGGAGAATGCAGCAGCTTGTTTGTTATGGGGTCTGCTTGACACCAGTGCTTTTAGGTCTGCATCGGCTAACCATTTGGCACTGCCAATCAGATGGATTAATTTGTACTACGCGTTCGGTCACAGAGACCCCCTTGGGACTGTAGCCTGACATGCTGAGACTACCTTTGAGCCCTTTTCCCCTACCAGCTTGGGACTTCAGAACCCTCCCTTGTTGAGCCAGACATGGTAACCTGCTGTAACACACACCCAGGTCTGGTCCAGTCCCCCAAAGCTGCAGACTTCAACCAAAAGCTGCTCAGCAGGTCACCTATCTCCAGCACCCAGCCACCCAGTTCCCAATGGGGTCCAAAACCCAAATAAATCTGTTTTACTCTGTATAAAGCTTTTTCAGGGTAAACTCATAAATTGTCCACCCTCTAAAACACTGATAGAGAGATATGCACAGCTGTTTGATCCTCCAGCTATTAATCACTCTGTGTTAATTAATAAACAAAAGTGATTTTATTAAGAATAAAAAGTAGGATTGAAGTGGTTTCAAGTAATAACAGACAGAAAAGGGGGGTTCCAAAGAGGATGGATCTAGACTGTTCTCAGTGGTAGCAGATGACAGAACAAGGAGTAATGGTCTCAAATTGCAGTGGGGGAGGTTTAGGTTGGATATTAGGAAAAACTTTTTCACTAGGAGGGTGGTGAAACACTGGAATGCGTTATCTAGGGAGGTGGTGGAATCTCCTTCCTTAGAGGTTTTTAAGGTCAGGCTTGACAAAGCCCTGGCTGGGATGATTTAATTGGGGATCGGTCCTGCTTTGAGCAGGGGGTTGGACTAGATGACCTCTTGAGGTCCCTTCCAACCCTGATATTCTATGATTCTATGAAGTCACCAAGCAAAATAAGGCAAAAATACAGAAGTCTAAGCCTAATACATTAAGAAACCTATGACAGGTAAAATCTCACCAATAAGCTTCTTTCACAGACTTAACTCCTTTCTAGTCTGGGCCCAATCCTTTCCCCTGGTACAGTCCTTGTTAGTTTCAGCAGACATCTTCAGTGTTAACTAGGGTTTTTTTCATGACTGGAACCCCAGTCTGTTCTGTTCCATCCCCTTTTATAGCTTTGGCACAAGGCAGGAATCTTTTGTCTCTCTGGGTCCCCACCTCTCCTTCTAAATGGAAAAGCACTAGGTTTAAGATGGATTCCAGTATCCTGTGACATGATCACATGTCCTGTGTGACCCCAGCCTCCATTCTTCCAGGGCTGGCCCACATGTACCCAGGAAGGTTTGCAAGTAAACAGAGTCATTTACAACTAATTGTCCTAGTCAATGGGAGCCATCAATATTCTAAACCACCATTAGTGGCCCACACTTTGCATAAATACAATAGGACCTCTGAGTTATATTTCATATTTTTAGCTTCAGATACAAGAATGATACATGCATACAAATAGGATGAACACACTCAGTAGATTATAAGCTTTGTAATGATACCTTACAAAAGACCTTTTGCCTAAAGCATATTCCAGTGACATCATATTCATACTCATAAGCATATTTCCATAAAACATATGAGAAGAAGTATCACAACATAGACTTTGAGGTGTTAGAACTCAACTCCAAAAGCCCCAAATGGCCTGGGACATGGTTATTTGAAGAGCCTCCTCTCTTCCCACTGCCTTACCGGCACAGCTAAATTCAGCTGTAGGGACAACAGAAGGGGCAGCTGGCAGGAAATTTCCCAGGAGGGCCCTTCACCTTTGACACTTGCTCTCCGCTTTTGATCCAAAAGAGTCCTGGTTTCCTGACCTTCAAAGCACATTGCAAGGACTGGGAGGACCCTGGTGGAACATTGTAAAGCTCTCCAGTCTGTTTTCAGCTGCTGGGTTTATTGTACATGTAGTACAGGGGTTCTCAAACTGGGGGTCATGACCTCTCAGGGGTTGTGAAGTTATTCCTTGGGGGGGGGAGTCGCAAGCTGTCAGCCTCCACTCCCAAACCCCGCTTCACCACCAGCATTTATAATAATGTTCAATATAAAAATGTGTTTTTAATTTATAAAGGGGGTCACACTCAAAGGCTTGCTGTGTGAAAGAGGTCACCAGTATGAAAGTTTGAGAACCACTGATGTAGTAGAAAGAGAGAGCTTCAGACATGAGACCTAGTCTGAGGCTGAAACTAAAGTAGTGGTCAAGCCTTGCTAATATAAAGCTGACATCTGACAACAGTACACATGAATGACTGAGCGAAGGTGGGTTGCAAGAGTAGTCCGTTTGTATAACTCCATTATTGAGATGTGTCAAAGAGCACCTACAGCACAGAGTGGGTGCTCATTTTGTGGAATGACTGTGCAAACCATAATAAACAAAACAGCCTATCAATTTATGTAGAAATAAAGGGCTAGAACAGGAGCTAATGCCTTGTTACAATGTTTTTCTTTCTTAACACCATTTGGAATATGAATTTTCCATTGCCCATAGCACTTTGTCAGTCTGTGCTTTGGACACCACTAGCTCCAGCTATTTCCTGGATAGCTGAGAAGGCAGCATAGCCTGGTGCAATGGGATAAGCTCCAGTCAACTGGAACGTTAAACCAAAGTGAATCTGATCCGTTCCCCAAGTAACAAGTTCTTGGGAGTCATTTTGCTTCCAAAATAGATAACAACGGCAGTGTCCGTCATATGAAATGGGGCTGAAAGATAAAGTCAGGTAAATGATTTCCTAATTTTCGGCCTGTCCTCAGCTGCCAGGAGAGACTCTTTAATCACTGTTACATAGCAAGTGGTGTCAGGTATAAGCACTTACCTTCCTTGTGTGCCTGGCAAATGGCTACTCAAAATCTGATTCCAGCACACACACAAAAGCTCTCACTAAATTATCATTTATTCTCAGACACTGCTTTCTCAGGCGTGGATCCTTACGGCTAAATGGGTAATTACAGCAATGGAGCGAGCACAGCTCAGCCGACACATCAGCTGATATTATACTCAACTGGAAAAAGAAGACAAATGAAATTCCCATTCCATCCACATCGATGTAAACAAGGATAGGTGTTGTCTCAGCTACTCATCCACACAAACAGCTGCATGCAGCCTGCACCATAAAGGATCTGCCCCTTAGGATGCAGGGATCAGCAGCAGGGGAGGCAGCAGAGCTGGGTGGGAAATTATTTTTTAGTTGCAAAAAAAATTCAATGACATTTTTGTGTTTAATGGAAAATTTTCACCAACATTTTCCAGGTTTTCATCAAAAAAACCCCAAAACCTCTGAAATTAAATTTACACCATTTTCAGTAGCCAGACTTTTAAAACAAAAAGACAGGATTCTTGCAAATGTTTCTGCTTCACCAAAAAAACCCGTTTGCCACCTGCTTTCAGTGGAAAATTTGCAACCAGTGCTGATATGTAGCTGATATTTCAGGAATTAGTGCACGGTAGGTATAATAAGTGCATGGGTATAAACATCTAGGTGCATGACAACACATGGATTGGCAGGATGTAGGGAACGTCTATGCTGCAATCAGAGGTGTTATTGAAGTTTGGGTACCTGTAATATAGCTAGCATGATTACGAAGTGCAGTGACGATATAGCGTCGTGGACCCGGCACAGGCTAGCAACGTGAGTAGCTACCCAGCATTCTGGGCGGGCATGTGCAGCCTGAAGCCCATGTCACTGTTGCTTCATTGATACTTTTTGCC
The DNA here is from genome assembly GCF_965152235.1 of Eretmochelys imbricata. Classification (NCBI taxonomy): domain Eukaryota; kingdom Metazoa; phylum Chordata; order Testudines; family Cheloniidae; genus Eretmochelys; species Eretmochelys imbricata. Next base: position 52,243,465 of record NC_135580.1, on the reverse strand, counting down.
CTGCTAGCTAGTTAAAGCTAGCATAGGTATGCATCCTGAACTGCAATCACACCTCTGATGGCAGGGTAGATGTACCACAGCTGAACAGTGTATAGTTACCAGCACTCAGAAAGTCAGCACAAGATTATGCAGAAATTAGCACATGTGGATGTGCAGGAAATCACCAGTGCAAGGGTAATCAGGTGTCAGTAGGCACCTGCTATTCAGTATAACCCTGGGGCGAGGAAGATAAGGTTATTCAGACACTTGAATATGCACTTATCAGTCCCTGGACAAAAGGAATGCTTTGGCATATACATCTAATGTGAGGCTATGTGTTCTGTTTCTTTACAACCATAGTACGCAGAGGGTCAGGCGGGGGCTAGGAAAAGTTCTAGGCAGAAACTCAATAGTGAAGTGGGATTTTAGGGATAATCCTGTTTCCCTTATTCTAATAAAGTTCCTTGTTAAGTATGAGAAGAAAGAGGCTCTTTCTGTAATTCTTTACCATTATGCCTAGTTATAACCAGAGTGAAGTGCATAACCTAACCCACAAAGTACTGTGTCTTAGTCTGATAAGGAACACAGCGCTGAGGACTTGAAATGCAATGGGGTGAAGCAGATGGACCCAACATCTGTCAAGAAAAGGAGCAGCTCCTGAAACAGCATGAAGAAGGAAATTCTCCAGACAGTTATGTCTAGCAGTCTTGGCTGAAACCCATAGCTGCTTTTCCTTCAAGGAAGAAAAAAAATGAAAAGAAAGGAGTTAATGGGCTTGATTGAACTTTGCTGAACAACTAGGGGGGAAAAAGGAGGGTAGGGGGAAACTGCTGAGGCAGCTCCATTCTGTGTTTTTGAACTTTAGGCTTTGAAAAGAGATGGGGAAAATCTTAAGGAATTAACGAGGACTACTGGGAAATTACTCAGGAGGAACTTTTCATGCTCTTGACTTTGAAAAACTTCATGTGTAGGTTTGTGTGCGTTTTCATGTGTGTGTGTGTGTACACCCCCCATTCCTTTGGGTTTTTGAATTTTTAGAGGATTCATTGACCAAGCATCTTGCAGGGGTAAAACAATAGAGCTCCTCCACTGCCATAAAGCAGCGCTGCTCCATTGACCTAAAACACTTTTGCCTAAAACAACAACGACCCAAAAAAACCCAAAAATTTTCAAGGGAAATAGACATTTTTCCAGGAAAATGTTCATTTAATCAACATAATAATTTGCCATTAAAAACACGTAGATGGGAATTTTTCAACCAGCATGCATGAAACGAACGAGACCACAATTTTTTAAAATGGGTGCTTCCTAATTCCATATTAAGGCAGCTAAATAAATAGCCTCTTCTTCAAAAATGCTGACCCACTACTCATTTTTGATGAAACTTTTGGGTGCTCACCATGTTTGAAAATTAAGCCGCTTATTTAAGTCCCTTAATAAGAATTTTTGGAGCTTGACTTTAACCAACCATTTTCCAAAACCTACTGCTAATTTTTAAGCAATTCGGTCTGTGGTACCAATATCTATTTTCTCCAATAAATATATGAGAGGTCTAGTCAGCAGTTCCTGCAAGTTCGTTCCTCCAGCAGTGTGCAACTGGTTATAGTGTGTTATCTAGATGTTAAAAAAGCTCTTCTAGCATATAACTGGAGGCCAGTAAGATTCATATTGTGCAGGGGATATAGCACTACTGAAAATAGTAACAAGAGTGCAGGGTTGATATTTCTTTAATTATTGGTTTTAGTAATTGGCTAGAACATGGCCAGGTTGTTGGGATGAAAATAATCAATAGTTCTTGTCCGCTAGTGAATGATTTTCTACCAGTCACCAGTGCAAGAGGGTTTCATTAAAAAACAAAACGAAGCGGACAAGAAAATAAACAATCAGAGCTTATGAAACCTCTAAAGTTGCTTGGGTCTGGATTTCTGAGTGAAATTACGAATAGCTGCCACTGTGATTTTGGTAATCAGATTTTCTTGTCATTTTTCATTCAGGGTGTTTAAATAACAACAATAGTTAGCAACACTTCAAGTGTTTAATGCCCTCATTCAGCAAAAGACTTGGGCCCTGATTCAGGGCTTAAAGTTAAGCATGCGCTTGCTTGGCATCAATGATCACTGACGCACACGCTTCAATGCTTTCCTGAATTGGGGCCTATAGCATGTGAAGTCAATGGGACTATGCACATACTTAAAGTTAAGCAGACTCTTAAGTCCTTTGCTTAATCAGAGCCTTACAAAGGTCCTTTACCCCTCAAATAGTCCCATTGAAGTAAATGGGGCTCCTCAAGTTATACGATTCTACTGAACATAAAGGTATCACAGTCTGGCTCTTTATAAAGGAGCCACAGTGAATCAGAGGCCTTTCTCAAAGCCACATGCAAGCCAATGGGAGAGCCAGGACTTAAGCCCAACTGTCCTGATGCAAAGCCTGCACCCCATCGATTGGAACACATCAGCTCTCTTCTTCATTGCACAGATGGAATTGTAGACGAGCAGAAATAAGACAGTGATGAACTTTGTAACAATTACAACATTGTAAGTTGTGACTGGAGATATTTTGCATGGCCAATCTGTGTGCAGATGCTAATCTAGCATAGACAGCATGGCAGGGACACATGGGAAGTGCGCTAAATTGTGACATTCAGAATCAAAGCTGCCGACTTCCTACCTTTATCCACCAAGAACAAACCTTTTCAGTGCCCATTTAAGAGACCAACCTGGCAGGACTATATTGGTAGAGGTGTACCTGGGAAGTGCAAAGCACTGCAGAAGCTCAATTCCTTATTCTCAGGAGTGTAAAGCAGAGGTGGTATTTTTGAGAGTTTGAGAGTGTATTACACCACTGAGCATCTGGAGGCTGGTCACCTCCTGCTTGCTGACCCCTGAGAGGCGTTACTCTGTACCTATTCTAGGGGATGTGTGTCTGAAATCCACTCCAGAGCAAAGGGGACACTTTTATAGGGAGCCAGTATGAGCTCAGGAGTGCTAGCTAAATCTGAATGGCAGTAATGAACATCATCCTCACGCTCATCAAAACAAATCCCAAAGGGACAGTGCCACCCAGCCGGATCCCTAACAGCGTCAGCTATGGATAGAATATGCCAACCCCCTCTTGCTCTGTTATACCATGTCACATTTCCTTCTCTCTCTTTTGTTTACCCAGACTCTCTTGCTCCCTTCAGTACCCCTCCCCCTTTCCTTCTTTTCCCCTGTGCCACTGTAAAGCCAGTGCCTTGTTTGCATAATGCCCCAGAAATTTTGCAAAAGCAAGTCTCAGGCATATCTCCAAGAAGGTCCAGCACAGTCCAACAGAGCACACAGAGCAACAGCAGCAACTAGAACCCAGTTCTTCAGCAAGGAAATAGAGCCGGTAATTTCTCTTTCCCGTGAGATGCTCTCATTTTTCAGGACGGGCTGCATATGAAAAGAGAAAACACTTCATTTGCTCCTTGGAAGTCGGGGCCATAGATCATGGCCATGTTCCCTTAGAGACTGGAAATGTGCTTTTTGTGTGGGAATTGAGGCTGTCCTTCAAGAAAACTAAAATGATTCTCTACACTTTCATCAAAAGCACAGCAATAGAGATTTTCTTCCAAAGCTGGGTAAATCCAGGCTACTTAGTTCCTCTCTTTCCTTCTCTGCTCAATTATTCCATTATATTAGCCAAACTGTCTGAAACAAGCTTCTCTAAGTTCCACTTTTATCACATAAAAGGACTGATTTTTTTTTTTTTTTTTGCTGTTGCTCTGAGAATGTCTTTGCCAACTTTTGACCCTTAATGTATTTCTGCTTCCAAGTTCTAATGGTCCAATAAAACACAGTTTCTATGGAAAAATCCACTGCCTGGAAATGGCTGACACATAGGAGGCTCAAACTGGATTTCTGTTCCGCTTCTCTTGCTGGGTCATGAGGAAAGGGATATTGGCTGTCAAGAGTCGCGCTTCCAGCTAGCAAGAAACAGTGCTAGCAGGCACCACATAGAATGCTGTGCTCGCCAGCTAGTGTACCTGGCTCATTTCTGAGCTCGCTGTACCTCTTGAACCCAGAGTGCACTCTTCTAGGTGACAGGCTCCATGGAACCCTGTGATTCTCCCACTCTTAGACTTGGTCCTGACCAACAGCACCCTGTGTACCAAGCATGATTACTCATCAGGCTTGACAAATTTGGCCAGGGAAAGAGAGTGAGAAAGTCTCTACACCATGGTGATTAGGGCACTCTCAAAGGAAATGGAAAACCAAAAATTTTGTCTGGCTCTAGACACAACTTTTCCCCTGATCTGCTTCTACAGCAATTTAGCTCCATGCTGTCCCTCACTCAGGGAGAGATTGTAAAGCAACAATCTATCCTGTATTCAGTAACATCATGTTACAATTGTTGTCTAAGCCCACAGGAAATCAGACCTCTTTGTAAATGAAAACACAATGTTTGCATGAAGTTATTAATGGAGAGGCTATAAACATTGGCTTAAGTCTTCCGTGATTTCCAGCTTCCTGTGCGGAATGCGGGCTCTTGGGACTACAGATCTGGGAGACGTCTGCATAGACACAGCCAGGTTTTAACTCATATGACAGTGCTTGCATCCACTCTAATTGGAGAGAACACTGTGAGTAAGATTTTTGCAAGGTATTCTGTCAAGTGCATCTCTGAAACCCAGATACATTACTCCTACTGCATTCCCTTCATCCATTAATTTTGTAACTCTATCAAAACCAGTGATTGCGTCTGTCTGGTATAATTTATTCTTATAAGCCCATGTAGCTATCGTGGCAATGGTTATCCTCTCAAGGAACAACAGTTGGGATGAAATCTTTTCCTCCAGAGAGCTTCCACAAGGTATCACAACTTAGTCTATAAATGCCACATAGAAAGGCATAACTACCCCCTACCTCCCCAGACTTTGCTACTTACCCCCTTTCCTAACCATTCTCTTTCTATCTTCTTCTAGTCCTTTACCTCTGTCCTCTGTCCGTATTACTATTACTTGACCTTCGGGTATCTGGTTAAGCAACCAACCAAACAGCAATAATGATCTTACTGAATCAATAGAGTGGTACATCTGCTGTGCTAATGGCAGCTATATTTTACTTAATGTTCAGGATATTCAGTATTCCCCCACTCTGTTCTGACCAGAATTTCTGTGATTTGCAGCTGACTTTTTCTTTCTTTCTTTTCAGAATCTGAGCTCATTTCTATTTGTTAAAATACAACTTTTCTCCATCTTTTCTATGGCAGCCTTTCAAGTATCTGAAGATCACTATCACGTCCCCCCTTAATCTCTTCTTTTCCACACTAAACATACCCAGTTCCTTCAGCCTTTGCCCATATGGCTTGCATTCCATCCTTTTTATCATCTTTGTCACTCACCTCTGGATCCTTTCCAGTTTATCTACCACCTTTCTATACATTGGTGACCAAAACTGGACACAGTACCTCAGCTGAGGCCTAACCAGCGCTGAGTAGAGCGGTACTATCACCTCCCGTGATTTGCATGCTATGCCTCTGTTAATGCAACCTAAAATTGTATTTGCTTTTTTTGCAACAGCATTGCATTGCTGACTCATGTTGAGGTTGTGATGCACCACAGCTCCCAGATTCTTCTCAGCAGTGCTGCTGTCAAGCCAGTTTCCCCTCATTCTGTATTTGTGCGTTTGGTTTTTCTTCCCTAAATATAGCACCTTACATTTGTTTTTGTTGAATTTCATTTTGTTGTGTATAACCCAGTTCTCCAATTTATCAAGATTCCTCTGAATTGTAGCTCACTCCTCCAAAGTATTGGCAATCCCCCTTAGCTTTGTGTCATTTGCAAACTTGATCAGTATGCTCTCTATTCCTACATCCAGGTCATTAATAAAGATGTTAAATAACACTGGACCCAGAACAGATCCCTGTGGAACTCCACTTGGGAACTCCCTCCAATCTGACATCATTCCACTAATAGTTACTCTTTGTTTGCAGTTGTTTAACCAGTTATGTATCCACTTAATGGTAGTTCTGTCAAGCCCCCATTTCTCCAGCTTACTTATCAGCATATCATGCTGGACTGTGTCGGAAGTCTTGCTGAACTCCAGGTATTTTATGTCCGCTGCATTCCCCTTATTCATCAAATCAGTTACCCTGTCAAAGAAAGAAATCAAGCTGGGTTGGCATGATTTGTTCTTGGTAAATCCATGCTGGATGCTAGTGAACACCCTTTCATCCTCCAGGTATTTGTAAATCAGATGTTCAGACAGAAGTCACCTAGCAGAGACCCAGAGAGCAGTCTAGTCCAGACTGTGATATGTTATGGTTGAATCCATTCCATCCAGGAAAATGCACTCCACAGCTTCATCTTCTCTCTCCGCTCCCTCTGGCCTCCCTCCTCTGGCTGGTTCTGGAGTGAGCGCCTATAAAGTGCGTTTTATTGTTTGTCACCTGCAGCACTTGAAAAAATTACACAAATCCATCAAAGTAATGAATCTTCTCAGCAGTGGCAAATAGACAGAGACAGACAGGCACTCATCCGAAACAAGTCATCTTTAAAAATTAATATAAAATAAACAACTGGCCTTTTGCTTCGTTCCCAGGAGGCGAGTGTGTGAACAAGGAAGGGGGGTGGGGAGGGACAAAGAGAACAGCAAGAGGATTTATTCATGGACATGTTCTACTGATGTAGGCAATCAGCTGGCTGTAGTGTCAATTTAACATCAGGGATAAGGGGCTCTGGGCCCCTTAGCTGTTGCTTGGTAGGGCTGGCAGGGGTGGATGGTCTAGTAGATCAGGTGTGAATTTAGGGCTGGTTCAATTCCTGGTGCTACCAAGGGAGAGTGGTTTCATTTCCCTCATGTAAGTGGGAAAGAGGCTGCCAATAGCTGCTTCCGGGGCGGGGGGTGGGGAGGGAGAGAACTGGAGTGTTCTGCTTTTTCTCGTGATTCAGCCCGCCAGCTGGGTCACATATACTTCCCCTTGCCTTCTGGTGTGACACAAAGGCCAATAAATAAAAGTCCAGTGTTGTGACACCAGGTCTCTGGCCCTGCATCTGGACCCCATGGTCCTTATACCTGCTCATCTCAGGTTTTTAAAAGTCATTATTCTCTTATATCAATTGCTACCCTATCTTCTACAGGGGAACTGTGAGGATAACATGCATTCTTGAGCAGGCAATGCTCATGCCATGAGAGGCAGATAGGTGAGGAGAGGTGACACGGTAGGACAGAACTTGGATTCTGCCCATGTGTGCCAGACATGGAGTTGGGAAAGGAGGAAGGTAACGTGCAGGTTCTGAGGTGCAGGGGTCTTACTGGTTATCCTATTATTTCTGACCCATGTTGAACAGGGCTGAACCTGTTAGGGAGAGCTCAGATGCTGTGAGAGTCTCCCAGTCTGATTTTTATATTCGCTTTTAGACCTCACTCAGAACCAGCCACCACACTACCATTTTGCATAATGCCTTTCCAATCACCTGCATCCAACATGGGGTCACTTTGAGAATGTCCATGCTGACTGTCTGACACTGGCATGTGACATCTGGCCATGCGTCCTGTAATGACATGCAGATGTGGCAGACTATAAACGTTCACGGCACCCTCACACAATTGTGTGTTTGGGGAGGGAGGGGTGGCTGACAACAGCCAAGCTGAGCAACCTGGGAGTCCAGAAACATCAGTTCTAATCCTGTCTGTGCCACTGATCTGCTGTGTGACCTTGGGCCTTTCTTTGTTTATTTAGCTTGTGAGCTCTTTGGTCCAGGGAGTGTCCTTGCACTGTGTGTTTGTGAATGGTCTGGGAGACTCCGAGCCCAGTTAGGGCCTCTAGCTGTTATTAATATTTATATTACAGTAACATATGATGATGTGGCTCATTTGATCAACATAACTTTAGGATGGACAGAGCCACAGGTGGTGAGGAAACCTTCTGTCTGTAAATGACAGGTCAAGTTCAAGCTTTTCAAACTTGGGAGCATAATGCTAAGCCCCTAAATCCAAGCACCCTGATTTCCAGAAGTGCAGGGGACTCACAGCTCCCATTCAAGTGATTGCTTGTTGCTTTTATTTACTCACATCTAGCACCCTCCAGCCCTAGTTGTTCTTACTATTTTGTCTGTGTCTGAGTTATATTGTAAACTCCAGAAGGGAGGGACGGTATCTTCATTTATGTCTGTACAGTGCCAGTCCCACTGTCTGTGCTCAGTAAATAATAGTCTCTTCCACCTCCCTCTTTAACTCAGACCTGCCATTTGCCTCCCCTCATAATTCACAATTCTCAACTTTCTGCACCTTCAGTATCTAATAGCCCATCCATTCCCTATACATAATATAAAAGGAAATGTAGAAAAGTTAACTCACCACTGGGTCACCCTCTCACGGCTTGGTACAGCATAGCCGGCAGCCCCTCCTCTAGCACCACCCACCAAGAGCTGCTCCCAGCGTGCAGTGTTCTGCCTCTTCTCCTGATTCAGCCCTCCAGCCAGGTCACATTCAGCCCTTCAGCCAGGTCCCTTTCCCTGCTGGGATGATAGGAAGGCCAACAAATAAATGTTCATTGCTGTGACATTGGCCATCAGGCTGGATCCCATGGTCCTTTTACCTGCCCATCTCAGGCTTTCAAAAGTCCTTATTCTCTTATATCGGGGTGTCAAGCCGCCTTCCCTGATGACTGGTAGAGGAACCCAGGCCTTCCCGCTACACTGGGTTCCAGCCCGGAGACTGGGTAATCAGCCAGCAAGGCCTGTCTATTCAGACCTGTCCCCTGCTACCTCTGTGGGCTTCTTCTACCTCCCCTGTCAGGAGACCTTTCCCACAGCCCCTTCTTTCTCAAGCTCCATGGCTTGTCTGGGCTCACCCTTCTTTCAGGGCCAGGACTCACAGGGCTTCCCCTTTGGAGTTCTCTGACAAATCCCAACTGAAGATATACATTTAGGCCTGGTCTACGCTAAATAATTAGGTTAGGTTGGCCCAGCTACGTCGCTCAGCTGTGTGAAAAATCCACTCCCCAGAGTGATGTAATTAAGCTGATCTAACCTCGGTGTAGACAATGCTCAGTCAATGGAAGAATTCTTCTGCTGACCTAGCCACTGCCTTTTGGGAAGATGGATTACCTATGCTGATGGGAGAACCCCTCTTGTCACTGTAGGAAGTGTCTACACTGAAGCACTGTAGCTGTGCCATTGTAATGTTTCAAGTGTAGACAAGCCCTTAAATTCACTTCTGCCCTCCTCAGGCTTGATCTTTCATTCTCTTCTGTTTCTCTGTGCTCCATTCCTCAGCTGAACTGCTCCCAGGGCTGTCAGCCTGGAAGTCCAGATACTACATTTCCATCAAGGCTCACCACCAGAGATTGCTTCACCCTAGAGGCTGCTCCATGTCACTCCTGGATCTTCACCAGAACTTTTTCTCTGGAGAGGATCCCACTCTCCCCCTAGGGTGGACATCCAGAACCTTATAAAGTTACAGGCCTGAGGAGCAAAACAGTAGACAAAGAAGCAGATTAATGAACAAGAGAGCAACATATTGGGAGAAGGGTGAACAGCAGGTCAGTGGGCCTAGAGAACATCATTGCAGTGTGGAGAGGAGAGCTGTGGAGAGGGAAACTTAGAGGAGAGGCACATAGACTAATCAAAGACAGCAGTGATAGGTGGTTCAAGGCACAATGACTCAGAAGCTAGCTGTTTCAGCATGGCTATGAAAAACACTCTTTCCTGATTCAGGAAAACATCCCTATTCAGCAAAGTACTTACATGCATGCTTAACTTTCAGCACATGCTTAAGAGCTTTATTGGATTCAGGTTCAGGCAGGGGCTATACAAGACTTTCAGATAATAAAGAGTTCTGAATTATGGATGCAGCTAATCAGGGCTTGTATTGAATTAGCTTAATAGATTTAAGGCCAGAAGGGATCACTGTGATCACCTAGTCTGACCTCCTGTATAACAGGCTGGAGAACTTCCCTGAATTAACTCCTGTTTGAGTTAGAGAAGATCTTTTAGAAAAAAAAAAATCCAGCCTTGGTTTAAGAATTGCCAGTGATGGAGCATCCACCACAGCTCTTGGCAAGTTGTTCCAATGGTTAATTATCCTCACTATTAAAAATATGCACCAAATTTCTATTCTGAATTTGTCAAGCTTCAACTTGCAGCCATTGGATCCTGTCAGACCTTGAACTGCTAGATTGGAGTGATCGCTGTTATCAAATTTTGATTCCCCAATGATTGTGATCAAGTTACTGTGTAGCTTTCCCGTTGTTAAACTGAACAGATTTAGCCCCTGGAGTTTCTCACTATAAGGCATGTTTTCCAATCTATTAATCATCCCTGTGGCTCTTCTCTGAATACTGTTCAATTTCCCATCAAACAGGGGCTCTCAGTAGGCACGCTCACTACACTTCCCTGGGGAGGCTTCGGCTTTCTGTCTTCTGCCGGGTGGGGCTAGTAGATCCAAGAGAGACAGCCATTCATTTGCCATTGCTCCAGCTGCCAACGGAAATGGGTGACTCACCCCAGGGAGCTGCTGGTGGTCACTAAAGCAGCACAAAGTTGCTACCTGGCATCTTGACCTCCTCAGGCCCTAATCCTGAGCATTGCAGTGGCACTGGCTCTCGGGAGCCTTGGGCTATTTGCTGTCTTTCTTTTAAAGCCCCAAGCTCCTGGAGTCCTGTGATTGTTTTAAAATAAAGTAAGTTTCCAGCCCTTATGGTAGTGGAGAAAAGCTTGATAACGCCACCTACAGGCTCAGGAATCAGCAAAAAGAAAGAAAGAAAGACCAGAATGTATTGTGGGTTTTTTAAAAAAAATCTTATCATTTTTCACTCAATCTCGTGATTCTGGGGGCCTGACTTGGGATTTCTGAAGGCTTGGGGTTGGCTGTATTGCAGATGTCACCTCCTACCGCTGTGGAATCCCAATAATTGAAATAGTTACAAGGAGAATCATTCATTTGGGGCCAAAAATCTGAAGAGAGGAAGACTGGCCCTGTCAGGATTCCCTCCCCATTCTGAACTCTAGGGTACAGATGTGGGGACCCGCATGAGAGACCCCTTAAGCTTATTTCTACCAGCTTAGTTTAAAAACTCCACAAGGCACAAATTCTCCCTTGTACCTTGGATTAGGTAATGCTGCCACAACCAAGTGATTTAGACAAACTCAGGGAAAGGACCACTTGGAGTTCCTACTCTCCCTTAATATCACCCCAAACCCCCACACTCCCTTTTGTGGAGAGGCTTGAGAATAAACAAGATGAGCACAGACCAACCTTGGGTTTTTTTAGGACACTAAAAAAAACCCCAATCAGATTCTAAAAGAAACAGAACTTTATTATAAAGAAAAAAGGTAAAAGAAGCACCTCTGTAAAATTAGAATGGAAGATAATCTTACAGGGCAATCAGATTAAAAAACACAGAGGATTTCCCTCTGGGCCAAACTTTAAAGTTACATAAAGAAAACCAGGAATACACCTTCCTCTCAGCACAGAGAAAATCACAAGCCAAAACAAAAATAAACTAACACATTCCCTTGCTAGTACTTACTAATTCTAATGGAGTTGGATTGCTTGCTTCCTTGATCTGTGCAAGCAATCCAAGCAAGCACATAGAACAGACAGACCAAAACCTTTCCCCCCCTACCCCGGCTCCCAGATTTGAAAGTATCTTGTCCCCTTATTGGTCCTTTTGGTCAGGTGCCAGCCAGGATACCTGAGCTTCTTAACCCTCTACAGGTAAAAGGATTTTGTGCCTCTGGCCAGGAGGGATTTTATAGTACTGTATACAGGAAGATTGTTACCCTTCCCTTTATATTTATGACAGGCCCCATGGTCAGGGCACCAGCCTACGACTTGGGAGATCTGGGATGAATTCTCTGCTCTGCCACCACCTCCTTGGGCAAGTCATCTTGGCTCGAAGCCTTAAAAAGGTATTTACGCTCCTAACTTCCACTGAAATCAAGAAACAGAGCCTCAGGGTAGGCATCCTGATTCTCTGGCTTCTGTCTGGTGGGGGCCAAGGGAAATAGACATGATTATGCCAGGTATTTTTTGGGGGGGGTGTCAGAAATTTTTTTTTTAAAAATTCCCCTTGAAAATGTTTTAATTTTTGATGAAAAATTGAAACCAGACCTTTTTATTTTAATTTTTCTACATTTCCTTAAAATGTTTGTTTCATTGCCCCCCCTTTGGGGGGGGGGGCAAAAAGCAGGAAAATTTCAACCAAATTCAAAAATGCAAAAATATTCATTTTGGTCAAAAGCCGTTTTTTCACTGGAAACACATTTCAGTGGGGGGGGGGGAAACAACCTCAAAGCAGATCCAATGGTAATAAAGGCAGCAGAAATAAAACAATTAACATACCTACAAGGACTGGACTTTATAACTGACTTTTCCGATTTTAAAATGTTACTGTTGAGCCTTTTTTAACATGTCAGCTCAGAATGCCTTCAGCTGTCACTTTAGGAAGATATAGATCAGAGTCAGAATCAAGGAAAATGCAGAAAAATGTTCAACTTAAAAGATGCTAATTTCACAATATCCAGAAGGAAACAATCCTGCCACACTAAAGATTCAAAAAGAAAGAGAACAGCAGAAGGGAAATGGCTCTGTACAGCTTGAATTCTTTTTCATTTGGCCTGGTACCATCTTGAATTTTTTATTTATTAGTCTATAAATAGGCCAATGTGTCAGATATCTATGGGGCCTTTGCTTGACCAAGATACAGTGTTGTGCTGTTGAAAAGAGCTAATCCAGCAGAGGACTATGAAAGGCAGAGAGACAGAGAGTGGGAATGAAGATTAATGGATCTTGAATTGTTTCTAATTTATGGGGCTACGTGATTCCCACTTCCATATGTCTCCGAGAAATGACACCACCACTTCAGGAGCAGAGATTAATCGGAGTCAGCATAAGAAGGACAAAACAAATCATCTAATGTGGGAATCTCATTTGACAGCAGTTAGTAAAAGCATTGGGATGAATGGCTTTTGTAAAGACCTCACCACTATATGGTTTTCCCTGCCTTTTTTTGCTGCTTTGCAAATTACAATCTATATAACACATGAGGTGGGGTAACTTCCCAAGACTCTTCTTGGCATGTGCAGTTGACAACATAGGGATGCAGGAACAGAGGAATTGCCATTTTGGATCAGATCCGAAGTCCGATACTCCTGTACAGGAGACTGAATGGTTGGACTGAATAGCTTCATTAGAAGGACTGAAGATGGGTATATTATTACCTTTCTCCAACTCTGCACTCTGATGTGTGGGTTTGTACCAGCTCTTCTGAGCTCTGTGATATTTTGGGAAAGTGAGTCTTTTGGGAATGTTATTGTAAGGGATTTTGTCATTTAACTGCCCACAACTGTCATATCTTTTTGTCTACTGCGCAGCTGGTTGCATGCCATTTTGCTGGGAATGTTTCATTTGTTATAAGCTTGAGCTCAGGATCTAGGGAGGTATTAAACAACTGCATGTGCTCAAAGAAACATACTATGGCGAAGCTTTGCTGAGAAGACAGAGGTATCCCTGAGAAAATACTGGACTGGGAGATGCGTGTGCATGCACTGAGATCACAGCAATATGGCTTTAAAGCATATCCGGTCATGCCCTGCTGGTCTGTCATCTGTAAGTGATACCACTGGGACAGGAGGATGGCAGGAGTGACTGGCCCAGAGTTTCTTCAGCAACCAGTCTCCCTAGCACGGGACAAGCATCCAGTTTTGGTCCCCTTTGCTCTGGCAAAGCAGCAGCAAAGCAGAACAAAGGCAAGTAAGCTGGCCAGAGAAACGGGTCTCTTTGGGATATCACGTTGGGTTGGTAGCAAAATTCAAAGCCTTCCTGTAGATCTCTGAGCACTTCCAAAGCATTTGTATGTGGAGCTGAGAAAGCCCATTTCACATGTTAAAAGCACTAATTCCAAAACAAAATGACACTGAGCTGAGTTGATCTGGCAGGTAAATTACCCCCACAGGAAGGCTCAATCACAGCTGCAGCCAGGACTGTGCAGCTGTTTCTTCTCTGCCTGGCTCATGGTGGCAGTTGCATTTTCAGAAGCGCCCCAAGCCATGGAAGACAAACGTGAGGCAGGTGGCCTCAAATCAGAGGAGGGAGGCCAGGGTTGAGGAGGAGGCTGAATCTGATGTGGAGCACCTGGCCATACTGAGTCTGCGCAAGGAATAGCTCCACAGCGTCAGGTGCCAGATATTGGGCACAAAGGACAGGGAAAAGCACCTGTTCAGTGCTAGGTGGAAGGGATGAGGAGTATATGTGGATGCTGAAAAAGAACCAAGTCTCTGGGAGCATCAGGCCGGCAAGTCCCATCATAAACAAACATCCTCCCAGAATGCTGTGGCCCCATAGCAGCCCCGATGGCTTGGTTCTACTGGGTTGGCTTCAGCTCTGCTGTGGAGCCCAGGTAAGCACTGGGGAAATGATAGCAACATAGGAGAAAACAGATCCAGGTAGTGTCAGGTTTGGGACTCTGGACAGGGCGGCTCTGCAGCCTGCGGTAGCTCCTCACATTCCCGACGCCAGCCAAGGTGGCAGAGAGAGGAGAGGACCTCATTCCTCAAATCCAAACCAAAGCAGTGGTCTCTGCCCCAAAGTAATGGGGCTGCCAAATCAGCAATGGCAGCAACAGCAATGAGATCAGGCACTCAGCTCTACCAAAACTCAGATGTTGCTGCTCAAGGAACCGTCACCATTTTTTTTGCAGTAACTTCATAGATGCAAGGTGATGGACCTCCTGCAGATGAGAGCTGAGATTTTCAAAGCTGGATGCCAGTTCCCAGTAAGACAAATGGGAGATAGCTTTGAAAACCCCAGCCGAAATGTCTGGTCTTCCTCTGTCCCTGCAAATGAATTCCCTGCATGGTTTTTTTGGAAGAAGAGAACTCACATCTACATTTCTTATTCTGTATGAGAAAATATGCAGAAACAACAGATTTTGCATCAGAATCCCAGGGCACAACGTTATCCCCATGTGCAATGTTACCTCAAATTCATAAAGCATCAGTTGAATAGATTCAACTTAAAGCCAGTCTTGGAGTAGTGGAGGACAGAATGAGAAAGATGGAGTTAGGTCTTTGCTTCCCCAAAATAATTTGTCAGGCCCCACTGTAAAAGCCTAATGATGGCTGTAATTTATTGATGACAGAGGATATTTATCACTGCCAGCGTTCTCTTCCACTCTGTTCCTCGGTCTCATTTGGAATAGCATCAATAATGTTTATTGTAGCTTTTAATTTTTTATAGTTAGAATTCCTACCTGTGCTGATAATGGCTGGCTAGAGACAAGAAAAAGCATTAGAGCAGACATGGGCTGGTGGGGGGGGGAGGGGCATTATGTGTATTCAAGGGTGACGGATAGATTTAGGACTTTCTTCCTGAAGTCGTAAGTGTCCTGAGTTGCAAGTGCAGGATTTGGAATCTATCTCAGGATCATTAGCACATCTCTGTACTTCTACAGCAGGAGGTAGGGCTGGGGGAAACAAGAATATAAGAATGGCCACAGTGGGTGAGACCAAAGGTCCATCTAGCCCAGTATCCTGTCTTCAGACAGTGGCCAATGCCAGGTGCTTCAGAGGGAATGAACAGAACAGGCGGTCATCGAGTCATCCATTCCCTGTCACCCAAGTTGTCTCACTGCTGATTGCAGTCAGTGCTCTCAGCAGGCTTTGGAACTACAGCCATGTAAGGATGATACTCAGCTACAGCACTCCTCCCGTGGAACATCTGATGTGAATTATCAAGGGAATCAAGACAAGGCAGATGGTAGAAAGCCCCTGGCCTTAGGTGACTTGCCAAGGTCACACAGGGAGTTTGTAGAAGACCTGAAATTGAACCAGATCTCCAGAGTCCCAGTTCATTATTCCTATTCATTATTATGATAGCCCCTGGAGGCCTTAGCCAGATTTGGGGCCCCTGGTGCTAAGGCTCTGAACAAACACGTAGTGAGAGAAAGCTGCTGTGCCATTCCAGCATCTAACTCCAACACCACCCTTCCTTGAGAGTCTTTAGACTGGAAATAGGAGCATCCTTAGTAACATTTTGCACCTGAGTGAATCTTGCTGGTCAGTGTGCAAACAAAGCCAGTTATCCGTGAGAAAGCCTTGGCGAAAACATTATTTTCTCTCTTTTTCTGCTCAATTTACCATTGTCCTCACCATTTAATGCAGCTCAGCAGTCCCAGGTGGATGTTTACAGGTTGCACGCAGCCTCTCTTTACACCTAGCAGGCAATGTCTTGGTTAAAGTGCTCTGTGAGCATGCTGGCCATTGCTTGCCCATCGGGGTGTTGCTTGCTGTCTATGTGCCTGAATATTTAGGTAGCTTGTAAGAAGACCCCCACATGAAAAATGCCTATCAGAAGGTGTCTAGACTGCATTTTAAACCCATGTCTGTGGGACGCGGGCCTGTGGATGCTGTTTTTTCAAGCCCATGCCTGAGCATCCAGAATGCATTGTAAACCTGGGCTTACAGTTGCTGGAGATGGGTCTCACAGCTGTGATAACGTGTCCATGCTACACTACACAGACCTTCTGACTCGGGTCTGTGGCTTGAGCTGTATCCAGACTGACAGGGCTTGGACCTGCAAGTAAGGGGGACTCAGACGCCTCAGAGGGTTAGTAGGCCCATAGGCGCTGACTTTTCATTTTGTTGTTGGGTGCCCCACACTGGCTCTTCCACCTCCTCTGAGGCCCCACTCTACCTCTTCTCACCCGCTCTTTGCTCCCTACCCTGAGATCCCCTCCTCTGAACTTTTGCCACCTGCCACTTGCTCCTTTCTGCCCCGTCCTGTCTTCAGGGCAGTGAGGGGGTAGGGGGCAGAGAGGAGCATGGCAGGGAAGCTCTGTTCAACGGCTGGTCAGCTGGTCAGCCTCTAAGAGCTGCTGGGAGCATAGGGCCAGCTGCTGAGTAGCTGATTGGCAGCTAGCCCCCAGGGCCACCAAAACAGCAACCCTGGCCAGCCCCAGGGGTTCTGAGCACCCCCTATTTTTTTCTCCATGGGTGCTTGAGACCCTGAGAACCCATGGGGTCGGCGCCTATGAGTAGGCCCCAGTGCTTGCTGATCTGAGTCAGTGCAGATGGTGGTGGGTGTTTGGGCTCAAAATTGAGTCAGAGCCCAGGTTTGCAATGCAACATAGAAATCCCCTTACAGTCCTCCAAACTCATTTGACATAGGACACTTGTGATGACACCCCCACACTGACCAGAAAGGCTTAACTAGAGCCAGCGTGGGTCAGGCTCAAGGAGAAGATAAAAAGGAATGAGTTCAACACCACTGGGAGGAGGCAACCCAGGAGAAGAGTGGCCTAGAGTTCCCATCCCACTCTGGGGAAAGGGCCTGGCACAAGCAGATCTGTGGGAAAGCTACAGGAGTGGAGTTAACTTCTGTGGTGGGCCTTGAATCAGAGGCAAACTCCAGGGAGGCTGCCCCATGGGTCTGCGTTCTATAGAGGAGTGGAGGACTGCCGAGAACTGAAGAGGGACTAAACGCTCAAGGCTGGAGTGGGTGGAAGTTGCCTAAGTTTGTATTTTTGTCAGGTTTTTAAGTTTTCCTGAGGGACTCCAGGGGCAGCCACTGCTGCAGAAGAAGACTGCCACTGAAGAGGAGCGCAGGAGGGAAGAAGACGTGTTGATTACCAGACATGATGTGTCTGGGACAGTGACACCACAGAAGTGGTGGGACTCTAGTAGTGACCTGACCAGGGGACCGAGTCACCACCACTCCAGACTACTGATGTCCCGAGGAGCAAAGTGGGACAGAGTTGCTGAAATGCTGGGTGATGCCATGAGGGGCTGTCATAAAAATAAAAGGAAGGGTAATCACCTGTCTGTCTGTGTGATGCTTTTGCAGGAACAGATCAGGAATGCAGCCTTACAACTCCTGTTAAGTTAGTAAGTAATCTAGCTAGAACATGCATTAGATTTCCTTTTGTTTAATGCGTGGTAAAATAAGCTATGCTGAATGGAATGTATATTCCTGTTTTTGTGTCTTTTTGTAACTTAAGGTTTTGCCTAGAGGCATTCTCTTTGTTTTGGATCTGTTAACCCTGTAAGGTATTTACCATCCTGATTTTACAGAGGTGATTCTTTTACCTTTTCTTTAATTAAAATTCTTCTTTTAAGAACCTGATTGATTTTTCATTGTTCTTAAGATCCAAGGGTTTGGGTCTGTGTTCACCTATACAAACTGGTGAAGATTTTTATCAAGCCTTCCACAGGAAAGTGGGTGTAGGGCTTGGGGGGATATTTTGGGGGAAGAAGTCTCCAAGTGGGCTCTTTCCTGTTCTTTGTTTAACACACTTGGTGGTGGCAGCATAGGGTTCAAGAACAAGGCAAAATTTGTACCTTGAGGAAGTTTTTAACCTAAGCTGGTAAGAATAAGCTTAGGGGGTCTTTCATGCAGCTCCCCATATCTGCACCCTAGAGTTCAGAGTGGGGAAGGAACCTTGACAGGGGCCCTCCGGGATGGAGAGACTACAGCTGCACCCAACGGCCATCGGGTGGTAACGAGCACCCCAACCAGTCAATTGTGGAGCCGTTCGTTTGGTGAGCACTAAAAATACTTGAAAATTCTCCATCAACTTTTTTCTATGAGAAAATGGCTTCTTTCTGTAATTAAATATTTCATTTCATTCTAAATTGTCAGGATTATTTTGATGAAAACCCAAAAATGTTCATGGAAAATTACGAAAAAAAAATAAAGAAATTGTTGCAAAAATAGAGTTGGCACTTTCCAACCAGCACTAGGGAGCACTTGCTCAGGCATATAATACCATTGACTTCCCGAGGACTACTCACGTGAGTAAATGTAAGAGAGTCCAATGAGATTCTCTTCATGGCTGCAATGGCCTTCAGGTCAGACCCTGAGACTGGAAGCACTTCAGGACTGGGACAGTGTCTTCCTATATTTATGAGTAGTGGTAAGCACAACTGGACCCCAGTCCAGACTGGAGCCTCCATGCACTCCCGCAATGTAAACATTGTATGAGACTAATTGAACATTGTGGTTGTAGGGTATATCTGTGCTTGCATTTTGGTGATGAGGTGCTAGTAGGAGTTGGTGCATAGCTCCAATGTTAATAAAGTGGCACAGTGTGATGGGATATAAAACCCCACACTGGGCCCAAAGGGGGTTAAAAGGCGATACTGGACCCCAGGTACCAAGTCCCTCCAGGCCGGCCGAGCATGCTCTGGCTGGAGAAGTGTGTTAAAAGGAGGTCAGAAACCCCAGCAAAGGTTGGTACACAGGCCGCAGGAGAGAGGAACCCTTCTCCAGGAAGACAGAGAGGGGACCACGGAGCCGGTAAGGCATACAGGCAGGGCCTTCTGCAACCGCCACCCACTTTGAGAACCAGCAGCTCCTGCAGGGCCCTCCTCCTTTGGCTTTGTTGTTGAGTGATTGGCTGTGTGGACTATAGGGGCCATGCCCCAAGCTGAAGGGACCTGTTGGTAGGAAGCAGCCCAGAGAAGTGAACTTAGACTTGCTGCAGGGAGAACCCTGCCAGTGCTGCTTCCCACATGCCCCTGGGCTGGGAACTGGCGGAGAGGGAAGACACGGGTCCCCCTACAACATCCCTTTAAGAGCTGAGGCCCAGATGCAGGTAGAAAGCTGAAGATTACTGGCTTAAGGCCAGGAACTGGCAAGGGGTCAGAAGCTGGGTACGCTACCACTAGACCCCCCAGCCCTCTCAGCCCCCTATCACACCCAGCAAATCAAAAAGAGGCTATGGACAATGAGTGACCTCTGCCATATGCTGATATACATTATTAATACCAATCCTCAACAATGGCTCTATTGCAATCAGACTATATGCATGGGTGTAACCCCTTCTTACAGAAGAAAAGTGCATGGGATGTCTCCTTCCATATGAGGAGGCAATACAGGCCAAATCCTGCCAGAGATACTGGATGCCTGTCTTTGAGAAAGGGAATTATCCTAAACTTGCTGGAAAACTGCTTGTATAATAGCAGTGACAGATGTGAATGCTACACCGGGAGCTGAGACAGGAGTTAATGGTATTGTTATGGTGAGATTCACACCTCTGTTAATGCATCGCAGTGAGAGTGACTGTGTCTGATCCCAGCAATGGAGGAGAATGGCCTTTCGATAATACCACCAATAGCACGTCTGGCTGTTTCTGGATTTTTGCATAAAAGGGGGCTCTTTCCCCACTTCCTCTGATGTGAATAATTACTGATCTGATGGTTATTTTAACATCATTATAGGAGATTCTCAAACTAGCTGGTCATTTACAGATTAGATGTTGCTTACATTGTTCATAACTGATTAAAGGAGTGACAGCTTGGCTTTCACCCAAAACATGGAGCCTCAATTTAGCATAATTGGAATGGAGTGACATAGAGATGGGGGAGGGATCTGTGGGTACTGACAATTTAGTAGTTAATGCTGCTTTTATTGAACTTTAAAAAGCCTCTGCTGTTGCACATCATTCTTTATGGGGTAATAAACTTTATAGCTTGGGCTGTCCTGTGGGAGTGACTTTTATGAGTCTCTTTCTATCAGGGAGGTTGTTACTAGTCTTGGAAGCAGAGCTGGCTGCAGTTACATCCCTGAGTATTCCAATAATGAAGAGATCCCAGGACTAGGCCCTGTCTTTAGGGAACAAAACACTACATGCCCAGTGTGAGAGAGGATTTTCTAAATATCATGGAGGAATCCATTTCCATCCATTCCTCCCCAACCAGAGCAATAGTTCTAACCTCAGCACATGAGATGCTGCTTCCTGGACCACAGAAGCTGGCAGGGTGGATGGAATCATCTTAAAGTGGTTCTGCCTTTTTTTATTCAAAGAGATTGAAAAGAGCAGGAACAGGCACTTTTCTTCCTGCCTGACAGCTCTCAGCTGAGGAATCCTGTCATCCTACTTGTCCATCGTTTAAATAAATCTATTCCGGACATCCTTTGGAGATAGGGCTACACTACAGTATCCTCAACATGCTGATGGCACTCAGCTCTACATCTGGTTTTCAATGGATCCCGACAGAGCTGTTTCCCTGCTCTCCTAGTGACTGACAGAGATTACGAAAGCCAGGGCCAGCTCCAGCTTTTTTGCCGCCTCAAGTGGCAAACCCCCCCCAACTTGCCATCAAACTTGCCAACGAAACACCAGATTGCCACTTTAGAGCCCGACATCCTGCCGCCCCTTTACATTTGCCGCCCCTGGCATCTGCTTGGTTCGCTGGTGTCTGGAGCCGGCCCTGACGAAAGCCAACTGATTCAGGCTAAATCTAGCCCAAATGGAAGCAATACAGGTCAACAGAGCATAGCACTTGAAAGAATTAGTAAAGTCTGCTCCCTGCTTCCTTGCTTGAAGGTGTCAACTTATTTACTGTTCAAATGACAAATCAGGGAATTCTTTTCTTCTTCCCCAGCAGACCAGAACATTATGACTCTTCCTCTTGGATGCAGACGTTATCCCAGTAGCTCATGCTTCTGTCAAGGTGCAACGCCTACTGCAAGGTGCCAATCTTGAAGCATACTCAAAAGCTCTGGCTAGGGCAAGATTCAACCACCAGGCTAGTTAGATCAATCAAAGGACATCATACCTGTGGTCCTTACTGCCTGCTAATTCACTTGCAGGTGTTGGTCAGGAACTACAAAGCTCCAGTGTCTGTGTATCCCAGCTGTCTTAGAGACTGCAGCTTCCCTATACCACTCCATAACAGCTAGGCTTGAAGGGAATTATTCAACTACTATGAAACTTAATGGGATCAGTTGTAAAGCTAGTCAGGAACCAACATTTTCATTGGGTGGAAAATTCTGGCATTTTTGGGAAAAAAACTTTCTGAATTAGAACATCAAAAAAGTTCAGAATTTCCCACGAAACAAAACTTTGATTTTGGACCATTAAAACATTTAGTTTAGACTTCAGCATTTCAAGTACTGTCATTTATTTTTTTTTTATTTTAATTTTTGTTTAATTATAGCATATTAAAATATTAAATATACATATTGGATATATATATTTACATACAAATATCAAAACAAAATTAATCACAATGATAAAGTCAAACCAAAACATTTTGACTTTTTCTGTTGAAAAATGTTGGCAGAATGGACACGTTTTGGATGAAACTGCATTTTTCAGCCTGCTCTGCTGAAGGGGCAGGACCTTCTCAGGGCCAAGCCCTTGTCTCAGAAATTTGATCTCCCTCAAAATAAATCTGAACCTCAACATGGATTTTTCTCTCCTTCTAAAGTTTTCCAGTAATGGCAGGAGCTGGACGCCCTTGATGTTTCATTGTCTGGATGCTCTCTGACCTCTTGGAGCTCAAGGGAATGAATTGGTTGCTTTGGAGAGTCACAAACTGAGCTGGTTGTAATTTTTCAGATGACATATTTATTAAAAAACTACCTTTCCCCCACAAATGAATGCACCCCAGTGAGGCAGGGGAGTGCTTTTATCCCCATTCTACAGATAGGGAACTGAGGCACAGAGATACCAAGTAACTAGCCTAAGATTGTACTGGAAATCTAAAACAGAGCTAGGAATTGAACCAGGAAATCCTAAGTCCCAAAGTAATACCCGACCCACCCCACCATCCTCCCTCCCACTCGGCAAGGATCGCTGCCTTAGTTTGAAATGCTAATTAAAACACAGGCCTGGCCATGTGTAGAGAATCAGACTCCAGCTAGGGTGAGCGTTCTCAGAACAACAGTGTCCCCATCACACACACTTCTCAGCTGGCCAGAAAAAAATCAGAAACACATCCACAGATGCAGAAGCAGCCAGGCCACCAAGCAGATGCAAATGTTTAAACATCTCCCAGTCAGGTACCAGTTTCAATCTGTGGCTTGCAGAACATGAGTAATTGTGCTACTGAGCTGAATGGCTCGGGAAATTTCAGGAGAGGAGTGTAGGGCTGTTTTTTTCTCCTCTCATTCCTTCCCTCTGACCGCAGAGTTATCTCTAATGTACTAGCAGAGCTCTGTTTCCTAGTCCTGTGGCTTCCAGCTCATTTGTCAAAGAGATAGATCTTTATGAAAGACTGTTAGCAGGGCATTTACTTCCCATTCCTCATCCTGAGCTGTCATCACCTTCCAAGATTAATTAAGGAAAAAGAAAAGACATCTTGTCTCCCTTTTGTTTTTTCTTTCCCTTTCTTTTTACAGCCCCTTTCCCTCCATTCATGCAGGGAATAAGTCTATGAAACAAGACAACACGCAACGTAGGATTATTTCCCTTCCTCTCTTGTGGGCAATATATTATATTTTTTTTTCTTTTTGTAAATGGAAGTGGTGGGAGATCTTTGTTTGGAAAAATCAATTCTCTCAAGTGGCCTCAGCTGCGAAAGCCAAGCAAGGAAACATCTCAAATTCATTGACTTATATCATTGCAAATGCCTGTTGCAGACTTGCAACCACAATCTCACAGGTCAGTGTTCTGTCCTCAGATTACATGCAGGTTTATATAGCACATTTCCCTGTCGTTCACTGTGTAAGCAAATGTCTGCATTTCCTTTTTAAAAGCAGTTTATTCTGACAGCACTTAGTCCTTCTCACAGGCAATCCCACTGCCCCCAGACTATTTCAGGGGTCTTCATGGCAGAGTTAACTTGTGTTGTCAAGTTATCCCTTCTGAGTTAGCCTCGCTGAAATGCAAGCAGCCAGGCCGTGACAGAAACCTGGAGTTGCTCTGTGTGCACAGGCACTGCACTCGCTCACGTGTGGCACTAAGAGTTCGAGGGGCGTAGCCCATGAGTCTTAGTGCTGCCGTAAGAGGAGTCACGCTATAATCTGTTCCCAGTGAATTGTGGAAGACGTTGTCTGTCCACTCTTGGCACAAGGTGAGAACTGTGGGAAGGCACTGGATAACTAGCAGTGCTAAAATGGAGCTAGTCTTACGTCCACGCTAGGGTGGTTGTGGTAGCCGCTTGCGTGTTAGCAGCACTAGAGTTTAGCCAGTAGTCCCTGGTGCAGGGGTGCCAGAATACGGGGGGAAACAGGGGGCCATGACTCCCCCAATTTTACCGGCTATAAGGGCAAGTGACAGCGGGAGGGGCCAGAGAGGAGCAAGTGTGTGGGGGGTTTTGGGGGGAAGAGGCAGCACAGGAGCAGGGCCTCAGTGGAAGAGGTGGTACACAGGAAGGGTCTTTGGGGAATGGGTGGCACAGGTGGGCAAGGCCACAGTTTGGGCACCTGTGGATCCCCACTTTTAGGGCGCTTCTGCTGTTCCTGCACAGCTGTGCCAGCTAACTAATGTTAAAAGTACCACTGCACTCCAGTGTGTGGTCTGTTTTTAAAAAATAATTGCAGATAGGTTATTTTTTACATTGAACTATGCCTCATCAGAGAAAACACCGTTTCCAAGCACTTTGTATGGGACCAGCTGAAAGTATCCTATCAACCTTAGTCCAGATATTAACCTTGGCACGTGAGTGACATGGAAAGGACCGTATGGCCTGGCCACTGAGTGACAAACTGGTTCATCCCCAGTAGTGCCATGGCAACTGGTCCATTGGGCCGCAGTCTGTGGTCTGATGTAGAAATGGGCACAGGTGAGGAATTTGTACTGGGAGGTGCTTTGCAATGTACCAATATCTCCATCAATTTATATCATGGACTCTAAGGCCTGGGCGACACTGAAAAGTTACATCAGTGTAGCTGCATTGATGGGGGTATGAAACATACCTCCCAGTATAGATGCAGCTAGGTCACCAGAAGAGGGCTTCTGTCAACAGAGCTAACTTGCTTTGGGGAGGTGGTCATCCTACACTGAGCAACACCTCTTCTGTCAGTGTGGGAGGCAGCTACACAATAGGGCTATGATGCCATTAGCCTAACCATGCCAGTATAGTCTCCATAGTGTAAACATACTCATAGCAGCTGCAAGCGTATCCAGTGCCATAGATCACAAAGCAAACCACTGAGACAGTTCTGGAGGCTGCTTTTTGCCCACTGACTCATACAGATGAAGATAATGTACCACAATTCACAGCCTCTAGGCTTCAAGCACCCATGAGCATTTGATGCCTCTATCCAGCCCATGGGGCATCTCCTGCAAGCCAGTAGTGATGCATCATGTTTAACTGAACGGTCAAGGAGAAATTACATATGTTACACGGCTCATCTTCTGAGGCAGCACTATAATTAATGGTACCTCTTACTCCATACAACCACAGGCTCATTACCGATGTCTTTTTTTGCAGGCAAGGAACTGAATCTCCTATTCTGCCAGCTCTGAGTTCCAGTAATGGAACAAAACCCACAAACGCAGATATGCAGGAGAGAAAAGAGTGCAAGATGAAAGGGTGTTTGACCAATGCAAAGGAGTTTTCTGGGCAGATCTATGAGCAATTGACTGGGCTCAGTCTACTCCAGACCCATCCCAACTCTCGGATTACACTCACCAGCAGATTAATTACACCATAATGGTAACTATTAAGAGCACCCGTACTGAATAAAGGCCAGAAGCTTGGAGCAAACATAAGCTGAAGCTTCAGATGGGTCAAACATTCCAGCTGCCAGAACATCTAGTCTTCAGTGGATCCACCATACACACCGGTTTCAGAGTAGCAGCCGTGTTAGACTGTATCCACAAAAAGAAAAGGAGGATTTGTGGCACCTTAGAGACTAAAAAATTTATTTGAGCATAAGCTTTCATGAGCTACAGCTCACATCATTGGATGCATGTAGTGGAAAATACAGTGGGGAGATTTTATATACACAGAGAACATGAAACAATGGGTGTTTCCATACACACTCTAACAAGAGCAATCAGGTAAGGTAAGCTATTACCAGCAGGAGAGCGGAGGGGCAGGGGGCGGAAACCTTTTGTAGTGATAATCAAGGTTGACCATTTCCAGCATTTGACAAGAACATGTGAGGAACAGTGGTGGGGGGGAGGGAATAAACATGGGGAAATAGTTTTACTTTGTGTAATGACACATCCACTCCCAAGTTAATTGTATCCAGTTTGCAAATTAATTCCAATTAAGCAGTCTCTCGTTGGAGTCTGGTTTTGATGTTTTTTTTGTTGAAGAATTGCCACTTTTAGGTCTGTAATCGAGTGACCAAAGAGATTGAAGTGTTCTCTGAGTGGTTTTTGAATGTTATAATTCTTGACGTCTGATTTGTGTCCATTTATTCTTTTACGTAGAGACTGTCCAGTTTGACCAATGTACATGGCAGAGGGGCATTGCTGGCACATGATGGCATATATCACATTGGTAGATGTGCAGGTGAACGAGCCTCTGATAGTGTGGCTGATGTGATTAGGCCCTATGATGGTGTCCCCTGAATAGATATGTGGACAGAGTTTGCAACGGGCTTTGTTGCAAGGATAGGTTCCTGGGTTAGGGTTTTTGTTGTGTGGTGTGTGGTTGCTGGTGAGTATTTGCTTCAGGTTGCAGGGCTGTCTGTAGGCAAGGACTGGCCTGTCTCCCAAGATCTGTGAGAGTGATGGGTCATCCTTCAGGATAGGTTGTAGATCCTTGATGATGCATTGGAGTGGTTTTAGTTGGGGGCTGAAGGTGACGGCTAGTGGCGTTCTGTTATTTTCTTTGTTGGGCCTGTCCCGTAGTAGGTGACTTCTGGGTACTCTTCCGGCTTTGTCAATCTGTTTCTTCACTTCAGCAGGTGGATACTGTAGTTGTAAGAACACTTGATAGAGATCTTGTAGGTGTTTGTCTCTGTCTGAGGCATTGGAGCAAATGCGGTTGTATTGTAGAGCTTGGCTGTAGACAATGGATCGTGTGTTGTGGACTGGATGAAAGCTGGAGGCATGTAGGTAAGCATAGCGGTCAGTAGGTTTCCAGTATAGGGTCTCTCCTTCTGCCCCTCCACCCCCACGAACATGATACAGTTCTGTGGTGACCTAGAATCCTATTTTCGATATCTCTGATTCAAGGAATATTTCCAACACACCTCTGAACAACACACTAACCCACAGAGACCTTCCTACCAACACTACAAAAAGAAGGATTCTGGGTAGACTCCTCCTGAAGGTCGAAACAAGAGACTGGTTTCTTCAGCGTTGGTTGGACTAATGTGTGTTTGGAGGAGGAAGGGAGGAGTCCTTCCCTGAAATGAGGTGTTGGCTTTTCTAATTAGAAGTGCACCAGTTGCTTATGACTCTTTCACCAGCCGGGAGGACATGGGTCAGATTCATGAGACTTGGGTTGAGAGACGGTTAGGGTGTTGAGTACTTCTTGCGGGGTGAATTCACTGACCTTTGGGTGTGCAGGAAATCTGTTGGGTGACCATTGTAGGGGCAGAAGTCTTCCAAAAGGTTGGTGATCTTTTCTATGGGATAACTGTAAGTCTGAGGAAACTGAGGGAAAATATCATTCAGATCCCTCCTAGAAGCCTCACTCCTGACATTTTGCCTATGAGAAGTGAGTGAGGAGAAGAGGGAGGGAAAGTATCACTTGCCTTAGTGAGGGATGATCTCATCATTGTCACCTCACTGATATGTGCACTGGAATCACTGCTGTTTCCTGTGAGGGTGGGAGGAATCAGGGAGATTGCACTCCCATCCCTCTGGCCCATTCCCTCCTCATGCCCAGATCCTTGGGCCTAAAGAGAAGCCTCTCTGCACTGGGGAGATGGGGGATGGTATTGCAGAGATGGCTAGATTGGCTGAGTGCATAGACCCTTTTGCGCTGGGATTTCATCCGTCTGCAGAAATAAAAGTCTGGCTTTATATGACAAAGTGGTAGAGGTAGGATTTGAAAGCAGTGGCATTGAGGAGTTCAAAGCTGAAAACAATTTGGAGTCAAACCAGCTGGGAGGAAGAATTTAAATCAGAAAAAAATGAATTATAATTGGGAATTGTTTAAGGACACTTTACTAGAAGCCCCAAAAGCCACAATTGCACAGTAGAGGAAGAAGACTGTATTGGTTAAAAAACTGACCTGATTTAGAGAGGAAGTAAAAGTGGATACAAATTTTATATAAATAAACAAACTGAAGAAAGGGGAAGTTGATAGTCATGAGTATAAATCAGAAGCTAGGAAGTATAGAAAATTAATAAGTGAAGCAAAGGAACACAAGAAGAAATCTATACCTAGCAGAGTTAAAGACAAGAAGAAACAGTTCTTTAAGTATATTAGAAACAAAAGAATCCTCAAAATGGCATTGGTCCATTACTAGATGGAAGAGGTAGAATATTCAATAATAATGGAGAAAAGGCAGAAATGTTCAATACATAGTTCTGTTCTGTCTTTGGGACATATATGTAACTCTGTGTGTCATTTGTAGTCTGCCATCAATACCATGCAAGATAACAGTGCAGCTAACATGGGACTTGATTAATAAAGAATTAAAGGAAGGTAATATAATTAATGCAAATCAACATGGTTTATGGAAAATAGGTGCCTATTAGGCAAACTAACTTGATATCTTTTTTTTAATGAGATTACAAGTTTGGTTGATAATGTTAACAATGCTGATGTAATATATTCAGACTTCTGTAAGGTATTTCATTTGGTACCACATAACATTTTGATTAAACAAATAGGAAGATAAAATTAACATGGCAGACATTAAATGGATTAAAAGCTGGCTAACTGATAGGTTTGAAAGTGTAATTGTAAATGGGGAGTCATCATAGAACAAGTGAGTTTCTAGTGTGGTTCTGCAGGAATCAGTTCTTGGCCCTACTCTATTTAACATTCTTATTAACAACTTGGAAGAAAACATAAAATCATCACAGTTAAAGTTTGCAGATGACACAAATATTGGGGGAGGTAAATAATGACGAGGACAGGTCACTGATACAGAGTGATCTGGATCACTTGGTAAACTGGGCGCAAGCAAACAATATGCATTTTAATATGGCAGGTTTCAGAGTAACAGCCGTGTTAGTCTGTATTCGCAAAAAGAAAAGGAGTACTTGTGGCACCTTAGAGACTAACCAATTTATTTGAGCATAAGCTTTCGTGAGCTACAGCTCACTTCATCGGATGCATACTGTGGAAAGTATAGAAGATCTTTTTATACACACAAAGCATGAAAAAATGGGTGTTTATCACTCTCCTTACACTTCATACACATTGTAAGGAGAGTGATCACTTTAGATAAGCTATTACCAGCAGGGGTGGGGGGAGAGAAAACCTTTTGTAGTGGTAAACACCCATTTTTTCATGCTTTGTGTGTATAAAAAGATCTTTTGTACTTTCCACAGTATGCATCCGATGAAGTGAGCTGTAGCTCATGAAAGCTTATGCTCAAATAAATTGGTTAGTCTCTAAGGTGCCACAAGTACTCCTTTTCTTTTATTTTAATATGGCTAACTGTAAATAAATGTAGAAACTAAGAATGTCATCCATACTTATAGGATGGGGGCTCTATCCTGGGAAGCAGTGACTCTGAAAAATATTTGGGGGTCAGGGTGGAACTTCAGTTGAACATGAGCTCTCAGTGTGACATTCTGTCCAAAAGGGCTAATGCAATTCTGGGATGAATAAACAGGGGAATTTCAAGTCAGAGTAGAGAAATTAGTTTACCTCTGTATTAGGCACCAGTGCGACCACTGCTGGAATAGTGTGTTCAGTTCTGGTGCCCACAATTCAAGAAGGAGGTTGATAAATTGGAGAAGTGTCAGAGAAGAGCCACAAGAATGATTAAAAGATTAGAAAACCTGCCTTATAGTGATAGACTCACTCTATTTAGCTCAATGTATTTAGCGTCACAAAGAGAAAGTTAAGGGGTTACTTGATCATAGTCTCTAAGCATCTACATGGGAAACAAATATTTAATAATGGGCTCTTCAATCTAGCAGCTCAATCTAATATTATCGAACGACTTCAAGTTGAAGCTAGACAAACTGAGACTGGAAATAAGGCCTAAATTTATAACAGGGAAGGTAATTAACCACTGAAACAATTTACAAAGGGGCACGGTGGATTGTCCATCACTGACCATTTTTAAATCAAGACTGGATGTTTTCCTGAAAGCTCTGCTCTAGGCATTGTTTTGGGGCAGTTCTGTCACCTGTGAGATACAGGGGGGTCAGACTAGATGATCACAATGCTCTCTTATGGCCTTGGAGTCTATAAACGGTCTCTTGGAGCCTGACTCCCGAAGGCCCTGATGCAAATTTTTATCGAAGTCAATGGAAGGACTCTTACTAACTTTGAGTCCAGCCCTAAACCAGGGCTTGTTGGAGCCAATATTTTCTAAAGTAACAAACAAAAAGCTGAAACAAAACAGCATATCACGTGTAAGACCAGATCCTCCACTCGTGTAAACTGGCATAGACCAACTGTAGTCAATGGAGCTGAACTGATTTACACTAGCTAAGGATCTGGCCCAACATGCTGGTCATTTGAGCAAAGGAAATAGCTGCTGTAATTAGATCTGGAGCATGATTATCCAAAGGGAACTGAGAAATGAATGTGAGTGACAGGTTTTTCCAGGATAACTGGTGTTATTAATGTTCTTCTTGCCACCAGTGATGGGCACAGGGGATTTGCATAGCCTTAAAGTCTGGTTTATTGTGTGGGGGAAATGAGGGCTGCAAGCTAAGTAGCTAGATGGCAATCTGCTGTTCTGCGTGCCTGTGAAGATAGCTTAAGCCAAAAGAACCCAAGGCACACATGTGACCCACATACAATGGGAATAAGAAAAGTGTACCTGTTGCATGTCTGTCTTCAGAGTGTGGGGTCAAATTGTGACCTCACCATTCTCACCGGTGAGGAGTTACTCACACACGCAGTTCTAGTGACTTCTGTCCAACTACTTGAGCATATAACTGGTCATCAGTGGGAGACAAAAGATGTCTCTAGCTAATAGTGCCAAATCTTGGACTCAGCATACAGCCGGCTGGGACCCTACGGTTTGACCCTGCCTTCTCTTTAAGTGTGGGATGAGTGTATGTGGGTGTGTGTACAGAAAAAAAGGAAAGCTCCAATTCAGAACGAGTCTGCGCACATTCAGAGCACACTGCAAGAATCAAAAAGCCTGTCCTCTGTAAAGCAAGCTGCTATGTGGCTTGGCAACCTTCCCTTTGAAATCCACCTCCAAACTCATTCTTCAGTAAAAGAAGATACCCCAGGGAGATGCAGAGAATACAGTCCCACTCCAACATCACAGTGTTCCTACTAATGCTTGTATATCACAGCTTTGGTACCACAATAAAGAGCATTTAGCTATTCATGGTAAGACTGGTAGACATGCTAATCAATTCACTGCAGGCCTCAAAAAATAAGGGACCAAGTCTTGGTAAAGTTGGATCATATGCCAGCAGCTCCATGCAGCCCCTAGGGCATGTGGGGGGGAGAGAGTGGTTGTAGCTAGAGTACACTGCTTGCTGGTTATCTCTAGCTGGCAGATGTGCCCTTGGGGTTCGTTTTTAGATTGAACAGAGTTTAGAGCAGCCCCCAGGCTTTCTGAACCTATACTAGTGCCAGGGTGGTCATCAAACAGAGAATCCCTGACCACACTGCTGTCCCACCTCCAAGCTGAGCAGACATTGGCCCCAGCAGAAAACCCAATGTATATAATGGCTTTAGCTTTGGAGCCCCCTTTCATGCTATGGAACACCCTCATTTACATTTTAAAAAGTTAACAGGTACCCAGGTGTTAGTGGGAATGGTCCCTCTTTGCAGCTGGGATGGAGCCCATGAAATAATCTAGTGGAAAGAACTTTACTTATAAGAGTGAAACTTGCAATTTCTCTCTACATTCAGAATGCACCTGTTTGTGAAATAGCAGCTTGGTGAATTAAAAGAACAGAACATGCTGTCTGAGCCATAGTTTATTATGGAAAGAAATCACTATGACCCTTTGTTCTCATAAGGAATAATAAACGAATAGGTAATGATGGGGCTAGCAACACAACACAAGGACAGATGAAAAGAAAAACAAAATCCATCAGGAATGAGAATAATAAAGTAATGAGGGGATTCTGTACAAAATGGAAATGAGAAAGTGGCTTATGCACAGTGTGCATGGGAAAAGAATAATACATGCAAATGGGGCAGAGGCCCAGAGGGCTATTATATGAGCAAATACAGCTTACAAGACCCAAATGATAGAAGGAGAAGTTACAATATGAACAGTGGTTAAGTTCTGAGCTACATCAGAGCTGTTTCACAGGACTGAGTCTCACCCTTCTGGAACCCAGGGCCTTTTGCAGTTGTTTCTCAACATTTGCAGACACTCATAAAATGCTTTTATTAGAGCTGGTTGGAAGATGGGGTCTTTTCTGACAGATTATTTTAATTAAACTGATTTTTTCCCCAAAGCTTTTATGTGGGAAATTTTGGCTTTTAATTTAAACTGAAAACTTTCATCTGAAAATTGCTGAAAACCCCAACAGTTTTGGTTGACATCTTGGATGAAAAATTTCAAGTGTCAAGTTTTTGGTTTTCCAACAAAAAACAATTTTTTATTATTTATTTACATGAAAACACGTTTCCCATGAAAATCTTTTGGGGATGTGGAAAATGTTGACAGAAAATATTTTCAAGCAGCCCTAGATTTTATTAATTGTAGTCAACATGGACTTTCCATCCCCACTTCCCCTTTGTAGCATTTGACAGGTGTTCTATGTTTTTTTCCCCCCAATGGCTAGGATGGCACATGAAAATTGCTGTGGTGACAGCTGCTGTCCAGCTGGCAGACAGGGGGTGGGTTAATCCCTTACAATCCCTATCCTCCCATGGAATCATTTTATTTAAAGTATCCACCCTTTTGCTTCATTCCAAAATCACAACCCCTCTCCCCTCCCCACCCCTCCCCCGCCCTGCCATGAATGAGCTCCAAGAGACACAGGGAAATATAACCCCTTTCCTGAATGTACAAACATAAATAAATGTAATCTTTGTGCGTGTGCACAAAATATACAAACCACAGAGCAGTGGTGGACAATCTGCAGCCTGTCAGGATAATCTGTTGGCAGGTCGCCAGACAGTTTGTTTATATTTGCACAGCCGCCCGCAGCTCCCAGTGGCCGCGGTTCACTGTTCACGGCCAATGGGAGCCGCGGGAAGCAGCAGCCAGCACATCCGCAGGAACGACGAACCACAGCCACTGGGAGCTGTGGGTGGCCGTGCAAATGTAAACAAACTGTCTGGTGGCCCAACAGTGGATTACCCTGATGGGCTCTCTGCAGCCTGCAGGTTGCCCACCACTGCTACAGAGCAAGATCAGGTCCATGTAAAACAAGCCAGTGTAAAGTGCAAGGATATTAATGGTTACAAAAGGAATGGGCCTTCACTATTTGGGCAAAATCAACTTACTCAGATAAAAAACAAAAAAACACTTTAAATCTAGGTTTAGTGAAAGGCACAGCTGGAAAGCTACAGGATCATACATTTCTTAAGGCTTGCTGTGTACTGAACACTTGAAGAAACCTTTAAGAAAGGCTTTTAAAAGAATTAGAACCAGGGATTTTCACCTGTAGGATTAGCAAATGGATTGTAGAAACTGTATGGATTCCTAGAACTGATGGAAGTATGAGGATTTGAGGGAACTATAAAATCTCTACAAACCTAGGGTTACCATGTTTCAGGTAACCAAAAAGAGGACACTGCCAGAGCTGGGAGGGGGTGGAGGTGGGAACTGGAGGGGGGGTGTGTACTAGGAGTGGGGACCCGGGGCCTCACACTTGAGGAGAGGAGGGGAAGTGGCGCTCCCTGTCACAGTGGCAGGGTGACTAGCACAGGCTCGGAATGCAGCAAAGGCTGTCAGTCAGGGCATCCATGTGGGAATCTCCCTTTCCCCAGGGCTGGGAGCCGGGTGGACAGGAACCGGTAGCTGCGAGGGACCAACCAGATGTGGATGCAGGGGAGGGACCTATCAGGAAGTGGGCCAAATGGCATTCTTTCTGAGCTGCAACACCTGCTCTGCAAAAAACCCAGCACATTGCCTCTTATTTGAAAAATCTGCCTGGACAAAGAGAGGAGGCTCAAAAGGCAATGTCTGGGAAAACCCAGATGTATGGTTACCTGATACAAACCTCTGTCTGAAAGGTGATCAGGAGCTACTTTCCAACCTGTGGATTTGAGGGAACTTGGCATTTGGATTCCCCCGCCCCTCCAAAAAAGAAAGAATGTTAGTGAAATATTTTGAACCTCATTGGAATATAGCCAGTTACTAAAATACCTTATATTTTTGGTCAACTTTGCAAAACTTGAAAGCAAGCAAGCTTTGATGAAGAACCCTTTTGTTTAAAGATGGTCAAGATATTTAAAATGTTAAATGAAATCTGGAAAAAAGTGAAATTATTTCCCTGGTTTTTGGACCAACCCGACAGAGCTGGTTGAATATTTGACAAGTTTTTAAAATGTCAAGTTACGGAAAAGGAAAAAAAAATAGTAACTTTTTCCATTAAATATTTTTCCCTTTTTTGTCCACTTTGTCCTTTTACAAAAATTCCACTCTGCACTAATGTTACCCCTTCCCGCCTCTGTCAAGGGACACATACCAGACACTCTTTTGTTCTGGATTTATGCAGCACCTAGCATATGGGGTCCTGGTCCATGTCTGGACTCCTGGATGCTGCAGTATTACTCCTGTACTACTAAATCGCTGTCAAGACTGCTTCTCTCTGGACTCATGCATGCAACGCTACACAACGACTAGAGAAGAGTATTGGCTGTCACTGGACGTAGTGCGAGGAACACCAGGAGCTGGGAGTCCTGGTGCCACAGGTGAAGAATACAGATCACACTATCATCACTCCGAGATCTAGAACCATGCTGGAGAGGATCTTGAAGGATGCCATCCGCTGCCAATAGGTGGAAAACCTGAAACGGAAGCTGGACCAAAGCAAGGTGTTCGAGGTAACATGCAAGTGGGACGCCAACAACCACTTCCTCCCGGGGGCAGCTTCACCCAATTTGCCAACTGGAGGTACATCAACTGCGTCCCACTGAGCGGAGCCGTCTACCACGGGAATCAGGATAAGTGATGCAGGAAGTGCAGAAAATGCAGTTATGCCAGCGAGACTCTACCCCACGTCCTGTGTAGCTGCAAGCCCCATTCCAGAGTCTAGCAGCTGCGACACAACACTATCCAAGCTCGCCTAATCAGAGCCATCCCGCCACCCGTGGGGAAGGTTGCTGTAAACTCTGCCATCCCCGGAACCAACAGCCCATGGTGACTGGACATCGTCTTCACCCACGAGGACCAGAAGAAGATCATCATGGTGGATATCACAGTGCCATTCGAGAACAGGACCCCAGCCTTCCACAATGCCTGAGCTCGAAAGGTAGAGAAATATTCGCCTCTGGCCCAAACCTTGAGAGCTAAGGATTACCAGGTCCAGACTCATGCACTGATTGTCGGAACCTTAGCTGCATGGGACCCCGGTAACGAGCGAGTGCTGAGAGAATGCAGAATCGGTCAACGCTACACTTGGTTGATGTGGCAACTCATGGTGTTGGATGCCATCAGGTGGTCGAGGGACATCTACATAGAACACATCACCAGACATTGGCAATACCATGAGGGATGAGCTGGACTGCCAATGAGAAGAGCGGTCAGGAAAGTAACTGAAATACTTTCCTCATGGATTGTATTTTCTAAATGGACAACCAACCTAATTCTCAATTACTGAGGGACAGTCGCCACTCATTGATCTATTTTGCTTTCCACAACCAAATCTCTGTACAACTTTTCATGAGTGATGTACCTGAGTATTCAGATTCTAATATTTAAACTGTATTGTCAAATCTATTCACATAAATTTGGGTTATTGCTGATTATATACTCTATGTATCATATGACTTTTAAAAACAAACTTTTTAACAAACAAACTGGATAATCTATACCCAGATGTACAGACACTCTTTCCACAATCTATGTATTATATAACTTTTTTAACATTAGCTTTAATAAATTTGTTTAAAGGTTTAGCTGGGAGGGCTTGAAGTTCAATTGTAGATTCCCAGATTCCAAGTCCAGAAGGGACCAGTGGGATCTAGTCTCACCTCCTGTCTAACACAGCGCACAGAACTGCCCCAAAATAATTCTTAGAGCAGATCTTTTAAAAAAGTAGCCAATCTTGATGAAGTCTGTTAAGTGGGAATGAAAACCAGACATGACTAGGGAGGGGTCATTCAAGCCTTGGCCAGGGCCAATATGGTTTCAGCCTCCTGCTGAGACCGTAGTGTTAAATTACATGTTTTTTTATGGCGCTTGGTTGTGTGTGAGTTTGGAGGACACAGATGGACCTCCACTCACATTCTTGTTATCGGGTTGACATGACTGGAGTGGCATGAGTCGGGTGGAACTAAAAGGAATACTTTTAATTGCCAAAAAAGCAAAACTAAAATTCCTGTGTGCCACTGTTATTGTTTAACACAGATCAAAGCTAAAACAGGATTAATTGCAGCTTGGGTGTACGTTCACCCAGCTCCACAATCTATACATTTGCACTGCCAAGTCCACAGGTCAGTCAAGGAATCCATGCTAGATGGCAGGGTAGATCTCATCATAAAAAAAGAATGAATTAAAAAAGAGAAAAAAAACAATTAACAACCCATGATGAATTCGTCCTTTGCTGTGATCTTAGCAGAATCCCAGCCCCACACCTCCCCTCCCATCACCACTAATGAAAAAATACCTGATCCTCTCAACCGATTCCTTGTTTCAATATATGTCTTTGAAAGCCAACCCTTCTGTAAATGGTAATGTCATTAATGATTCAGGGACATATCTCTGTCTGTAGACAAATCACACCCAGCTAGCCCTCTCTCCCCCACCCCCTAAATTAAACCCATCTACTACCTTCCTCCCACATACCTGTGGCCTAGTATTGTGCAATTAATGTCATTATTTCACTGGAGATCAAGGGCAAGAAGCAAAAGTGGTAATAAAAGGGTCCTGGAAGAGTGTGAATGAGTCCACGGAAGAGAGGAGATGAATAAAAAGAAAAGGCACAGAGAGGGAGGAAATGAAAAAAAAGATTAAAAGAAGGGAAACAGAAAAGAGAAATGAGCCAAGGTCAAATTCCTTGGGGTGGGAGCCCCGGTCTCCCCAGCTCTGTTTTAATCTCTTCCCTTTCCCCCTCAAAATACCCATTTTTATTAGCCTCCCTTTGGCTTGTTTGTTTGTTCTCAGCAGCTGCCTCTTCGCTCAGTGACAAACGCACTCTCAATCTTCTCCGTAACAAATGGAGCACAGGCCAGGCAATGCACGCTTTCCTGCCGGAGATGATCTGGGAGACAAAGGGCCTGTGGATGCAATTATTCAAATTGCAACTATTGGGAACAAAAAAAGGCGGGAGGGCAGGCAAAGAAAATACACGTCCTGAAGAATGCGCCTCAGCTGGTGTCTGGGTTATTATTCATGGCCCCATCATATGCCATTAGGGGGGCCCTGCTCATATGTAATTGCATATGGTCATTGCAATGACCAGGATGGCCTGTGTTATTCTGGAAGGCTGGAGTGTGTTTTAAATAGAAGGAGGGCCCTGCTGGTGCTGTTGTGAACCCACATCTCACAATCAGGGGAAGCCCCAAAGCTTGTCTCTCTCCCAACAGAAATTGGTCTAATAAAAGATATTTTTTCCTCCAGCTTCTCTCTCTAATCAGCATTAGACAGAACCTTTGAGGAGAGGAGGTCTGCGAAGGCTACTCCAGAGACTGGGCATAAGCTATTTGAAAGCAGAAAAAAATATCCCTTCTTTAAAGAGAATTGGGTGAACTCGTGGGGCTAGGGTTGCCAACTTTATACTCACACAAAACCAAACACCCTTGCTTGCCCCACCCCTCCTCTGAGGCCCTACCCCTTCTCACTCCATCTCCCCTCCCTCTGTCACTTGCTCTCCTCACCTTCACTCACTCTCTCATTTTCACTGGGACAGCTCAGGGGGTTGGGGGGCCGGAGGGGGTGAGGGTTCCAGCTGGGGGTGCGGGCTCTGGCGTGAGGCCAGAAATTAGGAGTTCAGGATGTGGGAGGGGGCTCTGGGGTGGAACAGAGGCAGGGGGTTGGGGTGTGGGAGGGGTATGGGATCCGGGCTGAGGGTTTGGGTTCTGTGGTAGGGCCAGAAATGAGGGGTTCACAGTGCAGGAGGGGGCTCTGGACTGGGACAGGGGGTTTGGGGAGGGAGGTGAGAGCTCCGGCTGGGGGTGCGGCCTCTGGTATGGTGCTGGGGATGAGGGATTTGGGGTGTAGGAGGGTGCTCCAGGCTGGGACCAAGGGGTTCAGAGGGCAGGAGGGGGATCAAGGCTGGGAAAAGGGGTTGGGGCTCGGGGAGGTGAGGGCTCTGGCTGGGGGTGTGGGCTCTGGGGTTGAGGGATTTGGGGTGCAGGAGGGTGCTCCAGGCTTGGACTAAGGGGTTCGGAGGCAGGAGGGGGATCAGGGCTGAGGCAGGGGGTTGGAGTGTGGGAGGGGGTCAGGGGTGCAGGCTCCAGGCAGCACTTACCTCAGCCGGCTCCTGGAAGGAGTGACACATCCCCCCTACGTCTCCTATGTGGAGGTGTGGCCAGGCAGCTCTGTGTGCTGCCCTGTCCGCAGGCACCATCCCCACAGCTCCCATTAGCCGTGGTTCTTGACCAATGAGAGCTGCGAAACAGGCAATTGGGGAAGGGGCAGCACATGGAGTTCCCTGGCTGCCCCTATGCCTAGGAGCCAGAAAGGGGACATGCCGCTTTTCTGGGAGCTGCGCGCAGCCACGGCAGGAAGGGAGCCTGCCTTAGCCCTGCTGCACCACCGACTGGACTTTTCACGGCCTGGTCAGCAGTTGTCTAGGTTCTTCCCCCACTCTGAACTCTAGGGTACAGATGTGGGGACCTGCATGAAAACTTCCTAAACTTACTTTCACCAGCTTAGGTTAAAACTTCCCCAAGGTACAAATTAATTTTATCCCTTGTCCCTGGATCTCCACTGCCACTACCAAACTCTAACTGGGTTTACTGGGAAACGTAGTTTGGACACGTCTTTCCCCCCAAAATCCTCCCAACCCTTGCACCCCACTTCCTGGGAAAGGTTTGGTAAAAATCCTCACCAATTTGCATAGGTGACCACAGACCCAAACCCTTGGATCTGAGAACAATGAAAAAGCATTCAGTTTTCTTACAAGAAGACTTTTAATAGAAGTAAAGAAATCCCCTCTGTAAAATCAGGATGGTAGATACCTTATAGGGTAATTAGATTCAAAACATAGAGAATCCCTCTAGGCAAAACCTTAAGTTACAAAAAAGACACACAGACAGGAATGGTTTCAGAGTAACAGCCGTGTTAGTCTGTCTTTGCAAAAAGAAAAGGAGTACTTGTGGCCCCTTAGAGACTAACCAATTTATTTGAGCATGAGCTTTCGTGAGCTACAGCTCACTTCATCGGATGCATACCGTGGAAACTGCAGTAGACATTATATACACACAGAGACCATGAAACAATACCCCCTCCGACCCCACTGTCCTGCTGGTAATAGCTTATCTAAAGTGATCATCAAATTGGGCCATTTCCAGCACAAATCCAGGTTTTCTCATCCTCCGCCCCCCCCCCGCACAAACTCACTCTCCTGCTGGTAATAGCCCATCCAAAGTGACCACTCTCTTCACAATGTGTATGATAATCAAGGTGGGTCATTTCCAGCACAAATCCAGGTTCTCTCACTCCCTCACCCCCCTCCAAAGACCACACACACAAACTCACTCTCCTGCTGGTAATAGCTTATAAAATAGATTATCATACACATTGTGAAGAGATGTTTCAGAGTAACAGCCGTGTTAGTCTGTATTCGCAAAAAGAAAAGGAGTCCTTGTGGCACCTTAGAGACTAACCAATTTATTTGAGCATGAGCTTTCGTGAGCTACAGCTCACTTCATCAGATGCATCTGATGAAGTGAGCTGTAGCTCACGAAAGCTCATGCTCAAATAAATTGGTTAGTCTCTAAGGTGCCACAAGGACTCCTTTTCTTATTGTGAAGAGAGTGGTCACTTTGGATGGGCTATTACCAGCAGGAGAGTGAGTTTGTGTGTGTGGGGGGGGCGGAGGGTGAGAAAACCTGGATTTGTGCTGTAAATGGCCCAATTTGATGATCACTTTAGATAAGCTATTACCAGCAGGACAGTGGGGTGGGAGGGGGTATTGTTTCGTGGTCTCTGTGTGTATATAATGTCTACTGCAGTTTCCACGGTATGCATCCGATGAAGTGAGCTGTAGCTCACGAAAGCTCATGCTCAAATAAATTGGTTAGTCTCTAAGGTGCCACAAGTACTCCTTTTCTTTTTGCACAGACAGGAATAGTCATTCTATTCAGCACAGTTCTTTTCTCAGCCATTTAAAGAAATCATAAGCTAACACATACCTAGCTAGATTACTTACTAAAGTTCTAAGACTCCATTCCTGGTCTATGCCCGGCAAAAGCAGCATACAGACAGACACAGACCCTTTGTTTCTCTCCCTCCTCCCAGCTTTTGAAAGTATCTTGTCTCCTCATTGGTCATTTTGGTCTGGTGCCAGCGAGGTTACCTTTAGCTTCTTAACGCTTTACAGGTGAGAGGATTTTTCCTCTGGCCAGGAGGGATTTTAAAGGGGTTTACCCTTCCCTTTATATTTATGACAGCAGTGGTGACCGGAGCCACCAGGGTCTCTTTTCGACCTGGTGTTCCAGTCAAAAAACAGACACCTGGCAACCCTATGTGAGGCTCAGACAGCTGTAATGAACCCTCATATTTGCAGCTGCTGGCCAAAGTCAACCTCTGGCTTCCTCCTCTGTTCTGTATCGCTGTCCAAGGTATGCTTGTGCCATTTGTGGAAGGGGTGACTGTGGTGAGAGGTAGTTGTGAGAGCTTGGCAAGTCTTCTCAAAACTAGAGGATCAGGCCAAGAGCTTAAGGCTAGGAGATAAGGGCATGAGGCTCTGGGAAGTCACTGTTTTGCCAACCAAGCCTTGTGGGCCTGATGTCAGGGCCCTGGGAGGTCAGTTCCTGTTTCATGGACAGCATGAGGTCATGAGGGTATCTGGATAACAGGAACTAGAAAAAACAGAGATGAACCATCCATTGAACCACTTCCTACTCCACAGCCAGAAAAACATTGTTCTAGATCATCTAGGTGATGCCAATGCAGGTTCCCTGCTGGAAGGGCAGTTGGACAGACGTGAGGCTCGCTACTTCATCAACTGTTTTCTTTGGAGCTGCTCATCAGGGCACGTCTCTCTGTTCCTTCTCTGTTCTATTCAGTGCCACTCTCATGGCTGTTGGGTCTGGGGTGGCAGCAGGTAGGGAATCGCGTGGACACTGACAGTGATGAGAGTTTGGTATCCCAAGCAGACCAGAAGATCAAAACAATACCCCAGAGTCAATCTCCAGGCAGAAGCCTGAGGTTAGGTCTTTGTGCTTACAAGCTTCCTAGAGACCACTGTTTCACCCAGACCTGCCCTAGTGTAGGGCTCATACCAGAGCAGAAGCCTCTAGCAGGTGCCTGCCTGGTCTACCTTAGTCCCATAGGTCTGTTGTCATGGCATAGGTCTGCGCTCAGCGCCTCACTTGTCACCGTGAAGCTGATGCAGGGGTGTCACAAGGGCAGACAAAGTAGGATGTCTAAGATCTGGGGATTTCTTGGAGGTTGCCTCACCCCACCTCACCTCACCCCCTCACACACATTGTACAATTTCTTTGATTAAATGAGGAAAATGGATCTTCAGTTCAAGTGAATGTGGAGACATACAGTAACCGATTACCTGTCTTCTCTGCAGCTGCCTGACTGACCCCTTGCTGCCCTACCTCAGCTACCAAGGGGCTGTGAGTGACTATGCTGGCATGGAGGGAGACACTGGCATGAAGTTTGCCTGGGCCATCCTTAGCTGCATAGTAGAAAGAGCTAGATTCAGCTGGTCATATGGTAGGAAGGAATTCCTTCTGGGGCACTCAGAAGACCTTCCCCACAGCCCAAGGGAGGGGTGCACTTAGCCACCCCTCCCCGAAAAGGTGTGGCATACTCACCCTCACATGGCAGTGCAGTGCACACCAGGGGAGTAATTCCTGCCCTCTTCTGCTCTACCCCTCCCAGCCAACTGCGCACCACTGTAAGGGGGAAGAATTGCAAGAGACTTTCAAAGGAACTCTAGATGCTTTTAAAAGACTCCCCCAGGCAGGCTCATCCCTAAGAACCAAAAATTTGCATTATTCCATAGTTATGGTTTTAATGCATAATCTTGCAACGTACTTTATTGCTTTCACTAAAAACCCATCTTACATTTATAATGTTAACAAACATATTTAGCCTCAACAAATCTGATTTGATTTCCAGATCTGTTCCCTGCTGCTTAGTTCCAAGGAAGCTTTACATGCCACACAAAATCCTTCTTCAATCAATATTGACACATAAATATGAGGCATTGAAGGTGGGGGAAATAGAGGCTAGCACTTCTGATGAAGCACTGGAAGGTGTCACACAAGAAAAACAGTCCCAGGAAAGTTATTTCCCCAGAGCTAGCCAGGCCAAATCCCTAGCAAAATTATCCCTGCCCCATCCGCCAGTTTACTTTCTGACACCAGACTAATCTCATTAAAGGTTGTAAAGGATTTGGCTAATGCTGTATAAGCACTATAATAGGACATGACACATTTAAAATGATAGATGAACCCATCCCCATTTCATGACAGACACCAGTCTTGAGTATAAACATTACATCAGGCTGTCTCCAATGCTGGAGAAAGTCTGCCACTGGTCTGTCCTACCACAGTATCAGTGTTTGCCTATCAGAAGGACATTTTTATAGCAGCACCTTACCTCCCAGCTGCAATGACTGATCACTTCCTGGACACAGAGGAAAAGTGAAGTTTTCCTACCAGCCGAGGCATTGCCAGGATTATAGCAGTGACACTTGTTTAAGCAATTATCCTAATGTTTATAGACATCCTGTTTACAATGGATGACCAGAACAGCTGGGCATATCGTTCTGTCCCTTCCATGCTAAGCATGGTACCAGCAGTACTTAGATAGAAGATCTTCCAAAGGCACAAAGGGTAGTTAGCTGTCCAATTGGCATTGAAAGTCATTGAGAGTTGGGTGCTTATGTCTCCTTCGAGCTTTTGAAAATCTCCATAGTAACTATTTTCTTCCTTCTGTATTTCTCATATTAGTGTATTTTACTGTTTGAATACCTCTTTATCTGGAAACAAATCATTAGGTTAGAGTCTTCTTTCAGACTGGTGTCAGTCAAGAATAACTATTCAAGTCATTGGAATTATGCCAATACAAGACTGGTGCAAGTGAGAAGATAAAGGACACAGTGGGCCTGATTATGTGACTAATAGAACTAGAGCTGTAAAAAAAGCTGACAGAAGTTCTCATCAGAAAATAGGGTTTCATGGAAAATATTTTTCCAGAAAAAAGTCATTTTGGATTAAATTCACTTTTCTTAAAATTTTCCAAAACAAAAACATTTCATGGGAAAACATTTCAGATTTTTTTATTTTTTGTTTTGTTTAGAACTTGCATCAAAAAGACCCCAGGAGAATGTGAGTGTTCCTAGATTTCAGGAGAGACGCGTATCCTGCTGGCTCTTGTGAGGCACACACTGACAGACACAAACTCACCACATGTAGAGGCAAACATGTTGGAGCGTCTCAAGAGCATGATGCTGAGACCCGTTATCTCTCACAGGCTGGGAAGGGAGGGGGGCTGTGAATGGGGGGTTATCCACCTTCTGAATGCTTTGGAAGTGGCAGCAGCAGTTCTGCTGTCTCTAGTAGCTTCTGGGCCAATACTAGAGTCATTGCTTAATCAGAGCCTCATTCAAAGCCCATTGACGTCAATATGAAAGACTCACCCTCACTGACGTCAGTGCTCTGTGCCTCAGGACTTGTATGTACTTGCAACACTGCAGTTGCGGTGTGATGTGCTGTACCTCAGGGGAACACCCTGCATCCCCATGTTCATCCTTATAATATGATTGTGTGATATCCAATGCAAGGTTTGTCATGTCAGGTGTCTTCGGACGGCTCATGATGCACTGAGCATTGTTATACTAATGTTATAGGTAGTAATTTCATGAATATAGTTATGAAGCTGAAAATGTGTCCCCATGGCTTAAAACAAGCTCAGGCAAAAACTCTCCAGGAGCAGAGGGGCAGTTCACACCTCATCAGGGCATGTATGGGACAAACCCAGTCCAGTCTCACAGGAACAAAGAACAGTGGCCTAGGCAGCAACAAAGGATCTGCTGGACTCTCAAGTGAGTCACCCCCCTTCCCTTGGTCAGTTTGGGACTATGATGAGGTAATGCTCACCTGACTTTGAAGGGGTGGGGGACAAAGCCAAAGGGAAGAAAGGACATGATAAAAGGGAGAGACGTTTGCCATGCTGTCTCTCTCTTTTCCACCTCCATCTACAGACACCGCCACCAAGCGACTGAAGTGCTGATCAAAGGGGAGAGTCTGGCTGAAGGGCAACCAGCCAGCCTGTGGTGAGAAGCATCTAAGTTTGTAAGGGCACCGAAAGTGTTAAGATCAGCTTAGAATGTGTTTGCTTTTATTTCATTTGACCAAATCTGACTTGTTGTGCTTTGACTTATAATCACTTAAAATCTATCCTTTGTAGTTGATAAATTTTTGTTTGTTTATTCTATCTGAAGCAGTGTGTTTGGTTTGAAGCGAGTCAGAGACTCCCCTTGGGATAACAAGCCTGGTACATATCAATTTTTTTTTCACACCCCTGAGCTATATAGGTGGGTCAACCCAAATTT
This sequence comes from Eretmochelys imbricata, assembly GCF_965152235.1. Lineage (NCBI taxonomy): Eukaryota > Metazoa > Chordata > Testudines > Cheloniidae > Eretmochelys > Eretmochelys imbricata. The sequence goes on along the minus strand of NC_135580.1, from coordinate 52,198,912 downwards.
TTTAGTTGGGACCAGGCCTCAGGCCTCTGAAATTGTGTTTTAAAGCATCCTAATTTGGCCATATCTGCAGAGGGCTGAACATCTCTCTACTTGCCATACAAACAAGGAGTGAAACGGAGCCACTTACAGCTGAACTGTTGCTGAAAGCACATATTACAGAACCTCTAAAGTGTTCCCCCTGAGGGCTCTCTCACCTCCTCTTTCTCATGGTGTTCCTGACCAGTGCTCATACATACAGCAAACATATATTCGGCCTTTCTGCATGCTAGCGGGCCATTAGTGAGGCAGGTTAACATAATAGGTAATGTGCTGATTTCTCACCAGTTCAGGCTAGATACATAATGCCTTGTGGCTGGGAATGCCAACTTGCCCCTGGGGAATTTTAAACAAATTCTGTGGCTGGAAAAGCTGCCCTGACTAGAACAAAAGCAACACTGACTTAAAGCAAGAGAGGGCAGGTAGAGCAATATTCTCCATGTTGATTTCTGTTGCTTTATGCTATTATTTGCAAACAGCTGGTGTTGGGATCCCATCTCCAAATGGCAGGACCAGTGTAACTACAGAGTAGACTGGAAGGAGAAGAACCAGAACTAGATTTCTGTACTCACATGGTATGGACTGTGAATCAGCCTTTGAAAAAGAAATGCAGAGCTGGATTTCATGTTCACCTGTTACAGTCTCTGGCTAGATCTCATACCCATTGAGTCAATCAGGCCTAGTGTAAAATATCTTTCTTCCTTCATTTTTAGGGATATGTCCTTACTGTTCAGCATCTCTTTTCCTTCCTGTTGATATTATCATTGGTGTCAACTCTCTTATAGAGCCCTGTGAACAGATTTCAGTTTGTTAATAATTAAAGAAATATATATGTAGTTTTAGGTTGACCTAATTAAAAAAAAATGGCGACTTGGAGTACAAAAGTTTCCATTGGTTTCAATGTTGAGCAATTTAATTTTTGATTTTTTAAATAAAATTCAAGATGATGTCAAAACAAAAAAGATTTTTCCAATAAAAAAAAATCAAAGTGCTTTGTTTTGAGAATGTTGGAATGAAACATTGAGATTTTCAGAACTTTTCTTTTGACATGAAATATTTGGTGAAACCAACATGAATTTGCAAAATATGCTGGGACCACCAAATCAGAATTTTCCCCTGAATACGTGTTGCCAAAAAATTTCACCCAGCTCTACCTTTTATGAAAGACACAGACTGCTCCAATATAGGAGGGATACCTGGAAACTGATGACTCAAGCAAGACACTGCAATACCACCATCTCTGATGGAAAGCCTTAGTAGCCTGCTCTCAATATGGATCAATAGCATTGCTGCATCTCCTGAAATAACTCTCACCGTTCACATGTGTCACTGCTGTTTTCAGTCCCGGGTAAGCCTAGATTTGCATGACACAGAATGCAAAGTATGCAGTGCTATTTTGTTACTAATCGTGCATTGAAATGGTAATCTCACTCCATGTCTTAGGGTATGAAGATGTGACATCAGCTCCAGTAACAGGATATTATTTCAAGTAAACTGAGCATAAGCATGACAAGGTGGGGTGCTTCTCCAGAGCTCCCCCAAGTATGTCCCCTTTCCCACCCTGTCTCCCTTCTAAAGCATCCCAGTGAGACTGCTTTCGCCTCCTTCTGCATGAGTCACTCTATGGAGTGGAGTTCAGAGAGTTGCACTGATGGATGATCCCTTTCAGCTTGCACTCGCTGGGAGCAGATAAACTGGGGAAGCCGAAACAGCAGTGAGATAAAGGAAGTGGAGCAGTGAGAGAGCAATGCATGTATTTAAGAGATTATCTCAATATGTGGAGGAGCTGGGAGGGAGGGGAGGTAGACAGATAATGGTCTGTTGTAATCAATAGTTCATGGGCAGCACTTAGTTTGCCTGCGGTCAAGCGTATGAAACCATCCCCATTGAGATAAGTGCCTGATATTACTGTTGGAAGACAACAAGAGTGGCCCTGCTTTATGGAAAGGTGTCTATTCCTACAATGACATTTGCCTTTCCTTTTGAATAATAGCTTCTCTCAGCCCTCAGTTAACCTGTGGACACTTGGGGTGAATGCCAGAGGACGGTGTGTCCTCTGCAATGCCACCTCTCAGAGTTATTTGTGGAAGTATGGGGGGAACATCAGGAAAGCTGGGAGTGAGTCATTGGCACGCTATCTCACCAATATCGTAGTCCCAGACAGCATTCCATTCTGGATAATATGGTTACAGTCCTTCACAATTATAAGGCAGACAACCTGAAGCACCCAACAGTGACATAAAATGGGTCTTGTGCTAGGTTCTGGTGAGCCCAAGCAATAGGCCCTGATCCAAAGCCCATTGGAGTCAATGGGACTCATTCCATGGTCTTCAATAAGCTTTCAATCAGGCCCATAAGTGCGAAATCTTGGTTTTAGATCTTGTTCCAGGCCTCCTGTTGTGTGGTGTGGGCACCCTGAGGGAGGAACTAGCTCTGCATTATATTGATCAAGAAATGGGTCCTAACTCACAGCCAGAGTCACTTTTACTCCTCAGAAGTCACAGAGCTCAGATCCTTGAATATATATGGAAAGCAAGTTTCAAACTGTATATCCAGTTGACAGATTCAGTCTGCAATTCATGCTGTATTTTTTAGTTATGCAAGTTACATGGTATAGTTGTCCCCTGATTGGATGAGATGTGACAAGTTTTAATTGTGAATATAAAATTTGTCTGAGTCACTCTTGAAAAGTGGATTCCTATGTCATGTAAGCACTTTGGATATCCCCGCCCCCCCACCCCCCCTGAATTGTTTTTGAATAACACAAAATAAGTGAGTCACACAAAGTTGTGTGAATCAGTTTAGCAAGCTTGCTCATCTAGTATCCGTGGGACCATAATACTTGTTGCTTGTACGTATTTCAACCACCATCAGTTTATTACTGGAAGCAACAGCCATTATAAGTTAGTGAATAGAGCGAAGGATGACTGGACTCAAATGACCTGGGTTCTACTTCTGACTCTGGCACTGACTCGCTGTGTGATCAGGTCCAAGTCACTTCACCTCTGCTTCCCTTCCCATATTTTATCCATCCTGCCTCTTTAAGGCAGAGTATGTCTCCTGCTAGGTGTATACACAGTGCTTAGCACACTGCGGTCCCAATTGCATTGGGGCCATGAAGTGTTGCTGTCCACACATCCTGACAGCTTCAGAATGATTTGTGCACGTGAACATTTGCACCAGTATTGCTGTTATTCACTGTTTTCCATTTATTGTTTGTTTTTCTCCCTTTAAAAAAAATGCAGTCCTCAAATAAGGGAACAGAAGCAATACCCACATTTCTTTATTAAATGCTTTGGTCACACACAGTGAGCCAAACTCTTCGCTAATATAAACTGACACAGCTCCACTGAAGTCTGTAAGGCACCATGTGAACCTATGGTACCATCCCAAATGATGAGTTAGAGGACTTTTACAGCAATGCCAGCCTGAGAGTAAAGATGTCTTAGCCTCAAAAAGCACGCTGCATAAGGTGTATACAAATTACATTGCTTGCTGTCTGATCTCTGTGCCTCTCCTATCCACTTGTGCGGAGAGCAATACTTGTTGAGCATTATTGGAGGGACATGACCAAGATCAATAGACTCACTAGCACTTCAGGAAGAATAAGCTGAAAGAAGGACACTATAAACTTCTCCTTTGGGCAAGGCCACAGGTTTTGTGCAACATATGGGGTGAGGAGGAGTGAGCCCAAACTGTGGGATCATATCAGAAAACCTCTCTGGTATCTCTGCATCTCGGTCACCTTCTTTTTCCTAACTGAAAACTTGATTTCCAAGACATGGATTGAATTATTCAAAATAGAGCTGGTAAGAAAAAAGGCTCCCCCCAGAAGGTTTGACAAGTGAAAATAAATGTCTAATTTTTTCACAGAAGCTTTCAATTTTCAGGAGAAATTCAAAAATTTAAATATTTTAATTTGGAAATGCTGCCATGGTGCCCCAAGGGACCATATTCTTCTCTATAGACTCAGCTCTCTAGTCAGACCACATCTTTCCCTTTCCAAGAGGTAAGACCATGGAGGTGGTGCATCATGGTAGATATAGTCTATCTGGGAGCCAACCCATGCACAAAAACAGGGACATGAGGCAAACAAACTACAGCTCTCATGAGATATTGCAGCAGCATTTCCAAATCAAAATATTGTTTTTTTGGACAAAATATTTGTGTTCAGTTTTTTAAGATGAAAACTCTAAATTTTCTATGGAAAAATTTTGCACAAACCATTTCTTTTAGTCAAACCCTCCCCCCCCCCCCAAATTTTCCAGCAACAGACAATTTCAGTGGAAAAAATTGTGACCGGCCCCAATCATAAACAAGAAAATACCAAAGCTGCTGAAAAGACAAAGCCAGCAGAGCCCTGTTAAAGCAAGTTTGAATCCAAACAACCCCTATTTAACAAGTCCACTGTGTCCAGTTTGAGTCATATGCTGATGTGACCATTCATGACAGTATGCTATGAAAATCCATCATTTAAGAGGAAGGATGCTGTCAGAAAGACCCAGAGAAATTATTGTTTTCAGTGAAATATGGATAACATTTGTGTTGTGTTTGACTTCCCCTTTGCAGGTTATTTTCCATCTCTACTTCAACTATACTCCCACTGTTGCTAAAAATATCATTTTGCTTTTATAGCTAAAGTGATTTTTTAAGCCATGTTGATTAAGATGAAACTAGCAGGTCATACAGTTACAGCCACCTCTGGTGGCTAACTATTGATCACAAAGCTCTTTACAAAGGAAATCCCTATAATTATCTCCCATTTACAAATTGGTAAACTGAGGCACAGAGAGGGGACTTGACTTGCCCAAGGTCACCCAGTGGCCACACTGAGTAGAATCCAGGTCTGGAGAAGTGCTTCATGTTATAGACTCTTATGATCTTAGTTTGTTTATCCTGGTTCTTCCTTTCCCCTCTCCCATCACCGTTTTTTTAAAACTTTTGTATGTATGTGAATTTGTATACTCCAGCACCTCTCTCCTCCTCTCACATCAGTTTAGCCCATATACCTCTTTGATCTGCAGCACCTCTATACCAGTTTCTCTGAATTGCACCAGATTGCATGAAGGCTCAATATAACCATGGCAGTGATATTCTTGATGAAAACACATGGCCCAGATATATTAATATATAGTGCAGGGAATGTCTTTGTTCTCTCAGAGCTTGTCTACACAGGAAGAGAGCCCTAAGAAGCTAGCGTCTTAAGCTAAAGTGCACTAAGGCCCTTTTCAGGTGGAATAAGAGTGTCCACATGGGGAGTTAATGTGGGTGAACTAGCATGCTTTAAATTCACATCCTGGCTTACTCTGCCCTCACTTCCCCATGTAGACAAGATCAGACAATCTGAAGTGGAGCTGGTTGGGAAATGAGATCTTCTCCCCTTCCCATCCCCCTAAAAACATTTTTTGGACAAAAATAAGAACATAAGAAAGGCCATACTGGGTCAGACCAAAGGTCCATCTAGCCCAGTATCCTGTCTTCTGACAGTAGCCAATGCCAGGTGCCCCAGAGGGAATGAACAGAACAGGTAATCAAGTGATCCATCTCCTATCGCCCATTCCCAGCTTCTGGCAAACAGAGGCTAGGGACACCATCCTTGCCCACCCTGGCTAATAGCCATTGATGGACCTATCCTCCATGAATTTATCTAGTTCTTTTTTGAACCCTGTTATAATCTTGGCCTTCACAACATCCTCTGGCAAGGAGTTCCACAGGTTGACTGTGCATTGTGTGAAAAAATATTCCCTTTTCTTTGTTTTAAATTGTTGTTGTTTATTAATTTCATTTGGTGACCCCTAGTTCGCATGTTATGAGAATCAGTAAATAACACTTCCTTATTTACTTTCTCCACACCAGTCATGATTTTATAGACGTCTATCGTATCCCCTCTTATTCATCTCTTTTCCAAGCTGAAAAGTCCCTGTCTTATTAATCTCTCCTCATATGGCAGCTGTTCCTCGTATTAAATGTGCCTCGTATTAAATGAGGAATTGATATAATAGGCATCACAGAAACTTGGTGGAATGGGGATAATCAATGGGACACAGTAATACCAGGTACAAAATATATCAGAACAGGTCGTGCTGGTGGGGGAGTGGCATTATATGTGAAAGAAAGCGTAGAATCAAATGAAGTAAAAATCTTAAATGAACCAAAAACTGTACCATAGAATTTCTATGGATAGTAATTCCATGCTTGAATAATAAGACTATAGCAGTGGGATATATTACCGACCACCTGACCAGAATGTTGATAGTGACTGTGAAATGCTCAGGAGATTAGACAGGCTATTAAAATAAAAAAATCAATAACAATGGCGGATTTCAACTATCCGCATATTGACTGGGTATATATTGCCTTAGGGCGGGATGCAGATATATATAAAATTTCTTGACACCTTAAATGACTGCTTTTTGGAATAGCTAGTCCTGGAATCCACAAAAGGAGAGGCAATTCTTGATTTAGTCTGAAGTGGAGCACAGGATCAGGTACAAGAGGTGAATATAGCTGGACTGCTTGGTAATAGTGACCATAATATAATTAAATTTAACATCCCTTTGGTGGAGACAACACCACATTGGCCCAACACTGTAGTATTTAATTTCAGAAAGGGGAACTACACAAAAATGAGGAGTTTACTTAAACAGAAATTAAAAGGTACAGCACCCTAAGTAAAATCCCTGCAAGCTGCATGGAAACTTTTTAAAGAGACCATAATTGAGGCTCAACTTAAATGTATACCCCAAATTAAAAAACATAGTAAGAGAACCAAAAAAGTGTCACTGTGATTAAACAAAGTAAAAGAAGACATGAGAGGCAAAAAGGCAACCTTTAAAAAGTGGAAGTTAAATCCTAGTGAGGAAAACAGAAAGGAGCATAAACTCTGGCAAATGAAGTGTAAAAATATAATTAGGAAGGCCAAAAAAGAATTTGAAGAACAGCTTGCCAAAGACTCAAAAAGTAATAGCAATTTTTTTTTAAGAACATCAGAAGCAGGAAGCCTGCTAAACAACCAGTGGGGCCACTGAATGACCGAGATGCTAAAGGAGAGCTCAAGGACAGTAAGGCCATTGCAGAGAAACTAAATGAATTCTTTGCATCAGTCTTCACGGTTGAGGATGTGAGGGAGATTCCCATATCTGAGCCATTCTTTTTAGGTGACAAATCTGAGGAACTGTCACAGACTGAGGTGTCATTAGAGGAGGTTTTGAAACAAATTGATAAACTAAACAGTAATAAGTCACCAGGACCAGATGGGATTCAACCAAGAGTTCTGAAGGAACTCAAATGTGAAATTGCATGACTGCTGACTGTAGTCTGTAACCTATCATTTAAATCAGTTTCTGTACCAAATGACTGGAGGATAGCTAATGTGATGCCAATTTTTAAAAAGGGCTCATGGCAATTACAGGTGCTAAGAAGGAAAAACACAAAAAGTCTGTATTACAAAGGGGCTGCAGTTGCCAGAGAGGTTACCATCTCTCCAGAATCAACCACACCCACCTGAGGAACTTGGATTAGAACCTCTCAAAATATTTTCTATGACCCAAGCTAAAGGAAGGTCTCTGATAACTATTACCCATAGAAGGATCCACATTTCATCTAACCTGCAATCAGCCAGTAGATGGCAACATGTTCAAATTACCAAAAAAACCCAACAACCCAAGATGTATAACCTGAGGGTAGCACACATTTGTCTCTTCTATTCACGTGTACCTGGGAACTGGGATTTAAAAACACCAAATATGAAATTCAGCTAAAGTTGTGAGAGTTACAATTAGCATTGTGCAACTGGCAGATCTTTATGTAGTAGGAAATGAGAAAGCATTTTTAAGAAGATGAAGGCTAGTGCTGTGGTTTGAGTGGAGAACTAGGTTAGAAAGTTGGAGGTTCAAGTCTCTGCACTGACACATGCCCCTTGTGTGATCCTAGGCAAGTCACTTAGCCTTTGTTCCCCATCTGCACAATGGGGATAATAGCATTGCTTTGTGAAGAGCATTTCCATTTAAATGCACAGTCTGACCTTCCTCTCCAGCAGAATAAATAACCAATACATTATTCAAGGACTTCTTCAACGTGGGTGAAAATTAACACTCGTGCCGCACCACTAGTGCCAACAGGCAGCTGGAGTCAAAATTCAGCACAGTACCTGCTCCAAGGGGAGAGTGGGAATGAAATAGCCGGGCCTCTTCAGCACAAATAATACATTATAATAATTATCCTTCCTGGGAGAGCTTGATTCAAGAGACAGCCACACAGGTGGAGGAGGAAAAGGGGCCTCGCTTACTCATATTTTGTAAAAAGCCCATACCTAACAACTAATTGAAAGGCTTTGTTCAAGATCAGCTCATGCCTATCCTTTTCCCGCTGCAACTCACTTTCTCTTCGCCATCTCAGCACTCCCGATGCCGAAAACCTCCACCACATAAACCACCTCTTGACTCTCCTCTCAGTCACTCAGTTCCTCTTACTCCTCCTCCCTCAGTGGCAAATTAGGACACCAGTAACAAGCCAGTGCGGGATTAAGTGCAATCCTGCGCTGAGCTATTTCCTGTGTTGTTCCTGTGCTGGAACCAAGGGGCCTGCAAGTTCTCCTGGTTGCTTGGAGGTGAGAGGGAAAGAGCTAACATAGAGGGAGGATGTGGGAGTGGAGGGGAGAGTGCCTGGTGATTCACCGCCCAGCTGTTCACTACTGCTGGTCCTATACACAAATCCATTCTCATGCAGAGATTTTCTTCCACCTCCCATCTCTCTTGACTCTGCAAGGACCAGGTACTCTCTCATCAATACCATTGTGTTAGCCCCTGTTCTCTGCTTTCCTTCTCCACGTAGCTGTGGAGTGTGTGGGTCTATCTTAGGTTTTATTGTAGCACTCACCACTATGGTGTCTAAGCACCTGACAAATAAGTACATCTGCTAGGGCACTTGTCTAGTGGACTTCATATAGGATCCTGCTCTGCCCACTCTGAGGTTCAAGGAAGCCCTGTTTTGTTTTCAATATCCTTTAGTTGTGATGGGAATCCATTAGGTTTGGCCCTGTAGCATATTCTTTGAGGCAGGAGCCATCTTTTTGTTCTCTTTGTTCAGCCCTGGCCCAGTGGGGTCCTAGTCCATGGCTGGGGCTCCAACAGCTACTGCAATGGGAGGAACATATCATAATAAAGTCAGACTTCGCCATTTTCTCTTTTGGAATTGCCTTGTCCCCTGTGGAATTAGTTCCAATCTCCACCACCGGAGCAAATGAATTCTTGGAGTGGAGCAATTAATCCAAAGCACAAACATCTGAAGTGGTTTGGTCCTTAGTTCTGTGGAGAGCTCACTAGCCCAGCAGCTCTACCCAGGGTGCACAGGAGTTTTAATCACAGGCAGGCCAATTCTCTTCATGTCTCTGCTGGAGTTAATTGCAAAGCTGCTGACAAGAGCCACGGACCATTATTTATAAAACATGAATTTAGAAATGCTCACTCCTCCTCAATGGACAATCTCCATCGCTACTCACGGTCACCGGGTCCTACAGGTTAATTCAAAAGGAAGTGCCAAGTCCAGGAGTGTCTGGAGATGGAGTGATAGCAGGAGGACGGACAGACATGCAGGAGGTGAGAGGGAAAGAGCTAACATAGAGGGAGGATGTGGGAGCAGAGGGGGAAGAGAGAGAACCTGTCAGGGTATTGATGTCTTCTCTCTCTGCTCTCTTTCTCTGCTGGCAGCAACAGCCAGGGCCTGCTCAGCTCTGACTGGGTAGCAGGAGTGCACAAAAGAAGAAACAAGTGGGAAAATGGGGAGCCTACTTGTTTTAAACCTCAGCAAAAAAGATTTGACTGGAGGAATCAGAAAAGGCGGCATCCTATTTCATCACCTATCCTCACTGTGCAGTCCATATATGGTGATATAGGGCTGCAAAGTAGCCCTCTGAAACCGTTCCAGAGTCGGATGAAAACATTAGTGAGGTTAATAAGAAGAGGGATGAAATGCTGGAGCCCAAAAGGCCCATGGCAACTGGGAGAGGACAGCTGGCGAGAGGGAGAGGCCTCAATTCAGCACGCCACCCAGGTTCAGCAAAGCATTTAAGCATGTGGGTAACTTAGAATCATAGAATCATAGAATATCAGAGTTGGAAGGGACCTCAGGATGTCATCTAATCCAACCCCCTGCTCAAAGCAGGACCAATCCCCAATTAAATCTTGGGGATTTAAAAACTTGAATCACTTGTCCAAGCCATATTAACTTCACTGGGACTTAAGCACATCCTTCAAATGTCACTGAATTGGAGCCAAAGAGAAAAGGGTGGGGCAAGGGGAGATTGTTTGTGCCTCATAACCAGGCTGCCCTGGGAACCCCCTTCTCTTCTAGACCCAAATAGCTTTGTTGCATGAAAGAAGGAGTGGCAGACCAGGGACTTAAGAATGGGGAACTTGGTCTGGGAAGAATGGACACTTGCTGGTGGAGCAGGCCCAGAGCCTGTCAGAGACTGAGGGGTTTGTGCCTGAAATGAACACAAGCTTTGCAGGAGGAGAAGGAACTTAGAATCTAGGCAAAGTGACGAACAACCGATGTGAGGAGGCTGAATGCTTGGGATGGACTAGGCCTCGGGGAACGTTTCATTCCGGCCTGTGTTAGCATTGCTTAGGTGGACAGAGAGCAACGCCCTCAGAGCCACGGAGCTGCAACATGGATTTCTTAAGATATATAGGATCAAATTAAGAGCTGCTGTGCTAAGAGGTTCCAACTGATCAAAGCACCGTTGCCAAGGTAACCGTGCAGATTGCCATTGGGGACCTCCTCTGGGCAAGGTTTTCAGAGAGAGGCAGAGAGGAAGAATGTCTAGCCGAGGCAATGGACAGTAGGGTTTATTAGTCAACTGGAACTCAGCATTGGAAATCTGTTGGCTTGCACAGAGAACTATAGATTAAGGCATAGTCCATCTGGCCAAGCCAGAGCAATCCACCAGCCAAGCTGTGATGGACTCCATTTCAGGCTCTGTCTCTCTCTGAACCTTTGTCAGTCCGAGGTCAGAGCAGCCAGCCTCTTCCAGAAGGCATTCTTTCCCCCCTATATGTCTCCTATCCATTTTCAAGCTGACCTTTGCTCAGCAACCCAGCTGAGAGGAGTGCATGGGAGGGAAAACCTTCTTCCTCTGGGTCATGGATTGCTAGGTGTCAATGTTCCGGTTGCTGGGGCTTCGCATTGTCTTTTTCAGATTCTGCATGGATACTGGTTGCTTTCAGCATGTTACAGTCAGTTTCTTAATGACCCTTTCATTGTGCTACAGACAGCAAGGTGACACACATACACCTCTCATGACTCCTGCACTGCCCCAAAAGCAGACTTAACCATTCCCCACCCCCCTGCCCCGGGTAGCAATGCCACGTACAGAGGGAAACAGACAGACATAGGATTCATAAAAATATTACAAAAAATTCCCACTTCGTCACACTGAGCATGAACTTTGGCTTTTGTAAGAATGGTTCTATGTTGTCCTTTGAGTATGGGTAAATACTGCAGTTCTTACTTGGTCAAAACTCCAGGTGAAGTCAATAGGAGTTTTATCTGAGAATAGACTGTGAGGAATGCAAGGCTGGTCCTTAGCAGTTTCCCTCTTTGCCTACATGGTCCAGTTTTCAAAACTGCGGAACACCTAACAGTTCTTATGTCCTTTAATGGATGCTCTTAGGTGCCCTGCACCTGTGAAAATCAGGCCCATCGTGCTCCGGGATTTGTATGTATTGTTCCCTGTCCTTCAGACTTGGTCACTATTGCATATACATAAATACAAATTTAGCTCCACCCGATACAGCCTGTTACCTAGACGTCAAATGAATTAAAGGGGGAGTACAACAAGCTTAGAACTGGTCTGCTCTTGGCTGAGATTCTATATTTCAGCAAACCCATAAAAAGGATCAGGGAGCTCACTCAAGCATGAATAGTTACAAGCATAAAAGAGTGGTGACATCGTATTTATTATTAAAGCCTCTTAAAAGCCCCATATTGCAGATGGTTTCTGTATCTCTGGGGAATGGCACGGACAGGATATTTAATAAAAACTTTATGAAAAATAGAAACTGTTTTCCATGATTAACCATAATGCCTAGGGACAAAATACCCCGGGGAATGTTATTGGAAAGCATGCACTTTATATGGTTGGGTGAGGTCAAGATCAGTATGCAGGCCAATGCATTGGGGTTCTTGGGCAAATAGCAGCACCCCAAAACACATTGGGCTATTTGTGGGAGTAGCCATGGGAAGAGACACACTGGGGCTCATGGAGGAATAGCTCTGCCATAATACACAGGGGTCCAGGGGCAAACAGCTCCCCAAGTAGACACTCTAGGATTCAGGGAGCAGTACCTGCACCCAAACTAGACTCGAGTCAATTTTGTAGAATGTTGATTAGCTGCTGGAAGCAGCTCGGAGAGTTGGAGCATTCAAAGTAGTATGGAGGAGTGGGCAGAGTGCTGGAGAGGCTGGCACGGGTTCCTGATTAACGTAATTCATCACATTGTCAATCTGCAATGCATCACAAGGATATTGCCATCACCTGTGAAATATGTAGATACAGGATGCTCCTGATGGGCAGAGGCACTGAGTACCCACAACTCAAATTGGCCCCAGTGACAGGTTCTTCAAAAGAGTTCAGCACGCTGTGGTTGTGTGGGATGCTGAGCATTGCTATTTGGAAACCTGGTCCCAGCTGTGGGTGCTGAGTCCTGGAAAATATGGCCCTGAGACCTATGGCAAATCTACCACATGGGTCCATATACATGCATGCTGCAGAGAGATTTCTGAGTTGATCATATGTTCTCCTAGTTCCCTCGTGTGCTAAACACCAAGGAAGACAGGCAGATATCACACAATCAGCACAGGCAAATTTCCCCACAATCAATAGCTGACTACAGTGCAGGGAAATAGTTTGTGGTCATCTAAGCTTTGTTTGTCTGCAATCATTTCCTGTAATATTTCTCTAAAAGAGAAATGTGAGGGGTGCAGGGGGGCTGAGGATGAAATTAAATGAAAGAACTTCCCAGAAGTTCTGTGTGGTTAAAAAAAAAAGGCTTGTGTTGAAATTTTGCTTTAAGCATCAATCTCTTGTGGATGCCGTAAACCATCTTCCTATTTATTACAGGCAATCCCCTCTTATTTAATGAAATCCCATCCATTATGCAACTTTGCAGATATCCGAGATCACTATTAGGAAGTTGGGCCTCATTATAAGCGGAGTTATTGTCCTTTGGAGATTGAGTTAATGGTCATTTGTCTTTTTCAATTTGATTAATAACAACCCTCTCGGGACACTGGATGGGTTATGTTTAGCGATGCAATGTTAAGTCCCCTCCTCCATCAGTGCAGATTGCTGAACATGACCCAGATCTCTCAATACAAGGTCTGGCTTCAATGTCTTTCTTAATAGCGGTTTCTCACTTTTTAGCAGTTAAAGAGAACAGCAAATTAAATAGCCAGTGAAAGAACTGGACCGGAGAGAGCGGTGTGAAGAAAATGCAGGCGTTGATGGCTGTTTTTCCAGCTGCTCCTATTGGCCATTAATGGTTGCAGTAACATAGAGCTTCCCTAGATATGCAAGAGTTTGAAATGCAGGAATAGTCAGCTGCAAAATAAGGCCTGGTCTACACATAAAACCTAGGTTGACCTAACCACACATCACGCTGGGCTGTGCAACATAGTTTGGTTGAGCTAACCCTAACTGTCGATGCAGCTAGGTCAATGGACGAGTTCTTCACTGCCACCTCTCGAAGAGACAGATTACCTACATCAATGGAACAATCCCTTCTGTCGATGTAGTAAGCATCTACACTACAGTGCTACAGAGATACAGTTGCAGCTCTATAGCAGTCTCTCATGTAGACACCCTAAGTAGCTGCATCTGTGAACAAAGGACTCAAATGAGCAAATGCATCCATCCCTGGCCTTCTGTGGGCTCTTATGATCTAGACTTATGGAATATAAGATGCACCAATGATAGGCATGCAGTAAGCACTGCCTTTGGGAAGAGCCTGAACTGGATCTCGGGGCTCACTTTGGAATACCTCATCACCCACTCTGGATCCTGTTAAACCATTCTTGCCAGAGATTATTTATATCCTCGGCTCTTGCAGCAAAATTTAGGAGCTGGTGTACATTGTCATAGCTCTCTTGAAGTTAAAGTGATAGCTTGTTATTTTTAACCAGTTTCCCAAACAAGCATGTCTAGGCACGCACATGTACGCACCCACGTCAGACCTGGAAGTAATGCCCCATGATAAATTGCAGATTCATGTCACACACTTATGTCTGAGGCATCTCCATCAACGCTACCTTTCCTCTGCCCTCTAACACATTTCTTCAGGGTTCATTATTTCCTCTGCCCCCTGAGCAGCTTCAATCAGCTGACATTAAAAGATTAAATTAAAATACAAAATCTGCCTATGCCAGGAATGTTTCTGCCTTTCTCCCCCAAATATGGAATTTGCCCCACAACTTTCCCAGCCCCTGGTCATGCAAGATTCACCCCTATGCCAGTGGCAGGCAGCTCTCCCATACCTAAAAGTGTCATGCCTTTGCCATATGACCTCTTGTTGCCCTGGAAGGCTGGGGGTGTCTGATACCATTGGAAAGGGGAGATTCCAGGACTTGCTTTGAATTTTGAAAGGGGCTGGGATACTGGATTTTAAAACTGGGTCCTTTTCAGATCTTGAAAAGTGATGTTTAGATTATTTTTGACTGTTTCCTGGCTCTCTCTGAGCCCTGTGCTGTTTGACTCATGGGCTAAAAACCTGGCCCCAGTGGAGAAATTATTTTGGGGCAGTTCTCTGTCCTGTGTTATACAAAATGTCAGACTAGCTGATCACAATGGTCCCTTCTAGCTTTGGAATCTATGAAGTCAAGGGAAGTTTTGCCACTGACTTCATGGGGCCAGGATTTCACCCCTGGTAACTAAAGCTTTACAAGGAGAGGGATACATAAAATAGTCCCAATAAAATGAATAAAGCTTGCTAAAACATTCCAAAGTAAAGCTTTTCTGTGACCATGTAATGAAGACAGGTCATTGTGGTGTAATAAAGAGGCCCTCTGCTCTGTTTGTTGGTAATTTCATAGCATATCATTTGTCTCTGGCAAGCTATTCTGGTAACAATTCAAGGTAAACACCTAGCTGACTTGCTTTTCTAACGTACAAAAGTCTGCCTTGAAACACTTTAAAATGGTCTTAAATTGTTATAATTTATCGTCATGGTAGCACCCAGAGAAGAACTTGCAATCTAAACAGACAAAAAGTGTGTGTGGGGGTGGAACTTAGAAATCCTGTGTTCTACTCCTGGTTCTGCTGCTGGATCACCTTAGGCAAATCCCTTCACTTCTCTCTGTCGGACTCCCAGTCCAATGGTCTGTTTGCCTGACCACCCTGTTTGTAAGACATTTTTACCTGCAATCTTTGAATTTCTGTTGCTTCCCCTGAACTCCGCATTTCTCTTTAGGTAGCCATGGACCTGCACAGGAAACAGCTTCCCCTGCACAAGCGGATCTCTCTGAGTATGAGGAAGGTAGCTCATGTACTGGAGCAGCCCACATATCCTGGTCCCTAGTATACATGCTCTCTGACTAGGGACACAATTAGCTGGTATGATGTAGTCAGAACCATGCACTAGCTGGGGAGGGCACTGCCTGAGAGACATAGGTGTGTCTTTCCTTACAGCAGTGAAGTACCTCCCTTCTGGCTTGGTTGGCATAATCCTGTCTTGCTGGGGAGGATTCTTTATGCAAAAGGCATCATTATGGTGCTAGGCAGAGTAAGGTCTAGCCCTGAATTCTTCCCATGCACGAACATCTTTGTTTCATTTTGTACCGAAGGGTATGTCTACACTACGAAATTAGGTCGATATTATAGAAATCGATTTTTAGAAATCAATTTTATACAGTCGATTGCGTACATGGGATGGCCAGGAAAGGTACATGACGCTCGCATCTTCAGGAGTTCTGGTCTGTTTGAACAGCTGCAGGAAGGGACTTACTTCCCAGACCAGAAGTTGGGGATGTTGAAATGCCTATAGTTATCCTTGGGGACCCAGCCTACCCCTTAATGCCATGGCTCATGTCTCATACACAGGCACCCTGCACAGTAGCCAGGAGCTGTTCAACTACAGGCTGAGCAAGTGCAGAATGGTGGTAGAATGTGCCTTTGGATGTTTAAAAGCGCTCTGGCACAGTTTACTGACTCAGTTAGACCTCAGCGAAACCAATATTCCCACTGTTATTGCTGCTTGCTGTGCGCTCCACAATATCTGTGAGAGTAAGGGGGAGACATTTATGGCGGGGTGGGAGGTTGAGGCAAATCGCCTGGCCGCTGATTACACACAGCCAGACACCAGAGCGGTTAGAAGAGCACAGCAGGGCACGCTGCGCATCAGAGAAGCTTTGAAAACCAGTTTCATGACTGGCCAGGCTACGGTGTGAAAGTTCTGTTTGTTTGGCTTTGATGAAAACCTGCCCCCTTGGTTCACTCTGCTTCCCTGTAAGCCACCCTCCCCTCCCCTCCCCCCTTCGATCACCGCTTGCAGAGGCAATAAAGTCATTGTTGTTTCAAAATCATGCATTCTTTATTAATTCATCACACAAATAGGGGGATAATTGCCAAGGTAGCCTGGGAGGGGTGGAGGAGGAGGGAAGCACTGGGTGGGGTGATAGAGGAGGGGAGGAGGGAAGGACAAGGCCACACTGCACTTCAAAACTTACTGAATGCCAGCCTTCTGTTGCTTGGGAAGTCCTCTGGGGCGGAGTGGTTGGGTGCTCAGAGACCCCTGCCCCCGCGTTCTTGGGCATCTGGGTGAGGAGGCTATGGAACTTGGGGAGGAGGGCTCTTGGTTACACAGGGGCTGCAGCAGTGGTCTGTTCTCCTGCTGCCTTTCCTGCAGCTCCACCAGACACTGGAGCATATCAGTTTGATCCACCAGTAGCCTCAGCATTGCATCCTGCCTCCTCTCATCACGCTGCCGCCACCTTGCTCCCGCAACCTCTCGCCTTGCTCATCCCTCCTGTCCTGGTGTTCATTTTCTGCTTTCCTGGATTCTGCCATTGCTTGCCTCCACGCATTCTGCTGGGCTCTTTCAGTGCAGGAGGCCTGCATGAGCTCAGAGAACATTTCATCGCAAGTTCGGTTTTTTTTTTGCCTTCTTATCTGCGCTAGCCTCTGGGACGGATATGATAGGGGGAGCACTGAAACATTTGCTGCTGTGGGAGGAAAAAAAGGGAGAGTAGTATTTAAAGAGACACATTTTAGAGAACAATGGGTAGACTCTTTCACAGTGAACCAAGCTGTTAACATTACATAGCACATGTGTTTTCGGTACAAGGTCGCATTTTGCCTCTTATATTGAGGGCCTCCTGGTTTGGTGTGAGAGATCACACATGCAGGGCCGGGCAACAGAATTCGGCTTGCAGGCACCCATGGTAAGCCACAGTCTTTCGGCTTTTGGTTTCAAACAGCAGCCCTCTCCTTTCCCATATCAAGCACCCATTGGGTTGGCCATTTAAAAGGAGGGGCCACGGTTTTCGGGTTAATGTTCAGCACAAACCCAGCTAAACCTCCCCCCCTCAATTCTCTGGGATAATCGCTTCACCTCTCTTCCCACCGCGTGACTGGTATCAGGGAAGAGCCCCGCCAGCCAAACGCAAACAGTTCAGCGTGAATGCCCCCCCACCCCCACCGCATGGCTAAAAGGGGCAAAAATGCTTGGTCTCTTAAGGCTTTATGTCTCTTTTGAAGTCCGTGGGAAATATACTTAGGGAACCAGGATCTTGAATTCACTTGAGACGAATCTGGGTTATACTTACAATCTTGCTGTTTAGCCTAGGCTTAAAGCCCTGCTGAATCTTAGCAAAGGTAATAAATTAAAGCTCATCAATAGCACTAGTAGCACTTAAAAAAAAAAAAGACACAGGATGGTCTCATGGAACAATGAGTTACTACACTGGTTCATTACCTTTGGAACCTTGGTTAAACACTGATTTAAATCACATTGAAATAAGCGATGTGGTGGTCTCAGGGTTTTCCCTGTAGCTATCTGTCCATATTTTAAGCTCACTGTGATGTTTGAGTCCACTGGCAGTCTCTGATGAGGAAAGGCATAGGACAGTAGTAATGATAGTAGAGCTGATCAGAAATCCCTCCCACCCACAGGAAAGTCAATCTTTTCAGTGAAAACATGACCACCATTTAGTCCCCTGCCCAGTTTCTGGCTGAAAGTCCTATTTAGAAAACCAAAAGTTTTTGAATCTTGGTGGTTGTTTTTTCAACAGAAGTAAATACAAAATAACAAAAAAAGTTGAGGAAAGCAGAAAATTTCCATGAAAAATATTTTTAGTCAAAAAACCAATTTTCCATCAAAAAAATGTTGGTGGAAAAGTTTTTGACCATCTCTAATACAGTACGCAGATCCCTGCACTAGACATGGGGAGGAATTTTTCAGAGAAACTTTGTCAGAAAATGCCAAGTAACTGAATTTGAAACTTTTCGCAGGAGAAGGTCAGCTTCACTTCATTTTTATTTTTTAAACTCAGAAAAATTCTGAAAAAAGTTTTGAAATTGTTGCAACCTTTTCAAAATGAAAAATTCCAGTTTTCTGGTTCAAAGCAACTTTGTGCCCCAAAATTAAAGCTAATTATAGTTTTAAAAATATTTTAAAAGGATTACAAAATTGAAACAAAACATGTTTTGATTGACCTGAAATGATTTTTGTTCAGGCAATTTTCAGTTTATAAAAAGAATTTAGATTTCAACATTATCATCTAATTTGGGATTGAAAATTTTTTCAAGAACATCAAAAAAATTTTGCAGGAGGGGAAAACTGTTTCCCACCCACCTCTGCATTGCAATATGATATTATTGTACATAGAGAGAGCCATTTGGGGCTCCAGGCTGGAGAAGCAGGGGCTGTTACAGGTCAGGAATTTGCTGTGCTGGAGGAGTAGTGTTTGGGCCCTGTATTTGGAAATTCTGCAGGGCAGAACACAATAGCATTGCTAAAACTACATGGGGACCTTGCTCTGAAATAGCAAAGCTGCGGGAGACCAAGACTGATGTGCATTGGCAGAGGCGTTATGGGGAAAGATTGCAAAGCACCTGCTTAGCCTGTGCCCAGTTCTAGTTAATCACTCACCTTTACAATCATAAAATTAAAATAAAAGCTTACAATGCTCAGCTGGCTTGGCTGGCTGCAAAGAATGAAGCTTTCTCTGTGTCATCAATATTCAAGGGGATGGAATAAACACAGCCTTGCCTCACTGCGGCTGTAAGTAACACAGGGATGGAGTCACTGAAATGTAACAAGATTTATTACTTTCTCCCAAAGAACAATTGCCAGCTTGGTGTCCTCAGTAAATAATGCTCTCCTGGTGTCAGCTGGGGACACCATTAACCCCGAGGATAGTGTCATCACAGTTAACCCTTTGGGGTATTATTCTCAACACCCAGAGGCTGCTGCAATGTGGGATCACATGAAGGATTGTTCCTGAATGGGATAACTTGTGGGAATGTCTTCCCAGAAGAGTGGTTATTGGGGCGTGTGGCCAAAATTAATTTGCCCTGAGAAGAATGAAGGAACTGACACCAAAATTCACGAGGGTATTTACCTCCAGCAGTCACAAACGAACAGCATGAGCTGACCCATTATTCTGAGCATGCTAACAGCCTGTGGGAGTCCTGCATCTGACTGACACTAACAGGTTTTGCCATAGAGCAGAATCCAGGAGCTCATCCCACACAAGTGCACGGCAGGAGTGACTCGATTGGTGTTACGCTTGGGTAAGTGAGAAGAAAATCAGGCTCCAGAGTTCTGTGTATCACTAAAAACAGCCAAGTCTGTCCTATGGGGTCAACACCTTGTTCAGATGCTTCTTTCTCCGTACACGCCAAAATGACCTTGATGAGCATGTCTACATTGCAGTGACAAACCCTCAGCTGGCCTGTGCCAGCTGACTTGGGCTCAGTGGGTGTTTAATTGTGTTGTAGAAATTTGGGCTCAGGCTGGAGCCCGAGATCTGGGACCTTGTGAGGTGGAAGGGCCCCAGAACTTGGGCTGTAGCCCAACGTCTGCACTGCAATTAAACAGCCCCTGAGCCTCACTCAGCTGGCACAGGCCAGCTGCTGATGTCTAAGTTCATTAGACATAGCCTATGGCTAGAACAGGAGAATATAAAATCTTCCTGTCCAGAATATAAAATCCTTCTCCAAGATTCTAACCTTGGCTCTAGCTTGGTCACCTGGGGATTTATATAAGTGGGCAACTGAATAACAGGCCAGCGGCTCTTCTCACGTACACTAGTTTTCTCACAGAGTAACTCCACCGATTTCAGTGGAGCAACTTCTTCAGCGTGGTGTTCATTAAAGGAGAATCTGACCCCATGAGTCCAAATCACCAGCTGCTACAAACTTCTTAGTTCATTCAGGCCCAGGCTGCACAGGAGTGTGTGGTTACCCAAGTGAAGAGAAGGAGTTGCAGTAACTGCTATTTGCGGAGGAAGATGCCACGCAACAGGAGCTGTGGTTATTTGAACCTAGCCCACAAATGGCTGGTGCAGTATGTTTTGTGCAATCCAGGTTGCAACTGGCAGTGTTCGGAAAGGTCTGAAGATGTCCTTCCTAGACCATTCACTCTATGTGTGACAAGGAGGTCTGGACACCACTGAAGAAATCCAGACACTTTACTAGTTGCAGTATTATTTTGGTAGAACCAGGTCAATTCCACTAATTGCTGTGAGCTCCTGTGAGTCTCTCCTAGACAGTACCTTAAAATGTCCAGTCAGTTCTTTTTAAGACAAATATCCAAAACCGACCACCCATTTTTCAACTCAGTAAAAGCACCTTTCTCTGGGAGGGAGGACTCAAAGGAGCTTGAGAGAAACACAGAGACAAGGATGTTCACAAATGGGGGTCTAAAATTAGGCCAAGTTCATTTTTAAGCACCAAAAGAAGTGGCTGATTTTCAAATGTGCCAAGAACCTTAGGGTCCCATTGACTTCTGAGGCTGTCAGCCTGCTTACCCTTTCTCCTCCATTCTTGGTACTGCTCCATAGCTGCAGACTGTTCTCACAGCCAAACCTTTGACTGGGCACTCAATTCAGTTATGTATTTTTAATTAGAAGCCCTTAAAGCTCCATCTGGATGTATTTTGCATGTTAGTGTCGTCTGCTTTGGGAAAACTCATATCCTGATCCAATGCCAGATTCTAATTTTGTACCGTAGGTCCATATCTACCAACAGTAAAGTATCCCATTAACTCTTCATTCTTGGACTGACCAACTTGGGGATAGGATGCAGGCATGTAAAATTGATAAGCACCTGATTAAAATGGGCATCAGCAAAAGATTGCTAGAAATGGATATGTCCCAGTGAGGGGGGGGGGGGGGGGGTTACAAGTGGGGTGACTCTGAGGTCACTATCTTGGCCACTGTTTTGTATTTTCATAGAATCATAGGAGTGGAAGGGACCTCATAAGATCATCTAGTCCAGTCCCCTGCACTTTTATGGCAGGACTAAATATTATCGATTTTTGCTTGTTAATGAGCAGGAGCAGGACTATGGAGTTTGTTTTCTGTAGTTTTTAATTGCTTAAGCACTGATGAAACACATGTCAAAGGTAGGAATTGTTACAGTTCTTCTCATTTTACAGATGAACAAACTGAGGCAAAGAGAAGTTAGGACTTATCCAAAGGCACACGGCAGGCTGGTGGCAGAACTGAGAAAGGACCCCAAGTTTCCCGTTGCTTGGTCAGTCCTTGTGCCAGTCAGAGACTTCTGCACAGCCACTGGTTGAGTCCAGAGCCTACTAGACAATGCAGCTGCCCCAGGCCGTGGAAAGAGAATCCTGCTCTAATGTTCAGTATTTGCAGCAGTGCAGTGTTTACCCAGGAGGTGTTCACACCCAATTAATTCTGTTGATGAGAGCTGCAGCCTCAGCATGGCTTGGGTCAGTGACTGCAAAGACAAAGACATTCCAGAATTCAACAGTGGCTAATGGAAACATTAGCAGATGCATTGCCATATAGCTTACATCAACAATACCATGAAGCAGAAAAGTCTGCCATGACCCCAGTCTCTTGCAGCTGGACCAAGGGCATCTCTCATCTTTTCAAAGAACTCCCAGTTCTTGAGTACAAGCATCATTAATTGCAGTGTCATAACTCAGGCAGAGGATGTTCACTGAGCATTCAGAAGACTTGGGGTTAATTCCCTGGCCTGCCACCTACTTCCTACGTGGCCTTAGGCAAGCCGCTTAGGCCCAGATCCTGTAAACGATTTAGATGCCTACCTCTGATTGATTTCAGTGGGAGTTGAGTGCATAAATACCTGTGAGGATCTGGATCTTGGTTCCCCATTTATAAAATGGAGATGACAGCACATCACTACCGCACAGGGGTGCTCGGAGGATTAATTTAATGCTTTAGATAGTTCTATAGGTAAGTTGTAGTGTAACTTAAATCCCAAGGAATGAATGGATCCCTCCTCCGTTTGTATTCTCTTCCCAGATATGAAGTTTCAGCAGCAACACGGCTTCCAGTGGTGATGTTTTTCATGCAACATGCTCCTTTGGTGCTGAATTTTGACTATGCAGATGACATCATGGAACTTCTGCCTGATCTCAAGCCGTTCCTTAGCTGATGTAATGCTTTTACTTTACTGTGTCAGTTGCTTCCTGCAGCACCCTGCCTGTTTTCCCTCTCCAGGATCCCTTAGGAACTCCACGCAGTCTTTCTCACGGCTACCACCACGCTGCATAGAGCTGGTTTAGTAACAAAAACAATCCTTCCACTCCCACTCCCACTCCCAACCCTTCCTAGCTGGAATTCAGGGCTCAGGCTGTCAAGTCCAAACCCTTGTCCCTGTCTCCTCCAAAAGTATCCTGTTCAGGGAACAGCAAATCTCTGCAACAGCTTAGTCTTTTACAAGGCCTAGCTGACCTTCCTTAAGCCCCACTGGGCAGCAGGTGATCAGTCACAGGTGTACTGGACCCTGATACCACTTAAAGGGGCCAGTCACTCTCTAACATTTACTCATGTCTAGAGACTTGCCAAAAAGTTCTGAATGTTTATAATTGACACATTTTTTCCCCTTAAAATACTAAATGTGAGTATATTCCACATATAAACTATATTCCATGAATATTCACCTCCATATTGGTGCACATAACAAAATTCATGTAGCAGGGTGGGGCCGAGGGGTTTGGAGTGTGGGAGGGGACTACGGACTGGGGCAGAGGATTGGGGTGTGTGTGGGAGGGTGAGGGCTCCGGCTTGGGGTGTGGGCTCTGGGGTGGGGCTGGGGATGAAGGGTTTGGGGTGCAGGCTGCCTTGGGACTGCAACGGGGAGAAATAACTCCCCCCAGCTATCTCTGCAGGAGCACCTGGGCTGAGGGGGAGGAGCACCTCTCCTCACTGCAGCAGCTCTGGGGCTGGAGCTGCGGGATAGGTGCCCGTCCTACGGCCGCAGCAGGTCTGGGACAGTTTCAGTTAGGGCTGGGGGAGGGACAAGTCTCCCCCAGCCACGATAGGTCCATGCCTGGGCTGGGTCAGGTCCGGGGCTGGGGGAGAGGAATCTCTCCCCACTGCAGCCCTGAGAAACCTGTGCGGCACTGCGCAGCCATACAACTCACAGAGAACTTAGGTCACATCCTGCTGTCGGGAAATCTTTCTTGAGATTCAGCCTAAATGTTCCTCTTCTTAGGGTACGTCTACACTACGAAATTAGGTCAATTTTATAGAAGTCAATTTTTAGAAATCAATTTTATACAGTCGATTGTGTATGTCCCCACCAGCGTGTTAAGCCGATGGAGTGCGTCCTCACTACCGTGGCTAGCATCGACTTACGGAGCGGTGCACTGTGGGTAGGTATCCCACGTTTCCCGCAGTCTCCTCTGCCCACTGGAATTTTGGGTTAAGCGCCCAATGCCTGATGGGGCAAAAACATTGTCACGTGTGGTTTTGGGTACATGTCATCAGTCACCCCTCCCTCTGTGAAAGCAACGACAGACAATCATTTCACGCCTTTTTTTCTGGGTTACCCCTGCAGACTCCATACCATGGCAAGCATGGAGACTGCTCAGCTAACCATCACTGCTGCTGTTGTGACATTGTAAACACCTCACGCATTATCCTGGACTATATAATGCAGAAACGGGGTAAGAGACGCCAGACCGAGGAGGATTTTGATGAGGACATGGACACAGATGTTCCTGAAAGCACAGGCTGTGGCAATTGGGACATCATGGTGGCAGTGGGGCTGGTTGATACAGTGGAACGCCGATTCTGGGCCAGGCAAACAAGCACAGACTGGTGGGACTGCACAGTGTTGCAGGTATGAGATGATTCACAGTGGCTGCGAAACTTTTGCATAGTAAGGCCACTTTCCTGGAACTCTGTGAGTTGCTTTCCCCCACTCTGAAGCACAGGATTACCAAGATGAGAGCTGCCTCACAGTTGAGAAGTGAGTGGCGATAGCCCTGTGGAAGCTTGCAATACCTGACTGCTACCGATCAGTCGGGAATCAGTTTGGAGTGGGCAAGTCTACTGTGGGGGTTGCTGTGATCCAAGTAGCCAATGCAATCATTGATGTTCTGTTATCAAGGGTAGTGATTCTGGGAAATGTGCAGGTCATACTGGATGGCTTTGCTGCAATGGGGTTCCCTAACTGTAGGGGGGCGATAGACGGAAAGCATATCTCCATCTTGGCACCGGACCACCTTGCCAACCAGTACATAAACCGCAAGGGGTACTTCTCAATGGTGCTGCAAGCACTGGTGGATCACAAGGGACATTTCACCAACATCAACATGGGATGGCCGGGAAAGATGCATGACGCTCGCATATTTAGGAACTCCAGGCTGTTCGAGCAGCTGCAAGAAGGGACTTACTTCCCAGACCAGAAAACTACTGTTGGGGATGTTGAAATGCCTATAGTTATCCTTGGGGACCCAGCCTACCCCTTGCTCCCATGGCTCATGAAGCCTTACACAGGCAGCCTGGACAGTAGTAAGGAGCAGTTCAACTATAGGCTGAGGAAGTGCAGAATTGTGGTAGAATGTGCATTTGGACGTTTAAAAGCTTGCTGGTGCTGTTTGCTGGCTAGGTCAGATCTCAGCGCAACCAACATTCCCATTGTTATTGCTGCTTGCTGTGTGCTCCGTAATATCTGTAAGAGTAAAGGGGAGACGTTTATGGCAGGGTGGGAAGTTGAAGCAAATCACCTGGTGTTTGATTTTGAGCAGCCAGACCCCAGGGCGATTAGAAGAGCACAGCTAGGCATGCTGCACATCAGAGAGGCTTTGAAAACCAGTTTCATGACTGGCCAGGCTTTAGTGTGACAGTTGTGTGTGTTTCTCCTTGATGCAAACTGCCCCTTTTGTTGATTTTAATTCCCTGTAAGCCAACCACCCTCCCCCCTTGGAAATAAAGTAACTATTGTTTTGAAACCATGCATTCTTTCTTTATTTTTTTTTTTAATGAGATAACAGACAAGGTAGCCCGGGTGGGGTGGGGGAGGAGGAAAGGAAAAGGCCACATTGTTTATTGTAGTCACACTAACAATCAAACTGTTTGAATGACAGCCTTCTGTTGCTTGGGCCATCCTCTGGAGTGGAGTGGCTGGGTGCCCGGAGCCTCTCCCACCACGTTCTTGGGCGTCTGGGTGAGGCGGATATGGAACTTGGGGAGGAGGACTTGTGGTTATACAGTGGATGCAGCGGGGGTCTGTGCTCTTATTGGCTTTCCTGCAGCTCCAACAGATACTTCATCATGTCCGTTTGCTCCCCCAACAGACACTTCATCTTGTCCGGTTTTCTCCCCCATTAGCCTCAGCATCGCGTCCTGCCTCCACTCTTTGTGCTCACTTAATTCTTTCCTGGCCTTTGCCACTGAATGCCTCCATGCATTCAGCTGTGCCTTATCAGTGCGAGAGGACTGCATGAGCTCGGCAAACATATCATCACAAGTGCATTTTTTTCGCCTTCTAATCTGCAATAACCTCAGGGACGGAGATGATAGGGAGAGCAGAAACATTTGCACCTGCGGGGGGAGATAAAAGGGGAGAGTAAAATTTAAGATGATACATTTCTGAGAACAAAAGGGAGACTCTTTCACAGTGAATCAAGCAATTCACAGCAGACAACACATGTGCTTTAGGTACAAGGTCGCATTTTGCCTTTTATATTGTGTGCCTGCTGGTATGGTGACATATCACACACACACAGCTGGGCAACTGAATTTGGTTTCCAGGCAGCCATGGTAAGCCCTTTGGTATGCAGGATTGGCTTCTTACACCTTCATAACATGTGGGAATAGTTTCAAACTGCAGCGTCCTCCTTTCCCAGAGCAAGCAATGGGTTGGGTTTCACATTTAAAAGGAGGGGCTGTGGTTTTCGGGTGGATGTGCAGCACACACCTCTCCCCACCCCTCCGCGTGGCTATTCTTCGGGATGATCCCTTCACCCCTCCCCCTCCACGTGGCTATTCTCTGGGATGATCCCTTTTAGCCAAGCGCAAACAGTCCAGTATGAACAGGGTCCTTTTACTGTTCCCTTACAAAAATTCCCCTATTTCAACCAGGTAACAATGAATGATATCACTCTCCTGAGGCTAACACAGAAAGATATAGACCAAACGTTGCTTGAATGCAACCAAAACCCAGGACAATTCGCTGCCATGCCTTGTGGACTGGAAAAAAAATCACGCTTTCGCCTCCCCACCCCGTTTTTCAAAATTAGTTTGATTCTGTTTGCCACCGTGTACATTTTGATTGGGCACAGGCTGTGACACATTGTCATGCAGTGTCTTCCTGACTCCTTTCCTGAATGAGTGAAAACATAAATACGTGAGACACACTCAACTTGTGTCTCACACAAGGGTCTTCTTGTCTTTGAAAATTTTTCAGAACAATTTGGATCAGCTCTATTACAAGGTATAGCTAAGTTGCATGCTTCTTTCAGCAGCATATAAATTACATATATGGGTAACCCCCTGGCATGGGTATGGATAGCAGGATAGCCAGTTAAGCATGGCTTAGGTGAGTGTTTTTGCTAATTCAGCTTAGCACAAGTTATTTTTTCTTTTTACTCCCTCTCCCCCTTTCCAGGTCAGCTCTGCTTGGGTTCCTCCACCCTTCCCCTCAGCTTTGCTTGGGTTCCTGACTGATCAATATTCTGTCTGGCCCTGTGAGATGTAGATTGCACATTTGTTAGAGTTGCAATTGCATTCCTGTCTTGGACAGAGCAAAGGGAAGGGGAGGGAAAGATACTGTGGAATTGCGAGGCAGCCAAATAACCTGCGAGGGACCGCTATTTGGTTGGCAGAGAGGAACGCTGAGACAAAGATGAGAGCAGTGGTGAGCTGGGCACATGTAATGTCTGTGGTAATTGCTTCCTCTGGGCTTGGCTCCCATCTCCATGACTCTGATGTAAATCTAGTGGAGTTACTCCAGATTTACACATTGTAACTAAGATTTGTATCTGGCCCTCAGTTAACTGATCACATGTGTTTCTTTGTCCTTCCCTTCTCCTCCCCTAGTTCCCAGTTCTCTTTCCCGTCTACCCACCCATCTTACACACTCGCTGGAGTACTGTTATCCTCTCATGACCCGGTGGAAAAATACAAATTTTCATATTGTTATGTCTTAAGAAATGTATTGGAATTATCTGTTGTTAGCCCTATGGCCAGAAGCTCCAGAGGGGGAAAGAGCTCTCTACTCCCTCTCTTGGTGAGAAGAGAAAAGTGCTGCTATGGAGAGCTTCCTTTGCATAGGCCACCTACCCACAATTCCTCTAGTAACACTCAGGGAGTCACCATAACTACACATGAACGATTGTTGGGGGGTGGGGTTCCCAGAGAGGCTGAGAATGGGGAAAGAGTTCTTGTCTTGATCTGTCCTGCACGGACCTTGATGGGAGTGACAACAATGCAGGGGTCAGCAGCAGAACAGAGTTGACTTTAGTGAGCCTCTGCCTACTCACTGCTTTAATGAACCTGAATCACTAGCTTGGGTAGTAGGTGGTGCCTCCAGGGAGGACCAGACAAGCAGTTCCCTTGGGACAGAATCTGATCTGCAGAGAGACACTTGAGTGGGCTTTGGTGGATGGGAAGGGTGCTGTGGCCACAGCGCTGTCGCCTGTGGAACATTCTCACCAGCAGATGGGAGGCAAGTTAGTCAGATTGCTGCCAATATTACTGGAAGGAGGAGGGTGGGGAGTATTTTACCTTTGTTTTGTTTGTTGGTTTGTTTTCCCAAGTTACGATTGTGTTCCTTTTACCCAAGTTCAGATTGTCCAGTTTATACAGTTTGCCTGTGAAGGGCACCCAGGGAGAGTGTGTTTAGTTTTCCCAGGTTTCTGGGTGAAGGATCGAGCTGGTTTAGTTATTGAACCCAGTCCTTATTGCTGCCATTAACCACCCTGCCGGAAGGTTGCATGTGTGTCATGACATAAGGTCGGTTTGGTAGCAGTGTATTCTCCATAGAATCATAGAATCATAGAATATCAGGGTTGGAAGGGACCCCTGAAGGTCATCTAGTCCAACCCCCTGCTCGAAGCAGGACCAATTCCCAGTTAAATCATCCCAGCCAAGGCTTTGTCAAGCCTGACCTTAAAAACCTCTAAGGAAGGAGATTCTACCACCTCCCTAGGTAACGCATTCCAGTGTTTCACCACCCTCTTAGTGAAAAAGGTTTTCCTAATATCCAATCTAAACCTCCCCCACTGCAACTTGAGACCATTACTCCTCGTTCTGTCATCTGCTACCATTGAGAACAGTCTAGAGCCATCCTCTTTGGAACCCCCTTTCAGGTAGTTGAAAGCAGCTATCAAATCCCCCCTCATTCTTCTCTTCTACAGGCTAAACAATCCCAGCTCCCTCAGCCTCTCCTCATAAGTCATGTGTTCTAGACCCCTAATCATTTTTGTTGCCCTTCGCTGGACTCTCTCCAATTTATCCACATCCTTCTTGTAGTGTGGGGCCCAAAACTGGACACAGTACTCCAGATGAGGCCTCACCAATGTCGAATAGAGGGGAACGATCACGTCCCTCGATCTGCTCGTTATGCCCCTACTTATACATCCCAAAATGCCATTGGCCTTCTTGGCAACAAGGGCACACTGCTGACTCATATCCAGCTTCTCGTCCACTGTCACCCCTAGGTCCTTTTCCGCAGAACTGCTGCCTAGCCATTCGGTCCCTAGTCTGTAGCGGTGCATTGGATTCTTCCGTCCTAAGTGCAGGACCCTGCACTTATCCTTATTGAACCTCATCAGATTTCTTTTGGCCCAATCCTCCAATTTGTCTAGGTCCTTCTGTATCCTATCCCTCCCCTCCAGCGTATCTACCACTCCTCCCAGTTTAGTATCATCCACAAATTTGCTGAGAGTGCAATCCACACCATCCTCCAGATCATTTATGAAGATATTGAACAAAACCGGCCCCAGGACCGACCCTTGGGGCACTCCACTTGATACCGGCTGCCAACTAGACATGGAGCCATTGATCACTACCCGTTGAGCCCGAGAATCTAGCCAGCTTTCTACCCACCTTATAGTGCATTCATCCAGCCCATACTTCCTTAACTTGCTGACAAGAATACTGTGGGAGACCGTGTCAAAAGCTTTGCTAAAGTCAAGAAACAATACATCCACTGCTTTCCCTTCATCCACAGAACCAGTAATCTCATCATAAAAGGCGATTAGATTAGTCAGGCATGACCTTCCCTTGGTGAATCCATGCTGGCTGTTCCTGATCACTTTCCTCTCATGCAAGTGCATCAGGATTGATTCTTTGAGGACCTGCTCCATGATTTTTCCAGGGACTGAGGTGAGGCTGACTGGCCTGTAGTTCCCAGGATCCTCCTTCTTCCCTTTTTTAAAGATTGGCACTACATTAGCCTTTCTCCAGTCATCCGGGACTTCCCCGGTTCGCCACGAGTTTTCAAAGATAATGGCCAATGGCTCTGCAATCACAGCCGCCAATTCCTTCAGCACTCTCGGATGCAACTCGTCCGGCCCCATGGACTTGTGCACATCCAGCTTTTCTAAATAGTCCCTAACCACCTCTATCTCCACAGAGGGCTGGCCATCTCTTCCCCATTTTGTGATGCCCAGCGCAGCAGTCTGGGAGCTGACCTTGTTAGTGAAGACAGAGGCAAAAAAAAGAGGTCTCATAATCACATGTGCTTTGTCTCTCAGAGCAGTACATGCTATACAAACCCTATGATTGACAGGTTCAGGTCCTCACCTGGCATGAGTCAATATGGCTCCTCTAAAATCAATGCAGCTACAACAATTTAAAATTCCTGAGGATCAAGTCCACAGGTTTTAAGGCCAGATGGGTCCAGTATGATAATCTAGCCTGACCTTTTCCATATGATAGGTCATAGAATTTCAGCCAGTGATTCCCTTTTTTTCATAAAACATTCCACTTCTAAGAAAAATTCTGGAATAAATGTTCATCCCAGTTATAGAGGGCTGGTCAGGAAACAGTGAAACTCAGTGTCAATTAAACTCAATTAAACATTTCCATGGGAAAAAAAGGATGAAATGTTCATGCATATTTTCACCAATGCTATGTCCCATTTTTTGGCTAGCTCTGGTCCTGCTCTCCTTTCAGAGGCAAGCCTTTACACCGCTGACTTTTTCTAAGGGATCATGCTTCCAAGCGACCAATTTCCCTTCGGATGCTGCAAGGCAACCTAATTTAGTATTCTATATTCTTCACTTCCCCTAGCAATGTAAAGCCTCCCCCATCCCACCCCATTCTTCACATGCAGATAACAATCTGAAGTGTCTTGGCACAATGACATTTATTGAGAGGAAATAGATCCATTGTGCCAAGACCCCTGCAGAGAGAATGTAAATTGCAATCCACTTGATGGGTTTCCCCTTCTCTCTCCTTCTCTATTTCCAATTGCTCTAAGTTACCCTTAATGTTTCTAACCTCTCTAGTTTACCGTTGCCAATTGGAGAGATTGTTTATTGAGAAATCTCAATTACTGTAAAGCTCTTAAGGGGGACAGGGAGGGGAAGCCGCCTGCTGTGCTTATGCAGAGTTTGAAACAAAGACCTTCTCTACACCAGCGCTCAGCTGAGGACAAATCACATTCTTCAGGCTGCCCAAGCTCAGTTTCATGAAGATGCTGAGAGGCATCATTTAAAGGTGACCTAGACAGGGATCAGTTTGGCCCAGTGTTCTGCCTTGCTGTTTTATCCTGGAAAGAGAAGGCCTGGAAGCGACATAAAGAAATTCTTTGCTGCTTGTTTTTCACAAGGCAAAGTCAGGTCTTGTCTACCCAAGAGACTCTCTGAAACACTGCAGACCTCTACTAGGTCTGTAATTACAGCTGGGTGGAACATTTTTGCCAAAATACCTTGTTTCATCAAAGGCAAAACATTCAGCAGAACTTAACTGGTTTCCACAAAACTTGCATCAGGAAGGTTTTTGGGTCCAGAGAGAGAGGTGATGTGAAAAACACCTTTATTCACTAAAAATGCAAATATAAAATGTGTTGTAAAACATTAATTATTATGTATTAGAATATAGTTTCAGGAAGGAATAAAGATAATCCCACTCCCTGCAAACATCACACATCACCAAAAGCTCTGAAGGTAAGCTGCCATGGGATAACAGGGAAGGCCCTCTTATGGATCAGTAATTGGTTAAAAGATAGGAAACAAAGGTAGGAATAAATGGTCAGTTTTCAGAATGGAGAGAGATAAACAGTAGGGCAGTGTTTTCCCCAGGAATTGAAATTAGACGGGGTGTTCGAATTTACAGGGGGAGAGGGGCCATGGGGATGAGGGATGAGACCCTGAGGGTGAAGGTGGCCTGTATGGCACCATAGTAAAAACTGAAAAATGTTTCATGACCATTTTATTAGATTTAACTCATGTTTTAAAATTATCACACAAATTAAAGTTGGCTACTCGAGCCTTCTGTGAATCACTACATCTACATCTTTCTTGTTATAATTTTGCACAACTCTGTTAATGAACTTCTTGAATACAAGCATTCATCTTTGGTGGCTTCTCGTGTGTCTGTTACTTCCATTCCTTCAATTGCTCATTAGTTCATTCACATGATTAGGCAGAAGGCGACTTCTTTCAGAACACAAAATTCTATTCAATGATGAAAAAGAACGCTCAGCTGTAGCTGTTGTGACTGGGAGTGACAAGAGATGAATTCCTACTTCTTTCATCCCAGGAAACATAGCACAAAGATTGGGTCAAGCCACTAGTGATGATAAAAAAGAAGTTGAAGTCAAATCTTCATTCATTCGCCGTATGCTATTCCACTCTCTATTCAAATTCTCTATTCTGTCCTGAGCACATGGCAGCCCCATTGCTGGTAATGCCTCACTTCACTCAACTGTCGGTGTTTTATAAGACAGGGATCTGTAAAAGCTACATAGAGGTTGAGTAGAATCTAGAAGTCGTTGTTGCAGATATTTAAGAATGAAGTCTGTGTACTTTTTCAGTTGTCTTAACAAACACTTCTTGTCCTCTTCACTTAA
Organism: Eretmochelys imbricata; assembly: GCF_965152235.1. Lineage (NCBI taxonomy): Eukaryota > Metazoa > Chordata > Testudines > Cheloniidae > Eretmochelys > Eretmochelys imbricata. Next base: position 52,166,358 of record NC_135580.1, on the reverse strand, counting down.
GGATTCAATATAAATGCTTTCATTAGTCAACTTCTGGACTGAAGTCTTTGCTTCTTCCAATACTTTTTCAATGTATAGCTGTCTGATTGATCCAAATGTAGGTTTCAGGGGGAGGGATAGCTCAGTGGTTTGAGCATTGGCCTGCTAAACTCAGGGTTATGAGTTCAATCCTTGAGGGGGCCATTTAGGGATCAGGGAAAAAATGGGGGATTGGTCCTGCTTGGAGCAGGGGGTTGGATTAGATAACCTCCTGAGATCCCTGATATTCTGTAAGCTAGTTTATGTTCATACTTTTCAAATCTATTATACTTTTTCAGATACATGTATTTTAGCATACACTTTGTATGCTTTTAAAGTGTGTATTAATGTTTCAATTTCAATCCAAATTTCTAAACATTCCCTAAATTGGCAACACTGCATGTAACTAGTTCACAAAACTGCGGGTGGGGGATGTTGGGGAAATTCAGGGAGGGTGTAGGGAAATCCTACCTTCATAGATCCAGTAACCACTCCAAATGCACCAAGAAACCACTCCAAATGCACCAAGAAATCTGCTATCTATAGCCAGACTTTCAGATATCACAGAATATGCTCCAAGAAGAAAGTCCTGGATATACACCTTTAATATCTTAAAACACTTTAAAACTGCCTTCACCAAACAAGGAAACTCAACCAGAGAAAAAAGAAAAGGAGTACTTGTGGCACCTTAGAGACTAACCAATTTATTTGAGCATGAGCTTTCGTGAGCTACAGCTCACTTCATCGGATGCATACCGTGGAAACTGCAGCAGACTTTATATATACACAGAGAATATGAAACAATACCTCCTCCCACCCCACTGTCCTGCTGGTAATAGCTTATCTAAAGTGATCATCAGGTTAGGCCATTTCCAGCACAAATCCAGGTTTTCTCACCCTCCACCCCCCCAAACAAATTCACTCTCCTGCTGGTGATAGCCCATCCAAAGTGACAACTCTTTACACAATGTGCATGATAATCAAGTTGGGCCATTTCCTGCACAAATCCAGGTTCTCTCACTCCCTCACCCCCCTCCAAAAACCCACCCCCATACACACACAAACTCACTCTCCTGCTGGTAATAGCTCATCCAAACTGACCACTCTCCAAGTTTAAATCCAAGTTAAACCAGAACATCTGGGGGGGGGGGGTAGGAAAAAACAAGAGGAAATAGGCTACCTTGCATAATGACTTAGCCACTCCCAGTCTCTATTTAAGCCTAAATTAATAGTATCCAATTTGCAAATGAATTCCAATTCAGCAGTTTCTCGCTGGAGTCTGGATTTGAAGTTTTTTTGTTTTAAGATAGCGACCTTCATGTCTGTGATTGCGTGACCAGAGAGATTGAAGTATTCTCCAATTGGTTTATGAATGTTATAATTCTTGACATCTGATTTGTGTCCATTTATTCTTTTACGTAGAGACTGTCCAGTTTGACCAATGTACATGGCAGAGGGACATTGCTGGCACATGATGGCATATATCACATTGGTGGATGTGCAGGTGAACGAGCCTCTGATAGTGTGGCTGATGTTATTAGGCCCTGTGATGGTGTCCCCTGAATAGATATGTGGGCACAATTGGCAACGGGCTTTGTTGCAAGGATAAGTTCCTGGGTTAGTGGTTCTGTTGTGTGGTATGTGGTTGTTGGTGAGTATTTGCTTCAGGTTGCGGGGCTGTCTGTAGGCAAGGACTGGCCTGTCTCCCAAGATTTGTGAGAGTGTTGGGTCATCCTTTAGGATAGGTTGTAGATCCCTAATAATGCGTTGGAGGGGTTTTAGTTGGGGGCTGAAGGTGACGGCTAGTGGCGTTCTGTTATTTTCTTTGTTAGGCCTGTCCTGTAGTAGGTAACTTCTGGGAACTCTTCTGGCTCTATCAATCTGTTTCTTTACTTCTGCAGGTGGGTATTGTAGTTGTAAGAAAGCTTGACAGAGATCTTGTAGGTGTTTGTCTCTGTCTGAGGGGTTGGCGCAAATGCGGTTGTATCGCAGAGCTTGGCTGTAGACGATGGATCGTGTGGTGTGGTCAGGGTGAAAGCTGAAGGCATGCAGGTAGGAATAGCGGTCAGTAGGTTTCCGGTATAGGGTGGTGTTTATGTGACCATTGTTTATTAGCACTGTAGTGTCCAGGAAGTGGATCTCTTGTGTGGACTGGACCAGGCTGAGGTTGGTGGTGGGATGGAAATTGTTGAAATCATGGTGGAATTCCTCAAGGGCTTCTTTTCCATGGGTCCAGATGATGAAGATGTCATCAATATAGCGCAAGTAGAGTAGGGGCTGTAGGGGACGAGAGCTGAGGAAGCGTTGTTCTAAATCAGCCATAAAAATTATGGCATACTGTGGGGCCATGCGGGTACCCATAGCAGTGCCGCTGATCTGAAGGTATACATTGTCCCCAAATGTGAAATAGTTATGGGTAAGGACAAAGTCACAAAGTTCAGCCACCAGGTTAGCCGTGACATTATCGGGGATAGTGTTCCTGATGGCTTGTAGTCCATCTTTGTGTGGAATGTTGGTGTAGAGGGCTCCTACATCCATAGTGGCCAGGATGGTGTTATCAGGAAGATCACCGATGGATTGAAGTTTCCTCAGGAAGTCAGTGGTGTCTCGAAGGTAGCTGGGAGTGCTGGTAGCGTAGGGCCTGAGGAGGGAGTCTACATAGCCAGACAATCCTGCTGTCAGGGTGCCAATGCCTGAAATGATGGGGTGCCCAGGATTTCCAGGTTTATGGATCTTGGGTAGTAGATAGAATATCCCAGGTCGGGGTTCCAGGGGTGTGTCTGTGCGGATTTGATCTTGTGCTTTTTCAGGAAGTTTCTTGAGCAAATGCTGTAGTTGCTTTTGGTAACTCTCAGTGGGATCATAGGGTAATGGCTTGTAGAAACTCGTGTTGGAGAGCTGCCGAGCAGCCTCTTGTTCATATTCCAACCTATTCATGATGACAACGGCACCTCCTTTGTCAGCCTTTTTGATTATGATGTCAGAGTTGTTTCTGAGGCTGTGGATGGCATTGCGTTCCGCATGGCTGAGGTTATGGGGCAAGTGATGCTGCTTTTCCACAATTTCAGCCCGTGCACGTCGGCGGAAGCACTCTATGTAGAAGTCCAGTCTGCTGTTTCGACCTTCAGGAGGAGTCCACCTAGAATCCTTCTTTCTGTAGTGTTGGTAGGGAGACCTCTGTGGATTAGTATGTTGTTCAGAGGTATTTTGGAAATATTCCTTGAGTCGGAGACGTCGAAAATAGGATTCTAGGTCACCACAGAACTGTATCATGTTCGTGGGGGTGGAGGGGCAAAAGGAGAGGCCCCGAGATAGAACAGCTGCTTCTGCTGGGCTGAGAGTATAGTTGGATAGGTTAACAATATTGCTAGGTGGGTTGAGGGAACCATTGCTGTGGCCCCTTGTAGCATGTAGTAGTTTAGAAAGTTTAGTGTCCTTTTTCTTTTGTAGAGAAGCAAAGTGTGCTTTGTAAATGGCTTGTCTAGTTTTAGTAAAATCCAGCCACGAGGAAGTTTGTGTGGAAGGTTGGTTTTTTATGAGAGTATCCATTTTTGAGAGCTCATTCTTAATCTTTCCCTGTTTGCTGTAGAGGATGTTGATCAGGTGATTCCGCAGTTTCCACGGTATGCATCCGATGAAGTGAGCTGTAGCTCACGAAAGCTCATGCTCAAATAAATTGGTTAGTCTCTAAGGTGCCACAAGTACTCCTTTTCTTTTTGCGAATACAGACTAACACGGCTGTTACTCTGAAATCAACTAGAGAAGAAGATCGTATCATAGAATGGGCCACCCAAATACCCTGAGAGAATGTGCTTCAATACAGAAATAAAATCCCCTCCAACCGCACACCCCTATCTGTCACCTAGTGCCCCACCCTGGAACCCATACGGGATATCACCAAACAACTACAACCCATACTTGATGGGAACCTCATCCTGAAAGAAATCTTTCCTGTACCCCCACTTATGGCCTTCAAACAACCTCCCAACCTCCTCATCAGAAGCCAGCTCCCCACAGACCAGGACACACCAACTCAAAGTGGCACCAGACCCTTTCAGAAAAACCTGCAGACATATCTCCACTGCTACAATGACTGTTACCCCCCACAACACCCCTTTCAAGATCCATGGGTCCTACATATGCTTATCACAACATTCATAGGCAAGATGAGTCTTCCATTTGGGGAGGCTCACACTCAAGCACCAGAAGCAACCTAGAAGGGGGGAGGCCACTGGCACTTGAACCATGACCCTGCCCCCGAGGCCCTACCCCCACTCTGCCTCTTCCCACCCTCTGTCCCGAGGCCCTGCCTGCCCAACGCTTTCTTCTCTCCACCCCTTCCCCCCAACCCCCTCTGCCCTCGACTCTCTCCTCCCCACCCCCTTCCCTAAACAGGGGGGGCCATGGCCCCATCACTTCTATGGAACTTCACTTCTGGCGCTCCAAAAGTGGCGGCTGGCCAGTGCGCCTGCAGAGGGGTGACATGCACTGCATACATGGCATTTTCCCCCCGGCATGGCTGGCCTTTTTTGAGGAGGCTTAGCCTCGCCTGGCCTGTTATACGTGCCGCCCATGACAACATGTGGTGCACCACATCCAGCACACTCAATGCCCCAACAGTTATGTGGGTGAAACCTGACAATCACTATACTCTTCAATGAGCTCTCACACAAAAATGATAGAAGTCAAAAACACCCCATCATCTGTAGATGAACACTTTTCACAAAGTGATCACTTTGTATCTGACCTACCAGGCCTCAGCCTCAAAAGAAATCAGCATAACACTTTCAAAAGACAAGTCTGGGATCTTAAATTCATAATTTTGCTAAATACTAACAATCATGGTTTTAATAAAGATGCTGGATTTATGGCTTATTAGGACAATCTGTAACCCACTGACCCCTCATTTCTGTCCTAGGACTATAGGGGTATTAATGGGCCACCTCGTCTTGCATGGTCCCTTAGAATATGTGCTAACTACTTATGCTAAACTATCTGATCAACCTTGTATTTAGCTTCGATACACTAAGTACCCTTTCCAGACCTGAGGAAGAGCTCTGTGTAATTTGGAAGTTTGTCTTTCTCACCAACAGAAGTTGGTCCAATAAAGGATATTACCTCACCCACCTCTACTTTCCAATCAAAACCATTTCTCACAAGGTCATTTTTTGTCAGAATTACTTTTCAACCAAAAGGCTTTTTCATTATATACATATATATAATGTATATATCAATATTGTGGTACATATTACTTACTAAACAAGACTATTCCCCAGATACAGCATTTATAAGTACTTTACAAAAAAGTATATACTTTGAACTAATACATCTACTAACTAATGATTATTTTCCACTTTAGAAAATATCCTTAAATCTTTTTTTAAAAATCCATGAGTTAAAGGGACTGTATTGTGATGAATATACATGTCTATACATGTCTTTGTTCTGGCTAAGAATAATATGTTTATATATATATAGGTAGTGTGTAATATATGTTGTTACCTATTCATTTCCTACTTTCAAGTGCTTAGGTTTTACAGATGATGGGATATTTAACTCCAGTATTGTTACTTAGCAACCTTAATTGGATTCTGAACTGAAGATTTTCTTTTTTGGAAATAGCAATAGAACCTGTATCACTTTTAGTATTTTCAGACCCAATGAAGTAACTTTAAATCCATTTTCCGCATATATGGGAATATTCAAGAGCAGTTTGGAAGGGTTTGATATTAAGATACAATTATTTATTGATCCCAGGCCTCTCTCTTCTAAAACAGATAATAATCTCTTTTCATTTTACAGATGAGCCACCGAAGCATGAAGTGACAATAGGTCAGTAGCAGAATTAGGAACATAAGGCGAGTTTCCTGCCTGCCAGGCCAGTGCCCTCTTCTACAGTTCACCACATCACCTCTTTATGAGACTGAGCTATTCCTTCTTTTCCTGTGCATCTCACCTGACCCAGAACTGCCAGCCACCGCAGCTCTTCTTTGCTCCTCAGCGAGGCTTCTCTGCTCCATCTGCACACTAGAGCTTCGTATCCACTGTGGTATTTGGGGATTTCCCACTCTGAGGGCAGGTTAGGGACACTGGGCATTGTAATGGGAGGCAGTGTTGCCTAGTGGATAGAGCACCAGACCGGGACTCAGGTTTAAAGCTGAGCAAAATTTGTCAGCCACAACCATTTTTCACTAAAGAACACAGATTTGGGTTGCCTGAAACTTTTCATGAATTCCTGCTGAATATGCCAAAGTGTTTCTGTCGAAAACAAAACAACAAATCTGAAAGAAACAGAAACATTTCATTTTGACAGATGCAAAACAAGATGGTTAGAATTTTTTTATTTGAAATTACTTTGTTTGGACATTTGCTGCCTTTTCATTTTAAAAAGTTAAAAAACTCTCAACCTGAAACAAAATTTTTATTTTCATTGTTGAAAAAAACACTTCATTTGTCCCAAAACAATACTTTCCCCCAACTTTTTTATTCACTCCATTTTTTTAAAATGGTTGCTTTGAGGCAATCAAAACACTTTTTAAAATATATTTTTTGGCTCACTCAGCAAATCGGAAAATCAGTTTGCACAGCTCTGTTCAGGAGACCTGAGTACTATTCCCGACTCTGCCATTGGCTTGCTGAGTGACCTTGGACAAATCATAGCATCTCTCTGTGCCTCAGTTTCCCCATCTGTAAAATCGGGATAATGATATTGACCTCACTTTGTAAATTGCTTTTATCAATAGATTGATGAAAAGAGCTAAGCCCTGGTCTACACTACAAATGTAGGTCGACATAAGCTGCATTAAATCAATTTAATAACGTATGTGTCTACACTACCAAGTCCCTTCCGCCAACCTAAGTGGCCTGTAAAGTCAACTTCTGTACTCCACCTCCGCAGGAGGCATAGCGCTTGATTTGACATCCCTGGGTTGACATGGGGACAGTGTACACACTGCATTGTGTAATTCATAGAATAGAATATCAGGGATAGAAGGGACCTCAGGAGGTCATCTAGTCCAACTCCCTGCTCACAGCAGGATCAATCCCCAATTTTTGGCCCAGTCCCTAAATGGCCCCCTCAAGGATTGAACTCACAACCCTGGGTTTAGCAGGCCAATGCTCAAACCACTGAGCTATCCCTCCCCTTCGCCTCCAGGAGGTATCCCACAGTGCTCTGCTGTGACCACTCTGGAGAGCACTTTCAACTCTACTGCATATCAGCCAGGTACACAGGAAACAGCTGCTTCCCTCTTAAAGCCCTGGGAACTTTTGAATGTTCATTTCCTGTTTGATCTGTGTGGAGAGCTCACGAGCACAGCTGATCATAGAGACTCAAGGCCGCATATGCACTCCAGCATGGAGTACACAGGAGTTGATCAATCTTATTGCTATGTGGGGAGAAGGGTCTGTGCAGGTAGAGCTCTGATCCAGCAGAAGAAACACGGACATCTCTGCCAAGATCGTGCGGGGCATGGGGGAGAAGGGCTATACCAGGGACACGGAGCAGTGCCACATGAAAATAAAGGAGCTTTGGCAAGCGTACCAGAAGACAAGGGAGGCGAACAGTCACTCTGGTTCTGCCCCACAGACATGCTGCTTCTGTGAGGAGCTGCATGTGATTCTGTGCAGCGACCCCACCACTACCCCAAAACACTCTGTAGATACCTCCCAGGAGCCCCGGGTGATCTCGAGCCACAACGAGGAGGACATTGTTGAGGAGGAAGAGGAGGAGGAGGAGAATGCAAGGCAGGCAAGGGGAGGATCCATTCTCCCAGACAGCCAAAAACTGTTTTTAAGACTGGAGTCCATCCCCTCACAGGAACAATTGTTGGCGGAGCTTGATGCCAGGGAAGGCACCTCTGGAGAGTACACATTCCCAATCAAACTGTAGGGGTTACATGCTATTATTTTTAATGTTTAATCTGAACAAAGTAGTAGATGTAGTGGGTATCGGTGGCCACTCCAGCTACGCAGAGGGTGCTCTCAGAAAAAGACTGTTTATGTGCACGGGGATGGCCCTGGAATCCTCCATGGAGATCTCTAGGAAGCTTTCATTGTGGTACTCTGCAAACCTTTGCAGAAGGTTTCTGGGAAAGGCTGCCTTATTTCATCCACCAGGGTGGGACACTTTCCCACACCACTCCAGTATTAACTCTTCAGGCATCATTGTGGAACACAGCATTGCAGCATAAGGACCTAGCATCTGTACCTAGACACTTGCAGCATCTGTGCCCTTTCTGCCTCTGTTACCCTCAGGAGAGTGATATCGCATAGGGTCACATAGGGGAAATGAGGGAAGTTTTCAATGCTAGCCCTTAAACAGGAAGCAATTCAACAAGTAATCTACCCTCCGTATGGTGAAAACTGGGTCACACAACCACGCTTTCCCGAGCGTACCATGGTTGTGGTTGGAAGGGATCACCGTGTATTGCAAGCTACACTGAAAAATAGGGTGGGTGGGTTGGCGGTTTCCTGTTTGTCTCCCTCGCTCCCCAGGCTGGTGCCACTTTTGTAAAAAAACAAACTATTTACACTGGTGCCTGTCCTCAAGCACCATCCTGGTTGCTAAGGGAAAGGGGGCTTTTCTCAAGTTCCAACCTATGATCCCAAGGATGTCTTCACAAAAGCAGCAGCTCAAGACCTCTTGCCCATGCCTCGTGGCCTTACTCACCATGGCTGTAGCAGTAAACCAACTCTTGCAGTAGCCAGTGGTTGTGATTACGTTGTGGCTTGCAATGAAGTGTATTGAGGGGTGTTTTTTAATAAAAAAAGTTAACCTTGCACCAGAAACAATGTATGCACTGTCTGTGCTACCCTTGTGCTTTGCACTCTTTGCAGCTGAAACCTTGTCCATAGGCGCATCCTCCACACTGGGACAGAGACTTTCCCAGATTAGAAGGGGGAAAAGGAAGACTCGGAAGGACATGTTCAATGAGGTAATGTGTCCCTCCGAGCGTGACAAGACAGAGCTCAGAGCATGGAGGATTACACTGTCTGAGAACCTGGACATGGAGGACAGGAGAGCATGCAGGGAACCAGACCATGCCATGCAGGAAGAGATGGTGCAGATTATGAGGGAGCAATGAGACATGTTAAGGCGTCTGGTTGAGGTATCCTAAAAATCTGGCCCCAGTTGTGGGTGCTGAGCACTTGGAAATGTGGCTCATAATGACAGTACTGCTAGAGCTTTACAAATATTAATGTGATTATTTCAAGCAATATGCAAATCATGGTGCTCTGATTGGCTGCTCGTAGCTTCCACCTACCAGACAGCAGTGATCTGCCTGATACAGGACTACAGAGAAGCTACCTTAACTGTAGATCAATAATTTCACAGCATCCCTGCACTCTGATTCCATTTCACCATAATTATTTATAATCTTGAGTTTAGTGGAATGGAGGTCCTTTTAAAGTAAGCCATGCAACTGATGGGAGAGTCAAAATTGTTCTGAAATAGAGCCATTCATAATAATCCTTGCAGCCTGATGGGAATATAGAGTAGAAATTGAATGCATAGCATAAGGCCTAGCCAGCCATTTCAAAGCATCAAATATTTTATTCAACACTGTCACGTTTGTAAAGGAGTTGAAATAACCTAGAAGGAATGTTATTTTCTTCTGTTAGGTGAACCAAATGACACAGCTTCTGAACCAAGCTGCTACTTTTGGAAATTGAACCGATTAGGATCTATCACGGGTACATTAACCCTATTTAATTCAAAGAACTTCTACAGTAAAATCTTCTAAGGCTATAGTTTGTGATATATGGCAAAAATTAGGCTTTTAAATTATTGTGTATAACTTCTGACTCGTATCCTATTTTGGGCAACCATACAGTTTCAGTCAGAACCCAGCATTTCACGAGAATGGAACAAAACAAGAGAATAAAAAGGATCTCTATGAAAGAGTCATAGATTTTAAGGCTGGAAGAGACCATTTTGATCATCTAATCTGATCTCCTGCATTACACAAGCCAGAGAATTTCCTCCAGTGATTCCACCATCAATAACTTGTCCCTGAACTAAAGCTGGCATCTTAAGAAGACATCCTATCTAGATCTAAAGACTTCATGTGGTGAAGAGCCCAGCATGTCCCGAGATAAGCTAAGATCATAAGGTGGAGTAAGTGAGGGAGACATTAATGTAGCGTAGGCCTGATACAGTCAGGGCTGTCAGGATTTTTGATTGCAAGTGCAGTTAACAGAGCACAGGTTAGCTATGCTTCCTTTGTTTCTCTTCTGGCAGGAGGACACAGCTGAATTCTAGACCAGCTGGAACCTTTGAATAGCTGGCAGGCCCATGTAGTGCTCACTGCCATAGTCCAGTGGAGAGGCTGCAAGCAGATGTGATAGAGAAGCTGGATTAGCTCTGAAAGGAAGGGCTCTTTGACAATCACCGATGAGGCCCTTTGACAACCACCGATGAGGGGTTGCTGTCTGGGGACTGATTCCACATGTGACTCTAAGAATAATTGAGAATTTAGTCTGATCTCTAGGTTGTGGATCACCAATTATGTTGATCAGATTGATGCCCTCAACTGATGACGCACCAGGCCCAGTGACCTCCATCCTCACCAACCCACGTGGCCAGGAACAGCAAGGTGAGCTTCTCATGTCCCTATGAAAGGCCCCTTCTCCCCAAAACCATCAATCTTTGGAACTCCAGTACAGGGCTTAACACCTTCTTAACTCAGTTGTGCAACCTTCAGTATTGGAGTCTTCTTTATATCAGCATGAGACTCACCTTTTTTTTTCCTACTGAGTCTCATACCAAGAGAGTGTAACATTGCTCACACATGTGGGTCTCTTCCCACAGCCAAGGTCAGGTCAGAGAAGCCCCATCATATCTGCTTTCTTACCATCTTTATTCCTGCAACCATCCCATGTTAAGCCCAGCTTGGCTGAACAGAACCAGCACAGAACCAGCTACACTGTCCAACCAGGACTCAGGGATCTGTGCAAGACAAGCACTGCATCCACGATCGAGTGAAGAATTATGCTTGTTTTGTTGATGACTGTCCTTGCATTCAGTAGCTCAAGGTGAAGCCTGGGATTTCCGTCCTGACAGTGAGAGGTGAGGCCCCTGCAGTGACCTGGTAATAAGGCTTCATGCCAGAGAAGATTCCAATTGCTCTGCTTTTCAATGGCCATTGAGCACAAACTAGATATTTTGTGACTGTCTGGAGAGGGAGAACTTGGGGTTCCTGTAATCGTTCAGCTGCATTCCCAGTCAGCCAGTTGCATCTGCTGCCAGTGGTTGTTGTCAGGCAGATTAAAGGAGTAGTTAGTATGGAAAACATTGTGCTTTTTTATTTCTTTCCTCTCTATCCCCTTGTATCCCCTTTTCACCCTTCTCTGCAAGCGTGCTCCCTGGCAGTGTGGGTTAGTTTGGTTCTCTCATGCCTTGGCACCTCTCCTTGACTTTTGCTCCTCTGTAGAGTGGGGTAATGAATGAATAGGAGCAGTGCCAAAGGGGCTAGCTCCCCATCAGCATCAGGAAAGGACTGAGGACAATTGATGGCTTGAAAATATGGAAATAGCTTTGCTGTGTTAATAAGAAAAGTCTATTCCAAACTTGAGCAAAGTTTGCTTGCCTTTGGAGATTTATTCCTGGCAGAACTGGAAGGAAGCTGATGCTATGTCATTTAGCAACACTAAACGGGCAAGCCAAGCATTAAGCCAATTATAGCCCACAAATCACTGCACAGCAGGGCAGCACTCTCACTGCAGCAATGGGCCAGCAACTGCAGGGATCAGCAGGGAATTAGCATTGATTGGCTGCCTGGGGTCCAACAACACAGCCCTACCACCAGCTTTCATCACCCAGTCAATAGCCTCCAGCTGCCCTGGTATTACTAACTAGGCTCACTTCAACTCCGGCTAGGACACTGAATTCCAATTGTTGTTTGCAGGGTTGCTGTTGCTGTCTTGGTCCCAGAATATGGCAGAGAAAAGATATTACCTCACCCACCTTGTCTCTCACTGAATTTGAAGGCAGAAGAGTCGCTCAAGGCTGGGAAAGGACAAGGGAATCAGACCACTCACAAAAGCAAGGGGGTTGGGGGCTCTAGAAAAGCAACACAACATTGTCGCCAAGGCCTAAGTGTGGCTGTTTTCTAGGCTTAGGCTGTGTGGTATGGAGTGTGTGCTGGGAAGGGGTAGGTGGGAAGGAGACCAGGATGGGGTATGGGTGGACAGGATGGGTGTGGTCTGAGCAGGCTGGAGGGGGATAGATTTTGTCCATCTATCCTCCCAAAGATAATTCTTCTGCAAGATGATCTGTGGAGAGTGGGGCTTTTGGGGGAGGGGACTAACTGGTGAGTCAATAATAAACTAAAGGGGTGCTAAGCTAGCTAATTCATTGTACAGTGCAAAGTACTGAGGAAGGGGACACAATGTCAGAGAGGGGCCTGTTGGTGAACTATATCAGCCCGAGACTTAATTTGCTCTCTTTGAAAGTAGGCCCTATTATATAGTATGTGATCATGTAATTAAAAACTATTTTTTCCACAGGACCTGTATTCTTTTAATGTTGTGTGTGTGTGTGAGTGAGAGAGAGAGAGTGAGAGAGAGAATATTTTAGATTAAAAAAGAAAGGAAACTGAAAAAAACAGGAGTTCCATCATGTGGCATCAGCAGAATTGGAACCTTTTGATCCACAGCACTGGCCTCTGCCACTTGAGCTAATGGAGTAACTGACAGCAGTAGCAGGTTGTTATCCTGTATGTGGACCAGCACGAGAGGGTGATAGGATTCTTTGCTGGGGGTTTTCCAGGTATTTGTTGACAGCAACAGAATAATGAAACCTAGTGATCTTGGGTTCCATTCCAGGCTCTGCAGGGGAACGTGCTCCAAGAGGCACAGATTCTTCTGCCCAGTCCCCCACCCCAAAACTCAACCTCTTCTGCCCTATCCCCACCAACCTGTGCCTGTCCCAGTCCCAGTCCTGTCTCTATTGTGTCTCTTCCTCCTTGTCCTAGTCCCATTCTCCTCATCTAGCCAGTCCCAGTCTCCACTCCTCAGACTTCTGCTCCCAGTCCTGATCTCCTTGGCCAGCAAATTCTAGTCTCACCCCTTCGGACTCTCCATCCCAGACTCCAAAGTCCCAGTCTTCCCATTTTCTGCTCTGGTCTCCTTGCCTAGCCAGTCTAAGTCTCCTTCCTCCAGGCTTCTTGTCCCAATCTACTTCCCTCAACCCCACTCCCATGCCCTTGTGCTCTTTGCATATGAATCAGACAGCTTCCTCCTGCACACTTCCTGCACCCCAGCAGTGGGGTCATTGGGAGCACAAGAGAGACAGGCTCCCAGCTCTCAGACCAGGTTCTCCAGCCTCACCCCAGCCCAGAGCAGCGGGGAGTAGCCAATACTGGGCAAGCGGGTCTTCCCCCTGTAGCCCTGGCTTGGAGCAGCTCAGTCTCTCTGTGAGGATGGTACAGGTGCAGTCTGGTCAGCCCTAGCGGCTGTGAGGGGCTGGAGCATGCTCACTGAGGACACAATCTTCTGACATTTTAGCAGTTACGCACTAGCAAGTCCCTCCTCAGTATGTGAACTGTGATTTTTCAGACTTATAACGTGGCCACATTTGGGCAGCTTTCCACAGGAGTAACAAACGGCACATCCACAGCACGAAGGTCACCCCCTGCCAATTTTCAAGTCCCTGCTGCAAAGCAGGGGGGTGCTAGAGCTTTCCAACAAAAAAAGAATGCCAGAATTTTTTTAACATTAAAAAACTGCTGTTTATTGGGGTTTTTTATTTATTTATTTTGGTTGGCCTTGCTCTCAAAAATGGCAGAACCATTTTGCCTGAAATTTTCCAAAAATATTCAACCTGAAGCAGATACTTGGCATGGAAAATTTCAGCCCTAACAGTTAATATCTGGCAAAGTTGTAAGCAACTGAAAACAGCGTCTTACACTGGGAAGTGTCAGGCAACCTTAATAATAGCGATACCAGATCTGCCTATAATGAAATCTATGATCTTTTGACCCTTTTTTTAATTACCCAAATAGTAATTTGGTTGATGGGTAATTTGGGGTTGATGTGCTATGTGATATCTGCCAGTGGATCTGCATCCTAAACCCTCTCTTACACCTAGATAACTCAAATGTTAACATCTTACAACTTTTCAAACATTCAGCATTAAAGATAGTGAGCAATATTCTTCTGGACAAAAGTTCCAGTTACAGCCTTATCACTATCTCTCAATTGCCTGGATCAGCAACAATAGTCTATAACATTCTTACAATTAAACATTTTAACTTAATAGCAATAAAACAATTAAATAAGTATCCACAGAATGAGAGAGCCATCTCATGAAGATTCAGTCTAAACACAGACAAAGACCTCAAACAGTGAGGGAACAGAAGAAAAACCTTTGTTATAATGAGCAAAATGTTTTTAAACCTTTCAATTCATATCATACAATCACTGCACAAACAATACATTCAACATTAGAAACAAATGTGTATGGAAAGTTAGACAGCACTGAACCACTTAATCATATACCTAACTGGCTATCTCTACAGCAGGAGAAAAAATCTTTATAATTCTGAGACTTTAAAAAAGGCATTTTTGCTATCAAAAATATTGCGTTTATTCTTATTAAGCTGCAGCTTTGCATGGAAAATATGAAAGCAGAAAACCCAGTGTAACAAATGCATTATAGAAAAACAGCAACAGTTTTCTAAGAGCTTGAATTATTATTAGAGTTGGTTGAAAAAAGATTAGTATATTTTGTGGAAAGTTTAAAAAGTAAGGAACTTTTTTTATTCAATTTGAAATTTTCTGTGAAATATTTTGTTTTACAGCAAATCTGCCCCAACTGGGATCCCAAACCATCACCCTGGCCTACTGCTGCTAGAATTACATGGAGTTAGTTCCCAGGCTGGGCAACCTGGGAACTGATTTGGCAGAAAGTAAAAACATCACAGAGCTAGGAGAGGGCAAAAGGACCTATGGTAATATGGAAGAATTGGCAGGAATCAAACACACCCCCGCCCAGTTACTGAGGGACCAGTGGCCTGGATCCCGATATTCTAGTACTGTGTCTCCTTCTGCCGCTTCAACTATGTGGTCTGGAAGGTCAGGAGATAAAGAGAAGGCAAAGTCCCCTGTTCCCCATTGAGTCCAAAGAGCAAGGGCAAGGGTCTGTTCTCACCAAAAAGGGTGTGTTCAGCAGTCAGTGGTAATGTTATTTATAATTAGAGCTGTTGGTGGTGGAGAGTTGATAGAATGATCTTTGGTCAGAAAATGCCAATTTATCAAAACCAAATCTTTTAGAGGGACTGTTCCTCAGGTCCAGAATGGAATTTTGGGACAGAAAGGGAGCCCTATCACAGAGTAGCTAATAGCCTGGCGGTTCAGGTTCTCGCCTGGGATGTAAGAAACCCAGACAGAAGTCCCTGATTTGGATCAGGGTCTTGCACTTCACTCTTCCCCATTGGATGGGAGTGACCTGACCACCAGACTACTGGCTACTCTGGGGTGCGGCTCTCACTTTCATATTTTTTTCTGAAGACATTTTGGAAAGGTCTCTGTTGCATTCCAATACTGAAGGAAAACAAAAGGCAAAACCTCAAAATGTTCCCCGATGCAGAAATTTTATTTTCCAGGCAGCTCTTTGTGCAATGCTGTGGAGCTCTGAGGCGGCAGCTGAGGTCGGGGCCCCTCCTGCTAGGCACTGTACATATGCACAACAAAAGACAGTTCCTGCCCCAAATCTGTACAGAGGAGTCAGACATAGGTTACCTCTATGCTTGGGGCTAGGGAAGTGATTCCCACCTCATGTGGACATGCTTGTTCTAGCTCTCGTTGAGGTAGTCCTGAGCAGCAGCATGGGCTAGCCAACCTGAGTATGTACCAAGGAAGCCAGGTGGGTTTGTATTCAGGGTAACTAGCCCATGCTGCCACTGCCCATGTGACTATGACTACACTACTATTTTTAGTGTGCTAGCTCGATGACCACTAGCACAAGTGTATCTACCCATGCTGGGAATCACGCTCCTAGCTCTGAGTATAGACACATCTACAGAGTGGGACAAAGGAGTGTTATCAAATGGGGTTGTGGAAGCACTGAGATTAAGTGACTTATGCAAGAGCACCAAGAAAGTCTGGGGCAGTCAGGCACAGCAGCCAGGTTTCCTGATTCCCAGTCAATTGCCTTAACCAAAAGATCAACCTTCCTCGCTCATTGTGGGGCCCAAACAGTCCAGCTCTCATCTCTTGACAACTCTGATCACGTCACTCCATTCCACTGTTTTCTGATCTGTTTCTACAGGAAGACATGACCTTGCTAAGGTCTCTGGGACTCCTGTAGCTGCTCATCATGGCCTATTTACAATAATCAAGCATCTGCACTGGCTCCTTTGCTCTCTCAATAACAATCCATTTATGGGTCAAAATGATCTTCTCTTCCCTCTCACCTGTCTTCAAAAAATGTTTGCTAAGTTCAGCGTCCCTCCCCGCATTCGCTATTGCTGTCTGCAATGGAAGGTTGCCTGCCATCTCCCCCTCTGCCTGCCTCCCGTTTGAGCATCAGGGGCTGATATGTGCTTGTGCCCCAATCTTGTGCTTTCAAGCGATCCACTGCGACATATTTCCAAGGTCTAAGGGAAGGCGTCAGGGTGACCTGCCCCAGAGAAGCAGACACACACACACACATAGCCATCACCCCTAGACAGTAAGAAAAGGGAATACCCCCTCTTCTGCAGCAATTACTGTAAATCCAGGGAGGAACAATGTGATGAGTATAGTCTCAGCATGGTTTTTCAGAGTTTCTAATCCAGAAGGCACCACTGGGATCATCTAGTCTGACCTTCTGCATAGCACTGGCCACAGAACCAAAACTGTGAGCAGGATTACAGCAGCAGTCGCACCAGTGTCAAATACAAAGGTAATAGAACCTCCGACTCCTACTGAAAGTCCCCCAGGATCACATTAGCCCTTTTGGCCACAGCATCACTGTGATGGTTCTCAGGGTACCCAGGTCTAGAAGTCACCTTGTTGCCACCTGTCTCCAGCATGAGGGAGTCTTGCTGGTGCTTGACGGGGTGTTAGCATCCTAACACCACCAGCCTTTCAGCCATTCAAGCGCTCTCCTCTGGGCTGTGCCAGCCTTGACTTTGCCTTGCAGGTAAAAATGAGGTGCACCCCAGTTTCTTTGAAGCATCCCTCTGTGGAAGCAAGCCCCTGACACTGTCTACTCACAGACATCCCAGAGCCTCTGCCCCAAAGCAGCAGTGTGCCCCAGCTAACCAGTTTACCTTAAACCACCTGTGCAACACACAGCTCTTGTAATAGAATAAGATAAGGTTTATTTAAGAAACAACAGAAATTCAACTAAAAACAAGGGTGAGTCATGGAAACAAATGATTACAATACAAAACAAAACAATAAAACATGAAGAAGGGCCTACACTTATCAATAGGTCTCTTGCCTATCTAATAAAGTACGTTTCTCCCGCAAAGTTCAGTCTGTTGCAGAGTTGGCTGGCTTCCCGGGAATCAGGATCCAAACTTCCATGAAAATGTCCCTTCCCACAAGATGGCCACTCAGTGAATGGATCCAGAGGGCCTCTCCCCACACTGTTATACTGAAATAACCTTTTATCTTTAACCATAGACAGAGCCAACCCCTGCCCTGTTGTAATGTTCCCTCTTGATCTCCAAGGGATTTCGATTGTTTGCAGTTGTCTTTGATGGTTTTCCATTGACAGTTCTGGCATGGAACAATGGTGGACAATTAAGCCTGGCATTACATCATTGGCTGACCAAAGAGGGGTGGCCAATCCCTCGGCATGAATATGCCATCGCCAAGTAATATTGCTGCCTGGTGACCCCTTTTAACCTTAAGACCAACAGGGCATAATTTTCAATATAGTTACAATATTCAATATTCCTTAAATATCAGTATCACCCATACATATATCACACCAGGATTAGGATGATATTCAATAAGGACAAATGCAAAGTACTCCACTTAGGGAGGAACAATCAGTTGCACCCATACAAAATGGGAAATGACTGCCTAGGAAGGAGTACTGAAGAAAGGGATCTGGGAGTCATAGTGGATCACAAATTAACTATGCGTCAACAGTGTAACATTGTTGCAAAGCAAACATCATTCTGGGATGTATTAGAAGGAATCTTGTAAGTAAGACAAGAAGTAATTCTTCCTGTAATGAGGTGGTGTGGCCTCCCTCCAACCCAGAGGGAGAGGAACCACCCTCTGTGCCCACGTGGGTGGAGCCAGGCCTGCCTTACCCCTGCTGCCAGAAGTGCGTAACCAGAATGGGAAGTATAAAGCGGGGTGCCTCCCGTTCAGTTGGGGCTGGGACACTGAGGGAGGCAGATGGATCCTGCTTGCTCCTAGCTGCTGACTTTGCTGCTGAGCCCAGCGGCACCCTGCCTGCCTGGGGAACTTGCTTCTGCCATGGACCTGCCGGGACTGCTGCTAACCACCTACCCAGAAGAGACTGAGGACGTCCCGCTGATCCAGGTACACCCCAAGGGGGGTGGAGGAAGTGGCCCAGGGACAGCCGACCTCAGTCTGGCTGTAGCTCTGCGTGAGGCAGGGTCAGCATGTTGTGGTTGGAATCCCCGCTGACGCAGTGGCAGACCACTCTAAAACTGTTAGGGCCCTGGGTCAGTGTCCAGTGGAGTAGTATGGGCCCGGGGCCCACCTGCCACCCTACCCCGGACCCTCGCCAGGTCCAGTGGCCTTCATTCGTCGCCCAACCACTGCGAATTCCCCCAATACTAGGCCGAGATCCCAACGGCGTAGTGAGGCGGTGTGGCCTCCCTCCGACCCAGAAGGGGAGGGACGACCACTATCCGACTACACTTCCACTCTATTGCACACTGATTAGGCCTCAGCTGGAGTATTGTGTCCAGTTCTGGGCATCACATTTCAGGAAAGTTGTGGACAAACTGGAGAAAATCCAGAGAAGAGCAACAAAAATGATTAAAGCTCTAGATAACATGACCTATAGAGAAGATTGAAAAAAAAGACTGGGTTTGTTTAGTCTGGAAAAGAGAAGACTGAGAGGGGACATGATAACAGTTTTCAAGTGCATAAAAGATTGTTACGAGGAGGAGGAGAATTATTCTCCTTAACCTCTGAGGACAGAACAAGAAACAATGGCCTTAAATTTCCGCAAGTGCAGTTTAGGTTGTACATTATGAAAAACTTCCTGTCAGGGGTGTTAAGCACTGGAATTGATTGCCTAGGGAGGTGATGGAATCTCTATCGTTGGAGATTTTTAAGAGCAGGTTAGACAAACACCTGTCAGGGATAGTCTAGATAATATTTAGTCCTGCCTTGAGTGCAGGGGAGTGGACTAGATGACCTCTCGAGGTCCTTTCCAGTTCTATGATTTTGAACATTGATGAGTTGCAAGCTTTCAATAGAGATGGCACGTTACCTTTTATGGACAACTACACCATAAACAATGTATTTGATGTAATGAGTTTGTCAGCTCTGAGATCAAGAGTGATTTGTGAAGAGCCGGGGACCCTTTGCCAAGGAGCCTATGTATCACAGTTGCACTAGGAGCTCATGATCAGCTGGTGGTGGTCATCCCTCATTCTGCATCCCTCTTGGTTCTTCTCTTACCTGGCCACCTCAGCTTCTTTATGGTTTAAACGCCTCCCCTCAAAGATACAGTGCAATCAAACGTTCAATTGCTTTCATAGTTCCAGGTACCCAGTACAGTTACAGTCTGTCTGTCTGTCCCAACAGTCTTCTCGAGGCTCACCTTAAACATCAGCTTTAATGCCACACCTCAAATTATGCAGGCATGTAATAGGACTTGCCCAGAAATCTTTTCTTAATTAACATAAATGTAACGTGGTTAGCACATCCCTTTAATCTCAAAAGCACCCCCAGGGTTACCTAGTAATTATGGCCTAGGAAATGACATCCCATAGCTCCTTGCAGTGATAGGAAACCTCTGACATTAAGTGTTAAATGGTGGTATCTGTCTTGGGCTCAGTTTGGAAGTCCCAGTAGCTTTAGAGGGAGCATTTCCCTCTTTCTGTTCCCTATCTGCTGGTGCAGGACATTGGGGCCTCTTATGGAAAAGTACTAAACAATGAAAGGGGGATTAAAGCTAGAGGATTCTACAGAAAGTAATCTAAACCCTACGGCATCATAGAATCATAGACTTTAAGGTCAGAAGGGACCATTATAATCGTCTAGTCTGATCTCCTGCACAACGCAGGACACAGAATCTCACCCACCCACTCCTGTAACAAACCTCTATCCTATGTTTGAGCTATTGAAGTCCTCAAATCATGGTTTAAAGACTTTGAGGTGCAGAGAATCCTCCAGCAAGTGACCCATGCCCCACGCTGCAGAGGAAGGCGAAAACCCCCCAGGGCCTCTGCCAATCTGCCCTGGAGGAAAATTCCTTCCCGACCCCAAATATGGCAATCAGCTAAACCCTGAGCATGTGGGCAAGACTCACCAGACAGACACCCAGAAAAGAATTCTCTGTAATAACTCATATCCTACCCCATCTCACATCCTATCACAAGCCATTGGGCATATCTACTGCTAATAGTTGAAGATCAATTAATTGCCAAAATTAGGCTATCCCATCATATTCCATAAACTTATCAAGCTTAGTCTTGAAGCCAGATATGTCTTTTGCCCCCTCTGCTTCCCATGGAAGTCTGTTCCAGAACTTCACTCCTCTGATGGTTAGAAACCTTCATCTAATTTCAAGTCTAAACTTCCTGATGGCCAGTTTATATCCATTTGTTCTTGTGTCCACATTGGTACTGAGCTTAAATAATTCTTCTCCCTCTGTGGTATTTATCCCTCTGATATATTTATAGAGAGCAATCATATCTCTCCTCAACCTTCTTTTGGTTAGGCTAAACAAGCCAAGCTCTTTGAGTCTCCTTTCATAAGACAGGTTTTCCATTCCTCAGATCATCCTAGTAGCCCTTCTTTGTACCTGTTTCAGTTTGAATTCATCTTTCTTAAACATGGGAGACCAGAACTGCACACAGTATTCCAGATGAGGTCTCACCAGTGCCTTGTATAACAGTATGAACACCTCCTTATCTCTACTGGAAATACCTTGCCTGATGCATCCCAAGACCGCATTAGCTTTTTTCACAGCCATACCACATCGGTGGCTCACAGTCATCCTGTGATCAACCAATACTCCGAGGTCCTTCTCCTCCTCTGTTACTTCCAAGTGATGCGTCCCCAGTTTATAACAAAAATTCTTCTTGTTAATCCCTAAATGCATGACCTTGCACTTTTCACTATTAAATTTCATCCTATTACTATTACTCCAGGGGAATAACATCCTTCCTCTAGGTGTTTGAGCAATGGTGCAAAATGCTACAGCAGGAGCATACATTCCCTATTACAGTCTATAGCACTTTTCCAGATAAGGGGATGGGGGAGTCAGGTTGCTTCCCAGCCCCCCTGAAGCCCATGGGGATCTGGAGTGGGGGCCCCCAGCAATCTCTGTGCAGGTATAAAATTGGGAAACAGCTCATAGTCATGCTCACTAACACCTAGACAAGGGGCTGCTTGCCCCAATGAGGCAGTAGGAGGGTCTTAAGCAACCTCTAGGATTCATCTGTGCTGGTTCCTGCTTCCCCTTTCCTAATGTATCATTTCACCCTGTATTTTCTCTGTTCTTTCCTGTCCTCTGACTAACTGGTTCAGTGAAGAGACAGCTCTGGAACCAGCTGTGCTCCATCATGCCAGTGCGGTGAGTGGCTCGGCAATCAGCGTGAGCAGGCCTCTCCTGAGGGGAGACAGAACCAGTGAGCGGAGACCAGAGGATGCCATCTAGATGTTGTCTCAGCCAGCGACAGCAGTGAGGAGAGGCTACACCTTGTGACTCTCATGTCTGTGTGCAGGATCCTGTCTGTTGCACCCCAAAGACTCATGCGGATGAAGAGACAATGCTTGTGCATAGAAAAGAACAGCTCCATGCAGCTGCTGTTCAAGGAGGTCAGACAGACAGATGTGGTATGTTTCATTGGAACTATAGTTGGGAAATGTGCTGTCTATGGTATGCTAAAGCTACCCTCTCTGCCTCTTTCTTGATGGGCCCACCCCAGCTAATAACTAAAACCACGGTTAAAAACCATCTGTCAAACACACAGCCATGGAGTGTGCTGCCGAAAGGCTGTTGCTAACTATTGTTCTCCATGGATACGGCCGAGGTTGTGTTCCAAGAGGCCTTCAGGATTCCCCTCTCCCTCCCAGCCCTGCTCATTGGAGGGAAAACAGGGGTGGCATGTGTGAAATTCACCCCTGCACAGGGAGCCACCACACGGTCACGGTACCACCTTGCCAGGGCAGTCCTCTGGCCTGTGTTATGGACAAGGCCTGGCTAGATGATCACAAGGGGCCCTTCTGGCCATACAAATGACGAACCTTCAAACCATACAAAGCAGGGCCTTGGTGGTAGGTAGACCCTGTGCTGGCCCTCTGCACAGCGACAATGTCCAGCCTATGTGTCCAGATTCTTGCCAGGCTCACTGGCATGGGGCAGAGCCATGAAATAAAATGTGTGTATATTGAAGAGTGGCACGATTCTCCAAGCCAGCTCACCCACAGTCACTTTAGACGCTGCTGAATAAGCAAGCCAAGCAATCTACAAACCGTACCCCCTTTGAGGGGTGGGCCGCTTGCATAAAGAAAAGCTACTTGAGAAAGAAAGATGAAATCAATGAAGCTGTTGCCTCCAAGCATGTCGAGATTTTTATTGTGTCTTGGGCCAGGAACACAAGTGCCCACCTCCAGCTTTTCCACTGCTGGCTGTGTTTGTGTCAACCCTTTGCCATGCAGCCTGAGACTGCCATTTCACTCCTTCCAGGCTGCGGAGGTGCTCTATGCTGATTACCAAGATAACGCCAAAGGAGAGGATAATTAAATGGTTCAAAAATCCAAATGCTTTGCGAGAGCATCTGCTGTATATGATGGTGTAGGGCGGAAATTAGCTTCCTCGGAGGGCAGAGTGTTTGCAAAAGTCTTCCCCCCTCCTTAGTACTGGAGGGCTCTCACTGTGAAAGGGAAATTGAAGGGACAAAGAAGTGGGGAAGACCAGGTGGGGCCCTACTTAATTGCAGAACCACGTTCAAAAAGCAAAGGGGGGTTTCTTTTGTTACCTTAAGTTTGAGATACTGGCTGGGTGGCACTGGACTCTACGGGCTTTTTCTCTATAGAGCAGGTACAAAGGCAGCTTCCCCACTCTGAATCACAAGAACGTCTCAGCCCTGGGCTGCTAGGGATAAGCTGTAGATCGGTTTTCAGGCTTATTCACTTAGCCGCCTGCCACCTGAGCCTGTTGGCAGTGGAACCAATTAAAGGGGATTTTCCTTTTATCATCATCATTATTGCAGTAGCACCTGCAGGTCTGCACTGAGCTCAAGGTCCTAATGTGTCCCTGCCCTGAACAGCTTATGTCAAAATAGACAGGACAAAGAACCTATGTTATCCCCATTTTACAGATGGGGACCTGAGGTTCAGAGACTTGCCCATGGTGACACAGGAAGCCTTTAGCAGAGGCAAGAATTGGACACGTCTCCTGTCCCAGTCCAGTGCCATAACCAGAAGATCAGCCTTCCCCTCCTCTCCCTTGATAAGGTGGACACTTGGCTCCCAGGGACTGGGTCAACCAATTTCATCTCTCAAAGGACATACTCTACAATGCCACCCTGTGCCTCGGTTTCTCCATCTGTAAAATGTGGATAATGATACTGACCTCCTTTGTAAAGTGCTTTGAGATTGGCTCATGAAAAGTGCTAAATAAGAGCTAGGCATTATTATTATTACTACACTGGCCTTATAGAGAGCTACATTTGTGAAGAATCATTTGGAAGTTTGCTCAATAACAAGCTGGCTGGGGTGACCAAGACTGAAGCTTTTTATGAAAAACTCCAGAAGTCACTAGTTTTAGGACAGAAATCTTGGCCTGACAAAAAGCTCTTCCAGCATCTGCCTCCTTAGTCTTCCTGCCCATAATAGGAAATAGAGGAGTTTACTAACTATCTCATATAGCCCTGACAGGAGGACGACAATCCATTTTCATGACAACTGTTGAGGTTTTGAAATTTGGTTTTATTGTGTATGGGATTTTGAACATGGTTGCAAAAATGGAATTGTGGCAAAATGAAATCTGAAAATGAACCTCTCCAATTTGCAAGCCCTAGTGGGCAGAGCACTGGTATGGGAAACCCCCAGGATCAAGTCCCTGTTCTAGACCAGAGTTTTTCATCCCAGCTCACTCCAAATCAGGCAGAGCAAGGACCTCAACTTGGCCCTCAACACTAGGTTACAGAGCATGAGAGAGGATCTTTAACCCTTCCTGATGAAAACATAATTGAAATAGCTACATCTGTGCAAAACATTTTGGCTCTGATGAAATGACATATTTTGTTTTGATTTCATATCGCCAAAACTGTTCAGACCAGCTCTAATATCATATGCATAGTTACTTCCCATTATTTACAAGGCATTCTTGGAAGCTCAAAACTAAAATTCATTTCTCTTCAGAGATTGTCCGTTTCCATTTGCAAAACACTGGGGGTTTTTCCTGTGTTTCTAATGGATCTTGAAATAAATTATTTTTTCATAAAACTTCCTTGTTTGTCTAGCACTGCTGATGTCAGAGGATGTAGATGGAATTTTTTTTAGTTAATGGGTGCTAAAGAGGGTATGTGGGGCCAGCTTGTCAAAAGAGCACAGGACCAGAAAATGGGAGTTTTACTGTTGACTTCAGTGGGAGCACAGTTTACTTCCACTGAGGCCAATGACCTGAGTTAGAGCAACACTCAGCACTTCCAAAAATCTCACCCTAACTGAGGGAATACAAATAAATCAAGTAAATTAATCTGAGAGACAAGGCTGGTGAGGCAATATCTTTTATTGGACCAGCATGGCTACCGCAACACTGCAAACAACCGTGGAAGATATTGAATGTTGCTGTCTGAAATGCAAACTCCACAATGTGAAGAAAAAGGAAGTTGAACACAACAGTGACCTCTACTTCCTGAGCAAATGCACGAAACAAAATGTCATCCCCTGAGGACTCCCCATCTATAGCCTTTTGACCACTACATACGACTCTAGATATGCGGAACAGATCTGCAGCTCCTTCAGGAAAACTGAGGAACTGTCTCCTGCATGTTACACATACTCTAGAAAGGAGCACCTCAAACAAGAAATCGTCACGTACTCCCATACACTGGAATGAGAAAAGAAGTTGGTCCAATGAAAGGTATCATTACCTCACCACTCTGTCTCTCTGATATCCTGGGACCAACATAGCTAAAATACACTGGAAACAACTAAATAAATCTAGTCCATTCTGGGCATCTCTGTTTAAATGACACAGAAACAGATAATGGAAGAAATCATGTAACCTCTCATGTTTTCAGACATTCATATAAGCACGCCAGCTGTTAGGAGACTCAGCTGAACCTTCACTGGGGTCTGCCTATGCTTGGTTATTATGCATCCAACACTGCAGAAGGTTTAAAATATACCTTATGTACTTGGACAAAAAATCTCTGACATGTAGAAAATTGGTGAATACTTCATAGATAAGAAGACCAGAAGGGATTGCTGGTATTATCTAGTTTGACCTCCTGTATCACACAGGTCATAGAACTTCCCACAGCAATTCCTTCATCAAGCCCGTAACTTCCAATTGAGCTAAAACAGATCTAATACTGGATTGCTTTGCAGAGCACTGGGGCTTCTGGGCCTAATGGGTTGGGGCACGAATGAGAATGAAAGTGACATGCAGCAATTACTTAGCAACTTCCATACAGAAGGATCGCAAAGTGCCTTACAGGGATCATTTCATCCACCCAGGAAATGGGGCTAATCTAGCAGTACACAGCAACAATGCACCAATTCTTTTTGGAGATGAAGGAAAAATATTTTAGCCAATAGAAGCTGTGTGACACTGCACCCCATATTCTTGATAGGGATATTATTATGATATGATTGTAGCATAATTACGATGTATTTTATGCAAGATGGGTCATGTAAGGTGTCATTGGAAAAGTTATGATTTGCTGAATATGATTATCCTATTTGTATGCATGTATCAGTTTTGTATCTGAAGTTATAAATACGGACCATGTATCTGTACTTCAATTGTACTTAACCTGGCTAATGCTCAGTAGACAAGATGCCTTAGGAGAAGCTTATCTCCCATCTGGTGAGCCTTCCTGAGAACACTCCAGATAGCCTGTAAGTAATGGCTGCTATGACTGTGCAAGGACACGTGACCAGACCACATGATTCTGGACTCCATCTTGGGATGTCGGTATTTTTCCACAAACCCGTCTGGGAACCTAGTTTTGAAACAAAGGGTTCTTGCCATATGCTAAAGCTATATAAGGCAGGGAGTGACATCATCTGTGGTTCTTCATTACCAACACAAGACGACTCTTGGAAACACCTGAGGACCAAAGACTGAACTGAGGGATGTGCTGGACCCAGGCTAAAGTGATTTCTAGCCTGTGTATGGAAGACCTGGGGATTCCAAGCTGTAAAGCAAGTGTAGCTTGTGCCTTAAGAATCTGAAGCCTGCTTGTACCATCTCTCAGGGTGAGAAACTGCTAATTCATATTCACAATCTAACTAGTGTTTTAGACATAGTTTGTGTTTTTGTTTGTTTGCTAGGTAATCTGCTTTGATCTGTTTGCAATCATTTATAAACACTTAAAATCTATCTTTTGTAGTTAATAAACTTGTTTTTGATTTGTCTAAACCAGTGAGTTGGAGTGAAGTATGTGGGAATCTTAGCTCAGAGAAGCTGTTACATATTGCTCTCCTCAGTGAGGAGGGGATGGACTCTATGAGTTTACGCTGTACAGTTCCCTGTGCAGTGCAAGGCAGTATAATTTTGGGTTTATGCTCCAGAGGGGGTGTGTGCCTGGGGAACTGAGAGTTACCTTGGCTTTAGCCTTTCTATTTTTGGTTCACATTCAGTGGCTGGTCAGAGAGCCTGCCTGTAATTGCAGCTGGGTGTGTCCCTACCTGTGTGTATACTGGGGGAAGTGTAAGACCGGGAGCACGTCTGAAGCTTGTCACAGCAGCACAGTGTGAGAGAGAGCCCAGGCTGGTGAGTCAGAGGGCTCAGTGGTACCCCAGTTCAAGGTGGCACCCTGGAGGAAACCTGCCACAGGCTGTGCAGAATATAATTAGCGAGAATTTGCCCAGGGCACTGGTATAAATAGCCCTACCACACAGTAAAGCACCATTGGACCTTTAATAATCATAGCCTCAGAAAGATGGCATATCTAGCACCATGGTGCCCTGATATATCTACTGGAGCAATGACTTAAACCTTGCATCTCACGGGGCAGTGCCAATGTGGCCTAGAGGCTAGGGACATGGACTATGACTAAGGAACCCTGTTTTAGTTTTGGCATCTATAAAATAGAGTTAATTATACTCACCTCCCTTTGAAAGTGCTCTGATTTCTACTGATGAAAAATGCTATCTAAGAGCTAGGCGTTGCTATTTACTGACTTACTAACCCCACTTACTGCATAGCTGGAATTTTCTGGGAGGTTTCCAATCTAAATACTGACTAGGACCAACCGTGTTTAGCTTATAAGAATTGTCAAGATTACAGCTCGAGTTGGTGTGGCTACGTGCAGCTGTCCAGACCATGTATTCTAGAGAGCAAAGTTCAAATCCAAAGGAGGTCACAGGCAAAATGAGGCTGGTGGTCTCAGTCTAACCAACAGCTAAATGGGCAATTTGTATTTGAAATCCAGCACTAAGACTGCAGGTGATGCAAGTCAGGGCTGTGGTATGTTGACGGAGCAGTGGGTTGTGGGTTCAAATCCTTCTCTGACACATTAGGAAGCCATCTGTAGTTGAAAAAAACAACATTATTGGTCTACAGATTCATAAATAATTATACATATTCTTATGTACCAGTACATGGTGCTTCCAGCACTGCCAAACCCCCATGTTCAAAGCCCCACCCGCCCCAGTCATGAGATTTTAAAGTAAATAAAACTCTGGTGCTCTTTTTATTTGCTTTTTGGCTTTTGATCCTTCAAGGGAGGCGGGGAGGGTCACATGTCCCAGCTTCTCTCTGCAGCCACGAATCTTACTTTGGTTTTCAAATGAAAATGGAGATTGTCACAGAATCACTAGACTCAGGCAGCTGGGGCCTTAAGAAAGAACACAAAACTTTGTGAGGCTTGCAATAAAATCATGAGAATTGGAAACGCTCCTCTCTTTCTATTAGCTATTTACATATACTCATGTCAAGGTTCCTTCCCCACTCTGAACTCTAGGGTACAGATGTGGGGACCTGTATGAAAGACCCCCTAAGCTTATTCTTACCACCTTAGGTTAAATGCTGCCACCACCAAAGTGTCTAAAAATAATAACAGGGGAAGTGCCCACTTGGAAACGTCTCCTCCCTAAAAATCCCCCCAAGCACTACACCCCCTTTCCTGGGGAAGGCTTGATAAAAATCCTCACCAATTTGTATAAGTGAACACAGACCCAAACCCTTGGATCTTAAGAACAATGAAAAGCAATCAGGTTCTTAAAAGAAGAATTTTAATTAAAGAAAAAGTAAAAGAATCACCTTTGTAAAATCAGGATGGTAAATACCTTACAGGATAATCAGATTCAAAACATGGAGAATCCCTCTAGGCAAAACCTTAAGTTACAAAAAGATACAAAAACAGTAATATCCATTCCATTCAGCACAACTTATTTTATCAGCCATTTAAACAGAACAGAATCTAACGCATATCTAACTAGATTGCTTGCTGACTTTTTACAGGAGTTCTGACCTGCATTCCTGCTCTGGTCCCAACAAAAGCATCACACAGACAGAGAGAAGCCTTTTTTTCTCCCCTCCCCCAGCTTTGAAAGTATCTTGTCTCCTCATTGGTCATTTTGGTCAGGTGCCAGCGAGGTTGTCTTAGCTTCTTAACCCTTTACAGGTGAAAGGGTTTTTCCTCTGGCCAGGAGGGATTTAAAGGTGTTTACTCTTCCCTTTATATTTATGACAACTCATCTATATATAATTCTCTCTTAATGAAGCAAAGCTATAAGCTGCCATGAGCATGAAAATAATTAACAAAGTGGAGAAGAAAAGCAAAAGTTTTCTATAAATGCGAGTAAAACTATTCCAAGTGCAGTTTTGTGTAGAGTATTTTACCATCTACAACAATAAATTCCTCTCTAGACAGATAAACGCCCAAGAAAGAGCCTGGAACTAAATTGACCTCTCTCTATTTATTCAGCATGTGTGGGGTCTAATCTTTTAGTCACATGCCCAGTGGGCCTGGAAATCATCACTTTGATTGGGAAGTCAAGTTGCTGAAAGCAGACAGAGGAGGAAGAGAATAGCTGAAAGAGAGCTGCCCCGACCCCCTGCAGTTTGCACAGGGCATTTCTTTCAGGTAAGGAGAGAGGGAGCAAAGAAAGAGGCTGCTTTGGAAGAAGCACTTCATTTGAAATGGATTTTGCAGCCTTCTCCCCCAGGGAACATGGATTTGAGGTTACCCCTTTAATCTCCTGGGAAAGGCTGCCAAAATCAGGGCTGCTGCAGAAACCTTTTGTTCGGAGAATCTCCCGCTAGAAGGGACTCTCATATTATTTCAAAGGCTTGGTGATTTGGATTGGTTTAACCTTTTCTAGGTTTCCTCTGCACAATAGCACAGACGAGCTATAGCTTTTCAAGAGAGCAGGTTGAACCAGGATGGAGGAAAGGATGGAAAGAAATCAACTAAAGCCAAAGGAACCCAGCCTGTCATTCCCAGATGTGATTTGCCTTCCAAATTCCCTGCACTCTTCTGCTCACTCAGGGCAGAGACAGCTTTTCTGTTATGCTGCGAGAAACAAGGCTGTGTGGCCATGCTGCGCGATCTTAAACAGAGAGCAATATGCTCAGCTCTGTTAACATTCTAAGGGCTTGGCAAGCACACCAGAACCAGGAGCCTCAGACTTCCAGGGGGCATTATAGCAACAGAATGAATAAACTCAAAGGTGAGGGGACGGAGAGCAGCAGACCGGCAAATGCCACCCAGGCTGCTAATGGTAAAGCTAACAAAGGGACTGAATGAGCGGCCAGAGACAGCCCCCCAGTCAGATGGGAGCAACCATTTGCACTGTGTGTTGGTTTCAGGCATGTGCCGTTGCAATGATGGTCTGTTACAATCACAGCTCATCACTGGGACATTTGAGTGCCTCCTTTTACAGAAGAAAGTCAAGGCCCCTCTGAAATGCTTCCCGAGTTCACCCAGAACAGCATCCATAACAGCAAAAGGGGTCATGTGACTGAACGATCTCAATCATTTTCAGTCCTCCTTAGATGGGGCATGACACTGAAAATATTCCAAAGAGCAGGAGAGAAGAGATTTCCTAGCAGATCAAGACAGCCTGGCTTTGATGTTGAAACAACAAAGACTCACCCGCAGAGAAAGGCAATACAAATGCATGAAAACAGCAGGTTGCATTTCAAAAGCAACATCAATAGCTTTGAAAAAAAATCAATTTTGCTGGGAAGAGCCAATTGTATTCCCTGACTCATGGACCATACCACACCCTGCGTCCTAGGCTACAGCGTTGTCCACTGCCAATATGTTCTGGAGCTGGTTAGGTTTTAAATGAAATCTTTGGAAATCTATTTTTCTAGGAGCCTGATCCAAAGCTCATTGAAGTCAACTGAAAGACTCAATTTGGTATTAGTGAGTATTGAATCAGGCTCCACATTTGCAGAGATTGGAGTGCAGCATAAGGGCATTCTTCCCTGGAAAGTTTAATACATTCAGATTCTAGCTTAACAAATGATGGGGAAAGCACAAGAATTGCTCTTCAGCTGCGCCGCCTTTGGCTGGCCCCTAGGTGCATGGGAGACCTATTACAAGTGATTTGTTGAGTAGCGGGCCACCATGCTCAGAATGATGGTTTAAAAGTGCAGGAGATAGAGGAAAGGAAGGAGAAAGGGAAGGAAAGCAGGATGGGGAGAACGATAAAAGGATCCAGAAAGAGAAGAAAAGAGAGGGAATACTAAGAAAGAGTGCCTGGACGAGAAACCATTAGCGTGCATATGGAAGTGTCTACACAGGTGGCATGAATAAATACAATAATAGACACATGAATAAGAATGAAGGCACAGGCACTGGCCTAAGCAGAAAGACTGACTCTCTCCTGCCCTCAGACACACGTGGTGCCCTCTTGTGGGGTTCAGAAGCACTGCTCCCTGGGAGGGCACAGGGCAGAGGGGCTCTGCTTCCAGGGCAGGGTCGGGAAAGCACTGTTATTTGGGAAGTCAGTGTCAGCTGCAATATGGACAATCCCAGGTGTTCAAAAATCATGAGTTGGGTCCTATGCTCCACAGTGCCTGGCAGGTGGAAAACAGAGAGACACTCAGCGAGAGGCTGCCTCCCAGGGCCAAGTACCAGGATAATGATTAAAGGATGGAAAAACATGTCATCCAGTGATAGACTCAAGGAGCTCAAGCTGTTTAGTTTAACCAAGAGAAGCTTAAGGGGTGACTTGATCAGTCTGCCAGTACCTACATGGGGAATGAATATTTAATAATGGCCTCTTCAGTTTAGCAGATAAAGGGAAAACACGACTCAATGGCTGGAAATTGAAGCTCATCAAATTCAGACTGGAAATTCAGACTGTATTCAGTCATGCAGGAGTTTGTGGGGCTACTCCCTTTGCAGAGCGGATGGGCAGAGATGATTGGATCCATGAAAAAGAAAAGGAGTACTTGTGGCACCTTAGAGACTAACAAATTTATTTGAGCATAAGCTTTCGTGAGCCACAGCTCACTTCATCAGATGCAGAAAGCTTATGCTCAAATAAATTTGTTAGTCTAAGGTGCCACAAGTACTCCTTTTCTTTTTGCGAATACAGACTAACACGGCTGCTACTCTGAAACCTGGATCCCTGACTCTACCAGCATGCTTGCTGGCCACTACTGCTGAGCGAGCATGGGGATGGAAGGAGTAATTTACTGCTGGCATAGGCCAGCACTGATATCACCAGAACAAGGAGGAAGCAGGGGAGGAAATTTGCCCACAGGGATACTGCAAAGTCCGCACTATCCCTTGCTCAAGACTGGGCCTGAAAGCTCAGCCTAGCTCAGACACTTCATCCACCTTTGCTTCCAAGTGAGCTTAGACTGGGGTGGCCAGGAGCATGTATGTAATGTCATGCCCCTGGGTGGTTCATCAGCACTGCAGACTGAATCTGAGCTCTCCGAATCAAAACACACCACCAGCTAAAGGGCCCAGCTTTGTTAGAAACTGATGAGCCTATTAAAGCGTTGGCTGTCTATGGCCCAACCACCACTACAGAGGGACAGAGCGCCACACGGAAACTGTATAGTTTACACCTACTTACATTCAAAGAGTAGCACACCCCCTTATATGTTCACAGCTCCTTCCAACCACTTGCAATTGAGTGCATGCAACGTGTTGACTGTAGTTCTTTCCCTTTCGACAGGCATGCTTTCCCCCCTCCCGTCCCCCCCAATGCTGCCCCCCCACCTCCCCACCCCATTTCCCTCTCACCCCCCTGAGGACACTGACTCAGGTGTATGAGATTGTATTATATTTTCAGGGCTTATTATTTTGATTCTCATGCAGAGCAGCCTGTTCCAGCTCCTCGTAATGGAGACAATTATGCTAACTTTATTGGATTTGCATTCGGGGCTGGTTTGGCAGACTCACATATTGGTTTCAGGGAGAGGGGAGGGGAAGAAGAAACAATGCATTTGCTTTTCCTTATTTAAAATCGAAGTACATATGTAACAATTGCCTCTCATTCATTGTGCCCTTCCCCCCAGCCCCTCTCTCCAGGGCAGGGGCTGGCTCTTACCCTGTATCTGGCCAGGTTCTGGCACAAGGGGATATTCGGGGGGAGGGATAGCTCAGTGGTTTGAGCTTTGGCCCGCTAAACCCAGGGTTGTGAGTTCAATCCTTGAGGGGGCCATTTAGGGATATGGGGCAAAAATTCGGGATTGGTCCTGCTTTGAGCAGGGGGTTGGACTAGATGACCTCCTGAGGTCCCGTCCAACTCTGATATTCTTTGATTCTATGATTCTGAATGGGGCCTTTGAGCCCTGCTACAACATAAATACCAATAAATACATCTAGCACCACTAGCAGCCAATGAGTACATACAACATCATACCAATACCAGAGTCTCCGTTTGCAAGGGGTGACCATGGCCAATGCGATAGCCAGAGACCTCCTGCTGCAAGAGCACAAGCTACAACAGCTTGAGCTAAACAGCCAAGCCCCTGCAACAATTGACATCCTCTGTGGCACACTCACGAGTGGCTTACAGATGTTTTGTCCTATTGTGTGCCTGCGGGGAGCACGGACAGGAACATTATAAATGCCCTATTCCCACGGCTGATGGCTCAGAACCATGGGAACAGTGGGCAGCCATCTCTCAAAGCACAGACATTGCCTCGACACTATGGACAGCTTGGTAGGATCAGCTACTGAGAACTAAGGGCCCGATATGTGCTAATGAAGTCAATGGGTGACTTGGGTATCTTGCTATTGATTTCAGTGGGAGAAAGTTTAAACCCTAAATTAGTCAATTGCTATTTATTAGCTGTACTATAGTAGCACCTAGAAGTGCTGACCAAGTTCACAGCCCCATTGTGCTAGGCACTGTACACATACAGAGTAGGATGCCCCTGCCTCAATGAGCTCCCAATGTACATAGGCAAAAAATAAGGGTTGTTATCCTCATTTTACAGATAGGAACTGAGGCAGAGAGAAATTAAGTGACTTGCCCAGGGTCACCCCAGCAGCCTGCAGGAGAGCCAGGAACTAAACTCAGGTCAAAGTGGCAGCCAAGTGCCTTCACCATGTAACCATCCTACCCCTTACAATAGCTT
Source organism: Eretmochelys imbricata (assembly GCF_965152235.1). Classification (NCBI taxonomy): domain Eukaryota; kingdom Metazoa; phylum Chordata; order Testudines; family Cheloniidae; genus Eretmochelys; species Eretmochelys imbricata. Next base: position 52,132,445 of record NC_135580.1, on the reverse strand, counting down.
TATTGTTAATTCATAGCAGATTGGAAGATAGCTTCACATTACTTGTCAGTGCACTGCTGAGAAAGTTACTAACATCACAGGAATCTCAAAGTGGAGACAAAACAAATGGGGTGATTCTGAGGGGACCAAAGAAGGAGGTGTGAGAAACTGGGGGGGGTGGGAGGAGGAAATGGTCAATGCATCTATAGCAAAGAGAAAATATTTTCCATTTTCCAGCTGAGCCATTCAAATACACTGCCTTCCTCAATATACAGCGTTCCACCACCTGCACAAAACACCTTTCAAAATGCAGTTAATATAATGCATCTTGTTAGAATATCCTAGCTGGAAGTCTGCAACTCAGTCTGCTCTGGAATAAATCTAGCAAAGAAGATTGAAGCTATTTGACAAACACAGTTATTTCCTAATCAATTTCCTGAGTTTCATATCAATCCTATTTTATTTTATTTTTTACACTCCAAAAGTCCTCATGTTCTATTTCGATATAACCTTGCTGTGCATTTATTGATGATAGCCCAGTGGTTGCCATGGCAACACACCCCCGTGTCACAAGACGCTAGGCTTTGGAGGTCACATGCTAGTGAAGTGGCAACTGGAGACTGATAAGAGAAGGACTATCCATATCCATCTAGTTTATTAAAATGCTACAAATGGCTGTTTTATTATTATTATTATTGGGCTTCACCTTTCCTTGCTTCTCGTCTTTCCATGCTGAAGATTAAAATGCCTGCTTAGTTCTCCTTCAGTTGCTAGCTGAGAATAGTGGAGCGCATGCAATGTTTCATATTTAACATCCCTGTAGGAGAACTTGACAAGCCAAGCCACACATCCTGAAGCAAGGTTAGACTCGCAAAGGTCCCCTAGTGCCACACTTTGTGCTAATTTACTGCAGGGTTTTCCACACAGAAACAAAAAATAAAAGCTTCAGAAATGTTGCAGCCATGTCCTTCCTCTAGCTCTCCCTCATGTGATCTTTGTGCAAAAGGCTCTTGTCTATTGACTGCGAAGTACATGTAGGATGCCTAGTGCCTTAGTAGATGAGTAAGGGGATAAGTGGCTTTTCATCTTCGCTAGCCATCATTGGTTGAAATCCAGTTCAGCCCATCGGTTGCAGAAAGTTATCGTCACCTGACAGCTATTAAGTGATCTCAGTGGCCTGCACTGAAGTTCTCAAGTCCAGTTCTGAAGTGTCTGTCTCACGAAAACGCTCTCGCTGCTGCTACCTAGTTGGCAATGTGATCAGGGAGGGAAGGAATCAATTAGCAGGTGCACTTACCATATATTCCCCCTTCCAGCTGGTGAGGACAGAGGCATGGTGAGTGGGTAGCTGGCATTGGCACTCCTCACATTGTACCTGTTTCATGGGCAACAACAGGACTGTAGGGGAGCTTTTCAAAGGCACAAAGGGCAGTTAGGTGTCCAACTGCCACTGAAAGTCCATGAGATTTGGCGGCTTCGCTCCCATTTGTACCTTTGAAGGTCTCCCCCATGTTTTCCACTGCTGCCAATCCAGCACACAAAGAAAAATGAGAAAACAAACAGAGTTGAAACCATGGTCTTTTCTTCTGTGAGTGTGGATGATGGATCCAGTTTATTTGCTCTTACTCAGAATGTTCTGCACATGAATAAATGAGAAACTACCTACCGTACCCGTGTTACTGGGTGAGTTACTGGTTAATATCACTGTGGTTATTTATTTTGTCTTTTAGACATTGTCTATTGCTACCTGTAAGTACAAATCATCAGTGTTTTAGAGACTATCACATGCTCAGTATTGCAATATTTAATAAAAGTTGGAGGTTTCTATTATTTCTTATTTTATCATTACTAAGCCTTCTTAGAGAACTAGATCCATAACGCCTGTAAAAATGCTAAAATCCAATTGCCTGTTCCAAGCAAAATGATTTATAAAAACAAATAAGAAATTGCCAAGACAGAAAAATTGTTTTGCGACCCGCAAGATCATGTTTCTGCCTTATACCATCACAGCACCCACCTATTACTGGGCACACTGAGTCATTGCATGGAGATGCTATTCACCAAAGTAAAACTGTCATGGAGACAGCCAATCAATATTAATGGTGCTGTGTTGTCGTTCTTGAAGACATGATTTTCACAGGTGGGCAGGGTTACTCCTTAAGAAGCAGATGACATATGTGTTGGGCCCCAGAGTAGACAACAATATCTATCAAAACACCTGCATTTTACAACAGACACTCCTAGGCATAGGTGGCGGTTACATGTAACATATCTTTATTTGAGCAACAAATCCTACCTAGCCATGGTCTGTACTCACAGTCATCTATGACGCTTCTCCACAGCACATGTGTTATGCGTATAAGAAGCATTCAGGATCTTTTTCAGGGGAAAAGACAATATGCCGCATTTATTGAAGATAGAACAATTAGCATATACAGTCAATCACACACACACACACACACACACACACACTGTCTCACCAGTTGATGTTATAGTTACCAGTCCAGAGTCCGGATCAATCTAGTGGCCAGCTAGGTTGATCATGGGAAGGTAGGAGCCGAGTTCTGTCGGTCATGACACGGTGCTCTGGGGAAGTCTTGGCAGGACAGTTTCATGGCAAAGCTCCCTGTTTATACACTGATTTTCCTTCACTGGAATCAATGAGTTTTGCACCGTCATGCTGTAATCAATTGTTGTTTGACAAGTGCTTGTTTTCTTAAATTGTCCTTCTCATCTTTTATCTTGTTCTTTCATCAAGTCTCTCAGGGAGTTACCCCATGCTGGTTCTGATCATAGCTATCTTGTCTCCATTGATAGGTGCCTGTCTCATCTTTAGAGTCATCAATCTGCCCGCCTCTGACATTTCAATAGGGCGTGTTGCAATTTCCTAGCGCCCATACATCTGTCCTCAGTTTCTCCCTAGAACATCTGGTCTGGTGATGGCCTTCATACTTATCTTCTAAAGCACACATTCCTCATTCACACACAAAACAGAATTGATTTACACAGAGCATTTGAACAGGAAGATTAAACTGCAATGCAAGAGAAAACAATCATTGCATTCTTTTACTTATTTTAAAATGCTAAACCTACAACAAAGTGGTGACCCTAAAAGGTCTGCTATTGCCTTGAAATCAGCTCAGACACAGATTCTGGCTGATGCATCTCTACCAATGACCCATAAGGTCATTCCTTTCTGCTTTCAGAAAGGATGGCTGGCAGGATATGGTCATATCATGCACTAATACATTTAATACATGCTACATTATTATTCTTTATCCTTCATTCTAAATTATACAAAATACAAACATAAAATCCTACTACTAAACATGTGCCAAGAAAGCATTCACCAATATGTGGATCATCTTCCACTGTCCTTGCAGGTTTGGAGTATATTTGATACAAAAATGTGTGAGTCATCATACAACAAGATTTCATATTATGCCACTACCTGTCATAATTATCATAGAAATATCCACAGCTCTTACCAACTGGATAGGTAGTCCAGGTTAACCTCTTCTCTCCACTGCAGGCTACTTTTCAAAAAGTCCTTTTCAGGTGGATGCCAAAAAAAGGGATGATCAAATTGGTTCCAAAAAAGGAAAGGAAAAAAAATACCCATCTGCATCTTCTCAGGGAACCTGCACTGAAAGGATCAAAGCCTCTTTGGAGATTGGTGGACTTTGTTAAAATGGTAACACCCTCTGCTCCTTCTGCTTCCAGCCAGGAATCGATGTGGAAATACCAAAATATGGCACTTGTGGTCTGGGTACAAGGTGCAATGGAAATCCACCAGAATCCCTGATGTTGTGAGAATTCCAGCAAAAGGTTTCCATAACTTTGGGCACTTTTTTATTGGCATCTGAAAGCTAGGATACTTCCAGCAGCACCAGCTCCAAGCATCCAAAAATCACGAGTCAGAAATCATGCTGCCTAGAGGAATTCTCTGCCCTGAGTGAGGTGCCCAGGCTCCTCATTCAATGGGGACAGTTAGGTGCCAAAGAAGTCAGCAAGCCTAACCTAGCCAGGAGTGAAATGTACAGAAAAGGGGTGGGGCTTGGGCCCAGCTCCACAAAGGACTGAGGCACCTAACTGATGGGAGGCACCTATCTCCGCTTAGGAGTCTCAGCCATGGACCCTCTCCTGGACTTATGGCTGAAGCCAGGTTATCCTTTTGAGAGACAAAGACCCACCCCATTATGAGCAATAGCCCAGAGGTGAAGGCACTCCCCTGGGAGGTATAAGACCTAGGCTCTCATTTCTGCTCCAAATCAGGCACTGTCTTGCTGTCTTGGGTGCACTGCCAGTCCAGTGCTCTGAGAATGCCAACAGGAATGGGTCCTGCAGGCTAGACAGACAGAGGAATGCATACTTTGAGAATGCTGGTGCGAGCTAGGGCTCTAAGCAGTTTGTTAGCTGTGGGGTGGCAGCGGGACTCAGGCAGTTTTGTGCCTAACCTAGTTGCCAAGGGTTGTCCTAAGGACTGCGGTGGTGTCTCAGAGCTGGATTTAGGCACCTAAGCCCCTTTGCAGATCTAGCTCTTAGACTTACTGTGACTCAGTTCATGATCTGTGCAATGGGGCTAACAGCACTTCCCTACCTCACCAAGGACTGTGAGTGCTCAGACACTACAGTAATGTTGGCCAGATAGTACTGGAGGCCTGGTCTACAGCTAAAATTTAGGTTGATGTAGGTAGGTCACTCAGGGCTGTGATAAATTTTCCACCCTGTGCAATGTAGTTAGGTTGACCTAACCCTTACTATAGACACAGATACGTCAATGGAAGAATTCTGCCATTGACCTAAATACTGCCTCTCCAGGCACTGGATTTACTACAGCGAAGGAAAACCTGCCTTCCTTCACTATAGCAAGTGTCTACACTACAGTGCTGTCTCTCTTGTAGCACAGACATACCCTCAGAGAGACTCTCTGAGCATGAGAAAGAGAAGTGCAATCTTGCCCTTCAGAACCAGTCAACATTTTAAAAACGTTGACATTTATTATGGTAGTGCCAGGGGACTGACCAAGAAGGGACCCTGTTGTGCTTGGAGCACTACAATGTCAATGATGGTTTTTCACAAGAAAATTCTGCGGGAAACATGTGCTGCTTTCAGACGATTCGTAGCAGTTGTTTTGAGTGGCTCACATGAGTGCAGGTTTTGAAACAGGCATTGCTTTGTCCTTGATAAGAATAATTTGATTATTACGTGAGCCCAGGCAAGCGTTTGGAGGGCCTTCGCTATTCACTCGCTTGCTCTTGAGTGCTTGTGTTTCGTAAATGATGCGATAGGTACATGCATTGGCATCACTCAGCATCCTTAACTGGGGGTTGAAATCAAGATTGTTGTTTTTGGAGTAGTGCGTGCTTCTCCTCTCAGATTAGCACAACAGAGCATAGGCCCTTTTTTTCTCATTCCACCACTGATTAACGGAGTACTGCTTACATTGGGACGAGTGCCTTGAAAATTCAAGGTTATAACATGCCATGAGATAACATATTGCCCACTTTGATAACCCATTATTAGTAGGTTGGTTCTGGGAACTATTATTGCTCTTAAACTAAGCCGGTTTTCATTAGTCCTTGATGGGGAAGATTGATTTTCAGTTAAGGACATGGCTTGCAAAGTAATCAGATTATTGAATAAATTCAGGGAGGGAAAATAAAAGTAGGGTGCTCCTAACTATCTCGACAGAGCACAAAAAGGCTTTCTTGATTCTAATCTCTGAACCTTCACGGGGCTCCTATCCTACTGTCAGAGATGGACAAAGGAACAGATGCACAGCAAATAAAAATTTTCCTTCTACTCTATTAAATATGTAGTGGAGACAAATCTGCTTCCCTACCACATAGGCGATGCAAATACATCTCGATGAATTAATGTTGTTTATATTACAATAGTGCCTAGAGGTCTCAATTAAGAGCAAGGCCCTGTTGTGCTGTGTACCACACAGGCATATAATAAGGAAGAGTCCCTGCTCCAAAGAGACAATCCAAATAAGGGATGGGAGGAGAAACTGAGGCATAGAGCAGGGAAATGACTTGCCCAAGATCACCCAGCAGAGCTAGGATTAGAACCCAAATCATCTCATTTCAAGGCTAGTTCTCAGTCACCAGACCACACTGCAGTCCAGCTGAAGTTTGGTTGTTGCTGCTGCATAAAACTTCAAAGACTTGTGTCCAACCATATCAATGGCAAAATCCCTTGATTTCTGTGGGAGCAGGATTTGAGTTCCATTTCTGTTCTTTTAATCTTACTTTGGTGCATTTTCATACATTCACCACACTTCACCATTGCAAAAATGCTTCTCTATCTGTCATGGACCAACCAGTAAGGTACATCCCACTCTGCAACCTTCAGGGGTTAGAGTGTAGCAATCCTCTGAACAGCAGCCTCGTATATATAACAGTGCGTGTGTGCGTTTCCATGTTTGATTCATTTCAGTGATTTCCATCAGTCTTCAAAAGTTAAAAAGGTGTCCTCCCTTTTCCACAGCTCCCGAGAAGCCCTGAGCGCTGGAATAGTTTCCTGGCTGTTTTCCCCAGTCTCTAGGATATAATAGCCACCATGCTGCCTGGATCTCACACCACATGTCTCAATGGCAACTTGATCATGGTGGGGGAGCTATTGGTCCAGCCCTTCTCTGTCCTGCCTCTCCAATGGGACAGGTATGTGGGCAGGCCCTGTAAAACTGTGCTCTGAAGAATGGGGCATATGAACACCTGGCTCTGACAGTCCATATAATGTCTCCACCCGAAACTCAATAAAAGCTGAGCAGTTCCACCCTGGGCAGTGTCCTCCACCCCTTTGAGAGGGGGATCAGGCAGGAGGGTCATGTTTGTGGGGTTGGGGGCTGGGAGGACCTTGCAGGAGAGGGGAAATGGTTGGTGCCTGCTCTGGTTTCTCCTTTCCTGCAGCAGCACTCAGCAGGGCTAAGAGCATTTTGAAAGCAGGGTTACAAAACCCAAGAGAACAAAATGCTGGGTGTGTCCAATATGGCATCTATTATTAACCCTGAGTGAACAGAGTGGTGCATGGGACAGACCTGGTTGGGGGGAGTTGCTCCCCAAGGTTTATATGCTCTCAGCCAGCCTGCTGTCAGCATCACCCATTCAATTGGCTGGGAACTCCTTCAGGTGGCTGGTACAAACACCCCTCCATAGCTCAGGTGCATGGCTCCATGGGACACTCCTCCAGGAAAGTGCCCAGACTCCATGTCAGTGTATGGGGGTGGCTGCCAGCTCCAGCAATACTCCCTCTCCATAAAACAACAGATGGGATTTTCAGCACTGAGGGGTGTTTGGAAAATCCCATCCACTATTTGCACTTCCCAGGCACTTGAATGGCTCTAGCTTGAAATTTTCAGGCTGCCCATACCGCAGAGCATCTCTCTTGAGAAAGGATGACCGCTGAGGGCTGAAGGGACACTTATTGGCCCTGGATATTGTTAGGATATAGATATTCAAGCCTGCCTGTAAAGGCCTATACTCTAAGAATGTAGGTATATGTTTATCATTTAGCTAGTAATAGAGGTATACAAGAAAGAATCTGTGTAAGGGCCTTCTCTCACTGTGTCAGTCTGAGGCCCTGTTCTTAGGCCAATGCCTTTGGCTAAGCAGCAGAGGCAGCCATAAGCTGGGAAGCGACCGGTCACATCCTCACATTCCGAACTAGTCAATATGGGGTTGTTAAGAAGGTGATCCGATCTATCACCTCCAAAGAAAGGGAAGAGCCTAGAAGATGTAAAAGGAAATTTAGGTTGATAGTTTTCTGTCTGGTAAGAACTCACTTATCAATAGACACAGCTGGGAAACTCTTATGTCTTTATAGATGTAGTTGTGAAATCCTCACTTCTGTATTGTTTTGTCATTATAGTTCCCACTTTGCTATTGTTTATTTGCATGGTCTCTGTCTGGTTCTGTTATTGTTTCTGTCTGCTGTATAATTAATTTTGCTGGGTGTAAACTATTTAAGATGGTGGGATATAATCGGTTAGCTAATCATGTTACAATATCTTAGGATTGGTGAGGTAAATTTCAGTAGAATGCTTGGTTAAGGTATAGCTAAGAATATTACTATATAAATTAGGGGAAAACAGGAAGTAAGTTGAGATTCAAAAATAAGGAAAAAGGAACTTGGATTTAAGCTTGCTGGAAGTTCACCCCAATAAACATCGAATTGTTTGCACCTTCGGACTTCGGGTATTGTTGCTCTCTGTTCATGCGAGAAGGACCAGGGAAGTGGGAGAGTGAAGGAATAAGCTCTCTAACAGATATCAGTCACACTAGCATGTTCCAATATGTGCAAGAATGCAGCTTCCAATGTAGCTGGCCCTGCTTGGATCATCAGGGGATTTGAAGGACCAAGAGAACTTCAAAACATGAGCCTCTATTGTTTGAACTAAAGAGCAGCCTACAAGTAGGACTGGACTGGAAATAGTTTTCCCCATCCTGCAAAAAGTTTTGAGACTTTAAAAAAGTCCAGTTCCACATCAGTCTGAAACCAACACTTTCTGCCATTCTTCACATAAGAACAGAGAGATTGTGTCTCTGACATTGCCAAATGTCCCATAGTTCATTAGTCAAGGCACTCAGTTGGGGTGTGGAAAATACACGGTCAAGTCCTTTCTTTACCCGATGTAAGAGCAAGGATTTGAACCTCTGTCTTCCATACTCTTTGTGATTATGGGCTCTCTCTCTGGTTTTTTACTGAAAATTCCTGGAGCCGATGACTTTTCCTGTAACAAGTTTTGGTTTTCACAAATAGACATTTTTGTCAAAAAAATAAAATATGTCAGAAGTTCCCTACCAGCTCTAACTGGGATTGCCAAAGCAGCCTGAGAAAGACAAGGTGGGTGAGGTAATATCTTTTATTGGGCCATCTTCTGTTGGTGAGAAAGACAAGCTTTTCAGCCACAAAGAGCTCGTCTTCAGGTCTGGGACAGGAACTCCCAGCATCACAGCAGAATACAAGGTGGGACAGATTATTTAGTGTAAGTTGTTACAATATGTGCTAAGGGACCATTCAAGGTACAGTGGCCACTTATACTTGTGCTAAACAATCTGGGCCACTTTGCATTTTGCTGTGATGCTGGGAGTTCCTTTCCCAGACCTGAAGAAGAGCTCTGTGTAGCTCGAAAGCTTGTCTCTCTTCCCAACAGAAGTTGGTCCAATAAAAGATCTCACCTCCCCCATCTTGTCTCTCTCATATCCTGGCACTGACATGGCTACAGCTACCCTGCATAAAGCAGCCTGAGAGAGTTAGATGCCCAACAATTCCCTTAGGAGCTTTTGGAAATCCCAATGCAAATCCAGTAGCTTGAAGCAGAGGCAGAATCATAACATTTGACACTAGAGGGGGACAAAGCCACACATACTTTACCAGCCTGGGTTACACAAAGCAAAAAATTGCCCTATTCATTAGAAATGAAAGACACTTAATTGCAGAATACATACTGTGACGCTCTGTACCTTGAGGGAACACCCTACACCCCCATGTTCATCTTTATAAAATGATTGTGTGGTATCCAATACAAAGTTTGTCATGTTGTGTGTCTTTGGAAGGCTCATAATGCACTGAGCATGGTTGCTATAGTGATGTTACAGTAATGTTATAGTAAGGTTATAGGTTATAATTTCATGTATATAGTTATGTGGCTGAAAATGTATCCTCATGGCTTAAAGCAAGCCCCATAAAAAAACTCTCCAAGAACAGAGGGGCAGTTCACATCTCATCAGGGCATGGATGGGACAAACCCAGCCCAGCCTCACAGGAACAATGGACACTGGCTTAGGCAGCAACAGAAGAATCTGTTAGACCCTCGGGGGAGTCACCCCCTTCCTTTGGGCAGTTTGGGACTGCGATGAGGTAATGCTCACCTGACTCTGAAGGGGGGCTTGTGAGCAAAGCCACGGGGAAAGAAAAGACATGATAAAACAGAGAGACATTTTGCCATGCTCGCTCTCTTCCACCTGCATCTACAGACACCACTACCACCAAGCAACTGAAGCTCTGATCAAAAGGGAGAGCCTGACTGAAAAGTAACCAGCCAGCCTGTAGTGAGAAACATCTAAGTTTGTAAGGACATTGAAAGTGTTAAGGTCATCTTAAAATGCGTTTTGCTTTTATTTCATTCGACCAAATCTGACTTGTTATGCTTTGATTTATAATCATTTAAAATCTACCTTTATAGTTAATACATTTGTTTATTCTACCTGAAACAGTGCGTTTGGTTTGCAGTGTGTCAGAGGCTCCCCTTGGGACAACAAGACTGGTACATATCAATTTCTTTGTTAAATTGACAACTCATATAAGCTTGCAGAGTCCAGCGGGCATAACTGGACACTGCAAGATGGAGGTGCCTAGGGTTGTGTCTGGGACCGGCGATACTGGCTAGTATCATTTGCTTGCAGGTAGCTAGGAGCAGCTTACATGCCAGAGGCTGTGTGTAAACAGCCAAGGAGTGGGGGTTCCCCCAGCAGGGCAAGGTAAGGCGGGCTCCTACAGTCAAGGATTGGAGAAGCCTAGCAGATCACCGGTAACATCAGATATCACCAGAGGGGAATGTCACGGTGGAGAGAGCAGGGTATATGTACAGCTTGTTATTCAAGTGAAGTTCACACTTTAAGCACTGACATTTGTGATTTGAAGTGAGTCCTAAGTGCAGTGGCTAAGGACAGTCATAAGGAGGTCACAGTTTTATTATTATCTGTTTGCTTATTTTGGGAAAGGGAAGTAAGAACAGGAAGGCAGGAAAATGAGTGAAAGCCGTGAATCAATTGCAAAGTTAGAGCTTTTTAGGCCTCAGTCTGCAAAAAAGGAGAGGGAGTACCAGAGATTATTGCAACTGCAAGAACTGGAGATAAAAGAAAAAGAGAGAGAGAGAGTCAGAGAGAGAGAGAGTCAGAGAACGGGAAGAAAGAGAAAGAGAGAGAGAAAGAGAGAGAGCGCGAAAACACCAACTGGACCTGCAAGAGAAGCAGAACCAGAAACCCCCCCAACCCCAACAACTCCCATCACTCCAAAAATCCACAAATGGGAACACTTATGTCCTGCATAAAGTGAGAACAATGATATTGCTGAATATCTGACTACCTTCGAAAGGCTGTGTGTAATACATGAAATCCCTGATGATAAGAGAGTTCCTACCCTGATTGTGAAATTAACTGGTAAAGCTTGAAATGTATTCAGTGGAATGGCCTATTGAAGATACTTTAGACTATTGTAAATTTAAAGATATTGTTTTGTGGAGTTTTCAGATTACCCCTGAAACATATAGAGTTAGCTTTAGGAATCTTAATAGGGATATTGATAAGACTAATGGGGAACAAAATTAAAGATTTGTTGGAAAAATGGGTGGGGGTAGAGAGGTGGCAAGTTTTTAGGGAATGTTCGATCTTGTTGCTCAGGAGCATTTCCTAAGCATATGTAAGGTTGATGTAAAGCAGTGTCTACGGGACAAAGATGCAAAGCCTGTGGATGAAATGGCTTTTTTAACTGATGCCTTCTAACAGAATCAGGCGTCTATTGAGGGCAGGCCACAGAAAAGCGGGTTTAAAACTGGTGGGAAGGGAGGATCCCATATTGCCCCTGGGAAGAGAGAAGGGGGTTGGGAGCCTAAACATTCTCTTACCCCAAAACATTCCTCCAACCCTCATCCCAAATCTCCCGTGAAAGTAGAAGAGCCCAAAAGGTGCTATCAGTGTAATTCCACTGATCACCTGAGGAATAAATGCCTCGTGCTAGGGGGAAGCAGGCATCCAACAGCTCATGTTAGTTCTGCTGTTCTCAACACAGAACACTCCCCACCCCCCCAAGCAACTGAACCCTATCATATTGGTTCTGTGAGGTTAGCCTCTGCAGAACCAGACATGGAGCATGTTAAGGTTGTCCAAATTGATGGCAGGGAATATTTGGGGCACAAGGATACAGGGACCCAGATCTCTCTGGTTAAGCACAGTGTGGTCCCAAAGGCCAGTATGTTGCCTGGCCAAATGGCAGAGATTGTGGGAGTGGGTGAGAACAGATTCCTCAGACCACTAGTAAAAATCCATGTGGTTTGGAAAGGTTTGGAAAGTGTTTTGACTCTGGGGGTAATGGAACACCCCCTATTCAACCCTCTCCTTGGTAATGATTTTTTCTGTGTAGCTCAGGTAAAAGTATTTGCCTGCAACAGGAGGGAGTGTTATGCTGGGACCCCCGAGGGAAAGAATAAGGTCTCAGGAACCGCTGAGAGAATCTCCTTGATTCTTCTGCAGCTGGGGGAAGTAGCATGCTTCCAGCTGGAGGCAACACCACATCAGGAAGGAATGGAGGTGTAATGCCTGCCAGGGAGAGAACTGTCCAGGTTGTTAGCTGCCAGCAGGTCACAGCTGAACCAGAGTCAAAACTGGCTTTAAGGAGCATAGAGCAATGTGTCCCAGAGGAGACCCCAGAGAAGGGGCAGAGGATCTTAGAAACCACTAAGGTGGGTGAGGATTCCTGTAACTCGGTAACACAGGGAAGCAGTGTTGCTTCCAACTATGGGAGGGGCTGAGACTAGCTCCTTTCCGCTGAAGGCAACATGCCCTTAGGCACAGGGGCAGGAGAGATGTTGTCTGTAATTAAGGAAACTGTCCCAGTTGTTAGCTGGCGGAGTATTGCAGCTGAACAAGAGACAGATCCCTTCTTATGGAGCACAGGGAAATGTGTCTTAGCAGGAGGCCCAGAGGAGGAAACTGGGGAAGGAATAGTGGGGGTACAGGAATGTCTCCTCACTAGTCACTTGGGGCAGGATGCCCAGGACATTAGGAGTATGGCTGGGTCAGCATCTGTGCACGTAGGCACTCAGCCTGTGATCCAGGTTTTGAGAAGAACCTGTGTAACTGACCTCCTGGAGGGGAGCAGTCACACAGCTGACTTCTCATGGACAGAGAAAGGGGTGTTAGAGGGTACTCTAATCCAGGTCGCAGTTTTTCAGGATGCTATTTCTGATAAATTTGTGGAAAGTAACTGTCTCTTTACCTCAAGATGCAGTTCCAACACCTGTGACAGAAGAGGATTGAGACCAGGAAATTGCCAGGTGGTAGTTTGTGAGAACACAAATGACCCAACTGACAGAGAAGGGGGTGTTTTCCCCCAGGCTGGTGAGACACAGAGAGCAGTTATGGGAAAGCTGCTGGGAAAAGGTGAATCTGATTGAAGGGTAAACACATTTAGCTCACAGAGCACAGATCACAGCCCTCTAGGGGGAAGGAAGGATTCAGTGCTGGGAGGGGGAAACACAGGGTAACCCCAAAAGGGAAGCTGGATTTCCTACATATGTACAATCCTGGGGTTGGGAAACTGCTCCCAAAAGGGCCAGCCAATGTGCAGGATCCCCCTGGACCCTTATCTTGCCAGATCCTGAGATATCAAAATGCCAGAAACATGATTAAATTAAGAGCCCACACAAAGGGAAACACTGGAGAAAAAGAGAAGCCAGTGACTGATTACATGGGAGAGAGTCAAAGAACACCATGGGGATTACAGAAAAGGACCTGGGGATTACAGTGGATGAGAAGCTGGATAAGAGTCAGCAGTGTGCCCTTGTTGCCAAGAAGGCCAATGGCATATTGGGCTGCATTAGTAGGAGCATTGCCAACAGATCGAGGGAAGTGATTATTCCCCTCTATTTGGCACTCGTGAGGCCACACCTGGAGTATTGTGTCCAGTTTTGGTCTCCTCACTGCAGAAGGGATGTGGACAAATTGGAGAGAGTCCAGCAGAGGGCAACAAAAATGATTAGGGGGCTGGGGGGCATGATTTATGAGGAGAGGCTCAGGGAACTGGGCTTATTTAATCTGCAGAAGAGAAGAGTAAGGGGGGAATTTGATAGCAGCCTTCGGCTACCTGAAGTGGGATTCCAAAGAGGATGGAGCTCAGCTGTTCTCAGTGGTGGCAGATGATAGAACAAGAAGCAATGTTCTCAAGTTGCAGTGGGGGAGGTCTAGGTTGGATATTAGGAAACACTATTTTACTAGGAGGGTGGTGAAGCACTAGAATGGGTTACCTAGGCAGGTGGTGGAATCTCCATCCTTAGAGGTTTTTAAGGCCCGGCTTGACACAGCCCTGGCTGGGATGATTTAGTTGGTGTTGGTCCTGCTTTGAGCAGGGAGTTGGACTAGATGACCTCCTGAGGTCTCTTCCAAACCTAATATTCTATGATTCTATGATCCTATAATGAACAAACTAACCTCAAACTATACTAACTGAACAGAGGGTGTGGTATCATAAAGATACTTGTAAACACACATCTGTGATAAAAATTTTGGTGTTAATGTTAAGTTTTGGGGATAAGAATTTCGACACAGATGTTAAACCTTATGATAATGCTACTTTTCAATTAATACCTGTAAACGGGTTTAAAGCTTATCACAAAAGAGAAACCTTAAAAAAAAACCTGGTTTGCTGCCTCATGGCCTTAATGCCAAGAGAACTATAACAACAAACTGCCTTCAGGATAGTCAGTGACTAATCCTCTTGCAATAAACGAAGAGGGGAGGTATGACTCTCTGTACCTTGGGGGAACACCCTACACCCCTATGTTCAACTTTATAAAATGATTGTGTGGTATCCAATTTCTTTGTTAAATTGACGAACTCATTTAAACTTGCAGTGTCCAGTTAAGCGGGAATAACTGGACACTGCAAGACGGAGGTTCCTAGGGTTGTGTCTGGGACCGGAGATATTAGCTAGTGTCATTCGCTTGCAGGTAGCTGGGAGCAGCTTACATGCCAGAGGCTGTGTGTGAACAGCCCAGGAGTGGGGGTTCTCACAGCAGAGCAGGGTAATGCTGGCTCCCAGAGTCAAGGATTGGAGATGCCTAGCAGATCACCGGTAACACCAGATAACACCAGAGGGGAACATCACACATACCAAGAACCAGGCAAACTGCAAACACTTCGAACACCACTTCATAAGGTGAATAAACAAATTCCCTGTACAGGCCTGAAAATCCCTCACACTGGTACTGTGTGCTTCAATTTCTCTTCCCACAACACCCAACATCTGTGCACAGAGAGCTGCAATCTGATTAGCAAAACTAAGAAGCACTTGAAACACAAATGGATAGGGGGAAGGGAAGGGCAGACTGAGGGCAGCCAGGTTCAGCAGTGCTACTGAGCATGCTCAGTCTGTGTGAGCATGATCAATCCAAGCCACACAGCAAATAGGAGGTGAATGTCCCCACATGCACCCCACCCTCCCACACATTGCCTCTGACTTCAAAACACCTCTGAAAACCTATGTATCTCTCTACCAGATTAGGCGCTGAATACTTACATGTTATCTGTCTGGATTTAAATGCACAGAGGCTGGCAGATCAGTCTGGTCTAAAAGGGGAAGAGGTTCTGGAGTTGAATAGGGACTGAGATAAAGATGGACACTCAAGTGATAGTCTGACCCTGGGAAGCCAGAGGCAGACAAAGGAGGATTCTGGAAAGACAGACATGAAAGAAAAGTTTTCCTAAAATATCTGCAAGATTGTTTATGTGCTTAGTATCGTTAATTGGTCCTGGGCATGGTTCCTGTTTGGTTTGTTATATTTAGTCCCTGTTTCCAGAGGTGATTTTTGTAACAGCTGACTGGAGCAGCTGGGAAATGCTCGGGACTTTCTGGGCGCCAATATCCTGCCGAGGGTTTGTTCTGGCCTGTATGACTGCATAGCTGTTTCAGGCTGCTGGCCCACGTTAAAGCAATGGATCCAACAGTTTGGCTCAGCAGCTTATTAAATTTTGTTTGTCTGTGACAAGGTGTTAACCTCCATTTTAAATAACCCCACCCCAGTTGTACAGAGATTGCCACTAATGGAACAGTTAATAAAAAGCAGGTGGCAGACCAGGAGCTGCATTATGCAGTGGTCATTTGGGCTTTGTGTTGAATAGAAGGACAATCGAGCAAGATGCAGTGCTCCTCTTCATCATAGACCCTAATGAGATCTGGGACCAGGGAGTTAGCGGGAAGTGTCACTTTGATCACTGTACTCATGTAACTTGGTGTAACTCCCCCCTTTTCCTTCCGGGGTTACTCAGGAGCAGGCAACTCTCACCTGGGTGCCTGATGCTGTTGACAGTAAAGGAGATCCTGAGTTTTCCAGTGGTGATACTGCATAGGACAGTGGTTCTCAAAGCCGGTCTGCTGCTTGTTCAGGGAAAGCCCCTGGCGTGCCGGACCGGTTTGTTTACCTGCCACGTCTGCAGGTTCAGCCGATCGCGGCTCCCACTGGCCGCGGTTCACCGCTCCAGGCCAATGGGGGCTGCGAGAAGCGGCGCGGGCCAAGGGACGTACTGGCCGCCCTTCCCGCAGCCCCCATTGGCCTGGAGCGACGAACCGCAGCCAGTGGGAGCCGCGATCGGCCGAACCTGCAGACGCGGCAGGTAAACAAACCTGTCCGGCTCGCCAGGGGCTTTTCCTGAACAAGCAGCAGACTGGTTTTGAGAACCACTGGCATAGGAGGAATCCTCTAGCCTCTGCTCTGCTGCAATCATTTTACTCATAAAGGAAATTTGTCTTGGAAGTGCCTCCACCTGGCTGGGTCCTGCATACATTCACTGGTCTACCTTGGGTGCCTCCAGAAATACACTTGGGCAGATCTACAGAATGGGTCTAACTCAAAAGTACCAACTCCAGATACCCAATATACACTTGGGTCAGAGTTAGCACATCTGTGCTCAACAACTTAGAAAAACATCATAAGAGATTGAGATTGATTAAAATGTCACAATCAATGTAAATCAGCAAGGGGCACTTCAATAAATCAATTAATAAAAGCAGTTTTTAGCGGTAGTTGAAATTTAAACCTCAGATATGTACACTGATGCCATTGACCCCACGCGCAAGTGTGCATGCCTCTGAATGTCAGAGTTCTAGATGCTTGCTTGCATACACCTGCAGATCTTGAAGCTGGATCCAGTGCTCTGTTGGTTCAGTAAAACTGTTCAGCCAATGCAGTGAGGAACAGAGCAACTCTAACTTGGGACCATGCCAAGCTGCACAACTCAGGGGAAGATGGGAGTTGTTATAACCAGAGGTCAGTAACTCAGGGTCCTGGCTAGACGATAAGACCACTCTGTCTCTTCTCAGACCTCTTACAGTCTCTTTGCTGTCCTCCTTCCCTTGCAAGCACTTTCCCTAGCAAATATGCTGGTTACTCCCACAGCCTGCACTGCGGGCCAACCTCAGTCAGTTCTGGGCACAGCAACAGTCTCTACCCTGGCACTAGTGAAGCCACCAACAGCCACCATGGCTCCCTGCTTGGGCACAGCCCCAGCAGTTTCTTAGCAGCTGCTCCTGGCTTGGACAGAGCTCCACAAAGCATCCTCCACTCCCTCAGCAGGATCTCAGCTCTTCACCAAAATGGAGCCCACCTTGTCCGCATGTTCTCCCTCCATCCCCTGGAAGTCTTGTTCTCTCTTCCCCAAGGCATCATGGGAGTTGTAGCCTGCAAGGCTGCATTGCAGTACTCAAGATCTTCCCAAGTGGAGCACTCCCAATGAAGTTCAGAGGCTCCTCTAGCAGAGGGTGCCCACTTTAGCTGCTTGGTTCATGGTTGAAAGGAGCCACACGGCACTCAGGGACTCCACCATGTCCCATCTAGATGTGCAGTGGCCTGAGGTTTGGTTGGACATCTGGTGCTTGGCCTATTTATTCATTCAGATACTTTCCCCATGCATTTCTCCTTTGTTTATGAGTAGAATTAAACCTTGATTTCTGATGGCAATGAACTGACCATTCTCATGCCCAGTCGGCTCTGCAGAGCATGGCATGTTGCAGGCATTTCACATCTAGGACTCCATGCTCTAAGAGTGTAATGGACTGACCATTGCCAGCCATTGGTTTCAAATGGGTGGCAGTCAGTTGAGGGTCACACCATTAACATGTGTGGGGTGGACAGATCTCCCCATTCTTGCTTTAGCACTTAGGGAAGTCAGATTAATCTTTCCCAACATTCAGTAGTGTAGCTGCAGCAGGAACCCTGCTTTCACAGCTTGTTGTTTGACAGGGGACCCTAATCCTCCAAAATGCAGATGCTTCCACACAGTGTGAGATTCAAAAAGGGATCAAGTGTTTCTATGGGGACTGAGACGATCCAGCAATACAAGAAAACACATGCAAACCCTTCCAAGAGAAGCCAATTGTGCCTGGTGAGGAGGTTTGATGAGTTCCTCCCCTTTGGGGTGCCACCTGGGACTGGGGTACTACTGAGCCCACCTGACTCACCAGCCTGGGCTCCCTTTACACTGTATTGCTGAGGCAAGCCAGCCAAGCCCTCCCTCAGGCTTCAGACTGCACTTTACCAGCACACATACAGATAGGGATACACCCAGCTGCAGCTTTATACACAGATGCTGAGATCAGTTGTGCATGGGAAGGCTCAGCTAAGGAATTGCCCGGTTCTCAAGTGCATGCTCACCTCTAGAGGGTAAACGCAAAATTGTACCATCTTGCACTGGACAGATTATTGTACAGCGTAAGCTCATGAAATTCGCCCCCTCCCTCAACGTGGAGAGATATACACAGTTTTCTGCCCCAAGTTATGAATTTCCCAGGCTGGTTTTTAGACAAAACAAAACAAGTTTATTAACTACAAAAGATAGATTTTAAGTGATTATAAGGGATAGCAAAAAGATCAAAGCAGATTACCTAGCAAATGAAACAAACACGCAATCTAACCTTAATATACTAAAGAAACTGGTTATAAGTAGCAAACTCTCACCCTAAATGTTGTTTTAGGCAGATTGCAAAGATTCTTGAAGGCAAGCCATACTCGCTTGCAGCTTAAAACTCCAGATATTCTGTTCACAGGCCAGACACCCTCTAGCTTGGGCTCAGCCCTTCTCCCCTAGTGCAGTCTTTTTGTCCTCAGTTATTTCCCGCAGTCCTCTTTCTTGGATGGGGAGTCAATGAAGAGTGAACCATGATGATGTCACTCCCCTGCCTTAAATAGTTTTTGCATATGGTGGGAATCCTTTGTCTCCCAGTGTGATTCCTACCCTCAGTTACTGGAAAAATATTTGTATTATCATGGAGTCCAGTACCAGGTGACGTGGGCCTTGGCTACACTTGTGAGTTACAGCGCAATAAAGGAGCCCTGGGTGCACTAGCTCACTACCCATCCACACTCGCAAGGCACATACAGTGCTCTGACTCCGCGGCAACAGAGCTGCTGGCACTCCACCTTGGCAAGTGGAATAACGTTTGCTGAGCCACTGCTGGAGCACCGCAGTGCCAGTGTGGATGCCCTGGTCCTATAGTGCACTCTGATCGGCCTCCAGAAGTGTCCCACAATGCCTCTTCTAGCCACTCTGGTCATCACTCTAAACTCTACTGCCCTGCCCTCAGGTGACCAACCGTAAGAGCTGCCCTTTAAATTCTCTGGGAATTTTGAAAAATCCCTTCTGGTTTGCTCAACCAAGCGCGGAGTGCTGTCAGCGAATCTTTCCAGGTGACCATGCCTCCACACACCAGGTGATCCCCAGTATGGAGCAATGGCGAGGTGCTGGACCTCATCAGTGTTTGCGGGGAGGAAGCTGTCCAGTCCCAGCTTTTCCTCCAGCTGTAGGAATTATGATACCTTCAGGCAGGTATCAAGGGACATGATGGAAAGAGGCCATGACCGGGATGCACTGCAGTGCAGAGTTAAAGTGAAGGAGCTACGGAATGCCTACCGCAAAGCCCGTCAGGCAAACAGCCACTCCGGTGCTGCCCCTGTGACCTGCCATTTCTACAAAGAACTGGATGCTATACTTGGGGGTGACCCCACCTCCACTCCGAGAACCATCATGGACACTTCAGAGCCCAGTGCAACAAGGCAGGAGGAGGAGAAGGAGCAGCAAAGCAGGATCAAGGGTGCTGAGGAGGAGGAAGACACCCTGGAATCCACAGATGCATGCAGGCAGGAGCTGTTCTCAAGCCAGGAGGAAGGTAGCCAGTCACGGCGGCCAGTGCTTGGGGAATGACAAACACCAGAGGAGGTTCCCGGTAAGCTGCTTTTATTTTGGGAAGGAAGATATTTGGTGTGGGCTCTTGGGGTGAGGAGGGTTAGGGCTGCATGCGTGCCTAGATGCGGAATAGGGCATTGATGTGCTCTCTCACATCGCAGTAATCGGCCTCAGTGATCTCTTCAAAGGTCTCATCCAAAACTTGGGCAATGCATTTGCACAGGTTTCTTGGGAGAGCCACTGTGGTCCTTGTCCCAGTCAGGCTAACGTGTCTGCGCCACTGTGCCGTGAGGGGCAGGGGGACCATTGCTGCACACAGGCAAGCGGCATATGGGCCAGGGCAGAAGGTACATTGCAGTAGAAGACGCTCTCTTGCTTCCCAGGTCACCATCAGCAGCGAGATATCTTCCAGGATGAACTCCTGCGGAAAATGTGGGGACAGTGTTCAGTACAGGGGCTCCCTGCCACTGTTGGCTCTCCCCAAGGCACAGAAACCCAGAGGACAGTACAGCCATGAAACAATCAGTCATGCTTGAGCCTGTGCTTACTCACCATTTCGGGGCTCCTGTGGGTTATGTGCGCTTGCTTTGGGACTGGCAAATTATGCTATTGTGTAGACTGTGCTTGCCCTTAAATATGGGGGAATCATTGCTCTGTCTGGTGTGAACAATGCTGCCTCTGTTAAGTGTTGCATTTTGCCTTTACAGATGCAACCTTGAGATCTCAGCCGTCCATGTTATCACCGGCCAAAAGACTCCAAAGAATCAGAAAGAGGCCATGTAGAAGCAAGGAAGACATGTTGCATGAAGTAATGCAGCATTCAAGTAATGAAAATCAAAAAGTGCAGGAGTGGCGGGAGAGTGAAAGGAGGGTCTGCCAGCAGAATGCGGATCACCAGCACCAAAGCACAGAGAGGCTGCTAAGCATCATAGAGTGCCAAGCGGACTCGATACAGGAGCTCATAGCCATGCAGGTGGAGCACGACCACGCCCGCCCCACCCCTCCCCGCAGCCCTTGTCCCAAAACTCTTTCCCTTGTGCCCCCATGTCACCTCCAACCCTCTTTCCCCAACATCCGGGTTCTTACCCCTACCAGCTGCCTCCAACACCTGTAGCTTCACCACCCAGCCCTGAAAACTATGACCCTTACCCACCGCACTCAACCCCCATCACCATGCAGTATAGCCACCCTGAAGTGCAGCACTCATTGCACAGCACTCCAGACAGGACATACACAAATCTGTGATTGTTCCGTTCCCCACCCCTTTGCCCTTTCTGTTTCCCAAGCAGTTGTATCTCTTTTCAATAAATGAATTTTATTTTCAATAAATCAATTTTTTGACTTTGAAAACATTCTTTATTATTGCATAAAGTAAAAGATACCTTAGCCCAGGAAAGAAACAGGCACTGCAAGTCAGCTTAGCAAACACAGATTCCTACTAACATTGGAACCACTGCACTTCACTCCTGTGCAGGGCACCAGACATTACTGGTGCCTTTCAGCCTCAAATTGCTCCCTCAAGGCATCCCTAATCCTTGTAGCCCTGCGCTGGGCCCCTCTAATAGCCCTGCACTCTGGCTGTTCAAATTCAGCATCCAGGTGTTGAACCTCCAAGGTCCATGCCTGAGTGAATCTTTCACCCTTCCCTTCGCAAATGTTATGGAGGGTACAGCACGCGGATATAACTGTGGGGATGCTGTCATTGGCCAGGTCCAGCTTCCGATACAAAGAGCGCCAGCGGCCCTTTAAACAGCCAAAAGCACACTCCACAGTCATTCTGTACCGGCTCAGCCTGTTGTTGAACCGCTCCTTGCTGCTGTCAAGGCTCCCTGTGTAGGGTTTCATGAGCCATGGCATTAAAGGGTAAGCCAGGTCTCCAAGGATCACAATGGGCATTCCACTTTCCCTACAGTGATCTTCTGGTCTGGGAAAAAAGTCCCGGCTTGCAGCTTCCTGAACAGGCCAGTGTTCCGAAAGATGCTTGTGTCATGCACCTTTCCGGGCCAGCCTGCGTTAATGTCAATGAAACGCCCATGGTGATCCACAAGCGCCTGGAGAACCATCGAGAAATACCCCTTCCGATTAATGTACTCGGAGGCTAGGTGGGCTGGTGCCAGAACTGGAATATGCGTGCCGTCGCCCCTCCGCAGCTAGGGAAACCCATTTGTGCAAAGCCAGCCACAATATCATGCACGTTATCCGGAGTCACAGTTCTTCTGAGCAGGATGTGACTAATGGTCCTGCAAACTTGCATCAACATGATTCCAATGGTTGTCTTTCCCACTCCAAACTGGTTAGCGACTGATCAGTAGCTGTCTGGAGTTCTCAGCTTCCAGACTGCAATAGCCACCTGCTTCTCCACCGGCAGGGCAGCTCTCAATCTCGTGTCCTTGAGCCGCAGGGTGGGGGCGAGCTCCTCACACAGTCCCATGAAAGTGGCTTTTCTCATCCGAAAGTTCTGCAGCCACTGCTCATCATCCCAGACTTTCATGACTATGTGATCCTACCACACAGTGCTTGTTTCCTGAGCCCAAAAGCGGTGTTCCACGGTGGTGAGCATGTCCGTGAATGCCACAAGTAAACTTGTGTCATATGCGTTACTCGAGTCGATATCATCATCGGAGCGCTCACTGTCACTTTGGATCATAAGGAATAACTTGACTGCCAAACGTGACGTGCTGGCGAGACTCGTCAGCATACTCCTCAGCAGTTTGGGCTCCATTCCTGCAGACCGAAAGGGAAGACAGAGTGCGCAGTACAAAAAAAGTTGAAAGATGGCGCCAAATGTGGACGGAAGCAAAGGGAATGCTGGGACGCGAACCGATGCATCACAGGGTGTTGGGACAGGACCCAGAATGCCTCGCACTCCCCGCTCCTTTCCCACAAGCCACAGCGCCAGAATGGGAAGAGGTCCTCTGTGGGATAGCCCTGCCCATAATGCACCGCTCTCAATGCTGCTGCAAGTACCACAAATGTGGCCACATCAGTGTGCTTGCAGCTGTCAGTGTGGACAGACTGCAGCGCTTTCCCTGCTGCAGTCTCTGAGGGCTGCTTTAACTCACAGCGCTCTACATCTGCAAGTGTTGCCATGCCCTTGATCACATGTCCCTGCAGCCATAACTTAGAGGCTGTTTGTAGCATCTCCAGGAAGACTTCCCAGTGGGAGATTAGAATCTTCAAAGACCTATTGTTTTCCCGAATGGCCCTTCCCAACTGGCCATCCAGACTGACTGCATTTTATCTAATGGGCATTCCCCAGGTGTAAATACATTTGTAATAGATGCATAGACAATATTTCTAACTTTAAATAAAAAAATGATACATGCATACAAATAGGATAATCATATTCAGTAAATCATAACTTTTCCAATGATATCTCACATGACCCATCCTGCATAAAATACATCTTAGTTATTCCATAATCATATCATAACCATATCTCTATGAAGACTATGGGGCATAGTGTCACGGGGAGTGGGCGGGGGGGGGGGGGGGGGGGAGGAATCTGCCTTTGAAGTATTTAGTGCTAGCTCCTCTCAGAAACTGGATATTGGACTAGATCAACCATGAGTCTGCACCAGTCTGGCAATTCCCATGTTCATATCACTTAGGCCCAGAGTTTTAAAGACATTTAGATATTGCTGTGCTCAACGCTGCAATGCCTATCTGATTTAGGAGCCTAGATCTCATTTTCAACAGTGATCTAGGCACTTAAAAGTCTAAAACTCATCCACTGTTAATAGGGATTTTTGTTCCTGAATCCCTTTTGAAAATGAGACTTCGGCATTGCACCGCTGAGCGCAGCAATGCCTAGACACCTTTAAAAATCTGGGACTCAATCTTGCTATATCTCACATCCCTATCTGAAATTTTTCTCTTACTCTGTTTTGCCTATTAGGTTCAAAGATCCTTGGGGTAGCTACTGTCTCTAATCATGTGATTGTACAGTGTCCTAGCACAATGAGCCTCCTAGTTGTTGTTATTAATAATAAATCATAATAATAATAATAAAGTTCGGAGGCCAAGCAGACAGAGAGATGAGTGTTCAGAAGGCAGGGATCAACAGGACTTTTAGACACAAGCAAAGAAGCATGTTAAACAAACACTTAGGAATGAAAGAAAAGCTCCAGAAGAGGATTAAGAGAGAAATGTGCCATCTAGAGCTGATGATAGCCCAGGATTTATCCGACCACAGTGGCTTAAGAAACGATGTTTTGACAAGTAGGCAACTCCTCCCTTTTGAGACACTACACTGGCAAACCATAGGAAAATCTTGTGTGCCTGGGAAGAGGGAGATAGCTGTAGGGTCCTGGTGGGATGCAGCAGATTGGAGAAGTCACTTGTTTCAGATGGGAGGGCAGAAGACAAGTTGCACACCTTGAATTTAGGATGGAAGGTAAAGAAGATCTGGCTGAATGAACGGTGTGGGAGTAGGGCCCTGTGCTGGTATCCTGCAGTCGGGCTTTGGCCAGCAGGGAAAGGTCACAAGCTGGTAGTCTCAAGTGACATCAGGGATCAGAGGCCCAGCCTTTGTGAATTGTGGAGCCACTAGGACCCAGACTTGGATTCTCTGCTGGCATAATTCCACTGAGGGAGCCCAGTCAAACCCCATTGTCTCAGAGCTGGCCATGTATGTAATGAACCATCCATATACAAAGGCCACCACACCAACCTAGTTTGTTGTGCCCCAGCCCTCCATGGTATGTATATTCTTGGTGGAGTGGGGCAGTTTCTATTGCCAGTAAACCACACACAGAGTGCAGGATGGTTACCTAGCTCTTGCTGAAGCTCCTTGTGGAGGAACTCGCTCTCCTCTAGCTGTGAAGAGAAAGTGGTTCGTTTCTGTGGCTTGCTCTGAAGATGAAAAAAATGTACACGTGTCAAGTATCCATTCCTTCATAGGACAGGCTGCTTACTCCGCTGACCCAGGGGACCCACCCTAACACAGTGTGGCATCCCCTAGTGGCCAGACCACAGAGGTGCTTATGAATGTGCCACTGCCACATAAGTTACAAAGTTGGTCCTTTAGCTCAAGCAACTGAGGGCAAGGTGCTCAGCTTGAAAGGTCCCTGGTTCAATCCTCACTACTAATTACCCATCACATGGAACAGAGCTTGTCACATGCATTGCTAGTTTAACCTCTCCTCCTTGCAGTGACATATCAGACTCAAGTGTGAGTCACTAACACCTCATAGGGCCAAATTCAGCCATGGTGTCATGCAGTTATCTCTGTACAGTAGTGCCCATTGCATGCAAGATAATTTACAGAAATGCAAGGAGGACACTTCCTGCTCCTCACAAGCTAAGGGCAGACAGAGGTTAGAGGAAAGGGAATGGAAACAGCAATAGGCAAATTACTTACAGTTTACATAGACGGCAACTTGAGTCACTGTAGGGGTTCAATGGAGTTACTGTACAGCTAAAGGATTCACATTGACTCCACTGGGGCTGCACAGGCTGGCAGGTAAGTTAGAGCAGATTTTGTCTCACAACACCAATTATGGTATTTCGTGGTGGACTTTGTCTACAAGTCATTATTACTTTTAATAACGATGATAGAGCAGTGTTGTTACACAAGTCAAAATACTGGGGACAAAGAGGGAGAAGCGTGGAGAGATAGTAAAGCCGCTGGCTGTTTCAGACCGGTTACAAGTGGGTGAATATCCACTGCTTTAAACAGAGTTGCTTCTACTTACACTGGCTCTGAATTTGATGAGTCTACACTTAGGTCCCGGATGCTCTCCATCGCTGCAGAATAGGCTAGATGTGCTTGAGGGCCAAATGAAAGGATGGCATGCCTGGTAGCTTGGTTAAGATCCTGGCATCACATCACGAGCTCCTTCACGCACAACACTTCTGCCACACACCCAGGAAATGGGACACTCCTCAAAAATATACAGTGCTTCCACCATACTGGGAACACACCTTCACTAACAGGTTTGAAGAGGGTCACAGCAAGCTCCATAGGTCTTACCGAACTTCAGATCCCTTTAGTTGTTATCCACCCCTGTCACAAAGGAGGACAGATGAGATGATCATCCGCCTGAAAATCTATGAGTCCATGAAAGTTCTATTCACCCCTAAGGACTGTTTTTAAGTTGCAGCTCCCAGAGTTTTCCTTTGGATCTTTGTTCTACCTGTACCAGTTAAGCAGCCCCCATTCAAGCAGCTCTTTAGGAGCCATCTGGCCTGTGCCAATATTGCTGATGTTCTGGAATGAAAATTAATGAGATGTCAGCAGCTGGTTTTATGGGAGGTTCTTCCCATTTGTCTCTAGATAGACACTCCTGCTTATTGGATGAACACATTTCAGAAGTCTTTAGAAACCACTGCTCCCCGTGACCCTTCTTTTATCTCATTCCGCCCCATCTCTTCTTATAATGAGCACTTTTGTAGCTTTCCATTTCTCTGTCATTTTAATCAGATCCCCAAAGAATTAAGACTGAAGTATAAGTGTATCAAGTGAGATGCTGCCAATTTGGCTTTCCGAACGAGCCCTCCCAGGTTTGTGGGAGCAATCTACTTACAGGGTGATCCTGTACGTGTCAGATTGCATTAAATCCCAGGAGCTGCTGTTATTTTAGTGTGTCTGCTGAAATGTCCTCTCAATCCAGAGCCAGCTTTGAGTGAGTGGAGGTGCACAGAGTGCACGCATCTGTCTCTTGGATGGGATGAATCAGGAATGTAATGGAGAAATTAAAACTGACTGACAAGTGTATGTCCGGCAATTCTGATTGTAGTGAGATTCAGGGACGGAGTCTCCTGCTTGCCATGTCCTTTTGTGCCCCGTGAGCAGTGCAAAGTGGCTTTGAAACATACTGAGATGACCAATGTGGAATCTGCCTTCCCACCAGGGAACTGTCCCGTGGCAGAACTCTGTTTGCCCTGATCTCCCACTGGCTCATCCTATAGCTAATTCTGTGTTGCTGTCTCATGCATGGGTTCTCTGATAGCCCCCAGCTGATTGCTACGAGTTGAGAACCTGCCCGTCGGTGTGTTGTCTAAGTGGATCTGAATCTAGAGAAGCAGGATCGGGTTTCAGGAGAGACCTGTTTGGGTGTTACACCAGGGGCTCAGCCATACAAGCTGGGACAAGGCTGCTGCCTCACACATTCTAGAGCCTCAGCATGTAACACTGGCCTCTCAGCATGCTTAGCAAAAATCTCTTCCCTACAACTGTGCTTGCCTGGTGCATCACCAGCTGCTAATGAAGCAGAGGTACATAGAGAGCAATGGGCTAACAAAAGGCAGAGGCTAAGAAAGAATATCAAACCAGTGTGTCTCATCCATAGAGCTGGCTAAATAATGAAATAAAATGTTTATGTGAAAGAGACATTTCAAAGTGCACTCGGTAAATCTCTCCCAATGGGCACTCCAGCCTGCTCTGTTTATACATTCCCCCTCTGAGGCCGGTTGCACAGGGAGTGAAATCTGAACCAAGAGTCAGATCATTCCCCCAAGGTCCAGGCTCAGCTCTCACACCGTTGCCTGGAAGAGGAAAACAGCTACCTCTGCAGGAAAGGACCCCGCCTTGCAGGGATACTGCAGGAAGTTTGGGGTGGGATCTAGAGGTAGCCGCGAGAGGGTGGGCAGAGGGCATGGAGAGGCTAGCCCGGCACTGGATTGGGGCAGGACCAGGGGAACTGACACTGCCCCCTTCTAGCTCCATGGAGCTTATCTTACCTACAGACCCTCATTCATGATACAGGTGGGAAAAGGAGGGAGGGTACTTTGGAGCAGCCACATCCAAGGAATTCCCTGGTAGCACAGATTTGTGGGAACTGTGCTATAAAGTATCCTAGGAGAGCAGGTGTGTGCTGGGGCCAGGGCCTCTGCACAGAAGGCTGCAGACTCCAGTAGATGATCTGGGGTTTGTGCTGAACCCTGGAAGGCCTGTAGGTTTGTGGGCAGGCCCCATGGCCATGGGTCATTCCAGTGGAACGATTGGGAATGAGCCCTGAGGGGAGACAGTCATGGATATTTCTTCCTTCCTTGCGCCTTGCTATGGGCAGTGCTTAATTTGTGCCAGGGCTTGCCAGTGCTGAACCCCTGCACCTCTGGGCCTGGCAAGTCACAGCCCCAGCACCTCCGGGCTTGCTGCAATTATGAATGTAAAAAAATTGCTTGAGTGCCGGCATCTAATTGTTTGAGCTCCGGCACGTTTTTCATTACAAATTAAGCACTGGCTATGAGTTCTACTGCAGGAGACAATTTCAGCTCCAAGACATCTGCATCTGCTCTTTGCATAGACTGCTAGGGTGAACTGTCGATTATTTTATGGGGCGCTTAGCTCCCATAGTTAAGGTTGCCTAACAGTCCCCACAATCCAACACTACTGTTACTTGCTTATAAATTTGCCAAACTTAAACCCTTTGTTTCAACCCAAACTTCAACTCTGAGGCCTGCCTCAGGCTGATTTATTTGTTGTTTTCAATTTCAGCAAAAACAGTTCAGCCACATTTGAGACCGAGGCTGGGGAAAACAAGCAGTCTTGCCAATGTTAAAAAAAGAAATAGTCAGAAAAAGTGGTTAAGAACTCTAGCACATTAGGTGTTTGGAGCAGGAACGTGAAACTTGGCAGTCCTGAGGTCAGAGAAGTTATTTTGCTCTTGTCATGAAAATCCACCCAGATTTGACTAAGTTATAGGCCTTTTGAAATCATCATTTGCACTTGCTCAGTTGATCTTATTAGAGACTCCTGGATTTTCAAACATTCCATCTGCAATGAGCATGCTCATCAGCCTCAGGGAGCCTGTCCTTGAGCAGCCACACAGACCAAAATATCTGGATGAGACAGACAAAATGGATCTATCCGACCCAAAAATCCCTTTTGTCATAGGGAAAGTGAACTGTGCTGGCAGCCAGGAGAACAGGAATTTAACTCTCTCACCTCTTATATTCACTGGTATTAATTATTCTGTGCAGTTCACAACACTTAGTATTCAGGAAGGGCTCAAATCCATATCATAGAAGGCAAGTAAGCATCATCCTTCCCTTTGTACAGAAATACAAACTAAAATACATAAGTTCACTCCTAGCAGAGGTGAGAGCATGACCCAAATCTCTAATATGACAGTTTATAGTTTCAACCACTTAGCTACACTGTCTCTCAGGAGGAAACTGCCAAATCTGGGTATTGTGCTATGCTGTCTGTTTAATGAGGCCACTCCTCCATATATAACCCACCGTTTGAGTGTGTTAAGTGACTGGTTCACAGAGGATACCAGCCTGTTGGTGCTACCAATTTGTCTTATTTCAAGCGGTAGCAAATTAGCTGTGCTACAGTGCTCAAAGGTCTGAACTCAAAGGTCTGAACTCAAACCCAGAAGAGGAATGATGCATTTATTTCACTAGCACATGATAGAATATATTGTTATGTTTTTCCCCTTTTTCCTTACCCACCCCACCACCACCCACAACTAGCAAATAATT
This sequence comes from Eretmochelys imbricata, assembly GCF_965152235.1. Taxonomy (NCBI): domain Eukaryota; kingdom Metazoa; phylum Chordata; order Testudines; family Cheloniidae; genus Eretmochelys; species Eretmochelys imbricata. The sequence goes on along the minus strand of NC_135580.1, from coordinate 52,103,076 downwards.
TCTAAAAATTCACCGATATTAAAAGAACTTTGCTAAGTTAGCAAATGCCGGAATGAAGACTGCTCAGGCAACCTGAACTTGGCCCCCTTGTAGGCATACTTTATAATACAGTCTTTATTTACATGGTCACATGCTATTTTTTCCAACATTCCTACCCTCAGTAAAATAGGTTCTAATGTCAAAAGCTGTGAAGAATGGCTTCCACAATTTTCCGGCATAAAAATCACTGAACAGCCACTATCAAGTTCAGAGGTTTGTAAAGTGCTTTCGGATCTGGAAATTTTTAATCAAAATGGCCTTGACAAAACATGCTGTTTTCATTGAAATCAAAATGTTTAGAAACAGATGTCAATTCTGATGAAATTTCAGTTAGAAAAAAATGAAAAGGGAGCATTTTGATAATGTGAAAACGTCCCATTTTGACATTTTTGAACTGGAACGTTTTGATTTTTTCTTTCAAAATGACTTTTCTAAACCAAAATTCATTGTTTAGTATAACATTAAAAAATCTAAAAGGTCATAATCAGAATGCTGTGTTTTGATTTTACCTAAAAGTAATGTTTAGATCAACCCCATGTGCAATTTTTCCAGAATTTTATTTTGCAGGACATTTCAAAACACCTTGTTTTTGTTCCATTTCAGAACAGAAAGAAAATTAAAAATTGCAGAATTTCCCATGAAACAGAAAATCCAGTTCCTGCTCTACTTCTGATGCCATTGAGTATGCAAGATGTTAAGTCTTATTCTTTGTGTATAGCGTATAGCTATTATAATTAACTCCTTTTCTTTTATACCCTGATACTAATTAGCTCCCACCCTCTTTTAAAAGCCTTCATCATACCCAGAAAACTTACATCACAGAGACAATGTCTCACCTAGAAGAAATGCACTGAGCTCACTATGTGTAATCTGGCAAATTTGTTTTTTCCTTTCCTGCTAACAATCTCTCCACTCTCCCTGTCCCCCGTGAGCAGCTCATGCCATTTCAGTCCCTTTTTGTCCCTGTCACTAATGAAGTTGATGGAAATTGAGGAGTAATTACATTTGCAGGTGACAGGGTTGGAAGTGCACTGACTGGGAAAAACACACTTGGCAAAGGCTGCCTGTTTGGAGGTGAGTGAAGTCAGTCAAGTGTGAAAGCCATGGCAAAATGATCCTGTTAAATCAGCTTTGTTTTGCTCAGCACAGGTGCACAAAAGAACATCAGAAAATACTGGGCAAAGTGTGCTTCCCAGGGAGACACCGGTGTTCAGTGGGTAAGCATTGTACTAGGAGACCTAGCTCCTATTCTCACTTTTCCCATGATCCTCTGCATCATCTTAAACAACCACTTGATCTCTCTATGCCTTCGTTTCTGCATGTACAAAATGGGGTATAACCAGGCTTACATCCCTATCTAAAACCCTTGGGGATCTATGGATGAACAGCATCATATACAGAGCTAAGTATTATTAACTAGCTATGCCTCTGTAACTATCACAGAGACCTAGGGAAGTGACTCACCAAAATAATCACACAGGAGGTCAGTGGTGGAGCTGTGAAAAGGACCCTAGTGTCCTGACTACCAGTCCAGTGCTCTAGCCACTGGATTATTCTTAATGCAAGCATTTTTCATCACTTATGTATTGTTTCCCTTTTGGCCTGAGCAGTTAGTCAGTATTAGGGGCCTTGCAGGCCTGTTTTGTTACAAGGGAAAAAATGATTACATGGGTCGGGTCTAATCTTTGGTGTTAACTTATTTACAAATAATGTGCACACAGTGCTGTTTCTCTGAACACAGTAGAAACAAACAACAGCCAGTAGTTTCCTTGCTCAAAAATCCCCAAGTATGGCTTTTGAGCAAGCTCTGTACCCAAGAAGCTCTGTTTCTTTGCTTCCTCACACTCACAACTAGAACTAAATAGAACTCAGATTTCCCAGTTCACAGGAAATTTCAACGTTTGATCTGATTCAAAACAACATTTCCCATGATCCAGAGATTCCAACAGAAACCTGCCTGTGATGTCAGAAACCTGCCTGTTGTTTCATAAAAGTTTTTCTGGGCTTTCTGTGTCTTAACACGGATTCTGCAAAACCAATCTCCTAGCCCCTGTGTTTACAAGCAGGAAAATCTCTCACCCCACATGGCTTCCCTCTGACCTGGCAGGTGCCTTGGGCAGTCTCTCCATTCTCTGCAACTCTCTCTACTACATAAAAAGGCTTCATTGCTCCTTCCATTGAGTCTGAAAGAGAGCTTGGGTTCCCCATCAACTTTAACAATATCTATGATTATCTTTAGATCAAAGGCACACCAGACAGCAGCCATTAGCTCCTTTAAACATAAAAGCATTAAATACACTATGGACAAAATATTCCAACTCCTAAATTCATATAGGCTCTGAAATTGAAGGGCTCTTCTTTGCTGATGTTCTGAGAGCCCACAGCTCTCACTGATGTCTGTGTCCAGAACATTTCTAAAAATATGGCCCCTTTTATTAAGAAAGTTACATAGAATCATGGAAGATTATGTTGGAAGAGACCTCAGGAGGTCATCTAGTCCAATCCCTTGCTCAAAGCAGGACCAACCCCAACTAAATCATCCGAGCCAGGGCTTTATCAAGCCGGGTCTTAAAAACCTCTAAGGATGGAGACTCCACCACTTCCCTAGGTAACCCAGTCCAGTGCTTCATGACCCTCCTAGTGAAATAGTTTTTCCTAATATCTAATCTAGACCTCCCCCACTGCAACTGGAGACCATTGCTCCTTGTTGTGTCACTGCTACCACTGAGAACAGCCGTGCTCCATCTTCTTTGGAACCCCCCTTCAGGCAATTGAAGGCTGCTATCAAATGCCCCCCTCACTCTTCTCTTCTCTTCTGCAGACGAAATAAATAAAGTAGGTGAAACAGCTCCTTCCTTCTCCTGTTTTGCCCCCACCCAGCCACCCAAATGAGTATCCATTAATGAGATTCCAGCCCACAGCCAATCCCTAGGGAAAGCCAGTCATTTTATTTTATTTTATTTTTTTAAAGCAGAAAAAAATGTTATTTGTGTAACACTTACAAGGAATCACGAAAAAGGATAAAGCAAAACTATGCAACAAAACAAAAGCAAACACAAGGTATAACAAAGCAGCCTTCAGGAGAGAGAAGTGTTCAGGCTAGCCTGGGCCCAGAGCGGGGGGGGGGGCTTCCTCGACACTCATGGTCTTCCACCCCCTCGAGTTACCTAGTGCCACGCCCAGTGTCAGTCATTTTATTGTGAGGCTGCCAGACCTGGCCTTTGAACAATGAAGAATATTTTATTAATCGAGGTCTTTTAAATTTAAAAAGTGTAACTTTCAACCTTTCTGCCATCCACCTGCTTTTCTGAGCCCAGTGGCTAAGAGGGACTAATTAAATCTACCTTGCAAAGATTAACAGTGTTTTAAAAGGCCACAGGGAGAACTCTTAAAACCCATGGTGAAAAAAGGGGGTGGGGACTGAACAGCCCCATTCATTAGCAGCCCTGCAGAGCTGACTGCTTCCACCTGCCAGTGTAACAAATGCACCAGAAGAAAGCAACGCTAAGGATATGGGTGAAAAAAGACCTCTCATCAGTTACGCCTTATTGGGAGAAGATTTCCTCTCTGCAGAGCAATAAGATGTTCGTGGGGTAGTAACCTTTAGTGGCACTGAAAATGGAACATTCCGGCTAATGAGACAGAATGACATTCTTCTAGGACACGGTGAGCTCTGGGGATGCCCAGCTTACTGGATCCAGAGGCTATGTGATGAATTGGTTCTTTGCAATGCCAATTAGTATCCTCAATAGCCAGCCTCTGCTACTTAACTCACAAGCCTTCCTTTTTTTCATTGCCAGTGATGCAGACTGCAGTAGAAAGGATTTTGGCTAGTAAGGGTTTAGCAATCTGGGGGGGTAGGGCTCTGTTTTTTAGGAACCCAATTTAAGACATCTGAAAGAGGCACGTTTTGCAGAATGGGGGATGCTCAGAGCTTCTGAAGTCAAGTCCCTCTAAGGCAGGGGTTCTCAAACTGGGGGTTGGACCCCACAGGGGGTCATGAGGTTATTACATGGGGGGTCACGAGCTGTCAGCCTCCACCCCAAACCCCACTTTGCAGCCAGCGTTTATAATGGTGTTAAATATATTTAAAAGTGTTTTTAATTTATAAAGGGGGTTGCACTCAGCAGCTTGCTATTGGAAGGGGTCACCAGTATAAAAGTTGGAGAACCACTGCTCTAAGGTGTCTCACGTTGGGCAGCCAACAATCACGAGCCACTTTTGCAAATTCAGGGCTTTGTCTCAATGCCTTGCTATGAGCATTATGAATACTAGGCTAAGTCCTTAGCTGATGTAAATCAGCATAGCTTCATTGGAGTCAAAAGACTATCACTGATGTACACCAACGGAGGACCTGGCCTCTGGCATTTCAGACTACACAGCTGTTCAGGAGAAGACCTTTATTGCTCCCTCCTGTCCAATCATCTCTCCTCAGCAATAGTTCCCTTCCATTACATTCAGGGTGGACCCATCTCCAGCACAGCTTCTGGCCAAACCATCCAGCTCTCTGTATGTATCACTGCTTCTGGAGGGTCTTTTATTTCCAAATATGCCTGAACCTAAACATGAGACATGGAGTAAGGCTTGCAGATCAGCATTTGAAATAAGTGTTTCACAGCGATAAAGTTGCATTCAGCATACAAAAGAGTAAGAGCATGAAGAAACAGAACCCTTGTAACAACAGCCCCAGGTTATTCATGCTCTATTTACAATCATCCGTGTGTAATCTTTCTGCCTGGGGTTGTCATCAGCGAAAAGGGGTGGGTTCAAATTTCTAAGGGTTCCTTCTGAAAACTTACATAGTGCCGACTTAAGCCTCTACCCAGAAACCTGGGAAATGACATACACCACCCAGAGCACCCCGATAGGCAATACTGCCCCATCTGCAAGCACTAAAACCAGGGTTAAAACAAAGAGAATTTGATTAGGGGAGAAAAAGGGGGATAATAAAAAATGACCTTGGGAAAGACAGCAATTAATAAATTAACATTAGGTAAGACTCCCACCCTACCAAGGTATCTTAGCAATAGTCCCCACATTGAACTTCCTCTTGCAGTTGTAAGTGGCTAATATGTTCTAGCCCAGGGATCTCAAACTCAAATCACCACGAGGGCCATATGAGGACTAGTACATTGGCCTGAGGGCCACATCACTGAAACCTTTTCATACAATGATACAAAAGTATAGTCAAAAATGAAAAAAAAATGAAGAGTAATATAGTGTGCTATTAAAAGTCAATGTATTAACTTTTTAAAACTGTAATGAGAAGAGGGGTTTTAATAAAATATAAACAGTAATGCACCTCACTCAAAAGACAAAACACACATTTACTTTTAGAGGGGAGCTTGGCTGGCGGTGGAGTCTGCCTATGGCAGCCGCAGGAAATAACTCTGTGTGTTTGAGACCCCTGTTCTAGCCAGTTCCCTCAGCCCAGATCCCCACTCACAGTTTGTTGTCCAGGGATGAAGAATTCCAAGGATCCTGGCAGGTCAGTGCTGCTCTGGTGTCTCTACCACCTGACCCAGCTAGGGTGATTTCAGCTTTGAGGGCTAGGTAGGAGGGGCCAGCACCCAAATTCTTCAGGTAGGTTCCTGCTCCCTGTGGCTTCAGCCCAAGCCACCTCATTGTCTGCAACATGCAACACCTCTGTGTTGTCTATTACCATGAAGCAACCTCACCTCTGCACCATCCACTGTCTCTTGCACAGTTTGCTGTCTTGTAACTGCCTAAGCTCAGCTCTTCAGAGAGTTCCTTAACAGAATCCTCCCCACTGGAGAAATACTCCCAGCAGGCAGTAGGATTCCCCAATCCAGTTCCCCATTTTCTCTTTAGTCCTAACCAGGCTCCTTTACCCAACTGTGCCAGACTGTGGGTCTTAGTCAGGGTGACCCTGCACTCCAGGTACATTGTATGTAGGTGTCTTGTCTTTTCATTTCCCAATAAAGCCAATAGCATGTTCCCAGAGAGTGGTTATCACTGGTTCACAGTCATGCTGGAAGGGCATAATGAGTGGGGTCCCACAGTGATCAGTTCTGGGTCTGTTTCTGTTCAATATCTTCAGCAATAATTTAGATAATGATATAGAGAGGACACATAAAGTTTGTGGACGATACTAAGCTGGGAGGGGTTGCAAGGGTTTGGAGGATAGGATTCAAATTCAAAATTATCTGGACAAACTAGAGAAATTGTCTGAAATAAATAGGATGAAATTCAATAAGGACAAATACAAAGTACTCCATTTAGGAAGGAACAATCAGTTGCACATGTACAAAATGGGAACTGACTGCCTAGGAAGGAATACACTGGAAAGGGATTCGGGGGTCATAATGGACCACAAGCTAAATATGAGTCAACAGTGTAACCCTGTTGCAAAAAAAGCGAACATAATTCTGGGATGTATTAGCAGGAGTGTTGTAAGAAAGACACAAGAAATAATTCTTCCACTCTACTCCACGCTGATTAGGTCTCAACTGGAGTATTGTGTCCACTTCTGGGTGCCACATTTCAGGAAGGATGTGGACAAAGTGGAGCTAGTCCAGGGAAGAGCAACAAAAATAATTACAGGTCTAGAAAACATGACCTATAAGGAAAGATTAAAAAAAAATGGGTTTGTTTAGTCTGGAAAAGAGAAGACTGAGAGGGGACATGACAACAGTTTTCAAGTATGTAAAAAGTTGTTACAAGGAGGAAGAAGAAAAAAAAATTCTTAACCTCTGAGGATAGGACAAGAAGAAATGGGCTTAAATTGCAGCAAGGGAGGTTTAGGTTGGACATTAGGAAAAACTTCCTAACTGTCAGGGTGGTTAAGCACTGGAATAAATTGCTTAGGGAGGTTGTGGAATCTCCATCACTGGAGATTTTTAAGAGCAGGTTAGACAAACACCTGTCAGGGATGGTCTAGATAATACTTAGTCCTGCCACAGGTGCAGGGGACTGGACTAGATGACCTCTCGAGTTCCCTTCCAGTTCAGTGAATCTATGATTCTATGTTATTACTCGCAAACTTAAAATGTAACTCTATTTTAATTAATATCTCCCAAACTGTCACAGAATTGATAAGCAAATGAGGCCTCACCCATTTAGTCATTTCCCCTTGCTTACCAACAGCTGGTGACAGAGTTCCCTCTCCTACAGAGCCCCTGTCCATCTGGAGGTTGGAAGGAGCTCTGGGCTGCTCTTCACTCTATTCACAATAGGTCAATAGTGAGCTCCCTAGTCATAGGGTTTCAGGGCCCAACACAGCCATTCAGAACAACCCACAACTACCAGTGTACTGCATTAGGTCTCAGTTTGTACTGCTGGGTATCCTCCATGGATCCTCCTTCCTTCTCCTCTAGTCACCTGAGTCATTTCCCTGCCATTGCGGAGGCCTTGGGCTCTGGTGCACCTTGGTCCCTCTGATTCTCTGCCTCTGGCATGTAATACTCTAGTCTCCTGTAATCACTCCTGCAAAGTGGGCTGGAATATCTCGGTCTCATTTCTATTGGTGGGTTTAGTGTGTGGGGATGGGTGGTGCTGGTGGCCTGTGATGTACAGGAGGTCAGACTGGATGATAGAGGTCCCTTCAGGCTTTAACCACCATGACTCTAAGCACCTGCTCGCCTCGAGTTTTGCTCGCAGCTGCTGGTGGGTGGTTATGATGCGTGATGCTGAGTGCAAGTGGGCAGTAATGTTCGAGATTGTACGTGCTGGATTCAGATAAGAAATGCTGGGGCTGTGACCACGTCCAAGCATTCTTTTTCTCCCTGATCATTGGTCCAGGTGCTAGCACTTAGCAATGTATACTGGTCCTCAAAGTGTTTTTCTATCCTGGAAAGTCACGAACCATTGAGCCTTAAAGTGTGATCCAAACCCCAGGAATCACAGAGTATGTGAACCCTGGTTACCCTGCTGCTCTGGGTGGGAAGTCAGCTGTGCCAGCCCCTTTGCTGACATAGATCCCGTGCCCTTCTACCAGCACAGCTGCACTGGCTGCTGCATTGAGAGGGGTAGCATCAAGGCTCGACCTACTCCCCACCTCATCCCCCCACTTGCCTGGGAAGGTGAAGAGTGTCCCTGTGGAGGCCCTTCCCCTTGTGCTGTGATCCACAATATGAGTGGAGAGATGGGGTGGACTTCTGAATATCTAGCCCCAATTAAATCTGACCCAAACACTTTATACTATTGCAGAGTGGGGACTGGACATTTTCAGTCAGCAAAACTTCTAGCTGTAATTGCTACCCAGATAGTGACTATTAAAATCAGTTGGGGAGGCCAAACAGTTATCAGACTGATGTGATATTTAGGTCCAGCATCTCGTCAATCACCAGGCTGCAGGAAGGTGCCCAATTTCACTGGAGAGCTGTGAAAAGTGGTGGAGGCTCCCTAGCAACACACTGACAAAATGGAATCAGAATTCCAAAAAAAAATTCCTTGGCAATGTTTGGGAAAACGTCAGCCTTGTTGCTGGTGGGATGGGGTGCTTAGAGATGTGGGAAGGGAAACAGCCATGTGGGGGAAATCCTCAGGCTTCAGCAAAAGCAGGTTAACGAAGATGCTTCTAAAAATAAAGTGAAATGAGATTGCAAGTCATGAAGGGCCTGGCACTGAAGCCCACTCAGTCCATTCCCTGCCATTGCTGGGGTTTTGGGCACTGGTGCACCTTGGTGCCTCCTGTGGGGCACGGAATAGTTTAGGCTCCTCAGGGCTGTGACACTTTGGTCTGATTCTTGTTGGTGTGCTCGGTGTGTGGGTGGCTGGGCGGGGTTGGTGGCCTGTGATATAAAGAAATCAAACTAAATGATCTCGTGATTCCTTCTGGCCTAGAGCTCTATGAAAATTTCCTACAGATATTAATGGCCTTTGGAGCAGGGCCTTCACAAAATGCACGCATGGATTTAAGCATTACAAACAGATGCACTGCAAGAAAATATCATCTTGTGATGATAAGTGGCAAAATGATCCATACTCCTTTGAGAATTTAAAAACAAACCCTCTCTTTCTTTTCCTATGAGGATGTATTGCAGCGGGCCAGTTTACAATCACAGCATGGTCCTGGTACTACCAGCATGGGGTGCTGCTTAGTACACACATTACCTGTCGGGGCCTATAACGGAAGCATTACATAGCAAGTGATAAGTGGATTCTCTTTCATCCCAGCTTAGGTGCTTTAAAGGAAAATGAAAACACAACATGACAAACAAATGAAAACCATTTTTTTCTTTTCAGCAGCTGGCAGGCAGGCAGATAAGTGAGAGCTGGCTGCATCCCAATGGAAGATTTTCTCCAGATGAGGAGTATGGGGGATCGAACACAGTTTTCCAGCCTAACCTTATGCCTCAGCAAAAACGGTGAGGTGGAACAATCCATTTGAAAGTGATTAATAGCAAACTGTTCCCCTGGGGAATTCAGCTGTGTCTCACGCTGCCATGGGGAATGGAAGAAGCAGTAGTTACATTCCAGCAAATCTAAGATGATTTACTTAGGTTTTATTTTTTCTTTAACAAATGGATGTCTGTAAGTTGAAAGCAAAGCATACTGCTTTGGGAAAACTCACAAACTTGAAATCTTCTGCGAATCAGCGTCTGAATTCCAGGGGATGCAAAAAGCCCCCACTTCATCAACAGAAAATCCGCACCCAGTCCAATATTTATAATCTGCAGCATGTGGAGAGAGACCACGGTAATAGTGTGGGATTTGCTTGAGGATTTAGTACTGGCCTACCTCTAGTCTCACTGAAGCTGTGGGGACAGATCTCAACAGGAGAAGAGTTAGGCCAATGCTGAGCCCTGTAGAAAACCCCACCTGTTAAGTCTCGATCTGGACACCTGCAGAGGTCACAGGGGTTCAGGTCCGGGGGCAGCGGGGTTGGTTTGGCCCATTCCCATCCTAGAAATGGAGTCAGTCCTGTGGTTTGAACCACTCTTTCAAATCACCCCTACAAGGATCAAGGCTGTTCAGATCCAGTGTTTTGGTTTAGGACTATCTCAACATTAATGTAGGCCCTACAAAGGTCATGCTTTGGTCCTTCAGAGCTAGCCTATAGAGGGAGAATAAGTCCTTCTGTTTCTGGAGCAAAAACCAAATAGCCCTCCTTTTCCTACCTATTTCCCTTCCTCTTTCCCTTGCCAAACAGCAAATACCTCTTCACAGTCTTCAGAAAAGATTGTACTCCTGGGAGCTCAGGGAGGTTTGTATGGAATAGCACTAGGGATCAATTTCCCATGGTGCAAGACTCCTGTCACTTGTTCATTACCCCAGGATGGGGGCCACCTGGCTCATGGTGTTACTACCAACTGCTGAGACTGCTGTGTCACATGCAGTGCTTCCTTGGGGGGGGGGGGTAAGGGTCAGTCCTGAAGACCCTATGCAGGGAAAATAACTCCCATTGACTACCATAGGAGTTTTACCTAAGTAAGAACTTCTGGAATAGCTTCTGTCAATCTAGGAATGGAAGGCCAGATGCAAAGTCCACTCCAGCCAATGGAAAGGCTCCCACTGCCATGAGTGGGTTTGGACAAGCCCTGAAAGCAGTGGTGCAGTGGTGCACTGGCACATGGGGCAAGGCAGGATGCAAATCAGCGGGAACTAAACTAGAGCCTTCCTCTTGGGCGCTTCAGCGTCATGCAGCAGAGGGGCACCGTGCCCAGTAGGGAAGTGACAAAATAAACTCTGGGCCTTGAAGTAAAAGCACCAGACTGGGGAAGGAGCAGCCAGGCAGAGATACTGCCTGGAGCTGGCATTGCTGGTCCCACAGCTATATATAGTGTGGGCCTATATTATGGGATTTGATACCCTCCTCTCCTGCCTCCTTCTTGTCTGCCACATTCCATGACAAGCACAACTACTTTCCCCAGCTACACTGAGCAGCATGTCCACAAGCACTGTCATTTATCTTAAACCTCCCTCTAAACCCTTTCCCGCCCTCTCCAACCGAAGCCTTGCCAATTCTGTCAGGGAGAAACACGACAAAATCTGCTGTGCTCTCTCCTCCCCCCAAACACCTGCTCCTCCTCCTTCCAGACACCAACACAGAGCCTTCCCACCTGCCCCCCAGTCCCATCCTTTTCCACCTCTGGACCTCCCTTTCTCCCACTACCCCTCTTCCCCACTTCACTCTTCTCTGGACCCTTCCCGTCTCAATAAACACATGCTCTGATCTCTCAATCCAAAAAAATCAATTCACTGTCCCTATCTTCAGCTTCCAACAACTGCCACATAGAATCCTAGACTCACAGGACTGGAGGGGACCTTTAGAGGCCATCTAGTCCAGCCCCCTGAACTCATGGCAGGACTAAGTATTATGTAGACCATCCCCGACAGATGTTTGTCTAACCTGCTCTTAAAAATCTCCAATGATCGAGATTCCACAACCTCCCTAGGCCAGTGGTTCCCAAACTTGTTTCACCGCTTGTGCAGGGGAAGCCCCTGGCGGGCCGGGCCAGTTTGTTTATCTGCCGCATCCGCAGGTTTGGCCGATGGCAGCTCCCAGTGGCCGTGGTTCGCTGCTCCAGACCAATGGGAGCTGCTGGAAATGGCGCGGGCCGAGGGATGTACTGGCCGCAACTTCCAGCCGCTCCCATTGGCCTGGAGCAGCGAACCGCGGCCACTGGGAGCCACCATCGGCCGAATCTGCGGACGTGGCAGGTAAACAAACTGGCCTGGCCCACCAGGGGCTTTCCCTGCACAAGCGGCGGAACAAGTTTGGGAACCACTGGCCTAGGCAATTTATTCCAGTGCTTAACCACGCTGACAGTTGGGAAGTTTTTCCTAATGTCCAACCTAACCCTCCCTTGCTGCAGTTTAAGCCCACTGCTTCTTGTCCTATCCTCAGAGGTTAATAAGAACAATTTTTATCCCAACACCTTGTAACAACCTTTTATGTACTTGAAAACTATTATCATGTCCCCTCTCAGTCTTCTCTTCTCTAGACTAAACAAACCCAATTTTTTCAATCTTCCCCCATAGGTCATGTTTTCTAGACCTTTGATCATTTTTGTTGCTCTTCTTTGGACTTTCTCCAATTTGTCCACATCTTTCCTGAAATGTGGCGCCCAGAACTGGACACAATACTCCAGTTGAGGCCTAATCAGTGCAGAGTAGAGCGGAAGAATTACTTCTCATGTCTTGCTTACAGCAATCCTGCGAATATACATCTCCCTTTACATACCAATGTATTAAGTGACTACAATGACTAGCACAGGCAGCCGGTGACTAGGACTAGAGTGGGTTCAGCCCTTCCCCTAGCAGATCTACCAGCTCTAGTGCCCAGCCTGGCAGGCAAAGCCCCACATCCAGCAGTACTGGGGCAGGGAAGTGGTGTGTGTGGGGGCATCGCATAGGGCATCGCCTGCACATGGACACATGCATCACATAGCTCTATGACAGGGTCTTCCGAATATGAGAGCGAGGAACTCAGTCCAGCCCTGTGAGACAGGAGCCTTCGCTGTGTGGTGAGCTCGCAGTCCAACCTCCTTTGCATGGGCCCAGGAATCAGTGTGGGGCTCTTCCTGCCGCCCCCCCCCACCAAGAGTACTTTCACTTACCACCTCCGGCGAGTAGTTCACAACCGTTGCATGAGGTTTGTCCTCTGCAGCCCCCTCCAGCAGCACCCAGGGACCCCATTCAAGCCCAGGGTCCCATTGTGCTGGGTGCTACACATATACATATGTGTGGCTTCTGGCTTTTCTGCTCCACTGAACCATGCTCACTGAGATCACATGTGACCTTCTCCACACCAGACCTCAGGTGTACACTCAGCCCCTTCGACCTCACCACTGCTTTTGATGCTCTAGAGCCCTTCCTCCTTTATGATGCTTTTCTTCTCTTGTTTCATGAGGTTGCCGTCTCCTTATGCTCTGCCTACCCCTCACCTCAGGATCCCCTCCCTCTTCCACTTTGAGGGGTTGCCACAGGGACCTGACTTGGCTCCCTCTTCTCCCTAGGGGGGGCAGGGCCGGCTCTAGATTTTTTGCCGCCCCAAGCAAAAAAGTTTTTGGCCGCCCCCCTTTTTGGTCGGAATGCCACCCCTGGAAATGTGCCACCCATGGAAATGTGCCCATAGGCGCTGATTCCGCGGGTGCTCTGCTCCCCCTGGCAGCTCCCCGCCCTGCCCCCCCGGCCCCAGCTCACCTCCGCTCCACCTCCGCCTGCTCCCCTGAGCGCGCCACCGCCGCTCCGCTTCTCCCCCCCCTCCCAGGCTTGCCACGAAACAGATGTTTCGCATGGCAAGCCTGGGAGGGAGGGAGGAGGAGGGGAAATGCGGCGTGCCTGGGGGAGGAGGTGGGGCCGGGGATTTGGGGAAGGGTTTGGAATGGGGGCAGGGAAGGGGCAGAGTTGGGGTGGGGCTGGGGGCGGGGGGGGCACGACCAGCCACCGGCGCCGGGTAAATGTGCCGTCCCTGGAATTGTGCTTCCCCAAGCACATGCTTGCTTTGCTGGTGCCTAGAGCCGGTCCTGTCGGGAGGAATCTCACCTGCTTACCAGTCCTAGGCTCTCAGTTGCACACATGCTGCCTGCGGGAGCCCCCCCCGCTTCCCCACATAAAAGCTGAAAGGAAAGAAAACAAACTAGATGCCCAGCACCCAGGCGAAACCAGCACTGTACATAGCACTGCCACCTGGCAACCCCAGAGTGGCGATGAGCACCACACCCCTGATGCCCAGGTGGACTGCGAGAGCTTCGCTGTCCTTCAGGAACCACAACATGTTTCAGGGGCTGAAGCTGAGCCCCAGCCCTGGGGGAAGTGAGGCTACAGAGCAGCACCAAGACAGTGAGCCTGTGTCTCCGCCAGGATGGTACAACCTGCACCCCAGTGCAACTGGCCTGCTCTGGGGCCCAGCGCGGCGTAGAGCAGCATCTATCTTTTCCTTCTCGATCTCTGTCCCCATAAATGCTCTGCCAGGAGTGCATGGAAAGGACTACCCCTGTGCTGCCCCCACACAATTGTCTCTGGCCCTTTCATGGGTGGGTAGTTTGCTGCTCTTTTCCCCCTACCATCTTGCTAGTACCACACAAAGTCAGAGACAAGCTGACCCCATAATGTTCAGTGCTTTCCCCTCAGGGTCTGAACACCATGTACCCTCTCTCAGCCCTGTGCCAAGACTGGTCTGCAGTAGCTTATAATAGGAACCCCCCTGACCTACACACACACACATTCTCCTTGCTCAGATGGCTGAAGGTCACACAACCCTGTGGAGTGGCCTAAAGGCTGAGAGGCCGGATCAAAGGGAGAGTGATTACATTCCATTGGGAAAGTGAAACACAGGGTCACTTAGCCGATGCAGGAAGGGAAAGAGTGAGGATTGATTTTAAAGTGTAAAAAGGCGGAGAGAAAAAATCCTCTCATTCCTTTTATTCTCTAAACGCTGCAGCGGCTTGACAAGACAGGGCTCCAAAAACTGCTGAGGCTATCAAGATATCCTGCTTGGCCTCATCTCCTAGGCCTCATCTCATGCATATTACATGACTGCTGATTAGAGAGGAAAGCTTCAGTTCTTCCCCCACGTTCTCCATTCTTTCTGAACCAGGGAACTACACGTCTCTGTCACGACAGCCCTAGCAGAGCCTTGTGATGGAGGGGACAACCATGGAATCCTTGAGGAGGCCAAACACTGCAGCATCAGCAAATGCTGAGAAAGGAAGGAAGTGGGTGGCGTAAATATGCACAGCTGCACTGAAGTCAATAGCACTATACCGATTTACGCCAGCTGAGGATATAGCCCTGCCCTGGTTCTTCATCTCAGTCAGCCTTTGTGTTTTCCTCTGTATGTGGTTAATTTTATGCAGGATAAAAGGATAGGTTGTTGCAGGGTAGGAGTTACCTCACTCACCTCATGCAAGAAAGCTCCCCAGCGTGAAATGGAAAACAAATATCTCCTTCAAAGGGTTTATTAAGGTTGAGTGGTAAGAGCAAAGGATTGGGAGCCAGGCTAGCACTGGGTTATAATCTCAGCTGAGCCACTGTAATGTCAGGGAAGTCTCCCTCTGTCTCAGCCAAGCCACTTAAAACAGGTGCTAATGTTTCTGTGAGGTTTCCTGCCTTTTATCCCATTTTCTGAGCCAAGCTTTTCTTGGGAATCAGATTCAAAAGATGGAAAATGAAATGGTGCAGGAGGAGAGAGATGAATATGCCTGCATGATACATCTGGGAAACATGTTAATGTCACAAAGGGAGCAACGGCTCTCAGGGGTTGACTGGTTACATGGTTCCAGAAGGGAAGGGAGAATTGATTGCCCAGAACTCACAGGGACTGGGCAATCACAATTCTCAGACTGCGGGGGCACAGAGTGTGGGTTCACTTGCCTTTTTATTGCTTCAGTGGAAGAAGCAAAGCTATGGACAGCCTTACTGTGGGAGACGTATCAGGAGCAGAGCAGGATACATACTGTGAAGAAAGCACACGTCAACTCTTGTAGAAATAAGCTGCACAGGGGCTTTAGGGATGTCTACATTAGTCATTGTTTTTTTGGGCAAACACAAGAATATCCATAGAGAGTGAAAGCCTTGCAAATGTGCAGGATGGTTTGTGCTTCACTTTAAGCTCATGCTTAGATCCCATCAGTTTCACAGGATTGCCGCACAAAATTAAAGTGTACAGGCGGTTAAGTGCTATGCTGAATAGGGGCCCATACCTATCCTGCTTGTTCTCCACTGGAGGATGAGCAGTATTGGCAACCTCAAGCGATCAAAAATCATGAGTCAGATCGCCCAAGATCATGAGTTTTTTTCCAGAAAAAGGTGATATTGTGTTTTTTGGTCTGTCTTTTGATTGTCGAATGCCCCCTGCCCATCCCCAGTGTGGGGGTGACAACAACTGCTACCCACTCTCCCACATGCATTAGGTGAGGAGTTTTGTATCCTCCTCTGCCCCTTCCCGGGCGGGTGCTGACGTCCTGTCCCCATTGCTTACAGGAGGGGAGGGGGAAGCAGAGCTACACTAGGCTCTTTGCTCTTCCCCTCCTGCTATGAGAATGGCAAGTGGAGTCTGAACTTTGCTAGAAGGCTGGTGCTTTTGTGTCCTCACGGATTAAGCTGCAACCCTCTGAAATCCTATCACTGCGGAAAAGTCATGAGAGTTGGCAACACAGGATTGGAGCCAGGAGAAGTGTTGCTCCGAGCTCCCAGGAATGAGGGATGAGACTCTCATCCCCACTCAGGTCCCTTTACATCAAGTAAAGGGACAAACCAGTGTAAGGGACCCTAAAATCCCTAGTTATGGCCGAGGGATGAGTCCCCTGGTGTACACACTGTGGGATCTTCCTGGGCTTTGGGTTCCGTGCTGTGAATTTTAGAATGTGAGCACAGAGTCTCACCCGAGATCTCCATCTGTTCATGACTGTTCTGATCCAAGTGGAACGAATTGCTCTTCTCTCTGGCTGTGCAGTTACACGCTGTGTCCCGTGCTCTGTGGCTTTGCACTCTCCCGTATTTGCCACTTGTGCATTTTACTCTTTCCAGAACCTCTAGGGATGAGTATACGTTGCAGAGAAATCGGAGAGGCCTTCCATTACAGAAAGGAAACTTTCTACCCAGGTACATTGCGATCTCAGCCATTTACTGTTTTGAGAAGTGCATTTTGAAGCACAAGAGGAAGTTCAGGAGAGAATGAAAGACCAATGGCTGTGGCTTAGTTGGCTTGTTGGTAGGCGTGGTGATGGGGTGCTGAGTCAGGGATTCCCAGGTCAAGAAGCAGAGGTGTCATTCCAGGCAAAGTCATGCTGCATTTCCAGATGAGGGCAGTGGGGAAACAGATACTTGGAGAAGGAGCCCTTTTGCTCCAAGAGCTCTTTAATATTCTCCATGGATGCTTAAGAAGAAGGTCATTGTCTAACATGTCAGGTAGAAATCTTTTCTTCCCCTCTATTTTGCCAGCAGTTCAGCAATCTGTAGATAAAGTTAATATAATGCAGGAGCTGCCGGAGGGAGGCAGGCTGTCGTAAGCCATTACCATTGACTTTGCCAATGTGATAATATTGTCCTTCATCAGCAAGAGGAGGATTAGGAGCAGGAAGGACTGCTGGGTGCAGCAGATTAATGCTTTTACCTTCCAAGGTCAAAGGCAGATTTTGACTGGGCTTCAGCTGATTTCTTCATGGCCTCCTACTCCTGAGGCAAGCTCTTGAGGAAATTAAGAGGGACATGTACTCTTAGATTTACTTCCAGCCTTCTGATGTTCCCATTCATACAAGTTGCAAGACTCATGGGTTCTTTCTCCGAGCTCCCCCCGACTTTTTTACATGTGGCTGCAGTGTGGCATAACAATGGGAATACAAGCAGAGCTGGATGAGAAATGATGGGGGGAGGTGTTTTGTTTTTTTCCTCGAATTTTTTAAAAATTGTCTTTATCAAATTTTCCGGTATTATATTTAATATTTAACAAACAAACAATGTTGAGTTTTTGGTAAAAAAAAAAAATTGGTTTTAGTAAAAAGATTTGGTTTTGGAAAACCAAAAGTTCTGAGCAAAAACTGAAAGAGTTTAGGTTTTCGGTTCCTTGTTTTTTGTACAAAAGCAGGAAAACTTAAATCCAAATGAGAGATTTTTGCAACAACAAAAATATTTTGGTTGAAAAGCCATTTTTCATTGGAAAATGGGTTAAGGTAAAAATATTTCCACTAGATCTAAAAACGAGGCATGCATGTAGCTAGATGAATCATTCCAACTAAGATGAATTATTTAAATTTAATTACCCTGGCTAGTGATTCTAGGATGAGATAATGACAGACACAAACAACAAACTAACATCTGTCTTTTATTACAGGCATTTTGATTAGAAATTTAGCTTTAAAAAAAGTGAAAAACACCCTAAACAAAACAAAAAACAGAAAATTTTGAACAAAACATTTAGTTTGTCTTGAAACTAAATATTTTAATTTCAGTGAGAAAAACCTCAAGAAAAACATCAGGCTTGATTCAAACCAAATCTGACTTTTTTTAAGAAATAATATTTTGGTTCATCTTCAGTTCAGCTAATGGGAAATAATTAAAAGGAAACGGACAAATAAATGTTTAAAAATAAAATCCTACTAAATTTGAATCCACATTTATTCAGAATTTGATTCTGTTTCCTATTTTCCATAAAAAGAAAAGGAGTACTTGTGGCACCTTAGAGACTAAGCAATTTATTTGAGCATAAGCTTTCGTGAGCTACAGCTCACTTCATCGGATGCATACTGTGGATCCAATGAAATGAGCTGTAGCTCACGAAAGCTTATGCTCAAATAAATTTGTTAGTCTCTAAGGTCCCACAAGTAGTCCTTTTCTTTTTGCGAATACAGACTAACATGGCTGCTATTCTGACACCTATTTTCCATAATTCTTGTCTAGAGCTCATTGAAAAATTGGATTTTTGTTGTTGTTGAAAGTTTTCATGAAAAAAAAATTGCCCTTTTTTAAATTTTGAAAACTTATGACCATCATGATAGTTCCTAAAATTCACCCATGGTGACTCAGGAAGTGTGTGGCTGAGCAGGGATTTCAACCTATGGGGACCAGGTGAGTGTTTTAACCACTGGACCATCCTTCCTTTCACACACCTACAAACTAATAGCGTTTCTATGGGGGTGAGCACTTTTGCCACAGATAGGCTTGTTTGCCTGCAAATGCATTCATGCACACAGAAATACACATGTGACTCCCCATAGTTGCACGACTAGACTTTCTTCCCCAGACATTTGTGAAGATAAAAACCAGTTACACAAAGATTTGTGGGAAAGTGAACAGAAAGGTCACTGTCATGGTTGGACTGAGTCTCGAGTCAGACATGGCAAACATGTTGGAGAATACATTTTTGTCCACTCTTCACCCAAGTGTAATCAAGGTTTAGTGAGCAGTGACACATCTTAGCACACCCAGAATTTTCATCTTTTTGAATCTTGAGCTTAGACTGTTATTTTTACTGAATTGCTTGCATGTTGCTGATGTATATAACAACAACTTCAATTTATATAGCACTAGTCATCCAGAAGTTTCCACAGCACTTTAGAGATTTTTTATATACAGGAATCACTTTCCTCATTATATAGATTACACTTATCTTTCATAACTCTAATGGCTGAGATAAAGGAAAGGCACAGTTTGCTCACAAACACAGTATTTTTCAATAATGACACTTAGCATGAAATAAAGGCCATTTTTTTCTGAAATAATCTTTCATAGATTTCCAGTCTTGTTTGCTGACAAACAAGGAGGCCGTGCATTTATTGTTGCTCTGACAGGAGAAGTGACTGACAACTCTGCTTTGCTTTGCTACTGCCCCTCAATAGCTGTACTAAGCAAGATTTTGGTAACATTTTGAAATGCAGGACAGTACCTTTTTACCTCCACCATCCATATAGTCCCAAAGGGGTGCGGGTACTTTGTAGGGCTGGGAGAGAGATCAGTACTGATTATCACCTGCTCATTTTCTCTACTGAAAAGTAATAAACACTTCCAAAGTGAAATTTTTCCAAATTTTGATTGATCTGCCACTCTTCTTAAAAGGAAACAACTAGGAGTAAACACAAATGATATGGAGCATCAGGACTCTTGAACATGCCCACTTTTCCACAATCTATAAATTGATTAGACCTGGTGAATCATGAGTTATTGTATTTTAAAATTATATCGTTTGGATTACCACCGTCACATTTAATTTTTCCCATTTCATTTCTCATCTGATTTTAGTGGCCTTGCAGGAGCTCAACCAGAGCTGGGTGTCAACTTAAAGCTTGCAGTCCTGTCTTCTGACTCTTGGACTTTGGGAGAATATCAACTGCTAAAGTGATGCTGGAACTGAAGTGCAGTTGAAAAGCAAGACAGTAATCAGAATGATGTGATTTTGAAGTGTGTTTGCCATCTGATGTATTAAATTATGGGCTAGATTCACCACTGCACTGTGGTTGCTTTGCACCACTCCAGAGATGTGGAACATGAAGATAAGCAGCATTTATGACAGCTTTGTGTTGCTGGAGCAACACAAAGCAGATGGAGCATGCTGGTAAATCTGTCCCTATGTTTTCACTGTTTATGTTGTTCTTGGGGGCCCGGTAGCCTGGGTTCCTACTGGATTATTCCAGTTTTATGGCATCCATCATAACTCCATTGACTTAGGCCCTGACTGGCAACTACTTCAAGGCTTTCCACCTTTTCACCAAGTGGAAAGGACAGTTAACATCTGAAGCCAAAGGTGTTCCCTCTCCCAGCAAAGAGTGATAAGTCACGAGTCCCTTGCAGTTGCTGAGATCAGATGCATTTCTTGTTTCCATATTCAAGAGGAAATGTAGCAGCCCAGTAAAGCTAAATAGAGAAAATATCAGACTTACAGAAAGAAAAAGACATTAAGGTTTTAGATTTTCTCCATTTAACATCATTGGACTGTTGTGGTACCAGAACCAGCTACCTTGTTGGCACAATCTCCTGTACCACACTCCAAGGCTATCTACCAGCACTGACAGCAAGATTGTACTTGTGTGAGGAGGAGGAGGTAGAGAGTAGGTTTCCACCTGCAGTGTGGGAAAGGGGAGTTGTATGCCCAGGATAGGACACATCCACTGTAGATTCAACTTATAGCTGCACATCCTGGTCATTGTTCCAGATAATCTGCTTCTGCTCCTCCCGACACAGTCTCAACCGTATGGTACCAGCTTCAACATTAATATAATGGGGAGTTGTCTGCCATTCCACAGAAGGTCCAGTGGAGGGACAGAGGTAGGAAGACCAGTCATAGCAGGAGTTACTATGGCAACAACAGTAATCTTGTCTTACCTGAAAAAAACACTGGACCTATCTACCTCTGCTGCAGTCTTGAAGGAGAGGGTTCCTCCTGGGTAACAATAATGTCTGAATACCAGTTGAGAAACACAACTAGGTGAGGTAATCACTTGGCATAGAGAAAAAAACACCTATCTAGGCTCTTAAGGAAATTAAGCAGTCATGGAATAACAGGGAAGGCCCTCTTATGGACCAATAACTGGTTCAATGATAGGAAACAAGGGTAAGAATAAATGGTCCATTTTCACAATGGAGAGGTAAGCAGCAGGGTCCCCCAAGGAACTGTCCTGGGGCCTGTGCTGTTCAACATATCCATTAATGATCTGGAAAAGGGGGAGAAAAGTGAAGTGGCGAAGTGCAGATGATACAAAATTAGTCAAGAAATTAAAGTTCAAATCAGACTGCGAAGAGTTACAAAGGGACCTCACAAAAATGGGTGACTGGGCAACAAAATGGCAGGTGAAATGCAACATTGATAAATGTAAAGTAATTCACATTGGAAAAATTAATCCCAACTACACATATATAATAACGGGTTCTAAATTAGTTGTTATTACCCAAGAATGAGGTCTTGGAGTCACCATGCATAGTTCTCTGAAAACCTCAGCTTAATTCACAAGAGTGGTCAAAAAGGCTAACAGAACGTTAGAAACTATTAGGAAAAGGATAGAAAGTAAGACAGAAAATATAATGGCACTATATAAATCCATGGTGCATCCACATCTTGAATACTGTGTCCAGTGCTGGTCCCCTGTCTCAGAAAGGGATATAGTGGAAAAGATTCAGAGAAGGGAAACAAAGATGAGCAAGGGTATGAGGAGAGGTTAGGTATGTTCATCTTAGAAAAATGACAGGTAAGGGGGGATATGAGAGAGGTCTATAATATCATGAATGGTGTGCAGAAAAAAGTTATTTACCATTTTACACAATACAAAAACCAGGGGTCACTCAATGAAATTAATAGGCAGCAGTTTGAATACAAACAAGAGAAAGTATTTTATTACACAAAATGCACAGTTAACCCGTGGAACTTGTTGCCTGGGGATGTTGTGAAGTCAAAAAGTATAACTGGGTTCAAAAAAGAATTGGATAAGTTCATGGAGAATAGGTCCATCAGTTGCTATTAGCCAAGATGATCAGGAATGCAGCCCCATGTTCAGGGCGACTGACTGCCCTTCTGGAGGCTTCTCCAGGAGGCAAGACAGGGTGAGTCACTTCAAGTGCCCTGTTCTGTACACTCCCCTGAAGCTCCTGGAGAACAGGAAACTGGTCTAGAAATACCATTAGTGTGACATAGTATGCCGTTCTTATGACCAAATGCAGCCTTGGCATAAACTCCTATTCCAGTCTCTGGGCTCAGTCCTGCCTCCTCATGTTCAGATTTCAAACAACCTGTAGAGACTATTTTTAAAAATAAACTGAAAGAAGATTTCAGCGGTTGTGCAGTAGGAATGTCCCTTTGGTGGCCGCAGCTTCATGGCATGACTCTTAAGAACATGTTTATTATAAATTCATCTTTACTTGTAATAAACATGGAGACAGGATTGATTTGTTCTGAAGTAACACCCACTGGAAGGGGTCACCAACTCAGTAGGGGTCCCCCTCCATGTTAAGTGCTTTATGAGTTTGTAACTCTTTTCACTGCAGAAAGACAGCTCCTTTAGCTCTGGCAGGTGAGGATCATGCTTTTTAGATACAGAGGTTGGAGGTTGAATCCTTGCTAGTGGTAGTATTACACAGGCAAGGAAATATTAATGAGTGCCCCCTTGAGGAGTTCCTCACCCATCCTTCTAGAGGACAGAGATGTTTGTCTCCCAGGGAATAGGACATCTGAAGAAGCTTGGATCCTCCAGGGAACCTTGGAGACCCTGTGTCCTTATGCCAGCCTAGAGTTGCTCTCTCACCATGCACATACTCTCTACTACAACTGCTCCAATGGAGCTCTGCTAGCAGCACTCCTCTTGGTTGCAGCTGACCCAGCAACCAGCACGCACCTTAAAAGGGGACCTCCATTATGGCAGGGACTCTGAAAAAAGGGGACAGCTCCTGGCTATGTTACTTCTTCTGCAGGCGAAGGACGCAAACAACATGCATCACACTGGCCTTGCCCTGTGCAAGGCTATCCACTTCCCAGCACTGACTCCACCGCTCCCCCTGCACTGATGAAGACCCTTGAAGTCGTGAGATCTGTATGTGGTTCCTGGGGACCTGATGTGGCTCATTAGAAATACCTAGCTCGGATATAGCACTTAGCATCCATTGAGCTCACAGCGCTTAACCAAGGAGGTCAGTAACATTATTCATATGTTACAGCTGAGTCCCAATGGTAGAAACAGAACTTTTGTCTTCTACCCTGTAGATGAGCGCCCAGCTACTAGACTTTCCTACCTCTAACACTAGGGGCTGGTCACCACTGGGAACTGACATCACCATTCCTATGTCTCAGGGTGTGAAAAACCCCCATCCCCTGAACGATCTAGTTAAGCCAACCTAATCCTCAGCGTACACAGTGCGAAGTTGAGGATGAACCCTCCCATCGGTGTAGTGTCTACACTGAAGCACTGCAGCTGTGTCCCTATAGTGTTTTAAGTGTAGACATAGGCCAACATTCTGCAGCTAATGCTGCTTTGACCCTGCCTGTGGTCAGTTCTTCATTCAGTATTATACCAGTGCTATGAAATGGGTGAATGACCCATTCCACACACATCACCAGTGATCAGAGACTTCTGGCTACTTCTAACAGCAACTGCATTCAGGCTAGTAATCTAGAAGTGACCCCAAGTCACATAAAACTCCCTGAGCTATCCAGTCCCATAAAACGTCTTCTTTTTACTTTTAAATTGAACATACAAAAATATATTATGTTGCAAGTTATTTTAGAATGAGGAAAACACCTGGATATATTGCAAAATTGCCTCTTTATTTATTTGAATTCTCTGTGCCGCACTGTGGTTTCTGTGTGTTCGGGTGACCAAGAGAATCAGTACAGTATTTCAAAACACATAGTAGGAAAAAAAAAACATAATTGAAGTGAGGCAGCCAAGATTAATTTGTGTTATCAGGTGAGGTTACCACAGCAGTAAATCATCGTCTCTGCATAAGCACTTATCCATATTTCCATATTAAGACAGAACTTAGACAGTCTAGCTCAGCTCTGTTTAACTTAAGTGTGTCCACGTATCTTAGCCCTCTCCGTTTTATACGGTAGCGACAGCCAGAGTGAAGGGACATTAGAATGATCTATGGAGAGAAATGAGTGATTCATAGGGTTTCAAGCCCCTCTTGTACGATTTAGGGGGCAGAGCTTTTGTAGCTGTTTTCCCCTCCCCTCTTTCACCAGACCTGTAGCTAGCCAAACAAAAGTGTTTGCAGAGCTAGACTAAGGTAATGCCATTGGACTTCCCATGGTCCCCCACCTGGAGTGGTGTTGCCCGGGGAACTCCTCCCCTCCCAGAGAGATGCAAATAACAGCATGAGCCCCCCTTCTATAGCCCATGAGTTCAGTGGGGGCCCTCACCCTCACATCTTGGAAGCTTCAAGTATGGTAGCCAGAATCACCAGAAAGGCAGGGGTGACAGCACACTCCCCTCCCCCCAGCACTTACCCCAGCATCTATGATATCTGTGATTAAGTGGAGGGCTGCAAACACTGCATTCTTCTCTTCTTGCAAAACATGATCCCCTGATGGAGTGACTTGGCAGGCCCCCAGAACACCCTATTATGATGCATGGGGCAGTTTATGACTTCAGAGCTATTGTTTCAGGCTCTCAGCAGACTCAGGCAGGCATCACAGCATCAGTTACAGCTGGCTTATGTCTTCAAGCTTTTTTTTAGAACCAGTAGGGCTAGAAATGTCTGTATTTATCTATTTACTAAAAATTAAAGGTGAGATTCTGGTGTGGCCACATAACTTCAGTAATTGTGGAGTGTAGGTACAAGCCTACAGAGACTATGCCTTAATCTGTCCCTGGAAGTTTGGTATTTTCCTTGGGGCAAAGCACTCAGCGGCATAGAACAGAGTCCTCATTGTTTGCAGCTTTATTCATTTTGGCTATTGTATTTCCACAGGCTGTCCATAGTGCAGCATTTCTACTGAAGCAATACACTACATGCTTGAGATAGTGTTCTGCGTCATTACAGGTAAGAAACAAAAAACTCAAATGAGATGCAGGAGGTTTCCCTGCCCCCAAAACATATCCTAATGCCAGATGCAATGCCCTAAATTTTCGAAGGTTTAAATATATTTCTGAAGAAAGCCATCTGAAATGGAATCAGCCATATCTGGCATTATTTGTTACTTTAAATACTAAATAATTCTGCACTGAAGTAACTTGCCCATTGTAAATGTTATTGTGTTCAGGTTTGCCTCTGCTTGGGGTCCCTTGGGGCACAACTCAAGCATACCCCCCACTCCCCGGCACACTTCAGTCCTATCCCTTCCCTTTTTAGAGCCCCAAAGAAACCAGGACAAAACACCACTCAAAAGGGGGTCATCTGACAAACACTTAGCAGAACCCCACCCTTCTCTCCAGGGCCTGTCTTCCAACAACCAGTCCTCCAACTGCTCTTCCGGGCTCTGGTCATGCCTTCTACCTGGAGGCTAATCCAACATGAAAGTCAGTCTCTAGGCTACAGCCTGGCTTCCCTCACAATAGGATGACCTAGCCTAGCCTCATCTCTGCTCTGCTTCCTGGCCAGCCTTGAATTGGCCTAGGTCTCTTCCTGTTAACTCTCCTCTCCGCACCTGATATCTGCTGCAGGTATAGTGGGACAGGACCAGTTGGGTTCTCAGGCTTTCATTAACCCTCTCCTTGCCAGCATGGAGCTTATTTTTCCATCAAAGTCAAAAACAGGGATGGTCAAAAGTTTCCTCACAAAACTGGGGGAACAGTTTGACAGCTATTGTGTTCACAACTAAATGATAATTTTCCTGGAAACCAGACACTTTCTGTGGAGAATTTCAATTTTTCATCAAAAAACTGAAAGTGTGAAAACTGAGAAGTTTTTAGCTGAAAACCAAACATTTTCAGCTAAACTTTTTTTTTTTTAAATGGTTTTGGTTTTCAAATATAAATGTAATCCTTCAGCCAGGTGATCCTGGTAGCAACAAGGGCCAGGTTCAATATGTGGCCTCTTAGCATTACAAAGCAGAACTGGTTCTAGACCTCTCCCAGAAATCTGGGAAAACTAAACACCACCTCTTAGGGCACCTCTTAGGGCTTGTCTACAAAAACAAATAGACCAAAGCAGTCTAAGAGGCAATACTTCCCCCTCGCAAGCACTGAGTCTGTGAACGACAAAAGAACACTTTTGTTAAGAGGAGAAGGAAACACAGAATTCATCTGGGAAAACATTGCAACAATGACTCAAAAATAAGCCAACAGTAATTAAAACACCTGCCATATAACATCTTCGGCTGTAGACCTTTGCCTCAGTTTCCTACCTTACAGTGTGAAAGTCCAGTGGACGAATCTCCTTTTAATATCACTCTCCTTTACCTCTGCCACCCCCCCATGCAGTTTTTTGTCCAAGGTCAGTGAAGTCCCAGAGTCCAGGGATGCATTCAGGTATGTTCTCTTCCTTCCCCGGGCATGGGATGTGGGGGGTGAATAAATGTCACTGCTCATCACTGTTGCTGTCACCTCTGCCTTGAACTGCAATATCATGTTCTGAGGTTCCACCATCTAGCCCAGTTCTTCCTGATTTTACTGGGTACTAGAAAACCTCACTATTGCTGTATCCTCTGCATGGTCTTTCACCACAGTGTTATCCCCCGACCTCTTCTGAGGCTCAGCCCCTATACTAGCTTATCAGTGTTTTCAGTGCCAGTGATTACTGAGCAGAAACAAGGACTCTTAATTGAATCTAGTCAGCTCTGTAATGAAAAACTGGTGCAGGAGAGTCAAACAACTTCCAAGATCCTCCACACAAGTCCACACCACCAAGTACAAACATCCATCCCCATTCCTTCTGATCTTCCATTGGCTTTAGCATCACTACCCTCACTTAGTGAATGAGGTTCATGTTAGGATGACCCACCTCAATTAGGACATATTAAGTACATTCTGCTGCCCTTGAGTCATATGACAAGGGCAACAACATTTCATTACCCCTGTATCCAAGACTAAAGTTAATTTTAACCCCAAACAACCAAAACCGGTCACTTTAGCAAATCAGGTCTGTCTGCTGATCACCTAAGCAAAGTAGGTTTGTCTATGCAAATATGCTCTGCTCCCCAGTTCATCAACAGAGGGCGGAGAGAGCTCATTCAGACCACGGTTTACATAAAGGTTAAAATGTTAAGCAAATTTTTTTTTAACAAAAACAATTTTCTGTTTTCATCTAATATTTCTCTGTGTGTATATGGGAGGGGGAAATTCTGACTACTGAGTCCAAACTCAAATATTTATCATCAGATGCACAGCACGCACACATACTACACTGTACAATATAGAAAAAAATAGCGGAAAAGCCAGTAACTATATTATTAAAGAGCCCCGAAAGGTAATTCCCACCTCCAAACATAGGAGCTATGGACTCTTATGCCCATGAGTTGAGGAAGCTTCTGAACCACTAGCTGAGTAGTCTACCTGTTAGCAAAATAAATTGCCCTCTCATAGTCCCGTTTTGTCTATCTTCGCTTCTGGATTCTCAGCTAGCAGTAGAGACTTATTGTGACTTTCATGGTCTGTAGTGTCTGCAGGAACCCTTGTCTAATGTGGACCTGGTAGAAGCCATCCACACCTTTATCATCACCATCACATTGGATTACTACAGTGTGCTGTACTTAGGGTAACCACTGAAATCCACCCAGAAGGACTAGCTGGGGCACCACACATCTGCCCAGCTTCTGAGCAGGCTGAACCAGCACGAGTACTAAGCGCCTGCGTCAAGTCTTTGCTCTGCTTGTGTTAACTTCTAGGGAAGTTAAGGTGTTGGCGGTACACTTGAATAGCCTGGGATCTGTACATTTGAAAGACCGTCTTTCACCCAGCACCATCTGTGCCTTCACTGCAAGGATGATTTGATGGGAGGCGCTTGCGGTCATTGCCTTGGTTCATTCACACCAGGCTACATTGTGACGTTCATGTGCAGCCCTAAGAAAGGAGTGGTGCATAACATATACCACCCCAGGAACAGCCCTAGGTGGCATTGACACTCTGAAATGTCCATGTGATTTATTCATGGAGTAGATTACCCCCCCACACACACACACACCTTCTCCACTGCTGCACTCACATGGGTGGGCTTAGTCCCCCTGACCAGTGAATAGGGTGAGGCTCTGTTCACCCCCTGCTTTCACCCCCACCTGCTCCAGAGAGGGAGGAAGCAAAGCGAGTACCCTGCTTATTCCTGTGGGCCTGGTTCCAAGCTCTAGGGAGGCCGCATAAGGTGGGTGTTTGGAGGGGCTCTTCAAATGACAGGTCACCCTGAGACCCAGTCACTCACACTGGGGAGGAGTTATTCACAGGCCTGGTCTCATTAAAGTCAATAGGACATGTGAGTAACTACACACTCATGTGAGCAAGAGGTTTGCAGCCTGGCCCAATGATCAGAATTGCAGTAGGGAAAATGTTAGACTGGCTTTTGGGTGTTGGCTGCACTTCCCTGACAGCACCAAGGCTCCGTTTTACATAAAGAAGATCGGAGCAGGGGATAGATAATCCCTCTTTTATTTTAAATCAGGCAGGAGAAGCCCATACAGGAGACGACTTGACTAAACTCCTCACATCAGAACAAACACAGCCTAATGGCTTCATTTATTTCAGAGGGACTGGCTGGAGTCCAGATACCCGGTCTGTCTAGCTGCTCCTCCCTGTGCTGAATCCAATCCATCCATTACCCATTTCCCTTCCCTTTGACACTTTTAGAATTTATTCACCTATTTCCTGCCTGAGCAGAAAAAGCAAAAGGGAAAGTTACTGATTGATTTCACTCTTGGAAAGTCCCTGTCATCTTGTTTGATGACTTCATTGCAAAACTGAAATAGGCAAGGCAAAAGCAATGTTTTCAGAACAATTTGGAGCAAGGGGAGGAGGAGTGCGGGAAGGAAGAGGAGGAGGGGAGCCACGGAAATTTGATGGCCTTTATTCGTCAATTCCCATGTTGTGTCTGGCTTGCTGCAGGCTACAGCCAGAAAACAAAATTGTTATGATTCTTATTAGTTTTTATTTTATAAAGCCTGAACTACACTCTGTTGAGGTTTCAAACTGGAGCTGCAAATCATAAGCATGCCAGCCTGCCTGGGCACCTCATCTCTACACTAATGTACTACTTGTCTGCAGGAAAAAAACCTTCCATCTTTTTGATAATCCCAAGCCAGGAGCCTGGTTAGTCTGGAGGGTTTGTACTGGCGTACAGAGGGCTTCATGGCTGTGTTACCAATTCGAATCCACCCCACTTCAGAATCTTTGTCACACTTGGTTCACCAGCCTCTGCGAAAGGAAGTGGTTCCAGTTTGGATCTTGCGCTTCATAGAAAAATACAGAATAAAAATGTCAGTTGCAGAGCAGAACACAGGGATTTATGATTGGGCATAGGAACCTGCTTCTATCACAGCTAAGGCATGTGGAAAATTTGGTAAAAAGGACTTGGGTCTGCTGGGCTATAAATGTGGCTCCTTTTTCACTGCACTACAGCTGGGGAAACTGCTTGGCAAACAAGTGTCTGAAATCCAAATTGCACTGGGACCCGGCCATGTTCATAGCCTTTCTTATATGCTCAACTGAGAATAGTCACACAACCATCACACGTTCCCCGGAACTCTGGGGGGCAATTAGAATTGCTAAGCCCAAGTGGTCAAAAATCACATATCAGTCACCAGAATATCATGAGGTTGGCTTCAAAAGCATGAGATCTTAAAAGAAATAGCATAAGTGGGTGCTTTCAGTTTGCCTGCTGGTCTCTGAGCCTTTAAGGTGCACTTTAATAATGTTTTCAAGCTTTTCTCTGCAACCATGAGAGCTAGGAATTTTTTCTAGTCACAGGATGCCAGGAAAGACAACAAACATTACAGGATTTAAGAGAAAGTTGCAAGTGTTGGTGACATCATGTGATCCGCACACACTCACATTTGCACATGTGAATAAATATGTTCACTTTCAAATACTGCAGCACAGCCAACTGCAATATTTGGCAATTTTTAATCAAGCCCTAAAATAATAATTAGATTGGCTTAAAAATCACCATTAAAAAAGTTGGGTTCTTTTGCTTTGCCTTTTACTTTTTGAGTTAGTAGGGTTCGTGTTTTTCTGCTATTCTCCACAACCGCAATACAGTAGCTAGAAGTGTACTTTTCTCTCTTGAAATGAAAGTCAAGAATCTCATGTAATCACAGGCTTCAGGAACTGGAGATTTAAGATAAATACCAAATATTGTGAGACTTCTAATAAAATGGCAACACTTATACCTTGTATTTATACCAGTGGTGCTAGTTTTGTGTTTTGGGGTGTGAGATGCCAAGGAGATGGGGAGACTATTTTAAAATAATTGGCTTCCTTAAACAAAATAAAAGAATGCACCATCAACAGGAGCAGCAGTCAGATGGGGAAGGTACAAGGAATCGGAGTAAGGAAGTGATTCTTCCTCTGTACACAACAATGGTGAAATGGATACTGGAATACTGTGAACTGTTCTTGTGTCCTGTACTTATTGGGTTCCGGGAAGTGGGAGGGCGGGAGCCCACCCACTGCTTAAGGATCCCCCCCAGCCTAAAGGGAGGTTCTACAGGACCTGGAAACCAAATGATTCGGGGGGACAACTAATGAAATAACAGGGATGGGAGTGTGGTCAAAGGGTCAAAAGAAGGGAGCCTGACGGGGACACCGAGCAGAGAACCTCGGACAGCGCCCACTGCTCCTCAAAGGCGTCAAGAGAGCCAGTGGACGCCACCCAGAGAAACTCTGCACGGATACGTGAACGGATAGAGGATCGGAAACAGGCCCCACAGTCACAGGAATCTCCATTGGCCAAGCTCCTCTCCCTGGTTTTGTAGATGGCTGTTTTAGCCAGGGCCAGGAGGAGGTTGACCAGGAGGTCCTGTGACTTTGTGGGGCCACGGATAGGGAGTGCATAGAGAAGGAGGTGAGGGGAAAAGTGCAGCGAGAAATGTAACCGGATATTTGTGAGGAGCTGGAATAGGGGCTGCAACCCGGCGCACTCCAAGTAAATGTGCGCCAGAGTCTCCCTCACGCTGCAGAAGGGGCAGGTGTCCAGAATAGGGGTAAACTGCACCAAATACATGCCCGTGCTCACGGACCCATGAAGGAGCCGCCAGCTGATATCCCTGGCGGGCCTTGGGACCAGGGTGGAGTATAGGCTGGCCCACCGGGGCTCCTCACCCTCTAAAGGTGTCTTTGTGTCAGGGTGGGACGCGAGGGTGAGGAAGTAAAGAGTGTGGAGCACGAGCATATATAGGTGTTTCCTTGGCGCGGTCTGGAAATGAACCGGCTGCAAGTTGTGCAGCTGGCTCACGGAGAAGGAGCAGGGGGACCGGTTGGGTCCATGGGGCAGGGGCCCAATGAAAAGGTCCAGAGGGCCAGGGGTGGGCGGGGCATGCCCTCATGCAGGACCCAGTCGAGGTAAGCCTGAGCAGCGGGTGGCAAAGCAGCCCTCACCTCCTTAAGTACACGCTGGGGAGTACAAGGCCTGGAGAGCCCCATATGCTGAGCGAGCGTCAGGGGATCCAGCCAGTCTCCCTGGTCATAATTCAGGAGGTCTCCGACTCTGGTGACTTCTGCCAGGACCAACCTCTGGCACACTGAGGGGGACTCGGCCACCTGCACACAGAGCTGGGGATTGTGTAGCAGGGGCTCCGCGAGAGATCTGCCCCCTTGGTGGCCGCCACAGACCTGGTCGCCGAGAACAGTTTCCAGGTCCAGAGGAGGTCCTGGTAGAAGACTGGCAGCCCAGAGAGGTCTCGCAGAAGACCTCTCAGATCGAGATAAAGGAGCTGCGGTCATATCGGAGCCAGCGCAGGAAGGCGTGTGCCAGTACTCTCCACGCCAGACTACCTGCACCATAAAGGAGCCTCTGCAGGGTCTGGAGGCAGAAGACATGGACCTGAGTGCGTAGGCACTTCAGACCCTGCCCTCTCTCCTCCAGGGGCAGATGGAGGACCCCTTCAGAGACCCAGTGCAGCCCTGGCCAAAAGAACTCCAGAATCACTGTCTGGAGGTTGGCCAGGAAGCCTGGGGCCGGAACGAGGGTGTTGAGTCGGTACCAGAGCATGGACAGGACTAGTTGATTGAGTACCAGTGCCCTCCCTCGAAGGGAGAGGCACCTGAGTAGTCCTGTCCAGCTCCGGAGCCGCTCTCTCACCTTGCCCTCTAAATCGTGCCAGTTTTCCGGCAGAGATGGCTGTGTGACAGAAAGGTAAATGCAGAGATAGAGCAGCGGACCCGCACTCCACTGGCTGGCCTGAAGCGTGGGTGGGAGGGAGCTCGCCTGCCACCCGTCCCCAAACACCAGGCCAGAACTCTTGACCCAGTTGACCCAGGCGGAGGAGGCTGCCGAGTACACGATCTGGCAAGCCTCCACCCTTGCCAAGTTACCCAGGTCCTGGACCACGAGGAGCACATCGTCGGCGTACACTGACAGGACCGGCCGCAGCTCCGGCTCTCAAAGCACCAACCCCGTCAACCTCCGGTGGAGGAGACAGAGGAAGGGCGCGATCACCAGAGCGTACAGCTGGCCCAAGAGGGGGCACCCCTGCCGTACTCCCAGCCTGAAGCTGACCAGCTCGGTCAGGGTCCAGTTGAGCCTGACCAGACACTCTGCGGAAGTGTACAGCACCTGGAGAATACCCATAAACTGGGATCCGAAACCCAATGCTCGCAGAGTGCCCAGGAGATACCCGTGGTCTACCCTGTCGAACACCTTCTCCTGATCCAGGGACAGGGCAAACGACAGACCATCCCTACATCCAAGCTCCAAGAGATCCCAGACCAGATACAGGTTATCAAAGATGGTGCGGCCCGGGATGGTGTAGGTCTGGTCTGGGTGGCTCACATCCTCCAGCATGGACCCTAGCCACAGCGAGATGATTTTGCTATGATTTTGTAGTCCGTGCTGAGAAGCGAGACGGGATGCCAATTCCGAAACTCGCAGAGGTTCCACTTCTTGGGCAATAAGGTGAGCACAGCTCGCCTGCACGAAAGAGGGAGGACCCCGCTTTGTAATGACTCGGCCCAGATGGTAACTTGGTCTGGGCCAAGGACATCCCAAAACACGTGGTAGAACTCCACGGTCAGCCCATCCATGCCTGGAGATCTGTTGGTGGGCATGCGGCGGAAGGCTTCCGAGAGCTCGACCAGAGAGAGAGAGGGGCAGCTCTAGCCGGTCCCAGTCGCCCACGCTGACCATCAGGAGTCCATCCTAGAGCACTCTGCAAGCAGTAGGATCGGTCAGATCCGGGTAGAAAAGGTGTGTATAGAAGGTCCTGGCCCTCTCGCACAGCTCCGCTGGATCCGTGAGGGGGGTGCCGTCCTCCACTAGAAGGCAGGTGATATGCTTCTTGTCCCCCCTCTTTTTCTCCAGGGCATAGAAGAAGCGGGAGCCGCGATCCATCTCCCGAAGGAGGCAGATGTGGGATCCAACAAAAGCACCCCTGGTCCGATGGTCATTGAGGGCTCAGAGCTCCGCCCGCTTCTCCCAGCATACTCCGCAAAGGGATGGATCCTCAGGGCTGGCGGCCAGACGCCTCTCTAGCTCTAAGACCTCCCGTTCCAACTGCTCTATCGCCACGTCCCTTCGTTGGCTGGCGCCCAGGGTGTAGTCTCGGTAGAAGAGCCGGGAACGCACCTTCCCCAGGTCCCACCACCACAACGCCAAGGGAAAGGCATGCCGCTGCCCTCACCAGGCCAGTCAGAACTCCCGGAAGGATGCCACGAAGCCCACATCCTCCAGCAAGCTGTTGTTAAAATGCCAATAGGCTGGCCT
This sequence comes from Eretmochelys imbricata, assembly GCF_965152235.1. NCBI lineage: Eukaryota > Metazoa > Chordata > Testudines > Cheloniidae > Eretmochelys > Eretmochelys imbricata. The sequence goes on along the minus strand of NC_135580.1, from coordinate 52,069,368 downwards.
CGGCCTCTCTGCATGGAGAGAGGCCATCACGGTGGCGAGATGGTGATCTGAAAAAGGGGCTGGCCGGATGGTGGAGGAGTGGTCCCGTGAAAGATGGAAGCGTGACAAATAGATGTGGTCCAACCGGGAGTGGCACGACCGATGGGCCTCCACCCGGACATAGGTAAACGTCGCGCCAGACCTCCACCAGGGAATGATGTTCGACAATCTCCCGAAGGACATCCGCGGCAGCCGGGCTCTGCACGGTCCCCGAGTGGTCCTGCTCCTCAAGGGTGGTGTTAAAGTCCCTGCCCAGGACCAGGCACTCATGAGGATCCAAGGAGCCAAGGAAGGCAGATGCCTGCTGATAAAAACGCAGACGCTCCGGGCCTGATGTTGGGGCATAGATGTTAACGAGGTTGACTACAAGCCCCTCCATGCGGACCCGGAGGTGCAGCAGGTGGCCTGGCACAACCTCAGCGACCCCCAGCATCTCGGGCCGTAAGTCTGGGGAGAACAGGGTCACCACTCCAGCCGTACGAACCATGAGATGGCTAAAGTAGACCCCGGTCCTCCCACTCCAGCCACCAGCTGTCTTCGGCTGCTGGATCTGTATGGGTCTCCTGCAGAAAAACCAGAGTACCCCCAGTCCCAAAGGAAGGAGAGCACCTGGCACCTGCGAAGACCCATTCTACAGCCCTGGGTGTTCACTGTTGCAAAGGTGACAGGTGCCATGAGGAGGGCTGAGGATTCTCGCCGGCAGAGACCTACCCCGAAGGTGAGCAAGGAGTCACAGAAGCCACGGGCCCGATGGTAAACTGCGGCGCTCTGCTTCCCAGTCCTATTACCCTTCCCCAAGAGGGACCTCATGGCCAGGGGGATTTGATGAAAATCCCCCCATCACTGGAGAGCGAGCTGCACCTTATTGCGGGAGCCACGGACGTCTTCTAGAAACTGCCGCAGCTCCTCTCGCAGCCGATGAAGGGGTGGGGTCACTGGCCCACGGTCGTCCTCTGGTGGAGCCTCTGGCACAGCCCCGTGGCCCAATGAGATGGAGAGGCAAGGGGCGGACCCTCGACGTGGTGCCCAATGGGCCAGCGCCACGTGGCCCACCTCAGACCCCGGCTCAATGGGGGGGCGGTGGAGGGAAGATAGCAGCTCCTAGTGGGTCGGGACAGGGAAACACAAAGGCTGCTCCCTGGGGGTCACCCTCCAGGAAAGGGAAGGAGACGGCCCCAGGGGTGGCAATGGCATCATGGGAGGTGGAGGGGATAGGGACGGGGTCGGAAGTAGGGACAGGGCAGGGGTCAGGAGTAGGGTCAGGGAGATGGGCAGAGGCAGGATCCTGGGGCCCAGTAACTGGGCCTCCGGGAGGTAGCTCCCCTCAGTCCGGCTCAGGGATCTGAGGGACGGGAAGGGGGTCCCCAGTGATTCCAGGCTCAGGCTCAACGGCAGGTGTGACAGCCACAGTATCAGGAGGTGGGCAATTTTCAGTGTAGCCCCCACCCGGGAAGGAAGTCGGTTGCCCCATGCCAGTGGGGGATACCCCGGTAACTCAGGTCCCGGCCACGAGGCACTGGCCATCGCCTCAGCAGGCTCAGCGGCCGTCAGTGGAGCACCACCTGTGGCTGGACAGGTTGAAGAGTCCAGGGGACCCCCGGAGGCGGGAGCAGAAGCAGTGGGCATGGGGAGGGGGCATGGGGAAAGGGGGGCTGGGGTGAGGTCACTCAGGTTGAGGCCCGCTGGCAGAGGGTTGTCCTCCCCCTGGGTGAACAGGGTCAGACCCAGGGCCTCGATCTCCTCATAGATGGAGGGGTGATCACCTCCCACCACCCCGGGGCCCTCCCCGCCAGCGCCCAGAGCAACGCTTGCTTCGGGGCTCGCAGGGGCTTCGGATGTTAAGGGGGCAGGAGGGGCTAACTATCAGAGGCCTCCGTGGGGACGGACCCCAATGGAGGGGCAGTGTTCCCCTCCGGCGCTGCCACATCTTCCCCAGCCGGCACCGGTGGACGGAACTCAGCCATAGGCAGGGCGGAAGGCTTGGCAGCGGTACCCCCTTTCCTGATTTTCTGGGGGGCCTCTGCATCGGATGGCAGGAGTGGAGCTCGAGCCTTCCGCTTGCCCTGCTTTCCCCGTACTAGGGTCCAGCCCTCCATGCCATCATCTGTGGTCTGGTTAACAGAGTTCGGGTCAGGGGGCAAGGATGATGAGTCAGGGACTTGAGAAGGCAACAGTGGGGCAGCACGAGTGGGGGCAGATTCCCCCTGGGGCGGACCCTCTCCCATGCCCAGCGATACCCCCACAGCACCCTGCTCTACAGGCCCCGCCAGAGTGCATGCAGCAGAGGCGGGGCTCTCCCGCTCGTCCGGGCACCCTGGGGGAAGTACCCCTTGGGCCCGAGCAGGAGAAGTGGTGGACTGAGGAGGAGGGGCGGCTCCAGGTGCCGGGCAGCCAGGGGTGCCGGTGATGATGGGGCTGGCACCCTGCCAGGGCTCAGGGGTCCCGGGAGCTCCTCTGTGCCAGGCCAAGGGACAGTCCCTCCGGACGTGCCCCATCACCCGGCAGAGGTAGCACCGGGCTTCCCGGTGTGGAATAATGCACCCAGTAATGGGTCCCCTGGTAGGGGACCAGGAAAGACCCCTCGAGTGCCTCTCAGCCATGCACTGCCGGCGGCAGTTGAAGCTGCACCTGCCGGTGGAACGAGAGGACGTGACGGAGGGTGGGGTCTTTGTAGCCCAGTGGGAGAGGGCTGACGACAGAGATCGGTTTCCCCCAGGGTAGAGAGGGCAGGCAGCAGGACAGCACTGGGAGGGAAAGGAGGAATGGAGGTCAGGACTACACAGACACCGAGGTCCTCCAGGGGGACGAACACGCCCCCCACTGCCAGGCCCTTCTCCACCACCTCCTGGGTGGCGGCCTCTGAGGCAAGGAAGAAGACAATCTTGCCATACATTTTGGAGGCTGCCACGATGGCCGTGGGCCCCACCACCCTTGCCAACGCCTGCACGTAGGTCTCCACGTGGGGCGAGGCGGGTACCAGGAGGCAACAGATGCTATGCTTCCTGGTCAAGGTGGGAAAGGGGCCCCGGCCACTAGGGATGGTAACAGTGGCAGTGGTTGGGAGAGATGACGTAGTAGTTGGCGGGGGGCCGCCACCACCTAGGCATACGCTCAGGGGGTTGGAGGGGGAGCACCTACAGTGCTGGTGAAGGGAGCAGCAGGGAGGGACCCTGCAGCCGGTGGCAGGGCCGCAGCAGTGGTGGCAGCCCCTGCTATGGAGGGCCTAGTCTTTTTAGCGGGGCTCTTTCCTTTCTTTTTGCCCCAGCCCTTCCCGCCGGCTGGGGTGGGTCCCCTAGAATCGGAGGGGGCAAGGGACATGGCAGCAGCAGAGGTCACCCCGTTGCCTGCCGCTGCTGGCATTCCAGAGGGGGCGATAGCAGGTGGTTCAGCAGCAGCGGTTGAAGTAGAGGCTGGGGGGGGCATGTCGGGGAGGCAGGCGGGATAGGGTCTGCCCCAGGGATCCCACCCACCATGTCTCCCACCATGATGAGCCGTGAGGGAGGGGAAGGAGGGAAAAAACACCAGAGAAAGGGATGAGAGGGGAAGCAAGTCAACCGCTCCTCCCCGCTAGGCTACAGGCAGGGGAGGAGGGTGCCAAAATGTGGGGGGGGGGCAGATAGCAGGGCTATCAAGGACTTGACCTAGGACAGAAGTCCGGCTCCTCTAGCTGCACTAGTGGAGGGAAGGTCACAATAACATCAGAGGAGTGCAGTGATCAACCAAAATGGGGGGGGGGGGGAGCACACAAGCGCATGGGAGGGGGCATGGGCACATGAAGGGAGGGCCAATCAGGGCAAGGGGGGGCCGCAAAGGAAAGGGAGCAACCAGGCTGGGGGTGGGGCAAGGGAACCAAGGGGCTAGCTATAGGGCTGGGGCGGGACAAACAAACCAAAACTCAGAGGGAAAAGGGCAAGGAGAGCAAACAAACTAGGCTCGCAAAGGGCTCAGGCACAGAAGCCGGTGGGGGGGGGGGGGGCGGCAAAGAGCTGTAATAGTAGGAGGGCAGTCCAAAACGGGGGGTGGGGGGGGCACATGCACCCCAGGTGCACTTGCGGAAAGTCACCGGGCTGCTGCTGCAGGCCCAAATGGTGGAAATGGGCGTGGCAGGCCAGGCAAGCAGCTGAGTCCTAGAGGCAGGAGCTTGAGGCAGATGGTATGTGGCTGGTGGGAATGGTGGAGGGGGCAACGGTGGTGGTGTGGGTTGGCACACAGATGGACCAGGGGCAGGCGCTATGCTACACCCCCTACATCCCCACAAACACAGTCAGGACCCCCACCACGAAAGCGCAGTTCAATAATCACTCAGTCCTCAAAGGTCCCCTCCACAATGATCTCCAGAGACTCTGTGTGCTCCCCCCAGCAGCCGATGGTCCTATTAGTCCTCTTCCTGCTCCAGGCTCCAGCAGCTCCCCAGGACAAACGCAGCAGCAGCAGCTCCAGCAGCCCTGGTGGCCAGGCAGGAAGGACCCCCACAGGTGGCAGTAGTGGGTTCCTAGCTTCTCCCTCTAGAGGTGGGGGGAGAGGGGGCAGGCGGGCAAGGCCCCATCCCTCACTCAGCAGGAGCAGCAGCAGTCCTCCAGGGAAGGAGAGAGCTCCAGCCAGCAGGGCAGCCCGAGCAGACTGACCCTCCCTCCTGGAGCAGGGGGGTTACCCGCTCCAGCCCTGTGGGGCTTAAAAGCTAGCCCTGGGAGAGAGCCAGGGCTGAGGGCAAGAAAAGCTAGGTTGATTGGGGAAATGGCCGCAGCTGGGCCTATAAAGAGGCTGCTAGGTTGAAGCTTAGCTAGTCTCTCTCTGTGTTCAGAGAGGTAAGGGCCTGGCTGCAGGGACATGAGGAAGTACCTTGAGTAGTGCTGGGCTGAGGGGAAAAGGCCAAGGGAGCTCCGGCCTGGACACTCCTAGGTTGTGAGGCCTAGATTAGGGCCTATTAAGTATTGGAGTTGCAAGGGGGCAGCTCACGGGTAGACAGAGGCAGCAGGTCCAAACCCCTTCGCCTGTGATGAGTGGCTGATACACTGTAGTCTGCCCTGGGGAGTGGGGCTAAGTGATGACTGGCAGTAGCCTAGACTGAGGCGAGGTGGGGGTAGTGGGCAGGGGTTCCCCAAGGAGGGCAGTACCCCAGACAAAAGAGCACCGGGTCCTGGAGGGACATGGGGGGCCAGTGACAGGCGGATCACTAGACGGCAGAGGGTGCTCCAGAGGCTGGTGAGCTAATTCCCAAAGATGACTAGCAGGAGGTGCTGCTGGGTGAGTCCGGCTCTATTACATGTCCCAAATTTTTAATGGATTTTGAAAAACTTGAGAGAGTACAGAATGGAACCACAAAAATTATTAAAGGTCTGGAAAAATGCTCTATAGTGAGAGACAGAAAGAGCTCAGGGGTCTCGATTACAGTGTGCAAGTACCTTCACAAGGAGAAAATACTAAAGGGGTTTTTAATCTCATGGGAAAGGCAGAATAAGAACTGATAGCTAGAAGCTGAAGCCAGAAAAATTAAAAGGAGAAAAAAGGCCCAATTCTAACAGCGAGGGTGATTAACTACTGGAACACACTACCAAGGGAAGTGGTGGATTCTCTTGAAGTCTTCAGATCAAGACCAGAAGCCTTTCTGGAAAACATGCTTTACTGAAACATACATTATTGGGCTCAGTACCTGACTGAAGACCTCTGGTCTGTGTTATATAGGAAGGCAAACTAGAGATGATCTAATGGTTCCTTCTTGCCTTGAAATCTATAAAGACAGAGAGGGGATTGTGACATTACTCAGGGTAACAACAAGGAGTCTGGTGGCACCTTAAAGAATAACAGATTTATTTGGGCATAAGCTTTCGTGGGTAAAATGCCACTTCTGCAGTTGCATCTGAAGAAGTCATGTTTTACCCATGAAAGCGTATGCCCAAATAAATCTGTTAGTCTTTAAGGTGCCACCAGACTCCTTGTTGTTTTTGTGGATACAGACTAACACGGCTACCCCCTGATACTATTACTCAGGGTACAATCTGGACTGATGGATGGCTGTGGCCCCTCAACTCTCCAACTTGGGGTGCCTTTACCCAGCTTCTCTGTGAGAGTAACAACTCCGGTCTGCTCTCACACAGCCTCCAGCATGTAAACCACTCCCAGCTATACTGTATGACTGCTATAGCCAGCCACTCATGAATTACATTGCAGCGTAACACCAGCAAATTCCCAGTCCCAGACTTTCCCCCAGAAATGTGTGTCTTGTACTACCCAGCACCCTCCTGGACAACACAAACTCATATAAAGTTAGTAATTTATTAATAGAAAATGATATGCACAAATCGTGTTATCCCAAATGGAGCTCCCCAAACACTCCAATCCAAACACACTGGTTTAGATAAAACAATGAAACAAATGTATTAACTACAGAAAGATAGATTTTAAGTGACTACAAATTATGAGGCATACAAGTCAAATTGGTTACAAGGAAATAAAAAGGTAAGATGCAGCAACCACTTAACTTAACAAGCTAAATGAACATAAAGCAAAAGTTTCTCTCACCACAAGTTCCAGGAACTTACCGGCTGAACCTCTTTCAGTCAGGATTCTCTCCCCACAACCCCTTGCTGCTTCCTTTGCTCTTCAGGGGTGGATGATACCATGGACAGAGTGCGAGGGAGAGATGATTTGGGGCATCTGCCCTCTCCTCTTATAGCCCTTTCTCTTGCACAAGAATCTTCTCCAGCTGATGCTCAGGAGACAAAGTCTGCATGGCCAGGAACCTTAAGATGCTTCTTTGTCAAAATATAGATTTTTTTTGCCCATGTCCTCTTTCATGCTGAAGAGAGGCCATTTTGTCAGGCGATGGTCCATTTCATCTCGTTGACACCTGGCTGAGGCATTGGCTAGTCTTTTGTCTCTGGGGAACTTGTTTGTGACTCCAGAATCTGTTGGAACATTTCTTGGGAATATCATACAGTGGAATTGTATATCTTTGTGCTTTACATTATGTATGCATATGTCCAGACTACAGTATGGAGCAAGGTGTCCTGCCTTGTCAACAGACATTGAGGTGGGAAGATCAGTATCCAGACTCTGCCACTCAGTGCAACCAGCTCTGTGCATGGCACAGGGCCAAATACGTAGTCCTCCAGGCAGATAGGCACCCACCTGTGTCAGGTCAAAGAGCTACTGCTGTTTGTGACTGACTGCGATTGCTGAGAATAGGGACAAAATAGCAAATTCAATAAATGTGCTAGACCGGGGCTGAAAAATTCTGACAAAACATTTTTGTCATCTGAATTTGCAAAGGAAAGATTTAGGTTAGGTATTGTGAAAAACTTTCTAATGATTAAGGGTAGTTAACTCTGGAACAGGCTTCCCAGGGACTCTGTGGAATCCCCATCCTTTGAGGTTTTTAAGAACAGGTTGGATAAACACCTGTCAGGGATGAATCATAGAATCATAGAATATCAGGATTGGAAGGGACCTCAGGAGGTCATCTAGTCCAACCCCCTGCCCAAAGCAGGACCAATCCCCAATTAAATCATCCCAGCCAGGGCTCTGTCAAGCCTGACCTTAAAAACCTCAAAGGAAGGAGATTCCACCACCTCCCTAGGTAACGCATTCCAGTGCTTCACTACTCTCCTAGTGAAAAAGTTTTTCCTAATATCCAACCTAAACCTCCCCCACTGCAACTTGAGACCATTACTCCTCGTTTTTTCATCTGCTACCACTGAGAACAGTCTAGATCCATCCTCTTTGGAAGCCCCTTTCAGGTAGTTGAAAGCAGCTATCAAATCCCCCCTCATTCTTCTCTTCCGCATACTAAACAATCCAAGTTCCCTCAGCCTCTCCTCATTAGTCAAGTGCTCCACCTCCCTAATCATTTTTCTTCATCGGATAAAGTGAGCTGTAGCTCACAAAAGCTTATGCTCAAATAAATTGGTTAATCTCTAAAGTGCCACAAGTACTCCTTTTCTTTTTGCGAATACAGACTAACACGGCTGCTACTCTGAAACTAATAATTTTTATTGCCCTCCGCTGGACTCTTTCCAATTTTTCCGCATTTTTCTTGTAGTATGGGGCCCAAAACTGGACACAGTACTCCAGATGAGGCCTCACCAATGTTGAATAGAAGGGAACGATCACATCCCTCAATCTTCTGGCAATGCCCCTACTTATACATCCCAAAATGCCATTGGCCTTCTTGGCAACAAGGGCACACTGTTGACTCATATCCAGCTTCTCGTCCACTGTAACCCCTAGATCCTTTTCTGCCGAACTGCTGCCTAGCCACTCGGTCCCTAGTTTGTAGCGGTCCATGGGATTCTTCCATCCTAAGTGCAGGACTCTGTACTTGTCCTTGTTGAACCTCATCAGATTTCTTTTGGCCCAATCCTCTAATTTGTCTAGGTCCCTCTGTATCCTGTCCCTACCCTACAGCATATCTACCACTCTAGGAGTGGTATGGTCTAGGAGCACTTGGCCTTGCACAAGGGACTGGATCTGATAACCTCTCGAGGCCCCTTCCAGCCCTAAATTTCTATGATTTTTCAGAATGGAAATGTTTCTCAATGATCGTCTGATTTTGGCAAAAGCCTGATGGAACCCAGCAGGATCCAAAGAGAAACCTGTCTGGCTTCCTGCCAGCTGGCCTGCGTGGTGGACTGTGAGGAGCTAAAGCTCCTGATTCGTTGGCAGCCTCACTATCAGGGAAATGGGCAGTTGGAATTATTTTGGACAGTTCTCTGGCCTGTGTTATACAGGTGACCAGACTAGATGATCACAGTGGTCGCTTCTGACCCTGCAACCTATGAAACTCTGAATCATTTATTATTTGTATTATGGTAGCACCTAGAAGCTGCAAATGACTTTGGGGCTCCATTTAGGGGACTGGACTAGATGAGCTGTTGAGGTCCCTTCCAGTCCCATACTTCTATGATTCTCTGATTGTGCTACACACTGTGCAGACACAGAATGAGAGACAGACCCTGCCCGGAAGAACTTCCAGAGTAAATAGACAAGACCAACAATGAGCAGAAGAGGAATCAAAGGCCCAGAGTCTCAAAGTCTAACCATGATTTTTCTCTATGTCAGTATGTGGCAAGAGCTTTCTTGCCTCTCCCTGCGGCAGTGACAAGGCCATATGGTTTAATCCTTGCAATGGATAACAGACACAGCTGAATTTCAGGCAGCAGTTTCTTTCGCTCTCTCAGGATCCACCCCTGGTGATCATTCCCTTTGGAATTATAATGGACATCTCATGCACTACAATATGGGCAAACAATCAAGGGCAGGTGATTAAAAAATGCTCAGTGCTGGTTTAATTTCATCCCCACTGAAGTCAATGGGAATTTCACTCATTGACTTTAATGGGAGCACGCTTAGGATAATACTGAGTATTAGTTCCATTTCATGGAACTGGGGCAAAGCCCAAATTCCGCCCCTTCACTTCTGCCTGAAAAATGATGCACAGAGGTCCAGGAAATGAAGAACCCTTATTCTAACCAACACAGAAAGGAGCTTGAGGTGTTGTATAAACATTACAACACTCTTTTCCCTGCCTCATAAAAGAGGGAGAGTGGAGACAATGCATTGTTAATATTCATTAGTGCTTGGAAGATTTAAGGAAGATTATGGTAATTGTTAATACAAACATAATTGTTGTTTTTCCTCCCATGTTTGGCCCTGTGAATGTCAATATATCCCCCAGAAGGATTTCTGGCTGGCTACCCCACCTGCTTTCCTGTGCATTTGGAAAGGATTTTAATATAAGAGGCACACATTTGTTAGTGGATTCTTAGGCTTTGATTATAGAAAAGGTACCAAGAGAACAGTATGGTTTATACACTATGCATGTATGATAACGGTACAGAGTTTCCTTCGCACAGGGGGATCCAACAACATTTCAGGTGACAATTTCCATTTGGCTGAAATCCGGTTGTGTTGGTGCTCTTCTGATGAGAGTGACTCATACAAGGCTGACAGCAAGGAGGCTGTTCTGGGATGTCAGAGAAACTCTTTAAAAAGCGCTGGGAGTCAATAGCAACAAATTGCGGAGTGATGACCTGGGGTGAGATTTCAGTCCAACCCTTCATCTTCATAAACATTGAAGGAGAAAGTGGCTAATGAAGATAGATGAATGTTCTCGGAACATGGCCTGCATTGTACCGTGAGCTATGGTAGATAGACAAGAGCACTATGGGAAAAGAGCATTCAGCCTGCTGTGTCAGACCCTGTGGCTGGCTCATGCACTGGTAGATGGAGAGCAGCCATTCATCTACAGGTTGTCAGGGCTGGATCTGTACGAAAATGCTGAAACAATTCCAATCCCATCGGAAAAGATGAAAAAACCCATATACTGGGTTTGTTGTCGTCCCTTGCAGGTGCAGAGTATTCACACAGAAAAGCAAAGAAAAACTGATGGCCAGAAGAATCATAGAATCATAGAATATCAGGGTTGGAAGGGACCTCAGGAGGCCATCTAGTCCAACCCCCTGCTCAAAGCAGGACCAATCCCCAACTAAATCATCCCAGCCAGGGCTTTCTCAAGCCTGACCTTAAAAACTTCTAAGGAAGGAGATTCCACCACCTCCCTAGGTAACGCATTCCAGTGCTTCACTACTCTCCTAGTGAAAAAGTTTTTCCTAATATCCAACCTAAACCTCCCCCACTGCAACTTGAGACCATTACTCCTCGTTTTTTCATCTGCTACCACTGAGAACAGTCTAGATCCATCCTCTTTGGAAGCCCCTTTCAGGTAGTTGAAAGCAGCTATCAAATCCCCCCTCATTCTTCTCTTCCGCATACTAAACAATCCAAGTTCCCTCAGCCTCTCCTCATAAGTCATGTGTTTCAGTCCCCTAATCATTTTTGGTGACCTCCGCTGGACACTTTCCAATTTTTTCACATCCTTCTTGTAGTGTGGGGCCCAAAACTGGACACTCCAGATGAGGCCTCACCAATGTTGAACAGAGGGGAACGATCACGTCCCCTGAAGGAGCCTATGGGAATCCAACCCTGCCTGAATGAGAGAGTGGCTGCAGGACTGCTGTGTTACCCAGGTCTGCTAGCAGGAGCGAGGTGAAAGGGAGGAGGGTGTAGCGAAGCACCTCATTTGGACATTGAAGATGGTGCTTAAACCCATGTCTTTTCTGACATGTTCTTTCTCTTCCACACCTTGCCCCTTTCTGACCATACCTTCTTGACAATCATGGAGTGTGCACACAGGGGCCTTGTGACTTGTGACAGAGCATGCCTAGTATGTAGCTTTGTTGGTACCAACACAGTCTCTACTCGCACTTGCCCAGAAGCTAATGTACTCAATGCTTTTTTTGCCTCTGTCTTCACAAACAAGGTCAGCTCCCAGACTGCTGCACTGGGCAGCACAGCATGGGGAGGAGGTGACCAGCCCTCTGTGAAGAAAGAAGTGGTTTGGGACTATTTAGAAAAGCTGGACGAGCACAAGTCCATGGGGCCGGATGCGCTGCATCCGAGAGTGCTAAAGGAGTTGGCTGATGTGATTGCAGAGCCATTGACCATTATCTTTGAAAACTCATGGCAATCAGGGGAGGTCCCGGATGACTGGAAAAAGGCTAATGTAGTGCCCATCTTTAAAAAAGGGAAGAAGGAGGATCCTGGGAACTACAGGCCAGTCAGCTTCACCTCAGTCCCTGGAAAAATCATGGAGCAGGTCCTCAAGGAATCAATTCTGAAGCACTTAGAGGAGAGGAAAGTGATCAGGAACAGCCAGCATGGATTCACCAAAGGCTAGTCATGCTTGACTAATCTAATTGCCTTCTATGATGAGATAACTGGCTCTGTGGATGAGGGGAAAGTGGTGAACGTGTTGTTGCTTGACTTTAGCAAAGCTTTTGACATGGTCTCCCAAAGTATTCTTTCCAGTAAGTTAAGAAGCATGGTCTGGATGAATGGACTATAAGGTGGATAGAAAGCTGGCTAGATTGTTGGGCTCAACAGGTAGTGATCAATGGCTCCATGTCTAGTTGGCAGCCGGTATCAATTGGAGTGCCCTAAGGGTCGGTCCTGGGGCCGGTTTTGTTCAATATCTTCATTAATGATCTGGAGGATAGTGTGGATTGCACCCTCAGCAAGTTTACAGATGACACTAAACTGGGAGGAGAGTTAGATGCGCTGGAGGGTAGGGATAGGATACAGAGGGACCTAGACAAATTAGAGGAAGGTAAACAAACCGGTCTGGCCAGCCAGGGGCTTTCCATGAACAAGTGGCGGACTGGCTTTGAGAACCACTGGTTTACTGCACTCCATATAAGGTATTGTAGAATCAAAGCCCTAATGTGGGCAACAGAGGACTATAAACTTGACTTTGAGTGGCTCATAGGAATATGGTGCAATCTGGATGATGCTCTAATGAGTATCAGACCCTGCCCATGATGTGCTGTGGGAGTGTAGCCAGCAGGATCTCCATGGCCTGGCCTGACTCCACACCCACAGGTGGCTAATCAGTCCTGAAGGGATAAGCTCATCAGTTCTCAGGAAGGGGTGCTGCACCAACCTACTCTCGCCCCATTTCCCACAGCTTCACATGGGCACGGGCGGGCTCTTGGGAGTGACATCAGAGGAAGCAGTGCCCTCTCTGACATCTCTAGGCCTAAGTGTATGTCTACACTGCCACTGCCTAGGGAGACAGACTTGTGTTAGCGGGGCTTGTGCTAGTGTGTTAAAGATAACAATGTGGACCTTGTGCCACAACAGCCACACAGTGACCTCTACTGCGCTAAAATGAGCCCTGCTAGCACAAGCCTGTCTACACGGGCTGTGAGGCTCGCTCCCAGCCACAATGTAGACATGCCCAGAGTGGCAGCAGGGGAAAGCGTCCAGCACCCCAGCAGCTTATAGATCTGACTGTCACATCCATTTTATGGGCCCATCAAGCCTGGAGAAATCTGTCCCCAAGAGCAGAAGGTAGGAAACATACTCCCCCATGAGTTCCTGGGCCCACAAACAGATATTGGGGGGAAGGGGAAGGGCTCTAACTTCCACCATCAGCAAGCCTCTCCATGTCCTTCTCAGCGCTGGGTACCATACTCTCTAAATGGGGGGCAAAAGACAGGTGGGGCTGGTGAGCTATGAACAATCTAATCATCAGATTTCCCATCTGCACATTGTCCACGAAAAGGGCATGGTTTTTACATGCATACAAAGGCTGAGATCTTTCAAAGCCACCTAGGGGAGTTAGGCTCCCAGCTCCCACTCATGTCATTGAGAATTCTGCATCTCGATCCCCCAGGCCTCTTTGAAAAATCTCTACCTAAAATTCCCTTTTAACAAATAATGGAGACATTTGTAAAACCCAGACCTGTTCACGGATCCTTCACAATTTTAAGCTAATAACCTGGCCAGCTCCAGTGATGGTTGTGGGTGTTGTCAAGGCCAGAGAGTATGCTGATGTATGTGGAGGCGAAACAAAGTGCTCTCACGCAGCAGAGGGATGCTGATCAGCTTTCAACAGGAATTAAAATGTCCAGTTTGGATTAATCCATTGGAAGCCCAAATGCTTTTAATCAGGAACACAGGGATGAACTTTGCGTGGAAAGTTTTCCATCCCACTGCCCTCTGCATTACAGGGTGGCTTGTCAGCAGATGGCCCCCTTGTCTTTGGCTTCCACTCTGTCAGATGTGTGCTGTGCCTGTTACACACTGCTGTGATGAAAGCACCAGCATGCTACAACTCAGACAACTGACGCGAGCCAGAAGACAATCCCTTCATTTGAATGTAAAGTTATTAGTGTCAAGGCCCATGTCTGGGATCAGAGTCCCGCTCAGTCTAAACCATCATTTTGAGCTAATACATTCAGCGTTGTGAAAGCGACAAGGCTGGTTACAATTTATTTGTCAGACCCAGCCACAGAGAAATGCATCATTAACCAAGTGTAAAACAGCAAAGTCAGACTCTGCTCTTTCAAAGCACTACAATACACTTTCCTTATCTATTGCTGTTGCAAAGGGCCCAGGAGTCACATGTCTCTGTAGAACTTGTTTGACTTATTATGGATCTAGCTACCAACAAAACAACAACAGCCCCTTGTATCCCCTTGTATCCCCTGATTCCACTTCTGCTCAGATATACTGTGACCATAAATTCAGACTTCACTATGCATTGTAACCTGGATATTTTATAGCTGCTAATATGTCAATTTCAAAACTGTTCCCTTTACGTTAGTCTCCGCTTTGCTATTCCAGTTCAGGCTTTCTAGTTCTTGCTATCAGTGAATGACATTAAGTCTCTCTTTTTAAATTAAATACACTCGTGACCTCCTAAACATTAGCAGAAATCTCCCATCAAACTGCTAACCTGCCCCATGTTATTAAAAGGAAACTGACAATTTGCCTTCACCATGAAGGGGCACTTTGGGAGTGATAATATATAGTGAAGCCAGACGAGGAAAAGGTATTGGAAGCAAGAGGTTAGGGGACTGCTGCCATTATAAAGCTAAGAGACTGTTTTTTTTCTATGCCCATCTTTGCACACTCAAGCAGATACGTGTTCCCTTTTGAAGCACTAAACACATGTGTGCACACATTGTTTCTTAGAAAATGCCAATGCTGGTGTTTGCACGTGCACAATTGATATTAAATGGTTTCTTTTCTGTGGAACTGAACATGAAGCAGAGGAACATACAAATGCTAATGGCCAATGAAAGACAAGAGTTAACAAAATACATTATGTATGAAGGGGTGTTCAATTTTATAGAGAACTTGCTTGGGTTAAGGCCAACCTTTAAAAAAAATCCCATTTGTATGCCAAAAAACCAGAGGAGTAGCTATTTATTTGGCTATTTGGGTACAGCGGGCTGGCACATCATGGTCACCTAAAAAGCCTCGTTTGTTCGCTACCATTTGACTGTGAATTTGACTGGGAGAAATTGGGCTGACTTTGTGGAATTTGAGATTTTGTCAGAGGAGCTGAAACCATTCTGTCAAATGTAGATGCAATTCAAAGTGGTGAGTGATCGCTGTAAGGGGAAGCAATCATTTTCTTTGTCAGGAAGCATGACCTTGCACCTGGGATTTATGTCACGGAATGGAGAGTTAAGAGCACTTTTGAGACCATGTTTAAAGAAAGATGTAAAATGGGAACAGACTTGCTTGTGTAGGGACAGTGCAAGATTTAAAAACGCATTTGTCCTCTGCATTTGCATTGGCTTATTTGATCCAGACATCTCACTGTTCAGCAGTGCCTATGTTACTTCAGAGTATAGTCTCATTGAGTGATGCTTTTGAACATCACACCCTTGGCCTGTAGGCTCCAGCAGCCTCCTGAATGGAGATATGTGTTGGTGGGGAAAAGGGAACCATTGGCCAGTGAGAGACCATGTGTATCATGGAGACACCATTCCCCAACAGCCAGATCTGCCAACTTTCCACCCCTTTGCACAGGTGGAAATGGGTTATAATGCAAAAGGGAATTGATCCCATTCTGTTTTAGGGCCAAATTCTGCCACCCATAATCCCACTGCTTTTAGTAAGGCTACTTGTGATGTCAGAGACTACTCATTATGAGTGAAAGGGGAAGGATGTGATTGTGAATAAGCTTCCCATGCAACATATTGGGGGGAGGGGTAGCTCAGTGGTTTGAGCACTGGCCTGCTAAACCCAGGGTTGTGAGTTCAATCCTTGAGGGGACCATTTAGGGATCTGGGGCAAAAATTGGGGATTGGTCCTGCTTTGAGTAGGGGGTTAGACTAGATTATCTCCGACTAGATTATCTCCTGAGGTCCCTTCCAACACTGATATTTGACATTACCAACCAAATAAACAAGCATAATTTAAAAAAAGCCAGAGTGCATTGATCTTTGGACAAAGGGAAATAGCTTTCTGATCCCAAAGAGCTTGCACATGAAATTGTACAAAGGGCTGGAGTTTTGATCACCTGCTTTCAGACCAGTGACATATGGGGAAATAATAAAATAAAGCAGAAAAGGAGCAATGAGTTATTTTAGAAAAAACAAATTCACAACACATTACCTAGGTCCCTATATTGTGTGGAGCAGATACCTTAGTGATATGTTATAAAATGCCAATATGTCTTACGTGTTGCTGGTAATATGCTCGTCCCTCCAGTTTTCAACAAAATGGATATTTCTGTAGATTGGAATGAGGGGATTTGTGGAATCTGAAAGGAAAAGGTTACGGTTAATAAATTGCCATTATTTTAATAAAGCTTTATTCATTTGCAGTCCTGTGAAAAAAAGTTGGTATCCTGAAAGCACTGTTAAATATCCTCAAATCTGTACACATGTATCAAAATTCTTAGGTTTGACAATCAAAGAGGAAAGTGCATCCCTTGTGGAGAGACTATTATTAAAATGTTATCCATAGTCAAATCCATTTTTTATCAAAAATGTACAAAACTCCTGGCAGACTGATAGTAAAGTAAGTGCAAACTGATGGCAGTCTGACAGTAAAGTCCAGATGGGAACAGACTCTCTCCTAAACAATGGAAAATGTGCTTCTAATTAATAAAGTCCCCTGTAGTAGCATCTTTGTTTGCGGAGCCGTTGTTCCTTTAGGGATAGATCAGGGTTAGGAGTGGCCTCCTGGGGGCAGTATTCTGTGCACACTGCTACACCCCTTCAGAGCATGCAGCTTCTACTTTATTTATTAATTTTATTTTACTCCTTATTATGGAACACAATATTTCCATGGCATCCACACAGGTTACTTCTGTCTGCCCCACCACTTTACTATTGTTCAGTGGATTGTGTGCAGAATTGCAAGGGAAAGTGGGTTTTGAAAAGGGATTCAACAGAGGATAGGAGGCTGTGTATCATGCAGGACATTCCAGGCATAGAGTCCAACATGGGAGAGGGCACAGAAGTGCTTGTGGGTAGAGCTGGTAAATTTTTTTCTTACTGAATGTTTTTTCCATCAGAAAATGCCACTGCATCAAAATCAAAACTTTCCACAGGAACATGTTGATTTCAATAACATTTTGTTTTGCAAATAAAAAATATTAAACAAAACATTTAGATAAATTCATATTGGATCCTTATTGGAACAAAACATTTTGTCTTTTTGTTTCAAAACATATGTTATTATAATATTTTAAAAGGAATTGAAATTGAAATAAAGCATGTCAATTTTATTGACATAGAACATTCAATTGACCCAAAGTCTTGTTCGGTTTTTTTTCTCCCTTTCCCCCAAAATATTATTTCACAGGAAATGTTGCAATTTTTGCTTTTCATTCCATTTGGGAGCCAAGGGGCCAGGAAGGGAGGCAGAGTTGGCGGAGTGCAGGGTCTGCACAGAAGCATAACACGTGCCCATTAAGGAGTTTGATACTGATGTGGAATGGGAGGCTGAGCCAGTGAACAGGGTTATAAAATGGTGTGTGAGGGGGGTGATATGACTGGAGCAGCAATCAAGGAAGATAAGTTTGGTGGCAGCATTTTTGATAGGTTATAGATGCCTTTGCCCATTAATTTCATTTTCTAGCCCCTCCTGACCGAAGAGCCAACTGTAATATCTTAGCTCTCATAGCCTCGTTGGCCTTTGGATTTCATGTTTTACACCTTTTGCTTTATTGCTTCTGAAATGCTCCTCTGTACCCCTATGTCTGCAGAATGGCCATACTGTCTCTTCGAATTCCCCATGTAACATTGCATTGTAGGATTGTTCCAGCCGTTCTGTACAGACTCTTATTCTGCTAAAAACTTATCTGCTGTATATATGTGAAAGGACCAATCCTCCTGTATTTCTTGTGCATACCTGTATTAATATCTCACATCTGCATAGGGCAGATACCAAACTATATACATAAAGCTTAGATTCCTTTCGTGTAAGCTCTGTCCTCAACGTACCCTTTTAAAGGATGAACAGGAGATACCATGATACCTTGTATCTTAATAATACCACATCTTTCCATAAAAAAAATGGTTTTACTGATCGCCAGTGTTAGACAGCCTTCCAGCACTGCTGCAGCTCCAGGAAGAGATGATGCTACAGTGACACCAGACCTCCATGTGCATGCTCAATTTTGCCTTGGGGGACCATTTACTACTCTTCAACTTCTTGCATTTGGAGTTATGAGTCACAACAGCTGGAGGGCAGAAATCGTTAAGGAGGAAGCAAAGGAAGTTATTAAAGTGCAGTGTCCCCATCTCCTCTTCAGAATGCCTCATTTATCACACTGGAATTATAAACCACTCCAGGTAATACATTGGGTTAGATTGTAAGGAAAGAAAACAAAGGGAAGCCAGCAGCTCTGGTAGGAGCAGTTTGAGATGTGGTTGTAGTGCATCTCTACCTCTTGCCAGTTTTTTTGTTGAAAGTTCTAGTAAAACATCCAAGTCCATTATTATTAAGGCTCCCACCCACACCTCCTCAATTCACAGCAGAGTGTAAAATTAATTTGGTTTATTTCAGAGCGGGCGATCACTGGATGTCTTCACTGTCTCCTCATCTGCGAGGAAACAAATTTCCTCCTTAAGTGCTTTCCACTTGACCTGCTCTTTTCTCCACTGAGAAAATTGAGGTCAGTGGAATGGTGTTGTGCAGTGGCAGCCATTTTCACAGTGCCCTGGGTTTTGATTGCAAATGCTACAGTGGGGCCAGCCCCTGGATCCCTGCATCACCTCATCCAGCAGTTTATCAACTCGCAATGCTCCTGACCATGGCTAGCGTCCATGCCTGGTCCCAGGAGACTTGGGGGATTTAGGCAGGAGGAGGCTGCATTCCCACGTGGTCCAATTATTTTTCAGGCCTCTGATACACAGTTTGAGAGGTTACGTCTGACAAGCACAATAAATAAAGCTAATCCAGAGAGCTGTGGGAGGGGATTGAGCTATCCTGAAGCATTTGAGAAAGACTGGGCCTGAGGTATGAACTCCAACCCTTCCTTTTGTGTGTGACTGAAAGGCAGTGGGCTAGAACCAGTCAGACAGCAAAGGAGGCAAGTACATTGCAAACTGTTTTACAAGTCACTCTCACTGCTTGTAGATTTTGCTCCATTAACAATATTCAAACATGAAAATGACCATGTATACATGCAGCGTGTACAGGGTTTAGCAGAATGCTCCTTCTCTGGCTGTTTTTAAACACATAGGCCTGGATTCTTTTTCCTCACCCTTGCAGCAGGACTGGAGGGGAAGAAGAAAAATGACTGGAACCCACCTCCCTGTGTTCTGGAACAGCCAGCATGACCGTCCAGCTCCTGCTGTAAATTAGAGCAACCTCAGAGCTACTCTGTATTATGCCGCATGGACCATGGGAAGCAGCGAATAGGCACAGAGTAGCATTCCACCTCTCCTAATAGGGCTGGTGTAGGGCCCTGACACTAGCTCTGTGCAAGCTGGGGCAGCAGGGTGTGTTCTAAAGCAGCTGCCTCCATCCTATTAAGATCTGGACACTCACGGTCAGAGTGGCCCAAAGAGGTCTTAGGGTCTGTCTACGCTGCAGTCAGAGGCGTGACAGCAGTATGTCGACACCTGCTGCAAACTAGATCAAAGTTAGTTTGGGTAAATTTCGGTAAATGAGAGCATGGCCTGTACAACCCTGCTTGGGATCCTGGGTATGTCCTTGAGCAGCTGGCCCATGCTGCTCTGGCTTCTCTGCTATTGTTACTGGAACTAGCTTGATCAAAGCTCACTCAGGTATGTCTACATGTGCTGCAGTCAGACCTAGGCAGCATAGACATCCCCAGTGCGAAACTGACACTTGGGCCTGTGGCATGTCGTTCCTACTTTACACGCTTCATGGCTGAAAAGTAGCCTGGCACAAGTTATAAAGGAGCAGAATATGCAACAGCCTGCCTGAGGAGTGTGGCCCGTGGCTCCTGCCAAGACTCAAAGTGGCCTGTGAGGACATGGTCTCATTCCTTCTCCTCCTTCACTCCTGAGCAGGTTCTGACAAAAGGTGAATGGAGAGAAAGAGGGAAGGGTGAGGTACAGCGTGGATCAAATGCTCTCTCCAAAGCTGCTACTGTGATACTTAAGTGCCTCCTACCCCTAATGGAGGGGCAGAAACTCCCCAAGCTCTCTTCTAAATTGTTAGCGCCAGCAGGGGGCAGGCTTGGGCAGTGAAGGACAAGCTGGTGCTCCAACACATTCCTTTCTTGACCACAACCCTGCAATATATGGGGCAGAGACTCCTTGCTAAAGGGTTCCCTTTTTTCCCCACTCGCCTTTGCTGCTCCCAGCACCAGGTAGGGCGAAGCAGGCACACAGGAGAGATGTGTCGGTAGGTGGCTTGAAGCTTCATTGGATTGCTTCATTGGATTGCTTCATTGGTTCAGTGGCTTGCAGATTCATTGGAGCAATCATTGTCTGGGGGTAGGGGTGGACCTATGGGGTGATTGTTTGGGAAAAGGGGCACACATACCAGAACTTTTTTAAATACAATTCAAATGCTGGACCAGCTGGGATGATTCTCTACCTAACAAGCTACAGTAGAGATTTGATTGCTGTGGAACCCACCCCGCAGAAGGGACAGGTGACTAGATTCTCCTGGGAATGACTCAGGAGTCCATATTCCATCTACTCTGGTTAACTCCTCTGACTCTGCAGGACTCTCCAGTTGCAGCCAAGAGTTTACCCCATGATTGTTACTCTTGGATTTGCACATTTGGATTTGTCAAGGTTCCTTCCCCACTCTGAACTCTAGGGTACAGATGTGGGGACCTGCATGAAAGACCCCCTAAGCTTATTCTTACCAGCTTAGGTTAAAACTTCCCCAAGGTACAAACTGTTTTACCTTTTGTCCTTGAACCTTTATGCTGCCACCACCAAAGTCTCTAACAAAAATAACAGGGGAAGTGCCCACTTGGAAAGTCTGCCCCCCAAAATATCCCCCCAAGCACTACACCCCCTTTCCTGGGGAGGGCTTGATAAAAATCCTCACCAATTTGCATAGGTGAACACAGACGCAAACCCTTGGATCTTAAGAACAAGGAAAAAGCAATCAGGTTCTTAAAAGAAGAATTTTAATTAAAGAAAAGTAAAAGAATCACCTCTGTAAAATCAGGATGGTAAATACCTTACAGGGTAATGAGATTCAAAACACAGAGAATCCTTCTAGGCAAAACCTTAAGTTACAAAAAGACACAAAAACAGGAATATACATTCCATTCAGCACAACTTATTTTATCAGCCATTTAAACAAAACAGAATCTAACGCATATCTAACTAGATTGCTTACTAACTCTTTGCAGGAGTTTTGACCTGCATTCCTGCTCTGGCCCCGGCAAAAGCATCACACAGACAGAGAGGACCCTTTGTTTCCTCCCCCCTCCAGCTTTGAAAGTATCTTGTCTCCTCATTGGTCATTTTGGTCAGGTGCCAGCGAGGTTGTCTTAGCTTCTTAACCCTTTACAGGTGAAAGGGTTTTTCCTCTGGCCAGGAGGGATTTAAAGGTGTTTACCCTTCCCTTTATATTTATGACAGGATTTGTATCCATTATATACAAATTCCTCTAGCAGAGATGATAGACTAGTGCCAGCTGCATCCCTCTAGTTACTATCAGTCTATTAACTGCATCACTCATTCATTTATTGTGAGTTACTTGTATTATAGTCGTACTTAGAGGCCCTAACCTAGATCTGGCCTCATTGTGATAGGCCCTGTAAAACGTATAGTGAAAACCAGCCCAAAGTGTGACAATCTAACTAGACAAGACAAACAAGAGCTGGAAAGGGAAAGAGAGGGGAAGTGACTTGCTCACCATAATGACAGGTCATCAGGAAAGTTAGCAATAGAACCCAGAGCTCCTGAATCCTGACTCCCTGTCTGGGCTCTGTCCGCTAGATTGCACAGCCTCCCCAGCCTTGGTAGTGCCTAGACGTACACATTTGGAAATCTCTCTTTAACACAGCAATGTGGGTGCTAGGGAAGGTTAGTGATGCAACTCACTAGGGGAAATATGTTATAGACATTCCATAACTAAAAGCTTATATGTTCTGCAGAGTATGATGTAACCTTCATTTTTTTCTACCCATATTGTAGCACTTCCATTAATCCAGATAAACAATCTTACTTTTGATGCACCAGAGGGGTGTATTGTTCTCCTATTCCTGTGTTTGGTTATTGATTCACAGAGATAACTTATTGCCTAGCTAGTGTTTGGAGTAGGGCTGAGTGAATAATATACAACACACCACTTCCTTGACAAATATAGCCTCTACCTCTGCTCATAGAAGGGCATGAGCCAACTGTAGTCTCCTCCAGTTTACTCTTTAGAATTCCTCAGCAAATTGGTTTGCGATTTCATTGTATTTATTTTTGACCTGTGGGTTGATTGTGAGCAGATCATTAATATCAATACTTGATACTCAGATTGGTTACAAATAGGGAAAATAGCTTTATTATCTATCTAATACGATTCCAGGAATGTCTCTCTGAAGCCTTAAATGTCTGTAGAGTCAGTATGAAGGAACAGAATCAGCTACAAGCATGGCTGAGAGCTCTTTTTGTTCAGTGTGTCACCAGTCATCAATGGGATTCATGGTCTGTTACCATCCAGTTTTCAAGTTCTCAGCCATTTTGACATTATGAATTAGACCTTTGTAGAGTACAGCTAGAGCAAGGCATGTATCTATGCCATGCTAAGAGTTCTAACCATTGTGATATCAGAGGTAACTCAACCAAATATCACCCTTATTCTACAGCTCATTTGCATGCAACAATTCCATTGGTTGTATGAGAGAGACTGCACAGACCGTCGATTACTTGGTCCATCTGCCACAGTTCTTCAAAACTACCCACATAACCAGCACACATAATAACCCTAAACTCATAGACCCTCACTGGTGCACACACCCTTTGTTCTCCATCTGCACAAACAGACTTCCTAAAATAGCACAATCAACATAATCAGCACCCACAATAACTCTGAATACACATAGCCTTTCACTGCAGCATACACCCCTTCTTCTCCACCCACACAACCCACCCAGCACAACACAACCCACACACATCAAAACAATAACCCCCAAAACAGATAACCCCTCATTGCAGCACAACAACTCATTCACCCCCTGCACAAATCAACACAAACGTTCCAGGATTGTCCCTCTGTCTGTCTGTCCCTCTGAAGCTTAGGAAGTCTGTTGAGTCAGTGTGAAGTGATGGAAACAACTCCAAGCCTGGTTGAGGGCTCTTTTTGTTCAGAATATCACAGGTTTAATCATCCCTGGGCCCTAGGAGAACCAGATGGGACGTTGGAGCCAAAGGATCTGTGTTTGTTGGAATAGGACAACTGACCTGAGGAGGTGGGAGTAAAAGCTCTGTATGGTCACAGGAACTACTCTGTAGGATTTCCTGGTCACTAATCCACACAGCTCTGTGTCACGCTGGCATGTTTACTGTGGCAGTGTTTTGTGAATGTGATTCCTACAGTGGTGTTTGATGAAACAGTACACAGGTAACTGGTGTGAAGGACTGCCACAAGTCCTGAGATAATTGGATTCCAAGCCTTGCAGAATTGGGAACATGCGAAAATAGCTTCCACAGGTACTGGTGTATGGTGGCACTGTTACCAGTACCACACTAAGCTTTGATCATTCACAATGCCAAGAAATCAAGCTACCCCCACTGGTCACAGAGAGGCTAAAAGAAAGAGGACATGAAGGGGAAATAGATAAATCAGATACAGAGCGCAACTGCCACACCCATCCAACTACACAGCCTTTCAGCTACTAGTTTCTAATTATTATTATGTATGATCCAATTTCTCTGTTCATTTTGCAATGGTTGCCTGCCTGAATACCTAGTCAAATCAACAGAGGCTGTAAAATAGGGTTCTTGTTAAAGAACCCAAGAACGAAAAACAATAGCACAGCTCAAAGCCTCAGATACCCACCCCATTTCAAAGGACTTAATACAACAATGGCTGGGCAATCAATTGCGGGGAGAACGTACCTGGCTGGCATTATGCAAAGTAGGATGTTTTCCTCTTCCCAAGGCTCAGGTTGAGATCAAAAGGCCCTCTGCGGGGTTAAAAAGGTGCCCTGGCATTTGGGTGGATGGAAGAGGTCAGGAAGCTGACAGAGAAACACACAGTCAGGGTGCAGGGAGGCTGACAATGCAGAGTCAGGGTCTGCCATGAGCAAGCTGTCGTGTGGTGCACAGAGAGAGCAGGGCACACACAAAGGCTTAGTCATTCTACCTGTGGATCGCCAAGCATAGGTAAGACACTCTGTGTATAAGTCTCTGTTATTTTTAAGTCTACTTCTCTAAACTCCGTATGCTCTTTGGGCAAACAGATCATATTCTGTGCTGGAGAAACTGCTTCTGTGTCACTGCATATTGTTACTGACCACGGACCCAGAAGAGAACTCTGGCAGGGTCCAAGCCCAGTTGGTGCTGCTAAGTAATAAGGATGGGTGCTCAGGGAGGGGTATCCCTGCTCATTTGGATTGAGGGATCCCACCCCAAAGAGAATAGAAGGCATGGGCCTGTCACTGGACAAGGGTGCTGGAAAAGGGTCCCAGAATGGGTAGGTTGCCCAGGGACTGAGACACTGTATAGGTCACATGGTATTTTTTCCTCCTCCCAGCCTGGCGCAGTTTAGCTCAGGGGTGGGCAAACTATGGCCCACGGACCGGATCCGGCCCACCTGCTGTTTTAATCCTGCCCTCGAGCTCCCAGTGTAGAGCAGGGTCTGGGGCTTGCCCCGCTCTGGTGCTCCAGCGCTCCAGACAGGAAGCAGGATCAGGCGCTGCTCCACGCAGCTCCTGGAAGCTGCGGCATGGCCCCACTCCAGTTCCTACATGTAGAGGCTGCTCTAAATGCTGCCTCCACCCCAAGCACTGTCCCTGCAAATCCCCTTGGCCGGGAACCGCAGCCAATGGGAGCTGCAGGGGTAGCGCCTGTGGACGGGGCAGTGCGCAGAGCTGCCTTGCCGCACGTCCACGTAGGAGCCAGAGAAGGGACATGCTGCTGCTTCTGGGAGCCACTTGAGGTAAGCACTGCCTGAAGCCTGCATCCCTGAGCCTCTCCCCGTGCCGCAACCCCCTGCCCCAGCCCTGATCCCCCACCCACCCTACAAACCCCTTAATCCCAGCCCAGAGCACCCTCCTCCACCTCAAACCCTCATCCCCAGCCCCACCCCAGAGCCCTCACCCCCTCCCGCATCCCAACCCTAATTTTGTGAGCATTTATGGCCCGCCATACAATTTTTATTCCCAGATGTGGCCCTCGGGCCAAAAAGTTTGCCCACCCCTGGTCTAGTTCCTCTAAGCCCCAGTCCAACACAGCACATAAGGACATGCGTAATTTGTAGCACACGGATAAATGCTGTGCTGGCATGCGGCTATAATCAGGAGGAGGTTACAGACAAACAGTTCTTTCCTGGCAATATTAGGCTGCAGTTTCAGATGTATTGACTGGGCGCAGAGTTTCAATTTAATTTTGTCTTGTCACATTCACTCAAAGCCACTCCATAAGCGTGCACAGTGCTAGCTGCAAAGAATGTGCTCTGATCCCATATAAAGTGCCACAAACCACGCAACAAACTCCATCATTTCAAAACCCAATTAAGGTTGCTAAGTGACAATAATATGGTTATCTTTCACAGAGTTTACAAAACCAAAGAACTTAAAAGCAAGGGAATGAAGAAGAGATGATATCATAAATCTTACCCTCCACATACAAAAAACAATCATATTAACCTGGTCAAGTTCAAAGGAATGCCTCTTTCATTATGGCACAACAACCTTTAACACTGATCCCACATTTGTTGGCTGTTTTCATTTTTTTGTTATCTTGATTTCAGTATTCACATATTTCCTTTAAGAAGAAGCTATTAATGGGAAATATTATTGCTAATATATTACTCGGTTGATGCACATACTTTTTCGGCATTTCTTGAGGACAACACTGTACATGTAGTTTCATAGAATATCAGGGTTAGAAGGGATCTCAGGAGGTCATCTAGTCTAACCCCCTGCTCAAAGCAGGACCAATCCCCAATTTTTGCCCCAGATCCCTAAATGGCTCCCTCGGGGATTGAACTCATAACCCTGGGGGTAGCAGGCCAATGCTCAAACCACTGAGCTATCCCTCTAGGCAATGTGTCTAACATCAATTCATGGTAATGTTACACTGATTAATATGATTAATATGTGTCATTAATGTGTACTACGTAATATTTAAAGTCTATACGAAGGTGTAACTGGGGGGCCTAGGCAGCTCCCCCTTGTGGCCCACCAAGTCACGACTCACACAGCTGTGGTCTCTGCTGGTAAGAAACTGTCTCTGTAAAGTCCTAGGTAGCAGTGCTTTGTCCTCTGGCCAAGACACACTTCAGTTCTTCCAGGGTGTTCATGTTCAAAGGAAATCAAGAACAAACCCCCTACAATTCAAAACAGGGTCATCCAACTAGCCATTGGTGGGGTCCCACCCTTCTATTCAGAGCTTGTCTCCAAACAATCTGTGCTTCTCTCCACCATTCAGGTTGACTAATCCTCAGAAGCATTCCAGCATTTCATTAATGATGTGTTACAAGACCTCTTGGACCAGCTCATGGTGGTGTACCTACATGATACACTGATCTTCTCAAATGATCTGAACAACACACCACTCATGTCCATACAGTCCTGGAGAGACTCTGACAACACAATCTCTACAGTAAACTGGAGAAGTGCACATATGACCAGATATCAGCTGAGTACATGGGTTTCATCCTGCCCCAGAAAGACTCAAGGTGGATATGCGAAAAGGTCCAGGCTGTTTGCGACTGGGCAGACCCGTGCAATGTGCATGACCTAATATGTTTTTAAGCTTTGCAAACTTCTACTGGAGGTTCATTTTGAATTTTTCAAAACAAGCTGAATCCCTCACTGCTCTACTCTATAAAAACTGCCCATTTCCGTAGGTCGCCTGGGTCCTGGCATGCATTCAAGCAGTTGAAGCTTGCTGTCACCACCATTCCAGTATTGGCCCACTCAGATGTGATGCAAGCTTTCATTGTGGAAGCAGATGCCTCTAGTTCAGTGATCCAGGAAGTACTCTCCCAAAGGCGTTGACAGAAGCAAATATTATACCCCATCGCCCACTATTTAAGGAAGCTCACTCCTGCTGACTGAAACTACCAGATCGTGGACAAGGAGCTCACGGCAATTAAGACCGTCTTCAAGGAATGGTGACGTTATTCAGAAAGGACCCACATCTGGTCCAAGTGTTTACCAACCATGAGAATCATAAATACCTATGTAGGGCCAAGGCCCTAAACACATGACACCTCTGGTGGGCCCTATTTTTCTCCTGGTTCAGTTCTACCTTGACTTACTGTCCTAGAACCAGAAATGGCAAGGCCAACGCCTTGCCCTGAAGATATGGCTCCAACCCACAAGGCCCCAGGCCAGAACCACCTCACATTCTCAAGTCCCATAATTTCCTTAATGTGACTTACCACCAGGACCTGCACACACTCATCCACTCTGCTTCTGTCTCCAGAATTCTGCCTGACAAGTTGGCCATTATCAGCTGAGAACCACACGACACCCAGGAGGAGATCACATTTGTAAGGGACATTTGTAAGGGACTGCAGATCAGTTTTCTAAAATGGCTCACTTTATTCCCGGCACAAGTTTACCCTCCGTTGAGGAAACCACCCAGGTTGGATAAACAACATAGTCCATCTTCATGGCCTCTTAGACAACATCACCTCTGACTGGGGACCGCAGTTTACTGATTACTTCTGGAAGAGGCCCTACATTTATAAGAAGTCCAGACAAACCTGTCCTCTTCCTGCCATCCTCAGTTGAGTGGCCAGACAGAATCAACCAGATGTTCAAACAATACTTACAGTTCTTCATCAACCATCAGCAGGACGACTGGCCTTAACTGTTATTCTTTGCAGAGTTTTCTTACAGTAATGCACACTATGCCATAAGCAACAGCTCTTTCTTTATCAATGAAAGATACCACCCCTAATTTCCCCCAATTTACCCAAATTTACCCCCAATACCACCCACAACTACCCACATACCCCCCCCAACCCATCTGTCTTAGACTAATACAATATATCCATCACATCCAAGAGGAAGTGAAGGGACACATTGAAAAGGCAAAGGAAGACTACAAAAGGCATGCAGACAAGCAAAGACAACAGTGTCCTACTTACAGCATAGAACAAAAGGTATGGCTTTCAACAGAACACCTCTGTATGGACAGACCCTCCCAGAAACTAGACTATTGGTTCCTTGGCTGGTACCAGATTTGGAGACAAATGAACCTGGTCACTTTTGCGTTCCAGTTCCCTTGATCCCTTAGAGTTCATCCAATATTCCATGTCTCACTTCTAGAACAATACATCGAGAACAAATTTCCCCATAGAGCCCAATTGCCACCCCCCACTGGTACAGGGTGAGGAGGAATACATTGTTCATGAAGTCCTCAACTCTAAAATCAGGTGGGGCAAATTATGGTACCTGATTGATTGGGAATGTACAGGTCAGAGGAATGCACTTGGGAACCAGCTGAAAACATTCTTGCTCCTGCCCTGGCTTGGGTCTTCCATTGGAACCACCCCAAGAAACCTGGACCTATGTTGCCTGGAGGGCAACCCTAGTGGAGACCTATGGATCTCAAATCTGGATGTGCAGAGCTTCTGGAAGCAGCCATGCTCCAACCCTCCACCTGGCAGCCTGCTGACAATCACTTACCTGAGACCCATGAAGCCCAGTCCCAGTGGGAGGCTCCATCCTCTGATGTCCAATTGGCAGAGTCCCAGAGCACCTGATTGGTCTGCAGGCCCTACTTAAGCCAACTGGGATCCACCCTGCTCTGGACTGCATGCCTTGTGCTTCCTGCTCCCTACAACCCCCTTCTCCTTCCCCAGCTTGATCTCCTGGCATTCTAACCTGGCTTCACTGCTGGCATCTGACTTGTGGTTCCTGGTCTCCTGTTTGTCTCCTGTTTCTGATCTCCTGGTATCCCAACCAGCCAACTCTTGACTCCTGTCTCATGACAACAGACTCTGGATCTGACTATTAGGTCTGGCTGTCCATGGCCATGACACATCCATTTTCTTTTTAATGCTAGCTCTGGATTCTGAAGTTAAGCATGGTCTGATCTTGTATCAGCAGTGAATGACATCAAACTTTCGTTGACTCAAATATTTTTCTCCACCCCAACAATAAAACTCAGTGTAATTTGCAAAGGAGGAAGCCCCACCTTCCAGTTTCACCAGGAACTATGGAAAGACTCCTTCCAAGAACTGGTTTCAGAGTAGCAACCATGTTAGTCTGTATATGCAAAAAGAACAGGAGTACTTGTGGCACCTTAGAGACTAACAAATTTATTAGAGCATAAGCTTTCGTGGGCTACAGACCATTTCATCGGATGCATCCAATGAAGTGGGCTGTAACCCACGAAAGCTTATGCTCTAATAAATTTGTTAGTCTCTAAGGTGCCACAAGTACTCCTGTTCTTCTTCCAAGAACTGTATATTAGAGCTGGTCGGGAATTTGGTTTTTCACAGAAAATACTGAGCCTCCAAAACCTTGTGTCTGCTTTGAATTTGGCATAGCCTGGACTTGAACCTGGGTCTCTGACATCCCAGGTGAGTGCTCTAACCAGTGGGTGGGCTTGTGGACCTGAACAATTTTTGAAAGGTCTAGTTTTGGTTCAGCTGTGAAACAAAAAACAAATCTCAACATCTCACAAATTTTGTTTCACAAAAATTGTGTGTTCCGAGCTCTACTGTGTGTTCAATAGTGTTCCCCTGAATACTTAATATCTCAACATTCCTTTTACTTGATGCCAAAGAGGAAGATATTAGATGGACTTGTATTGGATGGAGGAATTAATGTGACTTTTAAAGAAATCAATCTATCTTCATTGTGGACTTTAGATGAAAAATTATCACCAAAAAAAAAAAATCAGCATTAAGGCAGGATTAAAAATTCTTTTGGCTTTGCCAAGTAATTGAAGCAGGCTCCTGAAATTCTCTATTTTATTCTGTGCTAAATTTCCCCAGTGACTTTTGAAGTGTACAGAAGTATTCCAAAACCAAGCAATTACCGGGAGGGGAATGGACAGACACGAAAGGAAGTTTCAGGTACTGCTAACAACTGTCAAAATAGATCACTCCTCCTTTCTTCCTTCCTTAGGTAATGATGCTGTTATAGATAGATGATGGGAGCTTAAATTTAAACACTGGCAGCTAGATTCTCCACTAGTGTAAATCTGCATAGTTCTATTGAAGCCAATAGAGCTACACTGCTTTACAGCAACAACAGAACTGGCCTCATAAATCTCTGCAAAGAGCCAAAGAGTTCAAGCAAACTTGAGAATCTTGTTGATTTCATTACAGTAAGAAGAGAAGTTGGGAGTGTGGATCTCTGTCCTGGGGTGTGACCCCTGTAGTAGGAAAAGAGCCTGAGACATAAGCCCTTGTATTAGAGGCACGGTATGAGGCAGGACCTGCTCACAGAATCTGGCAAGACAAGGGCTAATATTGCAGAAATATACATTCCTAAGAAGTGCTAAGCACAGAGTACTCATGAAAACACATCCCGATATCAAGTGGTACCAGAACATCCTGATATCAAGGATGATACAAATACATTCCTCAAGGATAACAGGAATACACTGACCCCTCCTAAAAAATAAGGTCAGGATGACAGTATGTAATAGAGATGTTTTAATCAAACCAATATGTACAAGGTGATGGGTAATAACTAGCCACATCAGGGGGAAGTAACTATGTCAGAGGGGCAGTATTAACTTGTCGGGGTATAAAGATGTGTCTCAGAGGGAGTATCTTTGTCTGGCCTAGGGAGGAAGGGAAAGTCCCGCCCTTCACTGAGCTATTCCATTCTTACGGGCATACATGTATTAGTAGTCCAGTACAGTCTGCAGAATACTATTACCATGCTTCGTCGACAATAAACCTGGCTGGGTGACTTCATCCCTTAACGGATCTTGTGGTCATTGGTGGTTCGCTCAAAGTCTACTGTGGCAGCTGTCTGAGCAGGGCTGGGTTGGCACACAGAGGGAACACACACACACACAGGCAAACATCTCTCAACATCTAACCGCAACCCCTATTCTGCTATAAGTGTATTACGAATGTAATTTATTGCACTCAGTATTAGAGGGGTATGAATCAATCCATGCAGATGAAAAAAATTAAAAAGTTGACCCACACCTTTGACCATCTCTTAAAATGAATCAAATGTGGACTTTCTAACAACCCATTGAGTAATTTTGCAAAAAAATTTGAAATGAAGCAATTCCAGATGAAGCAATATAGTGCTGGTTTGCTTTCGGCATAACATGGACTTGCTCAGATACACAGAAGATGACAATATATTACATAAAGCTGAAGCGGCTCTATAGCTAAGCCCCCATTCAATTGGTTAGTCTCTAAGGTGCCACAAGTACTCCTTTACTTTTTGTGAATACAGACTAACACGGCTGCTACTCTGAAACCATGCATAATTTAAAGCACACGTGTAGTCTGGGACTATGCAAATGCTTAAGCATCTTCCTGACTTCGGTACTAAGACAGTTCCCATTACAAGCTTGATCTTCACTTGCTCCACTCCCTGCTACCTTCCAAACACTGTCTAGTAAAATGTTTGTGATGTGAGCACATTTTATTATTTCTTCCACCAGCTCTACAGGCAGTTGAATAACATTTGGTAATTAATTCACAGCACATTTTTATTTTTGGCAATTTCCCAGTAAATTATCCCGAATAAACATCTTTCGTATTCAGCCAATCAAAAATAGTTTTGCAATCCCTGCCCCCAAAACCAGCCCTGTGTGATCAGAGTGGAGGGAGTCAGTTTCATGAAGTAGAGTGATCCAGCGTTGTTTTGCAGGCCCGCCTAACTATGCCAAGGCCAGCTCTGAGTGACAGAAGGGGACTGAAGGTGCTTTCATTTTAAGCTCTGTCATACTCTGCTCAGCTGGAGGAAGTAGAGCAGCAGTCTAATTTCACCTCTCTCTCTTTGAAGCGCCTCACCTGCTGATCTGCTTCAGGAAGCAGAAGAGCAGCAGCCTGAGCTGTGGTTGCTTTTATTCTTCCACTCTCATAAAGCAGCAGAACAGACTCTCTCCAGTTGCCATTAGCAGGCGGAAAATGATGCTGAGCAGAGGTCTAAGACCTCTGTCCCCCAGGAGTTGAGGGAAGCACTGTGTCAGTGTTCCCCACATATCCTTTTGGTCCATCAGCTAGTGGAAGCTCCAAAACTTGAGCAATTTATGACTGTGAGCCGGTGCATCGGCGCCCCCTCTGGTGAGGCTTGGTGTGACACCTGCACTCACTCAGTCTGACAGGGTTGTCACTCAATTCCTGATGTCCAGGTGTCCGAAAACCCCCTCTGTTCTTAAGCCCCTCAGGAGGCTGGTATGGGAACTCAGGCCCACTCACTCCACTGGCTTCAGGGCACAGGGCCCTCGAACTAGACAAGCTGAATCAGGGTTTGATGACTCCTGCTGTACCTGGGCTCCAACTTATTATCCCCGGATTTCTGTAGGTTCTTCAGCCTGCTGGTCTGATCATCCCCTTTTAGGGTGCCATCCCTGAGTGTCTTTTCAGCAGCTTGCTGGCAGGAGTTCCCTTCTCCAGCCTGTTTGCTCACTCCTCTGGTAGCTCTCTTGCCAGTCTTCAGTAACCTGACACCTCCATTAACCCTTAAATAAATGAGTATTGGTGCTTTGGGGCCAGACTTATATGTCTCCCACGTCTACAAACACCACTGAATATACAGGCGCTGCTGGTTTATAAGCATGTGATCTCTGTGACCACCAAGAGATAAGCTCTACTAGCTCCCCAATAATGTTTGCAACAGCCATGAGCCCTATACGTGAGTGCTCCCCACAGAGCTTGTCACCACTGGGAAAGGTGTGCTGCAGTGCACTGTAGGACTCCTGGGAACAAGGTGGTCATGCAAGTAACAATTCCTTCAGCATGCATGCCACACTATTTTGCAATGAGACTCAGAAAACGTAGGCTCCCATTCTTCTGATACTCTCTAATGGATGCAGTCTCTTGGAGCTATTATTGACAGACTGTCATTGCTAATACAGCTCTTACTCAGAGACGGAATCAGCTGTCACAATATGGGCATATTTACCAACAGCCAATAACCCACGGCAGGTGGCGGTAGCTACTGATGTGCTTTGCTACACAAATATGTTGCTGCTTGCTGTCTTTGCTGCGTGTACTGTCAACCTGTAATAATGGCCACTTGACATGTTTTGAAGTTGTTTTGCCATGTTTTGGAGGGGTTTTTTGTTTTTGTTTTTTAAACAACTGGAGTTCTTTTCTGAGGGGGACGAGACATTTGACTGCCAGGTGATGTTCTCAAACAGCACAGCTGATGGGATGTACACAGAGGAAAGAGATGGGATGTACACAGTGGATAGTGTTGGCTGGGAGAAATGGCTGGGTCACTTTTCTCTTTCATGCCGCATGCACAGCTTTGCCTGTGGTGGTCACCATCTGTGGAGGGGCAAAATTTTCAAAAGCACCTAAATGATTTAAAAGCCTAAGTCCCAAGTTCCAAAGAGAAATCTGTTTTTCATAGACATGGGCCAAGGGAAACATGTAACATCAAAATGAAGGTAGCTCAAAGTGCTAGACATTAATGTCTAAAGATTCATTCTGTGCCAGAGCTTGGAGAAAAGCAATCAGAAGAAATGCAGAAGCAGAGAATAATTTCACCTCTCAAGTTTAGTGAGTGGGCTGCAATGATTGTGTATATTCTCAAAACTAATGGGAGTACAGGGCTTGTGTATGCCTTGGCCTTCTTATCCCCATAGTAAGAGGTGGTGCAGAGCTCTGGTCCAGCTAATCCAGTATCCTGTCTCTGAAAGTGACCAGTACCAGATACCGTAGACGAAGGTGCAAGGAACCCCAGAGTGGACATCACAGAATATCTTGCACAGAGAAGTTTCTTCCTAACCATCAGCCAAAGGCCTTCCAAAACATGCTTGAATGCTACTGACAGTAGCTGTTGACATTCTCATTCTCCACATAAATGTCCAATCCTACTACACTCTTGGCCTCAGTGGTAGCTTGCGGCAATGAGTTATTTCCTTTTATTAGTTTTATATTTGTTCATAGACTCATAGAACTCGAATGGACCTTGAGAGGTCATCTAGTCCAGTCCCCTGCACTTGTGGCAGGACTAATTATCTAGACGATTCCTGACAGATGTCTATCCAACTTCCTCTTAAAAGTTTCCAATGATGGAGATTCACAACCTCCCTAGGCAATTTATTCCAGTGCTTAACACCCTGACAGGAAGTTTTTCCTAATGTCCAACCTAAATCTCCCTCGCTGCAATTTAAGCCCATTGCTTCTTGTCCTACGCTCAGAGGTTAAGAAAAACAATTTTTCTTCCTCCTCCTTGTAACAGCCTTTTACATACTTGAAAACTGTTATCATGTCCCTTCTCAGTCTTCTCTATTCCAGACTAAACAAACACATTTTTTTCAATTTTCCCTCATAGGTCATGTTTTCTAGACCTTTAATCATTTTTGTCGCTCTTCTCTGGACTCTCTCCACTTTGTCTACATCCTTCCGGAAATGGGGCACCCAGTACTGGACATACTACTCCGGTTGAGGCCTAATCACAGCAGAGTAGAGAGGAAGAATTACTTCTCGTTTCTTGCTTACAAAAGTCCTGCTAATACATCCCAGAATTATGTTTGCTTTTTTTATAACAGCATTAGATTGTTGACTCATATTTAGTTTGTGGTCCACTATGACCCTCAGATCCCTTTCCGCAGTACTCCTTCCTAGGCAGTCATTTCCTATTTTGTATGTGTGCAATTGATTGTTCCTTCCTAATTGGAGTACTTTGTATTTGTCCATATTGAATTTCATCCTATTTACTTCAGACCATTTCTCCAGTTTGTTCAGATCATTTTGAATTTTAATCCAATCCTCCAAAGACTTGCAACCCCGCCCAGCTTGGTATCGTTCACAAAATTTATAAGTGTACTCTGTATGGCATTATCTAAATCATTGATGAAGATATTGAACAGAATTGGACCCACAACGTCCTTTAATTTCATTGTATATCCAATTAATCTAATGTTGTGAGCCAGGCTATATAGGAGAGGCTGATCTCTCTGCTGAGTATTCGTTGTTCTGTATTCCTCTGTCATGTCTTCACTTATTCATTTCCTCCCTAAATTAAAAGTCCCATTTTTTTCAATTTTTCGTCAGAAAACTTTCCCTACTGTTGATTGTTTGGACACTCTCTACTTCTGCCTTGTCCTTTTTGAGGTAATGTACTCAGTTCTGGTCACCCTATCCAAGAGGAGAGTGTTCTACTGAATTCTATAATGGCATTATAATAATTGTAGTGTTTCTTTCTATTCCTTTGCTTACATTGTTTGCTTTTTATGTTCGTTACTGGACACTGAAATGAGGCTTGGGGCTGTTCACAGTAATGGCCGTGTCTTGCTCCTCAGTGGTCAGAGCTGATGTATACCCAATATGGTGTGAGAGTAGTACACATAGCACCTTGGAAGGATCAATCTACTACTATCCTGACACCCACTCACCTGCTTTGTTAAGTCCTCTGAAGTCCCCCTCAATCTTCTCTGGTCTTGACTACCCTAAATAATGGTGTCATCTGCAAATCTTGCCACTTCACAGCTCACCTTATTTTCAAGATCAGTAATAAATGTATTAAATATTGGTCTTAATACAAAACCATGTGGCACCCCACTCTTATCCTTCTGTCATATTGACAACTGACGATTTATTCCTATGCTTTGTTTTCTGGCCTCAACAAGTTCTAATCTGTGACCTTTCACCGCATGACTATTTATTTTCCTTAATAGCCTCTGGAAAGAAGCTTTGTCAAAGGCTTTTTGAAAGTTAAATAAAATATGTCGGCCAGTTCTCCTCTGTGCAGGATTGTGTTGGCATGCTCAAAGAGGGCTTGAGCTGAAGCCCAATGAATCCAGTGGGAGTCTTTCCTTTGACTTTCGTGGTTTTTGAATCAGTCCCAGCATGCCAACAGATTAGAGATGCACATCAGTGGTCAGGGGGACTCGTGGTAAGTTACTCTGGCATTTTGGAAAATCCTCAGCCAGAGAGGATAGTGTTGTGTTGTCAAATAAAACCTGCACCTTTTTAAAAGCACGGGGAGTGACATATACTTATCACCGTGTTGCACTGAAATAATTAATTGCAGCAAATGCTCTCTGTTGGTGCTAAAGGCCACAGTCCTGAAGGGTCAGTCTGATATTTCCCTTGGCGCGTGTGTTCAGCAACCCATCAATCAGATCTTTTATTTCGATTATGCCATTTTATAATTGCTCTTTTCCTGAGAGCCCCAAATTGCAGCAGCCCAGTATCTCAGCAAACTCTGTAAAATCCTCTGTGCTTTGCACCGCTGGCAGCATTTTAACTGGATTTTATAGGCAGACCTTTGCATTTGAGGTACATGAGCAGAGCACAAGCCCTTAATGAGACCCACCAGGGCCCTTTGTGTCAGTACCTTGCCTATGATCCCCATCGATCTGCTGCTACCTCTGCTCTTTAATCAGACACCTTGTAAGGGTGGAAAGGTACATTTACTGCCACACTCTTTCTCCTACTAGACAATCGATGGTTATTAAGTGTATCTTGCAGGCTGGTAGGCAGAGAGCGAGATTCTTATTGCTCATCAACTCAAAGAGACTTCATTTTCCATTAACTCTGATAAACAAGCTAAAAAAACCCAGCACAACCTACTTCTTCCTGACAGGCATAACCAAAGAGTTTCATCTGCATATGATTTGCAACAGTGCAGTGGCAGCTCCAGAAATGGTCATATGGGCATGATTTACGACACATGGGAGCTTTGCTAAGTTGTAGCACCCCAGACCCACTGCAGTGTATTCTGGCCCACCAGTTAGGAACGGTACAGTATTCACGCTAACACTGAAGCCACAGAGGTTTGTGGCTCCCTGAGAAGTGGTGGCATGAGAGTATCAACAACAATAACAATATTTCTAAAGTGCCCTTAATTGGCCCTTTGTGATCAAACAATATGAAAAATGGACAGTTTTGTGGTTAAGGCTTTGGCAAGGGACACAGGAGTTCTGGGTTCAGTTCTACCATAGACTTCCTGCGTGACTTTGGCCAAGTCCTTTAATCTCTCTTAATTCCCCGCTAAAAAAACCAGGGACAATGATAATGCTTCCTTTGTCTGTCTGGTCTACGTAGGCCCTGATTCAGCCAAGCATCTGTAGTCAGGAGAATGCATAAGCAATAACTTAACTTTAAGCTTAATCTTATGTTCGGTGTAGGTCAATGGGACTTAAGCATATGTTTACAGTTAAGCTTGTTCTTAAGTGCTTTCATGAAGTGGAGCCTTAGACTGTGAACTCTTTGGGGGTAAGAACAGTTTCTTACTATGTGTATGTGCACTGCTTAGCACAATGGGGCCCTGACATCAATTGGAGCCTCTAGATGCTCCTGTAATACTAATTAACAACCACCACCAGCAACACCACCAAGCCATCATAAAAATAAGGGGTGCTGACAGGATCTATCTGAAGGGCCAACCCTGGATACTAAAAACACCTCAGTAAACCAATTTAAGGTACATTTTAAATATGAGAAGGGATTAACTGAGATAGATCAAAGAAAGAGTGAGTTCCACACCATGGAAGTCACCACAGCAAAAACCTGTCCATCTGCTGACCTCAAATGGAGTCCCAAATTCTGAGAGCCACACACTACTGGGAGCCCAGCTGGAAGGTGATTTCAGTAGTCAACCCTGTCATCACAAGAGCAGATGCTGCTGATGTGAGGCTACCATGGGATAAAAAAAGGTACAGCCTTGGCAAGTTGTACAAGTCAGAAAGCACCCTGACACCTGACTTTCCATGGAATCATCATGGTTCATAGTAACGCCCAAGTGTTTTATTTACTGTCTCCATGTATGAAGATGTGATACAAATCGGAACTTCTTCTGCATGTTGACCTCTACACACTAATAAAACTTACTGTCTTCCCAGAGATGGGAAAGACATAGCTGTCATGCATCTCACTAGTGATATCATCCAACCAATCCTCTAGTAGTGCCAAAACTAAATTTATAAGGTAAACAGGGCAAGAGGTGTACAAGACGGTATCATCAGCAAACTCATGATACAAGAGGGTTGATCTCAACAAGAAGCTTGAATAACATGGGAGCTAGGATTCTTGAGGGATTTCTAATCCCTCCATTATAACACACAATTATTTGGAACTGCTTATTGACTCTCAACTTCCAAGTGAGTCTCCAACCCTGAAAGAGCAATTCCAGAAATACCAACAATGCCCCTTAATCGCCGAAGGAACAAGTCATGGCTGGTCAATTGGAGAGCTTCTGAGAGGTCCAGCATGACCAAAATAGTCAAATAGCCCCTAATACCAACAGATCATTCACATATGTAAATTATGCAGGGAAACAAGAAAACGCTCTCATTACATTTTGTTTCAGTATCAATAAATGACCCTCGTGGCTGGTAGTGGCACAGAAGGCTCTCTGCCACTAGTACCCGCTGCTGACAGCTGCTCCAGACCTGCATTGGTCTGCCTCTTCCCACGACTCGGCCCTCCAGCCAGGTCATATTCAGACCTACCCCTTCTGGGGTGTTTTATCCTGAGGTCCTCATACACTTCTCTCAGGTCTCTCAGTAGTCCTTATTCCCTTCTTAGGGGTCCACACGGTCTGTAGAGAAAACCAGGCCCTTTGACTAAACTAGAATCCAGTCCAGGGACCATATAACTAGCAGCCAAGGACTGCTCCATAAGACACCTGGCTGCTGCCTCCCAGATGTCTTCCGACTTTAGCCTGTCAGCAGGCCTCTCCCAGAGCCTCTCTAAGTCCACCCTTCTTCCAGGGCCAGGACACACAAGGCTCACGCCTGGAATTCCCACAACAAATTTCCGCACTAAAATATGACAGGTTTCAGAGTAGCAGCCGTGTTAGTCTGTATCCACAAAAAGAAAAGGAGTATTTGTGGCACCTTAGAGACAAACAAATTTATCTGAGCATAAGCTTTCGTGAGCTACAGCTCGCTTCATCGGATGCATGCAGTGGAAAATACAGTAGGGGATTTTATGTACACACAGAACATGAAACAATGGGTGGTACCATACATACTGTAACAAGAGTCATCAGGTAAGGTGAGCTATTACCAGCAGGAGAGAAAAAAACCCTTTTGTAGTGATAATCAAGGTGGGCCATTTCCAGCAGTTGACAAGAACATGTGAGGAACAGTGTGTGTGGGGGGAGAATAAACATGGGGAAATAGTTTTACTTTGTGTAATGACACATCCACCCCCAGTCTTTATTCAAGCCTAAGTTAATGGTGTCCAGTTTGCAACTTAATTCCAATTCAGCAGTCCCTCGCTGGAGTCTGTTTCTGAAGTTTTTTTGTTGTAATATTGCCACTTTTAGGTCTGTAATCGAGTGTCCAGAGAGATTGAAGTGTTCTCCAACTGGTTTTTGAATGTTATAATTCTAAACGTCTGATTTGTGTCCATTTATTCTTTTATGTAGAGACTGTCCAGTTGGCCAATGTACATGGCAGAGGGGCATTGCTGGCACATGATGGCATATATCACATTGGTAGATGTGCAGGTGAATGAGCCTCTGATAGTGTGGCTGATGTGATTAGGCCCTATGATGGTGTCTCCTGAATAGATATGTGGACACAGTTGGCAACTGGCTTTGTTGCAAGGATAGGATATGCAATTTATCCCAACTTCTGTCCTCCTTTGGCTTGACCTGTCATCCCTCTTGGATTTCCCCTGTTCTGTTTCTCCATTGAACACCTCCCTGGAAGGCCAAATCCTGCCCCTTTATCAGAGCTCACCACCAGAGCTTCCTGCACAGCCAACGGCAGCTCTGTGTCTCTCCTGGCCTCCTGCCAGACATCTCTAATCAGGAGAGGATCCCAGGGCCAGCTCTCCCCCTGGGTTTCATCCTTGACCCTCCTGGTCTCTCTAGTCCCAGAAAGTGACTGCAGAGTTCCTCCCTCCAGCCTCCTTCCACTCCAGAATTCCTTCTCCAGCCAGTCTTCCTCCTTAATGAGACTTGGCCCATCCTCCAGGTGCAGCCAGAGGGGTTACTTGGCCTTTCGGGCCCACATTAACCCTTTCAAAAACAGGAGGGGGTATAAACCCCCATCACACAGTAGTACACAAAAAGTTATAAGAGGTTTGATATAATCAGCAATAAGCCTTCAAACTTTTTGTGGAGAAAGCCATGGTGCATGAAATTCTGTCAATCAAAACTGGAAGAAATATTTAGTCAATGGTAAGAGGTGTACTTCAGCAGGAGTTTTGCTTCATGTGGAATTCAGGACTGGATCCTTGTCTCGAGCTTACAATTTTGCTACATCAAGACATGATAAGATAAAAGATCTTCAACTTTATGAATATAAAGCAGGGCAAAATAATAGATATTATATGTAGTAGCTATGGGCACAGGATTAAGTCATTCCACGTAGAACAAACAGAGAAATATAAAACAAACACTGTATATAGACCTGGTGAGTTAGCTACCAAAGGAAAGCAAATCCTTTTCAATACATCTCCCCACACAATACATATAGGTTAATTCCCAGGCATCTTCATTTTAAATATTATAATCCAGTTATCAGTACAGAAAAAGAGACAATAAATGCTGTTTGAAAATTTATCATTTATATTAGTTCCAGTTAACTCTAATGAAGATGCAAGACCTTTCAGTTCAAGTCAATCAAATCCATTCAGAAGCCACCTTATGATCCATCAGTTCAATCCCCCCAAAATTGATTGCAGTTGTGTTTTGATTCAAATCAATTGTTTTCACCTCTGTTCCATTGATTGCAGTGGACTTGCATTAGTCAACAGAACCTCCAGTTAAACATGCGGGCTGGAACCAAGAGAGTGCATCATTGCGCAGCCTTGAAACAGGCACTGTCTGAGTGCTGAACTGTAGTTTTGTGCTAAGTCCAAAGCACAAGAGGGGAGAGTTACTCAGGTTATTAAATAAAAGGAAACACTGATATTAGCAGGCATCGGTGTAAGTAAGGACCAAACAGACTTCTAGCTTTCATTCAAAGAAACCACAATCTCTGCAGGCGTTTCTGTTATAATTGAAATCAGGGCCGTCTTGTGCTAGGCACTGTATATAGACCTAGAGAGTGGCAGCCCCTGCCTTAAAGAGTCTGCAATCCAAATGGACAAGACAGTCAAAGATGGGAGGAGAGACAGACACACAGAGGTGAAGTTATTTGTTCAAGGTCACACAAGAGGTCAATGAAAGAGCTGAGAATAAAGCACAAAAGTCTTCCAAGTCCCAGGCCAGTGGTCTATCCACTGCACTGCACCATCTCCCCTGAGACAGACGATATTTCCACCAAACAGCTGTGGTTCCAGGTATTTAGAAGATTCACAGACACACCTGGTACAGTTTTTAAGCTCTATACACCCCGCCCCCACATAATAGGAAAATGTATCTGGGCATACCTGAAAATTTCCTTTCTTGGAGTAATAAGATCCATAGATCCCCCACAATGACTGCTTGCAGCTTTGGGGCAGA
Source organism: Eretmochelys imbricata (assembly GCF_965152235.1). Lineage (NCBI taxonomy): Eukaryota > Metazoa > Chordata > Testudines > Cheloniidae > Eretmochelys > Eretmochelys imbricata. The sequence continues at coordinate 52,027,844 of NC_135580.1, read as the reverse complement.
AACAGACCTGTCAGTCACTGGCAGCAGGGAATGCCCTTCTCCCTAGTCCTCTAAGTTCCCGCAACTTGTGACAACTTTCACATCCAGGATAATTCAACTCTACTTCACCACATTGTTTAAATATACTTTGAGGAAAAAGCACAACAGTTTATCCTTATTGTGAAGTATGGGAGTTCCCTCTAATGAAACAAACCCAAATGTTTAGATGGCATTTTCCTTCTCCCTTTAAAATGATCTTTCTCCTCCATCCTCCCCAGGACACTAAGTCATAGAGAAAACTTCTGATAAAAATGGCATTTGCTAAAGACCAGATGACCAATATGTATGATTTGGTGAACTTCTCTATTGATGGACCTGTGGTCACCTAAAAGACCTCAATACAGGGGGTAAGGACTTCTCAGCCCTGAGGTTGTCAGTGCTCCTAAGGACTGGACTTTGATGCTTAACAGAAAGAAGCACAGTTCTCGAATTTACTGTGAGAATGAATTCTAGGACTGTTGTGAGGACTACCTGCGTGGATTAACATACAATATTGGATGCTATCAGAGAAAGCCCCCAATTTCAAAAACTCATCAGATTGGAGATAACAGCCATTGGGAGGTCTGGTTTAATGAATGGGAAGTGGAGTGATACCTCCTCCAGGGGTTTGGTCTTGGTAGTGCTGTATGAAACAGAAAAAAGTTCCAAGGTCACAGTCTATGGTTGGACTAAGTTTTCTCTCTAAGGACACATTTAATGTTAGGATTTGTAGAAAACATCTTTTTCTTCAACATGCTGAGAATATTATACTACAGAGTCTTGACCTCTTTGCTTGGACAGTCTATACACCTGCAATAAAGCCCTCCTGGATGAACTCAAGGCTATTTTCACTGGTTTAACATGGTAGTTATACTATGGACTTGCCACCAGTTAGTAGAGTAAATTCTATTTGTTGACTTCTTTTTAGAGAGTCCATGACAGTAACAATCACTCCATCCAAGTATTAATTTTAAGTCTGTCTGGTCCCAGCTGGAGGATTGGGTTTGCAATAGCAGACCTCTTCTGAGAGACAGATATCCAGAGATTCAATTCTAGGTTAACTGGGCCTCAGAGCCATAACCTCCTCAGCCAGAAAGGCATACACAGAATCACTGCCTCTCTCTCCTTCCGGTCTTTGGTACTGTCCTGGGGAAAAAGGTGGGAAACCAAACAGCAGGGACCTTGCCCAGATTTGCAAGATGTTATTTACCACATCACATCCTGACACAGAGAGACTCCAAAGCACAAGGAATCCTTGTGTTCCAGCTGGTGGGACTATTTGCTCTCTTTCTGATACTCATTCCCTAAAGTGAACCAGGAAGATCCCTTAAAAATTAAAATCTGATTCTCTGCATTCAGCAGTTGTGGGAGCATAGAATATACAACTGGAGCTAGGTCTTTGCCAACAGATGAGATAGAATGAGATAGGGAGGGGATACTAGGAGCTACTGGACAAGTATCATCTCAACTGTGTAGGAGATCGGTAGTTCGAATAGACTCCATAAGAACTGGATTTTTGTTTAGAACACCACTTGTTTTCCATTATAGCCAGCTTCATCTTCTGGTAACACTCTTCTAAAATGGGACCTTGCACCTGACAGTATTCATCCTCAGCCCAGGCCTGTTATTGCTTTTCCTGGTACCTTGTGTCTGTGTTTGTCCTAAGTCCAAGACACTCCAGGAGCAGTATCACATAAACCATTAAACAGTATTTCCCTATCAGCTCATAGCCTGATGGGAGCTGTAGTTTGGGCTCCCATTCTCTTCTACAGGCTGATCTCCCTGGAGAACTGTAGCTCCCATAATGCAACACTGATTTCTCACTGACCAGGCTCTACACGGTGCATCATGGGCAGGGCCAGGTCTAGGGGTGGGCGATTAGTGTGGTTTCCCTGTGTGACTACTTCCGGGGGATGCCATACTGCTGTGCCCCTCTGTTTGTTTGGTTGTTTTTTGTCTCAGCTGCTCGGGAGGGTGTGGGGTGTCTGCACCAAAAACATCTTCCACCCTGGCACGCAAAACACATAGGGCCATTCATAATCATGTTATGGGTCAGTTCAACAGACTGGAACATTTCACTTCTGGGAAAGTCAGCGTTTTGTTTCAATTGAAAAATGTTAAAACAAAACATTTTGGCATCGCTGAATGCAATTTTTCAGATTGTCCATTCTGTGAAAAAATTTCAGTTTCCACTTTTTGTCCCAATTTGGGATGAAAACAAATGTGGAGACATCAGAATTTCCTGAGGGATGGGAGTTTTGAATTTTTCACAGCAATAATCCATATCCATTAGCTGGGGGTGGGGGTGAGGATGGATAGTGGGCAGAGAGGCATGGTCACCCGCACTAGAAGCTGGAGTAATAACCTGGACATTAGCGCATGGTGATCCACACCAGCAGATGGGGACAACTGCCCAATAGTTAGGGCATGGTGACCCGCAGCAGCAGCTGGAGATTACCACCTGATACTTCTCCAGCCTTGACATTCCTATCCTCCTGTAACCCTTCTGCCAGGTGGAACCAGCAGCAACCAGGGCCAAGTTCAATATCTAGGGGTTCCTGCCTTGGAGAGGGAAGCAGAAGTCTCCCTTCCCCCACATAAGACCTTTCTGGGTCTCTCGAGGAAGGGTAGGGCCTCGAGATAGGCTCTCCAGAAGCTTTGCCCCTCTCCATTGCATGGGATCCACGTAGGCCAGATAGAGCCGTGTTTCCCCTGGAGGTCTCAGCCTGGGACGTGAGGAGGGATGCCTTCCATTGTGGAGGTGACAGCAGGGGGCCGAAGACCCCTTACTGTTCTGTCTGGCACTGGCTGTGTCCAGTGCCCTCCATCCATGACCTGCAGCATAGTCATGGGGGAGGCAGAGGAGGTGGCTGAGCTCTGCAGTCAGAGAGGCGGCTGTTGGTGCAAATGCCAGGGGCCACAGGCACAACGTTCCATCTGGTGCGCTGTCCTTCTGGATTCATTCCCCTCATGGACACTTCTGAGGGGGATGTCTGCTCTGGAGCTAGTTCTTTCCCAAGCCTGTTGGAGTCCTTTCCTGCTGGGGGCAGAGGGATGAGTTGACCCCATCCAGACAGGGCTACATCTTGCCATGCAAAGCTGGCCTCCCTAATCCTGCCTGGCTTCTTTCCTGTCCAGAAAAGAGGGGGCAAAGCAACTCTTGCTCAGACTAGGCCGTGAGGGAAACTGCATTGTGTATGCAGAGCTGGCTGAGCTCCACAGCTAGACTCTCAATAAAGGGGCAAAGCAGAAGACACAGACCCTTCGGATTGCTTCTGGCTTTTTCGGCCCAGCTTGCTCCCTGAAGCCTGCCCAGGCACCAGCCGCTGCAAACACCTCAGCAGAGGTAAAGATACAATTTCCCGAGAGGGCAAATGCAGCCTTGGGCCATGGCTGGGTATTAGACAGCCAGACCCACTACTTAGCTGAACTGTTCCTTATGCATTGGAAAGGAAACTAGGAATTTCCCTCCACAAAGCTGGGCAACAGGGAGGGCCAGAGAAGCTGCCAGCAGCTGGGGAGCAGGAAAAACTGGGGGAACTTCAGGTGCAGGTCTTTCCCCTGCTACTAATGACTGACAGATCTGCACCTGCCCCCCAGTTGCAAGCAGGCTGAGTTACCCAGTAAAACGAGTCTGTAGACCTTAGCTAGCATGAAGAACAGGCAGTCACTCTCACTGAAAGGCACAGAATGCAAGAATACAGGAGGGAAAAGGAGGGGTCTTTGACATAGGGCAGCTGAGCCTGCTCTTGAGCTCTCTGTCAGGTGGGCACGCAGAGCGGACCGCTGAGAGCATCAGGGAAGAAGGGAAAAGAAAAGGAACACTTGATTCTCTTGCAGTCTGGCAAAGTGTCATTTGTCACAAAAACAATGCAACAAGAAACTGCAAAAGCAGCTCATCTTAATTCAGTGGCAGCGTTGTCATCTGTATTTGTTCTGGATCACCCAGCTCTGCATTCCTATCTGGAAGAAAATCTAAAAGCACACTGGGTGATGCTGCTGTCTCAACAATTGCTGAAGTCTCAAGGTAAAAGAAACCAGCCGTGCCAATTGTAGTCAGCTGTCTGATGAAACAACTGGTGATGAAATTTGCTATAGGTGAAAGTCACTCCATGCAGAGCATTCTCACCAGGCAAAGCTCTAGAGTTGGTCATAAAAATCCAGGGTCCCCCCCAAAAAATAAAATTCAAATGAAATATTTTCATTCAAAAACTTTCAAATGGAAATTTTGAAATGAAGACGTTGTTTTGTTTTGTTTTGAAATGCATCCTTCCCCCCCATTTTTCAAAAACAAACAAAAAAAGACTTTTGGTTCCCCAATAAGGTTGGGTGGGGTCATTTCCCCTTTCTTCTTTTGTCTGCTTCCCCCTCCCACTAGAAAAAGGTGGGAATTAGTTTTTAAAAGGATGGGGTAAAGTAAGCAAAAAAGGTTTTTTTATTTGGTTTTGTTTAGAAATGTTCTGTCAAAAACTGTGCAAAATTACATTCTCCCCCTGAACAATTTCATTTCTGATGAAACCCTATTTGTCCAATGGGAGATTTCTTGAGTCCATTTTTTTAAACCAGCTCTGCTAAGCACCACTTAAGCCCACAGGTCTTGCAACATACTTGCTACACCTTCATTCAGCAAAGATGTTCATGCTGAGCATCCATCTAGATGGAATGAGTCTCCCCCTCATTCTAGTGTAGCATGTTGTCCTGGAAGGCACTTGTTTTCCAGCCATTCCTGAAACCCTGCAGGCACTACAGAATATGATCTCCCCTACTCAAAGGTGTTTGGGCTTGTGACAGACAGTGCCATGGGTATGAGCAAGAGCTGGTCAGGGGGAGACTGAATGAGGGTGTTCCTTAATGGAGTGAAAGTAACTTGTGTAGCATGCCTCCTTGCTTGTTGGGAGATATTTGGATTGAGTTTAGCAGTGTGAATAACCTTGGTGTAGTTTTGGGGTAAGAGAATGACTCAGGCAAGGAAAATTAGCATTTCTTAGAGGCTCCAAGCAAATCCTCCGCTCTCTCCCCCTGACTAGTAATCACAAGGTGAAGCACTAAGGTTGTTTGTAACTTCACTTACACAGGTGTAACTCCCATTGACATCCCTTTGAGGGAGGAATGGAGCTCTGGGTGATTTGCTATGTATTAACCATCCAGAACACTCAGGCAACAACATCTGCTTTCATAAAATCATAGAATATCAGGGTTAGAAAGGACCTCAGGAGGTCTTCTAATCCAACCCCCTGCTCAAAACAGGACCAGCCCCAACTAAATCATCCCAGCCAGGGCTTTGTCAAGCCTGACCTTAAAAATATCTAAGGAAGGAGATTCCACCACCTCCCTAGGTAACCCATTCCAGTGCTTCACCACCCTCCTAGTGAAAAAGATTTTCCTAATATCCAACCTAAACCTCCCCCACTGCAACTTGAGACTATTACTCCTTGTTCTGTCATCAGCTACCACTGAGAACAGTCTAGACCCATCCACTTTGGAACCCCCTTTCAGGTAGTTGAAAGCAGCTATCAAATCCCCCATCATTCTTCCCTTCTAAAGACTAAATAATCCCAGTTCCCTCAAGCCTCTCCTCATAAGTCATGTGTTCCAGCCCCTGAATCATTTTTGTTGCCCTCTGCTGGACTCCTTCCAATTTTTCCACATCCTTCTTGTAGTGTGGGGCCCAACACTGGACACAGTACTCCAGATGAGGCCTCACCAATGTCGAATAGAGGGGAACAATCACGTCCCTCAATCTGCTGGCAATGCTCCTACTTATATAGCCCAAAATGCTGTTAGCCTTCTTGGCAACAAGGGCACACTGTTGACTCATATCCAGCTTCTTGTCCATCGTAACCCCTAGGTCCTTTTCTGCAGAACTGCTGCCTAGCCACTCGGTCCCTAGTCTGTAGCGGTGCATGGGATTCTTCCTTCCTCAGTGTAGGACTCTGCACTTGTCCTTGTTGAACCTCATCACGTTTCTTTTGGCCCAATCCTCTAATTTGTCTAGGTCCCTCTGTATCCTATCCCTACACTCCAGCATATCTACCACTCCTCCCAGTTTAGTGTCATCTGCAAACTTGCTGAGGGTGCAATCCACGCCATCCTCTAGATCATTAATAAAGATACTGAACAAAACTGGCCCCAGGACCAATCCTTGGGGCACTCTGCTTGATACCAGCTGCCAACTAAACATCGAGCCACTGATCATTTCCCATTGAGCCTGACGATCTAGCCAGCTTTCTATCCACCTTATAGTCCATTCATCCAGCCCATACTTCTTTAACTTGCTGGCAAGAATACTGTGGGAGACGGTATCAAAAGCTTTGCTAAAGTCAAGGAACAACATGTCCACTGCTTTCCCCTCATCCACAGAGCCAGTTATTTCATCCTAGAAGGCAATTAGGTTAGTCAGGCATGACTTGCCCTGGGTGAATCCATGCTGACTGTTCCTGATCACTTTCCTCTTCTCTAAGGTCTTCAAAATTGATTCCTTGATTACCTGCTCCATGATTTTTCCAGGGACTGAGGTGAGGCTGACTGGCCAGTACTTCCCCGGATCCTCCTTCTTCCCTTTTTTAAAGTTGGTCACTATATTGGCCTTTTTCCAGTCATCCAGGACCTCACCAGATTACCGTGAGTTTTCTGCATGAAGAGTGCGTACATGTCAGAATGCTGGAAACTTGTCCTTGACCTCCTGTGTAGCACAGGCCAGAGAACTGCCCCAAAATAATTCCTAGAGCAGAGCTCTTGGAAAAACATCCAATCTTGATTTAAAAATTGTCAGTGATGGAGAATCCACCATGACCCTTAGTAAATTGTTCCAGTTTATGACTCTACACATGAGCAAAGTTAAGCAGGTGAGTATGTGTTTGCCAGCCTAGGACAGGGGTGGGCAACCTTTTTGGCCCAAGGGCCACATTGGGGTTGCAAAACTGTATGGAGGGCCTAGTAGGGAAGGCTGTGACTCCCCAAACAGCCTGGACCCCGTCTCCTATCTGACCCCTCCCACTTTCCACCCCCCTCAGAACCCCCCACCCATCCAACCCCCCTGCTCCTTGTCCCCTGACCGCCCCCTCCTGGGACCCCCACCCTTATCCAACCCCCCCGCTCCCTGTCCCCTGACTACCCTAACCCCTATCCACACCTCTGCCCCCTGACAGGCCCCCCAGGACTCCCATGCCTATCCAACCCCCCACCCCCCCAGCTCCCCGTCCCCTGACCACCCCTCTCCTGGAACCTCCACCCCATCCAACCGCCCCCTGACAGGCCCCCCAGAACTCCCATGCTGTCATAAAAATAAATGGAAGGGTATACCGCTTTAAATCCCGCCTGACCAGAGGAGAAACCCTTTCACCTGTAAAGGGTTAAGAAGCTAAGACAACCTCGCTGGCACCTGACCAAAATGACCAATGAGGAGACAAGATATTTTCAAAGCTGGAGGGGGGGTGGGAACAAAGGGTCCTCTCTGTCTGTGTGTTGCTTTTGCTGGGACCAGAGCAGGAATGCAGGTCAGAACTGCAGTAAAAAGTCAGTAAGCAATCTAGTTAGATATGAGTTAGATTCTGTTTTGTTTAAATGGCTGATAAAATAAGTTGTGCTGAATGGAATGTATATTCCTGTTTTTGTGTCTTTTTGTAACTTAAGGTTTTGCCTAGAGGGATTCTCTATGTTTTGAATCTCATTACCCTGTAAGGTATCTACCATCCTGATTTTACAGAGGTGATTATTTTACTTTTTCTTTAATTAAAAAAATTCTTCTTTTAAGAACCTGATTGCTTTTTCCTTGTTCTTAAGATCCAAGGGTTTGCGTCTGTGTTCACCTATGCAAATTGGTGAGGATTTTTATCAAGCCTTCCCCAGGAAAGGGGGTGTAGGGCCTGGGGGGATTTTGGGGGGGAAAGACGTTTCCAAGTGGGATGTTTCCCGGTAATATTTGTTAGACGCTTGGTGGTGGCAGCAATAAAGTCCAGGGACAAAAGGTAAAATAGTTTGTACCTTGGGGAAGTTTTAACCCAAGCTGGTAAAAATAAGCTTAGGGGGTTTTTCATGAAGGTCCCCACATCTGTACCCTAGAGTTCAGAGTGGGGAAGGAACCTTGACACACGGCTATCCAACCGCTCCCTGTCCCCTGACTGCCCCCCGGGATCCCTCGCCCCGGCCCTGGCCCCCTTACCATGCCGCTCAGAGCAGCATGTCTGGCAGCCATGCCGCCTGGCCGGAGCCAGACGTGCTGCCCTGCAGGAGCGCGCAGCCCCGCTGCCCAGAGCGCTGCCTGCGCAGCAGTGTGGCTGCAGGGGAGGGGGGACAGTGGGGGAGGGACCGGGGGCTAGCGTCCCCGGTGGGGAGCTCAAGGGCTGGGCAGGACGGTCTCATGGGCTGGATGTGGCCCACGGGCCGTAGTTTGCCCACCTCTGGCCTAGGGGGCTACACAATTTTATTTAGCATTAGTTTTGCTTAGCAACTGAATCAGGAGAAATAGCTTTGGGCCCAATACTGGAAACATGCAGCTATGTAACATTATGCACCGACATAGTTCTGTTGAACTCAATGAATCTACACATGTGCATAATAATGCTCATACACAAGTGTTTATAGGGTCAGTATAGGAGCTAAGCATTATAATTATTTCATTAAAATACAAAGTAATTCATTTATTTAATATCTAAATTATTATTATTGTTTATAGTACAGAAATGCTTGAGGTACCAACTTAGATCGGGGCCCCATTGTGCTAGGCACTCCACAGAGAGACAATAAGAGAATAGGAATTACGAATCATTTTTACTAATTTCTTTTATAATGAAGTCACTATGAAAAAAACCTGATAAAACCTACAGACTATGATAAAATGACAAATGAATGAGTCAAGCTAACAAAACCAAGCACAATGCAACAAATAATGATAAACTGCATAACACTACCTAGCTGTTATGCAGCTGATTTTGTCCATGAATCCCAGAGTGCTTATAAAAGAGGTCACTGTTATTATCCCTATATTAGAGATGGGGGAAACCGAGGCACAGAAAAGGGGTGTGACTTTCCCAACACAGCGTAGCAAAACAGTGGCAGAGCCAAGATTTCCTGAGTCCCAGTCCAGTGCAGTCCACTAGGCAACACTGCCACACAAGTTTCTTTTTTTAATATACCAATATATTAGAGGCAGAATGGTAGTGATCCATATATTGAGGTTGCCCTACACTTTCCATTATGCAGATTCTTCCAACTGCTTCATTGAAAAGCTCTATCTCCTCCCTGGTTTGCAGCAGGACTTTAGAATTTGGTAGGGAGTCAGGAAGGTGCCTTGTTAGGCTCCATGAAAAGCCACCCATATTGGGCTGTCAAAAATCTACATTTCTTATCTCTGTTTTCCTTAGTAGCACTTGCTAGGAGCTCGCTGCTATAGTGTATGAACATTCCATTAGCACAGTACATGCCGCACATAACTTACCCTCTAGTGGGGACACAGACAAGCTAGATCCTCCTCAAAGTATCTTTTGGGTTCAGGATTGTGCCTTGTGCTGGGAATCAGGAGACCATGAGTTCTAAACTCACTATTCTCAACTCACTGATGTTATAATTTTCCCCCCTTTACAGCCCTTATTATTGAGCAAGGCATCATACCTCATTGAGAGGTTACACAATCTAGGAATGGAACCCAGCTGTCTAAGATGGCAGACTCAACTCCAGGTACCTTAGTCACGCTGACCTTTAGAAAGAGTCTTCCAAATCTATGTTCATGTTATGCTGTCTGTAAAATGGGCCTACTCATGTATATAACCCTCTGTTTCAGTGTCCTATGCATCTTCTAGTGGTTGGTCCAAGAGCTACAGTGGGAAGTGGCAGAGGTCTATAGTGCTTTGATAAAGGTGCAGGGTTCAGAGACTCTGCATCATTGCAAGCCGCCAGGTCACTGGAAGAGCATTCGTACTCAAGCAGTGGCATAGCAGGAGATGCTTCCTATTTTGAGGTTCCCTGTGGAGTTACAGACACTGGCGCCAATGATGTAGCCCCACGTGATCATCACGTCCCTCAACTGTTGCCAGGTATCCAGTTTTCGATCAGAACTCCTGGTTGAAAAGGAACCCTGGTGGCTCTGGTCAGCACCACTGCCAGGCCGTTAAAAGTCAGATTGGCAGCACAGTGGGGCAGTCAGGCTCCCTACCTACCTGGCTCCGTGTGGCTCCAGGGAAGTGGTGACATGTCCAGCTATCAGGTGCAGGGGTGGCCGTGGGAGCTCTGCTCTCTGCCATCACCCTGAGTGCCAGCTCTGCAACTCCCATTGGCCAGGAACCACAGCCAGTGGGAACTATGGAGGCGGTGCCTGCTGGTGGGGGCAGCACACAGAGCCCCCTGGCCGTGCCTCCGCCTAGGAGCCAGACATGTTGCCACTTCCTGGGAGATACCTGAGGTATGCACCACCCAGAGCCTGCACTCTGAACCCCCTCCTGCACCCCAACCCCCTGCTCCAGCCCTGAACCCCCACCTGCACCCGAACTCCCTCCTTGAGCCCACATCTACTCCCACACCCCAACTCCCTGACCCAGCCCAGAGACGACTCCTGCACCCTGAACCCCTCATTTCTGGCCCCTTCCCAGAGCCTGCACCCCCAAACCAAAGCCCATTCCCCCTCCCACACCCCAACACCCTGCTTCAGGCTGTAGCCCCCTCCCACACTCCAAACCCCTCGGCTCCACCCTCCAGCCCAGAGCCCCCTCCTGGATCCTAAACCCCACCCCAGAGCCCTCTCTCCCAGCTGGAGCCCTCACCCTCTCCCACACCCCAACCCCTGCCCCAGCCCAGTGAAAATGAAAGAGAGCATGAGGGTGGTGGAGAGCAAGCAAGGGAGGGGGATGGAGTGAGCAGGGGCAGGGCCTTGGAGAAGAGGCAGGGCAGTGGGGCCTTGGGGAAGGGATGGGGAAGGGCGTGAGGCATGGGGGTTCAGGTTTCTGCTATTAGAAAGTTGGCAGCCTTACAGACGGCCAACTCCAGTGAGGAGTCAAACAAGGCAACATCATAAAGTCCAGGGCTGATCTGCACCAGGTGGTAGGTGCTTAGCTACTGGGAGCTGGAGATGAATTCATTAATATTTGTAGAGGGTTTTCCATCTGAGGATCTTAGAACACCTTAGCCCTGATTTTGTTACCCTTGCTTTCACCGATTGGTACCAAACTCTGTGAACAGGCCCATTTAAATCAGAGGGACTCCATGCTGAGTAAGGATCAGAGGGGTAGCTGTGTTAGTCTGTATCCACAAAAACAACAAGGAGTCCAGTGGCACCTTAAAGACTAACACATTTATTTAAGCATAAGCTTTCATGGGTAAAAACCCACTTCTTCAGATGCATCCGGACTAAGGTTTTCTTGTGCACAAGGAAGGGTATACGAATCTTACCCATTATTATGCCAAGAACAGTGTTGCAACCTAGTGGTGGGAACACCTCTAGTTATCTACCCTTGGGGTAATACAAGGGATGGACATATTCCCTTGGGGAGGACACTGCCTCGCTCCATTTCCTGTGCACTACTGAGGCAGTGTAAAGATAGTAGACACTCCACAGACCTTAGCTGGGGTTCCTCTGACGCGGGGAAGGCTCCAGCAGCTATAAAGCTCACAGAGCCCCTTGAAACACCCGGATCAAGGGGCACACAGTGGACAGGGGAGGGAGAAAGCATGGCCGGAGAGCAGTGTGGTCAGCTGGTGCAGATTAGCACAGCCCTGACCTATGCAGGCTGGGACCAGCTTCCTGACAAGCTGCCCTTCATCTGCTGCACTCAGTGGAAGATGGTGAAAGCAGAGAATCTGGCCCATGATTTGTACTGTCCTAATGCATTAACAAGGGAGTGTGAAGGAGGTACATGACTGCAGGCCCCTACACCATTATTACCAGCATGTGCGCATACAACACAAAACCCAACTCCTGTGTCCCAGGAGTAGAAGATACGTTTAAATGTAAATCAGTGGCAAGGCCCGGGGCACAACAGGTCAATAAAATTAGAAGAGAGGCGGGAAATGCAGCATTTTTTTCTTCTCCTTCCCTCCCCCTCTCGCGTTAATGGTGGAAATTTTTCAATCTGTTGCTAGGTCCCAGGGGAAAGAAGGGCACCCAGCTCCACATTAGCATAAAATCCTGTTTTCAGGCACATGAGGATCCTGTCTTCATCCTTTACCAAGAAGCACTAGCATTACCACTGCTAGACTGTACTGCATGCAGCTTAAATGGGATTGATTTATGCTCCATATAGAGTATTCCCCAATGCATGCACACGTATTGTACGCATTTATATACATACTGCTTAACAAGTGTTCCATCAGACCACTTAGACCCTGGTTATTTTAAAATGGCGTTTCAATGACATATAATATGCCTTCTTTTGCTTTGGTACAACACGCAGCTGATAACAGATTTGTCAGAGCAATTGCCTTGCTAACAAATAATAAATCCCAACTCGGAAGGTGACATTTAGGTGAAATTCAATTCACTTCTTTGTGTTTTTTCTTTTTTGTTTTGTTTTATGTATGATATCTTTTCCCCTTTGATTCTCATTTTAAGGTCAGCAGAGCTGAGGAAGTAGAGCTGTTATTAAAAGGAAAAGCTTTATTTGATCTGGAGTTGACTCCAGGCTGTTAAGCAGGATTTCTGACAGTACAACATAGGATCATTCCTTTTTATTGTGTGCTCAAAACTTCTCTCTCGTAAAGGGGCACTGTCAAGTTCTTAAACCCAAGATTTTCCCTGCCTTAAAAATTGTGTCAGATTTTGGAGTACGTTCTCTAGATTCTGAGTAACATTTTTTGTTATGACTCACTGCTTCCTGGCCTACATTATCACGCACAAGAGACCAGACATGAGCTCACCCTGCCTGCTCAATTTAATAAATAAATGATGATGATGAATAATGAGGGAAATAAACAAAGGAGCACTATTGTTTCAATGCAACATTTCTGTTTCAGACCAATTCTGCTAACTTCACCCATGTTGGTTAGATCCTTCCTTAATGTCTGAGTAGTTCCACGGCAATGATTGTAACTATTTGAGGAATAATGACTAACTCAAAGTTAACTGAGGCCGGCAGAATCTGGCCTGTAATTGTTACGCTAAGTTAAGAGAAAGAAGGTGGCTCTGATTAGGGGTCCTCCAGACTTCTGATTAGGTCGGAAATTGCCGTGGTAATGAATCAGAAATTTATCGGACCAAAGAAAAATATTTGTATTTAAAGGCACTGACAGCCAAGTTCAATTGGACACACTGATCTGATCCTAATGGTTCACCATTGTCCTTTTGGACATCACGCTGGGGGAAATGCTGATAGACTGAGACACCTATTCTTCCGAAACCTTTGCCTGTTGTGTCTGGAGTCCATTTTCCATATTATATACCCATGCTACAGATGGACCAATGAGGGTAAAGAGGTGCCAGGACAGGAAACAGAGAGAACACTGGATCATAGCAACCAAGGCTAATGTGTCTAAATAGCCTCTAGGGTGTAGGATTTATGATTCCTTCAACATTCTCCTAGTGGGTTTCACCCCATTCTATTGCTTCTCCTCTTTTCTATCTCTTTTGTTGTGTTTTGGCTAATCAGTTCTAAGCTTGCCCAGTTTTGGAATCATTCAGCTTCCTTCTATCACTGCTGTATCTGCATGTGTGCAAGGGATAGCTCAGTGGTTTGAGTATTGGCCTGCTAAACCCACGGTTTTGAGCTCAATCCTTGAGGGGGCCATTTGGGATCTGGGGCAAAAAATGGGGATTGGTCCTGCTTTGAGCAGGGGGTTGGACTAGATAACCTTCTGAGGTCCCTTACAACCCTGGTATTCTATGACAGGATAAAGCAGTGAGCGGCTGCTCTGGTGTGAAAAAGATAGTACAGAGAATAGCAGATGTTGTCCCTAGCCGAAGAAGTGAGATGAAGGCCAGCAACCCAGTGGACTGTCTCATAAATTGCTTTGTAACACACTACTGAATCAGAGACAGAAGATTTCTATTCATTTCCATCCTTTCTCTTTTCCTCCTCTGAGTCTTTGGGTATGTCTATACTGCAGTCACAGGGAACTGCCATATCCAAACTAGCTTTAATCTAGCTAGTTCAGATACTGAAGCCGCCATGGCTTTACTGTTTGTGTTTCAGTGTGGAGTGTAGACCCATGGGTAATTACTAGGGCTGCCAAGCGATTAAGAAAATTAATCACGATTAATCACATGATTAATCATGCAATTAACTGTACTGTTAAACAATAATAGAATACCATTTAAATAAATGTATTTGAATGTTTTCTACATTTTCAAATATATTGATTTCAGTTACAACACAGAGTACAGTGCTCACTTTATATTTATTTTAAATTACAAATATTTGCACTGTAAAAAACAAAACAAATAGTATTTTCCAATTCACCTAATACAAGTACTGTAATGTAATCTCTTTATCATGAATGTTAAACTTACAAATGTATAATTATGTACAAAAAAACTGCATTCAAAAATAAAACAATGTAAAACTTCAGAGCCTACAAGTCCACTCAGTCCTACTTCTTGTTCAGCTAATCGCTCAGACAAACAAGTTTGTTTACATCTGCAGGAGATAATGCTGCCCACTTCTTGTTTACAATGTCACCTGAAAGTGAGAACAGTCTTTTGCATGGTACTGTTGTAGCTGGCGTCGCAATATATTTAGGTGCCACATGTGCTAAAGATTTATATGTCCCTTCATACTTCAATCACCATTCTAGAGGACATGCGTTCATGCCAATCAGAGGTTCTGCTTGATAATGATCCAAAGCACTACAGAACGACGCATGTTCATTTTCATCATCTGAGTCAGATGCTACCAGCAGAAGCCTGATTTTCTTGTTTGGTGGTTCGGGTTCTGTAGTTTCCACATCAAAGTGCTGCTCTTTTAAAACTTCTGAAAGCGTGCTCCACAACTCATCCTTCTTAGATTTTGGAAGGCACATCAGATTTTTAAACCTTGGGTAGAGTACTGGAGCTGTATTTAGAAATGTCACTTTGGTACCTTCTTTGCATTTTGTCAAATCTGCAATGAAAGTGTTCTTAAACATCCGGGTCATCATTCAAGACTGCTATAACATAAAATATATGACAGGATGTGAGTAAAACAGAGCAGGAGACATACTAGTCTTCCCCAAGGAGTTGAGCCACAAATTTAATTAATACATTATTTTTTTAACAAGCATCATCAGCATGGAAACATCCTCTGGAATGGTGGCTGAAGCATGAAGGGGCATACCAATATTTAGTGTATCTGGCACGTGAATACCTTGCAATGCCGGATACGAAAGTGCCATGCTAATGTCTGTTTTCACTTTCAGGTGACATTGTAAATAAGAAGCAGGCAGCAGTATCTCCCATCAATGTAAACAAACTTGTTTGTCTTAGCGATTGGCTGAACAAGAAGTAGGACTGAGTGGACTTGTAGGCACTAAAGTTTTACACTGTTTTGTTTTTGAGTGCAATCATGTAAAATAATCTACATTTGTAAGTTGCACTTCGATGATAAAGAAATTGCACTACAGTACTTGTATTAGGTGAATTGAAAAATACTATTTCTTTTGTTTATCATTTTTACAGTGCAAATATTTGTAATCACAAATAATAATAAAAAATGAGCACTGTACACTTTGTATTCTGTGTTGTAATTGAAATCAGTATATTTGAAAATGTAGAAAAACTTTCAAAATATTTAATACATTTCAATTGGTATTCTATTGTTTAGCATTGCAATTAAAACTGTGATCAATTGTGATTAATTTTTTTAGTTAGTCATGTGAGTTAACTGCAATTAATCGACAGCCCTAGTAATTACTTGTGGGGCAGCACTGTACTGCAGTGGTTTCACTGTTCCAGGACTTCAGCTAGCTGTATTAAAGCTAGCTTGGGTATGCCAATTCCTCCTAACAGCAGGATCGATCTGAAGAAAAGAGACATATGAACCAAACTTTGACACTTTCTATCCCCCACAACAGGCATATTACCAGGGAGCTTTCTCTTAAAGCCCTGATTGAGAATTTTTATGCAAATACAAAAGAAACCAAAATTCATGCCCACTTAACTTCTCTTATATGTATGATTTTGAAATTATACATAAAACGTTATTAATGAAAAAAGACGACTCTACTGTATTGTATGCATTCATGGAGCAGCGTTAAGGTTGTATGTTTAAATATAATTTTGACATTCCCTTAATGATGCACTGCTATAGGTTTATGAAAGGCCAAGGTGACAGAGGAAAATCCACCAGTGGAGGAGGCTGCAGCAGATTAAAGTGGCCATAAGATCCTTATTTTTAAGGTTGTGGGTTTTTTTTTAAACCATGGCCACTGTAATCAGTCATTTAATATTATATAATGTAAATTTGTGGAAATGAGTACTGATGTTTATCAGCCTATGTCAAGAATCAATTTCTGCTTTATTGCTATTTTTCATGGAAATGACTTTGGACTGGATGGACAAATTAGCTCAGCCCTGAGTATGAGGGACCACATGGCTATGCCAGCCCAGGAGCCCTATAAGAACGGCCATACTGGTTCAGAACAATGGTCCATTGAGCCTGGTAACCTGTATTCCAGTGGCTGGCGACAGATGCTTCAGAGGTAATGAATACAACAGGACAATTTATTGAGTGATCCATCCTTGCCATCCCGTTCCAGCTTCTAGCAGTTAGAGGTTTAGAGACACCCAGAGCATAAACTTCATGAACTTCTCTCATTCTTTTTTTAATCCAACTCTGGCAAAGAATTGTGACTTAGAGGCATGATTCTTCCCTTGCTCCCCTCTTGCTTCAGGACGAAGTAAATTGTGATGCTTAGTTTTGGGGTAAAGCTTACTCCCTCTACTGTATGCCAGTCTAGGTCTCCTGGCTGACCTGAAGGGCATGGAGTATGGCTTTACCTTCTGCCTGTCCACTCCCTGTCCACCTGATTGCTAGGGAGAGTATTGCATGCACAGCTCCTCTTTGCCCCATGTCTGACTGCAACCAGAGAACATCCTTCCTAACTGGTGATGGGTGCTATAGAAAACCACACAGTACAAAATGTCCCATGACTTTGCAAAAGAATAACATACAAGCACGTTTAACACACAACAGATTCCCAAGGGAAGCTAAAGGATAAGTGCTCCACTACATTAGGGAAAGTATATCCCATATTCTGTGGAGTGAAGGTTTGAACTTTAAGTTCGAAGACAGGTCAGATGGGTAATAGAAATGATTATGCAAACATTACATTAAAAAGGCATAGCAAAAGAAGCAATCTTAGCTGATTTACACAGATAATACAATCCTCTGAGTGCATTTCTTTGAGAAATAGATTGTGAACTAATGCAATAAGAGGTTACTGTTCATTGATGGGCTGCATCTGTGTCCAAAGGGAGGGAGAAAACTGTTTATATGTATAGGGATATCTTATGACAAAACCATTAAAATGTATTTACTTTTAGTGTGGCAAGGCACCTCTTTCACCTCACCAGCCTCAACGCTTTCCCCTCTGGTGGTGGGGGCCTGGAGTTAATTGGTCCTAATCTGGAGGTTTTTAAATCTTCGCTTTGATTTATTTTTTCAATATTTACAAGGTGGGCCTCGCCATATTTGGGGTCGGGAAGGAATTTCCTCCCTGGTCAGATTGGCAGAGACCCTGGCAATTTTTGCCTTTCCTCTGCAGCATGGGGCATGGGTCACTTGCTCATTTGAACTAGTGTAAATGGTGGATTCTCTGTCACTTGAAGTCTTTAAATCCTGATTTGAAGACTTCAGTAACTCAGCCAGAGGTTAGGGGTCTATTACAGGAGTGGGCGGGTGAGATTCTGTGGCCTGTGATGTGCATGATGAGCATGAGGCATGCCTGCCCACTCACTTCTCTACAGAAAAAATTAACTCCCTGAAATACTCGGAACCTACCAGGATCTCTGGACCATTGTTTTGAGAATTTCAGGACCTGATAAAAGATTAGCACAATCCTCTCATGTACACCATGCTGGGAGATGCTGGCCTCATTGAAGTCAGGGACAAAACTCACCCTTGGAATGAATAAGGCAGGATTTAACCCCCTGATTTATACTTATAGCCTTAATAGTGCTTTGTACTGGACAAATATTCTCTGGCGAGGGCTCATGTCATTTCTATGGAGAAATCAAACAGCAACAGCTAAAATTGTACTGATTAGGTAACTGAGGCATGAAGAGGTTAAGCTCCTTACCCAGTGTCACAGAGGAAATCCGTGGCAGAGTGAAGCTCCGTGGCAGAGTGTTGGCCTTGAGGCCCATGAGATCAGAGTGCCCTCAGGCTCTCTGTTGTTAGTTATCCCATCCGTACAGTGGAGCTAACACTGCTTAGCCTTTGTACAGCAATTTGCATTCTACAGCTGAAAACATGCTGTGTAAAAAGAAGCACAGCACAGATGGGCCAACTGAGACACAGAGCCTGGCGATGTGGTGGAACAGCTAGATATCTAACAAACAAGTCAACTTAATTCTATTCTGCATCTGACGCTTGTTGCTATGCGAGCTTGGACAAGTCACTGAAGCCCAGATCATAGAATCATAGAATATCAGGGTTGGAAGGGACCTCAGGAGGTCATCTAGTCCAACCTCCTGCTCAAAGTAGGACCAGTCCTCAACTAAATCATCCCAGCCAGGGCTTTGTCAAGCCTGACCTTAACAACTTCTATGGAAGGAGATTCCACCACCTCCCTAGGTAACGCAGGTATGCGGGCATCTAACTCTCATTGAAATCAGTGGAAGTTAGGCCCCTCAATACTTCTGAAGATCTGAGCTGAAGGCCAACATTTTCAAACTTTCGATTAATTTGGGATTACTGGCTTGGTGTGTGCAAGTCTGGAACTCTGTAAACTGAAGCACTCATGTGAGTGGAAACTTTGAAAATTCTGGCCTCAATCTCTGTTTCCACATCTGTAAAATGAAGACTAATAGTCACCTTCCCCATGTGGCGCTCAACTGGTGGGGCATGAGGATAAGTTATTATGGCTGGTTGAAAGTTTTCTGGCAACATTTTTTAGTGTCTTCTTTCACAGAAAAGTTTTGCTTTTTCATCAGAAAAATCAAAAACTCAAATACCAAATGTTTTCAGCCCAAAATATAATCTTTTTTTGGTTTTCAGCAGGTTTTGGCTGAAAGATTTCAGTTTTGGGACAAAAAACTTCTCATTATTCGATTGCCAAATACTGAAAAAAATAATGGTTTTCGTGTTTTTTTGTTGTTGAAAAAAACAAAAACATCAAAATTTCCCCACTGAAGTTTTTCCAGTAGGCTCTACATTATTATCATGACCACTGGGTAAATTTAACTAGTGGCAATTAGTTTAATGTGATTCACCAGGGGTTAAAATAGGTAGGAAATTCTAAGGTCTGTGTTTTTAATACATAGCATGTTAAAGATTAAGGGCCAAGATTTTCAAAAAACGTGACTGGTGTTTCTGGGAGACTCGAGTTTGAGCCACCTTAAAGGAGTGGATTTCCAAAGGGCAGGTGCTCAGCATTTTTGAAAAACAAATCAGGTCTCTTTAACATGTCTCATATTGGACACCCAAATTTACTAGTCACTTGTTAAAACTTGGGCCTAAGGGGTGCGTGCGTGTAAATATAGATACAAGCACACACTCTTCTGGGTACTTAGGAGATGTCATTCGGAGGCAACAGGATTCGTGTGGCTTCATATGTGAACTGACTAGTAAATACTTCCATTGACGTATAGAGCAAGAATAACCACCATGGTCTAATGGATTTTGGATCATTAAAGCCTTTCTACCATGTCCAGAGATCCATAGGCAGTGGAGAGATCCAATCACACATATCCTTAAAAGAAAAGAGGAAGAGTTACCTTTAGTTTCCAGCCCGATTCAGACTAGAAACCCAACATGAATTACTTAGAGAATCCAAGCAAATGTATTCAGGTACCTAAAGATTTAGAGAGATGCCTAGTGGAATTTCCTAAGACGTTCAGGTGTTTAGCTCCTACTGATTACAAAGTCCTACTAGGCATCTTTAGGAGACTACACACCAGTCTCTTTTTGCCTCAGTTCCCAAACTGTAGAGTGGGCATAACAATGCTCCTCTACATTAAAGATTTGAGGCACTCAGGTTCTATAGTAATGGGGCTATAGAACCATCATAGACAGAAGTCTTTCCATTTACATGATTTGGGATTTGGATTAGGTCCATGCTGACCATAAGCTATTGTTAGCAAGAGGAACAATGGAATCTGAATGAAGCAGATAATGTTTGACAGGAGCAAGCCTTCATATTCTCTCCTGCTGAAACAAAAGGTACCGGAACACACATGTTGCTACTGGAGGTTGTGCTGTCTGCTGTGCTGAAGTTGTAACTCACTGCCAATAGCCTTAATTAAAAATATTAATGCTGGACAACTGCTGCTGGAAAGGCCAACATTACATTCCTCTTTCTTTACAATTGCTCTGTAATTGCAATAATTCCTAGGTCTTGGCGAGGATCATTCCCCAAGGCCCCCCTTGCTGGGCCTCAGAGTGTAAAATCCTCTATTATTTTACAGGAACACTCTGCCACCAAGGTATTAGCACTTAATTAGAAAAAAGGAGAATATATATTAGAAGGATCAATGACAAATCAGAAAGGAAGCCAAACACCTGGGATGCTGCCAACTCTCAGAGCACATAAGCCTACTGCTTGCAAAGAAGGGGAGACAGAGGCTCTTCCCCTACTGGTGGCAGATTTAAGAGCTGGGAGAGGAGTAGAGATGGACTTAGTGGTTGCCAGGTGAGGTTCTCCCAGCAGCAGCCAGAGTAATGAAGAATTTGTGATGGGTTCACTCACAGAGACTCCCCTCGAGACTGTCACTCGATGAGCTGGGATACCACTGAGAACAACCCTCCCGCCAGAACAGGCGCCCCTCCACTCCTGTCTTGCTGAGTTAGACACTCCAGTCAGCTCCAGCAAAGACCCAGAAGTTGGGCCACGCCTCTCTGCAGTTCACTGAAACTGAGATTCACTCAGCCCAGTGGCTTCTCAGTTAACAGGGACTTTCTCAGTGCCCAGCGTTCAACCTTTCTGGGAGCCTGAACCCCACATAAATCCATTTTACTCTGTATAAAGCTTATACAGGGTGTATTCATAAATTGTTCGGCCTCTATAACACTGATAGAGAGATATGCACAGCTGTTTGCTCTCCCAGGGATTAATCATATACTCTGGGTTTATTAATAAACAAAAGTGATTTTATTAAGTATAAAAAGTAGTATTTATGTGGTTTCAAGAAATAACAGAAAGAACAAAGTAAGTCACCAAGCAAAACAAAGCAAAAACATGGAAATCTAGCCTAACACATTAAGAAACTGATTACAGGTAATATCTCACCCTTAGAGATGTTCCAATAAGCTTTTTTCACAGGCTAGACTTCTTCCTACTCTGAGCCCAATCCTTTCCCCGGTACAGTTCTTGTTAGTTCCAGCAGACATTTCAGGTGGTAAGCAGGGGTTCTCTCATGACTGGCAGCCCCTTTTGACCTGCTCCACCCCCTTTTATAGCTTTGGCACAAGGTGGGAAACTTTTGTTTCTCTGGGTCCCCACCCCTCCTTCTAAATGGAAAAGTACCAGATTTAAGATGGATTTCATTATCAGGTGACATGGTCACATGTCACTGTAAGACCCCTAGTCTCTACTCCCCATGGGCTGGCCCACATGTACACAGGAAGGCTTTCAAGTAACTAAGTCCATTTGCAACTGATTGTTTCTGGAGCACCCTTAATGGCCTCCACATAATGTGTTTACTTCAGTGATACAAGTTTACATTTTATTCTCCTAACTCCAGATATAGAAATAATACATGCAAACAAATAGGATGAACACACTCAGTAGATTATAAGCTTTCTAATGACACCATACAAGGGGTGTTTAGCGTAAAGCATATTCCAGTTATGTCATATTCATAAGCATATTTCCATAAAGCATATGGAGTGCAACATCACAGAGCTCCACCCTTTAAAATAGCTGGGATGGGAGGAGACGTGGAAAGAAGCATGGTGCCACCCATTCTCCCAAAATCTAGGAGACTGGGTGGGTCCTGGGGATGAACCCACCCCCTCGTCCCCAAAAGATGGCAGACCTCGGGGAGGGGGCAGTGCAAGGGAGCTCACAACTAATTCCTTGAGCTCATTTCTCCTCCTGCTGCAGTGAGAAGAGCCACAAGAGACTTGTCTGTTACCATTCCTTCCTGGCAGCCTTTGGATCTGCTGTGGAGGGAGGGCATTTGGTGACCCATGCTGCTCCATGCCTGGGGGAGCAGGAGAGTTGTACATTTCAAACTGAAATGGGGAGAGAGACCTGGAGGTGTATGGAGCCCGTCCTCACAGTATGTAAAACAAGGATCAATCGTCAGAAAACTGGTTTTCGTGGGGAGGGATGGGAAAAGGGGGAGGAATTGATTTTTCACCAGAACTTTCTAAACTAAAGAACTTTGTTTTCACTCGAGATTTCACATTTAGTTTTGACTTGACACTTAGTTTCAGCTTTTGTAAATGTGGTTCCTCCCCCACTTGGGGACAGCTTGGGAAAACAGTAAGGAAATATGAGAAAGTGTGTGCCTGGTGGGGAGGATACAGTGAAAGTGGGGAAAATTCCCAGTGGCAAAAGAGCAAAGAATCTCCCAAAACCAAAAAAAGAGGCATTTTAAATCAAAAACAAAAAACCAAAATGTTTAATTTCAAAATGTCAATCCAAAACAAATAAATTTTCACTGAAAAATACAATAAAAAAGTTGAACACTACGTATTCCTAAGGAAAAAACCCCGGCCGATTAAGCCACTTTTTCCAGTTGAAAATTTGTTAGCCAAATTTCTTTCAACCAGTCCTAGAATTGAAGGGAACATTGTCTCATCCAATATGCACCATACCAGATTGTATGCACTAAGATAATAAGATGGAATGAGATATTGAACATAGACCATTACAGAGAACATAGGCCACGCAGGGAATGAAGCACAACTCGTTCCATACATATTTCAACATCTCATGCACTATGAATGAGAAATTCCACTCTGCTTACATATGCATGTATCTGCTTGGAGAGCAGCAGTGTGAAACCTGTTATCATATGCTCATGCTGCTTTTAAAAACTCCTACAGTTTAACCAAATTGAAATGGATTGTCACAGGATCACAAGAAGGTGCATCTGTTATCTACAGACTGTCTCCCTTGCCAAATCTGAAGTTTCTCCAATGCCCACTTAGAGGTTAAAGACCCTCAGAAATAGGTGAATTAAGTTTTCCAGGCATTTGGGTCTTGGGATAAGAATAAATGTAGAAGCTTTCAGCCCAAAAGGTACAAGGTTGAGAAATAAGCAAATGAAAAAGGCTCTTTAGAATGCAGCTTTAACTACTGATGTGAACACTTGTTCTACATACAGGATGCATAAAAAACTATGAGTGGTTATTTATCCTGACCCTCACTTCTGAAATAATATGAGTTAGGGAGTCCATCAGGATTCTAAGTAGCATTGGCCCAATACTACTCTCACATAAACCAGTTTTACATGGATGTAACTCCCGCATCTCCAGTGGAGTTACACCAGTGCCACTCAGGAGAAGAATCAGTCTGGTATAATAAATTCTATACTCCTGGACTGGCATTGTAATATTGCAATATGTTTATTTTTTGAGCGTGGAAATACAGGGGTATTTGTTACCTAGTTATTGACATTTAGGGTCAGATCCTCAGCTGGTGTAAATCGGTAAGTTCCACTGATTTCAGTTGTCTCATTGAAAGTCAGTGGGACTTAGGCACTTTTGAAAATTTCCCTCCTTTATAGTGTTGTCCAATTAAGATCTGTTAGAGACACAAACATCCCCTTCCCTGCGGCAGTGACTGCCTGGATCCCTCCCCACAAAGGAGAAAGTGCCCACAACCAGTTACGAGCTGAAAGAGGTTCATTTTTGCATGTCTTCTCGGTAGCTGCTGATCCCATGCCAGTTCCATGGTACACATCCTCAGGCACTATACCCTGTGGCAGCTGCTCTGCTATTGCATGTTGCCCTGCCGTTTCTTTCGGGGCAACTTACCAAGCAGGAGTTGGCTTTGCACTGTACTGTGGCCTCCTTTTGCAAGTCCTGGCCCTTCCCTTGGGCTTTAAGTGATTCTGGAGCATTTGGCCAGACTCAGCCTTACGCTGGCTCCACATCCACCATTCTGCCTTCTTTTCCTTGTGCTTTGCACAACGCGGTTAGGGACCCATTGTAGAGCCCTTCCTCGCATTGATGCGCATTTACTTATGTGACTAGTTCCATTAAAACCAACAGGACAACCACTCTTAGTGTGGAAGGGCTCCACGATTGGACACTCGGGGTGCAATCAATAATGCGCATAAGGACAGTTATGCCCTTAGCGCACAAGTGGTACTCAGCCATTACGCAGAAAGAACAAAACACAAAACACTGAGATAAAAGGTAATTTAATGAAAAAATTCTACATTACTCCAATATTGTGGTTGAGAGGTTTTTACATGCAGAAAGATTAGGAAACTGTAAGTTACACGCAGACGGGAGGGGACAGTAAATTAATCAGTAGTTGATTTTCTTCTGCTGTTGTGGAAACAATGGAGAAGCTGTATTAGAATGGATTTGTCTATATAGTATTTCCTACTATACACAATCCTGGTATCCAACCTCTGTTACCACCCAAACCTTTTCACAGATCATGTGCCTCTACTAAGTAAGGTTTTAACTTTGCTGTTTAAAGCTTTTTTTTTCCCCCTTTTCTGCCTCTGCCACCTGCCTCAAAATTTCCTCAGCAAACCTGGCGGTTGGTTTGCATTGGTCACAGACAAGCAAAGTGATGAGAGGGAAGATGCACAACATGTAACAGACAATCTGTAGAGCAGTGGCTCTCAACCTTTCTGAACTACTATACCCCTTTCAGGACTCTGATTTGTCTTGCCTACCCACAAGTTTCACCTCATTTAAAAACTACTTGCTTACAAAATCAGACGCAAAAATACAGAAGTGTCACAACACACTGTTACTGAACAATTGCTTACTTTCTCATTTTTACCATATAATTATAAAATAAATGGATTGGACTATAGCTATTATACTTAAGTTTCAGCTTATACTATATAAATCAGTATAAACAAGTCATTGTGTGAAACCTTAGTTTGTATTGGCTTTTGTTAGTGCTTTTTATGTTGTAAACCTAGGCAAATATCTAGATGAGTTGATGTACCCCCTGGAAGACCTCTGCGTACCCCCTGTTGAGAATCATTGCCATAGAATAAGAGAGGTAAGATGATCCTGTGGTTCAAGTAAAAGTTGAAAGTCAGCAAATTTAAGGTCCAATCTTGACATTGGCCACAAGGTAACAGAAGAAAACACAGGTCTATAGACAAATAACTTATCATCTACAGTTCCATTTCCCCATCCCTAAAACTATATAATACTACTATCTAATTTTGGAATCTGGTAAGGATTCATTCTTTATAAAAGGCTTTGAGATCCCATGATGGAAAGTGCTGTAACACTGAGAAGTACTATTTAATATTGTGCTGTATGTTGCCATGAAACAGTCACATCTTTGTTTTCTGTGTACTGCACCTTTAAATTTCTAAGAGCACTGCTTATGCCGCAGAGAGAACAGCTGGCTACTCACACCCTGTGCTTCCTCACAGAGACTTTACTGCTGTTCTTTCTTGTTACTGTTGTCCTTCCTCTAAAATCAAGTCCATTTAGACTGAAGTATGTGGCTACTCTGTGTATGGAAAAGTATAGCAGGTATGTCCCATCACACATAGCCTCAAGCACGAGACTGAAAGGTGTTATTTTATCCCCAACACAACTGACAAAGATGTTGTAATCAAACAAACCTTTGCTCTTTACTTCTTTTAAATCACCACTATCTAGATGCATCTTTGGGTTGGTCAACTGTTGCCAAAGTTTTCTTGGGATATTAGGGAGCTGTGTTTTATGAATGAACTTATGATTCAGTGTGGTAATTTCACCCCCTTCAGGAGGGCTTGTACTTCATAAATTATCTCATTAGATACAGCCACAGCAACAATGCTGCAGTATAGGACTTTACAGAATCTGAAGTAGCCTGTGTGACTGACATGCATACCATTTTAGATGAGTTCCCTGTGAGCTATGCTGGGAAGCAATGTTGCCTAGTGGCTAGCATACAAGACTGGGCATCAGAAGACTTGGGTTCTAATACTGGCTTTTCCACTGATCTGCTGCAGGTCTTTGGGCAAGTCACTTTGTCTTTCAGTTTCCTCTCTCATGCCTTGTCTGATTAGAATGTAAGTTCTTTGGAGCAGGGTCAATCTCCCATTGTGCGGGCATGTACAGTGCCAAACACAATGAGATCTGGTCATAGCTGGGGCCTGCAAGCATTACTGTAATGGAGATAAAAATAATAAAATGAAGTGTCCCTTTTTCCACAAGATCCATCCAACACCACTTCTTGATGATTGACTACCCCCTGTTTTGCCATCACACATGTAGGGGCAGCCAAGCAGTTAGCAAAAGGAACAGGCCTGCAGAGTTCAGTTTCTCATTGACATGGGTTATCACTTTGAGCAGAGGTCTCTGATTTGCAATAAACAAATAACTGATATCAGAAATTAATCTCAGCTATTGAATGCCATGTGAGAGCCAGGAGTGAGTGTTCACTGGTGATGCAAGTTAATTATCACACTGTCACCAGATGTTATGTGATTTCTGTCAAGATCTTATGAGAGGCCCCATATCCCAAGTCCTCATTTCTGGTGGAAGTAAATGTCACTGAATTTCTGTGTGGTATTACTGTCTTGTCATTCTAGGATGAGCCTGTAATGAACGCCCCATGAGTGGTGCTGATAAAGTTATTTTATTCAAAGTAACTTTTGTCTGTGTTATTACATTACATATTCCAATGAGATATGCCAGGAAATCTGAACTGAATAGTCACCATATGCAAGCATATATATTCCTGAACACAAACTGATTGCAGTGTGTACACCTCGTGTACAGTTACACATCAGCCTTTGGTAAGACCTGCTCCATTAAAAAATAAATAAACTCCATGGAATGGTAGCATTAGGTATGAGAAATCTGCCTATTGCCTACTTATATTTAGAACTAGTCAGAAAATGACTCCCCACACCACACTTTTTATTTTGGATGAAGAAAAGGGAATTTTTTCATTTTTCTTGAAATTTTTCATCCATTTTTTGGACTGTTTGATGAAGAACCAAAACCCTCTCAAAAACAAAAAAAAAAAATGTTTTTGTTTTCTTCAGTAACCACCTTGGAAGTTTTTCCATTTTAAAACAAACATTTGATACTTTTCAATGAAAATGGATTTTTCCATAAGAATTTCCATTTCACTGAAAAGCCATTTGCCATGGAACAAAATTTGGACAGAAATTTCCTGACTGGCTCTACCTCTCCTCACTGTAGTGTGAGCACCTTCCCCAAAGTAAAGAGATAACTATGTTCTCTCTTGTTTCCCTGCCATTGAGTGTCAAGCGAAGAGGTTTGGGTGGATTTTTTAAATGAATCTGTTACAGCAAGAAACTTGTCCAAAGAGGCGGGTTTTACATGAAGCTCTGTAAGCAGCAGTGAAGTCTGTGATCTCTCATCTTTTGTGCAAGCTAGTTCTATAATTTTGGTCCAGTCCCAGTGACAGTTCTTGACAGTCCAAGGTCACAAAACTCCCCCTACAGGATAATAGTTCCGTTCTTCTGCTGGAACACAGCAATCACAGCACACGGGGTTATAGACCTCTCAAATATCCAGGACGAATTCCAAGCAGGGCTATGAAAAAAAACAGGACAGCAACCTTGTGTCCAATGTGTCCAGAAGCAGAGTTACATATAGCTATAGAGAGTTTTTAACCTTTTCCATCCTGTGTCCTCATGTTACAACAGAAAAACAAAAGTCAGGATCCCTCTCACATCTAGCCATAAAGAAAGGGAGGCTGGTCATGACCCCCTTGGAGCTGTTTGCAACATGTCCACAGCTTGTGACCCCACCCCCCACAGGAAAACAATCCGTGGTGTAGTTACATATGACATGGTGTGTCTATAGCATATATTTTAGCCCCTGCTCAGTGTACTATATATGACAAACAAAAGTCACAACATTCTACGACCTGGATACTTTCTAATGTGCTTTTATATTTCTTATTTCTGTGGAGGATAGTACTACTGTCTAGGATGCTAGAAAATTATTATTTTTCCTTACTGATTTGCCATTTCCATTAAACCATCTTTCCAACTGATTGTGTTTCCAATGGAAGGAAAGACCACTACAGCTCCATTTTATTTACATTTTAACCTGCACCAGCATCTTTTTGATTAGATCATCAGGAATACTTGGAATCGCTTCTGCGTTAGATCAGTAGAGAGAGTTTACAAGGCACACTAAAATGGCAGCAATTTCCCTCCAGACCCCTCTATATCACACTTTTACCCCCAGCATGTATTATTTCAGTACAATAACTGCGATGCT
Organism: Eretmochelys imbricata; assembly: GCF_965152235.1. Lineage (NCBI taxonomy): Eukaryota > Metazoa > Chordata > Testudines > Cheloniidae > Eretmochelys > Eretmochelys imbricata. The sequence continues at coordinate 51,999,360 of NC_135580.1, read as the reverse complement.
GAACACAGGCCAGAGATGAGGGAAAATACTGCATGTGTCTGCAGTTAGTGTTCAGGAGAAAGAGGGACCATCCATATTAACAACAAGGACATGCTACAGCTCTTCTTAAGGAAAGAGGATCTTTAAATATCACTGTCATAACTCTGAAGGCTCTACTGACCCAATGATCAATTACTGGACAAACATTCTGTGACAGGTTGGGTCACAGAAACCGCCTTGGGACTGCCACTTGGTGTGCTGAGACTACCTCTGAGCCCGTTTTCACTGCCAGCTTGGGACTCCAGAACCCTGCCTTGTTGAGCCAGACAAACTAGCCTGCTGCAAACACAGACCCAGGTCTGAACCACACCCCCAAAGCTGCAGACTTAACTGAAAACGGCTTAGAAAGTGCTCCTGTCTCCAGCACCCAGATACCCAACTGCCAGTGGGATCCAAACCCCAAATAAATCTGTTTTACTCTGTATAAAGCTTATACAGGGTAAACTCATAAATCGCCCACCCTCTATAACAGTGCTTCTGAAGCTATCTGATGTGGGGGACCAGCAATTTTTTTCCCAATGTGTGCACAGTTCAGCAGCCCATGGCTTGCAGACCAGCACCCGTCCACGGACCACCACGTTGAGTAGCACTGCTCTATAACACTGATTGAGAGATATGCACAGCTGTCTTCTCCCCCAGGTACTAGTGACTAACTCTGGGTTCAATAATAAGCAAAAAGTGATTGTATTAACTATAAAAAGTAGGATTTAAGTGGTTCAAAGTAATAACAGACAGAACAAAGTAAGTTACCAAGCAAAATAAAACAAAACCACACAAGTCTAAGCCTAGTACAGTAGGAAACAGAATGCAGGTACATCTCACCCTCAGAGATGTTCCAATAAGCTTCTTTCACAGACTAGACTCCTTCCTAGTCTGGGTCCAGAAATCACTTACACCCCTGTAGTTACTGTCCTGTGTTCCAGTTTCTTTCAGGCATCTCTTTGGGGTAGAGAGACCATCTCTTAAGCCAGCTGAAAACAAAATGGAGGGGTTTTCCAGGGCCTTTTATATTCTTTCTCTTGTGTGCAGAAACCCCTTTGTTCTTCTGTGCAAAGTCACAGCAACAAGATGGAGTTTGTAGCCACTAGGCAAGTCACATGTCTATGAATGATTCAGCCTTTTGCAGGCCGACACCATTATTTAGATGTTAGTTTGGACGTTCCGAGGAAAGCTCAGATGTGCATTGGCATCTCCCAAAGTCCACTGTCAGTTAAGTGTGTCTTGATTGGGCACTTACTGAGAAGAGTCCTTTCTCAAGAAGCTGACCAAATGCTTCACTGAGGCTACTTAGAATCAAACACATTGAGGTACAAGTACATAGTGAATATTCATAACTTCAAATACAAAAATGATACACACATACAGACATCATAATCATAACCAGCAAACTACAACCTTTCCATAGACACCCCACTTGCCCTCCTCTGCACAAGACCTGATGCACCCATAGGACCCTGGTTGCAACAATGATCTATACGGTCACAGTTCATGTCAATAACATCACACATTCCCTGAGAGAGTGTCTCCCAGCAGTTCCGAAGGCCACACAATAACAACCCACAAGATGACAGGTTTCAGAGTAACAGCCGTGTTAGTCTGTATTCGCAAGATGAATGTGCAGAGCACCTGTCACTGACAAGTTGAATAAGCTAATTAGTTCTTTAAATTATTCAATGCCTTTAAAAACATAATACATGTAATCAGAAAGAGATATTTTGCCTGTGGACCAACTGGCCTACAGACAGCAGTTTGTTTCCTTCAATAAATGCAATATTTCCTTGAATGTCTTGCCAATCTGGCTTAATAAAGGTGTTGGGCAAGGAAGTTAGTTGCCTTCCTTTGGAAGAATCTTAACCTCTACCAAGTGAGAATGGTAGCAATAGTTGCTATCTCTCTCCTCCTTAAATTGTCTCTGTGGCCTAAGCAATGGGATATTAAAACAGGGAGTAGGCGAGGCTGGAAACTTTTCATACATCCCAACCAGAGCTGTAATGAAGAAAAAGCCATCTTGATTCATAATGGGGATCATGTTGTTATCCCTCAGAGAGCTCTCAAAAACAAAGCAGCTTGTAATCCATACCACATGGCACTAAACTGCAAAAACACCTAACTATCATTCTACCTCCTCCTTGGTAGAATTGTTCCCTGATATACTACATTGTCTTTACCATGTCTCATCTGTCTCCACCAACACAACTGATCCTACAGAGAAACTACTCCAACCCAGATAAGCAGGGTCTGGATGGAGGATAGAACTCCAGAGACAAGCCAAAGTTTGTTCTCAGCTACGGGGAAATGGAGAGAAGCCTGGCTTTAAAAAAGGATGGGCAGGTGGAGAAATAATTAAATCTGAGGCTGATGGGAATGAATTCCCTGATTACTGGGAGAAGTCCTTGTGAGCTGTGCCAAAACTAGAGACAGAAAGCTATCCTATAATTGCCTTCTCACTATATATAATGGGAAAGGGGCTGAAACAGCCACAACATTCAAAGCAAATCTGATCATGCAGCATTCCAGGAGTCATCTGTATCTTGTATAGATTAATGGAAGTGTCAGTCAAGAGGTGAGCCATGCTCTGACAGCTCCGGAGAATTATCCTTTGAGTAAATGTTGCCATGCAAACGTGGATTGGTAAACATACTGCCTCGCCTTAAGTCCTATATAAAGACATATTTAAGTGTGGTAGAGGAGTCTAGAATGTGGAATAGTTAAAAAAAATGTACACGCAGGTGTATATATGGGCAGCCCGTCCCACTGTTTGCCAAGTAAGCAAAATAGAAACAATACACTCTTACCAGCGATCTAGCAGACTGTAATAAAAAATCAGGGCAGACAGCACTAAAACCCACACCTGTTAGTCCTGCATATACATATACTTGTGTGGAGGGAAACAAGGCTGACCATGGTGAGGAGGAGAAGGGATTAGAAAATTACACTGGGGCTCTGCTAATGTACCACATAATTTACTAGAGCACCATACAGTATATAGGAAACAGTAATACTAGTAGGGACTGGAGCAAGAAAGGATAAAGAAATGTCCTTCTGGATTTAAAGACTTCCAGTGATGGAGAATCCATCCCATCCCTTCGTAAGTTGTTCCAAAGGTTAATATCTGTCCCTGTTAAAATTTGCACCTGATTTGTGGTCTGAATTTATCTAGCTTCAGCTTCCAGCCACAGGGTCTTTCTACACCTTTGTCTGGTAGACTAGTGAAGATTTCTGATAGTAGAAATCTCTCTAGAGATAGTAGATGACTTGATCACAGAAGTACCGAACACCAGTTAGACTAAAAAAAGATTAAAAGGGACACACCAGGGGTGAAATCCTGGTTCCACTGAATTAAATGGCAAAATTCTCATTGACCTCAATGGAGCCAGGATTCCACCACGTGTCTCTGTGAGGCATTCCAAGCTTGCCTCCATTTTTTCAATCAGATTATACTATGTGACAAATTTGTGTGTTAGGCTAGAGGGCTAAAAAGCAAAGCAAAGGTGCTCCAGATTGAACAATGGATGAGAAACCCACTCATACCAATACAGATGGCATGGAGGGGCTGGAGACAAGAATTTGAAAATCACCAATATAGGAATATTCTCATAGTTCATTTAACTCTCAGTGCTTCCACTTTCCTGTTGAGTCACAAGACAACAGCATCATGCTATTGCATGAGAACTTCCCCACAGTTCCAGATTTTAAGGTTAAGAAGAGTCACCCATTTCAGCCTTCGTTGATTGGCTGAACATCCCCTGGGCTTAGTAATGGTTACTGTGCAATTAATTCCATGGCAAAAAGAGGGCAGCGATTACTGAGCAGACTTTGATAGAAATATAAAAAAATACCAGGTCTGTGCTTCTAAGTCACGGTGCAATAAACATCTCCTTTTTACAGGATGTCCGTGTTTATACTTCTACCCCTCATTACCCTTTCTCAGCCAGATGACACACATCTTATTCTAGCTCAGTCCTTCTCGGAGCTATGTATTCACACACTGATGGAGCTGAAAACCAGAAGGGACCATTAGATCATCTAGTCTGACTTCCTGTGTAACACACGCCAAAGAATTTCAGCCTGTTGCCCTTGCATTGAGTAACTTGTGTTTGGCTAAAGCATATCTTCCAGAAAGGCAAGTGCCCTTCCATAAAGATCAGGGGATGGGGTTATAGGCACAATCCTAGGAGAACGAAGTTGAGGTTGGGGGCCTGAGGGAAGAAATTGTTGTAATGAAAAAAATAAATGAAAATGGGAAGGAGGTAAGAGGATTCTGGAGATTTTACAAATTTCTGAAATACTAGATACAATGTCATTCAGCAAGATTAAAACATTTCAGAGTGAGTATTTTATGGTGAAAGGTAGGCCTGTTTAATCAGGAATTCACCCCTCTGGAGAAGGCAAGACAAGGCCTATTCACTAAATGACAGAGCTCATGTTGGAGAGATGCTCTAGTGCAGTGGTTTTCAACCAGAGGTCCACGGACCCATGGGAGTCCACAGACTGTGTCTATGATTTCCAAAGGGGGGCACACCTCCATTTGAAATTTTTAGGGGTCCACAAATGAAAAAAAAAAGGTTGAAACCCACTTCTCTAGTGGACAGAACACTCCACTAAGACTCAAGATACCCAATTTCTCTTTCCAGTGCAACCACAGGCTCTCTAACCTTGGGCAAGTCACTTAATCTCTCTATACATGAGATCCCCATGTATAAAAAGGGGTGATAGTACTTTCCTACCTGACAGGGGTTTTCCAAGGAGAAAATCCATTAATGATTGAAGGGTACTCAAATACAAAGAGATTTGTTTGTCTAGGATGAATTTTTAAACTTTTCTTTTTATTCTTTACAGAATAGGTAATTTAAAACTAATCTATAGATTGAAGAGCCCCTGGGACTAATTCCCTTTTAGAGCTAGCTCTAGTGATATCTTTGGTGTCCCAGAATGGTGAGTTCTGGAACACCTTTAGTGAACAGGCAGTGTGTCCTTGAGGGACTTATCAAAGATGTTTTTTATTAAAGCTGAGTTTAAAATTGTTTATTTCCCAGATGCTTTAATTGGCTGGTGAGAGCATATAGCACACAGGGTCTGATCCAATGCCCAAGAAAGTCAATAGCCACCAGGCTCAATGACTTTGGATCAGGATCATATTTCTGTGGTTATGTCAAGATTTTAGCTTTCATTTGCAGACTGCACCAGTATTTCCCTCTCCATGTTCCCTCAAGAGCATCCACTCTAGGTCCCAGGTCCTCAGCTGTCACCTCTTTGGGTAAAGATCCTCATCTTTTCCCTCCTATCTAGGGATTTTTCAGACTGCACAGCTCCCTGCCTTCATTATGATACCCCCAGCAAGCCAGACTGCCTGAAAGCCCAGTGTCTGTGCTTTGCTTTCTCCCCAGAGGTTATGAACAATGTAGTTGCCTGCAGTTACAAGTTACCAAACAGCACTTTCTAAGCAAGTACATTTATTGTTAAGGTAAAAGCATTACAGAGAAAAACCTTAAAGAACCTACTCACATGCTAACAAGCTTACCAGAGGTCACCCAAATTCCAGCTCTGGTAGCTGTGAGTTTTGAAGAACCGACAACTGGGTTTTCCTGTGGTTAGAAGTTCATAACTGCCTCAGAATCAGAACACTGGATTCGCAATTCAGTTATTTCTTTATACAGTTCGGCTGTGATCTCATTTATGGGAATACATAAACTTTGTATTTAATACAGTGGATCCAAAAGATAGTTAAACTTAGTTCAATGAGGTCTCCCAAGGATATTTCAGGGAATTGCCAAATCAGTCACTGTCCCCTTTAAAGCTATCTTCCCTTTGTGTTTTCTCCTTCCTTCCCTTCCTTGTCAGTCCTGCTCCTTTTTCAGACTCTGACCACCCTTCCTCCCCTCCCCCCCCGCACACACAGACACACACACCCTCCCATCTCTCAGCTCCCTTGCACTTTCAGTGTCACGACCAAACTCTGCTCCCCGACGGGTGCCCTCCATTGACTTTAATAGTGCCTGCACAGTCACATCCAGTGAATGAATTTGCCTATAAGGGTTATACGTCACAACCAGACAAATTGAGGCCTCCTTCAGTCCAGAACAAATGAGACTAACTTCATTAGGATTTCTGAGCCCAGCAGGGCTGGAGTTTGACAGGAGAGAAAAATAAAAAATGAACCAGCTCTCTGTGACCGGCTGGAAAGGCGTGGGTCTCCCTTGACACCCTGCACCATGCTCAGCATTGAATCGCCACTGAATAATACATCTGTGCAAGGAGCCTTGACCATAACTTCTTTGCTTTAGGCAAAAAATGGACTTTTAAAAACTAAAATGAAAACCCTCTTCAAGTAAACTCTGGTGGAGTGAAATTCTGATTATAACCTCATCACCCTGCTGCCTGCAGTCTCCTTCTCTGTTCAATTCAATAGTCTGTCATGCTTGTTACTGAGAAATGAATTCCCTTCACACTGACATTTCATATACTTACTGATATGGCATATAATGAACACTCTGCCAAATCTGTCAGCTTCTTGCAAAACTAACTTTTTATTACTTTTTTTTCATTATTTTATTTAAATTTTTCTTCTTTTCTTTAAGAGAGCAATTTAGGATTACAGATATTGGTGTCAGGTCCACCCCTATGGCAGATGTTCACTGTGGTATAAATGCAGAGATTATAGCAGATTAGCAGCTATTGTCATTGTTCAACCCACAGGAATCTCCCCAGAGCCACCTCAGCATTGCCTCCTGTGGTCAAACAGTAGAAAACCCAACATAGGCTGTCGCACATTTGGCAGCAATATTGCCAATGAGTCAGAGATGCTTAATTATATGGCTCTGATTCAACAATGTAATTAAGCACGTGTGACTTTATATGCATAGTAGTCCCATGGAATGTGAGTGCCTTAGTAGAGGGACAAAATAGGAATGATATTACCCTAATATTCACATCATCTCAAAGGTTTATTCCATAATTGCTGTCATTGTCTGTTTTCTTGTTCAGCACTGGACACAATGGGGTTCTGGTCCATGAGTGGGGCTCCTAGGTTACCACAAAATAAAACAATAATTAGTAGGAGTTTGACTGTAGCACCTAGGCAGCCCAGTTATAGATCAGGACCCCATAGTGCTAGACGCTGTACAAACAAAGGATCATGAACCCATGGGATCACATCTACTGCACCAAGATTTATATTTATGAGTTTGATTTCTCAGCTTGCCCCCTGTGAGGTATTGAATCCACTCAACTGCCATGGACTGTGGTTTAGTCTGAGGGCAGTCAGGACCTCTGATGCTAGAGCACTATATTTAGTGCTGGGTGGGAACTGGTTTTAGGAGATGGCAAATCTTTTATTGATAGTGACACTGTTTAAGAATGACAGACCTTTGCCAGTAACGAACTGAACTTGTCATTCCACCGGGGACTATAGGCCATTCAATAGGACATCACTTGCTCATACTCTATCTGTTCTTTTTTGTCTAGAGCTTCAATCAAACTGAACAAACTTTTTTAAAATGCCAAGAAATTGACAAAAGACACTTCAAATAACTGCAAGTTGACAAGGAAAGAAGTAAGAAATGATAAGTTCTCCCAGGAGCATTTTCCTCACTTCTCCTGTTTGACACTCCGCCATTCCACCTTTGTAATGTGGTCTGATGCATTTACTCTCTGCATAATCATTCTTAACATAAGGGGCAGCGAACCCCCCTTGGTAAGTCATTAAACCATCATAAACTCAAGCGATTTTGAATGAATGCTTACTATTTGATGAAGATGATCATGAACATGGGACAATAGCCTGTAACCAGCTTGATTGCTAGGGTAACTGCAAGAAGTTGCTGTATTAGAGGGAAGCCACCAACTTGAAAGAAAGCAAAACAAACAAAAATCACATTTTGGTATAAACTCTTCTATCCCTTCCCTGCCATCTGCAATAGTTATAAAGAGCCCCAGCATGCACCAAGTGCTTCCTGGAACCTGGAGGAGGAGTTTCATGGAGTTCACTTCACTCCAGAAGAAGTGAAATTGTCACATTTCAGGGCATCTACATCTGTATTCTCCATCCATGGTCCAGCAAGGCCACCCACGCTTGGGTTTCTGGCTCCCCAGCCATCACCTCTCTTGGGCAGAGACATGAGTCTCTCTCCCTCCTGACCGGGGTATTTCCAGGCTGCACAGCTCCCTGCTTACACTCTGAATTCCTTAGTAAAGTCCACTAAGCAGGTCTGCTTTGCTTTTCTCTTGAGATGCTGTAACAATGCTGGTTCTGGTGGGACCCAACTGACAGTGCCAATTCAGGACAAATTGCTTAAAGCAGGGCAGTTACAGCCCAAGGCTGGGGTTTTTCCACCTCTAAGGCAAACCAAACCAGCCAGACAGAGAGGACTTCGGTTTCACCCCACTGGCTAACCACAAGTCACACAAGCAATTCCCTTAGACACTCCAGTTTCCCAGTATCACCACCAGTGCCACTCGTTATGGGGACAAATGGTTATGAAAACCAATACCCCAGTAAAAGAAAAAAGGTTTTCTCTATCCCAAAGGACCAAGCCCCAGACCCAGGTCAATACACAAATCAGATCTTACCCACAAATCACGCTGTTGCCAATCTTTTAGAATCTAAAATCTAAAGGTTTATTCATAAAAGGAAAAAGATATAGATGAGAGTGAGAATTGGTTAAATGGAATAAATTACATACAGTAATGGCAAAGTTCTTTGTTCAGGCTTGTAGCAATGGTGGAATAAACTGCAGGTTCAAATCAAGTCTCTGGAGTACATCCACAGCTGGGACGGGTCATCAGTCCTTTGTGTAGAACTTCCATTTGTAGCAAAGTCCCTCCAGAGGTAAGAAACAGGATTGAAGACAAGATGGAGGAGCTGCAGCAGCTTTTTATATTCTCTTGCCATGTGGTCTCTGCTTTCTTTGTCCCAAAGACAAGTTGTCCATCACATGGAATAGAAAAACCTCAGAGTTCTGTACATAGGCATGTGCCTGCATACCTTGCTGAGTCACAAGGTGTATCTGCTTTCTCTCAATGGGTTAATTGTATGGCCGATGATCCTTAATGGGCCATCAAGCAGGCTAGGCAGAGCTGACACCAAATTGTCTGGGGTGTCACCCAGAAGCATAGCACAAGTTTCAACTACAGACAGTATAGAGCCAATATTCATAACTTCAACTACAAAAATGATACACATATACAGATAGCATAGTCATAACCAGCAAATCATAACCTTCTCTTAGACACCTCACACAACAATCTTTGTACAATATTTGTTGCAAATATATACCAATGGTTGCGACAGCGATCTATAAGGTTACAGATTTTGTCAATAATGTCACAGATGCTATAAACAACATAAGCAGCTCATTCCAAGCAAGCACATTTATTCTTAAGGTAAAAGCATTACAGAGAAAACCATATTAAAAACAATAAAAGAACCTGCTCACATGCTAATAAGCTTATTTAAGGTCATCCTCTGCTTCCCCATCTCCACAAGGATTGGGGACCCCCTTGGACAGAGGTCTTGTCCATCGCTGGATCAGAAAGCAGGCCCTGAATCAGTTTAAACTCAGGCTGTTTATCCTAAAGTTCTTTCTTGGTCTAGTGATCTCTAAAAAAATCCAGTTTGAACCAGTATATGCAAGACTGAGTGAATTTGCCAAAGCACCTCCTACTGGGGCTGTACTCCCTTTCCTTTCCTGAATTACATGCAGTCCCTGGCCCACAGTGATACATACACTCCTTATAGTAAGATTTTATTTAAAGCAGTAAGGTGCGTTCAGAATATTGTCATATCTGTCACAGGGGTATTTAGCAGATCCTTTCTTCCACAGGCCTACTTGTTAATATAGCATCAGGCATGTTAGAGTGATGGCTACCATCTTGGCTGACACACTGGGGATTGAAATGGGGAACTTCATGCTAAAAATGTGAGTCTTTATAGCCTGAGTTGGGCCAGGCTTCCTAGCTAGGGTGGTAACAGACTCCTATTCTCGAAGGATCAAGCACAGAGAACCTGTAACACACATTCACCAGTGGCAACTTGGGGGTGGGTGCAAAAGGCTGAGAGGAGACATGGGCCAGAGCACAAAGCAACCTTGTCTGGAACTTGTATTTCTGATATATGTCACTTTGGAAAAGTTAAATTAGTTGCCATTCTAAGCCCTATAGGAAGCAAAGAGAGCTTAAAACCAAAGCCAGGACAAGTAGAGCACAACATGGCACATAGGGGGTGACTAGCCTCCTATACAATGATACCATCATCTTCTGTGCAGCAGTCACCATTCAAATCCACAGGATTTTACGCTACCTGTTACCACCCTGCAGCATGTAGCCCTGTGCTTATCTCCTGCTCCTGAAGAGAGGGGGAATGGCAGCTCTTCCAGACAGCCCTGTTGGCAAACATTGTCATATTAATGGTGATGACTGTACTTTCTCTTTAAACACAGTCTAAGCAACTGGTAGTATAGTAGCCTAGGGGAATTCTGTCTCAATAACTGTCATGGCAGACAATTCCCCTGGCTGCTATAGTAAAGTCCAACATTTTTGCAGCTCTGGGAGCAGCTCATTATGTTCTGGGCTCAGTGGAGCATGTTTCCATGGAAACAGACAGGCATTACGTGTCTGTTGACAGCTTTGGATAGTTTTGCTCTAAAATGCTTGAACATATAACAGGTGTATCCAACCTAGGTACCAAGTGACAGCACAAATTTAGAATGGCTAGATAATGAGACTAGTGTTTGATATGGGGGAAGGACATTTTACTTGGGAGGAAGAGGAATACAGTGGCATGATCTTCATTAATACTTACGGGAGACATCTTGCAAACTGCCTGCCACTCCCACCATCTGCAGGAGAAGAGGACCCATCCATTTAATCACGCAGTATGTCTTGTGAGCAGCATAACTGCTTCTTCAGCTTACTGCCCACCATGGAAATATATTCCCTGCATGCCTCAGCAGAGATATATCAATGAAGTCCTTTATACAAAGGATATGGACAACTCCACCACTAAGGCAGGACTCTTCTGCTAAGCCCTCCTAGGGATCTCTCCAGCTCAGCTGAAAGCAGTGATCTATTTGTTATGCAGCGGGAAATAATCTGATCTCATTTCTGTTCCTATGGGGAAGTGGAATTTGGGTGGGGAGCAGTTTGAAATTAAGTAGGGGATAAGAGAATCGGGAAATAGTGGACTCTTCCCCTATTTTAGCTTCTAATTAGGTTGTGATTATTCTCCCCTCCCCCCGCCAATGAAACAAAAATCTCTCCTATTTAGGTTCTTATACAGTGGTATCTCCTGTATGTGAGGACCAGCCATGGCTCCGTGCCACTCCCGAATAAAGAGAAATATTGAATAACTCTGAATGAGGCCAGGGTCCCATGGAAAAAACAGTATGTGATCATATAATTAAAGACTATCAACACATATGCACAAGGAAGCCAAATTAAAGTTGCATGGGCAATCTTAATTCTGGCATTTCCTAACTTTTAAGTGCTTGACAACTGTAACGTTGTTTGATCATACTTGTGTAATTTCCTAATTAACAAACAGGCAAAATGCTATCATCTTGACCAACTTGGTTTATCAGCAGGGTTCAGACCTTTAAATCCACAGCACACTCGTCTATGAGTTGAGTTAATGGAGTAACAGGAAGCAGTATTAGACTATTCCCCACCCAATAGCTGGAGATGAGACACATCCTTTGCCAATAAGTTTCATGCCCATTTGGTAACAGGAGAGAAATGAAGAGACTTGGGACTCGTGGTTTCATTTCCAGGTTCTGGAAGAGAGTGCTTTCTAGTGGCTGTAAACCCTTCTGCCCCTATATTCCCAATATCCACCCTGCCCCATCCTAGCTCCTATTCCCCTCTCCTCCAATCCATTCCCAGAGCAGCTGGTTCTTGCCCTCTTCCCCCTATGCTTCTATCCTGCCCCACCCCATGCCTATATAACCATTCAGTCCTGTCCCTCCCACATGGCTCCTGCACCATTCTGCTCTATCCTACCTCCTGGGCCCTGCAGTCCCCCACCTCTCCCCTCCTGTTTCTCAGCCCTCTTCATTGAAATCAGGCTGTTTTCTCCCCGCTGCCTGAGCGCCAGCTGCAGAAGCACTGAAAACACAGGAGAGAGGTGCACCCTGCTCTCAGTTCTAATGCCCGTTGCCAAAGCAGACTCTGGCATCCAGAAGGAGCGAGTGCAGGGAAAGTTCTGCTCATCCCCTGCAGCCCTGGGAGCTCAGCTGCTGTGTGCGAATTGCACATGCACAGTCTGGTCACGCACAGGAGCTCTGAGGGGTTGGAGTCTGCTCAGTGCAGATGGAGTCTTCAGAGACTGTAGCTGTCCAACTCTCACCAAGTGTGATTCTCGGAGGCTTATAACTTGGTGGCAGATTTTCCTAAGGGGAAAGCAGGGATTGGGGGCTTTTGCTTCCCAACTACTAGGTGAACCCCCTACCAAATGCCAAGCCTTTCCCACAAAGCATAGAGCTGCTAGAGCTTCTTCATGAAAAATCCCCTAATCTCATTCTTGCAAACTGCAGAACAACTTTGGCCGAAACTTTCAAACAAACAAAACTGCTTGAGGCAGATTCCAAGCATGGAAAACTTCAACCTGACCAGTTAAAGTTTGACACAGTAACAAGCAACTGAAATAAGGGTCTTATAAAATGAAAAGCAATAGGCAAACTTAACCATGGGCTACTGGCTCCACCTATAGTATGCACATGAATTTGAAAGGCACCTGTGAAAACTTACACAACGTCTCCCCAATATATTTTGCTTAGGACTGATCTGAGAGGAGTTAGTGCAGTACCCAGAGCTCACAAGGTTGCTTTATCTGTGGTCCCACTGAACATTTTAGTGCTGGCTGCAGGGTGGGGAAAATGCTTTCAGTGTAGATCTAAGGCTTCTCAGACTGAGGACGGTAGGGACTTAAATATAGCAAGTGCAGGAGAAGTAGATGTATTGATCGGTAATGTCTAGATTCTTCGCACAATAGACATTTCCATCCTAGTCAGATAGGCATACTTCCCCCATCACAGTACAATGGGAACTGGGAAAGAACGATCCATGGGCTAGGACACTAAGCTTGCAACTTGGGAGACCTGTGGTCCATCCCTGGGCCTGCGAGAGACTTTCTGTGCAAGTCCCTTAATTTGGTCCATAGATAGAGCACTGGTCTGGCAAGGCCTGTGTGCCCTGTTTGTGCTGATATTCAGCACCTTGCAATAGCCAAGAAAGAACCCAATGCCTAGGAGGTGGCAGCTGGGGTGGGGAAGCTGGTTTGGAACTGCAATTCTGATTTTAAGGTGGGTAGACAGTGCCATAGATGTTTCATTGGATTTTTATGTGTGGATTTGCAGTTCTTACCAGGAATGTAATACTTGCTTTGTGTTTGAGTTTATACCTAATAGACATAACAGAGAAAGATGCAGGGAGATTAAAAAAATAAATGAAAACGTTGACAAAAGGTGAAAATTAAGAAAAAAACACCAAAAACACAGACAGGGAAAAACATAATAAAAAAAGATGCATTAAGATGTTGCTAGGAAGAGGGGAAAAAAAGAAGGGAAAATGCCCGGAGATATAATAAGCTATTAGCCTTTCCTTTATGATGTTTGCTTTATTCAGATCTTGGAATATATGATTTAATGGTGGGTTTGGTTATTTCTGGTTAAAGGAACATTTCCCCAGTTTTTGTCCAGGGAGTCAGGGGTTTTGCTTCCAAAACCTGAGCTCCTTTGGCTGCTGTAGATCACCCAACCACAGTGTATTCTGAAAAACACACATCTCCCCTCTGCACCATCTCTCCTGTGCTGGGCACTCCTTGGCATCCTGCTCCCTTTTCTGTCCTCAGTGCAGGGGTCTACCAGTCAGCCTTTCCCCCAATGTTCTCTTCTCCACGGGGCGATTATCAGTCTATCCCTGCTTTCCCCGTGCAGATCTTCAGTCCTTTTCTACAACGTCCTCTGAGGGTCTAGGCCTCAACTTGGGCACATATAATGAATCCCGGCCTACAGCATTAACCTCCATTCTAGTCTTAAACGTCTGCAGAGTTCTGCTAGTCCAGCTCACATTAGACATTCAGCTGCCTCTTCTGTTCCAGTTCTGGGACTCTTAAAAAGACATTTATAATCATTGTTCTGGTTTGTACTGCTGGAGCCTAAGGGATTAAGGCATCTTTGAAAATCCCACACTAGGCTATGACTATCCGTCTACTCCAGCTGATTCCAAGCCATCCAATTTAGAACCAAGAGATATGAGCTATCGAGCAGCAACAGGCCCACTGCATCCTCCCACTTGAGACTCCAGATGTTGGATTGTGCCGTCACAATTCTCCCGTCGGGGCCCAAAGTGGATAACAAGCAGCTCCTTCTCCCCAGGACTCAGACAAAGCTATTGAACCCTTTCCAAAGAAGATTAAAAATATTCATAGTTTATTAGGTGGATTCCTTTTTGCTCATTTTATTATTCAGCTCAGCTCCAGTTAAACCAATTTAAGCTCCACAACATCAGAGTTATTAAAAAAGAACTATGCCTGTCAACTTTTCATTACATTACCGCTCGACTTTCACCTTGGAGAAAAAAAAAAAGACTTTAAAACTGTGTTCAGGTATAAACCAGGCATGGAAGAGAAGAGAATTATAACACTATCACTACAATGCAGCCTGTGTGGGCCCCCCACCCTGCCTCACCTGCTTGAGCCCCAGGCGTCAAGCAGTGATTCAAACGAACAACGCCACTGTGCTCCGTTTTCTTATTGGCGTTTCACTTTGACACCGATATGGTTGTTGAAGCCATTGTTTTCCTCCTGGAGGGGTCAGTTTCTCATTGTAGGAGACTCAGCTGGACTAAGCACCTGTTTGATGAAAACAAGTACACTCCAGTAGCACAACTTGCGGTTGTTCACTTGCAGGGGAAACAAATCAGACCAATACATTTTCAGCTTCCTCTTCAGCATGTTTTTTTCTTTCCATCACAGGCTGCAGAGGAATAAAGTGCCAACATTCTGTGCCCCAGAGGGTTTTCTTTTGAAACAAGCTCCTGCCACATCTAAAGTGCAGCACTTTATGTTGCAAACAATGTTTACTGTCTCATGGAGCACCGCAGTAAAACTATCCTTTACATTCTATTTTCAAGGCATTTCATTTCCTGTTTTACTGGTGGAGTTGCCCAGCCAGCAGGATGAAGGAATGAAAAAGAACCTTTATTGTTACTGATCTGAGGTAGCACCCATTGGATGATAGGCATTTGCCAGAGATTAAAGAAGGGATGGTCTCTGTACACAGAAGCTCAAACTACGGAACTGGGGTCCATTTAGGTACTTATCTGGCCTGCATCACCATAGTATGTGAGCATTTCACAGTCTTTAATGGGAGGTAGGACAGAGCTATTGCCCCATTTTTTACAGTTGGGGAACTGGAGGTACAGAGAGACTAAGTGACTTTCCCCGAGGTCACACAGGATGCTTATGGGACAGCCAGGAATTGAAACCATGTTTTAGGTGAGGTCCCTATCCATTGGATCGTCCTTCTCTATCTCAAGGCAACAACTGTTGTCTTCAACAATGGCTAACCCTAATGACCTGTCACTTCCCAATGCAGATATACAGCAGCAGATGGAATGACAGGTCCTGGCAAATATACCTCCCGGGTCACCCACCATTCCCGCATGAAAGCCACCAGACCCTGGCCAAGTGTGAGTAACACAAACCCAGGCCAGCACTGTGGCAGATATGAGACCTTGGAAACATGGCAACTTCAAAACAGCTATTGGGCTGAGACATTGCAGATGATATGGGCACTGAGATTATTCATTAACTTGTGTATCTATAAAGGTTATATGTATCTTTGTGAGCTAGGGATTGTATTCTACTTCATGGGGGAGAGTTACCAAGCTTCTCCCAGGAACTTAAAAAAAATCAGTTGGGGGTTGTAATGAGGCCGAGTGGCCTCCCTCCAAGTAGGAGAGCGAGGTCCACGACAGCGGTAATTACTGTAGATCCCAGGACAGGTAAATAACTCCAGAGAAGTACTACATCCTGGTGGAATGGCATATACTAGTTCAAACCTGGTTCAAGAGGACCAGCCGACAAAGAAAAGACCTTTAGTATAAAGAGTCACCCTGAACTAGCTGAGTGGCCCTCATTTTGATCCAGGCACTGACATGAAACTGTAACCAAGAGGGCAAAACCCTGCTGGAAAGGTTTGAAAGACTTCAGGACTCTATCAGGGTCTCCATGTGGAATATTGGTGATACCTGGTAAGCTCAGAGAGACAAGGTAGATGAGGGAATATCTTTTATTGGAACAACTCCAATAAATTAACTCCCCCGCCTTGTCTTTCTAATATCTTGGGACTGACACAGCTACCACTATTCTGTATACCTGGCAATCTTCGCATAAAAGCATAGAAATGTAAGACTGGAAAGGACCTTGAGAGATCACTGAGTCAAGCCCCCTTAAACTGAGGCAGGATCAAAAAATCCTAGACCATCCCTGACAAGTGTTCGTGCAACGTTTTCTTAAACACCGTCAGGGATGGAGTTCCACAATTTTGGAAGCCTGATCGAGAGCTTAACTATCCTGAGAGTTAGAAAGTTATTTCTAATATCTGACCTAAATCTCCCTTGCTGCAGATTAAGCCCGTTACTTCTTGTTTTACCTTAAGTGGACATGGGAAACAACTGATCCCCATCCTTTTTAAGTCAACTCTTGATGTATCTGAAGACTTATCAGGTCCCCCCTCAGTCTTCTTTTCTCAGCCTCTCACACCCTTCCCTCCACCGCCTTTCCAACAATCCCAACAAGTCATGCCAGGTTTCAAGGGCTGGGTGTGGATTATTCACGTGGATTTGGTAGTGAATGGTATCAAGCCCCACATCTATCTTTGTTCTCAATACCCCGTGCCCTTGTTAGCCACTTGGCATGCGTGAGGTGTGCAGACAGCCCTCTGTCACCAAAGAAGCAAAATAAAGGCAGTGAGAGATGAATATTTCTGTTATTACTTGTTTCACTTGAATAAAACGACACAATTGGGTGGTAGCAGGGGGCACTCACTCTGAGCAAATGTATATTTGTGAACATGTCAAAAATATAAGCCACTTGTGAGGAATTACCCAGCCTGCAGGGAAAGAAAATAGTCAGATGCTCCCAATTATGAGAAAGGAGACAGAGCAGGAAAATAAAGATTGTGAACTGAGAGACTTTAATCAGATCAGATCTCCTGACTGAGCTGAACAATTCAAACCCAACTCCAGCCACAGACTGTTCCATGCTATTGTTTCACTGAAAAAACAAGAACAGCAGCTTCTTAAAACTATAAAAGGTTTTCACATGCCAGATCATGAAATCTTTCCTGGTGGAGTCTTTTCTTTCTCCTGGACACTCTGACTGGTAGTTTGTAACTGTTAGATTGCTCAGGAGTGCCGTGTTACAGGAACTTGTATTTTTAATGGAGGGAAGAGAAAAATAAAACATTTGTTTTGAAAAACGATTACACACTTGAGACTTGATTCTACAACCCTTCCACACACACACTTAGCCTTGACACTCATGGATTGTCACTGCAGCCATAAGAGCTAGAGTCTATGTGCTCCCAGCCACTTCCAAACTTGAGATTCTGGAGTACAACATGGCAACTTCCAGAAAAAAAGCACTTGTTTACCAAAAAAAAAAGGAGTACTAGTGGCACCTTAGAGATTAAGCAATTTATTTGAGCATAAGCATCCAATGAAGTGAGCTGTAGCTCATGAAAGCTTATGCTCAAATAAATTGGTTAGTCTCCAAGGTGCCACCGAGTACTCCTGTTCTTTTTGCGAATACAGACTAACACGGCTGCTACTCTGAAACTCGTTTACCAAAAACCACCTGATTTGACCCCTAGATGCTGTCAGATGTAACATTTACCTGATGTTTAAAACTTTCAGTATTTCCAAATGTGCTTAACTCTAGACCTACAAATCTAGCACAGTTTTTGCCTGCTAGAGCATCAGATGCATTGTGGGCTAACCAAAGGGAATGAGGGTTCTTAGCACAATCCAGTCAACTGATATACTTTGTATGAAAATTGTTAAATTGCAGTTAGCTTCAGAGATTGTGTTTTATCCTCAGTCTGGCTGTGGCAGCTGCATTCACATGGAGGGGGTTGTGCAAAGCCTGAGAATAGAACACAGCTTATGCAATAGCATCAGTTAACAGTGTTGCCAGCACTTGTGATTTCAAAAGTCTTGCAATATCTGTTTTTTCTTGAAGCCCCAGCTCCCGGAGTCATCCAAATATGAGAAACATCTCATCATTCATGTTTTAAAAAGCAAGTCTAGTCCTTCCAGTAGTGGAGAAAAACTTGAAAACATGAACCCTCAAGACCCCAAAGGAGCTCAGCATTTGTTTCATGATTTTGAGGCATCTGATTCATGATTTTGTATGTTTGAAACCAGCAATACTGCAAGCATAGCAGAGCCGTGTTCTAAAGTGCTTCTGATAAACCACAGGAGATCCTTTATAGGAAAATCTTCTTTGGGGAAAGACGCTTGCCTGTTCATTTTTAGGAGAGCCAGAACAGTGTCATGGTACATGGACTCACACTCAGTCTTAAGCAAGAAGCATCTAAGAAAGAAAAGGAGGTACAAACTACAGACACAAACAGCCTTCCATGCAACTTGAGTCCCAGCTTTGTCTCTGTTGTTTACCAGGGAGCACACCTTGTCTGGAACTCTGCACACCACACAGAGACATCTCGTGGCTACAGATAAATGTTGTTACAGTCTATCCAAATGAACATCACCTCTTTAAGCTATTCTCTTCAAACAAACACCCCACAAGATACATGCAACTTTGACGGCTCCTCCAGCAAGGGAAGACTTGCTCCCTCCAGAGTAACAGCTCTTTCTGGAAAACCAGCTGTTTTATATATGCAGTACTGCCAACCCCAACAATTCAAAAGCCCCCCAAAAGCACTGGATAAAGCACCGGATTGGCCCCAATAATCAAAAGGTGTTTTTTTTTAAATGGTTTGTCTTCTGATGTCTGAACTCCCCATCCCCTCCAATGTGTGTCACCAACTTTCCCAAATTTATAGCAAGTAACCCAGTTTTGGCTCTTGCCTCAGGAGGTCTCGCTAGAGGACCCATATGAGATCAGGGCCCCTTTGTGCTGGGCACTGTGCAAGTAGTGACAATTCTTGCCCTGAAGAGCTTACAGAGCAGCACAAAGCATGTGACAAGGGGCTAAAACTCATCTCAGATAGGCACCACCAAACAGCCTTTGGTAGGGAAGACCTTCCGAGCCCTGCAGAGCTGGGCAGGATCAAGACTGATGACCTGCAGGTGACAGGCTGTAACAGAGCTGGGCAAAGTCTTTTGGATAAAAAGTTGGACAAACATAATTCAGCTTTGGCTGACCCAAAACTTCATGAATTTGACATGACAGCTTCAGCCATTCACAAAACAGCTGGAAGAGGACGAGATAGTGCTACCATTGCCACCTAACAGCTTGTATCCCAGTGGTTAGGGCACTGACCCAGGTTGGAGACCCCAGGTTCAAATCCCCACTCAGGTCTGACTAGAAGGTTACCAGAAGTTACCCAGGAAGATTTTGACGCATACAGTAGGTGACCACCACTGCTGCATCAGTTTATAGTTTGTTCTTAACATTCCATGAAACATCTGCTCTGATGACATTAGCAGGTCCATGGGACTTAAGCCATAGAAAATGTAAGTTCTCTCCAGCTGTAGGGGTGACACCGCATCTGCTGTTTTTCAACCGAGTCAACTTTTAGAAGTAATTTTATTATTTCAAGTACAGAGGGTTTGTAATGTGTATTAGAGCCATCCAGAAAATGGAAATTCCCCCCCCCCAACCCTCCGAAATGTATGTTTTTGAAAAACAGTGTTCTTCCCAAGCCAGAAGGAAATATCAAAAATGTGATTTCCCACCCCACTCCCCTTGGGAAGAATGTCGAGAAATATCTCCCAAAACTGAATTTTTCAACTTCCCAGCTGCCAGCCTGGGAGCAACTATTAACAAGAAATATACAGAAAGCCTGAACTCAGAGCTTAGCAAGTCAATGAAAGAGGAACTGATTTCCCAATGTTTTGTTTCAAGGCAAAAGTGTGTTTTTAAGTGTCACAAAATTGCTCTCGGATCTTAACATTTAAAGCAAACATAACAATCTAACGATCACTTTTAGAGATTTTTAAAGATCATCTGTATGCGTGAGCTCAAATTTCAAGAAAATCAGAGTTTTTCTGATGAGAGGTTCTTTCTGTAACTGGTAAAACCACTTCATTTCACACCCTCGACACAGGAACCTAGCTGAGATGTTATTTTTTGGGCTATATTTCCTGGTTCTTGTAATTCAAAGCAAATGGAGCTCACTCCAGAGGCACTAGCCATATTTTATCCCAAATGACTAATAATAGCTAAGGTCAAAATTAAACAGCTGACCCGGATCCAACATCTCTTGTATCTCTCCGCCTCATTGACTCTCCATCTCTTTCCAAGTCTCATCTGAAAATATATCTTTTCTCCCTTGGCCACAGCTGTTAATTTCTCTCTATCTTATTTATTATTTAGCTTTGTAATACATCTCAGGATGCTGTGTGCATTGAAAGACACTCTACAAAAGGAAGTTGTATTTGACTATTTTAGAAAGCTCAGTATTCTGCGTTCAATATTGCACCCCAAGTTTTCAAACATCACAAGTGAGTCTCAAAAATGTCATGCAATTGTTTTTAAAAATAAGAAATTCAGAGGTCCTTTTATTCTAGATTTTTGAAACCTGAGGATTTTCATTTTCATAATTTTCTCTTTACTCATAAGGGCTAAAATCTCTCCTTTTTTAAGAAGAAAAAGAGAAAGCTGAGATTCTCACATGATCAGGAACTGGGGCTTTAGGGGAATACCTCATAAAATATTGGGAAACTTGTGATAACATTGCAAGAACTAATAACGCTGTGGCTTCCTGGCCCAGATATCTCTAACAAGATGCCCTCCTGTCTCCATCTTTTTCCCTATCAAGATCACACTTCCCTTTAATTGTTTCCTTTCAAATGCCTCATTTAAAATTATGGAGATCCCCTGTGTTCAGACCCAGATTTGGGCCCTGATCCTGTAAACTGACCTTTGGGCCTGTATGCAGCCAAAGGGATGTCACCCCTGTACATTCACGAGAGCTGTGGGTTTATTTATTGTGGGTTCTCTAGAGATCAAATGTCAAGATTTTGGTGGGTTTATTTACTTGTATTATTTTTATTTTAATTGTAAAACAAGAAGCCACTTCAGGCTCCATGTACCCTGGTCCTTATTTGAAATAGCAATCTATTCAAAAGAGCAGACCGCCAGCAAGGAAGCAAATCCCATGCACAAGCAAAGGCTCAGCCAGCCAGGAATTCCAAATAACAGTCTACAAATATCCTAGCTCTCCAAAGACCTCTGTGTCAGCCCTCCCTTGGGCCAGAGCAAACAGAGAACATTCCCAGCATGCCCTGAAGTTCAGCAGAGCTAGGCTAGCTCAGACCAGGCTGGGAAGGGAGTTCTACAGTTCAGGTCCCTTGTGGAGAATGCCCAGCCAGAAAGTCCTACTGGCTGTTATGTTCATGGCACACTAATGGAAAAGACATCAAATGCTCTTGCTGGAAGGCTGCAACTGTCTACTTTATTTCTTATCCTTCAGAGCATTCACATGCACAGATACCACCTTAATGTGGAAGGGATGTCCAGGGAAAAAGCGGATTACCTCTTGAGAACCCTCAAAGACCATCACATTGACACTGTGGCCCTCCAAGAAACACAAGTTAAAGAAGATAAAGCTGCCAAACATAAAATCTATGGCTATACTAAAATCACTGCTGTCAACCATCCAAAACATGGGCTAGCAGTGTACATGCAAAATGGATTAGAGGATGTGGAAGTTTGGAAGAATCATAGACCAGTGGAAGAGAGATCAACATGGTTAGAATTAGGGACATCATTATAGTAAACATATACAAGTCACCTAACATTATGTGGCCTGATCCCACCTTCCCTTCCCTTCCTCGTCTGGCCATCTACATAGGTGACTTTAAAAGCCACCATGAAGACTGGGAATACTGCTATAATGGCACAGCTGGGGAGCAGATCACAGAATGGGACTCCCTTGAAGACTTCCACCTGCTCTATGATCCAAAGCAATATGGATCTTTTTGGTCTGCGAGGCGGACAACGGATCACAACCCTGATCTGTGTTTTGTGACCCGTAATAGTGCAGGTGTCCCACTGGCCACAACAAGAACCATCCTGAATCACTTCCCGCATAGCCAACATCACCCAGTCATCCTCCAGATTGGCCTGGAAGTGCCTCTTATGCAGTCTGTGCCAAAGCCGTGTTGGAATTTCCGCAAGGCTGACTGGCCTGGCTACACTTCAGAAACGGAACCTCGGATCCCACGGCTCGAAGCAATACCTAGAAACTTTGATCGTTTTACAAACATCCTGAAATCAACCTCTAAGAAATATATCCTGCGTGGTCATCACAAGGCTTTCACCCCCTGCTGGACAAAAGAATCCGAGTCTCTCCTGAGGGAATATGAAAAGAGCGGCAACCCAGATAAAGCCACTGTGTGGCTTGAGTCCTTGAATTCAGACATCTTGGAAAGGTGGAAAGAGGCCACTGAAAGCCTGGATTTCACCCATTTGAGTCATAAGGCATGGGCTCTTTTGCGGCAACTTGGAGGATCCCAGCCAGTAACGCAACACTCAGCAAAGGTGACAGAAAATGTTGTTGCCTCTCATCTTCTTTCTAACAGCAAGATGCCAACAGACAAGATTACACACCAGGAGGTCCAGTGGGAACTCCGCAGAAACCTTCAACAATGCCCGGAGAAATCCCCATTCTCTTCCCCATATTCTGTCAAGGAGATCAATGTTGCGCTGTTGGAAACCAAAAGTCAGAAAGCTGCAGGGGTTGATGGCATTTCTCCAGAATTTCTCAAGAGTCTGGGGAGATGGGGACGGGAATGCCTGGCAGTGCTTTTTACTGCCATGCATAGAACCGGAGAAGTGCCAACAAGCTGTTGCCAGGCAACAGTGGCTGCCCTACAGAAGCTTGGGAAACCCCCAGAGGATGCAGAGAGCTACCACCCAATTTCTCTCCTTTCAACCACCAGCAAGCTCATGGAATGGGTGCTGCTCCACCATCTGTCTGATATTATTGAAGACATCCTCCCAGAGGGGCAGGCAGGATTTTGCCCGCAGAGGAACTTCTGTGATCAAGTAGCTTCACTTACCAGCCACACTGAGGTAGGATTCCAACGTAAGTTGAAGACAGGGATCATGCTTGTTGATCTGTCCTCGGCATATGACACGGTTTGGAGACAGGGCCTCTTCCTCAAGGTCTCTCACATCATTCACTGCCAGTGAATGATCCACCTCTTGGCAGCAATGACTGGGGACCTCCACTTTAAGGTACACCTTAATGGCCAGATCAGTAGACTAAGAACTCTTACCTCGGGCATCCCTCAGTGCTGGCCCCAGTACTTTTTAATTTATACACTGTGGATATACCAGCAATGGAGTCAA
Source organism: Eretmochelys imbricata (assembly GCF_965152235.1). Lineage (NCBI taxonomy): Eukaryota > Metazoa > Chordata > Testudines > Cheloniidae > Eretmochelys > Eretmochelys imbricata. The sequence continues at coordinate 51,975,779 of NC_135580.1, read as the reverse complement.
GGAAATTCATGTATGTGGATGATATTGCCCTAGCTATTCAGCATACAAGCCTCCATACCATCAGCTGAACCCTAACACAAGATCTTAGCACAATAGTTGATTATTTCCACTGCTAGAAACTTAGACCTAATTCCCCCTCCCACCCAAAAATGGTCACTGCTTTCCACCTGAACAATAAAATAGCTAATACCAAACTTGATGTGCAGTTCTGCAGTGAGAGTATCAGCCACTAAGCTAACCCAAAGTATCTTGGAGTTACCCAGGACCGAAGCTTGACCTTTTGACAACAACTCAATAACACCTGCAATAAGGTCAGGACTCATGTCACACATATCATATAATTGGCTGGAACATCATGGGGCTCCAGTCCACGGACCTTACGGACCACAACAATTGCCTTGGTATATTCTGCAGCTGAATATTGTACACCACTGTGGTCTCATAACAGTCACACTAAACTTCTTGACACTCAACTCAGTAATGCTATGAGCATAGTGTCGGGGATGCTCAAATCTACTACAGCTGACTGGCTCCAAGTCCTATCGCACATCCAGCCTCCAAAGATTAGAGAGCTGCTCAGACATCTTGCTTTCTTAATTATGTCAATGCAAATACAAGGATCCCACTTCACCATGAACTGCAGAACCTGCCAAAGGTGAGATTAAAATCCTGCAACCCTCTATGGAATTGTATCAAGATCCTTACACTCAATTTTGACGCTGAGGCTCAGTGGAGAGCCACATGGAGCACTTTGACCACTCAAAACAAACAGCTCATCGTTGACCCTGTTGAGAAACTACTGGGTTTTGATTTATGTTGAAAAGACTGGTGCAGATTAAATTGCATCAGGACATCTCATGGGAGATGTGGACAAACCCTCTTTAAATGGAAAATGAGGCTAATACCTGTATGCAGCTGTGGTCACAAGCACAAACGATATAGCACATCATATCTGAATGTCCCCTTCATTCTTTTGCCAGGAGCCTGAAGCACATTCACCAGCTCACTGCTGTGGCAATATGCTGGCTATCAAACTTAGATATAAATGTGTAGTTGTTGCTATGACGGGTTTGGTCACAGAGACCCCCTTGGGACTGTCATTTGATGTGCTGCAACTACCTCTGAGACCATTTTCCCTGCCAGCTTGGAACTCCAGAACCCTGCCTTGTTGAGCCAGACATGCTAGCCTGCTGCAACACAGATGCAAGGCCTGGGCCATGCCCCCAAAGCTACAGACTTTAACCAAAAACAGCTCAGCAGATTACCTCTCCAGCACCCAAACACCCAGTTCCTAATGGATCCAAACCGCAAATAAATCTGTTTTACTCTGTATAAAGCTTATACGGGGTAAACTCATAAATTGTCTGCCCTCTATAACACTGATAGAGAGAAATGCACAGCTGTTTGCTCCCCAGGTATTAATCACTTACTCTGGGTTCATTAATAAACAAAAGTGATTTTACTAAGTATAAAAAGTATAATTGAAGTGGTTTCAGGTAATAACAGACAGAACAAAGTAAGTCACCAAGCAAAATAAAGCAAAAACACGGAAGTCTAAGCCTAATACATTAAGAAACTGATTACAGGTAATATCTCACCCTCAGAGATGTTCCAATAACCTTCTTTCACAGACTAGACTCCTTTCTATTCTGGGCCCAATCCTTTCCCCTGGTACAGTCCTTGTCAGTTCCAGCTGACATCTCAGGTGGTAACTAGATGCTTTCTCATGACTGGCAGCCCCTTTTGTCCTGCTGCACCCCCTTTTATAGCTTTGGCACAAGGCAGGAATCTTTTGTCTGGCTTGTCCCCACCCCCACCTCATCAATGGAAAAGTACAAGGATTAAGATGGATTCCAGTATCATGTGACTTGGTCACTTGTCCTGTGAGACCCCAGTCTCCATTCTTCCTGGGCTGGCCCACACATACACAGGAAGGTTTACAAGTAAACAGAGCATTTACAGTTCATTGATTCTGAAGCACCCTTAATGGCTTCCACTTAATATGTTTACATCAGTAATACAAGTTTACATCTTATTCTCCTAACTCCAGACATAGAAATGATACATGCAAACAAATAGGATGAACACACTCAGTAGATTATAAGCGTTGTAATGATACCTTACAAGAGACCTTTTGCATAAAGCATATTCCAGTTACATCCTATTCACATTCATAAGCATATTTTCATAAAGCATATGGAGTGCAACATCACAGTTGCTACCTACCCAAGCCATACGAAAGAAGAAGAAGATGCCCAGATCACATGCTTCCCTACAGAGATGCCAGCCTGCAAGTAGGATCTGGGAAACCTCAGAGAATTTAAAGCGGTAGAACACAATTTCAGTATAGCGCACTTCTATAATGAGTTGGAGGTCAGTATAATTTTTCCATTTTACAGTTGGGGAAACCAAGGGAGGGGGGGAATGCCTTGTCTAAAGTCAGGCAGCAGCAGAGCCAGGAATAGAATGGCAGTCTCCTGGTCCAATGTTCTATCCACTAGCCCACCCTGCCTCTCCCTGACTTCAGCATGATAGAGTAATATCTGGAAATTATATCTTTTTATCTGTCTCTTTAATGCAAATAAGCAGCTGAAACTGAAGAGGAGGAGGAACCAGCACTATACATGAGCAAACAGCTCTCTGCAGACCACCACCGAGTGCTCTGCCGACCACAGTTTGAGTACTCTTAAGGACAACAGGTATTTTTGCTGTAGAAGATGAGTGGGGTGCCCTACTTAATTAACACAGACTTCTTGGGCTCTTGCTGATCTAAAATTCACTCTGAACCAAACAACAAATAGCTAAGAAGATATATTTGCCCTAATAAGTAGATAAGGCTGTTCACGAGATATTTTGCACAAAGGGCATTGCAGTTTAATACTTTCCATATGTTTACAAAAGAAAAAGGAATGTGTTCTTCAAAGACTTTTCCCTAATAAAAAAAATAGAAAAATGGTTTTTAACAAACCTCAAAATGCATCAGATTATGTCAAAAATATTATTATTGATAAAAGTCAGAAGGAAGCAGTTCACAAATCCCGCTAGAACAACATCATATCACCACCTCTCTCCAAACACTATACTAGCCAAAAAAGTAGAGAAGTTAGATGCAGTGAACACACATTTTTCAAGGAAGAAAAAAGTAATTTCAGTCACAAATTTGTGGAAAAGCCACACAAATGGCTGCAGTACATATCTGCCTATTACATTTGAGAAGCCAAATAGTGCTAGAGCCTAAGTGATAATTGTGCTGGCTCGGTAGATAATGTAAGGAATAATGCCTCCTCAGCTGTATATAATGAAGGTGCACTTCCACAGAGGAATTCTAGAGACACCACAGACCAGGAGTCACTATATCCCAGAACTATGGACTTACTTTATGTGCATTGCGGGGCAGGAGGTGACACACATTGGTCTGAGAAGGGAGGATACAAGACAAATTGGGAAAATATTTTTTTAATCTAAACATTCTGTAATTTCGCTCTTTCTCCATGGGTTTGTAGTCTGTTATTTTCCTGCTCCTTCCTGTAAGCTTGACATTGTTTTTTTTATTATTAATATTTTTAGAAAGGGGTTGTCAGCTGTTTTAGGCATTAGCGGGGGGGGGGGGGGGGGAGATGAAAAATGGATACCTTAATCTTAGGGGGGTTTATACTTCTGCCCTTCACCGTAGTATCTGAGCAGAAGACAGCGTTGTTGTCAGACTATTTCAAAATCCCTTAAAATACGTTTTAAAATATATTTCAGCATCCCTGCAGGGTTAGAAACCTCCACATAAGCATTGCGCATGCAAAACCAGGAAGTGAAACTGATCAATAGTGTTCCGTTGTCTAAATGCAAAAAATAAATTTGCAGCCCAAGTACTGAACAGTAAATTAGATTTTATGCATCCGTTCTGCATTAATACCCTAAGGGCTTATTACTAGCATAGATAAGGAAATAAAAACACTCCGCCATAAGCCTTATATACCAGCTGAGGTTTACTAGAATTTCAAAGTCTGGTGGCTCGTGTTTAAATATTTAACACATTGAACCATCTAAAGAATATGTCAAAAATACTGTAGGCTTTCTATCACAATGGTAAGCAAAGCTTGGGACATGCTCTAAGACCAAATTAAGCAAAGGCTAAGTCTGTGGCCATGCTTTATAACAAAGATATAGAAAGAAGAGAAGGTTTCAGGGGTAATTTCTGGTATATATGTTTCTGGTATATCTGAAAGCACTATGAGTACTTTTTTCTGTCCTTCATTGGACTGTCTTTTGGTTCTTGGTTTGCACTGTGCCGAGCACAGCGGGGTCCTAGTCCACACCATGGTGGGGGTCTCCAGGCACTAGCAGCAGAAATAATATTCCTTGTACATCCTGATGTTTTGTTTGCATTTCTGTTTGTTCCCATTCAGTTAGCCGATGTTTTCAGTAAGCTGTTCACAATAGCCCCTAGGTCTTCTTCCCGAGCGGTTACAGTTAATTTAAAACCCAGCAATGTGTAAGAGTTGGTCACATTATTCCTTCCAATACATGCTGACTTGCATTTGTCAACATTTAATTATAGCTGTCATTGGGTTGCCTACTCACCTAGCGTGGTTAAAGCTATCCAACGTCTCTGTGCAAACTGAAACAACTGTGTCATTGGCACATTTTTCCAACTCACTGTTCCCTCTCCTTTTCCTATATCATTATTGAACAGATCAAACACCAGTCTTATCATGGGTCCTTCAATCATGCCACTGTTAACCTTTTGCTAGGTTGAAAGTTGATCCTTCATTCTTACTCTTTGTTGTTCAACTCTGGTAAATTAATGGCATGGGTTAGCAAGTGGCTTAGGTTGGTCTAGCACCTCCTCTTTTGACTCTTTACAGATAATAAAGATGAGGTACTGATATATGATCCTTTAAACGTAATCATACTTCTATTGATTGCCAATTGATCTGATTAATGAGCTGATACTAGTATGCTTCTTGTCCCAGAATCACAGGGTTAGAAGGGACCGCAAGGGTCATCTAGTCTAACCCCCTGCCAAGATGCAGGATTTGTTGCATCAAAGACAGGTGACTATCCAGCCTCCTTTGGAAAACCTCCAGTGAAGGAGCTTGTAAAACCTCCCAAGGCGTCTGTTCCATTGCCCTACTATTCTCACAGTTAGGAAGTTTTTCCTGAGATTTTATCTAAAGCTGCTGTGCTGTAGTTTGAACTCATTGCCTCTTGTCCTGTCCTCTGTGACAAGAGAAAACAACTTTTCTCCATCTTTTCTATGGCAGCCTTTCAAGTATCTGAAGACCACTATCATGTCCCCCCTTCATCTCCTCTTTTCCAAACTAAACATACCTCGTTCCTTCAGCCTTTGCTCATATGGCTTCCATCCCATCTCTTTGATCATCTTTGCAAAAAGAAAAGGAGTACTTGTGGCACCTTAGAGACTAACCAATTTATTTGAGCATAAGCTTTCGTGAGCTACAGCTCACTTCATCAGATGTAGCTTACGAAAGCTTATGCTCAAATAAATTGGTCAGTCTCTAAGGTGCCACTAGTACTCCTTTTCTTTTTGCGAATACAGACTAACACGGCTGCTACTCTGAAACTTGATCATCTTTGTCACTTGCCTCTGATCCTTTCCAGTTTCTCTCCATCCTTTCTATACATTGGTGACCAAAACTGGACACAGTACCCCAGCTGAGGCCTAACCGGCGCAGAGTAGAGCGGTACTATCACCTCCTGTGACTTGCATGCTATGCCTGTGTTAAATCAATCTAAAATTGCATTTGCTTTTTTTGCAACCACCTCGCATTGGTGACTCATGTTGAGGTTGTGATCCAACCTAACTCCCAGATCCTACTCAGCAGTGCTGCCGCCAAGCCAGTTCTCCCCCCTCCCATTCTGTATTTGTGCATTTGGTTTTTCTTCCTAAGTATAGCACCTTACATGTGTCTTTGTTGAATTTCATTTTATTGTCTCTAGCTCAGTTCTCCAATTTATCAAGATCCCTCTGAATTTTAGCTCTCTCCTGCAAAGTATTGGCAATCTCCCTAGCTTTGTGTGATCTGCAAATTTGATCAGTATGCTCTCTATACCTACATCCAGGTCATTAGTAAAGATGTTAAACAATACCGGACCCAGTACAGATCCTTGTGGGACCTCACTTGAGACCTCCCTCCGATCTGACATCATTCCATTAACAGTTACTCTTTGTTTGGGGTTGTTTGATCAATTAGGTATCCACTTAATGGTAATTCTGTTGAGCCCACATTTCTACAGCTTACTTATCAGAAATGTCATGTAGGTCTGTGTCAAAAGCCTTGCTCAACTCCAGCTTTATTGTGTCCACCAAATTCCCCTATCCACCAAATCAGTTATCCTGTCAGAGAAGGAAATCAAGCTGGTTTGGCATGATTTGTTCTTGGTAAATACATGCTGTCTGCTAGTGATCACCCCATCATCCTGCAGATATTCACAAACAGAATGTTTTATACATTGCTCCAGTAGCTTTCTAAGAATCAGGCTTCACAGAACTAAAACCAACTAGTTCAATACCTTGCAGGTGTATGCCCTCAATTTGAGTGTCCTTGCCAAAGTAAAGCCTTCAACTTTTATTAAAATCAGGGGGAAATCCAGAAAACCTTCCAACCACATAACCAGATAGGAATAATACAGTATCAGGCATATCTGTGGTATCATTCTTTGCATAAGCTCTTAGATTTGCACACTTATAGCCTTCCTTGAAGACCTGGCAGCATGCCAAAGGAATCCAGTGGCCCAGGTTCCTCATTGTCCAGGATTGATGGTAGATATTCATGCTAATGCTCAGCATTCCATGTCCAAATCTAACTTCCTCACCCTCAAAATATTGGGGTGTACTTATCATATCCATCACCTCTTGCTCAAGTTGATTTGCAGTTATTGCTTTTATATTCCTGCGGTTACTGTTTACCGTTAGGCTTCAACTCCTGCTCTGAAGCAAGCTATTCCTACTTCCACAAAAGCCATGGGTAACTGTCAGGCCATTTATCTATTCAAGGGTCACAGGTGTATTTTATTTGACCATACTTATGCTAACTTGCTTTAGATAATGTCTTATAAGATACAGGTCTGTAGGTTCCTTGCATTACAGCTGAATATAATGAAGGCTAAGTTAGCCTTATGGGCTGCAGTATGGTCATCCCAAGTGCAAGGCTGGTATCTCCCCAGAATCCTTTTTTGGAGAAGGCTGATGCAAAGAAATCATATGCAATGCCCTTTACCGACCTCATTGCTCACTTTGTTCCCAGGTAGCCTACTGATTCACTCATAGGTTTCCTGATTCTGATAAAAACTAACAAGAAATTGTTCAAGTTTAAAAGGCTCTTGGCTATTTGTTCCTCACGTCCCCTCTTAACCTTCCATATTTTCATTATACACTTTATGTTCCTTTCTATTGGCCCCACTTGGGGGGCATTTCCATTTTCAGAAGAATACCTATTTGGCTCAAATAACCTCTCAACTCTTGCCAGTTGACACTAGTGGGATTTTTCTTGCCACCCTGACTCCTTTTTTCATGTAGGGGTATCATATTTTCCATGATTTAGTGTGTGCATAGGTATCCTCCATGCCGAGGGCAAGGATTCTAATGTTCTTCCCTCCGGCAGGAGGGTCTTTAGCTCAGATCTTCAAAGGTAATTAGGCACCCAACTCCTACTCAAGTCACTCCCTTTGAGGATCCGGGTCTTTTTTATTAGCTTCAACATTTCTTTTTTGACCACTCCCCACCCCCAAAAAGTTTAAGTCCCCCATTTTAGCATTTCAAATATCTCCACCCTTGGATACATTGAACGTAATTGTATTTAGGTTTGGAAGGGTTCAATTTTTACCAGTAAACGTCAATTTCACTGTACACATGCAAACCACTGAAAAATATGCCCATCAATAAGAATTGAAGTTTACAGATAGGCAAAGTAAGAAAAATGCTGCTTGAGCACTTATTAGTGGGTGTCATTCAATCATGGTTATCTGACCCACCTCCCCTGTAATTTCCTACAACTGTGAAAGCTTAAAATCAATAAATATAAACAAAATGCTTAAAAAGAAACATTGATATTATCCATCAAAATTATCAATATAAAAATCTCCCAAGCCTGACTATATTGTGTAGTGACTTCACCATGGTCACTCCTTGAACAACTTGTGTATTACTTCGGCCTATGTCGAGAATAGCCTTTCTCATGTGCTGTAGAATGAGATGGCCCAAGAAGTGATCATTTCAGATGTGGAGAAACAGGCTGATGCCTCTGTGCTGGCTGTCTCCCAGGTCCCCTGCATCATATACTGCTACTGTACAAGCAGAACATAGCCACAACTGGCAACATAAGGTCACAACATAAGTAGTGCTGGACACTGAACAACCGCACACGTCTGATCCTCAGTGAGGCACCAAAGGAGTCTGTGCTATTCCTTTAAAACACTGCAGCACAGCTGCTGTTTCTCCATTCTGAAGGGCTGCAGGTTCTCCATCATCTGCTGTTCTGAGGAGCTGTGAATCTACTGGTGGCCAGCTGGTGTTCTCAGCAATGATCTGGTGCTTTGAATGGAGAGAATAATACCACCTCCTCTCTCTTATGCACCGCTTTCCATCAGTGGCTCTTATAGCACTTTACACAGGCAGCCTGTATCATCACCCCCATTTTACACATGGGAAAACTGAGGCACAGGGAGGCAGCACGATTTACCCAAAGTCACCAAGCAGCCAATAGTAGAACCAAGGATGGATCTCAAGTCTCCTGAATAGAGCTGGTTGAAAAAAATTTGGCAAAGCAGTTTTCCTGTGGAAAACATCGTTTTAAATAAACTGATTTTTTTTTTAGATTGTATTGATTTCTACAAAATTTGCTTTAGAACAAAAACTGGAAATCAGTTTTGGAACAAAAAGGTTTGGTTTCAAAATGACTGTTCTGACATTTGTTTTCCCTTTTTTAAAATAAAGACATTGAAACCAAAGTGAAACATTTTGATTGACCTGAAATGAAATTTTGTTTTTCCAATTTTGTTTTTAAAATTTTGACTTCCCTCCCCACCCCCAATTTGCTGCATTTCCCCCCCAAAAAAATCTCAAAAAAATTTGTGGGATGGAAAAATCTGTTTTCCTACCAGCTCCATTCCTGAGTCCCAGTCCAGTGCACTACCCACTATTCACGACTCACTGCCTCTCTCAAATAAGTGAATGGATTAGGGAACACACTTGAGAATGGGATTATTTCAAGGAAAATGAGGCATCCATCTTTTTATCCCTTAAGAAAATGCACCACCCCATCTGTATGGAAATTACAGACCCAGTACCATTCTCTGTACTATTGAGTGTATCTGTCTAATGAGAACTGGTGATCTGTTGTATGCTGTGCTTCTCTGATCTTGCCTTTTCTAATTAAAAAACACAGATAAAAATTACAGTTTGAATTTAATATTTCTTTCACAATCTACCATCCGAGGAGAAGGAAGAAAGAACAAACTAGAGAAATTTGAAGACGCAATGGGTTCAAACTACAGCATTGCAGGTTTAGACCAAATCTCAGGAAAAACTTCCTAACTCCCTAAGAACAGTAGGGCAATGGAACAAACTGCCTAGGGAGGCTGAGGAAGCTCCTTCGCTGAAGGTTTTCTAAAGGAGGCTGGATAGCCATCTCTCTTGGATGGTTTAGACCCAACAAATCCTGCATCTTAGCAGGGGGTTAGGCTAGATGACCCTTGTAGTCTCTTCTAGGCCTATGGTTCTGTGACCTCCCTGTGATAGACGTTAGCCAGGTCTCTTAATGTACTTGTGGAGGGTTTGATACCAGAGTGATGGGTGCAGTAGCAGAACGTGAGAAAACTAAAGTAGAACATGTCCCAGTGGCCATCCTTCATATTCCACTACTCCTCCTTTCTACAAAAAAATTCAAAAAACATGGAGTGCTTGAGGATTCACTGTACATCTATGCCTAGATTACATCCCCCTGCTTAATGTAAGGAGAAAAACCCAAATCCAATACTTCATATAATCCACCAGGGGAAAAAAAACCCAACAACTAATAGCAATATTTAATTTCTCACTGTAAGATTTCTTCTGACTAATGTGGCCTTCCTTTGCAAACTCGAGGTTTTGAGGTGCTCAAACTCTCTAGGAGGAATGCCACATTTTAAAGAGAATATTTTTGAAGCATTATCAGTGGGCAAGATTAGTGCCCATGAAAGCCAAGGGCTCATAGCAGTGAACTGAACTTGGACTGTCCCCTTGCAGCTCTGCCAATTCACATTCAACCTGTCCTGCCTCACCCCTACAATCCCCACTACAAGCTCTCACATTTCTGTGGCTGCACCTCACTTCTGACCAGCCACGAGCCCCTACTAATGAAGTCTGAGCCTCAAATTGCCAAGTGTGCTGTGGTTTTGTTATTCATCAGAGAGTCACTCAACTGTGTTGACCAGTACATGCTGGGCTAATTTATCTATCATCCACACCACATCTATTAATAGGCATAAAGAACACAATATCAATATAACATTGTATCGTGTGTGTATATAGATATTTCTAGCAGTAATGTGGCCTGAATTTATATCATCCTGTTCTACTTATGCCCAGTATCCCATAATGCTTTGGAAAGCTGACATCAGCTTTGGCATTAGCAAATAGAAAACTTGTCAAAGGCAAAATACACTTAGTGTTCTTCCCTGGCACAAGCAGGGGAAGCACTGTCATGGACCAGAACCTGGGATGCTGGTGTCCAAAACAAAGCTAGGGAGGATACAGACCAACATATTGAGGAACTAGTGCAAACTGATGGGCTGGATTTTAGTGACATGTACAGAGTTTTGTAATTTGTGAAATCATCCTATGAAGACCCCTCGCTGAAATGCATCACTCTGGAAACAGCTTCTGTGTAAAGTGAGTTTAACAAAGCTGCACTAGACGGCATCCCAGAAAGTTCCCCACACTACTCTATTATTAGCTTAGCAATAAACTTGACTGATATTGATTATTTGGTCTCTTGAGTGGATTTCATAATGAACCAAAGTGTGGTCAAGCAATTGACTGTACAGTTCACCAATAACTACTACACATTACACTTGTGGCTTTGGTCACTATTTAAATGCAGGTTAGTAGCTAATGGTTAGGGCATGAGCCTTGGAAGAGCTGGTTTGAGTCCCTGCTTCACCTCAGATGTCCTGTGTGACCTTGGTAAGTCATTTAGCCTGTGCCTCTGTTTCCCCTCTATTCAGTGAAGAATAATAGCCTTGCCCTGTCCCTGAGGGGTGTTGTGAGGATAAATACAATAGAGATTGTAGCATCTGGGCACCTTACAGTGACAGGGGCTGTGTAAGTAAGTATCACAGATAAGTCATAAGTCAACAAGAACTACAGCCCTGAAGAAGAGCTCTCTAGAGCTCAAAAGCTTGTCTCTTTCACCAAGAGAAGTCAGTCGAATGAGACGTATTACCTCGCCCACCTTGTCTCCCCCAAGAGATACTGTTAGCTTTAAAACAAACCTAACCCAGATTCCATATTGACAGCACAGTGTACACTTAAATGAACAGTCACAGGGTCTCCATCTTGGAGCACCCCGTCCTGGCTGGGGGCAGCATCATAGACACTCTATCTGCAGTTTCCCCTTCCCAGGGCTCCTCAGGAATACTTCCCCCAATACTCTCTCAGGAGAACTCATTAACAGACACCTCAGCTCACAAAATCAAGCCCAATACCACAACTCAGGAGGTTCTGGCTATGCCACCGTCTGTGATTCCAGGTTGGTCATCAGTGTCAATCTTCCTTCAGGCTGAGGGTGCTCAGATTCACCCACTCAGTACACTCCTAGAGTTCAAAGGACCCAAACAACATCCATGCACACTGGCCTTGTTCGAAGTACCACAGCCCTAGTTCCTTGCCCTGTCTTCAGAACAGCAGCACTCCCCTGCAATCTTTTCACTGCTCCAGGGACTACTACAGAGACTGGCCCTTCCCATAGCTTCTGTCCACCAATGATCCCCGCCCTCCAGGCACAGCCAGGTGGGTTAACTGGCCGCTTTCACCACCCAAGTGGGGTAAACACCCCACCACAAACCTTAAACGGTAACGCATTGATGGAGCCCAGTTGTACCCACAGTGGGGAACATGGACCTCAGTGGGGCTACACCTACCGCAAATACTCCCCAGCATGACTGCAGAGGAAACACTCTTGCCTGATCCAGCAAAGCCCTTGCTTCACTGGAAAGCGGTGAGCAGTCCCATTGACTTCAGTGCTGAAAGATCAGCAGGTTTCCTGGCGGGGGTCCCAGGAGAAGACTAACTTGCTTACTGGTCGTCTCATGGACACATTCAGGGATTAATTCAGAGATAAATTTGTAACTGCCAAGATTTCTGACTAGGCAAGCCTGGCTTTTCCTGCTGCCTCTGAACATTGATCGCTCTAAGGTTCACCGTTAAGAAGAAAGCTGAACCCTGCTTCAAATTCCTGCTACCCCACAGGCCCCTGGGACAGAACTGGCTGTCACCCTCATTTGGGTGGGGTGGGAGGGGGGGCAGCTGTTATCAGCACTGAGGGAAACTGACCTGACAAAATCACTATTGTATTTCTAGGGTGGAAGACACACATGTGTTTCAATAGTAACCAGATTATTAGCGAGCTAATGGCTCTCTCTGATGGGATGGTTGGATTAACTGATAGTGATTTAATTGGTGTTGCAAATTGCTAATTAAGCCTGTGAAGAGGACCAAAGGAAAAAAATCCATTTAGTTAAAGAGATGGGGTGATAGATGGAGCGTATTCAAGTCATTCGCATACAGTGATTTTTTTTTTATTCTTGATTGTTTATTTTAACCACAGATAACAAAGATAAAAAGAAGAGTATCTAAGCTGGAGTAAAGAGCTAATATCAGATTTTACAACACAGTAAGACAGACCAAACTTCTTCATTATTAAAGGGAACATAACAAAGGCAAATGTAGACATTTTTAGAAGCCTACTGCACCACTTGTATTCTAATGGTTTTATGGTGGCACATGAGGTCTTAGGTATATAAGGACAGCCCTCACCACATAAAAACTGCAACCCTTTCTACTAATCACTAAATCCATGGTTTTATTCCTGTGAATGCTTTGACCAAAACATGAAGTCCATACTCCCTGTGCACCACATTGGTAAAACTCCTGTTAGGCCAAATCCTGACTCCTTACAGCTCTCACACGCACCAATGGGAGTTTCTGGTGCTCCACAACTGTTCAGCATGAGGGCCTAGAGTACATCAAACAAGAGGGAGAGCTCATCAGTCCTGATGGCTGTTTTCTTGTGTCTCAGTGGGTATTTCTGTACTTCAATAAAAAACTCAGTGGCACCAAGTCTCTGAGCCCGAGTCAGCTGGCTCAGGCTGTAGGGCTAAAAATTGAAGTGTAGACATTCGGGCCCAGGCTGGAACCCAGGTCTCAGACCCCATGATCCAGCCCAAGCATCTGCACTGCAGTTTTATAGCCCCACGAGCCTGAGTTGGCTGATCTGGGCCAGGTGTGGGTCTTTTATCACAGTGTAGACATACCCAGCATTCCTGGGTGATGCAATGCCGTCTTGTGGTGAGGGGGTGCAGAGGGCAAGGACAAAAGATGTGTCACCAACAGAGTTCTTGTCTCCCAATCAGCCCACAAAGAGCCAAGCAAAGGTAGGTGGGTGGAGCTGTGCAGAGCACATCCATGGAGCTGCCAGCTCCATTCCTATAAATGCCAACATGTAGGCCTGACCTGAATGGGCACTTGGTATAGAGGTAAAACAAAGAACTATAGAATCTGGGGATTCTTACTCAGAACACTCCCATACCTTTGAAGGCCAGAATGGACCATTGTGTTAGTCTACTCTGACCTCCTGCATAACACAGGTTGGAGAAATTCACTAGTGATCCTGCACCAAGCCCATAGCTTCTAGTTTAGCTGAAGCTTATCTTTTAGCAAGACACCCAAACTTCATTTAAATTCTCCAAGCAATGGAGAACCCACCACATTCCTTAGCCAGTTGCTCCAGTGGTTGACTGCCCTGTTATCCCTGAAATACCCAATGCAATTGCAGGCATTTTAGAAACTGTGAAGACATTTCCAAGAAAGAGGTTTAAGATGGCAAGCTGCAGGGGATTGGTTAACAAAACTTAGCTGCACTGCCTGCTCCTGCAGTGAGCTAGTGACTGGCCCCTGGAGACTGGGATTTGTTTTCTCCCTTCTCTCTCACTTTGTTTTGATGTGAAATTGATACAAATGCAAATAGAGCCAAACCAGTCACACGCTCCGGGGGGAGGAAGGGCGCTCACGCTTTGTTAGGGTTTTTTGCCTTCAAGTGAAACTGCATGGTGAGCGCGCTGTGAAGCCTTTCCAACAATTCCAGCATTCACAGTTAATGAGCTGTGGGGCTAGTTCAAAAGAAGAACTTTTTGTTTTGAAGGACCCAAGAGAAAGAGGTGCGTGGGTATGCCTGCCTGGATCCAGTGGCAGGATTGTGGCCCTGGTGAGCACATACCGCCAGACACTGGCTAGTTGTTTGTACTGTAGCACCTCAGAGCCTGAGGTATGGACCCGGAACCTATTGAGCTAAGCAGTGTACAAATACAGAACATGAAGATGGTCCCTGCCCTAAAGGGCCTATAAGCTAAGATTCTGCCCTATTCGGTTCACTGGGGAAGGGGGAAGAGTGTAGTAGCTTCTTCTATGCTCAGGCAATTGTTGCAGTTACAAAGGATGTGGACTTAGACCTCGCTGAGGCATGACAGTTCATGGCCTCAAGGAGGCACAGTTGGTCATCTTGTGGGTTAGGCCCAACATTTCAGTCCTGAATGGCCATCAGGCTGCTGTTACATTTTGGGAAAGCAGAAAGCAACACAACTGAGGATGCTATGCCCAGCTCCATCCGCACACAAAGGATGGCACTGGCATCCTCCTTTCGGCCAATACTATGCTCGAGCAAACCTCCCTAGTTGCCAGTAAAAGATAATTAATTTGTGCTGGACATTTCTAAATTGAAGAGGAGAATGAACACTATTACAGTAAATATAATTGTACCTCAGAGGTCCCCAAGTGTGAGACACACACCCCTGGGGGGAGTGGAGGAATGTCCACACGTGGCTCCACACGTGGCCCTGGCCCCAGCCTGATCGTGGCTCCACTTCTGGCCCAAGATCCAGCTCCATCTGCAGCCCGAGGCTTGGCCCCCTTATCCCAGTCTGCGCCCCCTCCTCCCTGGAGCCGCAGCCCTGCTGCTGGCCCCGGCTGGATGCAGACAGGGGTAAGGAGGGGCATGACCCTCAAGCGTTTGGGGACCGCTGTCATAACTCATGCTGACAGCATATAGCTCTTTGTCTGCCCCCCCCCCCCGCCAGTGGCTAATCCATGCACAGGCATTCATGAGTCGGTTATTGCAGTTCAGCTAATCATTGTGGCCTTTTTATTCAAACAGAGGCAGCTCTTGGTTTCCTATCCAGAGGTGCAGTGGGTTGGCTCTCACAAATGACTCAGATGGGTGGTGTTTGTTAAATTATTTTGAATACTGGAAGGACTTACAAACCTGAAAGTGGTCACTCTCTCGCCATACAACCATTCAAGAACCAGTCTAAATTAATGTTAAAAAATTCCCCTCTCCCCAGAGCTTGAAGTCAAAGATGAGGAGCTCTGTCATCAGCTTAGCCTTCAACCTACACAACTATTGTCACATTCACTTCCATTGAATTTGTTGTAAGGTGCCTTGGGATGCTTGTATGAGCAGGAGCCTTGGAAATGACAGTTGAGGGATAAAAAGCGCAGTAGGTGACTCTGTCAAGGGTGAGAATCAGTGGACAATTGCTCTCCCGAGAGCTATGTGTGTGGGAAGTGATCTTCCCTTTCTCATGCAGTCGGGGGAGAAGGGTGGTTGGAGATGTTCCATGAATCGATTGCTCCCCTTGGATTTGTGTGCAGAGGGGCATGCACCTGTAGATCTCGTACCCCACCCCACAGCTGTGCTTGGAATCTCCCAAGATATTAATGCAGCCAGGGAACATTAAGAAATGTGGCCCTTGCAAATTACAGCATCTTAATTGAATCACTGCAAATTGCAACAGTGCAGTTCCCTAAGGTAGAAAAGGCCTCTGTGTCTCCACGCTCCTTCAAAACACTTCCCAGGCAGCACCAGCATCCCACTAGCAGTTTCCAATGGAAGATCAGCCCGAAGGACTGCAGAGCAAAGGTGCACACAGTTGATTCAGCTCTGAAGGAGTCAAGGGTCCAGCTGTTGCCTGTGTCAATCTCTAATTGCAGCCAGGTCTCCGGGAGGCCAGGGGATTGCCTGGATAAGAGTTGATTGCAGCACACTGTATGGATAAGCTTTCCTTTTGAACTTTTGACAACTTTGTGAGGTCTTTTACAGAGAGAGGTAAGCAAAAGACACAAAATAAAAGGGAATTTTAGAAAACGTCAATTCTTTTTTATTGTGAAACAATGAAAGGAAATTAGTAATCCTCTCTAACACCGACAGATAAACCCCTGGCCACACTTGAAAGGGGGAGTCAATAACTCAGGGAGGTTGGAAGCTCCACAAACCCTATAGGACGTGCTCCAATTTGCCTTAGATATGTGCCTTTGTAGAAGGAGCCCGGCCAGATGCTCCCTATAGAAGGGGTTTAGTTTGGGTAGGTGGTGGGGAGCAGGGGTGCGGTTTTGAAGGGGTGTATTAATATTTCAATGGTGTTAAGAGGGAGAAACCAACACGAATGATTAGAGCAAACAATGCAGGCAAGTGGCGCGTTAAGTTCACCCTCACAGGCTTTGCCTGCACAAGGAATTGTGGTCAGGTCTAGTTCAGGCTGAGCTAGGTTAGAACTCAACCAGTTAGACTGAGCTATGAGGTGTTATCATGCATCTGTGCGAGGAGAAAGCTAAGCCAAACCCTTTTCCCTAGTCACAGCATCATCAGAGCGAGGTAGATTTGGCTGAGGCTAATGGCTCAGAGGTCTATATCGCTGCAGGAAAAGCTCAGGGAAGAAGTAGGGATGCAGAGGGGCACAGTTCCTTCCCTACCTCTTTTCATTTTGATTTGGGACCAAGTTATTTCAGCCCTTTATCCAGCCAGCCAGCCAGCTACTCTGCTGTTGAATAGGGGCAGAACTGCTTTCTGCCCCTCTACACCCACTTGCCCATGGGTATCTGGAGAGCTGCTCCTGCCCCCATGGCTGGCACCATTATCTGAGCAAAGAAGAGTGGGGAGGAGGGCTTTCTCCCCTGCACAGCTGGGTAGGGGCTGGGACAAGCTACCAAAGAGTCATCCAGGCTGGTCCCTACCTGTCACAGCCGTGCTGTTCCGCTGCTAGGTCTCTCCTGGGTAGAACTTCTCCTCACCCCACACTAGGGACATGCTCAGAACAGACAGTGGATTCAATTCAGCTTTCAATTTACAAGGCAGCATTCACCTGCCAATGGGAGCGCAGGACTCAGCTTCAGGAAGAAAGCACCCTGCTATCTTCCCTTTTGACTTATGTTCTGCTCTGTCGTTGGGTTAACAGGCCAACCACACCGTGACTTCCCATGTGAGATGTATTAATGGATCCATTTTCCTTTGGGAAGCATGTTGTGTGCCATGCTCAAAGGCAGCCAGAACAGATGGGGACACTCCCTCTGCCACAAGGATTGTTTTCAGGGGACTGTTTCCCCTACAAGAGGGACATGTGTGTCATCTATCTGAGCATCTTTCACAAAATGAGTCATGTTCTGCTCCGTCAAAAATATGCTTTAGTCCCACCCCATGTCTACATCCATCAGGAACTGGGAGGAGATCACAAAACTCATTGCATCTGGGAGCTAAGCTCCATGAAAACATGAGCTGGCAGGCTAAGAGATCACCTTGGTACATCACCTAGCAAATCAGGAAATATTTGGTATCATATAGGATCATGCTCCCCTTACAATAAATTAACACAGATTGAACTGGGAATGACTTGATCCCATCCAGTTCTGTGCAAAAGCTGGTTATTTCCCTGTCAATGTAGTTTGGATTTAGCCATATCTGGTGGGAGGTTCTGATATCAGATCTTCAAGTTGGACCATGTAAATTGGATAATGCTCTAATCACGTATGAGTGGAAAATAAGGCTGCACATATCTCTTCTGTTGAGCTATGTACAATCCTATTTACTTACTAAATTGCCTTTATATTTTCATTTCAGGTAAAAGAATTAACCTTGCTGTTTTGCTTAAAAAAGCAGTGATCATGAAGAAACCTGTATAATTTGTCACCTTCCAAGCCTCTTCCTTACCCACAGACAGTTATGGAATTGTTGGACAAAAAAGCACCTGAACCGAGGGCCTCATTAATACACCCACACCTCAAACCTTTACTTTTATACACAAGAATTGAACTCAAGTTTTAAAGTCTGTAGGGAAAATATTGCCTCAAAGCTGATAAACAATGGAATAATTAGAAAATACAAGGTTGCATTGCAACATGAGCAGCATAACACACTTGTGATTTCTTTCACTAAGAAAACAGAGTCACATGTTCTTGGGGCTCAGTAGGCATTGTCTGGAGTTAATGGTTAGGGTTACAGAGCAGCGCCGAAGATACGGAATTATTAGTCAATGAAACATCTGCTGAGAGAGTTAAGAAAAGAATACAGTGCTCTAGGCATTTGGATTAGTGGTGAGGGTGAGCGGTTGAGTTGCATGTGAAAGTGAGGAATAAATATACTCAATTGTTTTCTAATCTTCACATGAAAAGAACTCCCTCCCTGGCCCATCCTTGTCCTTGTCAAATAGCCCTCCATCTGAACACGAATGGGACAAAGCTGCTGTCCTCCAAATTAAAGCCTGGAAGGGATGGAGTCAATTGATTTTTCTAGGAGTGCTCCTGAAAAGCAGCCTGGAGATATACGGAGCATGTCCTTCACAGAACAACAGCTTTATTGTGCCATTCCTTTACAGCTCTCAGCGGGGGGAGGAGAGAGCAGAGTGCTGTCGTGAAAGGCACATGGCTGCTCCTGGGGAAAAAAGCTACTCTCCCCATCCCTGCTTCCTTAAAGAACAGTCAGAGGGAGGGGTGTGGGCCCAAGAAGGGAGAAAGGCTTCATCTTCCCAGGTTTTTAGCTTTGCCTCTAATGAAGCTGGCAGGATGTTGCCCAGAGCAGAAGTTGTTGTATGGGTGACTGGAGGAAGTGACAGAGTGGAAGAAGGTGGTGGTCCCTTCAAGACACTAAATATTAGGCTGGGGTATGGCTCAGCTGGTCCTTCTGAACAGCTCTGGAAAGCCAGGCCTTCCCATTTTCCATCCCTACCCCTTGGCAGAGTCCAGCTGGCAGGATAAAAAGCCTTCCAGAAATTCAAAGCTTCTTTACATGGTTCCAGGCCAATGCCGTACCCTTCAGATCCAAAATCCTCAGTCATGAAAGGTGGTTAGCTGCAGCCTTAGCTGTAACATGAGCAGATTCCCAGGCAAGCAATAGCACTCAGCACTCTCCCCACCCCATCATTGTGCCATGCAGCAATACAGGACACAAAGTAGGGACAGACAGACACTGAGAATACACCTTGTGCCACAAGAGGTGTACACAGGGAAACAGCAGTACAAAAACCAGTAGCAGGGTCGGACTCACCTACCCTATGCTTGGCACTGGCTATTGGAGACAGAAACCCCACTGCTGCTGATGCCATATTCACTTACAATGCCGGTGAAGTGAACATGGTATATCAAGGGTGCTCTAGAGCCTGGCTCTGGCTGCACCACTCTGACCTTTGGGCCAGTGGGACATGGACTGAGAGCCCATTGCAGGTATTGGGTTCATACAGGGACCAGCTGAAACAGAGGAATTCTTGTGAGTCCTAAGCAGGAAAGGAGAGTTGTTCCAAGTAACTCTGCAATTCCAACTCCCAGTGGGAACCCAGGGAGTTTTATAGAGGGACTTTGTGAGGAAGGGAAGTCCTGCCTCTGTCTCTTTGGGTGACTGAGGCCTGGTCTACACTACAAGGTTGGGTCAAATTTTGCCGCGTTAGGTCGATTTTATAATGAATGCATCTACACAACCAACCCCATTCCGCCGACCTAAAGGGCTCTTATAATTGACTGCTGTACTCCTCCCCATTGAGGGGAGTAGCACTAAAATCGACCTTCTTGGGTCAAATTTGGGGTAGTGTAGATGCAGTGGTGTGCAATTTGACAGAATTGGCCTCCGGCAGTTATCCCAGAGTGCTCCAATGTGATTGCTCTGGACCAGTGATGAGCTTTCAAAATATTAACAACTGGTTCCCTCCTCACCCCATGAGGGGGTTGTGCCCCCCCCCGCCCCTGAGCCTTCTACCCCCCCCCCCCCCCGGGACTCGTGCCCCATCCAACCCCCACGTTCCTTGATGTCCCCCCTCCCGGGACCCCTTCCCCATCCACCCCCCTCCCCTGTCCCCTGACTGCCCCCAGAACTGGGCAGGAGGGTCTCGTGGGCCACCATAGTGGGTGCCCACCCTGCCCTGCCCCTAAGAGCCAGAGGGACCTGCCAGGAGGGGAGGTGGGGAGACCCAGCAGTGCTTACCTGGGGCAGCTCCCAGGAAACATCCGGCAGGTCCCTCTGGCTCCTAGGGGTGGGGTAGCATAGTTAGGGAGGGAGCAGGGGGAGCGGCCACTCCCCCATTGATCACATCAAAAGTGGCTCCTTAGGCACTGACTCCGTGGGTGCTCTGGGGCTGGAGTACCCACCGGGAGAATTTGGTGGGTGCAGAGCCCCCACCAGCAGCTCTCCACCCGGCCCCAGCTCACCTCCGCTCCACCTCCTCCCCTGAATGTGCCACCCCGCTCTGCTTCTTTGCCCCCCTCCCGGCTTCCCACGAATCAGCTGTTTGCGCAGGAAGCCAGGGAGGGCTAAGAAGAAGGTGGAAGCTTTGTGCTCAGGCCCAGGGAGGTGGAGGTGGAGGCAAGCTGGGAAAGGGAGCGGTTCCCCTGAGTGCCCCCCAGGTTATCTGCTGCGGCGCGGGCAGCCCTTCTTGCACCCCCCTGCCCCAGCTTGCCTCCACTCCACCTCCTTGGGCCTGAGCGCGAAACCGCCACTTGCTTCTCAGCCCTTTGCCTCAATCTCCCACTCCTCCATAAACATCTCCCCCTTACTCTCACAGATATTATGGAGCACACAGCAAGCAGCAATAACAATGGGATATTGCTTTTGCTGAGGTCTAACCTACTCAGCAAACTGCACCAGCGCCCCTTTAAACATCCAAAGGCACATTCTACCACCATTCTGCACTTGCTCAGCCTATAGCTGAACTGCTCCTTACTGCTGTCCAGGCTGCTTGTGTATAGCTTCATGAGCCATGGGAGCAAGGGGTAGACTGGGTCCTCAAGGAAAACTATAGGCATTTCAACATCCCCAATGGTAATTTTCTGGTGTGGGAAGAAAGTCCCTTCTTGCAGCTTTCCGAACAGCCCAGAGTTCCTAAAGATGCAAGTGTCATGCACCTTTTCTGACCATCTCATGTTGATGGCGATAAACTGACCCTTGTGATCCACCAGTGCTTGCAACACCATTGAGAATTACCCCTTGCAGTTTATGTACTGTTTGGCAAGGTGGGCTGGTGCCAAGATAGGGATATGCATTCCGATTATTGCCCCACCACAGTTGGGGAACCCCATTGCAGCAAAGCCATCCACTATCACCTGCACATTTCCCAGAGTCACTACCCTTCTTAGCAGAAGGGTATTGATTGCCCCAGCTACTTGGATCACAGCAGCCCCCATGGTAGTTTTGCCCACTCTGAATTGATTCCTGACTGACCGGTAGCAGTCAGGTGTTGCAAATTTCCACAGGGCTATCAACACTCGCTTCTCAACTGTGAGGCAGCTCTCATCTTGGTAATCCTGCACTTCAGAGTGGGGGAAAGCAACTCACAAAGTTCAAGGAAAGTGGCCTTATGCATGAGAAAGTTTCTCAGCCACTGGAAATCATCCCATACCTGCAACACTATGCGGTCCCACCAGTCTGTGCTTGTTTGCCGTGCCCAGAATCAGCATTCCACCGTACCAACATGCCCCAATGATGCCATGATATCCCAATTGCCACATCCTGTGCTTTCAGAAACGTGTGTGTCTGTGTCCTCCTCACAATCTTCCTCGGGCTGGCGGCTCCTAGCCAGGCTCTGCACACACTGC
Organism: Eretmochelys imbricata; assembly: GCF_965152235.1. Lineage (NCBI taxonomy): Eukaryota > Metazoa > Chordata > Testudines > Cheloniidae > Eretmochelys > Eretmochelys imbricata. The sequence goes on along the minus strand of NC_135580.1, from coordinate 51,953,665 downwards.
AGGATAAAGCGCTAGGTGTTTACAATGCTCACAAAAGCAGTGCGCAGCTGAGTGGGCTCCATGCTTGCCGTGCTATGGCGTCTGCATGGATAACCCAGGAAAAAAGGTGCGAAACAATTGTCTGCCGTTGCTTTCAAGGAAAGAGGGATGAGGGAGGGGAGACTGATGACATGTACCCAAAACCACCTGCAACAATGTTTTTGCCCCATCAGGCATTGGGAGCTTAACCCAGAATTTCAATGGGACTGAGGGATAGCTACCCACAGTGCACCACTCCGTGAGTCGATGTTAGCCAAGGTTTCGAGGACGCACTCCGCGGACCTAATGCGCTTAGTGGGGACATGCACGATAGACTATATAAAATCGCTTACTAAAGATTGACTTCTATAAAATTGACCTAATTTCGTAGTGTAGACATGCCCTGACAGGCCATCCAGCTCTCTTTCCCTCACTCCTGGCTCTACAAGAGCTTTGCCCCATCCCACTATTACTACTAAATATTTATATTACTGTAATACAAGGAGCATCAACTGACGTGCTGTACATATACATCATGAAAGAGAATCCCTGACCCAGAGAACTTACAGTCTAAATAGGCAAGACAGACAAACAGTGGGAAGGGAAACAAAGATATGAAGTGAATTGCCTAACGTTCCACAGCCAGTCAGTAGCAGAGCCAGGAAGAGAACCCAGGATTCTTGTTTCCTAGTCTAGTACCCAAATCACTAGACCATGCTGCCTCTCAGCTTAGTATTTTTTTCATATAATTTCAAAGAAAAACTGTCCCTGTACATTTGTTTCAGATCAGCATTCTGAAGACTCAGCGGATCTGACCCACTATTTAGTATGAACAGTCTCCCAACATTTACATGCAAAATCATTTGTAGTATTGCAACGTGACTGGCAGATTCTAACTTTTCAGTATAAAACCTGCTTTTAAAGGCAGTTTTCTCTCTGTGTGAATTAAAGAAAAGAGAGTTTAAAAACCTTGGAAAGACAAGTTGTATGACATTTGCCCAGTCAGCAGGGTGGACCTTCAGATCCCCATCACCATTTGTGCCGTCACTACTAGAGTCATTTTTAGCCTAGGTTGCACATTAGGAAAAAAATTCTGTCAGGGTAGTTAAGCCCTGGAAAAAAATACCTAGGCAGGGTGGCTGAATGGCGGGTCTGCCCACAGTTCTTCCAGCTCTGCCTGAGCTGACCTTATGTCACCCCTCTGTTAAGGAATTTGTAAGAAGGTGGATAGCATGTAATATTAGGTTACCTTATAGGGAAGAGAGAGAGGATTTGGTCAGTAATAACAGCTATGAAGTGCATGGAAATGCAAACAGCAGGGGTGAGATTTGAACCCACATATGTACAACTCTCAGCTCAACTTTCCCCAAAATTCAGGGTATTTACTGAAACCCTCCCTCTGACTCAGCTCAGTGGTGCATCAGAACAGGTAGCCTGATTCACCAACGTGGGATGCTTTGCATAATCTGGCTCACTTGTGAGATCTGGTCTACTGCTCTTTCCACACCCCTAGTTGGATTTGCAGATGTCACCAACATCCACTATGCTCTCCGGGCATATATGCACACACGCGTCAACATGCACAGATATGGACGTGTGCATGCATGCAGACACACTTCAGTTCAGCAGCAACGGTCCTTCAAAAAAACAGCACTCAGTCTAGTCCTGTGCAGTCAAAAACATTCCCTTGAACAATCCCCGGTTTATTCACCTGTGCCTGTACACTCATACATAATGTTTTAAGGTTTTAGTACCGTTATACAAGGCACTGGTGAGACCTCACCTGGAATACTGTGTGCAGTTCTGGTCTCCCATGTTTAAGAAGGATGAATTCAAACTGGAACAGGTACAGAGAAGGGCTGCTAGGATGATCCGAGGAATGGAAAACCTGTCTTCTGAAAGGAGACTCAGGGAGCTTGGCTTGTTAAGCCTAACTAAAAGAAGGTTGAGGGGAGATGTGATTGCTCTCTATAAATATATCAGAGGTATAAATACTGGAGAGGGAGAGGAATTATTTAAACTCAGTACCAATGTGGACACAAGAACAAATGGATATAAACTGGCCACTAGGAAATTTAGATTAGAAATTAGACAAAGGTTTCTAACCATCAGAGGAGTGAAGTTTTGGAATAGCCTTCCAAGGGAAGCAGTGGGGGCAAAAGATCTATCTGGCTTTAAGATTAAACTCGATACGTTTATGGAGGAGATGGTATGATGGGATAACATGGTTTTGGTAATTAAATATTCATGGTAAATAGGCCCAATGGCCTGTGATGGGTTATTAGATGGGGTAAGATCTGAGTTACCCAGGAAAGAATTTTCTGTAGTATCTGGCTGATGAATCTTGCCCATATGCTCAAGGTTTAGCTGATCGCCATATTTGGGGTCAGGAAGGAATTCTCCTCCAGGGCAGATTGGAAGGCCCTGGAGGTTTTTTGCCTTCCTCTGTAGCATGGGGCACGGGTCACTTGCTGGAGGATTCTCTGCTCCTTGAAGTCTTTAAACTACGATTTGAGGACTTCAATAGCACAGATATAGGTGTGAGGTGTTTTTTTTTTTTGTAGGAGTGGTGGGTGAAATTCTGTGGCCTGCGTTGTGCAGGAGGTCAGACTAGATGATCATAATGGTCCCTTCTGACCTAAATATCTATGAATCTATGAATCTAATGTAGTTACAGTCACTCATGAAAATACCGTATCAGAAACATAGAATCATAGAATATCAGGGTTGGAAGGGACCTCAGGAGGTCATCTAGTCCAACCCCCTGCTCAAAGCAGGACCAATCCCCAACTAAATCATCCCAGCAGGGCTTTCTCAAGCCTCACCTTAAAAAACTTCTAAGGAAGGAGATTCCACCACCTCCCTAGGTAACGCATTCCAGTGTTTCACCACCCTCCTAGTGAAAAAGTTTTTCCTAATATCCAACCTAAACCTCCACCACTGCAACTTGAGACCATTACTCCTCATTCTGTCATCAGCTACCACTGAGAACAGTCTAGATCCATCCTCTTTGGAACCCCCTTTCAGGTAGTTGAAAGCAGCTATCAAATCCCCCCTCATTCTTCTCTTCCGAAGACTAAACAATCCCAGTTCTCTCAGCCTCTCCTCATAATCATGTGTTCCAGTCCCCTAATCTTTTTTGTTGCCCTCTGCAGGACTCTTTCCAATTTTTCCACATCCTTCTTGTAGTGTGGGGCCCAAAACTGGACACAGTACTCCAGATGAGGCCTCACCAATGTTAAATAAAGGGGAACAATCACGTCCCTCAATCTGCTGGCAATGCCCCTACATATACATCCCAAAATGCCATTGGCCTTCTTGGCAACAAGGGCACACTGTTGACTCATATCCAGCTTCTCGTCCATTGTATCCCCTTGGTCCTTTTCTGGAGAACTGCTGCCTAGCCACTTGGTCCCTAGTATGTAGCGGTGCATGGGATTCTTCCATCCTAAGTGCAGGTCTCTGCACTTGTCCTTGTTGAACCTCATCAGATTTCTTTTGGCCCGATCCTCTAATTTGTCTAGGGCCCTCTGTAGCCTATCCCTTCCCTCCAGCGTATCTACCTCTCCTCCCAGTTTAGTGTCATCTGCAAACTTGCTGAGGGTGCAATCCACACCATCCTCCAGATCATTTATGAAGATATTGAACAAAACCGGCCCCAGGATCGACCCTTGGGGCACTCCACTTGATACCGGCTGCCAACTAGACATGGAGCCATTGATCACTACTCGTTGAGCCCAACAATCTAGTCAACTTTCTATCCACCTTGTAGTCCATTCATCCAGCCCATACTTCTTTAACTTACTGGAAAGAATACTTTGGGAGACCATGTCAAAATCTTTGCTAAAGTCAAGGAACAACACGTCCACTGCTTTCGCCTCATCCACAGAGCCAGTTATCTCATCATAGAAGGCAATTAGATTAGTCAGGCATGACTTGCCCTTGGTGAATCCATGCTGACTGTTCCTGATCATTTTCCTCTCCTCTAAGTGCTTCAGAATTGATTCCTTGAGGACCTGTTCCATGATTTTTCCAGGGACTGAGGTGAGGCTGACTGGCCTGTAGTTCCCAGGATCCTCCTTCTTCCATTTTAAAAAGATGGGCACTACATTAGCCTTTTTCCAGTCGTCTGGGACTTCCCCCGATCGCCACGAGTTTTCGAAGATAATGGCCAATGGCTCTGCAATCACATCCGCCAACTCCTTTAGTACTCTCGGATGCAGCGCAACTGGCCCCATTGATTTGTGCTTGTCCAGCTTTTCTAAATAGTCCCGAACCACTTCTTTCTCCACAGAGGGCTGGTCACCTCCTCTCCATGCTGTGCTGCCCAGTGCAGCAGTCTGAGAGCTGACCTTGTTCGTGAAGACAGAGGCAAAAAAACCCAAACCATTAGAGTGGAACTCAGGTTACAAGGGCTCTTGGATGGAGTTTCTTTATTATTCCATTGTTACAGATTGGTTGGTTTTCTATCCTTCAAGGTTAAATCATTTCTGTTTGAAACGCTCATCTGCATTCTACACTGCAGTGTGTGCTGTCTATGCTAATGGGCCCCGTTGATCTTGGAAATGCTGTCCATCCACCTGGAGGAGTTTTGGAGCCTACATCCTCCCTGCTTGCCTGTGCACTCTGCTCCATCCTGCCAGTTATGGCCAGCCTGCTCTATACTTTGATTTTAATTCCCTGCCGAAAGCACAGACCTAATGTACCTCAGTTGCTGGGTGGTAAAAGGGGCAAGAGAATACGTCAGTAGCACAGACTGATTTCTCTTTCTTTCTAATATTAGTTCCTGTGACCCACGAAAAGATGTTCCCATCAGCATGGAGGAGGGGACCTTGCTTTCTTTGCTCTTTCCACACACTGTTCTAGCAACCCATCCGGGGAGAGGCAATCACTTTCTATTACTGGGATGTTGTTAGGAGCAAGCGTTGAGCTGCTGATGGAGAGAGATGCTGTTCTCTCATTTAGGTGTGGGAGATAAATCCAAGCCCTAATGCGGAGATTATCTGTTCAGTGCACGATTCCCCTGAGTTATCTATGGAGTCTGCAAAGCTTTCCTTGCAGGGAATCTGCACCTCTCCCACACTGCCTTGGAGCTGGAAGAAAGTATTTTATCTTTTCATTAAAGACTTGAGTGACACCCCTCCCACGTCCAACACCTTCAGTTATCCCAAGCATGACTAGCAGAGTGACACATGATATACATCCATATCTGTTTTGGTATATGCACGTTCTCCCACTCCCGGTCCAGATTAAGGAAGTCTGGCACCCCAGACACTGACATACATTTCACACCCAATGTGTGATGAAATTCTGGACTGTAACAGTGAGGGTGCATCAAACAGTTTCCTGACTACCGAGGCATTCGCTATGCCCATGCATGCAGAAGTCTTTAAGCCCAGGGCAGACTACGCCAGATTCAGCAACACACACACACAAGCAGCAACGTTGTGCAACTATGTTGGACCTAGGTCAATTCCCCCAGCAGTTTCACTTCGGTGGTAATTGAAATGATTTGGGTGCAGGCAAAGAGTGAAACCCTGCTTTTATCTAATGAGCTCCCTAGTCGACTGTAGGTCTGTCTACACAGCAACTAGGCAGCCATGGCTGGCCCGGGCCAGATGACTTGGGCTCACGGGGCTCAGGCTGTGGGGCTGTTTCATTGCTATGTAGACTTCTGGGCTTGGGCTGAACCCCAGACTCTAGGACTCGGCAGAGTGAGAGGGTTTCACAGCTCAGGCTCCAGCCCAAGCTGGGAAGTTTAAACGGCAATGAAACAGCCCGGCAGCCTGAGTCAGCTCACATAGCCCAGCTGTGAGTTTTTCTTGGCGGAGTAGATATACCCTAACAGGCCACCTCTGTTAGCTTGGAGGCAGTAACAGACTCGTAACCCTCTACCCATGTCTTAGCCACTAAAGGGAGCTCAAGACTCCATGCTGGGGAGCGGAGCTATGTGTGTGTTTTGGTACAATAGCCATCGCAACAGTGGAGAGCAATATGGGGGTGTGTAGTGGGGCAATTGCCCCACTCCTGCAGAACAGGGGATAAAGGCAGCTCTGGAGAGGGCTGCAGTGAGGAACAGGAGTGAGAACAGCTGGGGGAAACTGAGTGAGTAGCTGACCACAGGTGTAGCCAGCTTAGTTAGGGCCCAGCTGGCCCTAATAAAAGAGCTGCAGGGCCAAAAGGCAGAGGAGTCTCACTCTAGTCCTGGAGTGGGAAGGGCTAGCTACCTGGGAGCAAGGTACTTGAAGCGGAGCAGTGCTGGGGAAGGGCAATGGGAACTGGGGAGCTCCAGCCTGGTAAACCCCCAGGCTGCAGGCCTTGTTGAAGACCTATCAAAGGTACTGGGGCTGCAGAGATACAGCTGAGGATAGGCAAAGGCAGCAGGTCCTAACTCCTTACCAACGATGAGTGGCCATGACAGACTGCAGTTTGCCCCAGTGAGCGGGGGCTAGATGATGACTGGCAGTAGCCACTGAGGCAAGGTGGGCTTAGAGCAGTGGTTCCCAAACTTTAACAACCTGTGAACCCCTTTCAATAAAATGTCAAGTCTCGCAAACCCTCTCCTAAAAATGAATATCTCCAGGGATTTTCTCCTTTACCGGAGCATAAATTATAAAAGCAGTGATCTTGGAAATATAAAATTTGTTTTTATGACATGCTTATTACACACTATTATTCATTATTATTTATCATTACAGTATTTTTATTACATTATGAACACAGCAACACTCTTCCAAGGTCTCACTTTCGTAGCTTGTATCGCTTTCAATAAGCCTGTTATTAGACAAGGCGCGTATGTTTCATCACGGAGTATCAGATGTGAAACAGCATGAAGATATTAAGAAGCCAACTCAAAGAGTTTCTCCTGCACAAGCATTCAGGTCTTGAGTGGTGCAGGCAAACAATGCATGTTACAACGAAGCTTAAACTTGTTCTTCATAATAATTTTAAAAACAATACTAGCTGCCTATTTAATTTTAAAAACAGCAAAAAAATCCCCCTCCCTTTCCATTTCTTATAAAGAGTCTTGAAGTTTAAATCTCCTCAGTGTATGCTTTGATCTGCTTAGCTCTTGGAAGTCCAGGGGTTTCGGGCTGCTGGCCCCGTGCTGCTCGGGGTCCCTAGTGACAGCTCTATCTGCCATTGGGAAATTTTCCCCCAAGAACCCCCTGTAACATTTTGTGAACCCCCAGGGTTCACAAACCCCAGTTTGGGAACCACTGGTTTAGAGAGTTGGGGGTTCCCCTGGGAGGGGAGACCCAGATTGTGGGTTACTGCTGGGGGCAGAACCCTGAGGTAAAGGGGCTCCGGGAGGCACATGGGGCCAGAGGCAGGCGAACCACAGGCCAGGAGAGGGCATGCCGCATGCTGGAAAGAGCTAATTCCAGAGATGACCAGCAGGAGACTCTGTGCTGGTGAGTCTTCGCTTTGCTACAGGGTGGCCTAGTGGTGAGAGTGCTAGCGTGGTACTCAGGAGGCCAGGGTGCAATTCACTGCTCTGCTATAGATTTCCTGTGTGGCCCTGAGTGAGTCAGTCTCCCTGTGCCTCAGTTCCCCATCTGTACAGTGGGGTTAATAGCACTGTCCTACCCCACGGGGGGTTGTGAGGATAAATGCATTAATGACTGTGCAGTGCTAAAATGATGGGGGCCTTGCTGGGAGTAATTTCCTGCTGCTTTGGATTGGAGCAGCATGTGGCCCAGCTACTCATGGTAGCTTGCCCAGTGGCCAGATGGAGGGCTGGCCTTCATAGAGCAATTCATGATCCTTTGTGTAGAATTGTCCAGTATGTCAGCACTTCTGAGATCACCACTACTGTAATGGCTTGGTGTCATTGAGTGAGACATGTAGGGAGCAGCATAATCTAAGAGCAATTCCAGGCAAGAACATTTCCAGGCAGGGTGTCTCCACTACGTCTTCCTATGAAGAACTGTACCTCAGCTGACAATAAGCATTTCCCAAGATTTATCAGTCTTCTTCTAAACAAATATGTAGTCAAAGGCTGAAAGTGAGTTTCAGTGGAGTCCCATTAACACCATCTACCCTTCCAAACAATTTATGCTTTTTCTATTAAAAATATTTACAACCAATAAAATATCTAAATCTATAAACAATCTTGTGCAGAGTTCTGAAGAGGGGAAATAATCAGTCAAGAGACACATCCACTTCTCCACTGCCATATAATCCCTTATAGCATCTTACTAGTTTTAGAATACAACCCAAGATCGGCCTAGAGTCCACCTTCACTATCTAATACATTTTAAAATACAACTTACCAATACCAGAATGAGCATTTTCACAAAATGGAATTCTTGTTTCTGGCCCTATTAGTTAATATGTTATCAAAAATATTAAAACACACAAACAAAGCCACCTTTTGTCCTTATCTAGACATATCTAAAGAGGCTATGCTTCAGCTGCTCTCCTTGAAGCCGAGTGAGAAGATGTTGCCCATTTTTATAGGCCAGCCAGCCTGGCTGGGAAGATGCTGCACTCCTGTGGCTGCCGTGAGGCAAAGGCAATCAGCTTTACAGGTTGGCTGAGGGAAAGGGCTGCAGTTCAGAGTGGAGTGCATCCTTCACAATGTGGTGCCCAGCCTGCAGCCACATACCTCTGTACTGGGGAGCTTGCTCTGCAGATTCCTCAGCTGCACTTGTTCTATGGACAGATACCTGTTCCACCTGGCATCTTTCATCCTCCCAGCATGTATTGGCAAAACACACCAACCGAAGTACATGTCTGCATGAGCAAAGTAACTCCGTCCATTGGGAGCTGGTACTAGCCCATTTCAGCGGGTGGGCTTCCCATCTTATCTGATCAGGGCAAGCGAAAGTGAACCAAACCAGGTCCTCCCCACAGTGCCAGGTGATGGTGTATGTAGGGGGAAGGTCCATAAACATGTGTTTACTGATGCTACCATTAACCCATCAGTCACCGTCCTCCTCATCATGTAATCCTGATCCCACACATTCAAAACAGTCCCTATCTCCTTCTGATTTCCATAGAAGCCTGGGAATCAAAGTCTTGTCTCTCACCCACAGACGCTGGTTCAATAAAATATATTCCTTCGCCCACTTTGTCTCTGGGAATCAAAAGTCTAATTAACCCCTAGATTAGAAGGCCAGAAGGGAGGAGTCTGACCATCTAGTCTGATCAGGTTTACTACCAGAACAAAAAAACCAAAATCTTCCCAAAGGGAAGAACAGAGACAGGAAACCAATGCTCTGCCAAGAAAGCAACTTGTGTAATAAAACCAGAAATAACTCTAGCTGGCACCCCTCACTGAATCTGGCTAGCCAAGCTGTGGCAGGCTAGATGACATTAAACTTCCTACAGTAAACTAATAAAAGAGATTTCTATGAGTAATCATTGATTTGACAGGATGTCAGCCAAACCTATCCATCACCATGGACATGTGTCGACAATCTTTCAAAAAACCGGGGGCTATAGAGGGAAATTGATAAAATGGCCCATAGTGTCTCAAATGCCACATAAAGACGACCACAGTCAGACTCCTCAGTCGTTACTTTCTGTCATTCACTTGGGGCTGTGTCTTTAACCATCCCTTTAAGATCACTACAACCTGGCATCAGCAGCAAAGGAATATCCTTTCCATCACACATGCTGCTTCTGCACATCTCACAGTCACCACATATTTTCCATCTCTAACGGAGCTGGACAAAAAACTAGCCAGGAGTAACCGATTTGATCAATTGCACCTCTTTTTCTGTTCACAAATAGATCATTCTTGATTTTCTGAAGTGCCTTTTTTTAATCGACCCTTAATTGCGGCAAATAATTTCCGGTCTCTAGTTTGTTCATTACTAATATTTGACATTTGAGCTGTTCTGACTGACTCCTGAAATCACATGGGTGTGACCTTATGCCCAGTCACAGACCAGCACGCCATTGCGCTAGGCACTGTACAAACACAGAACAAAAAGACAGCCCCTGCCACCCCAAAGAACATGCTGCAGAGGGTGTCTCTGAAATTTCAATCCTGCATGTGCTTAGCTTTACTCAGGTGATTAACCCTGTAGACCAAGCTCATGTGCATCAAGTTACACTGAAGTCTATGGTTCTACTCACAAGAGTAAAGCTAAGTCTCTCTAGGTCCACCCTCCTCCAGGGCTGGGACACACAGGGCTCACCCAGGGAATCTCCCAAAAAATCCCCAACCAAAAGTATGAACTTAAACCAACTTCTGCCCTCCCCGATCCTGACCTGGCATCCTTTGTAAGTCTCCCCTGTTCTGTCCCTCCACTGAACGCCTCCCAGGGCTCTCTCATGAAAGTCCAGATCCTGCCCTTTTATTAGGGTTCACCACCAGAGCTTGCTGCACCCCAAAGGTTGCTCTGTGTCTCTCCTGGCCTCCTGCCAGGCTTTTCTACTCAGTCAAGGATCCGAGGGCCAACTCTCCCTTGGGCTTCCCCTATGACCTGTTGGTCTGTCACCTGTCTAACACCACGAGAGTAACTGCAGAGTTCCTGCCCTGTCTCACTCCAGACCCCTTCTACTCCAGACTTCCTTTCTTCCTAGCATCACTCAGCCCCTCCCCAGCTGGGCTTCATCTTTAAGGAGGCCTGGCCAACTCTCCAGCTGCAACCAGGTGGGTTACTTGGCCTCCCAGGCTCATGTTAACCCTTTCACTGCCTGTGTGGGGTAGACACCCCGTCACATCAGTGCATTGAGTTATCGCGGTCCATCCGTCGTGGACACTGAATGACACAAGGGTTTTGTGATCATGTTGTTAAAGACTGTATCATAATGCCAAATTAAGGATTCACAAGTATCCTTAATTGTGGTATTTCCTAATATATGATTGTCTTGGCAGCCCAACTTACCCGAAGATGTCATATGTATTCAAAATGGGCCAGCAATACCTGTATGCACCCCACAGGCGCTTCAAGTCATGGACTCTGATCTTTGGCTCAGTGCCAGACTGAGGTGGTGAGGAAAGGTGGCTTTAACCACTTTGTGCTCCCCAAATCCCTGGAGCTGCTGGGCCCAGTTTAGCCCCTGTCATATATTACTGCAGCCTCAAAGGTGCTTGGATAAATGGCTGCCTGGGAAAGCTCCTCAGAGGCTGCTGGAGCAGCTGGGAATTGCCCCAGAGGCTCAGGAAGTAGGGGTGCGGTGGGCGCTGCAGGACCCCCAGTTTTTGCATGTGGTTCTGGCCTCCGGCTCCCGCACCGGGGTCCTGGCTGCTGCTGGGCTCCCACCAGGTGCTTTGCCACTGGACCCGCCCCTGGGGCTTTGCTCCTGCCCCCAACTGTGGTCCCGACTTCAGCCCCCTTACCCCTGTCTGTGTCTCACCCCCACTCTCGGAGCCACGGCCCAGTCTTGGCCCCAGCACTGGGGAGAGGGGGCATGGATAGGGGTAAGGGGGGTGCCAGATAAAAAGTTTGGGGACCACTGGCTCTCAGCACCCCTACTGTAAAAATTATTCCAGCGCCACTGAATTGCCCCCTAATTTCCTCTCCCCCCACAAGCCCTAGGCATTTCTGCTACCCCAGGGGCTGTGAAAGGGGCCGGGCTGTGCCACTCAGAAATTCTCTTCAGCTTGGAGTATCCTCAGATGGCCACTTAGGCCAGCTTTAAGGCTGGAGCTGGAAGGACAGCGGTTGGGGGAGGCCAGAGCGGCACTCAGATCTTACATAGATAGGGGGCCACATAAAGTAATAGGAAAGTCAAACTCCTTCCAGCTGAAATTGATACACAATATGGATCCAGCTTCAGTGGGGGGTGTTGGCCTGGGCTTCCCATTAGGGTCCCGCCCCAGACTTGGCTGGAGAAATGTCCCTTGCATATTAGCATCTAGTTAGTAGGAATCTCCTCAATGTTTCTAGCCCTTCCATAGCACCATCACAGGACAGGTGTGAAGAGTGTGGTTAGCCCTCATACAGTCATAGATGTGAAGGCCAGTCAGGGACCGTTATGATCATCAAGTCTGACCACCTGTATAACACGGAGCAGAGAACTTCACCCAGAAACTCTTGTGTCAAGTCCAGAACCTCTGTCTGAGCTCTAGTATAGTTACTTAAATGATGCTGTTTCTGCAAACACTACCACCAGCATGCACGCTTGGTAGGATATTCCCAGAAAGCAATCACAAAAGAGGGGCGGAAACAATGTGACTTCAGACATGCAGATGAATATTCACAGACGAGTCTGTGCGGCATGCTCTGAGCTCTAACCTGTCCAAACAGAAACACAGCCAGAGGCTTTCGGCACCACCAGGTCAAACACTCCATGCACTGCTAGCTCCTCTAGTCCGGTTCCAGGAGCTACTCTACTCCCAACTGACGCTATGCACACACATCCGTGGGACGTTTACACTGACTTCAAGCATCCTGTACCAGTCTGCAGGCTAAATGCTCCTTCTAGTTATTCCCATGCTGCTCTGTTGAAGCACATAGGCCTGCTACACAGACTTTAACAAAAGCAGGGTTTATTTATTTGTATTTTATGTTCTATTTCCAATTTAAAAAGTGGTGCTTGTCCTTGAGTCCTAGGGGCGTAGCAAGATATTTAAAATACACTCAGTACAATCAAAGTCTACCACATGCCTTTAGCAAAAAATGTCTGACCACCAGACTTCCTCACCTCTAAACTAGAACTGGTCGGAAAGCTTTTTGGCGACGTTTCCGCCCACAGTAACAAATAGATTTTCAACTGAGTGGAGATATTCACCAAAACAGTTTCATTTTCCATCAGAAATGTTTGGGTTTTGATCAAAAAATTGAAAACCAACCTGTTTTCAGCAACTGACAACCCCAAAGTTAAAGTTTTAAGCAAAAAATGTTTCGTTTCCAGTTACCAAAAAAACCAAACATTTTTTTGTTTTTTTAATAAAAACCCAAATAATTTCAGACACTTTTTTTGTGAGGAAAAAACCCCCTGTTCTGGCCAATTACACTAGGAAGCTGTTCACAGGAGTGCTTCTCTTGAGCTTGATTACAGGAGAGGGGAAGAATGGTATTAAAGGCTGCAGCTTCCATGTCCCCTACTTCACAATACCCGATCTGGTTGTCACCGAACAGCCATTCAAACTGCCCCTGGGTTTCCTTTAGAGAATTTGTTTAGGAATGGAATTAGTGGGTATGCAAATTTACATCTCTTGTAGTTTTAAGAGGGAAGCAGGGTGAAGTGTTGAGCCCAGATGGAAAACGTGCTTATATTTGCCATTTGGAGCATGCAATAGAAGGGATTTACAGTATAAAGTCTTTCTATTTCCCCTGCAGCCCCAATTCATTTCCCCTTCTCCCTGGCCTTTACATCAGCCCATGGAAGAAAATTCCTTTATGTGAGCCACTAATGACATTCTCATAAGCAAACTAGGGACATGCGGTCTCAATGAAATTACTCCAACTGGTTGAAAGATGGTACTTGCGAGCTGTAGCTCACGAAAGCTTATGCGCAAATAAAATTGTTAGTCTCTAAGGTGCCACAAGTCCTCCTTTTCTTTTTACTCAAAGCGTAGTTTCAGTGGTTTGCTGTCAGACTGGGAAGGCATATCTAGTGGGGTCCCATAGAGTCAGTCCTGGATCTGGTACTGTTCAATATTTGCATTAATAACTTGGATAATGGAGTGGAGAATAGGCTTATAAAATTTGTGGATGACACCAAGCTGAGAGGGTTTGCCAGCACTTTGGAGGACAGGATTAGAATTCACAATGACCTTGCCAAATTAAATAATTGATCTGAAATCAACAAGAGGGAATTCAATCAAGTTGAGTGCAAAGTACTACACATAGGGAGGAAAAATCAAATACACAACTTCAAAATGGGGAATAACTGGCTAGGTAGTGGTTCTGCGGAAAAAGGTCTGGTGGTTACAGTGGATCATAAATTAAATATGAGTCAACAACGGGATGCAGTTGCAAAAAAGGTTAATATAATTCTGGAGTGTATTACCAGCAGAGTCATATGTAAGACACAGAAGGTAATCATCCCTCTCTACTTGGCATTGGTGAGGCCTCCACTGGAATACTGTGTTCAGTTCTGGGTACTAAACTTCAAGAAAGACGGGGACAAATTGGAGAGTCCGGAGGAGAGCAACAAAAAATGATAAAAGTTTTAGAAAATCTGACCGATGAGGAAAGATTTTAAAAAAATGGGCATGTTTAGTCTTGAGAAGAGAAGACTGAGAGGGGACCTGATAACAGGCTTCAAATATGTTAAGAGCTGCTATAAAGAGGATGGTGATCAACTGTTCTCCATCTCCCCTGAAGATAGGACAAGAAGTAATTATATTAATCTGCAGTAAGGGAGATGTAGGTTAGATATTAGGAAAAGCTTTCTAACTCTCAGGGTAGTTAAGCTCTGGAACAGGCTTCCAAGGGGGGTTGTGGAATCCCCATCACTGGTGGTTTTGAAGAAGAGGTTGGACAAACACCTGCCAGGGAAGGTCTAGGTTTACTCGGTCCTTCCACTGCAGAGGGGGTTGGACTTGGTGACCTCTTGAGATTCCTTTCAGCCCTACATTGCTTTGATTTTGTGATACACACAGTTACTGGAAACTCTAGTCCAATATACCTAAACTAATGAGGTCCCTGAATAGGCCATTATCAAAGAATGCTACAAATGCAACCTCCCAAGCACTAAGGAAGACAATGAAAACAGGTTAGTATGAACTTCTGTCTTAGTATATTATCCAGATAAGGTAGATGAGGTAATATATTTTATTGGAACAACTTCTGTTGGTGAAAGAGAAAGCTTTTGAGCTTCACGGAGCTCTTCTTCAGGTCTATGGCATACAAATACTTGGGATACTGATAAAGTAGTAACACCTGCTGCCGATTCTTCTTCTTATGCATGAGAGCAGTTGTTTCTCATCCTGACTAGTTTAGATAGCACCCTATTGTTTGCATGTTAATTTCCTTAATAGCAGCTGATATAAATGCACAGGTAAGGGTGAAGCTCAGATCATCACTAATCTAATGTCAAAGACTATGAAAAAAATCTGGATGAAAATGTACAGCAATCATAAGCCTCCTGCATTGATTTGGTGAGCAGAAAAAGGAATTCCATTTTTAGCTGAATCACTTCAACTGATGGGTTAGACTATCAGCATAGTATCAATCATCATGCCTCAGCTGAATAGCCTAATGAGGATGGACACTCCAAGTTTCTGCTAGAGGGATGTGCTGTATATTCCAAAGAGACATCATCTTGGATATTAGAGCCCACTACACTGAACAATGTCCAAATAAACCAATTACCCATCACTGTCAAGAAGATCTCCCAGACTACACATGCTGATAAATTGTTATAATAAAGTTCAGTGTTAAATACATGGCCAACTAATATGGAGTTACTCAGAAAAAAAGGCCTTATTTTTCTAGTAAGGATGAATATCTCTGCTGGGATATAAGCAGCACATTTCCACACAGGTATTGTCATCAAGTTCCATAGGTTAAAAGAACCATTCATGCATGGTTTGTATGAAAGCCTTAGCTAAAGAGCAAGTACCCTAGCCAGATATGGACAAAGATAGTGAAGAATCAGTTCATAACTGTAACCTGTGAGAGTTTGGACAATCAAAGGCTTTTTTGCACCAACAGAACTATGGAAAATGCCATCACTCCTATGGCAGCAAGTTCACTTTGATTGTTCTGAGATGAAAATGTTCTGGGATGAGTAGATGCACAATCAACATGGCCAGAAATGAGTGAATCTGTGCCACATGTCCTCAGTGAAAGCAAACTGCATCATTGAGGCTTTACACTTTATTTTAGTGACTGTTAGCAATCACCTGTGGTCTTCAGTGCCCTCTTGTGGCAAAACCAGGTGACACAGCAAGCCGGCCTCAGTTTCCTGTTTTCTTGATAGATTCCTCACCGTCTATCCTGCTCATTTGTCCTTTGCTCCGACTTCATCTCTCTGGGTGGGTTGTTACCAGTCCCTCTCCCTTTCAATGTGCTAAAGAGCCCAATGCTTCAGGAAGCAGGTCAGGTTGTGTGAGGGGTGTACAGTCTCTGGCCTCTTTGAGTGTGGCCTGCTTGCTCAAATCTTTAGTAACTGCTCCTTGGTTTGGTAAGGGAACCCAAGCCTGCCCTCCTGCTGGAGCTGGGGTTGTGGTTCAGGCCAGCTGCAGAGCTTTAGCCAGCTTCACCTTCAACTGTGCCCTTTTTCCCAATGAGTCCTCAGGCTCAGAGGGTTCAGCAGGCAGCCTTCTCCTGCCAGCCCAGGGTATGCCCTGCTATGAGGGAAGAGGCAGCATTTATGCTCATCCCCTTCTTAAAGCTCATCCCAATTGGCTGGGGGAGAAAGCAACCTTGCCCTGCCCACTTTGCAAGATTGCAGCCCTTTAAAGAAACAGTAACAGGATTCCTCCCAAACACTCCTGCGACTATTTCCTCCCTGACAATATGTCCTTGGTCTTTGTATATCAGACTTCCCAAAATCTAAAGGAGCCACGCCACTTGACTGAGGGGGTTGGTTGACCCCTAAACGCCACTATCCTGAAGGGGGCAGATCACCCCATCACAGTGAGCCATGGGTTACCAGGAGAATTTATGATGGGCTTCAGTTTATATCCTGAGAACACCACAACATTTTTAGGTTAATAATACTGACACGTTTTATCAGTTCCTTGTCATCAGAGCTCTAATGGGAAAAGCCTAACGTATTGTTAAGTCTTTTAAAACTGCCCTGACAACTGTTAAGGGAGATAAGCTATCTTTAAATCAGAAAATAGCTTCCTTCCTGCTATCTTATTGAACAGCACATAATTCTACAAGAGGTGTACTTGCCTAACAACTAATAGAAAGATGTATATGTACCAGACTGGAAGGTATGAGAACTCAGAAGATTTTTGTAGGCCTCTCAGACAAAGTGAGTCTTCAGGATCTGAAGGAGGCGAGGGTGGTGTATTTGTGAAAGGAAGGTGGAGCTATTCCAGAGAGGATGGGGCTTTGGAAACAAGCATTGAACCTATAAGCCACCTGACTTTGCTACTGTAGATGAATTCAGCATGGCTGAGAATGCAAGGAACTGCCACCTTAATTCAGGATGCCATCTTCAAATGCAGCTGCAGTGGTTGGAGAAGGAATGATCTCAAACCATGTATGGATAGAGGTGTGCTGGAACTAATGCCTAATCTGTGGATATTTCTATCATGCTCATTCATATGTTTGGTGACTACAGTAGTTGCTAGTATAAACTCATGATATGGGTGTTGTTAGCAGAAAGGCTGTGCAAATGGATTTGTTTGGTCCACTAGCAATTTTGAAAAATAATTTTCAAATATCTCATTTTGGGTCAAATTGCAAACCAAAGGTTCAGAGAATCAAAAAGCTGAAAAAAATCAGTTTTGGATTTGGAGAATCAAAAAGCTGAAAAAAATCAGATTTAAAAAAATTAAATTAAATTAAAGGGACTTTTGAACAAAAAGTTGTTTCAAAACAAAAAACCAAAACGTCTCTTTTAAAAAATGATGAAACAAAACATTTGGATTTTTTGGATTTTTTTTTTTGATGAAACAATTAGTTGAAACCAACACAAATTCATGAAAGGTTTTGGGTGTCACTGAATCTGCATTATTTTGCCCCGCACAAAAAAATTAGTTAAAAAATTTCACCCAGCTCTCACTGGCAGCCATGTTGTCCAGGCCAGTGAAGTAGCACATGAATGATGATTCTGTAGAGGAGAGTGGGGAAGATAAGTTTTGCCTTGGGGTGAGAAGAGGGTAGTAGGGCAGTGAATAGGAGGTCAGAAACTCCAGTCACTGGGCTGGTAAGTACTTAGGACCTGATTCAAAGCCCATCAAAGTCTTAATGGGAGTCACTGGGGGACTGCAGTGGGTTTTCATCAGGCCCTTGGTGCATTTGGCTGGTTTGAGTGATAGGGTATTCCCTCTTGCTGCTAGTTATTCTGAAGTTTCCAGTGAATTTGTTCATCACATCTGGAAACACCAAGACCAGCTTTTCAACTTCCATTCTGTGTATTTCCTTTCTGAGAGCCAGACACTCACATAACCTTTTGTCCTCCAGCTCCATCTGCATCCTCCGAACCTCAGTATAAAGTTCCAAGTCTAAATGTCATGGCCTCTTCTTCCCCTGTTGGCTGTGGAGGGGCTCCAGAGCTGCTCTTTGTTCTCTCTCAACAAAGCATTGCTGAACGATGGTGGATGCATCATTACTTCCATGGCTCCCTCAGTTCACAATCCTATTGCATTTGCAGAGGGCCAAGGTGTGGGGAAAGGAAACCAAAACCATAATTTTGTTACATAGTTCCCTGTGTCTGTGCAGCTGTGACATGATGAGCTGTGAGACATGAGCTTCCTTGAGTAACTTGCAGACCTGGGCAGAAAAACGTTTTTTGCCCACAGAAACTGTTGAGGAAAATAATTTTAAAAAATCATTTCCATTGAAACTTTCCATGGAAAATTTCAAGTTTTCATTAAAAACGCTGAAATATTTCCACCAAAAACCAAATTGCTGCCATAGGGCCTCATGGGAGTTCTAGTTTGGATATCATGATCCCATTCTCCAATTTATGTCAGCCTCCTTGAATGGACTACATCTCCCATAATGCACTGTGGTCTCTCCTCTTGGTGAATTTCATGGCCAGGGTGCATCATGGGAGACACATCTGGCTGGGGAATCCAGCCCACACAGAAGAATGGATAAATAGGAAACCAAACTACATCTCCCATGAGGCACTGCAACCAGATACCTACATAAAAATGTTTCAGTTTTCAGGTGTTTGGTTTTTTGATGAAAAAAATCAACATTTTCTGCAAAAAGCAGACACTTCACAAACACATTTGTTTAGTCAAAAAAACAATTTTCTGTCAAAAACCATTTGTTGAAGAACTCTGGAAATATTTTTCACTATTAAAAGAGTGACTTCCATTTATTCTTGGCTGTTGTACTCATTGTACAGGAACTTGCATGGCAAATGTCATGTTAGTTCCCAGTCTATATTTGTGCCAGTTTATACTCTGGAACACACGATATTCTATGAATCTATGAATCTACATTTATTGCTGGCTCTTGGAATCATCCCACTACATATGTGGACACTCCCACTCATGCTCAAGATGAGATTTATGCTTGAGAGTAAGGCCACCAAAATCAATTTGATCTTGAACTGTTTCAAGGGACTATCACAGCTGAGAACTTTGTCCTGTGGCAAGTGGTGGTGACTTTGCGGGTAATGCATAGACAAAAAAGGCGGTTTGTTCAATTTGGGGCTGCAGTAAGGGGCAGTGGAGCTCTAGGCATCACTCTACCTCAAGTTGTTGAATGTCTGCTACAGCTTCCCAGCACAGGGTGCAACCCCCAACCCTAGGGTACAGCCATGCTCCAGTCTTACTCTGTGGATTGGTACCAAGAAGGGGTGAAGACTTGATCCCGCCTCCTTCCTGCCATGCAAACAGGGATGCAGAACCGAAGCGCTTCTTGCATCTTCCAAAGCTCCTTAACAAAGGAACTTGAGCAGAGGGTAGCTGTCTTAGAAATGGAGATTTACAAATGGAGACAGAAAATGACTGGAAAGAGATCAACTCTGATCTGCTTTAACTCTGCTCTAATTGCACTTGTGGCAGGGAGAGCTGCAACACGGTGGCTTGTTAAATTAGTGACCGGGCAATGGGTAGAATTTAGCAGCAGATTGAAGCACAGAGGTTTTTAATCAAAGTTTAGTCTCCTGAGTGAAAATTGCTTGAGTTGGCCGGGGTCTCCCACACACACAGTATTAACAGTCTATCTAGGTACTTTACATGGCCCCTGTTACCATAGTATTGGAAAACTTCACCATCCTTAATGGATTTATCTTCATGACACCTCTGTGAGGTAGGTGTTATCATCCTCATTTTACAGGTGGGAAACAGAGGCTCTGAGAGACTTGCTCAAAGTCCCAGAGGAAGTTTGTGGTCAAGCCAAGAATTGAACCAGGGTCATAGGCTAGTGCCCTAACTGCTGGATTATCCTTCCTTTCTGCAGCAGTGAATTTCCAGATCCATTACCATCCTCTAGGAAAGCAGTGAGAGCCAGGGCTCGCACATCGCAAACAGCAGAGAGGAATCCAGCCTCCAATATTGCCTCAGGCCATCCCCTGAGGAAACAGGGAGGGATAGGCTGCTAATTACCCTGTAGCAGCCAGAGCCAGGGAACCTCACTAACTCCCAGCGCACCTTGAGGTTAGCCTGTACCAAACCTGCTGTTCCAGGAGCCTGGCCAGTTTATTTAATTATTATTAGGGACAAACATTGATTACATTCAAGGCTGAGACTCCTAAATTCAGCAGGACTAGCACCCAAAGGCTCAAAGGCAAGTGTATCCCCCCACTGCACCAGCAAGTCCCCACATTAAAACGACAGTTGATTTTTCACAAGTTCCTCTTTTCCATCCCCTTGTGGTCATTCAAGTGGCAAGCGGTGACTCAGGAGACAGGCTCACTGGGATGCATTTGAGGTCCACAGTGAGGGGCATTCAAATGTAGATTATTACCCCCGACACAGGGTATTAGTTCCAAATCCCAAGTTCTGGTGTGTTTTTGGCCTCTTCTTTCCAGCAAACTGCTCATCAGTCAACCTTCCGCAGGAATCTGATCTCCATGGGGAGGCAACATTCATGAGTAAATAACAGTCACAATCAAAGTGGCAATGCTGGAGGTTGGCCGTTCCAAGCAGAGCTGGTGCTAGTTGCTGTGAGTCAATATTAAGCGGAGAGCTGTAACAGACTTTGTGTTCATGAACTGGCTGGCGTAGGAGCGGAGAGTGGGCGGAGAGCACTGTTTTAAAATTGATTTTTCTGGAGGACCTTAGCATTTGGCAATTCCTAATTTCCATGCAGTGTGGGAGGAACTCAGAACTTCACCTTCCATCCTCCTCCCCTACATGCCTATTAGGACACATTCTGCTAGCCTTACTCATGTGGAGTAATAATTCCCCATTGATTTCAATGGCTGGATTCAAACACCCTACATCACGTTGCATAGCACTTTATTTCACAAGCAATTTCACTGAGTCCAGTGGAGCCAAGTACCACTCAGCATGAGGAACGGTGACAAAATCTGCCCCAATGGGACAAACTGCAGGATAAGATTTGATTCAATGTGAGGGTGGTAGAATCTGTCCTTTGAAATGAATTAACAACTGATTTGAGGGAGTTTTCAAACCCACTAACATTAATGCAAACAGCTGTTGGTAAATCCCAGATTGAGTTTTTAGCCTTTTTTGAATAGCCTTTCTCTACATCCTTGGCAATGGACAGCTTATGTGGAACTCAGGCCAGGCAGCAGAACGTAGCGCTCCCACTTTACCTCCACACAGCCAACTCTGCGTGTGCTTCCCACCCACCATGGTATCCCATAGATTTATTTTAGACCAGATAAAAAATATGCCACTTCCACCCCCATCCGCCTGATATCCAGCCACGGAAATTCATATCGTGAAAGGGAGCTGAAAATCAGCAAGCTACCGTTACACCTACAGGTTCCATTTCTAAATAGGAAGTTAACCCACTCAAGAACTGACCCTTGTCTCTCTTTCCATTTAAGACAATCCCTAAAATATTTGCAATTATTTCTTCCCAGTCTGCAGTCACCTGCTGCTGCCCCACTTTCCATCGCTGTAATCAGCTTGAATCAGAAGTATTGAGCTAGGAATCACAAAGCTCTGGATAATCTTCAGCAGCCATTAAATGAAAAGTGGTCATTTTAGAAGCATTTGAGATTTGCTACCCTGTTCTGTGTTTGTTAGAATCATAGAATCATAGAATATCAGGGTTGGAAGGGACTCCTGAAGGTCATCTAGTCCAACCCCCTGCTCGAAGCAGGACCAATTCCCAGTTAAATCATCCCAGCCAGGGCTTTGTCAAGCCTGACCTTAAAAACCTCTAAGGAAGGAGATTCTACCACCTCCCTAGGTAACGCATTCCAGTGTTTCACCACCCTCCTAGTGAAAAAGTTTTTCCTAATATCCAATCTAAACCTCCCCCACTGCAACTTAAGACCATTACTCCTCGTTCTGTCATCTGCTACCATTGAGAACAGTCTAGAGCCATCCTCTTTGGAACCCCCTTTCAGGTAGTTGAAAGCAGCTATCAAATCCCCCCTCATTCTTCTCTTCTGCAGGCTAAACAATCCCAGCTCCCTCAGCCTCTCCTCATAAGTCATGTGTTCTAGACCCCTAATCATTTTTGTTGCCCTTCGCTGGACTCTCTCCAATTTATCCACATCCTTCTTGTAGTGTGGGGCCCAAAACTGGACACAGTACTCCAGATGAGGCCTCACCAATGTCGAATAGAGGGGAACGATCACGTCCCTCGATCTGCTCGCTATGCCCCTACTTATACATCCCAAAATGCCATTGGCCTTCTTGGCAACAAGGGCACACTGCTGACTCATATCCAGCTTCTCGTCCACTGTCACCCCTAGGTCCTTTTCCGCAGAACTGCTGCCTAGCCATTCGGTCCCTAGTCTGTAGCGGTGCATTGGATTCTTCCATCCTAAGTGCAGGACCCTGCACTTATCCTTATTGAACCTCATCAGATTTCTTTTGGCCCAATCCTCCAATTTGTCTAGGTCCTTCTGTATCCTATCCCTCCCCTGCAGCGTATCAACCACTCCTCCCAGTTTAGTATCATCTGCAAATTTGCTGAGAGTGCAATCCACACCATCCTCCAGATCATTTATGAAGATATTGAACAAAACCGGCCCCAGGACCGACCCTTGGGGCACTCCACTTGATACCGGCTGCCAACTAGACATGGAGCCATTGATCACTACCCGTTGAGCCCGACAATCTAGCCAGCTTTCTACCCACCTTATGGTGCATTCATCCAGCCCATACTTCCTTAACTTGCTGACAAGAATACTGTGGGAGACTGTGTCAAAAGCTTTGCTAAAGTCAAGAAACAATACATCCACTGCTTTCCCTTCATCCACAGAACCAGTAATCTCATCATAAAAGGCGATTAGATTAGTCAGGCATGACCTTCCCTTGGTGAATCCATGCTGGCTGTTCCTGATCACTTTCCTCTCATGCAAGTGCATCAGGATTGATTCTCTGAGGACCTGCTCCATGATTTTTCCAGGGACTGAGGTGAGGCTGACTCGCCTGTAGTTCCCAGGATCCTCCTTCTTCCCTTTTTTAAAGATTGGCACTACATTAGCCTTTTTCCAGTCATCCGGGACTTCCCCGGTTCGCCACGAGTTTTCAAAGATAATGGCCAATGGCTCTGCAATCACAGCCACCAATTCCTTCAGCACTCTCGGATGTTGCTGGCAATTCAGCCAGAGCACAAAGCATTCCAGCTTTCCCCCAGCTATGAAGAGGGGTCACAGCAGGGGGCAGAATCTGGACCTGACTTTAGGGCTGGGTAGTCAAACATTTTATGTGTCATTCAAAGGGTGTTTATAATACATGTCTGTGAAGCTGGGTGCCACAGCACGGAAGCTTTACGACAGGAGTAACCAGAGAGTGGAGTCTTTATGAGAGTTAGTGTTGGTCCCACATATATTGTAGGACACCTTCTGGAGTGACTTACTCCTCCCATTCCTGCTGAGGTCACAAGGCTTGCTGGGGAAGGGGGAGTGCATCAGGAGGCAAGGTCCTGAGGCTGAGCTAGTCAAGTGTATTTAAATCAATGGGGTTGGATTGATGGGAGAAGGATTGTCCCCAGGCTCTCCAGATGCTACTGTTGGGTTTATAGAATCACAGAAATGTCAGGTTGAAAGGACCTTGAGAGGCCACCAAGTCCAGCCCTCTGCACTGAGAACAGACCAAGTAACCCTAGACTGTTGTTGGCAGGTGTTTGTCCAACCTGTTCTTAAAAACCTCTAGTGACGGGGATTCTACAACATCCCTTGGAAGCCTATTCTAGTGTTAACTACCCTGAGTGTTAGAAAGCTGTTCCTAACCCAGGGGTAGTCAACTGGCAGTCCAGGGGCCAAATCCAGACCACCAGACACTTTTGAACAGACCGCAAAATCTTTTTATTTACTTATCATAATTGTAATTGCGGTTTGAAAATGTTTCTCTAGAGTCTGGAATTTGACTATACCTTGACCAAGAAATTGGATCTTGACAAAAGATAATTGACTACCCCTGTCCTAATCTCTAACCTTGCTGCAGATTAAACCCATTATTTCTTGTCCTGCCTTCAGTGGACACGGAGAACAATTGATCACCGTCCTCTTTATAACAGCCCTTCACATATTGGAAGACTGTTATAAGTTCCCACATCAGTCTTCTTTTCTCAAGACCATATACACCCATTTTTTTTTTTTTTTTACTTTTCCTCATAGGTCAGGTTTTCTAAAACGTATCATTTTTGTTGCTCTCCTCCAGACTCGCTCCAATTTGCCCACATCTTTCCTAAAGTGTGACATCCAGAAATGGGCACAGTGCTCCAACTGAGGCCTCACTAGTGCCAAGTAGAGCGGGACAAATACTTCCCATGTTTTACATATGACACTCCTGATTATACACCCTAGAATATTAGTTTTTTTCACAACTGCATTACATTACTGACACACATTCAATTTGTGATCCAGTATAACCCCCAATTCTTTTCAGCAGTACTGCCACCTTATTCCCACTAGTTATTCCCCATTTTGTAGTTCTGGGGTTTGATTTTTCCTTCATAAGTGTAGCTCTTTGCAGTTATCTTTACTGAATATCATCTCCTTGAATTCATACCAATTCTCATTTTTGCCCTCCAACATGCTGGCAACCCCTTCCAGCTTAATGTCTGTGACGCTGATAAACCAAGTTCCAGCTCTGGCCAAGGCCACAGGCGTTAGCTAAGAACTGACAAACTCGTAGCTGGAAACCAAACCAGCTCAGTTGTATGTTAGTTTTGTTCAAAACAGGTATTAGTCTTATAAGAATGTATTTAGTGTTTAGAATCTATTAAATGCCTGTTTCTGCATGCATTAATCTCATTTATAATGTCCATATTCCGTGCTACAAGGTAAATATAAATTTGTTTTATAATTGTAAAAAAGCCTGCTCTGAACTAGTTATCTCAAACGGGATGAGCAGCTTCTCCCATACATCCAGGAGGACTATCAAAAATTAAGTTGGCCATTGTAGGACAAAAGCTTTGTTAATTGCCCCATCTACCCATGGAGAAGTATGTGCAGAAGAGCTTGCTCCATCAGTTTGAATGTTCAAGAGGGAAATAAAAATAGCTGACATGAAGATTTTTCATCTCCTTGCTCTTTGGACTCTCACAAGGGCTGAAGCTAAGAAACAAAAAAGCAGAGATCCTCAGTGTCGACCTGGTTAAGCCCTATTAAGACAATCAGTGCTAACAGGTTACTACATCTCTGTCACCTTTTGAATCACAGACTAAAATTTATTTGCATATATATGCCTGCTTTCTTTAACCTGTACATAACTCTCCTATTTTTTCCTAGTTAATAAACCTTTAGTTAGTTTGTTACAGGATTGGCTGCAGGCATTGTCTTTGGTGTGAGATCTAAGGTACCAGTTGATCTGGGATAAGTGACAGTCTCTTGCGACTGGTGTAACCTGAATATTTTGTGATCTTTGGTGCAAGTGATCATTTATTGCTAAGTCCAGCTAGCCTGGGTGACGAGATACACCGGAGAGCCCTAAGGGACTGTCTGTGACTCCATGGTGAGTCTGTTACAATGATCTAGGAGTTCACATTTGTTACGGGCTTGGTGAAATCTAATTATAGAACACAGCACCAGCTTGGGGTGTCTGCCCTGCTTTTGGCAGTCTGTCCTGAGGTTAGAACTCTTGGTCGTAAGCCACTCCAGATACTAGGACAGTGTCATATGCAAATTTTATAAGCATACTCCCCAGTCCGTTATCCAAGTCATTAATGAAAATATTGAATAGTACCAAACTCAGGACTGACCCCTGCAGAACCCAAGTAGATGTGGTTTCTTAGCTTGACCGTGAACCAGCTACTTGACCATTGATAGCTACTCTTTGAGTATATTCTTTCAACCAGTTGTACACTCACCTTACAGTAATTTAATCTAGAACATATTTCCCCAGTCTGCGTATGAGAATGCCATGTGGGACTGTGTCACAAGCCTTCGAGAGATATCACATTTACTGCTTCTCCCCCACCCCCCCATCCACCAGGCCAGTAACCTAGAGTGTTATTGGTGTGCCACTTCCTTCTTGTTTCCCTCTCCCCATTTCTCCAGGGGTGAGGTAATTGACTGCTGGTCCATTCCTTACTCCAGAGAGAAAGGATGGTCTGGTGAACAGGGCACTGGACTTGCATTCAGGATGGCTGGTTCTTTTCCCGGCTCAACAATAGGTTTCCTCAGTGATCTTAGGCAAGTCACTTAATCCACCTGGTGCTGTAGTGCTCTAGCTGCAATTTGGGGCTAGCTGTTCACTACCACAAAGGGGTTCAGTCAAAACCTTCTGGTGCTTCTGAGGTGCTCAGATACTATGGAAAGTACTTAAATGGCTAGAGTCCATGCAAAGTGAAAGATAAGGAAATATGCATGAGGCTCAAAGGGTTAAATACTTGACTGGTTTGATACCACATAAAGCTGACATCAACCCTCAAACAGCCAGAAACAATAACTTGACTCAGTGATATAAGAATCAGCGTTCTACAGAATTCAGTTACTGCTGGCTTTGATTAATAATAAGAGCAACTAAGACACTGAGAAGAAGACAAGACTCCAATAGAGGAGATTGGCTCAGGTTTAAGGAACAAACCTGCAGATGCAGAACTGTAATATCCAGTGGGGTGAGAAAAACTGCTTAATCTAGATGTTGCCCAGTCTAATAGGATTCAGAGTTTAGACGGAGTGCTTATTTTATTTTGTTAACCACTCTGACTTTTTGCCTATCACTTAATATCACTTAAAATCTATCTTTTATAGTCAATAACTTTGTTTAATTGTTTATCTTTGTCAGTGAGTTTGTATGAAGCATGGGTCTAATCTGCTCAGGTTGGCAAAGGCTGGTGTATGTCCACTTTCCATTGTTGAAGTGGTGAACCAATTAATAAATTTGCACTGCCCATCTTGAGCAGTGCAAGACGGTGTATTCCTGGGGAACAGTGCTGGGAACTGGAGGATTTAGCTGGTGCCTTTCTCTGTGTGATTCATGAGTGGCTCTGGGAGCTGGGTGTGGGGCTCCACATGCACTTGTGCTAAGTGATCACAGCTCCTGGAGTGGTTGCTGCTGGTCATTAGCAAGGCATTGTGAGAGAGTTCAGGGGGCACAGTCCCAGGCTGCATCCCGGTCCCAGGCTGAACCCTGGGGGGATCCCGTCACAATGCCAGTCCTCCATACCATCATATACCAGCCCAAACAGAGCCCTGATTTTTCTATCCCATTCTTTATGAATTTTAACATTTGCTTTCTATTTCTGTTCATCACTGCATGTTGGGCAGACATTTGCACAGAGCTGTGTGCAGCAATGCCCATGGCTTATGTGCAATTAATTTAGAGCTCATTTATATGTCTGAGTAGTTCAATTGACTCCTTCCAGTGCACATTCCCTTGCATCTGCAACAATGAATGTCATTAGACATTGTGTTTTCCATTCATCTACCTTTGCTAGGTCCTTCTGAACTTCTTCACTGTATTCTCGCATTGTGACTGACTGAAATTATTTTGTGTCATCTGCACATTTTGCCACCTTAATTACATATTTAGAAATGTCTTAACTGGAAATAATGAATAGGGAGAGACTGGAACAATAATTGCTCATTATTTTCCCATTATTTCCTTCTTTGGTGATATGTAAATTACCAAGGATATTTGCAGTTCTCTATTTTGACAATTTGATGGCATTAGCTATTTCAGCATTTGTTTTTTTCAAGTCTAATTTGCAGTGTTTATTTCCAAGAAGAGGCGACACTAGCAATTTGGATATTTGCGTGTGCACACTTGGCTTTCATCCTACAATTGACTGCTGTGCCATGATTTGCAGAATCAAGGCTTTCCCAGGCTCTACATTAACCACATTCCAGAGAAAATGTTCAAATTTTAAGCTAAAATGGTCCAAGAAAGAAAGAAGCCTGATTCTTAACTGAATTGTCACTCACTGATATCATTGGCTAACTGCGTCATCTCTTTGGCTAATCTCAGGAAGCACAAAAGGCACATTGGTCTTACTTTTTTAACTCCAGGTCTGGTTCAGCACTGCATTACTCCAGAGTATTTGATATTGATAGGGTGACACTGGCATAAAACTGCAGCAAAGAATCAAGCTCATTACATGCAGTTAAAAAAAACACCATAGATGCTAACTGCAGACATGGCATAACTCTACATGATCCCTGTAACAACCATCACAAAAAGAGGGAGAAGAAATTGACCATCTTTAGGGAAAACACTGCAAAACCTTCTGCTTCAAAAGGCTTTTCCACCATAAAAATGACACAATACTGACACAAAAAAGTGACACACACACTCCTAGCCAATAAACCCCAGCACTGAGCCCTTCTCTACACAATAAACCCATCAACTAAAAATAATAAAAGGAAATTAACAAAATCTAAAACAATCAGATACCAAAAACCTACCCCAAGCAGGATGTTGACTCCCCAAAAGAAGAACCAGATACTCCATGAAGCAACCTGGGCACTTCACTATTGCTATTGATTTTATGTGGAAGGCTTTCAGGGTACATTGACACAACAATAAAAGATCCATGGCATGGCCGTGGGCTAGTCCTGCAGGGTCAGCTTACTTGCAGGAGTAAGGCTGAAAGGCTAAAAATTGCAGGGTAGATGCTCAGACTGGAGCCTGGGCTCTGAAACCCCACACAGGGGGTGGGTCTCAGAGCCTGGACACAAGATCACACCCTGAACATCTATGCTGAAATGTCTAGCCCCGCAGGCTGAGCCAGTCGACCTGGGTTCTGAGACTCGGTGCTGCTGGTTTTTTATTGCAGTGTAGATGCACCCTCAGATACTATGGTGAGAGTGGCAGGATAAAACCCTGGGATAGACAGAAATTACAGTGGATTGCTACCAGATCTGCCAGATACAACTCAACATTACATAGAGTGATACATCATAAATACTCTCTACCTGGAGCTGGGATGTATTAATCATGCACTTTTGATCATTTCACCTGCACTCTGCTCACTAATCCATCTCTGCTAAGATTCCAAACTGCTGGGCAGCTTCAAACAGCTGTCAAGATGGACGAATAGCTGCCAGAAAAATGTTGTCCTAAAAAGCACATGACAGCAGCATTCAGACCTGGGCCAGCAACAAATCTGAGATCCAATGTCTTGTGGCTCTTCCCACCTGCCACTAGAAATGGGGTCTTTAGAGCAGGAGTTTTCACAAACCTGACCAGCCTGCCCTTCTCACATTGCTAAGTGGAAGAGGAGCCCCAGGGCAGTCTGGGTATGGAGAAGAGAATCCCAGTATGGAATCGGTTGAAAGCCGCTGCTTCGGACCCCTGGAAAAGGACACTTCCAGCTGTGCAGTGTAGAGCTGTGCAACCCGATAGGACCTGACTACAAGTGTTGAGTTTGGTCCAGGTCTGGTTGGAAAACAATGTAACCCTCCCGGGCTCAGGTCACCTGTGATGACCTTCTCCTGCCCATGGGGTTGACATGTTGACAGCTGCGTGCCCCACTCCTGCCAGCTGCCACCACCTTGTCATGCTGCATGTGCTGCAGAGTGACAGTGCAGAGGATCTGCAGCGCCTCTCACTCCATAGCAGGGGGGCGGTGGCTAGCAGGTGCTGTGCCCACCCCACAGGCATAACGATTCAGATTCAGGGGGGAAGGGTCAGGCCAAGAAATGACTCTTGGAGCGGTGCACATTTGGGTTCACAGTAACTGAGGCAGGGGGCACTGTAGGCAGTGGAGGGATATGAACAATAGTGCACATGCTAAAAGACTCTGAATCCTGGCTGAAATGGGGGGTGGGAGGAGGGCTGTTTCTGTAAAACAGGTGAAGAATTCAGAATACATAGTGTGGTGTAAGGGCATGAAGGTTTTGTTGCCCAAACCTTTAAATGAACCCTTTGTACTTCACTGGCCCTCCATGTAATCTGTCTGACCCTGGGCAGGTCACAGACTCTCTGTGCTTCACCCCCTTGTGACAGGTGGAGAATTAATAGTCCTGCCCTACCTCAGAGTGCTGTGAGGCTCAATCCATTAAAGATGGTGCAGCCCTTTGAGATCTGCTGATGAAAAGCACTATGCAACTGCTATGTGTTCTGCCTTAGGTCTATGAATCAGGTCTTCCTCCGTGGACCTTTCTCCCCAGGCAAACTCCCTCAGGCAGAAAGGAGATCAAGTATGATACTATTATTATCCATACAATATATTTAACTAACATACAGAGCATTAGTTTTCAAGACACGCCCTGTACATTAACCGAGCTTCTGAGTATCCATGGAACTTATGTGGCCTCATTACTGTAGCATCTGAGCACCTCCGAAGGTGAAGAAGAGTAGTATGTAAGCTCGAAAGCTTGTGTCTCTCACCAGCAGAAGTTGGTCCAATAACAGATATTACCTCACCCCCCTTGTCTCTCTGATATCCTGAGACCAACACGGCTACAACAACACTGCGTGTAACTTTCAGATAGGCAAGCTCTGAATCTCATCCCACTAACTGCATTAGGAACTAAACTTTCCTTGTAAGATCCAAATAAACTCCACAAACTCCAACGACATTGGCCGAAGACAAACTAATCCAAGGTATTCAACCTAGATTTAGGGTTCACAAAAGGAACAGCAGCCTGATGGCATCAATATCTGACTGGACTTTCTCAGCATGCCTAAACCCAAAGGCAACACTGATAGTCCAGAAAGAAGTCTTGGGTGTTTTCTAGAAGATGGTGACAGTGAAGAAAGAGAGGTCATTTTCCCCTTTACTAATTGTAGGTCTAATGTTAATGCAGAACTTGAGATGAAGGGACAGGCTGTATAACAGAGTTGTAACAGACTCATGTGTCCTGGAGATTGGGCACCAAAGAGGAACCTATAACTAGACCTGGTGAAATAGCAGAATTTTTGATTCACTGATCTCCCTCTCTCTCTCTCTCCACATACATAAATTTTATATTGTAATTTTGGTTTGAGTAGAACCAAATTGGACAATTCTGAAAGTTTCCAGCAAATCAAAAAGGTCCATTTTGTGTTGAACAAAACATGTCATTTAACATGGTGACACAGCTTTTAGCCCAGTGGTTATGGCCCTCCCGTAGAAGGTGGGATACAGCTTCTAATTCCTGCTCTGGAGCAAAATTTGGAACTGGCACTCCCCCTTCTTGTAGAGTGCCATAACCACCAGGCTGCAGGCTGGCAAGTGGGATTCTGTCTCCTGTTGAAGCTGTCTCACTTTATATAAATAAATAGGCTTGCCTTTCCTACCTCCAAACCTGGGCTAAAGTTAATATGTTTGGCTCCTCCTCCAGCTGTTTTGTGAATCTAGCTGTGATCGTCTATTCACCCCGCACAAGCCTGGAAAGGTTAAATGAGGTTGCAAAGGGAACAACTAATCAGATAGGCCATACCTGAGCAGAATTAGGTGGCCCAAATCAGTGGTTCTCAAAGCAGGTCCGCCACTTGTTCAGGGAAAGCCTGTGGTGGGCTGGACCGGTTTGTTTACCTGCTGTATCCGCAGGTTCGGCCGATTGCAGCTCCCACTGGCCGCGGTTCACCGCTCCAAGCCAGTGGGGGCTGCAGAAAGTGGTGCAGGCCGAGGGATGTGCTGGCCATCCTTCCTGCAGCCCCCCGTGGCCTGGAGCAGCGAACCGTGGCCACTGGGAGCTGTGATCGGCCGAACCTGCGGACGCGGCAGGTAAACAAACTGGTCCGGCCCACCACAGGCTTTCCCTGAACAAGCGGCGGACCGGCTTTGAGAACCACTGGCCTAAATAACCCCCAGAAGGAGAAAACACATAAAGTCTGTCTACACTGCAATTTGAAACCCACGGCTGGCTTGTGCCAGCCAACTCAGGCTTGTGAGGCTCAGACTAAGGGGCTGCTTAACTGTGGTGTAGACCCGAGGCTGTAGGACTTGCCAGGAGCGGGGTTTGAGAGCTCAGGCTGGAGCCTAAGCCCAAACATATACACCACAATTAAACAGCCCTTAGCCCGAACCCCGCAGTCCTGAATCGGCTGGCATAGGCCAGCTGCAGGTGTCTAACTGCAGTGTAGACATACCTATAGCGACTTAGCCAGAGGGCCAAGCCACAAAGAGGGAGCAGCTAAGCCAGGAAGAGGGAGCATCCTGAGTCACAGAGACAGGCTAAGGGGCTTGCAACCAAGCAATGGAAGGGGGCTTTGGGCATGGAAGGAGCAAATCCCCAGAGAAGCCAGGAGGAGGTGCCCTAGCGATGAGTGAACCCCTGACAATATCCCCAATTTTTTTTCCGGACAAAAACTAGTCAGCGAATTCGTGTCAAAGTTGCAGATAGTTTTGGGTAGGGCAGAACTGCATTTTCAGAGAATACAATATTTGTGCCAAAAATTTAGCCCCGCTCCACCCTCAACACACACACTCACCAGTGTATGTATATGCATGGAGGAATCCAGAGTGCCGTGACTAAAGTGAATTCCATAGCTAGCAGATTGCTCCAGAAGTCTGCTGGATTTCTTGATCATCAAGCCAAGGCTGCTGGTCTCTGCTGAGGAGAGGCTCAGTGCTGGATCAGGAAAGGGGGTTGTGGGTCATGACTGAGGTGGTTGGCAGAGCAGTGTGAAAGCCCTGGCATGGAATAGCAGCGGTGTTGCAGCTCAGGGCTTATAAAACTAAGCCCAAGGAAAGTTTGCTGAGCCTGTTGCAAAATTAAGCTGGTTTCTTTTCTCAGTGCCTGACTTTCCTGAGTGTGAAACAATCCAGGCACTTTAGTAAGCAACAAACCAATATTAAACAAAACCCACCAAAGCATTCGATGCAAATTTTGGCATGAATCACACTGTTAGCAAACAGCTGCAAAGAGCTACTGTCAAGAGTTTCCGGGAGTGACACCACCTCAGAGCTTTCAGTTTGAAGTTCCCACGGCCCAAACACTCAGTCCAAAAAGTTCGGGGTTTCAGTGGGGCTGCTCAGTGTACCAATGCAGAAAAGTCATATGCCACTTTTCTTTAGCACTGTTGCCAATGCAAATAATGGCTTTGTGCCACCACAATGAAGCATAGTATGATGGCCAAAAACAGCAGGACAAGCCCTGTTGGACTCACCCATCATTGTTCATAACTGTGATTTTGTGGCTGGTATGGTACAATGCAGCAAGGAATTTTTCACAAAGATTTGCAGGCTAAGAGAGGGGAGGGGGGAATTGAGAGCGTCCCCACATCTCAGTTGTTATAAGAATAACCTTTCCACTCTCTGCTTACAGTGTTCAGTTTTACCACTGAGCTGGTTTTGTAAGGAGCTACATTATGCACAGGGATCAATGTAGGATGCTGCTGGGCTTGCAAGTTTCAGGAGGAAAGTTCGTTGCTGCCACCTACGGTTTAATCTGGCAAGGAGAGAGAGTGCAAATATTTGAAAAGGTCTGGGAGAAGCTGGTGGAATTTGCAAAGACTAGGTAAATCTCATCCCTGCAAAATGAAGATTTACTAGCCAAGATCCTGCCTGTTTCATAGTGGGTTCCCTCATCTGATGATAAACAACATAGAATGCTTTGGCCAATGTTATGCACACACTTTAAACCCGATGGAAATTCAATGCAAAGGTATTGCAAATGAGTAACAAAGACAGAAAGAAAAAGACAAGAAAATACAATAAGACTGGGAAGCTAGAAATGATGTGGGATTCCTTTAGATTCTATAAAGTTTTTTTTTAAATTAATGTAACCATTCCACAAAGTCTGTATTTATCATCATTTTTCAATAACAAAACAGGAAGGCCACATCTGGTTTGTGTGGAAAGGAGTCATCGGAGTCTGAAACAAGAGGTGTGTTTTGTAATCAAGTACAGACTGACCATATGGGAAGCAGATAACCGTACCGAAGCCATAGGGAAATTCAAACATATATAACTACATGTCTATAAAAGAGCACTGCATATCAGTGGATCTTAAACATTCACGGTCTATGCTGGTGAAAGGCCAGGACATGAAAAGGAACTCTATCTTCCTGACACACTGCCTAATTTTATTTTACTGCTAAAGCAACCATCCCCTCTCAATTGGAAATTGAGCCCAGGCAAAAATAAATACAAAACCAGTTCAGTCTTTTAAAGAAATACCTATTAAAAGGCTGCAGACCTACAGACACACAGTCATAAACTTCAGACCTCAAAAAACTAGACAAAGTGCAAGGAAACTCAGATGAAAAAGATACCATTTCAGAGTGCCAGCAGCCTAGCAGCTTGTCCTACTCTGGCCACGACAGAGACTGCAAAAGACCTTTCTGTCCCATATCTGAGGGGCACAGAGGCAAAAAGAAATGAGCTCCATATTGAAGCCCAATCACTTATTAAAATGACTTAAAATAAGTTTAAATATTTGTTAACCCCCCTTCCACTAGCTTACACTTAAAATCAACCTCAAACTAAAGAAGAAATGGGAAACCTAAACCAAATGACTGTAACTGGGACCCGTGGTTGCCAACTGCACCTGCATAGGGTTTTACAGGGATCCACTGAGGCAGATATCTCCATAATCATTCACCAAAGGGTGGCATGTGAGGTCTCTTCCAAGAGTCAGTAGCCCACTGGTGGTCATAATCATTGTGGAATGTATGTTCGGATAATATTTAAGGAGTTATGTATCTATACTGAAAATTATGTTCTTAAAATCTTGGAGTTTAGGCAGGTCACCAGGAGGTATCAGACCTCAGAAATATTCCGTTCAGGCAGGAGGGAAAGAGACATCTATCTCCCTATTTGGCCATTTGCATATTGCCTGCCTCACACTGAGGACCTGTTTGCATCCTGAGCTACTGGCAAAAGAAGAGATTGCAAAATCTACAGGAAAGAAAATTTACAGGAATAAACAAACAGCCAGGGCATGTCTGTTTACACATAAAGACAAATGATCTGGTATATCTTGGAGTGCCAAACGACACACTAGGTCCTTCAACTAGGAAGGAAGCTGACAGCAGGATTGTCTCAGGATCTCATGACTGGGGGTAGGGATAGCTCAGTGGTTTGAGAATTAGCCTGCTAAACCCAGGGTTGTGAGTTCAATCCTTGAGAGGCCCACTAGGGATCTGGGGCAAAAATTGGGGATTGGTCCTGCTCTGAGCAGGGGGTTGGACTAGATGACCTCCTGAGGTCCCTTCCAACCCTGATATTCTATGATTTACAGCCAACCTGGCTGTAAAGCACTGCAATGATTTTGGATGAACATAATTCTACAAGACATGAAAGTATCTAGTTAATTAAGTTTGAGCTCTAGAATGTATGTTATGATTTTATTTCATATGTAGCCATTTGTTTCCAATATTTCTATTACTTGGATGTCTGGGTTTTTTAAAATAAATGAATACTTAATTGCACTATAAATGTATCTAAGTGCTGTGAGTTAAGGGGAGTGGTGATCTGAGGTGGAACTGGGAAGCTGGGATGTCCTGCTTCTCTGGAAGCAGTGGACTGGTGAACACTGTGTGTGGCTAGTGGACCAAAGTCTAGACACTCCCCAGAGATGCTAGGAAGGCTCAAGCATTGGAGTGTGCCTTTTGCTAATCTGTACAGAGACAGTGCGGCCTCAAAGAGCTAGAGGAGGACGCTTGTGTAGCCTGTGGCTGGTGGATTTGGAGAACTGACTCCCTGCAGGTACAGACAAGGTTCCCTTATGCTAAGGGCAGATGGTAGCAAGGTGCCTCCCAACCTTGGGGACCCCCAGGAATCATTACAATTACCCAAAACATAAACCCCAACATATTTAGTAATCCATAATATTTTGTTTACTGGTTATTTGTATTGTAATAGCACCTAGGAGCCCCAGTCACAGACCAGGACCCCATTGTGCGAGGAGCTGTATAAACACAGAACAAAGACAGTCCATACCCCAAAGAGTTTATGAGGTAAGTATAAAATATACTGCAAGGCAACATTTACATATATAGGTAAAGCCAGATGTTCCATAGAAGGAAGTATAATATTCTCATAATCCTCCATTCTTTATTTGGCCTATAATTTCATGTGTGGGTTCATCCACTGTGGATTGTGTTACAGCCTAAATAATTGCATTATTGGCTGCATTTCATCCCTGCGAGAGTATATTCTGCCAGTTATCGACATGGACATGAAATAAAATATTTGCTGAATATTTTATTTGAAACATTTAGAAAAATGTCAAATTTATAATTTAATATACTTGTGAATGATGAGGCCTAGCTCTAAGTGAAAACAAAATCTCATTGAATAATTTATTGAAAAAATGTTGCAAAATTTGTCTAATAAATTGTTTCATGACTATCATTTGATATACATGAGCATAATAATCTGCATACATTTCTTTATTCTCCAACTAGGGTAATTTTTACCCAAATGAGATGTTTTAAAGTAGACATATAAAATCTTGTAGGCTTGAAATAAATGCACTAAGACTAGATCAGCCTGTGAATGTTAACATTTTGTAGTATTATTTATAATATTTGTCATGCAGTGAACTATAAAATAGCAACCATTTATAATAAAGTAGTGGGGGTAGCCATGTTAGTCTGTATCCATAAAAACAACAGGGAGTCTGGTGGTACCTTAAAGACTAACAAATTTATTCGAGCATAAGCTTTCAAGGGTAAAAACCCCACTTCTTCAGATGCATCTGAAGGAGGACGCATCTGAAGGATGCATCTGAAGAAGTGGGGTTTTTACCCTTGAAAGCTTGTGCTCGAATAAATCTGTTAGTCTTTAAGGTGCCACCTAACCATTTATAGTGCAGTTCCAGTGAACATTACTGCCTTTTCCCAACATACATACACACCCACAAAGTTAATCAGCCAGGTGAATAGTAAATGAAGATCTTTCAGAGCTTCCTCATAGTAGCACCTTTGCCTGTAACAATCTTTACATACTGCATTTTAAAAGAAGAGGTGATTGTATTCTACCAGCATAACTCTTAATCCCAGTTATTTGAGACCTGATCCAATCTCTACTAAAATCAAGGGACAAACACCCCACTCACTTCAATATGGATTTGCATTGGACTACTGGGAGAATAAGTTGTTCAAGGAAATAATCAGAGCAATATGTGGCCTTGATCTTCTGATGCAATGGGTAGCTTAACTGGCCATAGCAGGATTCATAGGTGGTGTAGCAATGCTGCGGTGATTCTTTTAGTGCCCGTTCATGGGGTGTGGTCAAGAAAAAAGAAGCCTGGACATGGCTGCCCTGTACTCTAAACAATTGTCATGGGTACTTGGGGCTGTGGCAGCCAGTGCAAGTTAGAGCCATTTTCAGGCTGCTATAATTTTTACCTTGGGAACAGTTTAGAGCAAGGCAAATATGAGGAGAACAGAAAGATGGATTAAAGCTTTCTTGTGCTACAAAGTATCAGCTTTCATCTAAAAATCAAGTTATGGTTGGAAGATTATACTTTAAAATGTGAAGCAAACGTAAACAATGCAGTTCTGTCTGCCTGAGTTTGCTGAGAGCCTAAAACAAGGGCTCTGGGAGATGTGAACTGCCTCATTCATCTCAATGTAGTGCTAACTCCAATGCCCACTAGTGCTCATTTAAATGAAAACACTGCTGTTCAAAACAAGTTAGAAAGGAGAGGCAGAATTATATCATGAGTTTATGGTGAGGGATGTCTCACTTTGGTACAATGCCTGGATGGGGCTAGGGAGGGCACTGACACTTTTCCAGTGTATGATGCATGGAGCTAACAAACCAGAGTGGAGAAGCAGAAATCAGCAAGGCTGAATGCCAAAGACAAGAGACCCAAGACAAGAAGCCCAGCAGAGTCCATGAGAAAATTCATCATCCTGTTCTGAACATCTTCAAAATCTTCTGTGAGTGACCTCTCATTTTAGAGTATCAAATGGGTGGGGCTTAGTTTGTGGGTGGAGTTTGGTTTGTGGTGTGGGCTCTGGAAGAGTAGAGCTTCTTTCCCCTCACTCATTTGACCCTTGATAATTTGTGTGCATAAAAATTCAGGCTGTCTCCCAATTCAGACTCAGAAAATAAGACATGTACCTGCTGTGAATCAGAATTGATATTAAGAAAGACTCTTCCTAAAGGCAGGGTGTATACTCAGATAACCCCCAGGGTTTGTTTTTTTTAAAGCAGTACCACAGGTATTAATCCTCAACAGCCAGAGGACTCTTTAAATGCCCAAATATTCAGTGATGCAGATGTAGAGGAAAAGAACCGGATGATATTCCCTACTGAGGGAAAGTGAATTTAAACAAACATGTACAACTGTATGTCTCATCTATGAATTGGTGCAAGAGATAAACAAATCCAGCCCCATCTAGTATGTTAGTGAGGGATTTCCATGTACCCAAAGCCCCCAAAATGATAAAGAGCAAGCACATGAGACACAGAAGGAAGCAGAGTGAACCTGGAAGAAGGATGCCAGAGTTGATGGAAGCAGCATGCTGCCAGCCATGCAAGGCAAACCTTGCTGAGATGTAAGACTTTTGATGCTGCTTAATCAATAGATTACCACTACAAGCTTGAACCTGATGAGTCGGGCTGTGTCTCAGTCTCCAAACTGGATATGTTTTATTCTAGTGAACTATCATTTCCTTTCGATTTGCCCTTTCTTTACTATGTGAGAGAAACCTGTCATTATTTAAGCTAATTGGAATGATTAATTTAGTGAGGACAATCACTGATGGGCTTTCTTGAGACAAAGGAATCGAAACTGTAACATCAAAGGGGATTGATCAAGGATAGAAGTTCTATCCTGAGACCAGGAGCCCAAACCCCAAAAAACTGGAATAGACTGGCTGTGAATCAGGTGGGCATAAGAAAAGTCTAATAAACTTATGAGGTAGGCTTTGGTTACAGAATCAATGGGAGTTTTGCCTC
Source organism: Eretmochelys imbricata (assembly GCF_965152235.1). Lineage (NCBI taxonomy): Eukaryota > Metazoa > Chordata > Testudines > Cheloniidae > Eretmochelys > Eretmochelys imbricata. The sequence goes on along the minus strand of NC_135580.1, from coordinate 51,914,771 downwards.
AACCATAATTTACTCCTGGGGGAATTCTGCACCACTGCACAATGCAGAATTTTGCAGAAATTAATGTGCGCACAGAATTTCTTTTCCCCCACAGAAATGGGCTGCAGTGCGGCTAGTTGCCACTAGGGGCCACTGGACCCGGCAGAGCCCAGCTCGCATATAGAAGACACTGCTGGGGGGAGGGGGAGGGAACTAAAGGGTTCCTGGCAGCTGTAGTTCCCAGCATGCCCTGAGGGAAGGAGAGGGCAGTGCTCAGGAAACTCCATGCAAGGCTGGGACTGAGCATCAAGCTGGGGAGGGGGTGCGGTATCTGGGCAAGGGGGGGGGGCATGGCTGAACTTTGGGGAGGAGGGGGTTCGGGTGTATTGTCTGGGGTTGGGAACACGTGGAATCTGTCAGGGAGGGGTTGTGGGTGTCTGGCCCCCAGGTTAGGCTCTGGGGGAGGGGGAAAAGGGGCAGAGAAACAGGAACTGGGTTGTCATAGGGGTTTCTTTAACTCTCTACTCCTGGGGGAATTTTTGTGTGTGTCTGTATTGTTACAGACATACTTGCTGACAGGTATTTTGAAATAAATTACCAAAATAATTGAAACTGGTGTGTTTATGTAGTGTTATTTTGACCAATAATATTTGCAGAATTGTGCAAAATTTTAAAATATTGTGTGCAGAATTTTTAATTTTTTGGTGCATAACTATTAATTTTTTGGTGCAGAATGCCCCCAGGAGTAATAATTGTAGGATTTGGTCAGCCTATAAAATATTTAATTAGTTACACTTTTGGGACCTGCTGCTGTAAAATGGTATACACTGATTTACACCAACTAAGAATCTGGCCCTTTCATTTTAGCTGGACACAAGGTCTATTAATAAAGACATGAATGAGATGACTCAACTGCTGTTTGCAGTGTTGCTGTACCTTGGTGGCCTCAGGATATGAGAGAGATACGATGGGCAAGGTAGTATTTTTTACTGGACCAACCTCTGTTGGTGAAAGAGACAAACTTTCGAGGTACACAGAGCTCTACTTCAGAAGAGTGTCAGCTTGAAAGCTTACAGAAGTTAGTGCAATAAAATATATTACTTCACCTGTCCTGTCTGTCTAATGATCCAATTGCATATTCAGATCACATGTTGTGTACTCTGGAGCTCTGCACCTGGCAATGCAGAATGCATTTCAGAAAGAGGAACCTTTTAAGTAGAAAGAGAAGGGCATCTATTTCCGAAAGGCCACCTGAGTCACTGTGATCTCTCGAACGGGATGTGACATGAAGGGAGGGAATTGCTGAGTGATTCCAAATGGTGGGGTGGACACTGTTTTGAGAGAGACAGATGCCATGGCGAAGAGTGCACGAGTAGTATTATTTATTTAATTATGGTTGCACCTTGGAGCCCCACCCCATTGTGCTGGGCACCATACAAACTCAGAACAAAAGATTGTCTCTGCCCCAAAGAGCTTACAGTCTAACGCAAGAGACAACAGATGGACACAGTCAGACAGATAAGGGAGTACAAGGAAACAATGAGATGGTATTGGTCAGCATGGTAGGCTGTGGTCTCTGCACACCAGCAGACCCTAGCTGCTGTTAAGGTTTTTGAAGGCACCATAGCAAAGGAGAGGATTTTGAAGGAGGATTACAAGGTAACTTTTACAGCTGTTTGTGTGGAATTACTCCCAAATTGTGAGAGGCAGCAGGGGAGAAAGCACAAAGGAGCTAGTTTGAAAATTTACCAAGTGGGCAATGGATGCTGGGGCCATGGGCCAATCGGAGGTGGGAGTCAACATCTCAGTGTGGAATGAGAGATAGTGGGTAGGTGGTGGTAGACTGTGAAAGGCCATGGAAGTGAATACAAGTAGCTTAAGTTTGATGTGATACAGGAGAGGCAGCCAGTGGAGGGAGGCAAGGAGAGGGGTGACATGGTCAAAGGGACAGGCTGGGGAAATGATCTTGCTTATGATGTAATAACTAGAATAGAATGTGGGGGGAGGAGTCTTTGCTCACTGGAACAGAATAAGAACTGCTGAGAGAATAAAGGAGAGGGTATTGTCTGGTATTGTGGGCTGGTGTAATGGGCATTGCCCTGCATTGTGGAATGAAGACATGGGCATTATCCACACTGGGATGTCTGGCTTTCCTCTTTCTACCAACAAAAATAGCAACAAAAAGAATGACCAGGTAATTTCTGTCCATTCGGGGCACTTTAGCGTTGAATTGTTTGTGTCAATGACTGGGACATGGGTGGTCATGCCTAGTGGTTAGAGCAGGTCTTTGCCCATATGCCACAGCCAAAGGTCACAGCCAGGGTCAGGAATCGGCACCAAGGGTTACCTGGTGTGAGGCAAGGCAGGAGCAGGGCGGGGTCCTTGACAGGAGATGCCACAGCCATGGGCAAGTGCTTTGAGCAGCCACTGAACTGCTGCTGCAGAGCATAAAAGCTGGTCTGCTGACTCTTGCAACCTATCAGGTAGGGTAGCCAGTCAGGCAGCCTACTGCTGGCCAGCTGCACTCATTAGGTTGCCTGGAGGCTGTCTCTGCTGCAGGTTCTGATACCTGACTGTTTGGCTTGCCAGTTGTCACAAAGACATGGAGAAAGTTCCTGTTCTCCTTTAACTGGATGGATTATTATATTTGAGCCATTGTACCTGCTAAGCACTCTGACGAGTTAGCTATGACTTGTCTGCTAACCACAGCTTTTCTAGACTTAATAAAGGGTGCAATGATTCTTTCCAGGGCTGCTGGTTTTCTGGTTAGATGGTTTCTCCAGTACCCTCTTAGAACTGTCACCTGACCCATGGATGCATTGGAGGAAGGATGGCCAAAGTCAGTCCTGTGACAAAGCTGGTACTTGACATGTTTTCCATCATACACTGGTCTCCTTCAAAGGTGGCTGTACTGATTCACTGCAAGAGACTAGATACATGGCCCCCAAGGTGGATGGGAAGACACCATAACTGTGTAGTGGTTGATTTCTCCACATAGGGAAATATAGAGGGCCAAATTCTCAACTGATGCAAACTGGCACTGTTCCAGTTATTACCCAGGGTTTTCAGAACCCAATGCAGGGATAACTTTACTGTTTCTCCCAGGAATAAATCAATGGGGGTACAGCTCATCCGTCTGATAAATAATTGATACAAACCAGAGTGCTGTCACCTAAAACTACTTTTCTGTTAGATCTCAAGCACGGTTACATGCACATGTGCCATTGCAATAGGTGTAGAGCATTCCAAACATTGATAGGTACCCAGAAAGTCTGAAGTGGTTCCGAGGGACCAGCGGCCAGGCTTGTGGGGGGTGGGGCGCCTTCCCTCTAACTGCTGGGGAATTTAGCTGTCAGGCCCTCGCCCAGAGGGAAGCTTCCCTGGACAGCTCCAAAGCAAATTCTTTTCCCTAATCTTTTATAGCTGACTTCAAACAAAGCACACGACCTATAGTGACTCCGAGTGGGTGGCCATGGTAATATTTAATGGGTCATCAAGTCTCCTACTCCCAGCAAAACTGCTCATGATCTCTTATCATCAAAACATTTTGAGTCATAACAATTATAAAATTTACATATCAAAGGTATCAGAGGCACTCAAGACCAAGGCGGCCATCCACACATTCCTTCTGTTCTCACAATACATTCCCTTCTTATCCAGTCCTCCCATTCTGATAGCAATAACTGCAAACAGTTATTTCTCCTTGCTTTTCAGGGCCTGAGATTTTCCTACATATGTAATGTTTGTTTTTCAGCTGGCAGGGGCTGAACACACAAAACTGCTGACTCTGGTACTGTCAAATTCTGGGATAAGATAATGGTTTCACTGGAGCAGTGTGATTTATACCAGCTATGAGCTGTTCCATAGTTTTCAGTATTTGTTATGCACTAGGTTTTATAAAAAGGATATTGCCCACAGAATATATGATATATGTTGTATGTTAGGTCTATAATCTCTAAATTTGGCTAAAATATAACAAGTGGGTTGGATGGTTCAGGAAACTGATAATGGAACCTGGAGCTTCTCTTTGTTGCTGGATCAAATCCACATCTGCTCAATAGCTATAGAAACTTCTACCATCTAATCTTAGTTCTGCCAGCAACAAGCAGAGTACCTTGGGCAAGCCATATAACCTCACCACAGCTTGGTTTTCCCATTAATTAATTGTGGATAGTGATACTTACCACTCTTGGTAAAGTGCGTTTGAGATCCGTAGATGACACTGAGATACTTTTGGGAAGGAAGTCACTTTATTATGATGATTGAGCAAGTCACTGTGGGCTTTGGATCTAATACAAGAAGAATGATAAGCTAGCAAAAGTCCCAAGTTCTAATCCACATCATTTACTGTCTCATTCACTGTGTGACTTTTGTCATGGTTCATTAATAATGGGGAAATTGGGGCAAAAAGCAAGAATCCATCCAAAAAGGGTGGGTCTGTACTCAGCCTGAACTCTCCTGGCTGAGTGAGGGAGGCAAAGAGGGAATTACAAAGAAAGGAAGAGAGAACTCTTTTCTTTCCTCTCATCTTACAATTGGTGGATTTGCTAGAAGCAGATAAAATATGAAAGGCCTGACACTGGGGCCTACAGTCATAGACTGGGAGGTACAGGATCCAGAACAAACAGTTTGTGAGGAAAGAGGGAATGGGAGCTAGTGACTGTGGTTCTGCTTTTAAGGATCATATTGATGCTTTTCCAGGTCTCCCATGAGGCTGCATTACCACTGTAGAAGCCCAGCCATGCTGTATAGCCCACACTTTAGCTGGGGTTTATTCACTCCAGACTTCCACATCAGACGCATGAGTACTGGGCTCCGCCCATCAGTCCAACACAGTCTGGGGTCAGATCCCCTGTCCTGGGGCCAAGACCGCCTTCCTGTTCTCCCCCACCCACCAGACCTGTCCAACACGATTGTTAAGGTAGAGTTACGGTGGCCCAGTGGTGCCTTGTATCCTTCCAGAATGTTAAGTACCCCTGTACTCAAACCTTTTAAAAGCAGGAAATAGAGAAGAAGATACACACCAGCCTCAAGAGAAAAGCGTAAGGCATGATTACATTTCTCAGATGTTACTGCTCATTAGAGGTTTTCATCTTCCCACTATTAATTGATGCTGTGTTCCTTGACAATTGTGACAGGGTTGGGCCAGATGGCTATAAGAGAGTAATAGAAGGCAGACATATTAGCCCCAGGCTAAGTAGGTCCCTTTTCCCTGGGTAAGGTGATAGAGAAGGTTCCAGAACAATTAGGAACCTTCTGGAGACAATTAAGACAGGCTGATTACAACACCTGAAGCCAATCAAGAAGCTGCTAGAATCAATTAAGGCAGGCTAATCAGGGCACCTGGGTTTTAAAAAGGAGCTCACTTCAATTTGTGGTGTGCGTGTAAGGAGTGGGGAGCAAGAGGCACTAGGAGCTGAGAGTGAGAACGCGGACTGTTGGAGGACTGAGGAGTACAAGCATTATCAGACGCCAGGAGGAAGGTCCTATGGTGAGGATAAAGAAGGTGTTGGGAGGAGGCCATGGGGAAATAGCCCAGGGAGTTGTAGCTGTCGCACAGCTGTTCCAGGAGGCACTCTAGACAGCTGCATTCCACAAGGCCCTGGGCTGGAACCTGGAGTAGAGGGCGGGCCTGGGTTCCCCCCAAATCCTCCGAACTCCTGGTCAGACACAGGAGGGGTCGACCTGGACTGTGGGTTCAGAAAAACGGCCAAGCTGAGGGCTGCCGTGAAGCTCCAAGACAAGCAAATCTGCCAATAAGCGCAAGACCCACCAAGGTAGAGGAGGAACTTTGTCACACAATACTTCTAGAGTGAAATCAGAGTCTGCGTATGCAGTTTGAGCACTTTCAACTAATGGTTCTTGAAACAGAAATGTCACCTGCACAGCAAAAATCCCCAAAGGAGCCCCGGCAGAAAGCTCCTAAAGGGCAAAACACCCATCCTCTGTAAGCTACGAAGGGAAGGACTCAAACTCCGAGTATCAAGGTGCTGTTCAAATTCAGTGGCCACAACACGCCCCTTGGAGCTACTCATTATTCTGACAGCAGACTACCTGCAACAGAGCACCCGTCCTCCTGTGCATGCACAAATGGCTTATTCTGGCTCGCCAGCTTGGCTCCAACTTTTACCCTGAATACGCTTTTTAGTGTTGCTTCCCCAATGGGGGCCTCAATAGCTGTGATCTGCCCAGAGTGACTGAGATCAGTCTAGGCAGGATCAGAGCCATAGTCTGAGTATCAGGTGTGTGCAAGGAAAGTTATAAAACCTGAAAAATGTTGAGGTCATGTGATAGTTAGTGGGGCTGTATCTAGGGAACTCCTTGTGACCTCAGAATTGAACCACTTACCCAGATCCGCATGGAGGCACAGCAATTTTCAAGACCGTCCCAGTAAGCATGTGGATTTTACAGCACCTAGAAAACTCACCTGTTAGACATTAAGCTAGTCTTAGCGTTAATTATATCAGGGCTACTGGCCCACTCTAATGCAGCCTCCAGTGCTGTCCCTTCAGCCATCCCCACCCCAGATGAAAACTGCTACTGCAGGGGGCTTTGAGTGAAGGAATCTGTGGGAGGACTATTCCCAGATGTCACCTTTCCCAGCTGAGACTGTGCAGCCCACAGTAACACGCATTGCCAATATTTAACCCATAAATATCTAATTACGATAAAATTCTGAAGGTTTGTGGGGGGGGGCTTTTATGATTGTAATTGATTAATCAAATCTCTGATACTTACTGTGCAGATTTGGTTCATCCAGCGTGGTATTGCTGTGCTGAAGACTCTGGGTCTTATGTAGGGACAAAGTGGCAGAGGTTTGTTGGGATCTGTAGACATGAAAAATTGTTAGTTGGAGTCGGAAAGATTGGTGCAGTCGGTGTCAGTAACCTAAAATAACTGACTAGGGATTTTCAGTGGTTCTGGTTGTTTTTTCAATCAGTCAAGATGTTGCTTGGATGAGAGGAAGTGGCCATATGCAATAGACCCAGATATGGGTTTTGATTGGTTCATTCCAATGGGACAAGGTTGCCATACCTTTTCAGATACTTCTTATCTGGGGAGCAAGGAGACCAAGGAGGGACCCATTGTGTGTCAATGAGATATCCCCATCAATTTACTATCACAGTGCTGGGCTTCTGTTTTCCAGGCTGAGGAGAAGGTACATGATGGCATCACCAGCTTCATCGTGTCGTCTGATTCCTGATCAACACCTGGCATGTGAACCTAAAAATCCTTATATCACTCCCTGCCCAGGGTTATCTTTTTCTTTCCTATTTTCTTTCTTTTTCCTCTTTCTTCTTTGCTTTCTCTCCTGTGAGAGTCCAGCTTGTCCCACCAGGCCAAATCTACCCTTGCAACAGTGCTGGGACCACAAAGGCAAACTCTTAGAATGCCTTAAGACTCTGGCAAAAGTTTGCAAGGCTTGGGAGTGGCTGATAAACGCATGCTACCTTGTACTGTGCCTGAGATGTTTTTCCAGCAGTTAGATTGCAAAGATCAGAGAGAGAAGCTGCATTTTCTTATCTTTGCTCTTTTCTTTCTCACTGAGTATTTGCCCCAATTTAAGAAGAAATAAAACTGGATTTTAACACCTGCATAAGATGTACTACATATAATTGCTTCCCCGCACACAAGGGAGAAATCTAAAGAAGTGTCAGAAAAGGGTTTTTTAGGTTTTTTTTCTTTAAAAGACTTGAGCCAAAACAAGGGAAATAGTTAAAGCAGCTGAAAGAGAGAAAATGTGGGGGAGGTAATATCTTGTATTGGACCAACTTCTGTTGGGGAGAGGGACAAGCTTTTGAGCTACACAGAGCTCTTCTTCAGGTCTGGGACAGGAACTCCCAGCATCACAACCAAATGCAAAGTGGAACAGATTGTTTTAGTGTAAGTAAACAGGGCTACAACTATACTGCATAATGCATTTGAAATTAATTAGTGCTCACTGCTGCCTGCCCCAGCCAACCAGAAGTTGAGAAGGGCCAAGATGTGGGATAGAAGGATGGTGTCTGTCTGTTGTGGCAGATATAGAAGGAGGTGTGGTATTCACTTAGAATAAAGGGGCTCAAGGAATCAAAGGTGTTAACGTGACCCTGAAACCTTCCAATATTAAACAGTGCTAAGCCAGGTTCAGGGTTTGGTAGACAACGACTGCTTAGTATCATGGCAATCACACCATCTTTTCACCTTTTATTAAAGATAAGGAGAAAGGAGGAAATATAGTCGAAGCATTTGAAATGTAAAGTACTAAGAAAGGTTTTCATTTTAATAACATCCCTTGTTTCCTTGCCTTTTAGCTAGAGATGGTTTTTAGAAGAGAACCCCCCTATTTGCCAATCTCTTAGATGATATTAAGGATGGTGAGAACTGTCCTTTCAGGGAAAAGAGAAGGAGTGAGTTGAGAGGGCTGGAGCTGTGGTGATTTCTGTGTTCTTAAAGTCTAGTTGTGTTCCCTAAAAGACAAGATGAGCACAAACAAAAGGGGAAAGAAAAGAACAGCAAAGATAGAAACAGCGTCTGTCTCTGGTGCTGATGCTCACTCGCAACCTCACTGGTGGAAAAAAACACGCATGGCACATGGTCTTGTCAGCTGCTTCAAGACCCGGCAAACTTTTACCAGTATCTGTTTCAGACATTGCATTTAGTTGCCTCTTTCTGGTCACAGGCTTACAACAATGTTGCAAAGTATGCAGTCTTGACCAGTTAAGCTAGACTCCTATGAGACAGAAGGAAAAAGCAGAGGGATAGGAAAGAGAAGAAATAAGTAGGGAGGGAAAAGGACAGTTTGTGGGGGAGAGGAGTAAGGGGAGGAGAGGAGGAAGTCTCACATCCCAGGTGCTGTTTGGAATTTAGCTGGAGATGGTGGTGTCAGCTGGGTCCCTCTATCTGGCCCAGTCTGGTCAGGACATCTCTCAGGATGGGGATGAAGATGGTTTTGGGACCTGGGAGACAGTGGGGATGGTAGCCATGATAACAAAACTTATCCTTTCCCCTTCTGTTCTCTTTCAGTCAGTCAGGGTCCACGTCCATCCATATTTTTCTCCCCCTGAAAAGTCTCTTTTTTTAAGACCCCAAGAAGGGAGTGATGGGTGAGATAGAATTATAGAAGATTAGGGTTGGAAGAGGCTTCAGGAGGTCATCTAGTCCAATCCCCTGCTCAAAGCAGGACCAACCCCAACTAAATCATCCCAGCCAGGGTTTTATCAAACCGGGCCTTAAAAATCTCTAAGGATGGAAATTCCACCACATCCCTAGGTAACCTATTCCAGTGCTTCACCACCTTCCTAGTGAAATAATTTTTCCTAATATCCAATCTAGACCTCCCCCACTGTAACTTGAGACCACTGCTCCTTGTTCTGTCATCTGCCACCATGAGAACAGCCTAGCTCCATCCTCTTTGGAACCCCTTTCAGGTAGTTGAAGGCTGCTATCAAATCCCCTCTCACTCTTCTCTTCTGCAGACTAAATAAGCCCAGTTTCCTCAGCCTCTCCTCATAAGGCATGTGCCCCAGCCCACTAATAATATTTGTTGCCCTCCACTGGACTCTCTCCAATTTGTCCACATCCCTTCTGTAGTGGGGGGCCCAAAACTGGACGCAATACTCCAGATGTGGCAATACTCCAGTGCCAAACAGAGGGGAATAATCACTTCCCTCGATCTGCTGGCAATGCTCCTACTAATGCAGCCCAATATGCTGTTAGCCTTCTTGGCCACAAGTGCAGACTGTTGATTCAGATCCAGTTTCTCATCCACTATAATCCCCAGGTCCTTTTCTGCTGAACTGCTGCTTAGCCAGTCGGTCTCCAGCCTGTATCAGTGCATGGGATTCTTCCATCCTAAGTGCAGGGCTCTGCACTTGTCCTTGTTGAACCTCATCAGATTTGTCTAGGTCACTCTGGACCCTATCCTTGCCCTCCAGTGTTTCTGCTTCTCCCCACAGCTTAGTGTCATCTGCAAACTTGCTGCAGGTGCAATCCATCCCATCATTCAGATCATTAATGAAAATGCTGAAAAAAACCTACCACAGGACCTACCCCTGGGGCACTCTGCTTGGTACTGGCTGCCAACTAGACATCAAGCCATGTATCACTACCCATTGAGCCCAACGATCTAGCCAGCTTTCTATCCACCTTTTAGTCTCTTAATCCAATCTATACTTCTTTAACTTGCTGGCAAGAATATTGTGGAAGATTGTATCAAAAGCTTTGCTAGAGTCAAGATATATCAAGTCCACCACTTTTCCCATATCCATAGAGCCAGTTATCTCTTCATAGAAGGCAATCAGGTTCATCAGGCATGACTTACCCTTCCTGAATCCATGTTGACTGTTCCTGACCACCTTCTTCTCCTCCAAGGGCTTCACAATGGATTCCTTGAGAACCTGCTCCATGATTTTTCCAGGTACTGAGGTGAGGCTGACCAGTCTGTAGTTCCCCAGATTCTCCTTCTTCCCTTTTTTAAAGATGGGCACTATATTTGCCTTTTTCCAATCATCCAGGACCTCTCCCGATTGCCACGAGTTTTCAAAGATAATGGCCAATGGCTCTGCAATCACATCTGTCAACTCCCTCATAGCCCAGCCCATCATTATTTTGTCCATCAGTTCTGCCTAATTTCCAAGGCACTGGTTTTTGGTTCATTCATTTCTGGTCCCACAGTCTTCTGGCTTACCAGGCATGATCTTAATCAAGTCCTTGCATTATATTAATAGGGCTTTTTGTTTAGACTAATCCAGCAGTTCTCAAACTGTGAGTTGGGACCCCAAAGTGGTAGACTTGCTGGGGACCAGGGCTGAAGCCAAAGCCCAAGCCCCACCACCTGGGAGATGAAGCCAAAGCCCGAGGGCTTCAGCTCTGGGCAGCAGGCCTCAGGCTTTGGCTTCAGCTCTGGGTGGCGGAGCTCAGGTTACAGGCCCCCCACCCGGGGATGAAGTCCTTGGGCTTCAGCTTTGCCTTGCCCCCCACCTGGGGCAGTGGGGCTCGGGCAGGCTCAGGCTTTGGTCCCCCCTCCTGGGGGGGCAGTATTTTTTGTTGTCAGAAGGAGGTCATGGTGCAATGAATTTTGAGAAGCCAGATACAATCTTTTTGTCTTCCTTTTGCACCTTTTCTCATCACCATTTGTTACCACAGGCTATCAAGACTCTTTTTCACAGTTAGGCTCACAAAGGTGGGTAAATTGGTAGACCCAATTATTACAGCAGAGACATTGTAACAGGCTCCACTCCTGTCCTGCGATCCCACACAAACAGCCTTGTGCACCTCTCCGTGATTCATTAACAGTTCCACCACTGTCACAATCCCGTGCAGGAGCTCTACCTACAACATTCTTCAAACACCAGAGATCTCACGCTCCTGAGAGCCCTTTTCCCTCTCCCTGCTGCACTTCTTTCCAATGACCCCTCCCAGCTAATGGTACAATTAGCTCCTTTGCCAAAAGGTGGGAATGGGTGACAGGGGGTGGATCACTTGATGATTACCTCTTCTGTTCATTCCCTCTGGGGCACCTGACATTGTCCACTGTCAGAAGACGGGATACTGAGCTAGATGGACCTTTGGTCTGACCCAGTATGGCCACTCTTATGTTCTTAGTGCCCTCAGTCAGCTGTCTGACTAGGCAATTAAGTAGTGCATTCCTCAATCAAGTCTTCTCTGGGGGGAACTAATCAAAGCTGCAGTGACCAGAGTGCTGGGACAGCTGTTATTTCTCAGCTCTCTATCCCATACCTCCTTCTTTGTCTAACGGTGAGGCTTCCCTTTCCCTTCACCCTCTTCTCTCTCAATGCATGCTCTCCCTCCTTTTTAGCTGGCATTGCCCTCTTTTTGTCTGAAATGCCACCCCCTCTGAGGTGGTCATCAAGAATCCTCTTACAGGACTTGTCCCTCATCCACCCTCTAAAGTCACACTTCATGGGCAGGGGTCTTCACCACAACTCAGTTTCAGTCCACAGTTCTTCACACCTGGGGCAACTTGGGGACTGTACCAATGTGATGTCCTCCTTTTTATCTTTTGAGTCCATTTTTCCTACCCTTAAAAACTTATCCTGGGGTTTCCCAGCTTCATGGTCTGGTCACAAATGTTTCTGGGAGAGTCCATCTCCTGCTGGTATACCCCAGCTGGTTTTTCCTTCCAAGATCTGCTCCAACATTTCTCTCTCCTCCATTTTCTCCCCTTCAGAGTCTCCATTTTTCTCCTCCCTGCCCCCCACCCCCCTCGGTTTGTGTTCTGCTTACTAGGGTTCTCTGGCTCCTCTTCTTTGTGTCCACTTGTTATCTTCCATGATATCTCTGTTCCTCTCTGCCATGGACTCCGGATGCCTGGTCTCTTCCCAAATGGGAAGGGGCTCCAGTTGATCTTTAGCATTACAACCTATCTGCTACCTCAGCCCAATTCCACCTGAACTTCTCCTGGATCTCCAGGGGCATGTCGACCATTGGGCAGAATTTTCTCTCTCCATGGATGCACTCTAACCTCAGCTTCTCCCCAACAGAATCCAGTCTGGTTTTATCACATCTTTGCTGGCCAGTGAACATCCTGAGGCAGCATCCATAGGCCTCACTCCTGTCTCCTCCTGACCTTCACAGAGATGGTTGGCATTTTTCTTTTTTGCCACTACCCCATCCCCCATCCCAGCCCAACCACAAAATTTGACCAGCCTGCAGTCAATATAGGGGCAGTGTCTTTTTATGTGTCCCTGTCTCCCACCTTGATAGCATACAATTTTCTGATGCCTTGAGAAAGTTCCTTTTGTCTTCTCCTTTTTTCATCTCTGTGGGCTTTATCACTGGGCTTATCCCAGATTTTTCTCCCAGCTCCAGTCCCTTAAATGGACACACTCCCTTTTAGGGGGAAGTTTGCTTTCACAAACTCATCTGTTAGTTTGCCCACTGCTTCCAGTGTTACTGAGCGCTGCCTCCTGACCCACACTAGGGAGTCCTCAGGGAGGCTTTGAATGAATTGCTCCAAAATTACAGCATCCATAATTTCACCTATGCTTTGCATACCCAGCTTTAACCAGCAGGTCATTCAGTCTTTTAATTTTGTGGCAAATGCCCTGGGCCATACCCTTCCAGTCCATCTAGAGGCCCCAAACATCTGCCTATATTTCTCGGTGAGTAGGCCCATTTGGTCCAGTATGGTTGCCTTCACAATATCTTAGTCCCTGCCCTGTTCATCGCTCAGGGCCATGTAGACTGCTTGAGATTCCTCTGACAAATTAGGTGGTAGCTGGAGGGTCCATATTCCTCTGTCACAACTGGCTCCTAGAGCCACCCTTTTCAAAATTCAGCCATTTCTCCAGGGAGGAGAGCTTTCACCCTAGCCTGAGGTCCCTTTCCCCTCAGCTTTGCTAGCCATTCTCCCTCTCCCCACTGCACTTCCTTCCTGTGCTTTTTAACTACCCCTCCATGCTGATGGGACAACTAGCTTCTTAGTACCACCAGGCCACAGTCTGATTAGGGAATTACATGCTCCAGTGCTCTGTCAAGTTTTCTCTTGGGGAACTAATCAGAGCGTTAGCTCTCAGCACCCTGTCTCAGGCCTACTTCTAGGCAGTCAAGTTGGAAAATCATAGAATCATAGATGATAGGCCTGGAAGGGACCTCGAGAGGTCATCTAGTCCTGTCCCCTGCACTTATGGCAGGACTAAGTATTATCTAGACCAAAATGATGGCTTTTGGGGCTACTCTAGCTGTCCTGCCCCATGAGCAGCCGAGTGACTTCAGGATGTTGATGTAAGACAGAGCTGCAGGGTCTTCCTATCTCTGGCCCGTATCACTGGTGGTTGTTTATCCTACACCAGGTTCACCAGGGGGGTTGTGCCTTAAGGAGTGTGGGGGGTTCGGTTGCTGCTGAGACAGCTTCACAGAAAGCTTGAGCTGTTTGGAGAGGTCTGGAAGAAGGGAGCCTTGGGGATGACACCATATGAGTCCTGCAGAACTAATCTTGCCCTTGCAGCCACCCCACCATGCAGCAGACCTCCTACAGTCTGCCAACAGGGAATCCTGCCCTGCCACACCAGAAGTTGCACAATGTCATTCCCATAGTGGAGATTCAGCCCCACACTAGCACGTTTACCCAGAGACATCACCACCTGAAGCCTTGGTGATGCTGAAACTTCATACCTGAGAACACCAGTGGGAAAAGTATCCAACCATGCATGCAGATTTCAGTTAAACTTAACTCCACCCTGACAGATGCTATGGCACTCTGTGCAATTCACCCTTCACATATTGTATGTTGGGTGTCAAAAACTGGGAGTAATTTGAAAACAAAAAATAAGGGCTGTCACCTTAGGCCCAGATGCAAGAGACTGGAGTCACCTCTGATTTTTCCACAATGAAGATTGCATGCACGGTTGGTGCGGGCTGGAAGGCAGTGTTTCCATTAGCCACTGTTCAGTTCTGGAACGTCTCTGTCTTCACAGGCTTGTGAGCCAAACTGCAGTACTCACCAAGGGAGTTAAGTGGGTGTGACCACCTCCTGTATACACACTGCATTGCTGCAAGTATTGAACACTAATGCAGGAATCTATCTCCACCACCTGTGAAAATGACACCTCAGATCATAGAGAGACAAGGTGGGTGAGGTAATGCCTTTTATTGGACCGACTTTTGCTGGGGAGAGAGACAAGCTTTAAAGCTACACAGAGCTCTTCTTCAGGTCTTGGGTAGCTTGAAAGCTTGTCTTTCTCAACAACAGAAGTTGGTCCAATAGAAGATATCACCTCTCCCACCTTGTATTTCTAATATCCGGGGACCAACATGGCTACAACAATACTGCATACATGAGATTGTGTAATTCTCTGTGCAGAGCTCTTTCATGCTAAACACTTCTTCTGTCCTCTGTAGACAGCCTGATACTAACATTACAAGAGAGGTGCGACATTAATGGATACAGACCAACACAAAATCAACGGGGAATTGTGGCTCCCTTGAAATTAGTATCATCAACCCTGGCCTTTGGAGACACAATGCTGAGTGAAGAAAGTCAACTGGCTACATCATTGATGGCTTGTGTGACAGAGGAGCCATAGGTGAGCCAGAGAAACTTGGGGCACAATTCAGCCCACTTGGATAAGGGAGTTTATGGAACCTAATTGGGGTGGATGAAGAAGGTGGCTCTGTTCACCTAAGGATCATCTGTGCCCTGCTGGCAAATAGAACAGCCTCACTTCAGGTGCTCACAAAAAAGATATTCCTAAGTGGTGTGGTGGGGGAGGGGTCCTTTCCTTGGGACCAGCTAGAAAGACGGGGAGAGAGGTCTGTGAGCTGTGGCAATTGAGATGGGCTGGCTAAATCTCCCAGGGACGAGGCAGACTGAGCCTTTAATTGAGAATCTGGATTCAATGTGCCTGAAATAAAGGACTGTATTTGTGGTGCAGTATTCTTAGGCTTGTCAAGGTATGCTCTGTTCTTACCTTATAAGTGATTTGTGGGGAAGGACAAGTGCAGGGGCTGCCCAACTTGTACCTGCTACCATGGCCCCCATGGTTTAGGGGCCTCAGCAAAGCTGTACAGGTTTGTGGGGGGGGGGAGCGGGGATGGATCCCAGGGCTGGGATAGCAGGTGGCTGCGGGTCAGGAGTGAGGATTAGCAGCACAGTTGTGTGCATGGGGATCCCAGGGCTGGAATAGCACATTGGAATCAAGAGGCTGTGCTGGGGGAGGGGGGGCAACCCAGGCTGGAAGAGCAAAAGTTTTCACAGAAATCCCTTGGCTTCATTTAAACTTGGGTCTGGGAGGTCTCTGAGGGGCTGGGAAGGGAAGAGTTGAGACAGAAACCCACTCTAGAAAAGCCAATAGACAGGGCAGTCACCTAGGCTGTGGGAGACCCACGCTCAAATCCCTGCTCTGAATCAGACAGATTCAGCTGGGTCCCAGGTGAATGACCGAACCACTAGCCTAATGCTATTCTGGGTTTGGGTGGGGCTCCCAAATGGCAGAAATCATCATATGGGATTATGTGGAGCTTAGTCGCTCTGCTAGGGGCAGAGACCGAAGCTTGCATGATAGCCTTCATTCCAGCAGGCCCCTGAATAAGGCCTTGGACTAAGGAGCTAATGGAAAAGGAAGTGCAGCTGTGACTTCAAAGAGACTGTTAGGAGAAAGGTTTTGGAGGCCTGCCATGACTCACAATGGTCAGATAGGCTGATGCCTTTCCCCTGCATTAAATCCTCATCAGCCTTTTAAAGAGGGAATATAGGGGTGTGTGCAGATTGGTTATCAACTAGCTCTTTAAATGATTTGCATAAAACCACCGTGCACCACACATGCCCTCACACAGCTCTACCAGTGCTCCTCCATCCTGACCCACAGCCTCGCCCGCTCTCCCAGCCCTGGGCTCCAGTCTTCCACAGCTCTGCCCAGATCCGTGTTGGGAGGAAGGGGCATTGTCAGAGCTGTGAGTGTGGTGGGGGGACCCTGCAGCTGAAATAGCAGGGGGCTGTGAGTGGGGGTTGAGGGGCATAAACAGAACTGTGGAATGGGGGGAGCCCAGTGCTGGAACAGCCGGAGAGCAGTGGGTCGGGACTGAGGGATCTGGGCAGAGCTGTGGAAGACTGGAGCCCAGGGCTGGGAGAGCGGGCGAGGCTGTGGGTCAGGATGGAGGAGCACTGGTAGAGCTGTGTGAGGGCATGTGTGGTGCACGGTGGTTTTATGCAAATCATTTAAAGAGCTAGTTGATAACCAATCTGCACACACCCCTATATTCCCTCTTTAAAAGGCTGATGAGGATTTAATGCAGGGGAAAGGCATCAGCCTATCTGACCATTGTGAGTCATGGCAGGCCTCCAAAACCTTTCTCCTAACAGTCTCTTTGAAGTCACAGCTGCACTTCCTTTTCCATTAGCTCCTTAGTCCAAGGCCTTATTCAGAGGCCTGCTGGAATGAAGGCTATCATGCAAGCTTCGGTCTCTGCCCCTAGCAGAGCGACTAAGCTCCACATAATCCCATATGATGATTTCTGCCATTTGGGAGCCCCACCCAAACCCAGAATAGCATTAGGCTAGTGGTTCGGTCATTCACCTGGGACCCAGCTGAATCTGTCTGATTCAGAGCAGGGATTTGAGCGTGGGTCTCCCACAGCCTAGGTGACTGCCCTGTCTATTGGCTTTTCTAGAGTGGGTTTCTGTCTCAACTCTTCCCTTCCCAGCCCCTCAGAGACCTCCCAGACCCAAGTTTAAATGAAGCCAAGGGATTTCTGTGAAAACTTTTGGCTTCAACAAATTGGCATTTTTTGACTAAAAAACAGTTAATCAAATAATTCCTGCCCCAGTCCTCCGCAGTGTTTAAACTCACAACCTGCCAATCCATAGCAAACATTTCTTCCACTGGACCTGTAGTTGAAACTGGATGGAGACTTGCAATTATCTCCCATGTGAGCCAGCCCATGAGAAAGGACATGACAGCATCTGTCTGCAGATTACATGTTTAACTCCAAGAATGGGATGTTAGGAGATAGCAATAGGATTGATGGCAACAGGACTAAGTTTATGCTCAATGTTAAGCATCCCAAAGCTGGGTAGAGAACCGAAGAGTCCTGGCTCTCAGCCCCCCTACTCTAATCTACCAGAGCCCACTCCCCTGCCTGAGCCAGGGATAGAACACAGAAGTCCTGCTCTCCAGGCTGCTGTCTGATGCTCTCTCTCTATGATTCTATGTGCTTAATTGGTTTGCTTGGTCAGGGCCTTATGTGAATTAATCTGTTTGTCTCAGTCGAGTCCCTAGAGCTGTTATCTTTCCATGCCACAAAACCACTGCACGGTTCAGCACCGCTAAGAGTTCCTCTCAGAAGCTGGAATTGGAGGGTCTCACCTGAAAGGCTTAAAGTGCAAGGGCAGAACTGGGGTCAGGGCTGGGATAGCAGGGGGGCTGCAAGTCAGGATTGTGGGGGGTCAGCAGAGCTGGGAGGGTCTCCATAACTAGCTTTGCAGAGTACATCTGAGGGCAGGGAGGGGCTGACTGAGCTATATGCAGGAAGCATGCAAAGCATCTGCATCCATGGCTGGACTCTCCAGAATTCACTCTCCTAAACAGTAAATTCACTCACATTTAAAACATATCTGTTTGGTTGCACAAGATTGACTGCACATTTAATCAGTCCCTCTTTGGGTATATGGTATCACTGAAATGGAGAAATAATAAAGAAATCATTCTTTTAAGAGAGTAACTGCATTGCAGATCAATTTCTTCAAAACCTTCATGTGCACAGAAATCCTGTGGGATGAATATTTCATAAGGGGAATAACACTGTTAAATTAATAAAACCCTGCACGCCTAGTTATGAAGTACAATGATTGCTAAACTTGTTAAAATCCTGTTCATATTTTGTGCATCAATTTATGCCAGATCCAGAGCTGGACCCTGAAGGCAAGTAAGGAGAAAAAGGGAGACTTTTGAAGTGAGACATTCTCAGAGAGTTTCATGAATACAATGGTACAGTGAGAGGAGGCTGCAACACTGGGAAGCTGAAAGTGGTTCTTGGATGGGGAAAATGAAGTTGTTGAGATTAATTATGCTGGGCAAGTCCTTCCATGTGGCCCAGATCATTAGTGAGCCATGGTGACTTGAGTGGATAAAGTTAGGGGAAACAACTAAATCTCCGAGAGCATGGTTTGTCAGCAGTGTATTAGTCTCCATCAGCACCCTCGGGTTCCATTAACTTCTGAGGCCAGGTCATCAAAACAGGCTCTCTGTCCAGCAGAAGGGCTGGAGCCCTCCCTCAAACCTTAGGAGACAGAGGAACAGGTACAACATCCACCCTGCCAATCCCCAATTCTAAGCCATGCTCCAAAGCCAAATGGTGACCAGTGGTATTAGTTGGGCCTTCCCCACCTGGACAAGCCCGTGGTCATCATGGAGGCCATGAAATCCTTAACTGACTCCAAATTGTCCTCTACATGGATGTTAAAATCCCTGAGCATTCCGGCCAGGATTCTCAAAGTGGCCTAAAGTGCCAGGTATCCAACTTTCAATGACTTTCCGTGGGATTTAGGTGCCTAACTCCCTGAGGCTCCTTTGAAAATCCGTCCCCAGAAGCCTTGGTGACTCCACACCCTCTGCATTGAGCAACCTGGGCCTCTCCCACCAGTTCTGCAGTGTAGCAGGACAAGCTGTTCACTAGCACAGGACTCACACACCAAGTGAACACACTGTCAGGTCCAGCGGGCAGGACGTGTGATGTATGTGAACACGGCCATGCCATCTCCCCAGCTCTGACAGCATGAATACCCAGCTGCACCAAGGCCTGTCCTGCCAAATCCTCCCACCAGGCCTCAATCATGCCAGGCCAGTGCCCCCCCTTTCCAAATTTATGACTAGCTGATGTTTTAATAACTCTTTGTGCGTTGAACAGCCCAAATTGCAGCCTGGGATCTGTAACCAGACCCTTCCTCCTGAGAGCTAAACAGACACGCCCGCAGGTGACCACCTCACATGAGATTTGTTTTCCCCTACCCAGAAGCATAGGAAACAAAGGCCTGAGCCTTCACAACTCCCCCACCCCTTCCTGCAAGCCTCCATTTCCCCAGCTCAGGATAGCATCGTTCTACCCTCTCAGGCATCAGAAGGTGGCTATAGCAGGGCCTTTGTTTCTGTAGCCCAAGGCAGGCTGCAAAGCCCAGCCCCAGCAGTAACCAGCCCTCATGCCCTAAGAACTCACATAAAAATCCCTAATTCCCATGATCCAGCCAAAATACCACCCCCCTTCCTCCCATCCTTCCATCAACCCCAACCATCCCCTGGGCCTCCCATGACCACTGGGATTCTACAGCAAGTATATGCCCTCCCCACTCAAAGTAAACTCCTTCCCATAGTTGCTGTACCCTCCAAGTGTGCCAGCCCTTGTCCCCCTTTCCTCCCAACCCCAGCCACTAAGTTTGGGGGTCTGGGATTCTGCAAAGCTATTCAACCAACTCCAACCACCCTCTGTCACCTGCCTGAATCAGTCACAACCAATGACCAGCCAACAGTGCACCGCTGCCCCCCACTGAATCCCCCACCTTCAGTCCATCCACCAAAATTCAACATCCTGATAACAGGGCCAAGAACTGGAACAAGCTTGCCCAGGAAGGCCAAACCCGTGTCTGATCCAGGGAGAGAAAAGTGGCCTAACAAACCATTACAAAGGGGAATCATTTACTAGGAACCTTCACCCTCCCAGAGGAGTCACACCCCACCTTTGCAACTTCAGAAGGACATACCCCACACCCATAATTGCAGTTTGATTTCTATATTCTAGGGGGCAGTTCCAGTCAGGACAATGGGGCCATGCCTGGGGGGGGCCTGCCTGCGGCTTACAGTTTGGGGGCAATGTCCCTCTTGTCCCCCCAAACTACACCCATGCCCACACCTCTCATTTCCATAGCAATCACTCTCCCCAGGGACTCAAGTGAAACCACAGCAACCCCTCCCAAATTCTGCTACTCCAATGCAAGCCCACTGGCCTTGTGCATTGACTCATCAATTTATATGTACACCTAGCACAGTCAAACTAGTGGCAATCCCCCTCTGCTTTGGCCAGTTCTGCCCTCTGACAGATTACCTTCAAAGTACAGCTGCATAAATGAGTATGACAATGAACAGAGACATAACACCTCCCTGACCCCCAATATTATCCATATCAACACAAGCTTCCCTTCTGAAAGGCAAACTGTTCTTCTTACTGTCAGTTTTTCCTCTGGCCCTTTCCCTCCTGACTTGCTTGTCCAGCGACAACATTTGCCTGTGCATTGCGCCTACCAGCGTCCAAGAAACATAACAGGCACAGATCCGTTTTTACAAAAAAAGGCAGAGAAGGCTCAGAAACACTATATTGACCTTTTTGTTTGAAATCATCTAAACAGCACCAAATAAAAACATAGTAACACTATGTCTCAACATTTTCTACTGGTAGCCGATTTGTGTGGTTGGCATTATATTCTTTTCCCAGCAGGGTGGAGGGTGCGGAATGGAAAGGGGGACATGGGCATGGAATGAGTAGAGTAAGAATGTAAAATTGGGTGTTTTGATTTTTTTTAATGTTAACTAGACAATGTATTCATAATCTTCTCTGCTTATGACAAAAAATGAGGACTCGCCTTTTGAAGCCTTCATCTGGCAGACAGAGATAGCAGATTTCTAAGAGCATATTTTATGCTCCTTTGATGACTGGAAAAGAAAAAAAATACAGAGAGCCGAAATGACATTTTTCTATAAATTTCACACTTCTCTGCAGGCATATACGCATGGCGGCATTCATTAAGATTAGTTAGAATTACTTAAGGACTGTGAATTTTCTCCATCAAGTTGGTAACTGGAACGCTACGGATTAGTTATTGATCAGCTGCCATCAATACTCGGGGCTCTTTCCATGGCTGTTGTTGGGTTTTTTTTTTCTTTTCCTCTCATGTGAGGGTTGGATCTGTGAAATTCACAAATTAAACAGACTTTCCTCAGTCTTACCTTTGTTTTTGGAACAAAAAAACAGAATAAAAAATCACTCCTTTGTTTTCTCAGATCGTTAGCTTCACAGCTCTTCGCCCAACATGCAACGCGATGGGCTGCTCAATGTCCCCCACTGCAGCCATTGCACACAAAGTTGTGAGGGGAGGAACCCTTTGGTGTCTTTGAAAATCTCCCCCTTTATCTTTTGTTTCATCATCTTTAGCAGCCAGGCCCTGTGGAGTTCACATTTTTAGCCCACGACTGCCACCGATGAAAGCCAGCTACTCACCACCACTGTCTCTGGTCCCAGGCCCAACCCAGCCTATACATCTGGTCGTTCAGACACCAATCCACCACTGAAGCACATGTTTAACTTCAAGCATGTGAGTTGTCCCATCCCATCAAAGTCAATGTGGATTTACTCATGCACTTAAGTTTATGGGTGCCCCTAAGTGGTTTACTGGATTGGAGACCTAAAGTGAGAATCCCAGGCCTGTATTATGCAGGAGGTCGGATTAGATGATCACAATGGTTCTGTCTGGCCCAAATCCATCAATCATGCTACTTTAGGGTCACCATCCTTTGTTAGTTGCTCTCCTCCTCATTGCTCTTGCCACCTGTAGTAGTAAGAGAGCCTGAGGCATAACGCCTTGTATCAGAAGCTTGGTGTGAGGCCTGAGGCCTGAACTAAAGTAGTGGTCAAGCTTTCCTGATATAAATCAAAGAAGCAAAATTAGCAGAAGTCAGACTCTGCCTGCTTGCAAGCTCACAGAACCTGGCAAGAACAGGGCTGGTGTTGCAAAAACACACATATTCCTGAGAAGTGCTAGGCACAGGACACTCATGCAAACACATTCCAGAAGAGTGGTACTAGAACACCCCCTGATATGGTACAAACATACCCCCCAAAGATAATGAGAACACACTGACCCTTCCTAAAGATAAAGTCAGGATGACAGTGTGATGAATAGAGATGTTTTGATCCAACCAACATGTACAAGGTAACTAGCCATGTAAGAGGGTGGCAACTACTCACATCAGAGGGACATGGAAAGTCCCACCCTTCACTGCACTGCATCCATTGTCACTGGCATACATGTGCTAATGTAACTATAGACATTGATCCGGGGAGCTAGGACCATGCTTCATTGACAATAAACCTGGCCTGAGCGCCTTCGTACGTAACAGATCTTGTGGTCATTCGGCGGTTGGCTCGAGGTCTCCTGTGCCAGTGGCCTGCGCAGAGCTGGGGCAGCACACAGAGAGAACACACAAATGCAGCCAAATATCTGATCACGTTGGGGCCTAGCACTTCTTAGGAATATGTGTGTTTTTGCAATACCAACCCTGTTCTTGTCAGATTCTGTGAGCTTGCAAGCAGGCAGAGCCTGACTTCTGCTAACTTTGCTTCTTTGCTTTATATCAGCAAAGCTTAACTACTGCTTTAGTTCAGGCCTCACACCAGGCTTCTGATACAAGGACTTATGTCACAGGCTCTATTTCTACTGCACCACCTTCTCCCCTCAAAAGTGACATGTCCTCACAGACACCTGCAACTGGAATCTGCGTTCCTTCTGCTGATTCTCCATGCTCCATTCCCGCAGACACGTGATTCTGTGCTGTTAGAACCATTCTGCAGAGTACTGCTCTCTCTCAGAATTTCTGCATCTCTTCCTTTGTCAAGTTTCTTTCCTGTGGAGTTAACTGCTCTCTCTGCCCTCCCCAACCCCCCGAAACAGCTGAAATCTAACTGCTAGACCCAAATATGTTTTAAGAGATACCTTCCTTTTAGCCCTCATGCTGCCTCTTTTGCATAACCCTGAGATTCCATATGTAACAATTTCCCTGGATACATAAGGCCCGAACCCAGAACCTCTGGCTATATACTGCACAAGGATGTATTGCCTGAGCTAAAATACCACATCCCTTCAGGGAAGTAGCACACTTATGAACCTCTGCACATACTAGCAAGGGACATGCTGTATTAACCCGATACCTAGCCACTTTCCATGATGTGCTGCCTACAAAAGCTACACTGCCAGTAGCATCAACATGATGGGACCACTCACTGAGCAGGTTTACTCTCCATGCCAGGAATATGGGCTCCTAAGTGGCTCCCCTTGCCTTCCGCCTTTGCTCTGGATTGGGTCAGCTCTCTCTGATTGCCAAAGGCAGCCTGCACTGAGCTGAGAGAAGCTGCAGGAGTGTGTCCCCGCTCAATATATCTCTTCCTAAAGAGTCTGCTCCTCAGTAAATGACAGGGGTTGGCCCACAAGTGAATAGTACAACAGAGCTCAGGGAGAAGCTGCTGCAGGAGCAGGTTAAGATATTTCTCTCTCCCCCTACAATTGTTTATGTCCCTACTGTCACTCTCCTTGCATGAAGGTCAGCCAAGCCACTGAAAACAGTGAATGCAGTCACTGCGGGCTCTTATTGGCTAAACACGAACATGGTGCCTTAAGCTCTCCTAGAATTAGGGATGCACCAAGGTGAAGGTTTTGATCCCCTCAAAGGCATGGGAGATAACGCTCTCCATTAACCAGATGAAGAGGCTGGAGGGCCTCCAGCTAGACTCCAATTTTTAAGGGATAATTTAAAGGGGGGAAAATAGAAGAATTCTGTATGCCCTGAGAGAGGAGGGAAACTTGGCATCTCACCCCATAGCGCAGCTCAGTGACAACTGTTCCTTCCTCATTAGAATGATTTTATATTAGGTCTAAGGAGAAGTCCCTGGCATTCTGTGTCTTGAGCAGGAAAATCAAAGCCATTCAAGTGTGGACAGATGAGCTTTGGCTTCACAAGATATGGGTTCAAACCCAGCTGTTCTCCAGGCTTCCTATGTGATCTGGGACAAGTCAGTTAACCTCTCTGTACAGCAGCTCCCCATCTGTACAGTGGGGTGAGTAAGACTTACATTGTCTGTTTATTCACCTTGTAAGCTCTTTGGGGAAGGGACTGTTACTATGCTCTTGGCCAGCACATAGCATTATGGGATCTGTAGGTCCTTCTGTAATATAAAGAAATATCCATTCTTTAACCTTGAGAAAGTCACCTAAACACTCCGTGCCTCTGTTTCCCCTCAGTAAAAATGGGAACAGGGCTGTTATAAACAGACAGAGAGGTTTATGCCAGGATGCTTAGGCTGACAAATATCTCCAAGAACTTTACAACTGAGAGCTTTGGAGAAGTCTCTGATCTTTCGGGTGTTGCCAATCTTAACTGAATCCACACGCCTCACTCTTTTAAATTCAGGCCTCACCAGAATTAACCAAATGAAACTGTTACCTAGGGAAGGAATAAGGACTCTGAAATGGAAGCTGTTCTCTGGATTTGAAGCAGCAGCCTATGGTTGGGGACACATAAGTTGACGGCAGCGGTAAGAAAGCAATTCTTAAGTATTCCTCCTTAGGGATGACTGATGACTTGTAGTATGGGATGTCTGCCCCTTCCCTTCATGTTTGCTGCTTCATTCAATATTTCACCTTGGCGCGGTCTAGATGAGGCTGGGTGGACTTTGTGTGCTGCTTAAATTCCAATTACAGAAGGATATTGAGGGCAATCCATGTTCTGACTTCCTCTCTTAGTGGTGCTCACTCAGGATCGGGGGGAGGGTGGAAACTGTGTCTTTCCTACCTGATTTTCAGTTATCCATTTTGCATATGCTTTGTGTCTGATGGAGGCTTAACTTAACTGTTCCTTCCACATTCCTTTCCCTGGCTGTGCACAGACAGCACTGGCAGTCGGCACAGCCCTGGGAATCCCCTTTACTAATTAACTGCTGTTGCAGAATTAGCACCAAATGTTGGGCACAATTCAGCCTTGGGCTCTGCCAGTGTAACACACAAAGCCCATGGCTATAGAGAGTGTGCCAGGCAGGACATTTCCCCAATTGCCCTTTTAAGCTGCCCTTCTCCTGGGTAGGAGGGTGCTGGGAACACTTGTTGCTCACCCTGCTTCTGGGATGAATCTTCCCTTGAGCACAAAGGTTACCGCTTGCATGCAGGTCCAGCTTGGGAGGTTCCCATCAGTCTGAGAATGCTATTGACAAATGATTATAACTCATGCAGGGCTTTGCCACAAGCCCTGAGTAACCAGGACCCAGATGGGACTCAGGAACTCAGTTCCCCTCTTGTTCCTACCTGGTGCGGATTGCTCCACTCTGGCTGAGCTGCACTGGCTGACGCATTCAGGAGGTAGGGATATTCTCCACACCTGCTTGTCCACTCCTCACCGGCCTACTCTTCCCCCATGCTGCTACTGGAAAGATACCTAGGGCAAAGGAGCAAGGGGCTGCCTTGAATCCTCTTACTGACCTGCATGGTTGCACAGAGTGTTAGAGTCCCTCCTATACCAATTAAATGTCAGATCCAAACTCCCATTAAGTCAACAGAAATGTTCCCATCAACCTCAGCACATTTTGGATCAAGCCCTAACAGGCTTGGAATTTCTCACAATATTCCCTCCATTCTCATTCAAAGAGTAAGTGCCCTAAGCACACTGGGTTGGACCACAGTGTCTTGCCCCTAAGCATTCAGCCAGGAGGATCCTGGGAAGGCCTCTGTGAAGGAGACAAACCCAACATGGCTATTTTTCATCAACACAGCAAGGAGGGGCAAGAGGAATACTCCACTCGGAACACAAGGGACGGAAGAAGGCAGGACTCATGATCACACTGGTGGTGGGGTGCAGGAGAGGAGAGACAGTGCTGCCAGATTGGAGAGAAGGAAAGAGTAAAGGCCTGGAAGCTAAGAACCCACATCTATCCTGAACACCTCACCCTTTCACTCCCATCAGGCATAGCGGCTCATGGGCCACCTTCTTAAAAAATTGTTATGCTGTGACTTGATCGACCATCAAGCCCATGTCGCACAGTGGAACATGTACCACAGTTCAGAAACCCCATGTGTAAATAACTGATAGAGACATTTACTTGAGCTACTGGAACAGTGGAAAACACATACATAAGCGAGGGGATTAATTACCCCACAGGCAACTCCTAAATTCAGAGAAAAACTTAGCCTCTACTTGGAGAGAGATACTGAGAGTCCGGCACTGTCTCACGAAGAAAAGTGACTCCAGGCTGCACCATCCTTGTTAGGAGAGATGCCCAGGTCCAGTTAGGAGAAAGAGAGATTTTTGTGACTTTTAATGAGGTAAGAAACCTTCTGACTTTCACTATTACTTTTAAACAGTTTTCTGTCTTTCAAGGTTATGACCTAACTTGAGAAAACGTGACCAAGTTGTGTAATCATGCTGATGCATAATTTCAGAGTTATTTTTTCTGTTGTATGACTTGACCTTGTCTTTGTGAATAGTTTAATATTAGAGTATGATTTGACTGCTCAGTGGGCGGGAGCATGGGCTAGTTACAGCAGGGGATGAGGACCCAGGACTCCTGGGTTCTTCTCTTCCTGGCTCAGACACTCACTAGCCGTGTCCCTTAGGACAGGTCACGGCATGTAGGGCTCAGCTGTGGCTGTTTGCAGGCATTGCAGAGCCCCGCTGGCTTGGGGGAGCTCCAGGAGGGATTGCGCCCGGAAGGGGACCCACAGGAGGTTACTCCAGGCCAAGCCTGCAGTAGCTTGTATAGTTTCCTCCTTCCATGCTATGGAACATACACACCAATGAGCTTATTCTGGGACCTGTCACTGTCAGGGGAGCTCCTGGCCACATGCCTCTTGCTTTCAAGGAGCCTGGGGCTAGGGGCTGGTGACAGTGTAGAGGCTCCATGCAGATGGCTTTTGCCTTCCTCACAGCCTCTGAGTCTCACTCTCATGGGAGTGAACCTTTGGCCTCTCCAAAAGGCCCAGCAGCCAACACAGCCTTCCTGATGGAAGACTGAGGAGAAACCTCCATGGATTGAAACTCGCAGAGCTTCTACTTAAAGAAACAAGAATAATCCACATAGAAGGAGTGGGGCTCTGGGTGTATGTTATTTCTGTCACAAAGAGCGTCTGGCAATGATCACCATGGGATACAATACATTGTACCCCATGCATCTTTGAGTTCTTAATTTGTCCTTTCCCCAGTCATCCAGGACACTGTCCACATTTCAAAACTGAGCCCTTTCAACAGCAGTCATGTTTCCAAAAATAATCTGCCACTCATATCCCTTCTCCATTCCCCTCCACCCCCACATAGAGACTCTCTCTCTCTCCCTGGCAAAGTTAACATTGACCAGTGGTGCAGGATGAGCAAAATTCATTCCTGAACCAGTGGGTTCGAGGCTCAGTAGCTCATGAATAAGCTTGGCAAATAATCGGAGATGTATCCCTCCAATCCAATGGAATACAACACTTTTTCTAGCATGGGAAAGTCTTGAATACAGCTGGGTAAACAGAATGGGAAATTATCTGTGAACATTCCACTGAATTAGAAATTGAATTTTTGTTTGCCATGTTCTCACCACCTCTGCATTTGTTCTTCAGGAATTTCCATCCAAGTGAACTTTAGATGGTATAAACATTCCTCAAAAAACAACAAAAACCAAATTCTGGTCTGTAGCCAAAATTAGTTTTGTGATTAAATGAAATTTGTTTCAGATGCAAATGAAAGTGTCAGCGTAACAGCTGCCTAAACTAAGGCCCATACATTAAATTAGAGATCATATTCACTGACAAAAAACTTCATTAACACAGAGTTAAGGATGCCTGGTTGTATCTTGTGCCCTTCCAGAACACTGAGTTCAGCAGAACTCCTACCTCTAAAAACAAGGAAATACAGAATTAAAGTATTACAGACTTAAACTTCTGAAAACCAAAGCACAGAGTTAAGGTGCATGCTGGTGCTCTGCTATTTTAGGATTAAATGAAGTTGGTTTAAGCATCAGCATAACAGCCACCTAAACTAAGCCCATAAATTAAAGTAAAGCGCCATGTACCAGCAATAGCAACAGAAGAGGCGGAAGTATCTTCTCATGCAATATACAGGGTGTCACAAATAACTTTTGCTAACAGATCTGATATGTTCAACTAGGGATATATGCTGCTTTTTCTGCAACAGAGTGCAGCCATTCCAGGGTATACACAGAGATCCCCCCTACAGATCCTGCATATTGTGTGATATATATGAAGACAAAAATTAAGAAGTGGTTGAAATTTTTTGCCTAAAATTTTCTCAAAAAAATGACTTTTTAAATGATAATGAGCATTTCCACAAAAACTTTTGCATCTTTGGAAATGTTCTCATTTCTTAATCTAAATGAAAACATTGTGGCCAGTCACATGATGACATCAATGGAAAACCAAGAACATACACACCCCCTGAACATAGACTGTGGGCAGGCATCGGTTGGCTGCAATCACATATCCATTGAATGATTATGAATAACAGTTTTGCAAAATCAAAGTCTGTTCCAAACAAACAGTTTGCCAAAACAGGCCCAAATTCACCAAGAAATTGGTTACAATTTTCACTCAATTCTTATGAAACATCAAACTTTCAAATAACAACGTTCAGATTTGTAGAAAAGGTACTTTAGATTGTCTTTGTAGATTCCAAGGCCAGCAGGGACCAGTATGATCATCTTGCCTGACCTCCTGTATACCATAGACCGGAGAACTTCCCTGCTTTAATTCCTGCGTGAACTCAAGCAAATCTATTAAAAAAACATCCAGTCTTGATTTTAAAATGGCCAGTGATGGAGAATCCACCAAAACCCATGGTAAATTGTTCCAATGGTGAATTAGCCTCACTGTTAAAAATTTACACCTTATTTCCTATCTGAATTTGTCAAGCGTCACTCAATTGCTCTTGTTATATCTTTCTCTGTTAGACTGAAGAGCCCATGATCAAAGTTTTGTCCCCCAGGGAGATATTTATAAACTGTGAGAGGTAGAAAATATTTATTAATCTCAATTTTTGCTAAGGCCAGTAGAATAAAAATCATGTCTGAGTTTGCAGACAGAGGGATATGAAAAATAGCACCAATAAAATATTTAAGATGGTCTAAAACATTTCTAAATGGGACTTTTTGTAAAATATGAGGCTTAAATAAAATAATGGCTGATGCAGTATGTGTGGTACATCAGATCACAGGAACTGCCATACTGGCTCAGTCAAATGATTAGTGTAGTCCAGTATCCTGTGTCTCCAGTAATGTGTTTCAGAGGAAAGTGCAAGAAGCCCTGCAGGAGGGAAAATGTCTTCCTAACTCCTATTTGGTACAGGTTGGATTGTGCCCTGAAACATATGAGGATTTATAGCCTGTCCATTTTTTTTTAATCATTACCATTATAATATTAGGGGAAGGATCATCAGCTGCTGTGAATTGTACTAGTTCCACTGACTTCAATGAGTCTATGAAAATTTAAACCAAATCATGGTCTGCTCCTGGGTGTTCTTGTTATTCACATAAATGTCCAATTCTTTCCTGAAGCCTGCAAAGTCTTCAGCCTCGATGACACCAATGGCAATGAATTCCACAGGCTAACTGAATGAGAAAGCATCTCTTTTCCCCAGCTTTAAATGTGCTGCCCTTGATCTTCGACTATGAGAATAAAAGTTCCTGATCTACTTTCTCTGTTCCATATGTTATTTTCCATCCCTCTGTTGTGTACAGTACTATGCTACTATGGCGCTGTTATGCATTGTCAGTACAAAAGTCTGCAGCAGGCTGGAAACGGAAAATGATAGGACAGCATAAATTAAATTGAATATCAAAGCAAATAACACAGGGCAACTGCACAGGCTGGGTTATTGCAGTGTAAATTGAATTCGTTTAACGTTTCTAATTTCAATGGAAAAGAAGCTGCCACAGAGTTTCCAGCCAGCCCCACCAGCCCTGGAATCTAGGGACCTTACTGAATAATTGAAGTCCAGTTTGTTGTAGAATTCCCCTTCCCAGGAGGAGGGCCTTGTCTTTGACATACAGATTTTCTGTGACCATTGCAGTGGGGAGCTCTCCTTAGGGTAGTTCTATACTGTTCCCTCTGACCTCACTGGATATATTTGTCAAATATGTTTTACTCCAGAGCCAATATAATCTATTTCTCCATTGGTATTCTATCTGCCTTCCACAAATTCTGAAAATCTTGCCTTGGCCGCTTCATTTGTATGCACTTAATCTGGCTTTATCCTGTTTTATGGAGCGTCGTCTTTAAATTGATTCAGGCAAAAGCATAGCAGGAGCTTTGCATAGATTTTGCATGCATGACATTTCTGCACAGTTGGGGCCCATTATACACCTTATTGAGCACATTTGGTATATAAAAATTCCATATTAAAAAAAAAGAAAAATAAATATGTAAAAATAAATACAATTTGGGGGGGCGGGGGGTAGACAAACTGACCATTGCCTGCTTCATCAATACAATTTATTTAGCGGTTTTTCCATCTTTAACCTTTGGGGATCTAGCTCTCCAGATCACTCAACTATAGTTCCCCTCAATTTAGGGCCCAATCCTGCAGCATTGAATTGAAAGGGAGTTTTGCCATTGATTTCAATGGGATCAGTGTCAGACCCTTAATTTCTCAGGAGTCCCCCTTTCCCAGTCTGGGAAAGGGCAAGTAAGTATACCAATTTCCAGCACTTCCTCTCTTCTGTGCAGGAAGGAGGGTGTATCCAGCAGGGGAATGAATAGGCAAACACACTCACACTGGGGGGACACAACTTGGCTGCGGATGCTAGAGGGTACAGATAAAGCAGGAGAGAGAGTGATGGGACAGATACTGCTGTTGGCCGCATCAGAGATCGCACGCTTGATAGGATGGAACTGCGGCTCTGTGCTGGCTGCACGTTGGTTTCACCTGTTGAAAGTTTAGCAAATCTCATTGACCTCTAAGCTCCCCCTGCATTGTGCCTCACAGAGTCATGAGGTCTCCAGCCACCACTGCTTCGACAGCTCACCTCCTCCTCTCGTAGCACAGCTCAGACTCTGCAGAGGCATAACTGAACCCTTAGAGGCAGATACCCAGCAGGGGAAAATCTGTATAGCTGCATTGACTTCAACCTGGCTCTTAGTCCTCACATTCAGCCCCATCCCAGGGGGCTTCTTCCAGCCTCCAGTTAATGTAGAGTTCCCTTAGTCCTGTCTCCAGGCCTACATATTCTTTCTTATGTAGACTTTCCAATGAGGGAAGAAAGAACGACTCTTGTCTTGGGAACAGGCTTCCCTGGCTCTTCAAAACCTATGATAGCTTGCCTGCCCATACAGAGTCCCATAATAATTGCTGGGGAGACCTTGCTCAGAATATAACATTAAAAATATACATGCTAGGGCTTCCTTGATAGTAGCTCCTATAGATTCATGTCCTATCAAGATGTGCACTTAAGTGCTCAGTGACATACAATGTGATGTCCAGTAAATGCCATGTTCACATATATGCAAGAGTCACATCAGCCTATGACCTCTGGCCCCTTACCATTCCAAACT
Organism: Eretmochelys imbricata; assembly: GCF_965152235.1. NCBI lineage: Eukaryota > Metazoa > Chordata > Testudines > Cheloniidae > Eretmochelys > Eretmochelys imbricata. The sequence goes on along the minus strand of NC_135580.1, from coordinate 51,883,003 downwards.
GGCTGCGGTCACTTTACAGAAGACACATTATAGCTTAACAGTGCTGTCTGCAGCACTATTCTAATGAGCCGGGGGATGGCGGGGGGGGGGGGAGGAGGGGGCAGAGGACTACCAAAGGTCTCCTATGACTTGATTAAGAAAGTGATTGAGAAGCAGCATTGTGGCTATCTCCAGGCAAAAGGATTCCAGAGGTAAAATGCTAAATAGCTGAAGCAACATCTGTCCATTATGGCACACATAAGCACTGGAGAGACATGGGTGCTAGCACTCGATTAAATCATCTGAAAATTGGGGAATAAGGGATAGATCAGAGAGAGAGAGAGAGAGAGAGAGGAAACTTGGATCAAGATTTCAGCAGGGAGATCTCAGACTTTGAAGCTGACTGGTGTAAACTGAGCCTGAACTGAAAACATATAAGTATATGTTTTATGTTGCCACAGAACCTTAGCAGCAGCAATTTTGATCATCTGAAGACTGTTAATTTATGTGGCCAGACACCAGCACAAATGTGTTAATCAATATTTTATTACTGAGGATTAATATTTTTAAAGGGAACTTAATGATTTAACAATATTATTGTTATGTTAGAGACGGAAGAGAGTTAGCAGCAGAGCACTTATGTTAATATCTACTCACATTAAAAACCCAACTCCACTTAAACGGACAGTGTTAGGTTACAAATGTTATATTTTTAAAAGTCAGATTTCCAGAGCTATTCTGCAAATAACAGCTTAGATTACTGAAACTGAAAGAATACCAACACTTGTAATTTACTTTTCACTATCATGTTATTTGGTTGATAATTGCATTTTTCGAAATGGGTGATGACTATAGATTAGTCAATTTCACTTTTGTTTGCAGTCAGTTTCTTGACAATTTCACATGGAGTTTCTCATGTGCTAGAAAAATACTATAAAATTAGGCTCAATGCTGAAAACCCTTGGTTACTTGAGTAAATCAGGCACCTTGTCAGGCCAAATCAGGCCAAATCACACCTGGAGTTGTAGCTAGCAAGAGATGTTAAGAGTAACAAGAAGGGTTTCTTCAGGTATGTTAGCAACAAGAAGAAAGTCAAGGAAAGTGTGGGCCCCTTACTGAATGAGGGAGGCAACCTCATGACAGAGGATGTGGAAAAAGCTAATGTACTCAATGCTTTTTTTGCCTCTGTCTTCACGAACAAGGTCAGCTCCCAGACTACTGCACTGGGCAGCACAGCATGGGGAGGAGGTGACCAGCCCTCTGTGGAGAAAGAAGTGGTTCGGGACTATTTAGAAAAGCTGGACAAGCACAAGTCCATGAGGCCGGATGCGTTGCATCGGAGAGTGCTAAAGGAGTTGGCGGATGTGATTGCAGAGCCATTGGCCATTATCCTTCAAAACTCATGGCGATCGGGGGAGGTCCCAGATGACTGGAAAAAGGCTAATGTGGTGCCCATCTTTAAAAAAGGGAAGAAGGAGGATCCTGGGAACTACAGGCCAGTGAGCCTCACCTCAGTCCCTGGAAAAATCATGGAGCAGGTCCTCAAGGAATCAATTCTGAAGCACTTAGAGGAGAGGAAAGTGATCAGGAACAGTCAGCATGGATTCACCAAGGGCAAGTCATGCCTGACTAATCTAATTGCCTTCTATGATGAGATAACTGGCTCTGTGGATGAAGGGAAAGCAGTGGATGTGTTGTTCCTTGACTTTAGCAAAGCTTTTGACACGGTCTCCCACAGTATTCTTCCCAGCAAGTTAAAGAAGTATGGGCTGGATGAATGGATGATAAGGTGGATAGAAAGCTGGTTAGATTGTTGGGCTCAACGGGTAGTGATCAATGGCTCCATGTCTAGTTGGCAGCCGGTATCAAGTGGTGTGCCCCAGGGATCGATCCTGGGGCCGGTTTTGTTCAATATCTTCATAAATGATCTGGAGGATGGTGTGGATTGCACCCTCAGCAAGTTTGCAGATGACACTAAACTGGGAGGAGTGGTAGATACGCTGGAGGGTAGGGATAGGATACAGAGGGACCTAGACAAATTGGAGGATTGGGCCAAAAGAAATCTGATGAGGTTCAACAAGGACAAGTGCAGAGTCCTGCACTTAGGACGGAAGAATCCAATGCACCGCTACAGACTAGGGACCGAACGGCAGCAGTTCTGCAGAAAAGGACCTAGGGGTTACAGTGGACGAGAAGCTGGATATGAGTCAACAGTGTGCCCTTGTTGCCAAGAAGGCCAATGGCATTTTGGGATGTATAAGTAGGGGCATTGCCAGCAGATCGAGGGAAGTGATCGTTCCCCTCTATTCGACATTGGTGAGGCCTCATCTGGAGTACTGTGTCCAGTTTTGGGCCCCACACTACAAGAAGGATGTGGAAAAATTGGAAAGAGTCCAGTGAAGGGCAACAAAACTGATTAGGGGACTGGAACATATGACTTATGAGGAGAGGCTGAGAGAACTGGGATTGTTTAGTCTTCAGAAGAGAAGAATGAGGAGGGATTTAATAGATGCTTTCAACTACCTGAAAGGGGGTTCCAAAGAGGATGGCTCTAGACTGTTCTCAGTGGTAGCAGATGACAGAACAAGAAGTAATGGTCTCAAGTTGCAGTGGGGGAGGTTTAGGTTGGATATTAGGAAAAACTTTTTCACTAGGAGGGTTGTGAAACACTGGAATGCGTTACCTAGGGAGGTGGTGGAATCTCCTTCCCTAGAAGTTTTTAAGGTCAGGCTTGACAAAGCCCTGGCTGGGATGATTTAGTCGGAGATCGGTCCTGCTTTGAGCAGGGGGTTGTACTAGACGACCTTCTTAGGTCCCTTCCAACCCTGATATTCTATGATTCTATGATTCTATGGGTATGTCTACACTACGAAATTAGGTCAAATTGATAGAAGTCGGTTTTTTAGAAATCAGTTTTATATATTCAAGTGTGTGTGTCCCCACAGAAAATGCTCTAAGTGCATTAAGTGAATTAACTCAGCGGAGCGCTTCCACAGTACCGAGGCTAGAGTCGACTTCCGGAGTGTTGCACTGTGGGTAGCTATCCCACAGTTCCTGCAGTCTTCGCTGCCCATTGGAATTCTGGGTTGAGATCCCAATGCCTGATGGGGCTAAAACATTGTTGCGGGTGGTTCTGGGTACATATCATCAGGTCCCCGTTCCCTCCCTCCCTCCGTGAAAGCAAGGGCAGACAATCGTTTCGCGCCTTTTTTCCTGAGTTACCTGTGCAGACGCCATACCACAGCAAGCACGGAGCCCGCTCAGGTAACCGTCACCGTATGTCTCCTGGGTGCTGTCAGACGCGGTACTACATTGCTACACAGTGGCAGCAGATGGTGCAATAGGACTGGTAGCTATCATCGTCATGTCCGAGCTGCTCCTGGCCACGTCGGCCGGGAGCGCCTGGACAGACATGAGCGCAGGGACTAAATTTGGAGTGACTTGATCAAGTCATTCTCTTTAGTCCTGCAGTCAGTCCTATTGAACCATCTTATGGTGAGCAGGCAGGCGATATGGATTGCTAGCAGTCATACTGTACCATCTTCTGCCAGGCAGGCAAGAGATGAGGATGGCTAGCAGTCGTATTGTACCATCTTCTGCCGGGCAGCCCTGAGATGTGGATGGCATGCAGTCCTTCTGCACCGTCTGCTGCCAGCCAAAGATGTAAAAGATAGATGGAGTGTATCAAAACAAGAAATAAACCAGATTTGTTTTGTACTCATTTGCTTCCTCCCCCTCCCCCGTCTAGGGGACTCATTCCTCTAGGTCACACTGCAGTCACTCACAGGGAAGGTGCAGCGAGGCAAATCTAGCCATGTATCAATCAGAGGCCAGACTAACCTCCTTGTTCCAATAAGAACAATAACTTAGGTGCACCATTTCTTATTGGAACCCTCTGTGAAATCCTGCCTGAAATACTCCTTGATGTAAAGCCACCCCCTTTGTTGATTTTAGCTCCCTGAAGCCAATCCTGTAAGCCAGGTCGTCAGTCGCCCCTCCCTCCGTCAGAGCAACGGCAGACAATCGTTCCGCGCCTTTTTTCTGTGCGGACACCATACCAAGGCAAGCATGGAGGCCGCTCAGCTCACTTTGGCAATTAGGAGCACATTAAACACCACACACATTATCCAGCAGTATATGCAGCACCAGAACCTGGCAGAGCGATACCGGGCGAGTAGGCAACGTCAGCGCGGTCGCGTGAGTGATCAGGACATGGACACAGATTTCTCTGAAAGCATGAGCCCTGCCAATGCATGCATCATGGTGCTAATGGGGCAGGTTCATGCTGTGGAACGCTGATTCTGGGCTCAGGAAACAAGCACAGACTGGTGGGTCCGCATAGTGTTGCAGGTCTGGGACGATTCCCAGTGGCTGCGAAACTTTCGCATGCATAAGGGCACTTTCATGGAACTTTGTGACTTGCTTTCCCCTGCCCTGAAGCACATGAATACCAAGATGAGAACAGCCTTCACAGTTGAGAATTGAGTGGCGATAGCCCTGTGGAAGCTTGCAACACCAGACAGCTACCGGTCAGTTGGGAATCAATTTGGAGTGAGCAAATCTACTGTGGGGGCTGCTGTGATGCACGTAGCCCATGCAATCAAAGATCTGCTGATATCAAGGGTAGTGACCCTGGGAAATGTGCAGGTCATAGTGGATGGCTTTGCTGCAATGGGATTCCCTAACTGTGGTGGGGCCATAGACGGAACCCATATCCCTATCTTGGCACCGGAGCACCAAGCTGGCGAGTACGTAAACCGCAAGGGGTACTTTTCAATAGTGCTGCAAGCTCTGGTGGATCACAAGGGACATTTTGCCAACATCAACATGGGATGGCCGAGAAAGGTACATGAGGCTCGCATCTTCAGGAACTCTGGTCTGTTTCAAAAGCTGCAGGAAGGGACTTTATTCCCACACCAGAAAATAACTGTTGGGGATGTTGAAATGCCTATAGTTATCCTTGGGGACCCAGCCTACCCCTTAATACCATGGCTCATGAAGCCGTACACAGGCAGCCTGGACAGTAGTCAGGAGCTGTTCAACTACAGGCTGAGCAAGTGCAGAATGATGGTAGAATGTGCATTTGGAAGTTTAAAGGCGCGTTGGCGCAGTTTACTGACTCACTTAGACCTCAGCTAAACCAATATTCCCACTGTTATTACTGCTTGCTGTGTGCTCCACAATATCTGTGAGAGCAAGGGGGAGACGTTTATGGCGGGGTGGAAGGTTGAGGCAAATCGCCTGGCTGCTGGTTACGCACAGCCAGACACCAGGGTGGTTAGAAGAGCACAGGAGGGCGCGGTACGCATCAGAGAAGCTTTGAAAACCAGTTTCAAGACTGGCCAGGCTACGGTGTGAAAGTTCTCTTTGTTTCTCCTTGATGAAACCCCCCACCCCTTGTTTCAATGTACTTCCCTGTAAGCTAACCACCCTCCCCCCCTCCCTTCGATCACCGCTTGAAGAGGCAATAAAGTCATTGTTGCTTCACATTCATGCATTCTTTATTCATTCATCACACAAATAGGGGGATGACTACCAAGGTAGCCCAGGAGGGGTGGTGGAGGAGGGAAGGAAAATGCCACACAGCACTTTAAGCACAGCACTTTAAAAGTCTACAACTTTAAAATTTATTGAATGCCAGCCTTCTTTTTTTTTGGGCAATCCTCTGTGGTGGAGTGGCTGGTTGGCCGGTGGCCCCCCCACTGCATTCTTGGGCGTCTGGGTGTGAGGCTATGGAACTGGGAGAGGAGGGCGGTTGGTTGCACAGGGGCTGTAGTAGCAGTCTGTGCTCCAGCTGCCTTTGCTGCAGCTCAGCCATACACTGGACCATACTGGTTTGATCCTCCAGCAGCCTCAGCATTGAATCCTGCCTCCTCTCATCACGCTGCCACCACATTTGAGCTTCAGCCCTGTCTTTAGCCCGCCACTTACTCTCTTCAGCCTGCCACCTCTCCTCCCGGTCATTTTGTGCTTTCCTGCAGTCTGACATTATTTGCCTCCACGCATTCGTCTGTGCTCTGTCAGTGTGGGAGGACAGCATGAGCTCAGAGAACATTTCATCACAAGTGCGGTTTTTTTTCTTTCTAATCTTCACTAGCCTCTGGGAAGGAGAAGATCCTGTGATCATTGAAACACATGCAGCTGGTGGAGAAATAAAGGGACAGAGGTATTTAAAAAGACACATTTTATAAAACAGTGGCTACAGTCTTTCAGGGTAAACCTTGCTGTTAACATTACATACATAGCACATGTGCTTTCGTTACAAGGTCGCATTTTGCCTCCCCCCACCGCATGGCTACCCCCTCAACCCTCCCCCCTCCCGTGGCTAACAGCGGGGAACATTTCTGTTCAGCCGCAGGCAAACAGCCCAGCAGGAACGGGCTCCTCTGAGTGTCCCCTGAAGAAAAGCACCCTATTTCAACCAGGTGACCATGAATGATATCTCACTCTCCTGAGGATAACACAGAGAGATAAAGAACGGATGTTGTTTGAACACCAGCAAACATACACTGCAATGCTTTGTTGTACGATGATTCCCGAGTATGTGTTACTGGCCTGGAGTGGTAAAGTGTCCTACCATGGAGGACGCAATAAGGCTGCCCTCCCCAGAAACCTTTTGCAAAGGCTTTGGGAGTACATCCAGGAGAGCCGCGAATGCCAGGGCAAATTAATCCTTTCACATGCTTGCTTTTAATCCATGTATGGTATTTTAAAAGGTACACTCACCAGAGGTCCCTTCTCCGCCTGCCGGGTCCAGGAGGCACCCTTGGGTGGGTTCGGGGGGTACTGGCTCCAGGTCCAGGGTGAGAAACAGTTCCTGGCTGTCGGGAAAACCAGTTTCTCCGCTTGCTCGCTGTGAGCTATCTACAACTTCCTCCTCCTCATCATCATCTTCTTCGTCCCCAAAACCTGCTTCCGTGTTGCCTTCATCTCCATTGAAGGAGTCAAACAACACGGCTGGGGTAGTGGTGGCTGACCCCCCTAAAATGGCATGCAGCTCATCATAGAAGCAGCATGTTTGGGGCTCTGACCCGGAGCGGCCGTTCGCCCCTCTGGTTTTCTGGTAGGCTTGCCTCAGCTCCTTAAGTTTCATGCGGCACTGCTTCGGATCCCTGTTATAGCCTCTGTCCTTCATGCCCTGGGAGATTTTGACAAAGGTTTTGGCATTTCGAAAACTGGAATGGAGTTCTGATAGCACGGATTCCTCTCCCCATACAGCGATCAGATCCCGTACCTCCCGTTCAGTCCATGCTGGAGCTCTTTTGCGATTCTGGGACTCCATCATGGTCACCTCTGCTGATGAGCTCTGCATGGTCACCTGAAGCTTGCCACGCTGGCCAAACAGGAAATGAGATTCAAAAGTTCGCAGTTCTTTTCCTGTCTACCTGGCCAGTGCATCTGAGTTGAGAGTGCTGTCCAGAGCGGTCACAATGGAGCACTCTGGGATAGGTCCCGGAGGCCAATACCGTCGAATTGTGTCCACAGTACCCCAAATTCGACCCGGCACGGCTGATTTAAGCGCTAATTCACTTGTCAGGGTGGAGTATGGAAATCGATTTTAAGAGTCCTTTAAGTCGAAATAAAGGGCTTCATCGTGTGGACAGGTGCAGGTTTACATCGATTTAACGCTGCTAAATTTGACCTAAAGTCCTAGTGTAGACCAAGGCTATGATTGTCTGGAGTGGCTTACAACTGAGAGTGCCAACCTCAGGGCAGACTGCTAAAAGCAGGGTAGACACCCCAAACTGCTGGTATGTTCTATAATTGGATTTCATTAACCCAGTAACAAATGTAAACTCCTTGATCACTGTAACAATCTTACCATGGAGTGATAGTCCCCTTGGCCTCTCCATCTATCTTGCCACCCATGCAAGCTGGATTTAGTGATAAATGGTCACTTACACCAAAAATCACAAAATACCCAGGTTGCTTCCAGTCCCAAAAGACAAGTCACTTACCCCAGATCAACTGGTACCTTAGATCTCACACAAAAGATAACACCTGTAGTAAACTGGTTAAAGGTTTACTAACTAGGGAAATGAAATGAGAATTATATATAGGTTAAAGCAAGTAACCATATACATACAAATGAGTTTCCATCTGTGAATCAAAAGGTGACAGAAATGTAGTAATCTGTTAGCACTGAATGTCTTTACAGGGCTTAACCCAGGTCAACACTGGGGATCTTTGCTTTTGTTTCTTAGCTCCAGCCCTTGTGAGAATCCAAACAGCAATGAGATGAAAAATCTTTATATTAGCTATTTTTATTTCCCTCTTCCAGGATACAAATCAGTGGGGGGAGGCCTTCTGCATGTACTTCTCTGTGAGTGGATGGAGCAATTAACAAAGCTTATGTACTACAATGTCTGACTTAATTTCGATAGTCCTCTTGGATGGGTGCGGGGACCCACTTCCCATCCGAGTTCACAAGCTCAGAGCAGGCATTTTTACAATAAAACAAACTTGTATTTACCTTGTATCATAGACATTACAAGTGAGATTAATACATGCAGCAATTTACCAGCATTTTCTAGTCTCAACACATCCCTTCAAGTCTGACACCTATCTTGAACAATACTAACATACAGGTGAAGTGGTCTGCTTTCCAGCTATGAGTTTGTCAGTGCCAATCCGACGTCTACAGACTGGGCTGGGCAAACGGGTTTACCAGAATCACAAAGTCTCTTTGACTTCAACCTAAGTAAAGACCAAAATCTTTGCTTGCAAATACTGAAGGGGAAACACTTTTCATTCTTCATAAATTTAACAAAAAATTCACAGAGATAATTCTATGGTCTTACTTCAGTTTTATAAAGGCTTGTTCATACAATGGCCAAATTTGACATGAGACTTTCCCTTTAAATAAGTTTATAGAGCCTTTATGTAGCATGTGGTGTGTTCGACATTCCTCATCCCTGGCCCAAAGGAGTAAGTGACCCCTAATAAAGTATGTTTTCTGAGAAAGTGTCACATTATAGGCCATCGTCAGATTGAAGTCAATGTGAGTTTTACCACTGACTTTAGTGGGAACAGGATCATAGAATCATAGAAATGTAAGACTGGACCTTGGTAGGTCATCTAGCCCAGTCCCCTGCATGGAGGCAGGACTATGTATTATCTATAGTTTGTCTAGCCTGTTCTTAAAACCTTCAATGATGGAGATTTCACAATCTCCATAGGTAAATTGTTCCAGTGCTTAACCACCCTGACAGTTAGGAAGTTTTTCCTAATGTCCAACCTAAACCTCCCTTGCTGCAATTTAAGCCCATTGCTTCTTGTCCTGTCCTCAGTGGATAAGAACAATTTTTATCACCCTCCTTTTTATACCACTTTTTATGTACTTAAAGACTGTTATGTCGCCCCTCAGCCTTCTCTTTTCTGGACTAAGTAAACCAGTCTTTCCTTGTAGGCCATGTTTTCTAGACCTTTAATCATTTCAATCTGAGTAGAGTCTTGCTCATGACACTCCTGCTAAGCCTATAGTGCATACGATATCCATTTCTGCACCAACTGAAGTCAAAGCAAAACTCCCACTGATTTCAGTAGGACAGGATCTGGCCCATAGTAACCAAAGATTAATTAATGTAATGAGAATATTAAGGACTTGGGCATGTGCCATACACTAGAATAAGGAAAGCTAGACTTTGGTTTGAAGTTTAACCCAGTGTACACTCTGATCTCTCCAGAGTGATTGTGAAAAATATTTTTCCCCCCTGGGGGATATGGGGAAAAAAATCAAAATCCTTCAGCTTGCTCCACTATTCCATCTCGCTGATGGGTTTTTTTTACAGCCCTGCCTTGTCTAAATGTATACAGGAGGAGCAGCACAAAAGTGAGCAGAAAAAGACATCAGAGACCTAGCTAACTGAAAATGCAGTGCTGGAGCTCTGGGAAGACATACTGCTGACGAAGGCTGGTGGATTTCCATTCTTTAAATAGCAAGAAGGGAGCATTAACCATAACAGACCTAGATGTGGATAATGCTGACTGCATCTACATAGTACAGTTACTTAACTGAGTACAGGACCAGAAGCAAGCTATGTTGGGCTTGATTTGAGGATAACTCTGCCATCTCTATTCCCAGGGTCAGATCCTCGGCTATTGCACATCAGCACAACTCCCCTGAGGTCAATGGAGGAGCTGTATTGATTTTTAAACCGCCCAGGGCCTGGCCCCAGGCATTTTGAAAACTTCTCAAAATGTTAAACAAAGCTTAAATTGTGGCTGAAGAGGCCACAAAGCACAAATGCAAACAAACCCTACATCTACTCTGGGAACTCAGGGGGTGAGGACTTGGCTGCCAGGAGACTAGTCAACTACACCTATGCACAGAATGGCCTAAAGCTCCTTTTTTGTTTGGAAAATTCTCTTTTTGCTTAAACATACCAGTACTCACTAGACTCCACTGCCTCAGCAGGAACCCCACTCTTCTTACCATTCTGTACAATACAAATGTTCTAAATGCTTTGGAACAGACCCAGTTGTACACTATGGTCCTTTTGCACCTCCACAGTGCCACCAAGAGTCCAAAATGCCTGCAGAGCTGGCTACTGGGAACTACAATGAGGTGGGATTTCCACCACAAGAGGTCCTGGACCCTGAGCTAGGGCTGCAACTGCCAGCATACCCTGCCCCCAAATCCAGCCCTTGGTTTAGTGAACAGTTCAAGTGGAAGGACTCCATCACTCTTGACTCAGGCAATTCGGGTTCTACTCCCAGCGGTGCTTGTGTGATCTGTCACTGACTCTCTCTGCACGTCACCTCCTCATCTGTAACATAGGAATAGTAGCACTTTGTCTTGTCTATTTAGATTGTAAGATCCGCGAGGCAGGGATAGTCTCTTACTATCTGTTTTGTACAGTGCCCAGCACAACGGGGCTGTGGTCTCAGCTGGGACCTCTAAGGCATGACAGTAACATAAATAATAAAGTAAAATATGCATTTCTCCCTTGATCTCCTCGCCACCACTGTTGTGCATTGCCTCCCTTACAGAAGCCACAGAAAAGCCCATATTGAGGAAGCATCCTCCACAATGGAGCAGGAACTGGGCTATTTTCAGAGCACCATTACCATCAGATCCAGAAAAACGAAACCATCATGTCAGTAGTAATGAAAGATAACCCCCACTCCAGAGGATGTGAGAACTGCATACTCCAGAGTACCATCTCTGCTTCCCTGCCCTTGGGATTCCAGCACTCACATTATTGAAGGTAAAGCACTCAGCACAGCTGTGCTTCCCAGCAAATTTTAATTTCTCCACAGAGAAGCCTCACAAATCATGAGCCCTTGGTTTGTTACGGAACTAGAGTGAATTCCTCTCATTAGCAGCCTTAGAGTCATAGACTCATAGAAGATTAGAGTTGGAAGAGACCTCAGGAGGTTATCTAGTTCAATCCCCTGCTCAAAGAAGAACCAACCCCAACTAATTCATCCCAGCCAGGGGTTTATCAAGCTGGGCCTTAAAAACCTCTAAGGATGGAGATTCCACCATCTCCCTAGGTAACGAAATCCAGTGCTTCACAACCTTCCTAGTGAAATAGTTTTTTCTTAATATCCAACCTAGACCTCCCCCACTGCAACTTGAGACCATTGCTCCTTGTTCTGTCATCTGCCACTGCTGAGAACAGCCAAGCTCCATCCTCTTTGGAACCCCCTTTCAGGTAGTTGAAGGATGCTATCAAATCCCCCCTCACTCTTCTCTTCTGCAGACTAAATAAGCCCAGTTCCCTCAGCCTCTCCTCATAAGTTATGTGCCCCAGACCTCTAATCATTTTTGTTGCCCTCTGCTGGACTCTCTCCAATTTGTCCACAGCCATTCTGTAGTGGGGGGAGGGGCAAAACTGGACACAATACTCCAGATGTGGCCTCACCAGTACTGAATAGAGGGGAATAATCACTTCCCTCAATCTGCTGGCAATGCTCCTACTACTGCAGCCCAATATGCTGTTAGCCTTCTTGGCAACAACGGCACACTGGTGACTCATATCCAGCTTCTCATCTACTGTAATCCCCAGGTCCTTTTCTGTAGAACTGCTGCTTAGCCAGTCAGTCTCCAGCCTGTATCAGTGCATGGGATTCTTCCATTCTAAGTGCAGGACTCTGCACTTGTCCTTGTTGAACCTCATCAGATTTCTTTTGGCCCAATCCTCCAATTTGTCTAGGTCACTCTGGAACCTATCCCTACACTCCAGCATATCTACCTCTCCCCACAGCTTAGTGTCATCCATGAACTTGCTGAGGGTGCAATCCATCCCATCATCCAGATCATTAATGAAGATGATGAACAAAACCGGCCCCAGGACCGACCCTTGGGGCACTCTGCTTGATACCATCTGCCAATTAGACATCGACCCATGGATCACTCCCCATTGAGCCCGACAATCTAGCCAGCTTTCTATCCACCTTATAGTCCATTAATTCAATCCATACTTTTTTAACTTGCTGGCAAGAATACTGTGGGAGACCATATAAAAAGCTTTGCTAAAGTCAAGATATATCACGTCCACTGCTTTCCCCATATCTACAGAGCCAGTTATCTCATCATACAAGGCAATCAAGTTGGTCAGGCATGACTTGCCCTTAGTGAATCCATGTTGACTGTTCCTGATCATCTTCCTCTCCCCCCAAGTGCTTCAAAATGGACTCCTTGAGGACCTTCTACATCATTTTTCCATGGATTGAGGTAAGGCAAACCAGTTTGTAGTTCCCTGGATTCTCCTTGTTCCCTTTGGCCACAAGCTGAGGGTAAATCCAATAAATTAATGAAATGCAAATCGGATTTGTTAGAATTAGATCATTGGGATGGGCGGGGAGTGGTGGGGACTCTTGGGAAATAAAGCACAGCTCCACTTAGAGTTTGCAAACACAAGTTCTCAGAAGCTAGAGGTAGGTTTCGGTTCATACTTAGAAAAACACTACTGCTGTGAGAAATATATTAACTGGGGGGGTTGCAACGTCAGTGCATGCAGTTGGGGGATGCCCTTTCTGGTCACCCTGAAGATCTAGGTGTAAATCATAGAATCATAGAATATCAGGGTTGGAAGGGAGCTCAGGAGGTCATCTAGTCCAACCCCCTGCTCAAAGCAGGACCGATCCCCAACTAAATCATCCCAGCCAGGGCTTTGTCAAGCCTGACCTTAAAAACTTGTAGGGAAGGAGATTCCACCACCTCCCTAGGTAACGCATTCCAGTGTTTCACCACCCTCCTAGTGAAAAAGTTTTTCCTAATATCCAACCTAAACCTCCCCCACTGCAACTTGAGACCACTACTCCTTGTTCTGTCATCTGCTACCACTGGCAACAGTCTAGATCCATCCTCTTTGGAACCCCCTTTCAGGTAGTTGAAAGCAGCTATCAAATCCCCCCTCATTCTTCTCTTCCGCAGACTAAACAATCCCAGTTCTCTCAGCCTCTCCTCATAAGTCATGTGTTCCAGACCCCAAATCATTTTTGTTGCCCTCCGCTGGATTCTTTCCAATTTTTTCACATCCTTCTTGTAGTGTGGGGCCCAAAACTGGACACAGTACTCCAGATGAGGCCTCACCAATGTCGAATAGAGGGGAACGATCAATGCCCCTACTTATACATCCCAAAATGCCATTGGCCTTCTTGGCAACAAGGGCACACTGTTGACTCCTATCCAGCTTCTCGTCCACTGTAACCCCTAGGTCCTTTTCTGCAGAACTGCTGCCTAGCTAGTCTGTATCGGTGCACGGGATTCTTCCGTCCTAAGTGTAGGACTCTGCACTTGTCCTTGTTGAACCTCATCAGATTTCTTTTGGCCCAATCCTCTAATTTGTCTAGGGCCCTCCGTATCCTATCCCTACCCTCCAGCGTATCTACCTCTCCTCCCAGTTTAGTGTCATCTGCAAACTTGCTGAGGGTGCAATCCACACCATCCTCCAGATCATTTATGAAGATATTGAACAAAACCAGCCTGAGGACCGACCCTTGGGGCACTCCACTTGATACCATCTGCCAACTAGACATGGAGCCACTGATCACTACAGAGGGCTGGTCACCTCCTCCCCATGCTGTGCTGCCCAGTGCAGTAGTCTGGGAGCTGACCTTGTTCGTGAAGACAGAGGCAAAAAAAGCATTGAGTACATTAGCTTTTTCCACATCCTCTGTCACTAGGTTGCTTCCCTCATTCAGTAAGGAATGCACACTTTCCTTGACTTTCTTCTTGTTGCTAACATACCTGAAGAAACCCTTCTTGTTACTCTTAACATCTCTTGCTAGCTGCAACTCCAGGTGTGATTTGGCCTTCCTGATTTCACTCCTGCATGCCCGAGCAATATTTTTATACTCTTCCCTGGTCATTTGTCCAATCTTCCACTTCTTGTAAGCTTCTTTTTTGTGTTTAAGATCAGCAAGGATTTCACTGTTAAGCCAAGCTGGTCGCCTGCCATATTTACTATTCTTTGTACACATCAGGATGATTTGTCCCTGTAACCTCAATAAGGATTCTTTAAAATACACCCAACTCTCCTGGACTCCTTTCCCCCTCATGTTATTCTCCCAGGGGATCCTGCCCATCAGTTCTCTGCGGGAGTCAAAGTCTGCTTTTCTGAAGTTCAGGGTCCGTATTCTGCTGCTCTCCTTTCTTCCCTGTGTCAGGATCCTGAACTCGACCATCTCATGGTCACTGCCTCCCAGGTTCCCATCCACTTTTGCTTCCCCTACTAATTCTTCCCAGTTTGTGAGCAGCTGGTCAAGAAGAGCTCTGCCACTAGTTGGTTCCTCCGGCACTTGCACCAGGAAATTGCCCCCTACATTTTCCAAAAACTTCCTGGATTGTCTGTGCACCGCTGTATTGCTCTCCCAGCAGATATCAGGGTGATTGAAGTCTCCCATGAGAACCAGGGCCTGCGATCTAGTAACTTCCGTGAGTTGCTGGAAGAAAGCCTCAGTGCAGATTGAGATAATGAAACTGGTGTCCTTAGTGACACAATCTAAAATTCAGTACAACTGAGCACTCAGGAGACTTCCAAAGACCAAACAGTTTCACAACTTTTATGACCAGCAGGATCATGCAAACTGTCTACCTTCATAACTCAGGCCACTGAATCTCACCCACTTGTCCTGTCAGGTCAGGGCTGAAGCACAATGACAGAGACATTGGTTGTTGTGTCCCATTTTTAGTATATGTTTTGAGCTCCTCAGGGCAAGGACCAGGCCTTCTTTCCTATTGGGCTGGCATCTAGCATGTTATTGCCACTCCTGGGAAGAGATGGCAATTTCCTCATGGTCAGATGTTCACCTCACCCATAACAGGGCCGTCCTTGTACCAAACTGGCTAATCGCGTCATGTTCCTAGTTGGTGGCCAGTCCATAGTCCATATAGAAAATAAGAGCTTTCTATTGCTGCCAGCTAATGGTACTACTCCTTTACCTCAAGTGGGAGAGGTTTGTGACTTTGGGGGCGAAGGTCCCATATTCCAGCCTCACTCATCATCCATGGTATGGAATTGTTACAATAATGTCTGACAAGATGAGAAGAACTGGATGGGCACATAAAGTGAGCTGTAAAGGAGGCTTTACACCTGTAAAGGAGGCTTTCACCTGTAAAGGAGGCTCCTTTAAGTAAGAAATGAGCTACGATGCCTGAGATTTGCAAGGATATGTGAAGGGGACATTGTGGGTCAGGACTGAGGTTCTCTGCCTGAGAAGTACTGGAACAGAAAGTAGCCCTGCAAATCATGACTTATTGTGGACTAGAACAGTAATGCCAATCAGATATTATTTATCATAGATGAATATGGCAATGCCAACTATAATTAAGGTTGCCTGACACTTGCTATTATAAGACCTTCTTTCAGTTGTTTATAATTTTGCCAAATTATAACTATTGGGGCTGGTATTTTCCATTCAGAGTGTTTGCTTCTGGCAGAGTTTTACAGAAGTTTCAGCTAGTACGTGGCAACTGTTTCCAAGAATAGGATTGGGGGAAATATGTTGTTTTGCCCATGTTAAACAAAGTCCTACAACCATTTGGTTGAGAAGTGTTAGCATATAAGCCTGTTTGTTAGCCTGAGATAGAATTTTGGGTTTGACTTTTAATATTCTTATATCCTTATTAATATATGTGAAGAACAAATGACAAAGATGCTCTGTGTTGCATTTCCCACAACCAGATGTGGATTTTAGTACAGTGGGACAGATAAGGGATGGAGCTAAAAGTGTTACAGGGTATGGTGGGAGTGTAATATATGAGCACACACTTGATGACTGCCTCAACTACTTATCTCAAAGCAAGGTCAGGCAACCAGTTGGGAGGGGCAAGGGGCAGTTGGGAGGGGGGAGGTAAAAGACTAAAAGACCAGAGAAATGCCTGCCCCTGACCGGAGCAGAACCTCACTCCTTACCCCTCCCATAGAGTACAAAAGGGGTGGGATGAAGACCCCAACTCACAATCCTCCAGAACAGAACATGACCATAAGTTATAAGGGGTGTAACTAGGGGCATGCAGTGCAGGTATATTTGGGCCTGCTAAGAAGAAGCGGGGGATGGGAATGCGGAAAGGGAGTGGGAAGGGGAATGATAATGGTAATTGTGGAATGGGAGACTGGGAATCGGGGAATGAGGAACAGGGACACAGGCAAGGCTGTGCAGCATCAGAGTTGAGAAGCCCCCTTCACAGGGTAAATGCTCTGCTGCATCAGAGCTAGAAACACAACGCTGGGAAGAGGGCGCTCCATCAGTGTGCTGAGCTAGGGAATCGAAGAAGAAAGGGTTCTATTGGCGTATAGAACTGTATTTGGGGGAGGGGAAGGGGAAAACTCTATCAGCATATAAAGATAAGCCCGACTGGTTTGAAGGGCTTCGGAACATGGTTAAACTCTATCGGTGTATAGAGATATGCCAGACCAGTGTGAAGGGCTTCAGAATATGTTTGCTTGGAACTAAAATCCCAATAAACATTGCATTGTTTGCACTTCAGACTTCTGGTCTTCTGCTTTCTGTCTGTGTGACAAGAACCAGGACCGGGGAAAGGGTGAAGGGAAGGCCCTCTAACAAGAAGGTCTAGGACTGCTGCACTTTGATGCAAGGGACTTGAAATGTGGCAGGGGGTGTTGTCCTGGTGTGAGGTCTTTTGCTGGCTCCATGACAATTCATACAAATTTGTCCACATTATAAGACTCCAAAAAAGTCACAGTTCATCCATACTCAGACGCTTGCTAGAGTTTGCCAAATAAACTCTCCAAAAAGCCCATCAGCATTACAGAGATTCCATGCTGGATGCTCCAGCTCAAGGCTGCAGGACTTGAGCAGGACTTTTCCTGCAATTCTTCCTCTCAGCTTCCAGGGCCACTCTAGCACCAGACACTGGAACTGAGATCCTGGAGGTGGTTTGTCTTGTGCGCTCAAGCTTCTGCGGCTGGGGGCTGGACAGCAATGGGGGGCAGCCGTCTGCCTGGAATACAGTGGGATGGAGACCCTGCCTCATTCAGTATAGTGGATAGACCTGCTTTGGGGGTGGAGCAGGGATGTGCAGTGAAGGAGGCTGTTCTCCGCAAATCCCTGTGTCATTTGTTGGAAGGTATGTAGTGAACAAGGGATCAGATTACAGGAAGAGAAAGGAGGGTCTCATGGTTAAGGCAACTGAATGCTGCCCTGGAGAACTGGATTCTACCCCTGCCTCTGCCAGAGTTCCTGTATGATGCTGGGCAATTCACTTAAACTAACATTTTCAGTTAGCCACTAACTAACTGTATGTTCCTCATTTTCTGGGTCCCCCGGGGACTTCACTATAGCTATTGATAATACATGGAAAGTACTCAGCTATTTCGGTAATGGGAGGCAGGCTAAAACGCTAAGATAGATAGATTTGCAGAAGTGCTGAGCACCCCCAATTGCAAGTGAAGTTGACTGGAGCTGTTCGTGGAACTTATAAAAGTGTGATATAATGCTAAATACCCTGAAAAATCAGGTCCTAGGTGTCTCAAATTGGGCACTCAAAATTAGTGGATACTTTTGCCTTTTTTTGCCTTAAGCGCTGTATGCCTCAGTTTCTCAGAGCCGAATGGGGTAATAGTACCACCTAATTTCACAGAGGTGTTGTGAAGAGAAATTCGTTAATGTCTGTCTTATGCTTAGATACTAAGGTAACGCAGCCTAGAATGACCAGAAGGAAATTCATGATTTTGTATTCAATGTAGGGTTTGGATGGTATGCAGTAAATAAGGCCTGGGGCCACACAGAACGAGGAGGATAAAACACAAATATTGCATAACTATGTGTTCACTGAATTAGGCAGAAGTCCTGTGACCATGTAAATAAAGACTGCATCACAATAAATACAGACGAGGGAGGAGAGGTGAATTAAGACTGCACAAGCAACCTGGATTCTGGCATTTCCTAATTCCTGAGTGCTTGACTTTGCAACCTTTATGTTCATTTAGTGTAATGATGTATAAATACATCCAAATGCATTGAGTGTGGATGATGCTTTACAAAGAAATATGAAAGATTCAGGCACATTCTGAAAAGTGGTCACTAATTTTCTGTTCCTCCGTTTGAGTGGCTAACGTAAGATACTCGGGGGCTGATTTTCCAAGGTGCGTAGCACCTGCAGCTCTTTTAAAATGAAGTACTTTAAAGTGTTGTGCTTCTAAATAAATTGGAGAGGAGACAAACCATGGTGAGGGTTCAGCTGCCTCTTATAGATGCACAGATTTTTAAGATCAGAAAGGACCATTGTGAACATCTACTCTGACCTCCTGCATAACACAAACTAGTGATTCTCTCCCTGCCATTCCTTTATCAAAGCCAGTAAGGATCACTTGCTCTCTAGCAAAGGGAAACAGGTCTGAAGAATGCAAGAGCAAGTATTAAATTTTGTTTGTTTTGAAAGTTTGCTAATGAGAAGAAAAAATATATTTATCTGGAAACATTTATGTAACTGAACTCCAGTTCAAAGACTTGAAAACTACACACAGGTGAGATGAATTCAGTATAAGGTTCTGAATTGATTTTTTAAATATGCGGATCATCAATAAATCCTCAAAGACATTTGTATCAGAAGAAAAGCCGGCTATAAAAATCATTAAATCTATGGTCAATAATTGATAACACACATTTCAAACACTGAAATAAATTAGTTTTTAGCTCTTTTGGATTTCAGGCTGTGTCCAGTTTCATTAGCCAGAAAATTTAAATGATCAAGGAACAGCCTTAAATTGTCCTCTTCTTAAAAAAGTATATTTGTTACCTTTTTATCTCCTCTGAAGAGTTTGATTTGTTATATTCAAAGTTGAAGAAATCACAACAGACTATTCACTATCTGAGAGAGCTCTGAATTCAGAAGCTTCACACACACATCTTCTTCCTTTCATCATTCCGCAGGTTCTCCATGAACGAAAATACTCTTGAGTTGCTATTAGGACTGGACAGGACCTGTTGCACCTGATCTTTCCTACTTTGGCTGCCTCTGCTGCTACCACCACCACTTCTTCAAAAGCTTTCAGTCCAAGGACTGAAAAGAACTTCAGAGGTGAGATTTCAAATAGAAACTATTCTATCAATTATTGTAGGCCTCCCTCTCAAAGACTTAAGTTGCCTCTGAGAGGATTTTGTTGCCTCAGGAGCTTTTAGCTTCTTTAATATTCTCGTTAACTTCAAAAACAAAAAAAATGCTTGTCATACCATCAAGATTTCAAACTTATTCTTAACCTGGAGCTGGTTGAAAAAATTCCAATTTTGAAATTTTTTAGAAGAAAAAAAGGGACACATTTTAATGATATTTTTGTGAGACATGTGTCTGGTTTTTCACTCAGTTCTACTTGGCATCTCCTGAGGAATTCCAGTAATATTGATGGGTTCGCTTTAAAGCACTTTGACTGATGTGGTTACTAGGTTTACATAACTGTGAAAGAAAACATTATGCACTCAGGGAGAGAAAGATGCACTTGTCGTCAACAGCTCTACGTTCCTGATCAGAGATGATTTCCAGATCAAAGGATGCATTTCATCTTTGCTTGTGACAAAAAGTAGGCCTTGATAGCCTTCTAGTTATTCAGAAGTTTGTTTATGGCTGGAAGAATAGACAGAATGTTTGATTGTGATACAACAAGCACTACAAAATCAAAACTCTCTTTTCAGTTCTTTAACCATCTTTAATATGGTAGAAAATGTACAAACTCCATAAGTATTAGTCTGAAATACTTAAAATGTATAGTGAAATGTACGGATTCTCTTTTACTTGCTGTGGACAATGATCAAAACTCACACCTTCTGCAAGAGTGATCTCAGGCAGTCTGCAAACCATGTGGTTATCATCAGAATGCAGGTCTTTTTATCATCATTATAAATTACATATAAAAACTATGTTTAAAGACCATTCTGGCAGATGACAGAACAAGAAGCAATGGTCACAAGTTGCAGTGGGGGCGGTCTAGGTTGGATATTAGGAAACACTATTTCACTGGGAGGGTGATGAAGCACTGGAATGGGTTACTTAGGGAGGTGGTGGAATCTCCATCATTAGAGGTTTTTAAGGCCCAGCCTGACAAAGCCCTGGCTGGGATGATTTAGTTGGGGATCGGTCCTGCTTTGAGCAGGGGATCGGACTAGATGACCTCCTGAGGTCTCTTCCAACCCTAATATTCTATGATTCTATGTTGCAAAGTGAAGCACTCAAAAGTTAGGAAATATCAGATTTAAGGGCAGACTTTCACAGGGATGGCAAAAGGCACATAAAATTACAAGTCCCTTCTTCAAAGAATGAAGGTGCAAGAGCTTCTCAATGAAACTGTTTTAAGAAATTTTTTAACACTGGTAAAACTTTGTATTTTCTCCTAAAATTGTTCTGAGGAATGGCTGTAGCCTTTATGCTGAAATTTTCCAGAGAGATTCAGCCTGAGGCAGACAACCAACATGGTAAATTTTAACACAGGTAAAGGTTAGCAAAGTTATGAGCAATTGAAAACAGGGTCTTGTAACGGAAAGCACTGGGGAACCTTAACTAGCGGCCTTGCTACTAGCAGGGCTCGTAGAAACATGATTGTAATTATTCATTTGTTCTAAATTGATTTTTGTGTTTATTTGCCTCCCAGCTCCTGTCACAAAGAAACGTATGTCAGGCTCTTCCCTGAACGATGTGTGGAAAGGCACACATTTCTGCAGTGGTTATGGAGCCGTCTTTGCATAGGCAGGGAAAGGAACCAATGACTCCAGAGTCAGGAACAACATGCTGCTTACGGTGAGTGCTGACTGATCTCTTTCCCTCCCCCCCCACCCTTCGTGTGGGTGCTCTGTGCCAGGACACCCTGATGAACTGCAGATGATGCACTATTCACATTATTAATGGGAGGGAAAATAATTGTGGGGTTGTAAATTAATGGGAACGGGAGCTCATTAATGATTCTAAGCAAGGGGGACCCAGCAAAATCAAGTCTGCTGCTGTGGACACAAGCGTTCAACCCCTTATGTAAAATCAATAGTACCCATGTGAAATGGATTTTGAATTTGAGAGCAAAGTCCATAATTTTCCAAGAGCTGCTGCAATCTGCAAAACCAAAGTAGGAATAAAGAGCTCCCCCCTCACAAAAAACAGCAAAATAATCAGCTTTAACCCAGACATTTAAGTTTTAACATATTTAGCCCAACCAGGACTGGTTCATTAACATCCAGTCTGAAATTTCAGAAGGGGAAATTAACAATACCTTAAACAGATGTTACCAATAAACTCCCAAAATATGTGTTTTTCCCGCCAGTAGGGATTAGAAGGATATTCAGTAATTAGTTCTGAAATATTTTGGCTGGATTACCGTGTATGGCTATAGGAAAAGAATGTAACTATTTCTCACTAGCCTATTTTCTCTCTCACCAGATTTAGCACTTTCCCCTCTGGCGATGGCAGGCCTGGGGTAATCAGCCCCACTCAGGCAGGGTTTGCCTTTCCCCTTCTGTGCTCCCTTGGTCACATATATAATATGTGTGTGTGTGTGTGTGTACAAGACGGAAATAGCATATAAATAATAACATTCAATTTTCATTACTTGCAAAACCTGAAAAAAACCACCAGAATGCATAGAGGTCATGCAGGACATCAATTATTAAAATGACTAAATACAGAAATAAGTGAGAACGTAATCTATGAGTATCAGGGAGTAATGTAGACTAAACTGAAAAAAAGTACAGTAGCTCCACGTGTGACCAGACAGACATCCTCATATTTTCTCCAAGTGTTTTTATTCAATAGTCATTTTTCCATCAGTGCAGTAATAGAGAGCTCTCTAAGTCAGTCTGTGTACAAGGGAGAAATTGCAGGTTTCCATTTTCTCAAAATAACTCTTCTGGCCAGTTCATTCTTACTGGTAACTGGTAACACCAATTCCTCCAGCACCCATAAAATACGCACAAGTGGGGAAGGAAACATGATGACACTGATAATTTTTGAGAGAGCACGGAATATGGTGTTCGAGAACATGTGCGTTTTTTGACATGGAGAGAGGATGTGTGAAAGGTTGACCTGTGGCTGTTTGCATCTCCAACATTCACTGTGCGTTGCTAACCAAGCTTTAAACAAACCTTCTGGAGTCCAGTCGTACAGTAAGTCCTCACTTAACGTCCTCCCGCTTAATGTTGTTTCAAAGTTACGTCGCTGCTCAATTAGGAAACATGCTCATTTCAAGTTGTGCAATGATCCCTTATAATGTCATTTGGCTGCCTGTTCTACAATCTGCTTGTAAGATTTTGTGGAAGAGCAGCGACTTTACAAGGGAGCATTGCACAAGTTCCTCTTCTCCGCCTCCTCCCCCTCCCTCCCAGAGCTTCCCCCAGCACTGCGTCTCCACTCCTCCCAAGCACTCTTCCCTGTTTAGCAGCAGGGAAGTGCTGGGAGGGAGGGGGAAGAGCAGGGAAGCGCCACATCTCTGCTCCTCCCCTTCCCTCCCAGAAAGTCCTAAGCATGAAGTGCTGGGAGGGAGGGGAAGGAGTGGGGAAGCGCCACGTCTCCACTCCTCCTCTTCCCTCCCAGAAAGTCCTAAGCGCCGCCAAACAGCTTAGGGGAAGGAGCAGGGATGCGGTATGCTCTGGAGAGGAGGTGGAGTGGGGGTGGGAAGAGGTGGGCCTGGAGCATCCCCCGGCAAAGTCAGAGCCTGTTTTTCTCCGGGTAAGCTGCCACTGCTGCTGCGAAGGTGCTTCCTAGCGTCCTTGCCTGCAGCGGGCTGTGCCTGTGCAGGGTAAGCCAGGGGCACTTCCCAACCACAGTACAGTACAGTACTGTACTGTACAGTATATAATGCCTTTTGACTGCCCCCCCAAAATTTCCTTGGAACCTAACCCCCCCGCATTTACATTAAATCTTATGGGAAAATTGGATTCGTTTGACATTGTTTCACTTAAAGTTGCATTTTTCAGGAACATAGCTACAATGTTAAGTGAGGCATTACTGTACCTGTTTAATATCTTATTCTGGAAGAATCACAAGGATAAAGAACTTGAAATATGTTTTGGGTGAAGCCAGACTTCCTCCCAGGTGTCTGAAGTGATAGTAAGGCTAAGCTCTTTTTCCAATTTTTTTTTGAGACTGAGAGGGTACCACAAAGCATTAAGCCACCTGTACGTAATTCCTACAAAGTGACTTTTGTTTTCTTAACATGTTCTTCTAGAGTTGAAGCAGACCAATTGTCGCTATCCTTACATGAATCCTTGAGCATAGCCACTGAAAGAAGGAACCGTGATACAGTGGTAGCTGGTATGTAATCGAAGGAAGGTTGGTGCACTGCTCAGTACTTCTAAAGATCAGGTCCTAGGGTGAAGTCAATAGGAGTTTTTTGTTAATGACTTCAAAGGGGACCAGATTTCACCCTGTATGTCTAAATGTTGGGCACCAAGAAAATGAGGTACTGAAATCTGGAGGGACCCCTCAGGTGGTGGTAGCAGAAGCAGGGGCGGGGTCCCTCACTCCACCTGTGGGGAGCAGTTCAGCAGCCGCCCCAAGGAGCAGCAGCAATCAGGGATGCAATGGATACAAGAATTTTGAGAATTTGGTAATAACCATGACAGAGGCAGCCCCCAGTGATCTGTACAGGGACCAGCCATGGTACTAATGTCAAAGAGAAACCAAAGAAAGGGAACCGTGACTTATCATGAGATGGGATCAAAGGGTTTTGGCAGCAGCAGAACAACATTGGAGAACAAGCAATATTTGCATTTTGAAATTTCAATAAATGTTTGGCAACAAAATTTTGAAATTCAGTGAAAAAAATCAGGGGAAAAAATGACCGGATTGGAGGTAGGAGAAAATTACCACTTTTTGACCAATTATAGAGGTGGTTGTAGTTTTTCAGATTATGAAATGTTAATAGAATTCCAGTCAGGAAACAGAAAAAATACCATGTGACCTATATATCCAGCCAAAACCAACTAACTAAGCTTGAATTGGAAATAGAAAATACTCACCACCAACTGTTTATGAATAAAGTCTACACACCAAGATATATTCATAGAAATTTGTTTGCAATTAATTTTGAATAATGAATAAATGTGAGACAACTGTGTGCTGTCCACAGGCAATTCAAATAGGAAAAAGTGGCAAAATACATGAAATAAATGATTCACTATTAATTATTTGCTCATCTCTGTCGGCTACTGTGCTACATGAGAATCCAGAAACAGACAAACTTTCAGGTAGAGCGTAAATCTTTTTAACAACAGTCAGACATACCTTCCCAAGAGAGGGAAGATATAATATTCCATCCTTTCTTCTAGCATCACTTCCATCTTGTCTGGGTTGAGGCAGCTGACTCCTGTTTGCCTGTCATGCCTTGATTAAAAAGTACTGGATCAGTTTAGTTTACATCTATGGAATCTGGTTTTTCACCACACATCAAAGGGTCAGATTTTCAACTGGTTCATAGCTCCATTGCATTCAATTGGCAGCAGCTGAAGTTCTGGCCCTGAATGTCTTGCCTTTCCATTGGTATGCCAGAGAACAGAGGTCTCCATACATACCCATAAGGTGAAGTACAAGAAGACCCATGCTGTGCTTTTCAATTTCCCATCTGCTCTATGATTCTTCTAAAAAATTAGTTCATTTTGTTCTTAAAGAACATGTTTCCAGGGACAAAATGTTCAAATACTAAGACACCAATAAAATGAACTCTTTTTACACAAGAATTCTCTCTTTGATACTTCCATCTCTCACATTTCACTTAGGTGCTAGCAATTTTGGTCTTGGCTCCAGGAGCAGAGGATGTGAAATATTTATAACATTACTCCTTTTATTTTCCAGGCCTACATATCACTCAAGTTTGGAAAGCTTGTAAGGGGAAGAAAGCAAAAGATCTTTATTATGCAGTCTTTTATATAGCGATATAAAGAATTTACAGTCCAAATGAACCAATTTCGAGGAGTAAGAGGAGAGGTTTTTAGAGGTCTTATCAGTTACTTTTCCTTGTTCCATTCTCTTGGAAGAATATGTAATATTTATAAATGGAAGAGCTGGGTACATTTATGAAGCAGTTCAGAGCCAACCTTTTTGTTTCTAAATATTCATGAAGGAAACTGCAAGAATATCAATAGCGAGAGACATACGTTTTAATATATTTTCCACATAATTTTCTTTTTACATTTATTTCCTGTGCTGTATTTTTTATCTTTAAACCTTTTCTCTTCATTACATGGTTTTGAGATATAGAGATCTGTAAAATTGGCAATCTGCTATAGCGGCAAGCAACATACACTCATCGTGTCTCCCATTTCCTGCATCATATTGCACTGGCTGGCAGCAATCTGAAACCACTCTTTCTACAGAGGTATATTACAGTAACATGTGTGTTACGTCATTCATATCTGTTGCAAAATATCACCATGCATGTAGACCATGTCATGCCCATGAACCAAACCTGGTTTTATACATGGTCTATAGACAGAGATAATATCTGTGACAGATATTGTAACCCTAAGCAGGACCATTCTATTAAATTTATGAATGGTTTATGTATACTTGTGTTCTTCTCCATTGGGGAAAGTGACCACAGCTTCTCCAGGAACTAAAACAATAGTGGGTGATTACCCCAGAAATTGTAAATAACTCCAGAAAAGTTCCCCTGGGGTGCTTTGCATGGACTGGTACTGGCTGGGTTTTCCAGAGATGAGAAAACAAAGAAAGGGGTTTTGGTATAAAAGGAAGAGCTTCAATGGACTCATTGCCTTAAATGTACATGACTCTTTTCCAAAGGGAATCCCCAAGCCTTGCCGAAGGGTTGGCAGGGACATTGGCCTCCCCATGTGGAAGACTGGTGATTTCTGGTAAGTTTAGTATGTGTTTAAATTTGTTTATAGTTTTTTGTTTTCCTTGTAATACTTTTACCCTAAGAATAAATGTGCTTGCTTATATAGGGCTTTGTGGTCACTTGTAACTGCTGGCCACACACTGTTCATAGCCCTCAGAGAGAAAGCAGCGCACAGGCGCTAGGCACTAGGTTGACTGGTTTGCTGGGGATATCACAGCATAAGGCAGGGAGCTGGGAAGCCTTAAAAGCCCCTGTCAGAGACAGGTGAGTTGGAGACCTGACTAAACACTCATGCAGAGGTGATGGTGGATACAGGTACAGTTACCCTAAAACTGTGACATCAACTTGAAACCACCAAAGAATCCTACCCTACAACAAGGTAAAGAGTGCATTGCTTTCTTAGGGCTCCAATAAAAGGGCTCTGCTCCTTTGACATTGTTTGGTTGGCAGGTAACATTTGAAGGCAGAGGGAATGGCAGTGATGGAACTACAAAGTCAAGCAAATGTCTTTTTCAAGTGGGATACTCAGAAGGCAGCTCCATGGAGCACCTCATAAAATCTTGCAGCAGAAAAAAGGGACATGGAAAACAATGAGAAGAATCTCCCTCTGCTCAGTGGCTCCTAGGCCACAGTACAGGTGACTAAGGGACCAGTCCAGCTCCCAGTATAGTGAGTGGAAGACTTCCGTTGGTATGGTATATTGATCAGGCCACAACTTTAATATTTGGGGCCAGAGCCTCAGCTGGTTTAAATGGGTGTAGCTCTATTGAAGACAATGTCAAACCAGATTTCATTCTTTGATGAGATTATAGGGTTGGCTGCATGGATGTAATATACTTAGAATTTTTAAGGGGGTTCTACAGGAATTGGTACTAAGCCTGATGCTAATCAATATTTTTATCAATGATTTAGAAGTCAATATAAAATCATTGCTGATAAAACTTGCAGCTGACACAGAAATTGATGGAATAGTAAGTAACGATGAGGACAGGGCTCACATAGAACAATCTGGAACACTTAGTAACCTGGGCCCATTCAAACATAATGCATCGTAACACAGCCAAACACAAAGGGATAGATCTAAGAACACGGAATGCCGGCCACACCTCCAGAATGCAGGACCGTATCCTGGAAAGCAGTGGCCGCTAAAAGGATTTCGGAGTCATAGCAGACAAACAACTCAGCCTGAGCTACTAGTGCAATGCTGTGGCCAAAAGGGCTAATCCGATCCTTTGATGTTTAAACAGGGGAGGAGGGAATAGGTACGGGGAGGTGATTTTACCTTTGCAAACAGCATTGGTGAGACCCATCTGGGAATACTGTGCCCAGTTGTGGTGTCCATATTTTAAAAGGATGTTGAAAGTGGAGAGGGTGCAGCGAAGAGCCAAAGCTTTGAGAGCTGGAGAAAATGCCTGACAGAGAGAATTACAGAGCTCCATCTGTTTAGCTTCTCAAAAAAAAAGAGTGAGAGGTCTCTTGATTACAGCATAGAAGTATGTTCCTGGGAGATAATAAGTGATAATAAAAGGCTCTTTAGCCTAGTGGAGAAAGGCAGGACAAGAACCGCTGGCTGGAAGCTGAAGCCAGACATATTCAAATTAGAAATCAGTCACAAATTTTAAACAGTAGGTGATTAACCACTGGAACAAGCTACCAAGGGAAGCGGTGGATTCTCTGTCTCGTGATAGGATCAGATCAAGACTGGAGACCTTTCTGGAAGATGCTTCATCAAACACATTTATTGGGGTCAATGCAGGGGTAACTGAGTGAAATGCAATGTCCTTGAAACATGTGTCCTGGAATAATGTTCTGTGTGGCCGATCTCCTCCTGTCTTTAAACTCTGTGACTCCATTAAACTGTAGCCAAGTCCTTGCTAGTATTCATGTTGCCTCATAAGTAGAGGTGGTCAGTGTCAGTAACTGGGGTGTGGGCAGTCAGGCCCACTGGTCAGAGCTGGAGTCAGGAACCATGAATTAGAGCCAAGGGTCAGAGCCAGAATCAGGAACCACACAAGGAACAGAGCTGGAGCAGACCAGAACAGGAACAGGGTTGGAGCAAGACTGGGAGACAAGGCAGGCATAGGAGTGATCGCAGCTCTGGGTGTAACCACTGAGCAGCCGGTGAGGCTAAAAGCAAGGCTGCTGGCTCCCCCTCAGCTAATCAGGCAGTTCTACTGTAGCTCAGATCTGTTAATTAGTCTGCCTGAAGGTTAGTTCCAGGCTCAGCTGCAGACCCTCATTCCTGACAGTCAGAACAAACTTTGACAGAAAATGCAGCTCTGTTAAAAGCAAAGCACGTTGCAAAATCTTGTGAATTTTTGCCAACATTTTGTTTAGAAGACAAAACAGGGAAAAAAGTTCCCACAATATTTCAGAACAAAATGTTCCTTTTTTTTGTTTGGAAACATTTAAATGTTGTATTATATATGACAATATTATATACAATTTTTAAAAAATCACAATCAAAATTAAAGATTAAAGATCTGAAACAAAGAAACAAAACATTTGGAGTTGTCCTTTCTGGAGACTTGCAACATCTGGGCTGTTTGTTCCAATTCAGAATGAAGCCAAATTTCAAAACCTCGACATCCTTTGTGAAACGGAACTTCCATTCTCCACACAACTCTACTTATAAGTATTGGCCTAGTATTGAGGTTTGATTGCATGAATGTGCTCTTGGATGGATTGTTGCAGCAAAGAGGATAAGTTATTAAAAGCAACTAATAGTGAATTACTGAAATGAACATAGAATCATAGAATCATAGAATATCAGGGTTGGAAGGGACCCCTGAAGGTCATCTAGTCCAACCCCCTGCTCGAAGCAGGACCAATTCCCAGTTAAATCATCCCAGCCAGGGCTTTGTCAAGCCTGACCTTAAAAACCTCTAAGGAAGGAGATTCTACCACCTCCCTAGGTAACGCATTCCAGTGTTTCACCACCCTCTTAGTGAAAAAGGTTTTCCTAATATCCAATCTAAACCTCCCCCACTGCAACTTGAGACCATTACTCCTCGTTCTGTCATCTGCTACCATTGAGAACAGTCTAGAGCCATCCTCTTTGGAACCCCCTTTCAGGTAGTTGAAAGCAGCTATCAAATCCCCCCTCATTCTTCTCTTCTGCAGGCTAAACAATCCCAGCTCCCTCTGCCTCTCCCCATAAGTCATGTGTTCTAGACCCCTAATCATTTTTGTTGCCCTTCGCTGGACTCTCTCCAATTTATCCACATCCTTCTTGTAGTGGGGGGCCCAAAACTGGACACAGTACTCCAGATGAGGCCTCACCAACGTCGAATAGAGGGGAACGATCACGTCCCTCGATCTGCTCGCTATGCCCCTACTTATACATCCCAAAATGCCATTGGCCTTCTTGGCAACAAGGGCACACTGCTGACTCATATACAGCTTCTCGTCCACTGTCACCCCTAGGTCCTTTTCCGCAGAACTGCTGCCTAGCCATTCGGTCCCTAGTCTGTAGCGGTGCATTGGATTCTTCCATCCTAAGTGCAGGACCCTGCACTTATCCTTATTGAACCTCATCAGATTTCTTTTGGCCCAATCCTCCAATTTGTCTAGGTCCTTCTGTATCCTATCCCTCCCCTCCAGCGTATCTACCACTCCTCCCAATTTACTATCATCCGCAAATTTGCTGAGAGTGCAATCCACACCATCCTCCAGATCATTTATGAAGATATTGAACAAAACTGGCCCCAGGACCGACCCTTGGGGCACTCCACTTGATACCAGCTGCCAACTAGACATGGAGCCATTGATCATTACCCGTTGAGCCCGACAATCTAGCCAGCTTTCTACCCACCTTATAGTGCATTCATCAAGCCCATACTTCCTTAACTTGCTGACAAGAATACTGTGGGAGACCGTGTCAAAAGCTTTGCTAAAGTCAAGAAACAATACATCCACTGCTTTCCCTTCATCCACAGAACCAGTAATCTCATCATAAAAGGCAATTAGATTAGTCAGGCATGACCTTCCCTTGGTGAATCCATGCTGGCTGTTCCTGATCACTTTCCTCTCATGCAAGTGCATCAGGATTGATTCTTTGAGGACCTGCTCCATGATTTTTCCAGGGACTGAGGTGAGGCTGACTGGCCTGTAGTTCCCAGGATCCTCCTTCTTCCCTTTTTTAAAGATTGGCACTACATTAGCCTTTTTCCAGTCATCCGGGACTTCCCCGGTTCGCCACGAGTTTTCAAAGATAATGGCCAATGGCTCTGCAATCACAGCCGCCAATTCCTTCAGCACTCTCGGATGCAACTCGTCCGGCCCCATGGACTTGTGCACGTCCAGCTTTTCTAAATAGTCCCTAACCACCTCTATCTCCACAGAGGGCTGGCCATCTCTTCCCCATTTTGTGATGCCCAGCACAGCAGTCTGGGAGCTGACCTTGTTAGTGAAGACAGAGGCAAAAAAAGCATTGAGTACATTAGCTTTTTCCACATCCTCTGTCACTAGGTTGCCTCCCTCATTCAGTAAGGGGCCCACACTTTCCTTGGCTTTCTTCTTGTTGCCAACCTACCTGAAGAAACCCTTCTTGTTACTCTTGACATCTCTTACTAGCTGCAGCTCCAGGTGCGATTTGGCCCTCCTGATATCATTCCTACATGCCCGAGCAATATTTTTATACTCTTCCCTGGTCATATATCCAACCTTACACTTCTTGTAAGCTTCTTTTTTATGTTTAAGATCCGCTAGGATTTCACTATTAAGCCAAGCTGGTCGCCTGCCATATTTACTATTCTTTCGACTCATCGGGATGGTTTGTCCCTGTAATCTCAACAGGGATTCCTTGAAATACAGCCAGCTCTCCTGGACTCCTTTCCCCTTCAAGTTAGTCCCCCAGGGGATCCTGGCCATCCGTTCCCTGAGGGAGTCGAAGTCTGCTTTCCTGAAGTCCAGGGTCCATCCAGGTTACATCTAAGATTAAACTTTTCAAAACAGGCTTGAACTTGAGTCACTGTACTCCAATATGAATAGCTGTGATGTATGGCCCAATAAGGACACCTGGCTAGATATAAAGTCCACACCACAAACGAACATAGAGGGTGCTACAGAATATGTGCTGCAATGAACTCTTTACTATATGATTTTTTTGTATTGGAAACATGTATAAGCTGGCTATTTATTAAAGCTGGTGAGAAAACCAAAATATTTGCTGTGACAAATTTCAGCAAAAAAAACACTAATTCAAAATGTTTCTGTTGAAAAGTTTTGGTTTTCCTACAGGAAGTTTCTGGCCACTTCAAAAGGAAAATTTTATTTTTGAATCAATATTTATATTTATTCTTTCTTTGCTATTTACCTTAAACAGAAATAAAAAGTAATTTTTGCTGCACAATGCAATTTTTTGTTTTTTGTGTATGGAAATATATAACAATATGTTCTGAGAAAGGACGACCAGATACTTGAGGTCTAATTAAGACTCAGGCCTAGTCATGAAAAAAATGAGACTGATTAGAGTAAGATCACTATAAAACAGTTGCAATTAACATTGTTGCTCATGGAGACTCTACCCTAATTTGCAGGGAGGTCTCCCCCATTCCGTTTCAAGAAAGTGAACAAGCTAGATTGACATAGTTGTTAAAACTGCCTGAGAAGCAGATTTAAAACAATAGTAATAATTAATAATAATATAATAGATCTATTTTGTTCTGTGCATGACAGGAACTTACTTAAATTGAACAATCAGATTAGAACAACATTTAGCATGCTGTACAATATTGTTTATGAAAACGTCTATTGATATCTGCAAAATGTTATCTAAATATGAATTATGCAATGAAGTTATACAGTAACCTTGCGGCGCATCGTACAAAGGAGATATAAATGGTTAAAGAGCAACTAGAATTTTCTAGGAAAAAAATACCCCAGCCAGGACATATCAAAATAACAGAATTATTTACCTGAATGTTCAAATCATGGCATATCCCTACACTGCCTAGTAGTTCAGGTTCACTCTCCAGCATAGTTAAATATTATTGTTGAGACCTACAGTGAGTCAGAGTATTTTTTTCATCTAACTCTTTTTTTTTCCTTTTTCTTTTAAACCAAAAATAGCTTTTCAGTAAAATAATTCTTTCAAGTCAGTTTTCATTTTCCTTCTAATTTTCCAGTTTTTCAATGAAGAAACAAAATCTGGAATTTTGTTGGTAAAAATAGTCAGTTTTGAGGAGAAATGTTTTTTGAAAATCAAAACATATTCAGGGTGTGGGTTTTCAATGAAAACCCTGAAATTTGGGAAGGAAGTCAATTTTTCTTCACTATTTCCTGTGGGGGAAAACAATTGGTATTTTTCAAACTGATGTGTGTGAAGGACTTTGCTGTGTTACTCCAGAGATCAAATTATGTTACTGTAGAGATTAAACGTTGCTCCTTGGAAACGATGGGTCAAATTCAACCGTGGAGTAAGCAGGAATAACTCCACTGAAGCTTGGATCAGGGCTGAGTCTGGCCTCCACCATACCTTTGAAAGGAGACTACCCTTCTGCTCCAACCTCTATTAACATAATGGAATCAGCATAACCCCTCTCCTAACTTGAACCTGGAGGGTGCACTGGGAAACATGCACTGGCTTAGTAAGTATAAAAACAATAGCATGTCAAGAACCTCAGTCTATTTAGTTTATCAAAGAGAAGGTTAAGAAGTGACTTGATCACAGTCTACAATGACTTACACAGGAAGGAGATTGCTGATGTTAAACGGCTCTTTAATCTAGCATATAACGGCATGACGAGACCCAATGGTTTGAAGACAAATGCAGACTAGAAATAAGGCATAAAATGTTATCAGTGAGGGTAATTAACCAATGGAATAGTTGTTAGGATATAGATATTCAGGCCTGTCTGTAAAGGCCTATACTCTAAGAATTTAGGTGTATTCTTATCACCTGGCTAGTTATAGAGGTATAAAAGAAACAATCAAAATCACCGTCTGCCGGTGTAAGAGCCTTCTCTTACTGTAACAGTCTGAGGTCCTGTTCTTAGGCTAAGGCCTTTGGCTAAGCAGCAGAGGCAGCCATAAGCTGGGAAGCGACCAGTCACATCCTCACATTCCAAACTAGTCACGTTGAAATAAGGTGCTATTGGGCTGTTAAGAATATAATCCTGTCCTGATAATGCCTATCACCTCCAGAGAAAGGGAAGTGCCTAGAAGATGTAAAAGGAAACTTAGTTTGATAGCATCCTGTCTGGCAAGAACTCACTTATCAATAGCTGGGATGTGAAATCCTCACTTCTGTATTGTCTTGTCATTATAGTTCCCACTTTGCTGTTGTTTGTCTGTATAATCTCTGTCTGGTTTTGTGATTGTTCCTGTCTGCTGTATAATTAATTTTGCTGGATGTAAGCTAATTAAGATGGTGGGATATAATTGGTTACATAATCATGTTACAATATGTTAGGATTGGTTAGTTAAATTTCAGGAAAACGATTGGTTAAGGTATAGCTAAGCAGAACTCAAGTTTTACTATATAGTCTGCAGTCAATCAGGAAGTGGATCGGTGGGTGGGTGGGAGTGTGGGTGCGGGAAATGGGAACAGGGAATGGGGGTGGGGAAATTGGAATCATGTTTTGCTAAAGGGGGAAATGGGAACAGGGAATGGGGAAATTGGAATCATGTTTGGCTAAGGGCAGGAATGGGAACAGGGACACAGGTTTAAGGCTCTGTGGTGTCAGAGCTGGGAAGGGGGACACTAAGGAAGGAAACTGGAATCATGTTTGCTAGAAGTTCACCCCAATAAACACTGAATTGTTTGCACCTTTGGACTTTGGTTATTGTTGCTCTCTGTTCATGTGAGAAGGACCAGGGAAATAAGTGGGTGAAGGAATAAGCCCCCAACAACAGTGTACCTAGAGATGTGGTGGATTTTCCAAAATTTGCAGTGTTTAAACCAAGAACAATTATCTTTTTTAAAAATATGCTCTAGCTCAACCAGAAGTTATAGGCTTGATGCAGAAATTATGGGTGAGATTCTCTCGCCTATGTAATGCTGGAGGTCAGACTATGTTAGATCATAAAATCTGGTCTTAAAATTGATTATTCTAAATCTCCAGTATTGTAGTTATCCTACAATATCTGAATACCCATGACACCATTCCACTATGGACACCATACCTTTTTCTAAGGTGATGCTTATAGGAATTACATAATAGCTCCAGGCTGTCAGCATCGTCTCAGAATGTGATATCACTGCTAGCGATCATGCTCACAGGACAGCCTTATTAACAGTGTATGAGTCATTTCTCCTATATCATGGTTAATTTGGTGAACAGCGTATACTTATATTTTGCAATGTCAATAGCTGTGCATGAATTTTAGCTTGGGGAGGGAAGCAAGAGCAGGTTGCATACACAGCAGCAATGGGCCCTATCTGATTAGACCCTTTCTCAAGATTTACAGGATGGATTCCTGTCTTCTACCTCATAAATGATGCCATTATAGAGATGCTGACTGAAGCATTGACTTCACCCTCCACTGAGTACACCTGTTCTCAATTTGTCAAAGTACTCTGCTCTCTTGGGACTGCTCACAGACACATACATTGGTACAATGCTAAGAAATACCTTCTTCAGCCAGACTGGAGGCTTTGCCCATATCTTTTGGATGAAGACATACCCACAGTACCCAGGTGTTTATCACCTCCAGGTTACATCACCGCATCTCTAGATGGGAAAGCTACCCAGATACTCCAGCTGGTACAATATGAAACAGACAGCCTCTTACACAAGGAAGACTGAAGGGGGTACCTAACACCAGTCTCCTATTTGGCAAATCACCTCACTTTTGGCTTCAGATCCAATTCAAGGCCCGAAGCCGCATTTTTAAAAGCCTTTAAAATGCAGCTGTGCTCTGAGAAGGGACTATGAAATTATAGCACTTCCCCCCGCTGTAACTTCTGCTAGCTTTACTTACTAAAACAAACAGGTGCTGCTTTTTACTCTTGGTCATCCTGCAGCATGCTCAGCGAGGTAACCTGGAGCCTGCTGTGCTCCGAGCATCAGTTGAATTGGTAATTAAGTTCCACCTGCAGAATCACCACTGCAGGGGGTGATTCTTTGGCTTGAGGCTGAGTTTGCAGGGATACACCAGCTAGGAAAGAAACATTTTTTATGTATAAACTAAGCGGGTTTTGTCTGGACTCCCGGTGAGATAATAAACATGAAACCTCACCAGTCCAGTGACTTTGCAG
The DNA here is from genome assembly GCF_965152235.1 of Eretmochelys imbricata. Lineage (NCBI taxonomy): Eukaryota > Metazoa > Chordata > Testudines > Cheloniidae > Eretmochelys > Eretmochelys imbricata. The sequence continues at coordinate 51,847,579 of NC_135580.1, read as the reverse complement.
AGCAGAACCGCATTCTAACAAGCTCAGACTTAGCTGCCTTTCAGGCTGCGTCCCAGCGTTCCATATCACCCAGGAGCATGCACAATGGATGGAGGTACCCTCACATGCTGGCAAGGGATGAATACAGGGGGCTGACCAGACTGTAAATCAGTCAGCGGGTTATAGGATCATAAACTAGGACAGCTAATGCTGAGCACATGGTTACAACCTGAAAGCACTGAGACTGAGCACTCATTCACCTCTGCGGACCTAGGGTCAGAACCTCTTTGAGTCACAGATGAAACGAATCTACTAGCCTCATTTAGGGTCTGACCAAAGCCCACAGCTAAACTCAAGGGGCATCGTTCTACTGACTTCAGTGCATTTTGGATCAGGATTCTCATTTCCCACAGCACTGTATATAATAGAGAAACACTGTCCCGTTCTGTTCAGGAGAGGCACTTGATCTTCACAGAAGTACCTTGCGCAGCACCTACCACTAAGCTCTGTTTGAGTAAGTGCCATTGCTGCATCAGTTTCACAGGCACTAAAATTCACTGTCTGTCTCCTCTGATTTTTGTTTTCAAGCACGGCAGGAAGAGCTGACTTTACCATGAAGAAACAAAAAAGTGTTTTTCTCCTATGTCGTCAGACGAGAAAGCCTGGATTTTGCTACCCTGGAGCAGCCTGAAGAGAGGAGAAATGTACATTACAGTGATGTAAGGAGCCGGGATGACTGGAGTTCATATCAGGGTTAATTTAACTACTTTATACAGATCAATAAATCACTGATAAACATAATGCAGAAAAGTTGCCACTCCCATGTACAATAACAGTCACACATGCAAAGACAGAGACACAGCCATCACCCAGCCTGCTCAGAAATGGAGTAAAAAGCATAGAAGACTTTTGCTCTTGTCCTCAGATTATCAGGTATAATAGCTGGGGCTGACTGGATGATAATGTTCTAAACTTAAGGCATCTTTGTATTCTGAGGCTGTGGCAGGGCACACACTGTGTGCTCCCTGTGGTTTATGACCCTATCAGAAGCTGTTTGATTGATTTACAGCCCACTTACCTCTTTGACCCTGTTCATTATCCCAGGCTAAAAGCAGGGCACTTATGCTCAGTACTGGACACAGTGGAAAACTCCCAGAAAAACAGGGTGAATTCTGTTATCTTTGTCACTAACCTGAAACACCTGCAAATAACCAGGAGAAACTAAAAGTATTGTTCTAATCTAGGTTTCAGAGTAGCAGCCGTGTTAGTCTGTATCCGTAAAAAGAAAAGGAGTACTTGTGGCACCTTAGAGACTAACAAATTTATTAGAGCATAAGCTTTGATGAGCTACAGCTCACTTCATCGGATGCATACAGTGGAAAATGTAGTGGGGAGATTTTATATACACAGAGAACATGAAACAATGGGTGTTACCATACACACTGTAACAAGAGTAATCACTTACGGGGAGCTATTACCAGCAGGAGAGCGGGGGATGAGACTTTTTGTAGTGATAATCAAGGTGGGCCATTTCCAGCAGTTTACAAGAACAGTAGGAGGGGAAATAAACAAGAGGAAATAGTTTTGCTTTGTGTAATGACACATCCACTCCCAGTCTTTATTCAAGCCTAAATTAATTGTATCCAGTTTGCAAATTAATTCCAATTCAGCAGTCTCTAATTGGAGTCTGTTTTTGAAGTTTTTTTGTTGAAGAATTGCCACTTTTAGGTCTGTAATCGAGTGACCAAAGATATTGAATTGTTCTCCGACTGGTTTTTGAATGTTATAATTCTTGACATCTGATTTGAGTCCATTTATTCTTTTACGTAGAGACTGTCCAGTTTGACCAATATACATGGCAGAGGGGCACTGCTGGCACATGATGGCATATATCACATTGGTAGATGTGTAGGTGAACGAGCCTCTGATAGTGTGGCTGATGTGATTAGGCCCTATGATGGTGTCTCCTGAATAGATATGTGGACACAGTTGGCAACTGGCTTTGTTCAAGGACAGGTTCCTGGGGTAGTGTTTTTGTTGTGTGGTGTGTGGTTGCTGGTGAGTATTTACTTCAGGTTGGGGGGCTGTCTGTAAGCAAGGACTGGCCTGTCTCCCAAGATCTGTGAGAGTGATGGGTCGTCCTTCAGGATAGGTTGTAGATCCTTGATGATGCGTTGGAGAGGTTTTAGTTGGGTGCTGAAGATGACGGCTAGTGGCGTTCTGTTATTTTCTTTGTTGGGCCTGTCCTGTAGTAGGTAACTTCTGGGTACTCTTCTGGCTCTGTCAATCTGTTTCTTCACTTCAGCAAGTGGGTATTGTAGTTGTAAGAATGCTTGATAGAGATCTTGTAGGTGTTTGTCTCTGTCTGAGGGGTTGGAGCAAATGGGTTGTATCATAGGGCTTGGTGTTGGATCATATTAAAGAAGTTCTGTATTAAAATCACAAATGAGTTTGATTCCCCATAGTTCAAATTCCAGGGTATTACTAATTAAGAGGTCTCTTGGTTTTTGGTACTGTTTCTCTCCCTCTATGTGTGAAACTTGCAAGCTGCTAACTGTGTTAGTACATTCTAAGACAGAGTCTGTTCTCAAAGCAATTCACAGAGAGAGAGACTCAAAACAATACTCTAACAACAGAAACAGCACCCAGAGACTCCCCGCCCTTTTGTTGTATTAACAATTGTGATTAAAATAGAGATAGAGGATGTATGTGGATGGATGCTTGGTGTGGATAATAACTGAATGATCAGGGAGGTGCCAGCCTAAGAATCCAGTGTCCATCGGCTGAAGAAGGCGTCAAGTGGAAATAACCAGAGGACCCCCCGGAGGGCAGACTGGAATCCACCCAAAAGCCTCAAGAATGGGAGAACCAAAGAACAAGATAACATCTTGGAGCCGTCAGGAATGTGCTATCTGCTGATTGATTCAGCAACAGCATGAAGCAGCAATTCCCATAGACTGGCATAGGAAGAAATTCCTATAAAAATAGACTCTAAAAAATGAGAACTTTGGGGGGGTCTGATTCTGCAAACCAACTTCCAGGAGCATCAGATGAGCATCTGACAAGGCCCTGCTCCCTCCTCATGTCCAGGCCACCTGGCCAGTGGCTTGGCATGAGCAACTATAAGGCTGGTAACTATGATAACAACCTTGCAGAACCTGTGTATGTGTGTGTGTGTGTGTTTGTATGAATGAATGTGTGAATAAATATGAGATTGAATGGAATGTTATAACTAGAACTAACTGCTTACTATGATTCTTTCTGTATTCACAATAAATGTGGTATTTTGCCTTTTTCCCTTTAATAAGATCCTGCTGGTTTTTATTTTATTGGTACAACATTTTGGTGGAGCATTGCGAAAGGGGGAATATTGGTAAAAAACCTCAGTTATTGTAAACATTGGTGTGCACACTGCCAGCTCTAGTGAGCTAGGCATTTCTATTAGGTTAACCAAACCTGCTGGCCTCCGAGAAGGTAGCAGGGGACCTGCTGGCCTCCGAGAAGGTAGCAGGGAAAACAGATTAAACTAGACCTGCTGGCCTCCGGGAAGGTAGCAGGGGACCTGCTGGCCTCCGAGAAGGTAGCAGGGAAGAACAGGTTAACCGGACCTGCTGGCCTCCGAGAAGGTAGCAGGGAGAAATAGGTTAACCAGACCTGCTGGCCTCCGAGAAGGTAGCAGGGAGAAATAGGTTAACCGGACCTGCTGGCCTTCGAGAAGGTAGCAGGGAGAAATAGGTTAACCGGACCTGCTGGCCTTCAAGAAGGTAGCAGGGAGAAATAGGTTAACCGGACCTGCTGGCCTCCGAGAAGGTAGCAGGGAGAAATAGGTTAACCGGACCTGCTGGCCTCCGAGAAGGTAGCAGGGGACCTGCTGGCCTCCGAGAAGGTAGCAGGGAAAACAGATTAAACTAGACCTGCTGGCCTCCGGGAAGGTAGCAGGGGACCTGCTGGCCTCCGAGAAGGTAGCAGGGAAGAACAGGTTAACCGGATCTGCTGGCCTCCGAGAAGGTAGCAGGGAGAAATAGGTTAACCAGACCTGCTGGCCTCGGAGAAGGTAGCAGGGAGAAATAGGTTAACCGGACCTGCTGGCCTCCGAGAAGGTAGCAGGGAGAAATAGGTTAACCGGACCTGCTGGCCTCCGAGAAGGTAGCAGGGAGAAATAGGTTAACCGGACCTGCTGGCCTCCGGGAAGGTAGCAGGGGAAAAACGCATACATTAAGCTATAATTTCAGAATCTAGGCTGTGTCACTTGCTAAGTAATACCAGCAGTGACAAAGAGATTGAAATATCCATGTTAAGATGTTTAAAAGAAAACAGGGTAAGCCAGTACCAGAGGGAAGAATGGAGTCAGAAGGAACTCCAATCTCACCTTTCGTTAAAGAAATTACACCTTTTAAACAAATCCTTCAAAAATTTGGGCACAGTCCTTGGACTAAACAAGCCCTAGCTGATGTCTGCACTATTTTGGACCTAGAGGATAGATTGGCTCAGTATATCCTCATATACAAACCTTCTAGTGCTGCCAAAAGAGATGCAGCAGCAATTTGGTTGTTGTGGGAGGCATGTAAGGATTCTTCCCTCCGCTTGTCCTCATGTAAAGAGGAAAAGGCACAAACGGAAAAGGGAGCAGACAATTGGAAGGTGCTGGTTACAAATACCCAAAGCCAGCTGAAAATAGTGAAAGAGGCACTCCAGGAATACAAAAAGAGTGAAAAAGTTAACTCTGCAGAGGCTGGAGGGAATTAAGCAGTTAAACGTGTATGTATCTGTCTGTGTGTGTGTAAATATGTAAAGTTCTAAGGACCAGTTAGTTTTGTTTTTGTTTTAAATAATGCCACTAAAAATCCATTTGACTCTTTAATTCAAAGTTGCAAAACTGACAGACCTTTTTGCTAGACACAGGTAATTAGTGTTGTTTGGCTTTGGGATTTGGCATTTAACCCTTAAAAGGTAACTCAATGCTTTACAAAATTTAAAATGTTTTTAAGTTGTGGCTGCAGCAGGGCAGTCAAAATCAGGAGAATATAAAAAAAAATTTTTGGATTATTTTTGTTTGTTTGTTTTTTGTTTGTTTGTTTTTGTAATAGCAGATGAGAGTTGTAGTAAAAAAACAAAAATTAAAAAAAAAAGACAGTGCCTCTCTGAAGCAACAGCAGGGGTGAGGTGCACAAAACAAAAAGAAGCAATGTTAGAAACACTGAGTCTTAAAATGGCTCTGAGTAATCAGACTGTCACTTTGATAAAGGTACATGAAAACTCTGTAAGCAAAAAAAAGAAATAGTGACACCTTATGTAAAAATGGATATGGATAATGTTATAGAAGTTAAACTATGGAAGGAATGTGCATTTGCCCCAGAACATGTGCAGGGTATATTGTAGAAGGGGCAAAAGAAATGCAAACATACCATGCTACTTAATTAAAATGCTATTAGGGCTCCAAAGGGAGCCACAATAGGTTGGGTTTTCTTTTTCAGATTGCTGTGTGTTTTGGAAGCAGAAGTTAAAAGTAATCAAAACTCTGGTGAAAGTTGATTGTGTCCCTTTTAAGATAGAGTCTCTGAGCTGCTGATGGCTTTAAATCCAAAAGCAGGAAGTTTCTGTGAAAATGCAAATTACCCAAATGATAAAGGAAGGAAAGAACTAGCAGCACAAAGGAGCTGCAGATAAAGGACATACCTGGTCAGCAAACAAATTGTCTAAATAAAAGGCATGGGATAACAAGATAATTTTAATAAATTTAATGATAATAAGTATCCCTGTAACAACGTAGAGTGTGTATGATTTTTGGAAAAATCCTTTAAGGTCGTATGGTAATGATGCTTCTCAGTTATTACCTGTAAATAAAACTTAAAGCTTAACACAGCAGGAAAAACATTATTAACTTGGTCTGCTGTATAAGAAGGAAAACTCAGGGATTTAATGACTAAACAGTGGGATAATTTCCCCATAACCCTTAAAAGATAAAAGCCATTGAAACCTGGCCTGCCTATAGAACAAAAACAGGAAAATATGGGGGCAATTTCTCTGTTTTGCCTGCAATCAGCAAGGGTATTTGTAAAAGAAATATTTTAAGCAATAATCTGCCACCCCAAAAGGGGTAGAAACATGTTCTTTTTGTCTTTCAGAAAATCAGGAAAAGCTGCCAGCTGAAAAGCAACCCAATACCATGAATCTACTGTCACAATAGAAATTGTGTTCTGTGTTCTATGTTTTGTCTTGTGTTTTGTCTTGTTGCTAGCACTGTTGTGTGTTTAAAAAAAAAATACTGAAGACCTGCAGGAATTTAAAAATAAATTAAGCTTTCTGTCCCAGCTACAGGACAGCCTGATACAAAAACAAGTACATGCCAATGTAGACTTGGTCCAAATTGGTCTGGGTAACCTAAAAGGGCGATGGAATCTTTAGTAATGGCTTAATACTACCACATGGCTTATCCATAAGAAAAAAAAAAATATTAGAAATAGGAAACTACACAGCCATAGCTATGGGAAGCACTGAAATGCAGATACTTGCACTAGCTACTTTGGAACACAAAATATTCTGGGTCATATTGGGAAATATTAAGGGTTTGATGCATTTGTTAAAAAAGAAAGAGATCATTGTTTGACACTTATCAATATGAATGGATGCAATATGTTTCCAGTATTGTAAACCAGACTTGTTAATGGGAGAAATTGTTGTCAAAATTGCACACCAACAGTCCCTGGAGGCAAAGGTATTGAAGGTTAACCCACTCCCCATATTACACATGGGATCCTTTTGGCTACCCTGGACCTTGAGCCAGTGGGCTGGGGAGGGAGGGAAGCTATTGGACACTAGAGGTTGTACCGAATGGACTCCTCAAAAGTGGGTGTGCCTCACCTTGCCTGTTGCCCCAGAACCTTGTAGTAAAGATACATCACTAGGATCATGTATGTGGCATGAATTGGAATCACAAACTCAAATTGCCTCACATTACTTTCTCTTGAATAGGCTACATAGAAAGTGACACTGACGATTATAAATCTTAGTGTCAAAAGGGGGATTATGTTGGATCATATTAAAGAAGTTCTGTATTAAAATCACAAATGAGTTTGATTCCCCATAGTTCAAATTCCAGGGTATTACTAATTAAGAGGTCTCTTGGTTTTTGGTACTGTTTCTCTCCCTCTATGTGTGAAACTTGCAAGCTGCTAACTGTGTTAGTACATTCTAAGACAGAGTCTGTTCTCAAAGCAATTCACAGAGAGAGAGACTCAAAACAATACTCTAACAACAGAAACAGCACCCAGAGACTCCCCGCCCTTTTGTTGTATTAACAATTGTGATTAAAATAGAGATAGAGGATGTATGTGGATGGATGCTTGGTGTGGATAATAACTGAATGATCAGGGAGGTGCCAGCCTAAGAATCCAGTGTCCATCGGCTGAAGAAGGCGTCAAGTGGAAATAACCAGAGGACCCCCCGGAGGGCAGACTGGAATCCACCCAACAGCCTCAAGAATGGGAGAACCAAAGAACAAGATAACATCTTGGAGCCGTCAGGAATGTGCTATCTGCTGATTGATTCAGCAACAGCATGAAGCAGCAATTCCCATAGACTGGCATAGGAAGAAATTCCTATAAAAATAGACTCTAAAAAATGAGAACTTTGGGGGGGTCTGATTCTGCAAACCAACTTCCAGGAGCATCAGATGAGCATCTGACAAGGCCCTGCTCCCTCCTCATGTCCAGGCCACCTGGCCAGTGGCTTGGCATGAGCAACTATAAGGCTGGTAACTATGATAACAACCTTGCAGAACCTGTGTATGTGTGTGTGTGTGTGTTTGTATGAATGAATGTGTGAATAAATATGAGATTGAATGGAATGTTATAACTAGAACTAACTGCTTACTATGATTCTTTCTGTATTCACAATAAATGTGGTATTTTGCCTTTTTCCCTTTAATAAGATCCTGCTGGTTTTTATTTTATTGGTACAACATTGGCTGTAGACAATGGATCGTGTGGTGTGGTCTGGATGAATGCTGGAGGCATGTAGGTAAGTATAGCGGTCAGTAGGTTTCCGGTATAGGGTGGTGTTTATGTGACCATCGCTTATTAGCACCATAGTGTCCAGGAAGTGGATCTTTTGTGTGGACTGGTCCAGGCTGAGGTTGATGGTGGGATGGAAATTGTTGAAATCATGGTGGAATTCCTCAAGGGCTTCTTTTCCATGGGTCCAGATGATGATGAAGATGTCGTCAATGTAGCGCAAGTAGAGTAGGGGCATTAGGGGCGAGAGCTGAGGAAGCGTTGTTCTAAGTCAGCCATAAAAATGTTGGCATACTGTGGGGCCATCCGGGTACCCATAGCGGTGCCGCTGATTTGAAGGTATACATTGTCCCCAAATGTGAAATAGTTATGGGTGAGGACAAAGTCACAAAGTTCAGCCACCAGGTTTTCCATGACATTATTGGGGATACTCTTCCTGATGGCTTGTAGTCCATCTTTGTGTAGAATGTTGGTGTAGAGGGCTTCTACATCCATAGTAGCTAGGATGGTGTTTTTAGGAAGATCACCGATGGATTGCAGTTTCCTCAGGAAGCCAGTGGTGTCTCGAAGATAGCTGGGAGTGATGGTAGCATAGGGCCTGAGGAAGGAGTCTACATAGCCAGACAATCCTGCAGTCAGGTGCCAATGTGTGAGATGATAGGGTGTCCAAGATTTCCAGGTTTATGGATCTTGGGTAGTAGATAGAATACCCCTGGTCAGAGTTCTAGGGGTGTGTCTGTGCGGATTTGTTCTTGTGGTTTTTCAGGGAGTTTCTTGAGCAAATGCTGTAGTTTCTTTTGGTAACCCTCAGTGGGATCAGAGGGTAATGGCTTGTAGAAAGTGGTGTTGGAGAGCTGCCTAGCAGCCTCTTGTTCATATTCCGACCTATTCATGAGGACAACAGCACCTCCTTTGTCAGCCTTTTTGATTATGATGTCAGAGTTGTTTCTGAGGCTGTGGATGGCATTGTGTTCCACACGGCTGAGGTTGTGGGGCAAGTGATGCTGCTTTTCCACAATTTCAGCCCGTGCACGTCGGCGGATGCACTCTATGTAGAAGTCCAGTCTGTTGTTTCGACCTTCAGGAGGAGTCCACCCAGAATCCTTCTTTTTGTAGTCTTGGTAAGAAGGTCTCTGTGGGTTAGTATGTTGTTCAGAGGTGTGTTGGAAATATTCCTTGAGTCGGAGATGTCGAAAATAGGATTCTAGGTCACCAAAGAACTGTATCATGTTCGTGGGGGTGGAGGGGCAGAAGGAGAGGCCCTGAGATAGGACAGATCCTTCTGCTGGGCTAAGATTATAGTTGGATAGATTAACAATATTGCTGGGTGGGTTCAGGGAACCAGTGTTGTGGCCCCTTGTGACATGTAGTAGTTTAGATAGTTTAGTGTCCTTTTTCTTTTGTAGAGAAGGAAAGTGTGTGTTGTAAATGGCTTGTCTAGTTTTTGTGAAGTCCAGCCACGAGGAAGGTTGTGTGGAAGGCTGTTTTTTAATGAGAGTATCCAGTTTTGAGAGCTCATTCTTAATCTTTCCCTGTTTGCTGCAGAGGTTGTTGATCAGGTGGTTCCGCAGTTTCTTTGAGAGTGTGTGGCACAAGCTGTCAGCATAGTCTGTGTGGTATGTAGATTGTAATGGATTTTTTACCTTCAGTCCTTTTGGTATGATGTCCATCTGTTTGCATTTGGAAAGGAAGATGATGTCTGTCTGTATCTGTATGAGTTTTTTCATGAAGTTGATAGATTTCCACTCCATATGGCTAAATTCAGTGCCTTACATAATGACAGGTTTCAGAGTAGCAGCCGTGTTAGTCCGTATCCATAAAAAGAAAAGGAGTACTTGTGGCACCATAGAGACTAACAAATTTATTAGAGCATAAGCTTTTGTGAGCTACAGCTCACTTCATCAGATGCGTACAGTGGAAAATGTAGTGGGGAGATTTCTAATCTAGGTTAGTCCCTAATTACGCACTGCAGTCTTCAGCACCTTCCTCTGAAACATTTGGTACTGACAATTGTCAGAGACAGGCGACTGGACTAGGTTGGCCCCATGTCTGATCTGTTATGGGCACTTGTAATTGTCTGATCCCTGGAGAAAGTGAACAGTACAGCTAGTTGAAAATGAAAGGGAAATTTCAGTTTCATTTAAAACTTTTCAACAAAATTAATCAAAAAGTTGATTAATTTCAAGAGGAAGGCTGGTCTAGGGGAAACGGTTTTAGGCTGGCTCTCAGGAGACTCGAGTTCAGTCCCCTACTCCCTGACAGGCTTCCTGTGTAATACTCAGCAAGACACTGAGCCTCGGTTTTCCACCTGTGCGATGGGGATAACAGTACTGCCTTGCCTCACAAAGGCATTATCAGGATAAATATGCTGAAGAGGGTGAGCTGCTCAGAAGCTATGTTAATGGGGCCAGATAAATATCTTAGAGGTAGACTGAGTCCATTTCAAATACAACATTTTCATTTTATTTTCTCCTTTGCCCCACCTACCCCCCAAATGCCTGGAATCATTTCACTGTTATATTCTCCTCTTTCCCCTCACTTTCATCTCTTTCTAGAATAATAGATTTTAAGGCCAGAGGGACCATTTTGATCATCTAGTCTGATCTTCTGTATAACAGACCAGAGGATTTCACCCAGTCACCCATGAACTGAGCCTACTACCTCTGTATTGATACTAATGCATCTTCCAGAAAGGCCTTCAATCTTGATCTGATGACATCAAGAGATGGAGTATCCACCACTTCTTATATTATTTTATTTCTGTGGTTAATCCTGCTGTTGTCTCATTTTACAACTTTGGGGGCAGGGACTATACTTTTTCTAAAATGTGTATTCAGTGCCTAGAATGATAGAGGCCTGACTGGGATATCTGGGTGTTACTATACTATTATTAAAATTTATTTAAACACTAGAGATGTTTGAAACATTTTTGCCAGAACAGCTTTCTGGAGGAAAATGCAGCTCTATCAGAATGAAAACCTTTCGGGGAAGTGTTGATTTTGATGGAAATGTACACGTGCAAGTGGTGAGATGAATCATTCTGATGTTCTCGTTTGATTTCGATAATGTCAGTATGGTTTGTTGTGATAAAGGCAAGTGTTTCATTTGGACTCTCCTGTTTCATTTCATTTTGACTTGGATATTAGAATAAAATTATATGTGTAATATTATGTGGCATTTAATATTTCATGTTATATTATGTTTCTACACTATCAAAATAATTTTTTTGATGTTTCCAAATCAAAGTTATTCAAAAGTTCTACTCTGCAAAGATTTATCTGAATTTCACCCCTTGGTTCCAATTCAGAACAAAAACAAATTTTGGGATATCAGAACTTCCCATGGAATGGAAATTCTGGTTTTTGACCGGCTTTGTTTTCTGACCCGCTCTAATTAATACCTGCTTGGGTCAAGAAGAAAGCTACCCACCCACTTCATCCTCACCCCCCAGACCCATACTTGTCTTATGGGAGAGTATTGAATTCAAGCAAGTACATTCTCTTGTGTTTTGTTTGATTCTGTTATCAGAAGTATCCAGTTTGGGCAGCTGTCAAAGACAGAGCAGTAGATTAGATGGGTCCTTTCTCCGCTCTGACACTACAGATCCTATGTTCTTCTTTGCTGACCCATGGAGAATGAGACTGTGCTCACCAGAGTGCCTTTTGGGGTAATATTTTAAACTTCACTGTCAGATAATAATTATGATAACAGCACAGTAGGGGTGTGAATGCAGGGCAGCAGAAACAAAGTATAATCTCCAGTTTTATTTAGTCCTTTTCAGATGACCATACCATTAACTGCCTTTTCACAAGCCATTTGCTATTGCTGTAATTATAGCATGGTAATGGCCATCATTGCTTTATAACTCACAGCGCTTCACAGTTCTCAAACTGAAATGGGCTATCAAAACAGAAGACCAGACACTGAGCCAAGGTTGGCTCTGCATGTCTGGCATCTAGAACTGAGCAAATGCACACAAAAAGCTTCTGATTTCCTTTACAGACCATTGCAAACCCACTCATGAGTGAGTGTGCCAGTGAAGGAGACTGTTTGGTCCCAAGCAGCTTAGTGGAAAGCAAAAAGTTTGTGAGCATGAGTGTGAATAAATATTACCCACAGCAAACAACTATAGGTTGTACAGACAAATCAGACACTCCCTGCCCTGAGGAGTTTGCAGTGTAAATAGACACTGTAAGAAAGGGTAGGAGGAGAAACCGAGGCATCAAGACTGGCCCAGTGCCTCACAGGCAGGGAGTAACAGAGGCAGAGAGAGAACTCAGGATTTTTGAGTCCCAAGTGTTATGGGACATGCTGCAATTTATATTTCTCCCCAGGAGTAGATTTGTCCTAGTCTGTCTGACCTATTTCCACCTGCAGCCCAGTGGGAAGCTACTCAAGGGACACAGGCAGCCTGGCCATCCTGTGCTCCACACCGGGCACTGCCACCAGCAGCTGTATGTCAGGGTGGGCTTTCCAAATCCCTGGCACACCTGGGTGAGCCCTGCAGCACCAGTTGCGTGGGGGAGCAGGGAGGAGTCTCTTCACAGCTGCTCCCCCTTCCCTTCTGCAACTGTCCTTAGCATCCCACCAGCCATAGCACCATCTCAGGACCAGGGCTCCACAGGGCCAGAGCTAGAACCACTTGTCAAGGTTCCTCCCCCACTCTGAACTCTAGGGTACAGATGTGGGGACCTGCATGAAAACCTCCTAAACTTACTTTTACCAGCTTAGGTTAAAACTTCCCCAACGTACAAATTAATTTTATCCTTTGCCCTTGGAATATCCACTGCCACCACCAAACTCTAACTAGGTTTACTGGGAAACGTAGTTTGGACATGTCTTTCCCCCCAAAATCCTCCCAACCCTTGCACCCCACTTCCTGGGAAAGGTTTGGTAAAAATCCTCACCAATTTGCATAGGTGACCACAGACCCAAACCCTTGGATCTGAGAACAATGAAAAAGCATTCAGTTTTCTTACAAGAAGACTTTTAATAGAAATAGAAGTAGATAGAAGTAAAGGAATCAGGAATTTACAGGATTACAGGATTTTACCCTGTAAAATCAGGATGGTAGATACCTTACAGGGTAATTAGATTCAAAACATAGAGAATCCCTCTAGGCAAAGCCTTAAGTTACAAAAAAGACACACAGACAGAAATAGTCATTCTATTCAGCACAATTCTTTTCTCAGCCATTTAAAGAAATCATAATCTAACACATACCTAGCTAGATTACTTACTAAAGTGCTAAAACTCCATTCCTGGTCTATCCCCAGCAAATGCAGCATTTAGACACACACTGACCCTTTGTTTCTCTCCCTCCTCCCAGCTTTTGAAAGTATCTTGTCTCCTCATTGGTCATTTTGGTCAGGTGCCAGCGAGGTTACCTTTAGCTTCTTAACCCTTTACAGGTGAGAGGTTTTTTCCTCTGGCCAGGAGGGATTTTAAAGGGGTTTACCCTTCCCTTTATATTTATGACACCACTGGCAGGAGCTTTTTGGCTCAGAGCAGCACTTCTTCCCTGGTAGCCTGGCAGGGCTGGAGTCTGCAGGGGCTTATGGGCCAGTCGATCCATTACCTCCATACAAGAGCCTCCAGGTGCTACAAAAGCTGCCAGCATAGCACCTCTCCACCAGCCCCCAGATGCTTCAGACTTTTGAGTTTCTGCAACATCAACTAACTCTCTATTAAAAAGAACAGGAGTACTTGTGGCACCTTAGAGACTAACAAATTTATTTGAGCATAAGCTTTCGTGCGCTACAGCTCACTTCATCGAAAGCTTATGCTCAAATAAATTTGTTAGTCTCTAAGGTGCCACAAGTACTCCTGTTCTTTTTGCGAATACAGACTAACATGGCCGCTACTCTGAAATAACTCTCTACTGTCACCTGCTTCAATCAACAGGCCTTTATTGGACCCAGCTCATCATCCTGCATGCTGTCTACCTACCACCTGCCTTTGCCTTCCTGTGGCCTGATTCCACATCGCCTTGGATCTTCTGCAGTCATTCCCACCAATGCAGAGTGAGTTCAGTTCAGCATGGCTGCATCTTACATGCATAGACAAGGTGCAAGGCAGTGATGAACCAGACTCCAAATCCTTCTCTCTTCCTGCCCCTTTCCCTCCTCCACACCAGTCCTCAGCCCACCCCTCCTTCCTTCCTCTCCCTCACTTCCCTTGCCTGCCCTCCCCCTCCTCCCCCTTTCCCTGCCATCTCTGCTTCCAGCTGTATAGTTTCACCCCGCTCCATCTCCGTTCCCAAACCCTGGCCCCCAACTTTCACTTATATGCAGTTGTAATGTGTGACATAAACAGAGGCAATTAAACTACTTGTATAAACTCTATGGAGTCACTGGGCACACAAATTACTTGAGTATCCACACCACCATATTACTAGTGCCTTGTCCTAGCATCCCCATTTTGTAAGCTCAGTCCTTGCCTCTTGTCTGAAATTAGGGCCAGAATTTGATGCCCTTACTCAAATTGAGGAACAGCCTACTCTCCAGTTCACTTGAGGCAGGCTAAGGGGCAATGTGAGCATGGGTGGCAGAATCTAGCCCATACATTGCAAACTCTTTGTAGAGAGGGAACATGGGCCTGATCCAAAACACTCTGTAGCCAATGGAAAGACATTCCATTGGCTACCATGTGCTCTACATTGTCTTTCATATGTTCTGTAAAGGCCTAGCTCACTTTGGGGTTCTGCAATAATAATTAATAATAAATAACATAGAACCCCAACCACAGCTAGGACTTTACAGAACATCTGAAAGACATAAGCCCTGATTCAAAATTTAGGTCTACTTTTAACATGTTTTCCCCTCCCTACTAACAGGCATTTGTTACTCAAAGGAAGAAGAAGAACCTGCTGGAATGCTGGGAGAAAAGACAAACCAATCATCTAAGGAAGGTAATTAAAACAAGAGTTATAGCCATAACGCTGAAATTAATCTTAAGAGAATATATAAATGACTAAAATAAAAGAAAATAAAATGACTCAGCTTATCTGTAATGCAGCTTATCTGTAATACAGTCTAGTTATTAGTTTCACCACAGTGCACATTATCACATTGTCAAGAAAATCAGTTCAACAGTTTCAAAGTTATGAGCATTAGAAAGAGCCAATTTCAAGTGCACACAGTACAAATGTTCTGCTTTATCATTTGTTTGTTCTTTTTCTGTGCAACTCTTAGAAATTTGGGATTTATTTGCCAACTTGTACAGTCGTCACTTTAAAAGTATCAAACAGCTTCACTTCAACTATGACTTGATTTTTAAATCTCAGACATTCCTTAGTAACCTACTTATTATTCATTATTATTATTTATTTGTGTTACCGTAGCACCTAAGAGCCCTAGTCATGGACCTGTCATTCTAGGTGCTGTACAAACACAGAACAAAAAGATGGTCCTCTGCCCCAAAGGGTTTACAGTGGAAATTAACCTCTCTGCTTGAGCTGTGGGTGGAATCAGAACTCATAAATCATTTACATGGACCAGCCACTAGAGGGAAACAAAGACTCACAACTTCCTAGCGTAGCTGAAATCTAGACAAAAAATGAAAGGATGGTAGGGATGGAGGAAATTGGTTGCCTTCCAGAGGATTCTGGAGAGGGAGGAAGTAGGTTGCGTGGAGCAGTAGGACCAATCAGAGAGTGGAAGAATAAAATCCAACATTTTAAGGGGAGATGGAGGAGTCCTGGGGTCCTACAGGAGATTCACACGCAAGGGAGGACAGAGCCTCATTCATTATGGACAAGATTCTTTTATCATACACATGAACATTTGGCTGCTTTGCAGATATAAAATGAGCCTCAACCTTCTGAGGTTTGCCTATTGTTAATTTAATGGGTCCAATTCAGCACCCCATACTAATGCAGTGGAAATCAATGGGGTCAGATGGTGTATGTTTTATGAATTAATTAATAGCATTACATCATATGGAGTCTATTAAACAAGTGAGGGAACTCTTATTAACCCCAGTGTAACAGCGGCTTTCCATAGGCTGCTTTTCAAGAGCAAACTATGGTATGGTTGTGTTCATGCATCTGGGTCTGATCTCTTAGCCTTTCTTCTAGCACGGACTGCAGTACATGGCTTCTGTAAAAGCAAAATACCTTGTACAGATCAATGAGTGAAATCACACACCACAGGGTAAAAGAAAAAAGAAACAGTAAAAAAAAATCAATAGCTCATCGTGTTTTTATTTCGGTTCTGGTAAAAGCCCAAGATCATTCCTGGGGCCCTCGCAAATTCATAAACACCTTTATTTGTGACTTCCAATCTGACTTTGTTCAAAACAGGAGGGTCAGAATGTGCTCCTGTCGCCAACTGCTGAGGTTGCTGCTTCTCCAAAAAGAAATGGCTTGCCTTTTTTTGTGTGTCTTATAAAAGAGGGTAGGGTTGTCAATTAATAACAGTTAACTCATTCGATTAACTCAAAAAATAAATTGTGATTAAAAATATTAATCACGATTAAGCACACTTACAACACTAGAATACCAATTGAAATTTATTAAACATTTTGGATGTTTTTCTACATTTTCAAGTATATTGATTTCTATTACAGCACAGAATACAAAGTGTACAGTGCTCACTTTATATTATTATTTTTGATTACCAATATATGCACTGTAAAAATGATAAACAAAAGAAATAGTATTTTTCAATTCACCTCAGACAAATACTAAGTGCAATCTCTTTATTGTGAAAGTGTAACTTACAAATGCAAATTTTTTTTTGGTTACATAACTGCACTCTAAAACAAAACAGTGTAAAACTTGAGAGCCTCGAAGTCCACTCAGTCCTACTTCTTGTTCAGACAATTGCTAAGATAAACAAGTTTGTTTACAGTGATGGGAGATACTGCTGCCTGCTTCTTATTTACAATGTTACCTAAAAGTGAGAACAGGCATTCACGTGGCACTTTTGTAGCCAGTGTTCTAAAGTCTTTTACTTGGTAGATATGCTAAACATTTCTATGCCCCTTCATGCTTTGGCTACCATTCCAGAGAACATACTTCCATGCTGATGATGCTCATTAAAAAAATAATGCATTAATTAAATTTGTGACTGAAGTCCTGGGGGAGAATTGTATGTCTCCTGTTCTGTTTTACCTGCATTCTGCCATATATTTCATGTTATAGCAGTCTTGTATGATAACCCAGCACATGTTTATTTTAAGAACACTTTCACAACAGATTTGACAAAATGCAAAGAAGGTACCAATGTGAGATTTCTAAAAATAGCTACAGCACTCGACCCAAGGTTTCTGAAATGACGTCCAAAAACTGAGAGGAACAAGGTGTGGAGTTCAGAAGTCTTAAAAGAGCAACAGTCAGATGTGGAAACTAGTGAACCCAAACCACCAAAAAAGAAAATCAATCTTCTGCTGGTGGCATCTGACTCAAATGATGAAAATGAACATGCATCTGTCCGCTCTGCTTTGGATCGTTATCGAGCAGAGCCCTTCATCAGCATAGAGGTATATCCTCTGGAATGGTGGTTGAAGCATGAAGGCACATATGAATCTTTAGCACATCTGGCATGTAAATAGCTTGTGGCAACAGCTGCAATAGTGCCATGTGAACACCTGTTCTCACTTTCAGGTGACATTGTAAACAAGAAGCAGGCAGCATTATCTCCTGCAGATGTAAACAAACTTGTTTATCAGAGCGATTGGCTGAAGTAGGACTGAGTGGACTTGCAGGCTCTAAAGTTATACATTGTTTCATTTTTGAATGCAGTTTTTTATACATAATTCTACATTTGCAAGTTCAACTTTCATAATAAAGAGATTGGACTACAGTACTTGTATGAGGTGAATTGAAAAATATTAATTTTTTTTGTTTTTTACAGTGCAAATATTTGTAATAAAAAATAAATACAAAGTGAGCACTGTACATTTTATATTCCGTGTTGTAATTGAAATAAAAAATATATTTGGTAATGTAGAAAACATCCAAAAATATTTAAGTAAATGTTATTCTATTATTGTTTAATGGCACGATTAATCATGATTAATGTTTTAATCATGCAATTAATTGTTATTAATTTTTTAATCACGTGATAAATTGTGATTAGTGTTTTTAATCACGTGATTAATCGCGATTCATTTTTTTAATCTCTTGACAGCCCTAAAAGCGGGATTAAGAGCAGTTGCTTTAATTTAGTTTTTGTGATAGTGTGGCCCCACAACCCCTTCAATCAGCATACTTTAGTATGACTTGACAGACTAAACTGCCATTTCTTAATCCACAGGACAAGAAGCATCATTGCACATGGTCAAGTGGTGAGCGAGAAAGATTCATACCACTTGCTAATTGCCTCTGGCACTGAGATCTCTTCAGCGCTGACTGGTTTTCTTTTCACAATTCCATCTATTCAAACATCTGCTTTGGTACTTTAATGACTTTGAAAAGCATGCAGCAATAATCCATTTAAAGAGGTAGACAAACAATCTATGATAGAACATACCTAAGAAGGATACAAGTGGGAAATGTTCTGAAGCAAAAGCAAGTCTCAAGCAGATAGAAGAGACTTTTGGGGGCATGATGTATAACATTCCACCGTACACATTGCACCATTTACACCTGTGGGAAATAGGTGCAAAGGAGTGTGATGTAGTGCTAAAGGTTCAGGTCTTGATGATAAACAATGTACCAATGAGAAGATAAGATACTTTCAAAGCTGGGGGGGCGGGGAGAAACAAAGGGTATCTCTGTCTGTGTGATGCCTTTGCTGGGACCAGAACAGGAATGGAGTCTTAGAACTTAGTAAGTAATCTAGCTAGATATGCGTTAGATTCTGTTTTGTTTAAATGGCAGATAAAATAAGCTGTGCTGAATGGAATGTAGATTCCTATTTTTGTGTCTTTTTGTAACTTAAGGTTTTGCCTAGAGGGATTCTCTATGTTTTGAAACTGATTACCCTGTAAGGTATTTACTATCCTGATTTTACAGAGGTGATTCTTTTACTTTTTTCTTCAATTAAAATTCTTCTTTTAAGAACCTGATTGCTTTTTCATTGTTCTTAAGATCCAAGGGTTTGGGTCTGTGTTCACCTACGCAAATTGGTGAGGATTTTTACCAAGCCTTCCCCAGGAAAGGGGGTGTAGGGTTTGGGGAGGATTTTGGGGGGAAAGACGTTTCCAAGCAGGCTCTTTCCCGGTTATATATTTGTTAGACGCTTGGTGGTGGCAGCAAAAAAGTCCAAGGGCAAAGGGTAAAATAGTTTGTATCTTGGGGAAGTTTTAACCTAAGCTGGTAAAAATAAGCTTAGGGAGTTTTCATGCAGGTCCCCACATCTGTACCCTAGAGTTCAGAGTGGGGAAGGAACCTTGACAGTGCTGATATGAAAGTTCCTGTGGTGGTCAGAGGAAATGCTACAAAGACACACTGAAAGCGTATCTCAAGAAAAGTAATGTAGACATCATAAACTGGGAGGAGCAAGCCACCGATGGACCCCAATGACACCACGTCCTCCATTGGGCAGTGGCCCGCCTCGAGGAGAAGTGCCTTGCCCTCAAAGCGGAAAAGAGAGAGAGAAGGAAGAAAAGGAAAGAACTTTCTTCCAGCAGGCAGTTGGCCCACCAGAAAATGTCTGAACCTACTGTGGGCAGATCAGTGGTTCCGGGATCGGACTCCTGAGTCATCTCAGGACCCATATGTAAATCCATGGTATAGATCATCCTCAAATCGAGGGATTGCTGCTGTTGCTGATGATGATATGAAAGTAGTGTCCAATGATGTTCTTGATCTCTGGTGGACTTCAGGTGGTTGGAATGACTCACCCTAAAAAAGCCAAGTTGCTATTTCAATGGATTGTGAGTCCCTTTCAAGTAACTGCTGCATGTAGGAAAACAGCTTGCTACAGCTGCCAGCTGATCACAGTTATTCCTTTAGCTCAGGTGGTTGATGTCTATGCCATGGAATTTGAAGGTGCAGGGTTCAAAGCCTAATAATGAGCCATGCAGAGAGCTGTCACAGTTGCATGTGGTAGATTTTTTTTAAACCCTAGGAAAATCCATACCAGAGCTGTTCCCGTTTGTAGATATACCGTGCACAACTGCACTAATACCAGGGGGAGCTGCAAATGCTTGTTCCATCAGGAAAATCAGGTCTCAAGTACGTACCCAAAATTAGCTGAAATTTTTGCAAATTTTGGCCTCTTTGCATCTCAGTCCCCCACTTTAGCATGGGGATAATATTTCCCTACCACCTAGGTGTGTTGTGAAGGTAAATTCATTAGTATTTGCCCATGATGAGGAGTGCCACAGAAAAACCCACGAGGAAATGAAAAATTCTGTATTCAGTACAGGGTTTGGATGGTATCTCTTAAATAAAAGAGGGGATGCATGTTGAATGATGAGGATAACAAGATACATTGAGCAGCTGCCCCATTCCCTGAGGACTCC
This sequence comes from Eretmochelys imbricata, assembly GCF_965152235.1. Classification (NCBI taxonomy): domain Eukaryota; kingdom Metazoa; phylum Chordata; order Testudines; family Cheloniidae; genus Eretmochelys; species Eretmochelys imbricata. The sequence goes on along the minus strand of NC_135580.1, from coordinate 51,827,174 downwards.
CAACCCTGTACGCTAAGGGTCCAGTGATGCTGATCCAATGCCATTCAGTCCAGAGGAGTATGAAGCAGGGGCCTATGGAGAAATTCGTATGGTCATGTCGTGAGAGATTGTCTCATAATACACACAAAAGGTGGCCGAAGTAAGGTTACACAGGCAACGTTAATTCAGGCATTTCCTACATTTTGTGTGCCTGACTTTTCAACCTTAATAACTTTCTTTTAAGGAAGTTTTGCACGTTTGCCATAATATAATGCAATGCTGTGTATACATATCAAAGAAGAATTAAAGTAGCTGGAATTATTCTTTCTGAGAAAAAACATCACATATGGAATTGTTGTTAAAAGCATCCTTAAAGGAAGATAACAGAAGCTGGAACCAGCATGACTTGTTAAAAAATATAATCTGTTTGTTTCTCAAGAGCAAAGACCTGACAATGAAATATATTCCTCTTCTCTTTTTTAAGGAGAAGAGAGGAGCATGGATCTTGAGTTACTGTATTTATCCTTTTTTTACAGATGGTGTTTACAAAGAAACTGCTTTTACAGACCCTCTGTTAATTCATATCTGAAAGATTTTTTGTGAGTACCATAACCCGAAGTATCATAATGGAAAAAGGAATATGTTTATAAATATAGGCATTCATATAAAATATGAAATTTACTATTGTATAAAATGAACTATAAGGATACAGGGAAACAGATTTAAGTTTGATTTTAAATTGTGAGTTACATTTTATTTTGTGTTAGGCACCCAACAATTAAAGAAATGCATACAGGTCTTGAACCAGAAACTAATAAAAGTTTGGAAAATGACATTAAATGTACAAAGGATGTCACGTAATGGGAACTTTGTGAAGATAATTATGGACTGTACAAATTCCTGGAAGAAAAGATTTTTGAATCTGTGCCAGCATAATTTATGATACAGATGCCACATGCTGACAAAAGATTATTCTTGCTGCCAAAGCAACATCAACCAAATGTGCATATTAGATATTCCAATAAACTAATGCATTCCTCAGGTAACCCAAACCAGAGATGTTCTGTTACAGCCTTCATGCAAATAAGTGAAAGACAGATGCAATAAAATAAGACCTTTTATCATCTGCAGACTGATATCCATTGAACATCTGTCTGGACATTGCAGCTACCAAAGAACTTGAAAGAGAAGAATTTTTAATTCAGCAGGTACTCATGACAAAACAGTTGAGGAAAAATCTCCAGCTATGCATGCATGAAGATGGCTTCTGCAAGTAAGTAGTAAAAGGTTTGTCTGGAGATACACCACATTTGTGCTCAACATTGTGAAGGCAGGAGCCATGTTCACTAGCTGCCAATGTGGCATTCACAAGTTTATGGAGTTTGGGCAAAGTACCACAAAAGAATTAGTGAACTTCAACAGTTTTCTTTGACTTGTTCAGTGGGAGTCAGGTATCCATAGCTGAAGAGATCTGAGTAATGGGACACTTTCTGAAAGAAGACACAAATAATATTTGTGGCACCTTAGAGACTAACAAATTTATTTGGGCATAAGCTTTTCCCTCTGCCATGTACAGTGGCCAAACCAGACAGTCTCTACACAAAAAAATAAATGGACACAAATCAGACGTCAAGAATTATAACATTCAAAAACCAGTCGGAGAACACTTCAACCTCCCTGGACACTCAATTACAGACCTAAAAGTCACAATTCTTCAACAAAAAAACTAGAGAAGGATGGTCAAGTGGCTAGGACATTAGGGGAGAACTCTGGAGACCTTGGTTCCATTCCTAGCTCCCCTCCCCCCAACTTCCTGAGAGAACTTAGGCAAGTCACGTAGGGTACACAGACACGGTAGCTGGAAGTTGTAATTCCCAGCTCAGGTAAACGACATGCATCAGCTCTGCTTGAGCCAGCTCACTGAAACAGCAGTGTGGCCACAGCAGCTCACACTAGCTGCCCAAGTACATACCTCGGATTTCTGAGGGTCTTGTACGCAGGCAGCTTACCACAGCCATGTTCTTTTAGTGTGCTAGTTCAATAGATCTAGTATGAGTTTGTCTACCCAAGCTGGGAATTACACCTTTCAGCTGCAGGGTAGAAATAACCTTAGTATCTCTGTGCCTCACTTTCCCACTGGTAAAATGGAGATAATAGCACTGAGGTACCTGTTAGGATATAGATATTCAGGCCTGTCTGTAAAGGCCTATACTCTAAGAATTTAGGTGTATTCTTATCACTTGGCTAGTGATAGAGGTATAAAAGAAAGAATCAAAATCACTGTCTGCTGGTGTAAGGGCCTTCTCTTACTGTGACAGTCTGAGGCCCTGTTCTTAGGCTAAGGCCTTTGGCTAAGCAGCAGAGGCAGCCATAAACTGGGAAGCGAAAGGTCACATCCTCACATTCCAAACTAGTCACATTGAAATAAGGTACTATTCGGCTGTTAGGAATACAAATCCTGTCCTGATAGTTCCTATCACCTCTAAAGAAAGGGAAGTGCCTAGAAAATGTAAAAGGAAACTTAGTTTGATAGCATCCTGTCTGGCAAGAACTCACTTATCAATAGCTGGGATGTGAAATCCTCACTTCTGTATTGTCTTGTCATTATAGTTCCCACTTTGCTGTTGTTTGTCTGTATAATCTCTGTCTGGTTTTGTGATTGTTCCTGTCTGCTGTATAATTAATTTTGCTGGGTGTAAACTAATTAAGGTGGTGGGATATAATTGGTTACATAATCATGTTACAATATGTTAGGATTGGTTAGTTAAATTTCAGGAAAATGATTGGTTAAGGTATAGCTAAGCAGAACTCAAGTTTTACTATATAATCTGTACTCAATGAGGAAGTGACGGGGGGGTGGGTGGGGGTGGGCATGTGGGTGTGTGTGATGGGAACAGGGAATGGGGGTAAGAAAATTGGAATCATGTTTTGCTAAAGGGGGAAATGGGAACAGGGAATGGGAGTAAGGAAATTGGAATCATGTTTGGCTAAGGGCAGGAATGGGAACAGGGACACAGGTGTAAGGCTCTGTGGTGTCAGAGCTGGGAAGGAGGATACTAAGGAAGGAAACTGGAATCATGCTTGCTGGAAGTTCACCCCAATAAACATCGAATTGTTTGCACCTTTGGACTTCAGGTATTGTTGCTCTCTGTTCATGCGAGAAGGACCAGGGAAGTAAGTGGGTGAAGGAATAAGCCCCCTAACATCTTGGTGCTGGTGACTCGGATGCATCGCATTGGATAGGTGAGTGGCAGCCTGTAAGTCCCCCTCCCCAACAGTCCGCGCAGCTGCTTGGAGGGGGTATCGCGAACTCTCATGATGGTAGTTGCGGGTTCTGGCAAGCCAGGGTAAAGGATTTTTGGATAAATGGATAAGGGAGAACCAGGGCCCATACCAGGTACAGGGGTCAACCTGGGATGAGATTAAAAAGGAAATGGAGGAAGTGTTAGGGGACCCAGAGGTATGGGGGGTGGCTGAGGAGCCCACCCTCCTTGGTATATGGGTAGTGGAAGAAGGTCCCTGCCCATGGGGACTGAATGCCTTCCAGGGAAAGACGGCACTTCAGTCTGCTTGTGAGAGGTTTGAAGTAAGGGCAGCATTATGGGAAGCTGCCAGTAATCTTTCAAGTTTGGTGCTGCTTCAGCAAGGGCTGCTGAAGGGTTGTAAATTAGTTAGGGGTAGTTAAAGATGATTTGGGACAAAAGGGTTTAAAGTCAAAAGCAGAGTTAACAGACTACCTTTAGAGACTGGATCTGAGACTTGGTCCTGGGGGAGTGGAGAAAAAAAAAAGTTTCAAAGTGCAACCTGCCTTTCCACACTCTTTTGTTTTTCTGAAGTTTTAATGGAGGGTACTTTGGATACTTATGTGAGATGTCAAGAAAGAAGTTTTTGTTTAATGATAAAACCTAGTTATATACATGTAACTGTATGTGCAACTCTGTGCAGTCACATTGGATGGAAGCTTGGTAATTAAATTATCCAAGGGGGTCAGGTAGAGTGGCTACTACCACCACTATGCTTCTGTCCCCAGAAGCCTTTACAGCTATTCTGAGGAAAAATGGGCCCTTTTCCCACAGAAATGGTCTATAAGGGACTGCTGCAGGCAGCAGGCAGAGAGAAAATCTGATCAAAATTATTTGACTTTTGGGTAATGTAATCAAAATCACTAAAGGATGGAAGGGGTTTCTTTTGGAACTTAACTTGGCTGCCCCTGGTTGTGTCTAGTTGTACAAGATGGAAGTGTAATCGGGGTACAGTTGTATAAAAAGAGTAATTACAGTGCAAGGGATGTTGGGCAAAACAGAATTTTGTGTGTGTGCATGGGAAAAAGAAAAGGAAAAGGGGAGGAATGATGGGAACACTGAGCCTTGGGATGGCTCTGGGGGATTAGATTGCTGCTTTGGTGGGTGTGCATGAAAACTCTGTAGGCATGGGGGAGGCAGTTATACCTTGTGTAAAATTAATTTGGCTAATATGATGTTATGGAGGTTAAACTATATGGAAGGAATGTGCATTTTCCCAGGACGTGTGCAGTGTATATTGGAGAAGGGGTAAAAGAAATGCAAATAAAAATGGTACTTCATTAAAATCCTAATAGTGCTCCAAAAGGGGCCACAATAGGTTGTGCTTTCTTTTTCAGATCTGTGTGTTTTGGAGCAGGAGATGAAAGTGGAAAGTAATCAGAACTCTGGTGGAAGTAAAATGCTTCCCTTTTAAGACAGTGTCTGAGCTGCTAACAGCTTTGGATCCAGAAGCAAGCTAGTAAGCCTCTGTGTAAATGCAAATTACCTAGCTGATGGGCACAAAGGAGCTGCAAATAATGAATACATCTGGTCAGCAAACAAGCTACTAGAAGACTCAGATTATGGCCCTTCAGGAAAGGGAGGTGAAAAAAACAAGTCAAGCCTGAAAATAAGGGGGACAGGTTAACCTTAAGGGGTGTGTGTGTCTGTGTGTGTACAGTGCTAAAATCTGAAGCTGTGTCTCAGCTATTATCTGAGAATAAACTTAAAGCTTGGTACAGCAGATAAACTATTGCAAACTTGGTCTGTTGTACAAGAGGGGAAACTGAGGTACACCATCTCATGAATTTCATAAATGACCAGTGAGTGAGGTAATTCATTAGCCTGACTATAGAACAAAATAAGGACAGCCTGGAGGTAATTCTTCTGCAAGTAGCAAGGACATTTGTAAAAGAAAGTGGTATTATTATTAAGCAATAATCTGTCCCCACCAGGGGGGTGGAAATTGTTTCTTTTGTTTTTCAGACACTCTACAAGCAAGCTGGCGCCAGCGGAAGAATAACTCAGAATACCATGGATCTATGTTTTGTGTTTGTCTGTGGTGTTTGTCTTGTTGCTAGCATTGTTGTGTTTTAATAAACAGAAAACCTCATGACATGGGTGGGGGATGGCTTCAAAAGGCTGACCCTGGGGGAAGATGTGTATGGGAATGCAAATTCTCAGCTAGGAGGCCAGCACCTCTGTAATAGCTACCGTGGTACCTGGAAATGGAATGGCAACTAAGGTGGCCCCCACAAGCCCTATGGAAATAATGAGAAGGGGAGGAGCTCACTGGAAATCAATGGGGGTGTGTGTAAAATAGTGTAAATTAATAGAAGATGTTTGGATGTGCCCCTCTCCTATGACTATAGAGGAGCGGGATCAATGGCCTATGCAAGGGGTGGACAATTGGGTGTACTGTGTATAAGGTGTTTTGCTGGGAATGTACATATTACTGGGGGCGCAATTACACCAGCCCATAACCAAACTACACCCATCTACATGCTGCTATATGGACTTTGGTGCACAAATGGATCTGTGAATCTTATTGCTGTGAATAAGCCAGGGCTTACTGCCTGATTCCATACCAAGTGGTCAAGCTGGTTTGGACAATATCCCATTTCTCTGTGAACATTCAGTGGACTTGTGATATGGACAAAAGCAAGCAAAACCTGCAGGGGCAGCTTGTTGCAACTGCCAGCAACTGGACACAAGATTGTGACCCCGTCGAAGGAGGAGAGGAAGTGTTCTGGGGGTGTCTTGGATGTTGGACCATACTGCAGTGGTCAGGACTTGGTGTTGCTGTGGATTTTGTATTGTTAACTGTACTTGTGTTACGTTGCATAGGTAGATAACCTATAAGTAATGTAATAAGCCCTCCAAACCCTACAGTGTACTAGACAACCCGGACCCAACCTTCTCAGGCCCACTCTAATGGGAAGTCTGGAACACTAATTGGAATAGGTGTGGTATGCCCGTACGAGAGAAGGTGCAGGGCACTATACTACACAAGGGGCAGTGGGACAAATGGAATATCGACACCTTCCACCTTGATGCCTGGCCCTATCAGGAAATGTGTCGCCATATGTCCTATGCTTTTCCAGGGATACCTGGGCAGGAGGATCCCAAAAGAAAAAGAAAAAAAAAAAGGGGTGGAGTGTTAGGATATAGATATTCAGGCCTGTCTGTAAAGGCGTATACTCTAAGAATTTAGGTGTATTCTTATCACTTGGCTAGTGATAGAGGTATAAAAGAAAGAATCAAAATCACTGTCTGCTGGTGTAAGGGCCTTCTCTTACTGTGACAGTCTGAGGCCCTGTTCTTAGGCTAAGGCCTTTGGCTAAGCAGCAGAGGCAGCCATAAGCTGGGAAGCAAACAGTCACATCCTCACATTCCAAACTAGTCACATTGAAATAAGGTGCTATTCGGCTGTTAGGAATACAATCCTGTCCTGATAGTTCCTATCACCTCTAAAGAAAGGGAAGTGCCTAGAAAATGTAAAAGGAAACTTAGTTTGATAGCATCCTGTCTGGCAAGAACTCACTTATCAATAGCTGGGATGTGAAATCCTCACTTCTGTATTGTCTTGTCATTATAGTTCCCATTTCCCTATTGTTTGTCTGTATAATCTCTGTCTGGTTTTGTGATTGTTCCTGTCTGCTGTATAATTAATTTTGCTGGGTGTAAACTAATTAAGGTGGTGGGATATAATTGGTTACATAATCATGTTACAATATGTTAGGATTGGTTAGTTAAATTTCAGGAAAATGATTGGTTAAGGTATAGCTAAGCAGAACTCAAGTTTTACTATATAATCTGTACTCAATGAGGAAGTGACGGGGGGTGGGTGGTGGTGGGCATGTGGGATGGGAACAGGGAATGGGGGTAAGAAAATTGGAATCATGTTTTGCTAAAGTGGGAGATGGGAACAGGGAATGGGGATAAGAAAATTGGAATCATGTTTTGCTAAAGGGGGAAATGGGAACAGGGAATGGGAGTAAGGAAATTGGAATCATGTTTGGCTAAGGGCAGGAATGGGAACAGGGACACAGGTGTAAGGCTCTGTGGTGTCAGAGCTGGGAAAGAGGATACTAAGGAAGGAAACTGGAATCATGCTTGCTGGAAGTTCACCCCAATAAACATCGAATTGTTTGCACCTTTGGACTTCGGGTATTGTTGCTCTCTCTTCATGCGAGAAGGACCAGGGAAGTAAGTGGGTGAAGGAATAAGCCCCCTAACAGTACCTTGCAGGGGTGGTGTTAGGAAAAATACGTTTAGACCGTGAAGCGCTCACATACTGTGGTGATGGGGTCCTGACAAAGTAGCTAGCATTTTTGGAAGATAGCTAGCAGTTTCAGAACACAGTCTCGGGGGCCATTAAGAACAATGAGCAAACTAAAGTCATTAAGTTGTTTCTCTCATTAGCCATTTATAATTCTGGTTTGATATTTTCAAAGTAGGCCAAGGATTTAGGCACACATCACCCATTAAAATAATCTCAATGCTTCTGCTTTGTTAGGACCCAGGAGAGGACAAGCATAAGACAGAGGTCTGCTCTGTTGAAGTATACAGCTGGAATGCAGCATGACAAGGTATGCACAGCTTATTGAAGCACGTATTGAAATCCAAAGCTGAATATGTTAAACTGAGATGGGCTGGACCACCAGTGATGACCTACCGATAGTTAATAAAAGAATTATTTAGTATTGAAATGTCACTTGTTCTCTCTTCAGCAAACACTGGTAGCTGAAAGTCTGTGCTGGTCAAGTAATCCACCATCTGTGAGATCCCCCTCATATAATTAATGGAATTGTTGCATGCAAATTAGTCATGGAGTAAGGGTGGTGACTGGTTGAGTTACCTCTGCTATCACAGTGGTCTAGGATTCCTCACATGGCATAGATTCATGTCTTACTGTAACTGTACATTGGTTGGGTGTAATTTATAAATGAAAAATGGTTGAAAACTTAAAAACTGGACACGGACCATCACGGACCACAAATTCCAGTGATGATTGAACCTGGTGACATTCAAAACAAAAAGACCTCTCAGCCATGCCTGTAGCTGTTTCCATCACTTCACACTGACTAAGACATTATAGGTTTCAGGGTGATCATGGAATCTTACTGTATAGAAATACTCATAATGTCCAAGAGGTCATATAACTCAGTAAATGATTTTGGGACGTGACCATGAGAAATGAACTGAGACATTAGCAGATTGGTTCTTATTGGTGATTATTAATTATTGTTTATTTTCTAAGTACTTACATTCTTGAAAGGACAAGCCATGAAAGCTAGTGTGTTATCATTTACTGCTAAGGTGCTTTTTACATAATTTGCCTCCAAGATCCCTCAACTCTTCTTGTGTAACATTGGTTCAGTAATTTTCCCTCTCCCATGTTTCAATATTAACCCCTATGTATCCAACTGAAGCACTTTGCAGGGATACAACTGTTGTTAGAACTTTCTCATTCCCATCTGTTCATTCTAACTCCAAACTAGAACTGGATGAAAAATGGACTTTTTGCTTCACTGGCAGTTCCCAAAAATCAGAAAAAAGTTGTTTTGGGTTGAACATTTCAAACACATTTTGTTTAGCTTTTGAGCATTTAAACATTTTATTTTGTTAAGTGTTGAAAATCTTTCATTTTTTAAAAAAGGCAAAATGCAAAATTTATTTTTAAAAGGTTTTTTCCCCAGCTGAAACAAATTTACAAACCAACATCAATGCAAGAAATGCTTTGGTGTTACCGAATTTTCATTTTCTGTAGTGGAAAAAAAACAGTAAAAAGAATGTTGCCCAGCTCTACTCTAAATCTCCTTTATTATTTATTATTATTATTATTAATAATAATAAATATTATTTTACATTTCTACCAGATGTCAACAGCAGCAACAAGGGTCAGTTCACTCTGTCAAGGGGTCCTTTTTTAAAATAAACAAACCTTTGGCTCTAACCCCTACCCAGAGTCAGACCCCTACTTCTAGCTTTGGGAAAATAAAATATAACCTTGTCGGTCGCCTTAGCAGGTGGTTCTTCCCAACTCACAATAATTTAGTCCTTTGGGAATATGGACCTTAAATGCCTTTTATTTTGGAAAAAAAAAGACACACACACACATTATACTTATACACAATAACATGAGCTAGATCCAATCAGTGTGTTAGGAGTCTGGCCAACCCCCCAGCTCCAAGTATCAATTATCCAGATTGTTGAGGTTCAGAACTTAGTCACACAACAATCCCCATCCATCTAAAACCTGACTTCTGGGTCATATTGGACTCAGTGGTAGTCAGGGCAGGGTCTGCTGGTGGCTCTCCTCTGCCGGTCTGCTCCAGAGAAGTCCACACCACTAGATCCCGCTCCAAGTGCAGCTACATGATCAATGTCTGTGACATCAGTTTTGTCACTGCTGATCTGATCAAGCCCCGGTGTGATGTTCAGCTCTGCACTGTAGCTGCCACTGCCAGTCCAGTCACCCAGAATCAATTCCACCTGAGGAAAGCAGAGCAAAAGAGGGACCATTCCACAGAGGTCGTGCTCTCTAGGATACAGCCCTGTACTCTTTCTTGTTGTACTGGAATAAGATTCCCAAACCAGAGTGCACTGTCAGCTCCAGAGCATGTCTTGCACAATTCCTATGCCCTTTCATAAGTGCAGTCTCCATAATAATCTCTTATAGGGTGGCCAATTTTGGTTGGACGTATTCCTGGAGGTTTCATCACATGACATAATCTTTCATTAAAGATTAATCTTTAATTCCTGGAGACTCTAGATCAATCCTGGAAGGCTGGCAACTCTAATCTCTTATCAATTTATCATTTTTACAAACAGAGCAACAAATTACAGTATGTGGAACTATGGGTAACAACATTTAATTCAGGTAAATGAGGCTGGCCGGAGCTGACTTTTCCCCTCTAGAGGGATCAGAGAGCTCCAATCCTCTAAGACTTATAATTAATTTACTATTATTATTGCAGTAGCTTCTAGAGACCTCTATCAGTTGAGGCCCCATAGTGCCAGGTACAGTACAAATGTGTAGTGATAGTCCTTGTACCAAAGCATTTACATGCCTTAGTACCTAGATTCCTTATATAAAAATGAGAATCACCCTGATTCTGCTCCCAAAGTCTCCACCCCTCCGTAGAGTTGCCAGCCTTTTCAAGCAGGTTCAGTACTTGGAGGCTGTCATCCGAGAGGTATTGAGAGCAGAACTTGGCAAACATTGCTAGACATTTTCTTTGAGTGCTTGCTCATAGTGGTAGATTAATCTGTGTCAGTTCTACTGAGAACCCATTTTTTCTGTTTTTGTAGCCAAGAATAAAAGATATCAAGAATATTTAGGATAAAGAGGTGAAATATAAGTACTAATTAATTAATTACTATTACAACACAGGTCCTACAGGCCTCAGGCCTGTAAAATATTCAGCTTAGGCATGACTAGTTCACCGAGCTATGACCCTGTACCTGTAAAATTGCAAAATTACAGTAAAAGATGTGTTAAATGCTGATGTTACAGAAAATATTTTGCAATGTATCAGTTAATCCCATGAGATGACCAGTAGGTAAAATCTCAGGGATTTCTAAATTGACCACAAGTTGCTATGGTAACTATTTGATGTAAAAGGCTACAAAAGGAACTAATGAGATAGCCTATGAAAAATGCGGCACCCCTAAATTAGTGGGGTGTGGCAGTATGGGTAAGGAAAAAGGGGTTGGAACCCTGATGCCTATGTGTGAGCCTTGGTGGCCGTAAGCATAATACAGGATAAGAAGTGTTGCTTGGCCTGTCTGCTGTGGGGAGAGGGGGAAAGCACAGGGAAAGGCCTGGATGACAACAGGTGATGATTATGACAATGAAGATGATGAGGAAGATAATGATTGATACTCCAGGATCGCCATAGTCATAGGGCTAAACACTTTGCACTATGACTGCTGTTGTATTTCACTGTTTGTGAGATTGTTCATCTGTTTAGAGGATTTGTTAATAAAGGTACTTGTGATAAAATTGCAATTGTTTCTTGTGTGCTTGTATGGTCTTAGTCTAACAATACTGATAATAATATTCCTGAAGCTGCAGCCCTCAGGAGGCTGAACCTTTACTGACCATGGCAGTCTAAGAGATTAATCTATAATCAATGCACCATCAATAAGGCTATACTTTCCATCAAGATTCCAGGGATTGATGAGTGGCTCACATGAGTGCTTGGAGAAAGTGTAGTTTAAGACTGCAGGTACAGGAGATCAGAGACAGCAAACTTTCCATCTGAGATTGAACTGTTTGTGTAACACACTTGTAAAATGCCTTCTGTGTCTCCCAAATTTAGTGAATCCACAGAGGAGAACAACCTACTATAGCTGTCTGCTAAAGGAGTTATTCTTTCAGTTGTAAAAGGTAGCCACATGTCTATACAACCATCAGACTGTTAGCTTGGGAAGTATGAAAGTATAATTCATTTGTGTGTGTGCGCAAAAAAGCAATGCTGATTAACCCAGAACAGGACACTTCTCCTCACATCATTACCTGCCACAAGCAGAAGAGACAACTTGTTAAGGGGCTTTGGGGTGAACTTCCAGCAAGCATGAATCCAATTTCCTTCCTTAGTGTCCCCTTTCCCAGCTCTGACACCACAGAGCCTTACCTGTGGCCCTGTTCCCATTCCCTCCCCACTTAGCAAAACAAGATTCCAATTTCCCCACCCCCATTCCCTGTTCCCATTCCCCCACTCCCACCCACTTCCCGATTGACTGCAGACTATATAGTAAAATTTGAGTTCAGCTTAGCTATACCTTAACCAATCATTTTACTGAAATTTAACTAACCAATCCTAACATATTGTAACATGATTATTTAACTAATTATATCCCACCACCTTAATTAGCTTACATCCAGCAAAATTAATTATACAGCAGACAGAAACAATCACAGAACCAGACAGAGATTATACAGACAAACAGTAGGGAAATGGGGACTACAGTGTTAGAACAAACACAGAAATGAGGATTTCACATCCCAGCTATTGATAAGTGAGTTCTTGCCAGACAGGATGCTATCAAACTAAGTTTTCTTTTACATCTTCTAGGCACTTCCCTTTCTCTGGAGGTGATAGGCCCTATTGGGACAGGATTGTATTCTTAAGAGCCCAATAGCACCTTATTTCAGTGTGACTAGTTTGGAATGTGAGGATGTGACCAGTCGCTTCCCAGCTTATGGCTGCCTCTGCTGCTTAGCCAAAGGCTTTAGCCTAAGCACAGGGCCTCAGACTGTCACAGTAAGAGAAGGATCTTACACCGGCAGACAGTGATTTTGATTCTTTCTTTTATACCTCTATCACTAGCCAAGTGATAAGAATACACCTATATTCTTAGAGTATAGGCCTTTACAGACACGCCTGAATATCTATATCCTAACACAACTCCTGAGAGAAATCCTCACACACTCATTGCCCAGCCCAGAGGTCACCAACTAAATGGATTCAAACATCCCCAGTATCTGCAGGGCAGGTTCTGGACAAATTGGCAGCCATGCCCACATGTGCTACGCCTGTCTGCAGACCCAACCATTCTGGTGATGTGTACTCAAAGCTGACAGAAAACCTTTCACTTCCCAAACCTTCAGAACAGCTAAGAGTGTTCCTTGTGCAAAGTGTTAAGAACTGCAAGGAAATGCATTGGCACTCTGGGGCTCACCAAAAGAAGCCCTCTATTTGAGGCAGCATTGCATTAAACTCAAGATCTTAAAGAGATGTGTAGCAGGCTGCAGACTTGAAGAAGGAGTTCCCGTTTGCCTCTTTAAATTACCCTCCTCCAGTGCCACGCAGACTCGCAGCAAAGCTTTCAAACAAAACTCAGAACTGAAACTTCATAATCAGAGTCCTTTCCTCCCAGGCATCTCTGCAGGATGCCATCTTCTGTCCTTCCACCACCACTTGGAGATCAGTGCAAACCATCATAGTCCTTTCCCCCCTTGGCTGAGAGGTAAGCAGTCCTGCTGCTGCTAATGCTCCCCCGCCCCCATTACAATTGTTAAGGTTTCTTCCCCACTCTGAACTCTAGGGTACAGATGTGGGGACCTGCATGAAAGACCCCTTAAGCTTATTTTTACCAGATGAGGTTAGAAACTTTTCCAAGGTACAAACTTTGCCTTGTTCTTGAACAGTATGCTGCCACCACCAAGCGTTTTAAACAAAGAACAGGGAAAGAGCCCACTTGGAGATGTCTTCCCCGAAATATCCCCCCAAGCCCTACACCCCTTTTCCTGGGGAAGGCTTGATAATAATTCTTACCAATTGGTACAGGTGAACACAGACCCAAACCCTTGGATCTTAAGAACAATGAAAAATCAATCAGGTTCTTAAAAGAAGAATTTTAATTAAAGAAAAGGTAAAAGAATCACCTCTGTAAAATCAGGATGGTAAATACCTTACAGGGTAATCAGATTCAAAACATAGAGAATCCCTCTAGGCAAAACCTTAATTTACAAAAAGACAAAAAAACAGGAATACACATTCCCTCCAGCACAGCTTATTTTACCAGCCATTAAACAAAAGAAAATCTAACACATTGTCTAGCTAGATTACTTACTAATTTAACAGGAGTTGGAAAGCTTGCATTTCTGATTTATTTCTGGCAAAAGCATCACACAGACAGACAGAACCCTTTGTTTCCCCCACACACACTCCAGATTTGAAAGTATCTTGTCTCCTCACTGGTCATTTTGGGTCAGGTGCCAGCGAGGTTACCTTAGCTTCTTAACCCTTTACAGGTGAAAGGGTTTTGCCTCTGGCCAGGAGGGATTTTATAGCACTGTATACAGAAAGGTGGTTAGCCTTCCCTTTATATTTATGACAACAATGGCCAAGGCAGATTTCTTGCTGCCTTCTTTCCCAGAACTTGTCCTAGTTGGCTGAGACAGAGTGGAGCTTTGTCCTACCATACACTATATGACCCCTAATCCCAGACCCTTAAAGAAACACAGCCTTGGATTTTAACTGTCACCCCAGGACCACTTCCTATCTTCCAGCATTTGCTTCTGTCATTTCCTAGGTCCTCATATGCTCCAGAATTCCTGAAATTGAGTAACCTGTCCTCCAGAACGTCTCCCTCTGGTAATAAAGGGACAGTATACCCAGTTACAAGATACAGTGGCTCACAGCTCAGATTGGACAGTCCCCAAATCTGTTGAGAAATCACTGGGCTGTAGACAATATTGTTCCTACAGTATGGCAGAGACAAAGTTAAACATCAACAGCATAAAACTGAAATAAAGGACGTTGCACTGGACGCAGACGAGATGTGACTTTGTTGTATGCTGATACCAACACACACACACACACACACACACCCTGACAACACAAACCATACTCCATCACAGGCTACACTATTAGCACCAGAGACTCTGCCCTCACAAGAAGGAAACCATCCTTATCACCATCTAATGGTTTGAAGAGATTATTTAAAAGGCCCAGTCAAGACAGCTTTGCTATAAAAGGTCGTTGAGTCCATGTTTATATGGTGTACTAGTAGAATAAATAAAAATATTAATAATACCTAATTCTGTACTAAGGACAAGTTTGACACCAAGGGCAGTATAAAAGGGGAATGCTCACCACCAGTGCCACCTAGGGGTCAGGCTGGGTGCAGCATGTGGTCGCCCCTTTTTAGTTGTAGTCCTGTCCATCAGCTTCCCCCAAGGACCTCAGGGCTTTCACTTTAGTATGGGGATTTTGGGGTCTGGGCCCTTGAACAGTCAGAGTTTTCCTCAGCTGGACACTCTACCCAGTTAACAGCTTCAGTCGATGTCACATCTTTTGGAAGCAAGTAGGGAAGCCCAGGCCCACCATGTCTACCGGCCTCCAATCTAGGGCCCCATGGTGGCCAGCTACGTTCTTCACCTTGGGGTGCTATGCAGCTAACCCCCAGACCACTTCCTACTCAAGTTTCTTTTCTCCCCAAAGAGTAAATTGCAGAATCACAAATAATGTCTCTGCCCTTCCCAACCAGTCCCCAGTTCCTCCTTTGCAGATCCTATCAGGGCTGTTTTTCTAGCTCTTAGGCCATGAGAGCTCCTGCGCAGCACTTGCCCAGATCTCAGGGCAGGGTCTGCTTCCTCTGAGCCACTCTGCTTCCCCTTTTAATCTCCACCTCCAGCTTGCACAGGCTTTTCAAGTGCAGCTGGGCAGGGCCACCTGGGCCCAGAGCTGCTCCTTAACCCCCTGTTCTCCAGTGTGAGATTTGTATACCTCATCACAGACTGTAATACTGGCCCTTCCTGGGACCTGAAAGAAGTCAGAGATCTAATAAGTAAATTGCAGGTCACAGTAGTTTGATCAAGCCCCAAGTAAGTCACCAAAGGAGGCCTAAGACTAATGTGGATGAATAGTGTAGTACAGTCAGATGACAGCCTATAATAGGTTAGTTAATCAGAGTGAGTTCTCTCAACTAATTTAGGAAACATTTTGGCTTAGGTGCCTGATTTAGTTTTTCCTCTGCTTTCTTGTTTATTTAGAGACCTCACAATCCCAATGGTACTACAGAGTTCTAGGAGATGGTTGTAGTATACAAGATTTAAAAGTGGAATAAAATAGTACATGATTATGGAATTAAAAAATGCATATGCTCCATCCCCAACTCTCCTCCTCCCCTGCTTCTATGCCCTACCTCCTGGGGTTCTCCTTGCCCCGATCCCAAGTAGAGAAGTCATGCCAGTGCATCAGGAGGAGGGAAGAAGTCCTGATCGGTCCAGGGCCTCCCTGACTCCACGTCTCCACTGTCTCCTGCTGCCCCAAGACCCTCTCTCTGCTATATATTGAACACAAGGCTCAATGGCCAGGGAAGGTGTCCTCACCCCCGAGTCTTTTGCACACAACTCAGCCCAGCCCTGAGTATCACAGGATTGGAAGGGCTTCTTGCTTCATCAGTGCAACAGCACCTCTGGCAGTCACTAAAATTCCATGCCTTGCGATCAGTTCGCCGGTGCCAGCAGCACTGCGACACACCTTACCCTGGCTGCTCAGAGGACTCCCCGTCTCCTCCTCCTCCACCACCACCAGGCTGGGGGAGCTGCCATCTGACCCCCTCCATCTTCCACCCCATAACTGTCCTCTGCACCTCTCTGCTTCCTTCCTGCCCGCCTCCCCCGCCTGCCATTCCCTTGCAACTCCTAAATCTGCCTCCTGCTCCTCTTCACTCTTGCCATCCCCCTTTCACTGTGTCTTGGCAGCCATTTTGCCTGCGGGCATGGCTTCAATCTCAGTGAAAACAGTGAGAGCTGGCAGCCAACTTTATTAAGGGCAGGCTCGCTTCCACATTTAGACAGACTGTAGGGAAACAGAGGCATCTTGGGGTCTTCTGTCCCATGGACAGTGGTAGGAGATGCTGGCCACTTTGAATATAGGAAAATTCATTAATTGGCAGTGGCAATTGGCAGGTGTTGCAAACCTCAGCAATTTCTTTTGAAATGGCAAAAATTCTGTTTTTTTCAAACAAACTCTCATTTGGTGAGTCTGCACGTGATCGGCAAAAACTCGAGCTTTGAGATTGGCCATAGTATGGCAGCTTTTCATCATGTTTTCATGAGACAAGGAAAAACACAACCCACAAATCACTACAGTCATGATAAAATTGCAAGAACTAGCAATACTGGAATAGAGCATGCTCAGTCACTGACTGAGTTTTGCACCTGCACAGCCTAGTTGACAGGTAGGAGCTGTGGGGCTCCAGAACATGCTCAGTGAAGACAGAATCTTTGGGGAATTTAGCTGCAAAACTCTATCACACCTGTACAGAAATGTGTGAATGGCGGTCTTCAGAAACTCATAACTTGACCACTTTTGAACAGAATTTTACAGGAAAGCAACAGACACATCCCTGAGACCAGGACTACTCTCCTGCCATATATCAAGACCCTGCTCCAAACCATGCTTCTCAATGAAACAGTTGTAATAATTTATTTAACATAAGCAAAACAACATATTCCCCTAATCTCATTCTTGTAAATGGCTGGACCATTTTAGCTGAAATTTTCCCAAACATTTCACTGTGAGGCAGACATCTGGCATAGAAAATTTCAGTCCCAATGGTAAACTTTGGCAAAGTTAAAAGCAACTGAAAACAGGGTCTTAGAATGGAAAGAGAGCAGCACTCCTGTCTTCACATGTAATAGTGGTCTACCTACTACTGAAAAGTATCATTATTTTTTACTGCATGTAGCATAGCTGTGCCCAGAAGCCTCAACTGAGATCAGGTCCCATTGTGGTAAGCAGTATAGAAACACATAGCAAGATGCACTCCCTGACCCAAAAAACTTACAGTCTAAAGAGACAAAACAGACACAGGGTGGGAGAAAGAAAGGATTCTCTTCATTTTGCAGGGTGGAAAACTGAGACTGAGAGAAACTAACTGACTTGCCCAAGGTCACACAACTGCCCTCCCCTCCCCCCTTTGATCACCACTTGCAGAGGCAATAAAGACATTGTTGTTTCAAATTCATGCATTCTTTATTAATTCATCACACAAATGGGGGCATAACTGCCAAGGTAGCCCGGGAGGGGTGGAGGAGGAGGGAAGCACCAGATGGGGTGGTGGAAGAGGGGAGGAAGAAAGGACAAGGCCACACTGCACTTCAAAACTTGTTGAATGCCAGCCTTCTGTTGCTTGGGCAGTCCTCTGGGGGTGGAGTAGTTGGGTGCCTGGAGGCCCCCCCACCACGTTCTTAGGCGTCTGGGTGAGTAGGTTATGGAACTTGGGGAGGACTGTGGTTGGTTACACAGGGGCTGCAGTGGCGGTCTGTGCTCCTGATGCCTTTCCTGCACCTCAACCATATGCCGGAGCATATCAGTTTGATCCTCCAGCAGCCTCAGCATTGCATCCTGCCTCCTCTCATCATGCTGACGCCACCTCTCCTCTTGCTCCCACCACCTCTCCTCTCGCACATCCCTTCTGTCCTCTCGCTCGTCCCTCCTGTCCTCACATTCATTTTGTGCTTTCCTGGATTCTGACATTGTCTCCCTCCATGCATTGTGCTGGGCTCTTTCAGCATGGGAGGACCACATGAGTTCAGAGAACATTTCATGGCGAGTGCGTTTTTTTCGGCTTCTAATCTTTGATAACTTCTGGGACAGAGATGATACGTGGAGCGATGAAAAATTGCAGGTGCAGGAAGGAAAAAAGGAAATTAGTCTTTAAAAAGAGACATTTTAGAGAACAATGGGTAGATTCTTTCATGGTGAACCAAGCTGTTAACATTATACAGCACGTGTGATTTCTTTACAAGGTCGCATTTTGCCTCTTATATCGAGGGCCTGCTGGTATGGTGTGAGAGATCACACACGCAGGGCCGGCAGGCAACAGAATTCGGCTTGCAGGCAGACATGGTAAGCCACAGTCTTTTGGCTTCTTCAACCTTCCTAACACGTGGGAATGATTTCAAACAGCAGCACCCTCATTTCACATACCGAGCACCCATTGGGTTGGCCCTTCAAAAGGAAGGACTGTGGTTTTCGGGTTAACGTGCAGCACAAACCCAACTAACCACCCCCGCCACACACACACACACACAATTCTCTGGGACGATTGCTTCACCCCTCCCCACACCACGTGGCTAACAGTGGGGATGATTTCTGTTCAGCCCCAGGCAAACAGCCCAGCAGGAACGGCCACCTCTGAATGTCCCCTTAATAAAATTCCCCTATTTCAACCAGGTGACCATGAATGATATCACTCTCCTGAGGATAACACAGAGCGATAAAGAACGGATGTTGCTTGAATGCCAGCAAACACCAGGACCATACGCTGCCATGCTTTCTTATGCAATGATTCCAGACTACATGCTGCTGGCGTGCCGTGGTAAAGTGTCCTACCATGGAGGACGGAATAAGGCTGCTCTCCCCAGAAACCTTTTGCAAAGGCTTTGGGAGTACATCCAGAAGAGCTTCATGGAGATGTCCCTGGAGGATTTCCACTCCATCCCCAGACACGTTAACAGACTTTTCCAGTAACTATACTGGCCGCGAATGCATCCCAAGTCTTCAGGGCAAATTAATAATTAAACATGCTTGCTTTTAAACTGTGTATTATATTTACAAAGGTACACTCACCAGAGGTCCCTTCTCCGCCTTCTAGGTCTGGGAGCCCGCCTTTGGTGGGTTGAGAGGGTACTACATCCAGGGCGAAAAATAGTTCCTGGCTGTCAGGGAAAATGGTTTCTCTGCTTGCTTGCTGTGCTTCAACCTCCTCCTCATCATCATCTTCCTCGTCCCCAAATCTGCATCCCTGTTGCGTGAGAGTCCATTGACAGAGTCCACGCACAGGGCTGGGGTAGTTGTAGGGGCACCCGCTAGAATTGCATGCAGCTCATCATAGAAGCCGGCATGTCTGGGGCTCTGATCTGAAGCGGCCATTTGCCTCTCTGGTTCTTTGGTAGGCTTGCCTGAGCTCCTTAAGTTTCACGCGGCACTGCTGTGGGCCCCTGTTATAGCCTCTGTCCTTCATGCCCTTGGAGATTTTTTCAAATATTTTGGCATTTTGTCTTTTCAAACAGAGTTCTGATAGCACGGATTCGTCTTCCCATACAGTGGTCAGATCCAGTACCTCTCATTCGGTCCATGCTGGAGCTCTTTTGCAATTCTGGGACTGCATGGTCACCTGTGCTCATCAGCTCGCCACATTGGCCAAACAGGAAATTAAATTCAAAAGTTCAAGGGGCTTTTCCTGTCTACCTGGCCAGTGCATCTGAGTTGAGAGTGCTGTCCAGACTGGTCACAATGGAGCACTCTGGGATACCTCCCGGAGGCCAATGCCATCAAATTGCATCCACACTACCCCACATTGAACCCAGCAAGGTCGATTTCAGCGCTAATCCACTCGTCGGGGAGGAGTACAGAAACTGGTTTTAAGAGCCCTTAAAGTCAGAAAAACTGGCTTTGTAGTGTGGACAGGTGCAGGGCTAAACCAATCTAACGCTGCTAAATCCGACCTAAACTCATAATTTAGACCAGGGCTCAGTCTGTGCGGAGCTGGGACTATAGCCCTGATCTGATAGGCCAGTCAAGTGTCTTCAATACAAGAGCTCCTATCTCACTGATGGGTATTATGTTGGAAGCACACACTTCCCCTCCCCTGCCAAGCAAAACAGGATGTGGCCAAAGGGCAGATACAATTTTATTCTGAGTGCCTCTGTTGCTCACTAACAAAATTACAATGTGTTAGTTTTGGTAACCAGAGTATGTGCTGACTTTTCCTTTTCAGCTGTTCTATGTACCTCTTTTCTTTCTGCCGCTTGTGCAGGGAAAGCCCCTGGAGAGCCACGCTGGTTTGTTTACCTGCCGCCTCAGCAGGTTTGGCCGATCGTGGCTCCAGTGGCCGTGGTTCGCTGCTTCAGGCCAATGGGAGCTGCTGGAAGCAGCGGCCAGTACGTCCCTCGGCCCGCACCTCTTCCAGCAGCTCCCATTGACCTGGAGCAGCGAACCATGGCCACTGAGAGCCACGATCGGCCAAACCTGCTGAGGCGGCAGGTAAACAAACCAGCGTGGCTCGCCAGGGGCTTTCCCTGCACAAGCAGCAGAACAAGTTTGGGAACCACTGCTGTAAGGTAATTCATTCATACAAACTCGCACACACACTCACATACACACCTACCTCCACCTTCCTCGGACACTTACATTGATTACCTGACAAATAGGAATAAAGAAAAGCTGTACGGAAAGGATTAATGGATGGTGAGATTTATTTTCCAAACACTTGTTTGCTTTGATTGTAATTTGACCATATAAACTCCAAAGGCAATATAACTGGTTATTTGCACAAGAATGTCATTCTTTTAGGAAAGAACAAATTACAAAGCAAAATATGGCAGGGAGCCAGAGGAGGGAGGGCAGGGGTGGACATGGGGAAAACTAAAACAAATGACTAAACAGCCAATCATTAAATACAGATCTAGATGCGGGTAGAAGCAGAGGGTAGGAATAAAAGTTGATGTATGCAGACACAAGCATGGACTCTACTGATCTATGTACACTGTATAATAAAGTGAAGCATTTAAATTTGTCTGTTTTCCTGGAATTTTTGGAAGGATAGTTTTGATTTTAAAGGGAAGCCTGGAGGCATAAATATCATTAGGAACTGGGAGTTTTTTGTTTGTTTGTTTAATTAATATCTGCGGTTTTATCCATGCATGATCAATGTTTCAGACCCTTCCAAACCAAGCAATCATAGCTGCGAGAGGGGTGTGTACAGGGGAACTCCTATATCCCGCGTTTAGCAAGAGAACATTTGGTCCCAAGCAGGAGATGGGAAAGATTCCCAGAGTCCTTCAGTGCCAGATCTCTGCTATGGGAATACCTAATACATCCACCAGAGGGTCCTGGAGAAGTTGGGAACCAGTCGTAGGGCTAAGAAACACACTCACAGGTAGGCCACCTTTGGGATCACCCATACCTGAGGTGAAGAAAGGCTCCTCTTCCCTCACATTCTAGAGAAACAAGGAGTGGACTGAAGGCTACACAGAAATCTCCCCTCGGGCCTGATCCAAAACCCACGGAAGTCAATGGAAAAGTCTCCCACTGATTTCAGGGAGCTTTGGATCAGGCCCTGACAGAATTCTGCAATCTCCATTTTCACTTAGTTTCCGAGAGTGGTTTATTAAAACAGGTCTTCTGCCCCAATAGAAAAGATGTCCCTGGACCACAAACTGCAGAACTGTCTGTTAGGGGGCTTATTCCTTCACCCACTTACTTCCCCGGTCCTTCTCGCATGAACAGAGAGCAACAATACCCAAAGTCCACAGGTGCAAACAATTCAACGTTTATTGGGGTGAACTTCCAGCAAGCACGATTCCAGTTTCCTTCCTTAGTGTCCCCCTTCCCAGCTCTGACACCACAGAGCCTTACCTGTGGCCCTGTTCCCATTCCTGCCCTTAGCAGGACATGATTCCAATTTCCCCACTTCCATTCCCTGTTCCCATTTCCCCCTTTAGCAAAACATGATTCCAATTTCCCCATTCCCTGTTCCTGTTCCTGTTCCTGTTCCCATTCTCCCCCCCCACACACACACACACTTCCTGATTGACTGCAGACTATATAGTAAAACTTGAGTTCTGCTTAGCTATATCTTAACCAATCATTTTACTGAAATTTAAGTAACCAATCCTAACATATTGTAACATGATTATTTAACCAATTATATCCCACCACCTTAATTAGTTTACACCCAGCAAAATTAATTATACAGCAGACAGGAACAATCACAAAACCAGACAGAGATTATACAGACAAACAATAGGGAAATGGGGACTACAGTGATAGAACAACAAAGAAGTGAGGATTTCACATCCCAGCTATTGATAAGTGAGTTCTTGCCAGATAGGATGCTATCAAACTAAGCTTCCTTTTACATCTTCTAGGCACTTCCCTTTCTCTGGAGGCGATAGGCCCTATCAGGACAGGATTGTATTCCTAACAGGCCACTAGCGCCTTATTTTAGTGTGACTAGTTTGGAATGTAAGGATGTGACTGGTCGCTTCCCAGCTTATGGCTGCCTCTGCTGCTTAGCCAAAGGCTTTAGCCTAAGCACAGGGCCTCATACTGTCACAGTAAGAGAAGGCCCTTACACCGGCAGACAGTGATTTTGATTCTTTCTTTTATACCTCTATAACTAGCCAAGTGATAAGAATTCACCTATATTCTTAGAGTATAGGCCTTTACAGACAGGCCTGAATATCTATATCCTAACACTGTCAATCTGCCAAGAGCCATGGATAAGCTTCTGTCTGGTGGGGCAGACCTCTGTCTCCTTCTAGTTGGGTCTGGCCTTTATGCAACATGATACCGCTGCCGAGAAGGAAGTTGGATCTTTGTTCGCCAACAACACTCTTTGGACAGTATCCTACTTTCCCAAGGTGAAAGAAAGGGGATGTAGCTTTAAATTTTCAGTACATGGAAAAAAATGTTTTCTCTACATCGCATTTCTTACAGCTCATTTTGCCATAGCACATTTGTGACTTTGCAGGCTGTGACAGGGAAAGGGAAGGGTCTTGGCTTTGCAGTACATAATTCTTTAGCCATGAGATTGTTCTGATACAAAAGCCCAAGAGATTAAAATAAATCTTATGTAAGGGGACTGTTGCCCCCTTACTTACATTCAGTGGGGGTGTTTTAGTTGCTGGTGCCCAGTACTAAAAAGGGGGGTGGGTTGATAGGGAATCAGGACCCTGAGACTGACAGCCCCCAGGAACAATGGGGAGAGGCCAATGCTCCAGGTCAGCCTGAATGACAGGGCTGGCAGGCTAATCAGGGAGTCAGGAGGCCAGGGAGGTCCCATCCTCTGTGTAAGCTGGGTTTGCCTGGGTCAGACAAAGTGGGGCCAAGCTAAGGAGAAAGCAGGGGTCCAAGCTGAGCTGGGGAGCAGAGCTGTGCCAGATCCAGAGGGACCAGAAAAGCCCCAAAGCCAGAGGCACAGCCCAGGGAGAGTAGACTTGCCCTGGGAGCAGAGCTGCCGCAACCAGAGGCAGAGGGGCCAAAGAAGCAGCCCAGGGAGCTGGAGGCAGAGCAGCAGCAGCAGTGCTGAGACAGAGTGGTGTAGCTGGGGCTGGATCAGTCTGGAGCTGGGTGTGGTGAGCAGCTGGGGAGAGCGAGGGGGACCCTGGGCAGCGAGCCCAGCACAGGGAGATGCCTCAGTCAAGAGGCTCTGCAGGCCAGGCTTGGATCGTAACCCCGACGGGGAAGGGGCGACACTGGGAAGAAGGGTCCTACCACTTAGAGCGTGTGGCCATCACCAGAGTGAGTCTCCAACCCACAGCATCCCTACAGCACAGCCAGGGCCTGAGAAGAAGGCCTGGGAGTTACAAGGAACAGACTGTGAACTGCCCTGACATTCCAGAGACACTGTTTGTGATGTTCCCTGCCACAGAGCGGGTTGATGTGTTTCCTTTAACCTTTCCCATTTTTCCTTATTCTTTTTAAAATTAATTGTTGATTAAATAACTTGCATTTGCTTTAACTTGTATGTAATGGTCAATGGGTCAGAGAAGTGCCCAGTGCAGAGAAAGTTCCCCGGAGTGGAGACACCCTAGCCCCTGTCCTAGGTGACCACAGCAGGGTTGGGGGTCGAGCCCCCCAGGAATCCTGGGCCCAGCCTTGTTGGGGTTATGAGGACTCTGCCAGACAGGAGAGTGGAAGGGGAGTCCTCAAGGGCAGGGAGGCCACTGGGTAAAGGAAGTGGGAGCGAGGACTCAGATCCTTTTGCTAACCCACTTCACTGGGGTAGTGACAATAGCGGGACTATTCCCCTGCTTACACTTGCCTGATTAGACTAAGGTGGAGCTAAACCATCCGGAGCTTGGGCAGATATTGAGGAGAAATTCTGAATGACACAAAGCAGTCTTTCCTCCCCCAGCCCCACATTTGCTGCCAGCAATGTGCCACCAGCCATGGCACCAGCTGGACTGGTGTGATGGGTGGGAGTTTTTCAGTCAGAAGAGTTTCTTGGCCCTGCACAAAAGACCAGCCAATGTTGTCTGTTTTACAAGGCTGAAAATGATTGTTGGAAGAGAAATAAACACTTGAGAATGTCCGCTACATGCCTCCATTAACAAGCGAGAGGCTCTGCATTAGAGCTTGTTTGGAGCTCAGCATGGATAGGAGGGGACCTCCTAAGGTATGCATGAATATTTACACCTCTGGGGAAAAGGCAAAGTCTGCCATTTACTGCATCTCTCTGTTTGTTGACAGTATATTAACCTCTGGGTGAAATGATAGGCCTCAACAACTTCGCAGTGGCCTTTATTCTGTCGGCAGTGACTGCTAAATACTGCAGTGGGTAATGTTATTTATTCAGCACATTGCTAATGTCAGATTACAAAGGGACCCCTATCTGGAAACAGAGGGGACCCTCTGCAAGAGGCTGGCATGAGTTCATTATAAATCTGTGCTGCTAGAATAAAGTGTCTATTGAGAATATCTAAGCAGTGACCTTCATACAAAATGTATCACATAAAGCTTTCTATTAATATAATAATATACACAGTAAGCAGTAAACAAAATAATCAAAATGTGTCTTGAAAATGAATGAGGAGAGTGGAGGATAGATGGAGAGGTTTTACATTTCCCCATTAAGGTACCGTATGCAATGAAGGAAACTTTTTTCAAATGATGTTTCCAAAATCAATAACAGAGGGAAGGCGATCGTTACCACAGCGAGTGAGTGCACTGACTTGTCACCCGTGGCATTCAAAGTTAGGGCACATGTGATCTGAGTTTGTTAGTCTCATCCCATCCCTAGGGGGTAGTTTTCCATAGTACATCAACCATCCCACAATCTGGCTGAATTCTACAAAGTATTTTGGATCAGATGCCTCGTCTGCACCTGCATCTGTCCCTCTTAATATTATACTCAGACCGAGGGGTCTCAGCCAAGGTCAAGGCCCCATTGTACTAAGTGTTACAGACACATAGTAACAGACAGCCTTTGCCCAAAGAGTCTACAGTCTAAGCAGATAAGGGAAGTGTTTGTATCCCTGTTTCACTGAGAAATGAAGTCATTTACCAAGCCCATGCAGGACCTGGTGATTATAGGTAAGATCTAATGCTGCTTTGTGGAGTACTGGTCGAGCACCACTCTTCACTGCAAGACACACATCAATAGGAGCCAAAGCTACCACCGCTTGCTCTATGCCTCACATGATATGCAGGCGGTCTCATTTGCTCTCCTGCTGTAAACCTTTCTGCTCTCAGACTTATGCAAATCTGATGGGAGGTGCTATGGAAGATATGCACCTCAGCTGTAATGCAGCAGAGCATGTAATTCAGCTCTGATTATGATCACAGCAAGCACTGTGTGGAGTCCCTGGGCCCCAACTCAAGAGCAGAAGCAATTGGCTGCTGGCCATCTGCTTTCATGTGAGACACAAAGGGCTGTCATCAAAATGGTGTGATTGGATTGGAGAGCAGGGCCAAGCCTGATATTTCCAGGAGGCAGAAACACCACAGGACATCACCTGGGTTTCTACAAAATGGCAACTGTCAGCACTGCTGGCTGATGCAAAATAATTTCCGCCTGGCTAGTGCGAATTGAGGCTGGGTTGTGGGGTGCATGTAGCTAAGCCTAGCACTGCTGGCACTTGGCTGTCTGCCTGCCTATACTAACCCATTACAGTCCCTTTTCTGGTGCTGCTTGGGAGTGGCATCAGAACTCCCTTGTCTTGATCCAATTCCCAAACCCTGTCACTGCTGTTTCCACCTCCCTGGAGGTTCATGTTCTCTCCACGGTCCTTTAATAGTGAGTATCCTACCTTATCACCCTTCATCTCCAATTTCCCCATTCACACATAAGAGCAAAGTTTATTTGGCCCAGGTAGAAAATAAAGGGAAATTCACAAACAGAACAAACACAGCCAGTCTAATCACTGTGGAAATACCTTAAAAGAACATTATTAGCTCCTCAGAAGTTAGGAAATGCCAGATTTAAGGATGCCTGTGCAACCTTAATTCACCCCTTGTATGTATGTATTACGATTTAGAGTAAAAAAAATTGACCAAACATTTTTTTTCTTGACTGAAAAATGCAAATTTGGATTGACCAACACATTACACAAATTTGTGTTGTAGTCACCAAATTGTTTTAGCCAAAAAAGTTTCATTTCAATACTTTTAAATAAAAAGTTTGTGTTTTTTTAAATGACTTCCTTTCAAATGTTACTTCTGTATTTTAAAAAAGGTAAAACCCCTTGAAAATGCTACAAAGGTTTCATTTTACCCAGAAATTATTTTAATTTTGTTTTGCTTTTTGTTTGTTTGTTTTGGGGGATATGGGGTGTTATCTCTTTGTTTTGCTGAAAAAAATAGAAAAATAATAGTTTTGGGTCAACCCAAAACAATTAGTTTTTCAATTCAGCCATCAAACCAAAAAAATCAGTTATTTGCACAGCTCTATCGATGAGACAGCTTTAATTACATGATCACATGCTATTTTTTGCATAAGGCAAACTTAATTCTGGAATTGCCTAGCTTTGAGTACTTGACTTTGCAACCTTAATCATGTTCTTTTCACAGGTTTTTTATTTGTAATTCTATAGAATTTCATCATGCCCCCCCTTATTTGTCTCCTTTGTCTCTGATCAATAGGTTTCCACAGGGGAGATTTTCCAGACCATGGATCACTTTCCTCATCCTTCTCTGGACCCCTCCAGTTCTGCAATAGCCTTTTAGAGACAGGATGACCAGTACTGTGCACAGTATACAAAATGAGGCTGCACCATTGATTTATATAATGATATTTATAGTAGTTTCAATATTATTCTCCATCCCATTCCTTATGCATCCTAACATCATTCTGGCTTTTTGACTGTAGCTGAAATGGAACAGGTCCCCATTGAGCTGTCTACAATGATGCCCAGGCATCTACAAAACCCATGCCTACAACTCCCTCAGTTAGTGGACAGGTTCCCAGATCACTGTGCAACTGGGGGAAGAAGGCCAGAAACCCATTCTGCCACTGAGCTCCCTCCCAGCTGGCTCTCTGCTGCTATGCTGGACCCTCCACTGAGCAGCGCAGGTAGACTCTGGACAGTACTAAGGTTATTGGAGAGACAAGGTGGGTGAGGTAATACGTTTTATTGGACCAGCTTCTGGTGGTGAAAGAGACACGCTTCCAAGCTGCAAGACCTGAAGATCTCTGGGTAAGCTAGAAAGTGTGTCTCTTTCTCCAACAGAAGTTGATCCAATAAAAGATAGTACCTCACCCACCTTGTGTCTCTAATATCCTGGGACCAACAAGGCTACAACACTGCAAACAATAAGCAGGTTGGACTGTTCTGTGTGTGAGAGGCAGACTGGAGTGGACTAATCACATGACTGAGAGCAAGTGACTCCTGCCTTCTAGTGCCGGATCTGATACTGACTCTTACTGCAGCCTCAGTTTAGTCTTCACCTTCCTGCCTCAATTTCCCCATCTGTAAAGTGATGACAGTCATGCCTCACAGGGGTGCTGTGGGAATTTAGTTAATGTTTGTAAAGCACCATTGCATGAATGATGACATTCACCTGAATGCACACAGAGCTCTCCAGTGCCCCATTCTCATTCCTGCTCCTCTTCCCATAACAGTGTTTATACAGAGAACTGTCCCTGAAAAACCTTTTTGAATATCAGCAATTCTGCCCAACAGAAACCGTAGTGTAACCCTTCTCTGGGAGGTGACCTGAGGAACAGCCCCACCTTTAATACCATTTTAAAAATCATTGTATCAAAACACGAAGTGAGGCACTCCAAAGTCAGGAAATGCCCTTACAACCTTAACTCTGCCCCTTTGCATGCACGTGTTACAACTAGATTAGGAGCAATTTGGGTCAGGGAATCTCTATGTTACACTGTGCCTAGTACAATAGGGTCTTGATCCTCCAATAGACACTACTGTAACCCACATAATAAAGTCTATAATTGAATGATAATATGCCCCTACTCTACTTGTGCTACATTGATGACATATTCATCATCTGGACCCATGGAAAAGAAGCCCTTGAGGAATTCCACCATGATTTCAACAATTTCCATCCCACCATCATAGAATCATAGAATATCAGGGTTGGAAGGGACCTCAGGAGGTCATCTAGTCCAACCCCCTGCTCAAAGCAGGACCAATCCCCAATTTTTGACCCAAATGGCCACCTCAAGACAACCTCAGCCTGGACCAGTCCACACAAAAGATCCACTTCCTGGACACTATGGTGCTAATAAGCGATGGTCACATAAACACCACCCTATACCGGAAACCTACTGACCGCTATACTTACCTACATGCCTCCAGCATTCATCCAGACCACGCCACATGATCCATTGTCTACAGCCAAGCCCTACGATACAACCCATTTGCTCCAACCCCTCAGACAGAGACAAACACCTACAAGATCTCTATCAAGCATTCTTACAACTACAATACCCACCTGCTGCAGTGAAGAAACAGATTGACAGAGCCAGAAGAATACCTAGAAGTTACCTACTACAGCACAGGCCCAACAAAGAAAATAACAGAATGCCACTAGCCATCACCTTCAGCCCCCAACTAAAATCTCTCCAGCGCATCATCAAGGATCTACAACCTATCCTGAAGGATGACCCATCACTCTCACAGATCCTGGGAGACAGGCCAGTCCTTGCTTACAGACAGCCCCGCAACCTGAAGCAAATACTCACCAGCAACCACACACCACACAACAAAAACACTAACCCAGGAATCTATCCTTGCAACAAAGCCCATTGCCAACTCTGTCCACATATCTATTCAGGGGACACCATCATAGGGCCTAATCACATCAGCCACACTATCAGAGGCTTGTTCACCTGCACATCTACCAATGTGATATATGCCATCATGTGCCAGCAATGCCCCTCTGCCATGTACATTGGCCAAACTGGACAGTCTCTACATAAAAGAATAAATGGACACAAATCAGACGTCAAGAATTATAACATTCAAAAACCAGTCAGAGAACACTTCAATCTCTCTGGTCACTCAATTACAGACCTAAAAGTCGCAATTCTTCAACAACAAAACTTCCAAAACAGACTCCAATGAGAGACTGCTGAATTGGAATTAATTTGCAAACTGGACACTATTAAATTAGGCTTGAATAAAGACTGGGAGTGGATGTGTCGTTACACAAAGTAAAACTATTTCCCCATGTTTATCCTGCCCCCCCCGCCCCCTCCCCGTTCCTCACACGTTCTTGTCAACTGCTGGAAACGGCCCACCTTGATTATCACGACAAAAGGGTTTTTTTCTCTCCTGGTTATAGCTCACCTTACCTGATCACTCTCATTACAGTGTGTATGGTAACACGCATTGTTTCATGTTCTCTGTGTATATAAAATCTCCCCACTGTATTTTCCACAGCATGCATCTGATGAAGTGAGCTATAGCTCATGAAAGCTTATGCTCAAATAAATTTGTTAGTCTCTAAGGTGCCACAAGTATTCCAGTTCTTTTTGCGGATACAGACTAACACAGCTGCTACTCTGAAACATGGGATTTTTTGGTTCACTTGTTTTATTCACAGGGATCAATGAATGAATTAGCTGTTCAATATTTGTTTGTACCCTCTCTGTTCAGTAAGCCCCTGCCTCATTCACTGCAAGCCATCCCCTTTATGAAACAGATTTTATACTGAATATTATCAAGCGGTAACCTTATGTACTTTCCTTTTGCTTTGCACTAATGAATCTGATAGCATGCTTCTATCAGTGTTCCTTTCTATTATAGAGTTCATTTGTATGCTGTGGGGCATCTTCTATAATGAAAACTATGAAATAGTCATGATAGATATGCTAAGTACGGATGTAACTCAATACTGACTTTAATTGTTGAGTTTTTCAGTAATAAAGCATGATAGATGGATAAGACTTCAAAGCCACAGGGTTCCTTCCCCCCTCCCCCTCGCGCACACACTTTCTATAAAGGTGGCAAATTCAAAACCAATACAAGGAAATTAGGGCTATCAAACGATTAAAAAAATTAATTGTGATTAATCAAGCTGTTAAACAACAATAGAATACCATTTATTTTAAATATTTTTGGATGTTTACTACGTTTTCAAATCTATTGTTTTCAGCTACAGCACAGAATACAAAGTGCACAGTGCTCACTTTATATTTATTGTTGTTACAAATATTTGCACTGTAAAAAAACAAAAAAAAGTATTTTTCAATTCATCTCATATATGTTCTGTAGTTCAATCTCTTTATCATGAAAATTTAACTTACAAATGTGGAATTATGTACAGAAAAACTTCATTGAAAAAATAAAACAATGTAAAACTTTAGAGCCTAAAAGTCCACTCAGTCCTACTTCTTGGTCAGCCAATCACTCAGACAAACAAGGTTGGTTACAATTTGCAGGAGATAATGCTGCCTGCTTCTTATTT
This sequence comes from Eretmochelys imbricata, assembly GCF_965152235.1. Lineage (NCBI taxonomy): Eukaryota > Metazoa > Chordata > Testudines > Cheloniidae > Eretmochelys > Eretmochelys imbricata. The sequence goes on along the minus strand of NC_135580.1, from coordinate 51,796,003 downwards.
ACAATGTCACCTGAAAGTGAGAACAGGCATTCACATGGCACTGTTGTAGCTGGCGTTGCAAGATATTTACGTGCCAGATGCGCTACAGATTCATATGTCCCTTTATGCTTCAACTACCATTCCATAGGACATGCTTCCATACTGATGATGGGTTCTGCTTGATAACAATCCAAAGCAATGCAGACTGATGTATGTTCATTTTCATCATCTGAATCAGATGCCACCAGCAGAAGGTTGATTTTCTTTTTTGGTGGTTTGGGTTCTGTAGTTTACGCATCAGAATGTTGCTTTTTTAAAATTTCTAAAAGCATGCCTCGTCCCTCTCAGATTTTGGACGTCATTTCTGATTCTTAAACCTTGGGTCGAGTGCTGCAGCTATTTTTAGAAATCTCAAATTGGTGCCTTCTTTGGGTTTTGTCAAATCTGCTGTGAAAGTGTTCTTAAAATGAACATGTGCTGGGTCATCATCCGAGACTGCTATAACATGAAATATATGCAGAATGCGGGTAAAACAGAGCAGGAGACATACAGTTCTCCCCCAAGGAGTACAGTCACAAATTTAATTGGTGCATTATTTTTCTAATGAGCATCATCAGCGTGGAAGCATATCCTCTGGAATGGTGGCCGAAGTATGAATGTTTAGCATATCTGGCATGTAAATACCTTGCAATGCCGGCTAATCCGCCATCCAATGAAGTGAGCTGTAGCTCACAAAAGCTTATGCTCAAATAAATTTGTTAGTCACTAAGGTGCCACAAGTACTCCTTTTCTTTTTGGCTACAAAAGTGCCATGCAAACGCCTGTTCTCACTTTCAGGTGACATTGTAAATAAGAAGCAGGCAGCAGTATCTCCTATCAATGTAAACAAACTTGTCTTAGCGATTGGCGGAATAAGAAGTAGGACTGAGTGGACATGTAGGTTCTCAAGTTTTACACTGATTTGTTTTTGAGTGCAGTTATGTAACCAAAACAAATCTGCATTTGTAAATTACACTTTCACAATAAAGAAATTGCACTTCAGTACTTGTATGAGGTGACTGGAAAAATACTATTTCTTTTGTTTATCATTTTTACAGTGCAAATATTTGTAAAAAAAATAATATAAAGTGAGCACTGTACACTTTGTATTCTGTGTTGTAATTGAAATCATTATTGACAATGCAGAAAAACATCCAAACATATTTAATGCATTTCAATTAGTATTCTATTTGTAACCCTTCTGCCAGGCCAAGTTGATAGCAGCAAGGGCCGGGTTCAGTACACAGGGGTTCCCTCTCATCAAAGCAAATGCAAAACTGGCTCGAGCCCCCAACCAGTGACCTGGGAAAATCTTACACACCCCCTGGGCGCCTCAAAGAGGCAATACTTCCCCTCTCGCAAGCACAGAGTCTCAGTGTAGCAGAGAATCTTTAACAACATGAGGTAAACGACATCAGCATTAAATTGGGGAAACACCACAACTAGTGTTCATTAACCAAACCATGAGCAAAGACCCACCCAGCAAGTTGGGCCACATGCTTTCCCTCAGGTTCTTGAGTCCCAGACCCCAAATGTCTCTTGAGCCCAGCAATCCATAAATCACCCAAAGTCCAAAAAGTCCAGCCCCAGAGTTCAAAAGTTCATCTGCAGTAAATGTGCCTGTGTGTTGGGGAAAGGGGCACCTTACATGTCCTGAAGCTGACTGCCCCACAGGGCTCTGCTCCACCGTAAACGGCTCCGCTCTGCACAGCTCGCCGTCTCACGAATGGCTCCGCTCTGCACAGCTCGCCTCGCCATCTCACGAACACTCCGCCAGCCTATCCACAAACAGCACCACTGCACTCTAGATCTTCTGGCTCCCCACTACTTGACACAGTCTCAGTGATTTCAGCTCTCAGTGATTTCAGCTCATAGTAGCGGGAGCCTTAGTACTGGTGCACCATAAGGCCAAAGTGAATTCAGCACAGTACCTGTAGCAAGACTTTTAATAGACCCAAAATTAGCTCTGACATTCCACAGTGGAGAGAGACAGAGGTGCAATTGGTATTTCAGGCCCTCACAAAGGGGCCCACACCACCAGGTATTAATACCTGTCTCAAGCCTCTCTTAATTCACAGAGTTTTGGAACCCATGACCTTGCCTAGCGAGTGCTACTTAGTTGATGGTGAGTCCCTCCATCATAACAAAAAGCCAAGTACAGTTCCAAGCATAGTTCCCATAATCAGGGTAATAACAATTTATTCTTTCTGCCCCAATAACAGAGACACTGGGGATCCCACAGCAACCAAAGTAACCATTTGGGCAGCTATGGCCTCATTCTAGGCAGGGTGGGTGTGCCTATGCAAATGAGATCAGCCCCTGAAGTTCTTTTCCACAACTTGCCACACCTCACCACCAGATGTCAGGGTGGAGGTCATCCTGACTCTGCTTACATATTGTTATAAATAAGTGTGATTAATCACGATTAATTTTTTTAACACAATTACTTTTTTTTAGTTAATCACGTGAGTTAACTGCAATTAATTGAGAGCCCTAAAGGAAATATGTTTTCATGTAATGCATAATTAGCCTGTGTAACTCATTGCCATGGGAAGTATTTCAGGCTAAGAACAAAGCTTGATTCAAAAAGGGGTTGGACATTTAACCAGTATTTACAGAGTTATAGTAGTTAATACTTAAAAAATTTTAGAAGGGATATTAAATCTCCTGCTTCAGGGTCTAAGCCAATCTCTAACTATTAGAGACGAGGATGAAACTTAATGTGGGGGACAGATTGCCCCATATCTGCCTATTGCATGGTACTCCTTCCTCTGAAGTGTTTGGTGCTGGCCACAGTCCGAGAGGTGATACTAGGCTACATGGACCTCAGGTCTGATCCACTTTGGAGAGTCCTGCATTTCACATTTCCTACATCATAGAACAGGATTCCAAAAGAAAAAAATAGCATGCTAAATATTTAAGTTACTGATACTTTATTTTCTGTGTTTGTAATGGAGCCAATGGAACATATTCATTTCTTTGCATTTATAACAAATAAAAATGTCATGTTAGAGCTTTCACTCAGAAGAAGACAAATTGTGGTTTAGGACTGCATCTATAAAAGGCTCTTATCCTAACCTGTATGCAATGGTAGAGATGGTTGAAATTTTATCACTGAAACTTTTTTAAATGTGAAAAAGGTTGTTTTTTCTTGGGGAAGGGGAGACAAGTTATTTTTGTTTTGTTGTTATTTTTTGCAGAAAATATTAAATTTGATCAAAAATTTCCCCATATTTTCAATGAAAAATGTTTTGGTTTTCAGTAAATTTTCCAGATTTGGGACTTACCAAAACCTGGTTTTTTTTAAACTAAAAATGTTTTTCAAAAACAAAACAAGGTGGGAGGGGTGGGTTTTAAATTGATTTGTGTGTGGGGGTGAGGGGGAATATTGAAGAAAATAACTTTTTTTCCCCAAAAAATAATTGGCAACTTTCCGTCATTTCAACTGAGCTCTTTCGAAAATCTGGACCCAGCTGTCTGTCTTTGCAATAATAAACTCTATAGACCTGGGGTTCTCAAACTGGGGGGTCAGAACCTCTCAGGGGGTTGCAACGTTATTACATGGGGGGTTGCGAGCTGTCAGCCTCCACCCCAAACCCCGCTTTGCATCCAGCATTTATAATAGGATTAAATATATAAAAAAGTGGTTTTTAATTTATAAGGGGGGGTCGCACTCAGAGGCTTTCTATGTGAAAGGGGTCACCAGTACAAAACTTTGAGAACTACTGCTATAGAACAACATCACCAATGAGTAGCTACAGTTACAGCTGATGTAACTAGTAACCTTGGTAAACCAATATGCTCTGGCTATTTTGTGCCAATCCAGCAAGGTTAAAGCAGGCCTAAACCTGGGTTTAAATAATTTAGTTAAGCTGGATTTAAAATTGCTTTGCATCACAGCAGCTGGATTTTACCAGTGAACATGGCCTATTGGTTTCAATGGCATATTTAACTGGAGTAACACACTGTGGTGCCAACTCGCATGCTATTATCACAAATCTTGTAGGTTTTACTTAACTCCCCAGCTCCTGGATTCATGCAATTGCATGAGCATTTCAACTTTCAATCAATAAAAAAAGGAGTTTCCAGTTCTATCAACCATGATCTGGGAGGCCTGTCTCATGACTTGTAACCATTAAGGGTTGGTTATACTGCATACTGGTGAATCAGGCCATAGAATGTCACCTGAAAAGTCTCCTGTACCAGTTCAAAGGTCATTAACTAATTGTGTGCTGGGAAGTTTCCCTTTCGAGGGGTAAGGGGAACAAACCCATTATCCCTCTTTTCCATATGTCTCTCCCTGATTCCTAAACCCTGCAGCATATCTCCTCTCTCTCCCCCTCCATTTGGATGCTTAGAAGCAGACTTGGCTTGGCCCTTCCCCAGTGATGAGCTGTCAAAATCTTAACAACCGGTTCTCTCCTCACCCCACGAGGGGGTCATGGCCCACCCTCGGCCCCCGGGACTCCTGCCCCATTCAACCCCCCGTGTTTCTTGATGCCCTCCTCCCCTGTCCCCTGACTGCCCCCAGAATCCATCCCCCTCCCCTGTCCCCTGACTGCCCCCAGAAGCAGGCAGAAGGGTCTCGTGGGCCACCATAGTGGGTGCCCACCCCACCCTTAAGAGCCAGAGGGACCTGCCAGGGGGTGAGGTGGGGAGTCCCGGCATTGCTTACCTGGAGCAGCCCCTAGGAAGCATCCGACAGGTCCCTCTGGCTCCTAGGGGTGGGGTAGCGTAGCTAGGGGGGGAGCAGGGGGAGCAGCCACTCCCCCCACTGATCACATCAAAAGTGGCTCCTTAGGCACCGACTCCGTGGGTGCTCTGGGGCTGGAACATCCACAGGGAAAATTTGGTGGGTGCAAAGCACCCACCAACAGCTCCCCACCCTGTGCCCGGCCCCAGCTCACCTCCGCTCTGCCTCCGCCTCCTCCCCTGAACGCTTCCCGCCCCGGCTTCCCGCGAATCAGCTGTTCGCGCGGGAAGCCTGGGAGGGCTGAAAAGCAAGCGGCGGCTTCGCACTCAGGCCCAGGGAGGTGGAGGTGAGCTGGGGCGGGGAGCAGTTCCACTGTGCGCCCCCCCCTCCGGGGTTACCTGCTGCGGCAAGGGCGGCCCTCCTCGCACCCCCTCTCCCCCACCCCGCCCCAGCTCACCTCCACTCTGCCTCCGCCTCCCTGGGCCTGAGCGTGAAACCGCTGCCTGTTTCTCAGCCCTCCCAGGCTTCCTGCACGAATAGCTAATTTGCGGGAAGCCGTGGGGGTGGAGAAGCAGAGCGGGGCGGCGCGTTCAGGGGAGGAAGCGGAGCGGAGGTGAGCTGTGATCGGGTGCATGGCAGGGGGGGAGCTGCCAGTGGGTGCTCTGCACCCACCAAATTTTCCCCGTGGGTGCTCCAGCCCCGGAGCACCCACGGAGTCGGTGCCTAAGGCACCACTTTTGGCCAGTTGTTAAATTTAGAAGCTCTTTTAGGGACAACCGGCTCGAAAAGGGCTTCTAAATTTAACAACAGGTTCCAGCAAACCGGTGCGAACCGGCTCCAGCTCACCACTGCCCTTCCCCTAAATTTAATCTTTAAGGGTCACCTAGCTGACAAGCAGAAAAAAACAATGTTAGCCAGGCTAATTGCAACTTGTTCTAATGGAGCAACACTGTCACCTAGTGGCCAGTGGGGATATCACCAAATATTCCCCAGGAGAGGCCAATCGCACCACTGGCATAAAACTTAAACTGGGTGCAATATTGCGAGCCGAGCCAGTCCTGGAGAGGGGCCAATAGCACCGTGATGCATGGAGCCATCTTGGAGACCAGAGCCCTATGTCTGGGACTGGTGGCAAGGAAGGCAGGTTGAGGGGACTTTAGGCAGGTGTGAGCAGCAGGTGCTGCCTAAAGCAGGACGGGAGGAAACTCACACATCCCCCAGGTGACTCTCACGCGACCACTGACCCACAACGATTAATCTCCTTCTACTCTGGGCCTGTCCACAAAGACCCCACTTTCTAGTCTCTGCCCCACCTCCACCACCCACATCTTTCCCTCTCTCTCTTACCTGCCTACCCCCCTCTGTCTTGCCCAGTCTCAAAAATACGCAACTCCCACCACCCTCATCTTTAGGCTCTCACAGGCACATACCCTGCCTTCCTCTCCTGCCCCCCCAAACACACAGATCTCTCCCAAAGCCTTCCCTCTCCCTCCAGTTCCTCATTCTCCAGTCCCCTTTCTCTCCCTCTCAGCTCTCCTCCAGGACCCACAAGCCTGCCTTTTGGCCCCTCCCTCTGGGCCCTGTCCAAGTTCCACCACTGGCTTCCACCCTTCCACTTATAGGGAGTTGCTGCTGGTATGTGATGACCAAGGCCTTTGAGGGCGGCACTGAGGCTCCCCTGTCCTGCTCTGGGTGATGAAGCAGTCCCAGAACACAGGAGGTGCAAAGGGGGTATAAAGCCCCAGGTCCCATACTGAGCTGGTCTACACTGAAAACTTACATCGGCATAGCTGTGCAAAGTCCATGCCCCTGAGCAACATAACTACAATGACCTAACCCCCAGCACAGACAGTGATAGGGCAATGGCAAATTCTTCCAAGAGCTGCTGCCCTCCCATCAGTGTAGGTTGTATCTACACTGAAGTGCAGTAGTGGTTTAAGAATAGACATAGCCTGCATAGAGCTTGTGCAGACCAGTCATTCAGGACCAGTGTCTCTACCTGTTGACAGCATGTCACTCACAAAACACAGGGTCTGGAGGAGACCCTGGAGCATAGGCTCCAGAGTACTGGGATATATTATTGGGGTATTGGAGACCTTCTCCATTTCCTTCAGAGATTCCAAGGCCAGAAGGGACCAGCACAATCATCTAGTCTGACCTCCCGGACAGCACAGGCTATAGAACTCCCCCAAAATGATTCCGAGAGCAGAGCTTGTAGAAAAGCAGCCAATTGATTTAAAAATAGACAGTGATGGACAATCCACCATGATCCATGGTAAGTTATTTCAATGATTGGTTACTCTCACTGTTAAAAATTTACACATTATTTCCAGTCTGAATTTGTCTAGCTTCAGCTCCCACCCCTTGACTTGTATTATACCTTTTCTGCTAGATGGAAGAGCCCATTAATAAATATTTGTTTCCCACATAGGTACTTACAGACTGTGATCAAGTCACCCTTTAAACTTGTCTTTGGGAAGCTAAATAGATTGAACTCCTTGAGTCTATCACTCTAAGGCAGGTTTTCTAAATCTTTAATCTTTCTTGACCCTCCAATTTATCAATATTTTTATTGAATTGTGGACACCAGAACTGGACACTGTATTCCTGCCCTATAGGCATCCAGAAAAGAACAGCTTGCTTGCTAAGCATTGCTTAGTAAGACCAGCTGCCCTCAATCCCATGAGGTCAATTGCAGCTCCATCCCTGAAAACCATGATTCTGCCCCAGGGGTGAGGGTAACACCAGTCAACTCTTCAGTGTCTGAACTAGCATTCCTCAGCCAGTATGGGGATGTGTGTGTGTGGCGGGTGTATGTGTGTAACACTCATTGAGCTTAGCAAGCAGTCTCTAGGTTGGGTGGGAAAAGACCTTAGCTACTATCATCATTTGGGATGAGGGCTGAATTAATAAATAGAGACAATTTTTAAAAAATGGTGTCTTTGTCCACCAGAACTGAGATGTAAGGAGAAGAGAGGCCAGCAGATCACTGCTTTGCGTGATAGGATCTGGGTGCCTTGGAAAATCCAGGGCAACGGGAATTGGTTGTTGAAGAATGTGCTACTAGAAAACCTCTGGCACCAGGTGAAATCGGTGAGCAAGTCATGGGGAAGCTACTGGGGGAGCCATTACCAGTTTGCAGGTTCACCCTGGACAACTCTTAATGCCCCAACCCCCTCCTCTTGTCCATCCACGCCCCCAATGCATCCAGAATATCCCTTGCTGCTGCAGAAGTGAAGCAGACCCAGCAGAGCCGGCCCTGTGCCTATTGTCTTCTATATAAATTTTCATACCATGCTTATCACCCTAGTATCGGAGTGCCTTTCAGCTGTGTGCAAAGAATCCTGCCTATACACCTGTTACATGTTGTTTGTTCTCTCATCCTCTTCCCAGAGTGTAGGTGGATGCCCTTTGCCCGGGAAGTAGTTCCCAGAAGGGGGCTTACATCTACCCCATGGCTCCTTTGTGCCAACCTCACTGTAGTAAAGGAGCTGCAGGGCAAGTGGATCAGAAAGAGAGCATAGAACGGGTTAACTCAACACTGCAGCTAGCAAGCTCAGTCCAACAATACGACGCTGGCCCCAGTCCAAGGTCACGGTGCTAGACAAGAAGTTTATCTCTCACCCAGCCACAGCCAGCCATGAGAAAACCAGGGCTGCAGAGATGGAAAACACAGGCGAGATGACGAGGGCGGTGAGCAGAGCTTTGTGTCCCTGGAGCTGTTGTGTTTTGGGAAAGCGAAGAAGACCACAGAAAGCCGGTTTGGACTTGCACAAAGAGCACCAGGAACAAAGGTCACAGAATGGAACACCTCCAAAGGAAACCAGAACTTAAAACCCTCCTGAGAGCTGGAGTAATTCGGAGACCACAGCAGACCCCGGACAACCTGGGCCCAGGACAGAACTCCCGTCCTCCCTTCTGCTTACATTATACCCAGGCTTGGCCAGCCTCAGGTAGAGCATGTGTGAGTATGAAAGTGGGTTAGGGCTTGGGGCACTAACACTTTCTTCCTTCCTCTGAGCGATGTGGGGAGCCTTCCCCAGGGGAACCCCTGAGGTTGTGATAGTAGAACACAGAAGCAGAGCAAACAATGGGATGGCAGCAAGCTGCATGTTAGTTCCACAATCATTTTGGGGGAAGGGAGGGTTAGTTCAAAGGGGATCAGCTAAAGGGAAGGGGACAGGGCAGGTGAGAAGAGGGTCAGAGGGGAAGGTGTGGAAACTGTGAGAGAGGGAGAAGGAGATGGAAATGGGTGGAGCAAACAGCCAGTTAATGCTTTCTTCATTTTTATTTCTTACCTGTCCCCTCCCTCCACCTTCTATGAAACCATCCAGTATTTCACTTGTAAAATAGGGATTTAAATTCCTGAAATCAACCAAAAAGCATCTCAAGACTATCCGGGAAATTGGATGCATTCACTAGATTCTAGGATCAGCTCCCAGATTCACGTCACCTTCTGTAAAAAAAAATGGTTGTGAAGATGGAGCATTAGGCTCATATACCATCCCACGTACCACAGCTGGGGAATGCCTGCCAGCTAGCACATGGTGGAAGCTGAACTGAAGACATAGAAAGGGCAGTGTGAATTCTTCCCCTCTCCCCGCACCAGTTTTATACAATGATTTACATGGGTTGTTGTGTTTATAGGATCGTAAGTAATGGACAACCACCTAGATTCTTCAAATATGTCACAAGAAGAATCACTGATAGCACCAGAATATGAATGCTTCGTGTTGGTGGTGTTTAACATGGTGATGAGTGGAGTTACGAACCACAGTAAACCAACAAGAGGCTATTTTGCGGGTGGCAGGACTTATTGCAGTTGTTGTCCATTAGCATCATTAATGTATGGCCATGGCGGGCGCATTGTTCTTATTGGAGTTTGCATTTCCCGGCTACGCTATTTGTAGTTAAACGTAATATATCACAACAATGGCAGCCTGCTGTAAGCTGCAGCCACAGTCTGGTCTCTGCAGCCCAGAGGCCCACCTTCCAATATGGAGGATGATCTTTCATCTCTGTAGCCGCCTCCGCATTCCTACACAACCATGACAGCTACTCCACACAGTGTGAGGGAGGTGGATCATAGCTCCATAGGAAGGGGACACTTTATACATGGATCATCCCCTTCCTATGGGACTCAGCTGTTTCTGTGGCACGATTCCCCAGAGTGCACCCATAGGGAGGGACTGAGTTGCCCTCCAACCCAAGTACTGTGTCATGACACCTTTTATCCCATTCTCTTTAGTACACTTGATCAATCATCTCTTAATTAGCAGCCTTCATCATCCTTCGTAAAAAATAAGGGTCTGATTCAGTTCCCATACAAGTCAATAGGTATCTTTCCAGTGACCTTAACAAGGCTTTGGTTCAGCCCCTAAGGGCTAGAAGCCTAGTTTATCCCAGCTATAACCCCAATAAATACAGTGGATTTCAGCCTGTTTCCAGCAGGCAGGCAGGATGGGGTGTAATTAGAGTGCTAGCTTGGCAGTTGAAAGACCAGGATTGCATTTCCTGCTTTCCTACAGACTTCCTGTGTGACCTTGGACAAATCATTTAATCCGTGGCCTCAGTTCTCCATCTGTACAATGGGAATAGCACAGGGATGTTATGAGGTCAAACAACATTAAAGGCTGTGAGGTGCAATGGGGGCCATGCAAGTATTGATAGTGGAAAAAGAATCATTTGGCCCATAACTGAGTCTAACCCTCACAGATACAGCCAAATTGCCTGAGTACTGAGAATTAGTGCATGTTTTCTCCTTGCTTCCTTCTGTATTTGTGTCTTAGAATTTCTCTTACTGTTCATGAAAGTCATTCCCTGTGTGGAATTTAAGTTTGTAAATTATTAAAATGTTATCTAGAGCATGCAGACTTGCCCATCTTTTCTGCTGGTTAATAAACTGACGTAAAATTCAATTGCAAGCCTGCCCCCCACCTCCATCCCCACCCCCACCCCCGGTTTCTTCAGTAATACTTAGAAATCACAAACAAGCCTATTCTCATTTATTTAGAAGTATATTCAGTCCAGGGGCTGTGTCTTCCTCACTGTCTGCAGAGTGCCAAACAATGTCTGGGTGCTACCATAATATAAATAATATATCCAGAGTTCTTTGTTTCTGAATTTATCTCCATAACAAATGATAAAAAATGTGTATTTCCATAGGGAAATAATATGTCATTTCTCATATACTGAATTATACCCATGAGACACATGATTATCATTAACTTTTATTATTATTATTATTATAGGTAGCTGTTGAAAGAAATCTCTTCATCTGCCTGTGCTGCCATTGAAGACCTGGGGGCAGGGAGTGGTTTTGGATTGCTATTTGTCTGGAACCTCACATTTGACCTTGCCACTTTGGGTGACCCTACTAGGAATGCAAGACTCCTGCCAGCCTGGTTCTCAGGATCACGGGAGCAGTCAAGCTGGTCCACCATGCCAAAGTCATGATCCACTGGAGCAGAAGGCAGATGAAGGATGCAGCAGGGTTGCAATCTTCAGTTGTCTTTGTTCCCTTGCCACTTGATTCAGATCCTCATCCTGTCAATGACCGTGCAGACACTGGTGTGCAACGGTGTCTTCACATTAAAAGAAATCACATACAGACATCTTCCATATTCATAGAATCATAGAATCATAGAATATTAGGGTTGAAAGAGACCTCAGGAGGTCATCTAGTCCAATCCCCTGCTCAAAGCAGGACCAATCCCCAACTAAATCATCCCAGCCAGGACTTTGTCAAGGCAGGCCTTAAAAACCTCTAAGGATGGAGATTTCACCACCTCCCTAGGTAACCCATTCCAGTGCTTCACCACACACCTAGTGAAATAGTGTTTCCTAAAATCCAATCTAGACCTCCCCCACTGCAACTTGAGACCATTGCTCCTAGCTTTGTCATCTGCCACCACTGAGAACAAACTAGCTCCATCCTCTTTGGAACCCCCCTTCAGGTAGTTGAAGGCTGCTATCAAATCCCCGCTCACTCTTCTCTTCAGCAGACTAAATAAGCCCAGTTCCCTCAGCCTCTCGCCATAAGTCATGTGCCCCAGACCTCTAATAATTTTCGTTGCCCTCCACTGGACTCTCTCCAATTTGTCCACATCCCTTCTGTAGTGGGGAGATCAAAACTGGATGCAGTACTCCAAGTATGGCCTCACCAAGGCTGAATAGAGGGGAATAATCACTTCCCTCGATCTGCTGGCAATGCTCCTACTAATACAGCCCACTATGTCGTTGGCCTTCTTGGCAATGAAGGCACACTGCTGACTCATATCCAGCTTCTCGTCCCCTGTAATCCCCACTTCCTTTTCTGCAGAACTGCTACTTAGCCAGTCGGTCCCAACCCTGTAGTGGTGCACGGGATTTTTCCTTCCTAAGTGCAAGACTCTGCATTTGTCCTTGTTGAACCTCATCAGATTTCTTTTGGCCCAGTTCTCCAATTTGTCTAGGTCACTCTGGACCCTATCCCTACCCTCCAGTGTATTTACCTCTTCCCCCATCTTAGTGTCATCTGCAAACTTGCTGAGGGTGCAATTAATCCCATCATCCAGATCATTGATAAAGATGTTGAACAAAACCGGCCCCACGACCGACCCTTGGGGTCCTCCGCTTGATTCCGGCTGCCAACTAGACATTGATCACTACCCGTTGAGCCGGACAATCTAGCCAGCTTTCTATCCATTATAGTCCATTCATCCAATCCATACTTTTTTAACTTGCTGGCAAGAATACTGTGGGATACGGTATCAAAAACTTTGCTAAAGACAAGATATATCACATCCACTGCTTTCCCCATATCCACAGAGCCAGTTATCTCATCATAGAAGGCAATCAGGTTGATCAGGCATGACTTGCCCTCGGTGACTCCATGTTGACTGTTCCTGATCACCTTTCTCTCCTGCAAGTGCTTCACAATGGATTCCTTGAGGACCTGCTCCATGATTTTACCGGAGATTGAAGGGAGGTCTGTAGTTCCCCGGGTTCTCTTTCTTCCCTTTTTAAAATATGGGCACTATATTTGCCTTTTTCCAATCGTCCGGGATCTACCCCAATCACCACAAATTTTCAAAGATTATGGCCAATGGCTCTGCAATCACATCCACCAACTCACTCAGCACCCTTGGATGCATTAGATCTGGACCCATGGACTTGTGCATGTCCAGCTTTTCTAAATAGTCCTTAACCTGTTCTTTCACCACTGAGGGCTGCTCACCTCCTCCCCATATTGCGTTGCCCAGCGCAGCAGTCTGGGAGCTGACCTTGTCTGTAAAAACCGATGCAAAAAAAGCATAGAGTACTTCAGCTTTTTCCACATCATCTGTCACTATGTTGCCTCCACCATTCAGTTAGGATCCCACACTTTCCCTGACCTTTTCCTTGTTGCTAACATACCTGTAGAAACCCTTCTTGTTACCCTTCACATCCCTTACTAGCTGCAACTCCAGTTGTGCCTTGGCCTTCCTGATTATAACCCTGCATGCTCCAGCAATATTTTTATACTCCTCCCTAGTCATCTGTCCAAATTTACACTTCTTGTAAGCTTCTTTTTTGAGTTTAAGCTCTCTGAAGATTTCACTGTTAAGCCAAGCTGGTCACCTGCCATATTTGCTATTCTTTTTGCACTTCGGGATGGTTTGTTCCTGCACCCTCAATAAGACTTCTTTAAAATACAGCCAGCTCTCCTGGATTCCTTGCCCCCTCATATTAGCTTCCCAGGGGATCCTACCCATTAGTTCCCTAAGGGAGTCTAAGTCTGATTTTCTGAAGTCCAGGTCTGTATTTTGCTACTCTCCTTTCTTTGTTTTGTGAGGATCCTGAATTCAACCATCTCATGGTCACTGCTACCTAGGTTGCCACCCACTTCTACTTCCCCTACCAATTCTTCCCAATTCATGTTGAAGTCCTGTGGTGATTGGTGAATGGTGACAGAAGCAGGGCAGTGATGACCAGAAGCTCCTAGTCATATACCGGCATGCAAGTGGCAGATATCAGAAGGTCATTTTGCATTTGGACAGAGGCAGGAGTGCAACTCAGCAGCTGAAACCATGACTGAGCAGCCCGCATGGAGAGGAGGCTAGAAAAGGTGCCCTAAACATAGTCTGCCTTGCCTCCCCCCGACTGGGTAACCTTACTGTGGTCGAAACCAAACAATGAAATTTGGAACCTGGAAAGTTAGAACCCTGATGGTCAACCCGAACAGTAACCAGCCACAGCGAAGAACAGTGATTGTGTCCAGAGAATTCAGGAGAAATGACATCCACATGGCTGCACTGAGTGAGACCTGATATGCAGGAAAAGGACAGCTCAAGAAACAAGATGGTGGTAACACCTGTTTCTGGACAGCAGCAGGCAATGATGAACAATGAATCCATGGCGTTGGTTGCACCATCAAAAACAAAATCAACCAACTAACTCTCGGAACTACCAGTTTGCATCAATGAAGGACTCATGACCCTTTACCTTAAACTTGCCAAGAACCAGCATGCAACACTCATGAGATTCAACATTGCCCCAGTGCAGCAGTGCAGCTTTCGGACGCTTGAGAAAACGTGTCTTCAAAGATTGTGACATCAAGCTTCTTGTGTACCAGACAGTTGTTATGTTAACCCTGCTTTCCTGTATGGTGCCAAAATCTGGGTTATGTACAGTAGCCATCTCAAAGCTCTTGAACTCTGCAATCTACGGTGCTTCTGCAAGATCCTCTGAATCAAGTGGGATGACCCACGCACCGACATCAGCGTTCTGTACCAAGCCAAAACTTCCAGCACTGAAGCTACAGTCATCCACCACCAACTCTGTTTGTCTGGGCATGCTCTTTGACTGTCAGACAATCAACTCCCAAAGCAGGTCATGTTTTCACAACTGAGCCAAGGCCGACACACAAGGGGAGGGCAAAAAAGGTGCTCCAAAAACACACTTAAAGCCAACATGAAGAAGTGCAACATCAACATAAACGTATGGGAAACCCACGCACTCAGCCAACTAAAATGGAGAAGGACTTTGTGGCAAGGATCCCAGCATTTCGAGACCCAACAAAGACAACAGGAAAGAGAGAAACTGGAAAGAAGGAAAGAACGCATTTCAGTCTGACTCAACAATACAGATCTGCCCCTTCCACTGGGAAATGTCTGCCCCAACTGTGTTAAGATCAGTGGACCTCAGATTGGTCTCATTAGCCACCTGCAGAACCACCAGCGATAACCAGCTATCATTTCATGGAAGACAATCATCTTTGAACTCTGAGGGATCGCCAACTATTATAGGTAGGGCAGGTACTGAGACCTATAGCAGCACTTTCCATTATTAGATCCCATGATCAGTTGTGTATGTTTTTGCCAGACCTTAACTATTTGGGCTGAAATTTCCCAGGCAGGATGTCTGCCTCAGACTGAATTTTTGGGTAAAGTTTCAGCTAAAATGATCCAGCCATTTCCAAGAATGAGCTTAGGGGGAAAATGTTGTGCCCATGTTAATATCCTTGTTACAACCATTTCTTTGAGAAGCTCTAGTGCCCTCATCCTTTGGAGCAGACACCTGAAATTTGGCAGTGGGGCTGGGATCAGGGATGTGCCTTTAGCTCTTGCCAAGAGCTGGGAGGGGGGAGGGTGTGGGGGGAGGGGAAGGACAAGAATGACAGGCAACAAAGGGGGAAGAGAGTTATATCGAATCATAAAAATGTAGGGCTGGAAGGGACCTTGAGAAGTCATCTCATGATTTCTAGTCCATCCCCCCACACTGAGGCAGGATTAAGTATCCGTAGACTATTCCTGACAGCTGTTTGTCTAACCTGCTCTTAAAAAACTCCAATGATGGGGATTCCACAACCTCCCTCATAACCTATTCCAGAGCTTAACTACCCTTATATTTACTATATTCCTCCTAATAGCTAACCTGACTCTCACTTGCTGCAAACTAAGCTGATTGCTTCTTGTCCTATCCTCTGTGCACATGGAGAGCAATTGATCACCATCCTCTTTACAACCTTTTACATATTTGCAGACTTATGTCCCCACTCAGCCTTCTCTTATCTATACCAAGCAAGCCCAGTTCTTTCAACCTTTCCTCATAGGTCATGTTTTCAAAACCTCTTATTTTTATTGCTGTCCTCTGGACTCTCTCCAATTTGTTCACATCTTTCCTAAAGTGTGGCACTCAGAACTAGACACAGTTCTCCCGCTGAGGCCTCACCAGTACAGAGTATAGCAGGACAATTGCCTCCTGTGATTTACATACAACAGGCCTGTTAATATATCCCAGAATAATATTAGTCTTTTTTGCAACTACGTTACATTGTTGACATATATTCAATTTCTGATCTACTATAACCCCCACATCCTTTTCAGCAGTACTGCCACCTTGTCAGTTATTCCCCATTTTGTATTTGTGAATTTCATTTTTCCTTCCTAAGTTACTTTGCACTTAGCTTTACTAAATTTCATTTTATTGATTTCAGATCAAATCTTTATTTTTTCAAGGTTGTTTTGAATTCTAACCCTGTCTTCCAAAGTGTTTGCAACCCTTCTCCAGCTTGGTGTCCTCTGCAAATTTTATAAGCATGCTCGTCATTGCATTGTCCAAGTCATTAATAAAAACAATGAGTAGTACTGGAGTCAGGACAGACCCCTGCAGGAATATAGCCATAGAAGAAGAGGGGGCAGGAGCCAGGGATGGGGGAGTGGATAGAAGTGGAGGAGGGAGACAGGATTTTATTTGGGGGTGGGGTGCTAGACAGGAACAAAGGGTATGGGGAAGAAGCCATTGTGGGAGCAGAGGGGCTAATGAAGTAATTGGTAGGAGTAGTAGGCTGTTATCCACTCTGTGGAACAGTCACTAGAGGGAAGAAGAGATACATCCGTTGCTGGTAGGTTTCACAGATAATTGGTAGTAGCAGAGGAATGTGAAGATTGACAAATCCTGGGTTCAATTCCAGCATCTCAGGGTAACGTTATCTAGTGGTTATTGACCCTCCAGCCTCATGCCCCGAGCCTTTCTTGGTCCCCCGGTATTACTAAAAAAAAACCCCACCAATATTAAAATAATGTTAATGTTGCAAAGTCAAGCATTCAAAAGTTAGGAAATGCCATAATTAAGTTGCCTGTATCACCTGAATTCAGGCCTCTTGTGCATATGTATGTTGATCAGCCTTTATTTACAGGATTACATACTGTTTTTCCCCCCTAACAGGATGCTCAGCTCATTCAGTGAAAAGGAGGGATGGAGCAGGTTTGTGTAGTGAATTAGACTGTTATCTGTAGGACCTCACCTCATTTGCTGCAGAAGTTGGAAGGTGAGTACTGTTTGAAGTACTGGAAACAGGTGGTTCTAGGCCAGCACAAACTAAAGGCCCTTCCTAAGGGGAAGAACCACTAAGTCTAAGTGCCAACTGATCATGAGGGACAACAGAGGAGAAAACAGGAATGGGAGTGAAATAAAAGGTTGAAATATCAAGAGCCAGAAGGGTACACTGAGCAGAGAACCCTAGACAGTGCCCACTGCCCCTCAAAGGTCTCTAGGGAGTCAGCAAACACTGCCCAGAGAATCCCTGCCTGGAGATGTGACTGAACAGAGGATCAGAAGTAGGCCCAGCAGCCACAGAGCAATGCCCTTCCCATCCAGCCTCGTTCTCCTGGAGTGATAGATGGCCATCTCAGCCAGCATCAGGAGCAGGCTGATGAGAAGGTGCCATGATTTTGTGGGGCCACAGATGAGGTTTGAATAGATCAGGAGGTGTATGCACAATTCCAGCCAGAACCTCAGCAAGATGATCTGGAGGAGCTGGAAGAGGGGTTGCAACCTGACTCACCCTACACAGATGTGAGCCAGGATTTCTCTCCCTCTATGAAAGGGACAGGTGTCAGGGGAGTTTGTGAACAATGCCAGTTACACGCCCATACTCACAGCTCCATGAAGGAGCCACCAACTAATACTACTTGCAGGCCATGGGAGCCAGAGTGTAAAAGTATAATAGTCAGGCCAAAAAAAAAGCTAAGAGCAACTAGCAAAAGACCCAGAAACTAACAGCAAAAAAAAAAAAAAATAAAATGTTAAGAACATTGGAAGCATGAAGGTTGCCAAACAATCAGTGGGCCGCTGGATGATCGAGGTGCTAAAGGAGCACTCAAGGAAGACAAGGCCATTGCGGAGAAACTAAAGGAATTGGTCTTCACTGCATAGGAAGTGAGGGAGATTGCCACATCTGAATAATTCTTTTTAGGTGACATATCTGAAGAACTGTTCCAGACTGAGATGTCAGTAGAGGAGGTTTTGGAACAAACTGATAAATTGAACAGTAGTAAGTCACCAGGACCATATAGTATTCACCCAAGAGTTCTGAAGGAACTCAAATGTGAAATTCCAAAACTACTAACTGTGGTATGTAACCTATCACTTAATCAGCTTCAGTACCAGATGACTAGAGGCTAATGTGATGCCAATTTTTAAAGAAGACTCTAGAGGCAATCCTGGTAATTACAGGCCAATAAACCTAATTTCAGCACCAGGCAAATTGGCTGAAACTATAGTAAAGAACAGAATTATCAGACACATAAATTAACATGATTTGTTGGGGAGGAGTCAACATGGTTTTTGTAAAGAGAAATCATGCCTCACCAAGTTATTAGAATTCTTTGAGGGGGTCAACAAGCATGTGGGAAAGGGTGAGCCAGTGGATATAATGTACTTAGATTTTCAAAAAGCCTTTAGCAAGGTCCCTCACCAAAGGCTCTTAAACAAAGTAAGCTGTCAAGGGGTAAGAGGGAAGACCCTCTTGTGGATCAGTAACTGGTTAAAAGATAGGAATCACAGGGTAGGAATAAATGGTCCATTTTCAGAATGGAGAGAGATAAATAGTGATGTCTCCCAGGAGTCTGTACTGGGACCAGTACTGTTCAACATATATATACAAATGATCAGGAAAAAGGAGCAAACAATGACGTGGCAAAGTTTGCAGATGATACTATTATTGAATATATTTAAGTCCAAAGCAGACTGTGAAGAGTTACAAAGGGGTCTCTCAAAACTGGGCGACTGGGCAAAAAAATGGCAGATGAAATTCAGTGTTGATAAATACAAAGTAATGTACATTGGAAAACATAATCCCCAATATATATTATATATATATATATATATATATACACACACAAAATGATGGGATCTAAATCAGCTGCTACCACTTAAGAAAGAGATCTTGGACTCATTGTGGATAGATCTCCAAAAACACCCTCCAGTGTGAAGTGTCAGTCACAAAAGCTAAAAGAATGTTGCAACCATTAGGAAAGGGATAGATAAGACAGTAAATATCATAATGCCACTATATAAATACATGGTACGGTCACACCTGGAATACTGTGTCCAGTTCTGGTCTCCCCACGACAAAAACAGATACATTAGAAATGGAAAGGTACAGAGAAGGAAAACAAAAATTATTAAGAGTATGGAACAATTTCCACATGAGGAGAGATTAACAAGGCTGGGACTATTCAACTTGAACAAGAGACAACTAATGGGGGATATGACAGAGGTCTATAAAATCATGAATGTGCAGAGAAAGTGAATAAGAATGTGTTATTTACGTCTTCACATAACACAAGAATACAGTGGTCTCCCAATGAAATTAATAGGTAGCAGGTTTAAAACAAACATATGGAAGTACTTCACACAATGCACAGTCAGTCACCCTTTGGAACTCATTGCCAGGGGATGTTGTAAAGGCCAAAACTATAAGTGGGTTCAAAAAAGAATTAGATAAGTTCATGGAGGATAGGTCCACCAATGGCTATTCACCAAGATAGTCAGTGATGCAACCCCATGCTCTGGGTGTCCCTAGGATGCCTGATGCTTGGACTGGACGACAGAGGATGGATCAGTTAATAATTGCCCTGTTCTAGTCACTCCCTCTGAAGCACCTGGCACTGGCCACTGTCAGAAGACAGGATAGTGGGCTGGATGGACAATTGGTCTGATGCAGTATGGCCCTTCTTATGGAATACAAACTGTCTCACCAAGTTTCCTTGACCTCCTTAGGTGGCAACAGGTCTGGCCACTTGCTGTCGGGGCGGGACACCAGGGCGAGCAAGTAGATGCTGTGAAGCATGAGCACATGCAGATTTTCTCTGGGTGTGGTACAGAGGAGGACTGTCTGAATGCTGTGTGGCTGGCTCAGCTGGCATCTCAGGGATGGCTGGGGAAGCTCTCAGGGCAAGGGCCTGAGGAGGAGTTCCAGATGGCACGGGGTGGGCAGGGAGCACCTTCCTCCAGCACCCACTCAAGGAAAGTGAGGGAAACAGGAGACAAGGCTTTCCTTGCCTCCTGGAGCACACAACAGGGGACACTTGGGCAACCACCCAGTCCCTCTGATCATAGTCCAGGAGGTCTGAGTCTGGTAGCACCCACCAGGACCATCCTGAGGTGCACCCAGAGGAACTCTGCCACCTGAAAGTTGGAAAGCAAGTAGTGAATAAGTCAGGGGGTTGCAGGAAAAGAAAGGATGGTCTCATGGTTAATGCAATTAACTGCTGTTCTGGGGAATTGGATTCTATCCCTGCCTCTGCCACAAAGTTCCAGTGTGAAGCTGGGCAGGTTGCTTAGACCAAACTCTTCACGGGTGCTCTCCAATTGTGTGTCCCTCATTTTGTTCATGCCCAATGAGACACCCTTTGAGTCTCATTCGCAGAGCATTCACAATTGTAACTCAAATCTACAGAAGCTATGCTTTGGACATATAAAGTATAATAAAAATGCAAAATACTCTGAAATGTCAGGCCTGAGGTGTTTCAAATTGGGCACTTTTAATCAGTGGACGCTTCTGATAATGTTGGCCTTAATAACTCTGTGCCTCAGTTCCCCCACCTGTAATAATACCACCTCTTCTCACAGACAGATTGTGAACATAATTCAATATGTATGTGAAGCACTCTGGTACTATGGTGAGAGGACCAGGGAAACACCCTGAAGGAAATTATAATTTTATATTCAGAGTAGGGTTTGCATGGTGTTTGGTAAATAAGGCCTGGGACCACACATTGAATGAGAAGAGTAAAAAAAAAAATGACTATCTACTCATCACTGAATGAGGGGGAAGGCCATGGAAAAAACTAGGGGCTTGTCAGGAAAGTTAATCTGAGTTAACTAACAGTGTGGATTTGAAGTGGATTAGTTAATCCGCATTAAACCCCTAAATTAACACCTTCATTCAGAATTAAAGTGGCCTTAATTCAGATTAGTTGGGAACTAAACTAAAGCAAAATTAAACCACTTTCATTCTGAACGAAGGTGTTCACTCGGGAGTTTAATGAGGTTTAATTAATCCACTTTAAATTCACACCTTTAGTTAATTTGGATTAATTTTCCTGGATGTCCCCAGGTAGATAAGCTTTATGTAATCATGTAATTAATGACTGTAGCATAATGAATATGCACATAGGGGTCAAATTAAGGTTGCACAGGCAGCCTTAATTCTGGCATTTCCTAACTTTTGATTGCTTGAGTTTGCAACCTTAATAATGTTCTTTTAACTTGGTGTTTCAATGTAATTACTAACTACAGTAGCACCTAGACGAGCCAACTGAGATCAAGTCCATATTGTGCTGGGTGCTGCATGTACACGTTAGGAAAGTTACTGCCTTGTCCTAAGAGCCTTCAATTGAAATAGACAAGATTTACAATGAGTGGGAAAAGAGAACTATCATTATCCACACTTTGTGAATGGGAAGCTGAAACACAATTGACTTGATCAAATTCATGAAGTCTGTGTTAGAACTCAGAATTAACATCAGCTCTCCCAAATTCCAGTCCAGCACCTTAACCACAAGGCCATCTTTCCTGCTGGTGTGGGATTAGTCCACAACATGTAACACAGAATCATAGAATCATAGAATATCAGGGTTGGAAGGGACCTCAGGAGGTCATCTAGTCCAAGCCCCTGCTCAAAGCAGAAACAATCCCCAATTAAATCATCCCAGCCAGGGCTTTGTCAAGCCTGACCTTAAAAACTTCTAAGGAAGGAGATTCTACCACCTCCCTAGGTAACGCATTCCAGTGTTTCACCACGGTCCTAGTGAAAAAGTTTTTCCTAATATCCAACCTAAACCTCCCCCACTGCAACTTGAGACCATTACTCCTTGTTCTGTCCTCTTCTACCACTGAGAATAGTCTAGAACCATCCTCTCTGGAACCACCTCTCAGGTAGTTGAAAGCAGCTATCAAATCCCCCCTCATTCTTCTCTTCTGCAGACTAAACAATCCCAGTTCCCTCAGCCTCTCCTCATAAGTCATGTGTTCCAGACCCCTAATCATTTTTGTTGCCCTTCGCTGGACTCTCTCCAATTTATCCACATCCTTCTTGTAGTGTGGGGCCCAAAACTGGACACAGTACTCCAGATGAGGCCTCACCAATGTCGAATAGATGGGAATGATCACATCCCTCGATCTGCTCGCTATGCCCCTACTTATACATCCCAAAATGCCATTGGCCTTCTTGGCAACAAGGGCACACTGCTGACTCATATCCAGCTTCTCGTCCACTGTCACCACTAGGTCCTTTTCCGCAGAACTGCTGCCTAGCCATTCGGTCCCTAGTCTGTAGCTGTGCATTGGGTTCTTCCGTCCCAAGTGCAGGACCCTGCACTTATCCTTATTGAACCTCATCACATTTCTTTTGGCCCAATCCTCCAATTTGTCTAGGTCCCTCTGTATCCTATCCCTGCCCTCCAGCATATCTACCACTCCTCCCAGTTTAGTATCATCCGCAAATTTGCTGAGAGTGCAATCCACACCATCCTCCAGATCATTTATGAAGATATTGAACAAAACTGGCCCCAGGACCGACCCCTGGGGCACTCCACTTGACACCGGCTGCCAACTAGACATGGAGCCATTGATCACTACCCGTTGAGCCCAACAATCTAGCCAACTTTCTACCCACCTTATAGTGCATTCATCCAGCCCATACTTCTTTAACTTGCTGGCAAGAATACTGTGGGAGACCGTGTCAAAAGCTTTGCTAAAGTCAAGAAACAATACATCCACTGCTTTCCCTTCATCCACAGAACCAGTAATCTCATCATAGAAGGCGATTATATTAGTCAGGCATGACCTTCCCTTGGTGAATCCATGCTGACTGTTCCTGATCACTTTCCTCTCATGTAAGTGCTTCAGGATTGATTCTTTGAGGACCTGCTCCATGATTTTTCCAGGGACTGAGGTGAGGCTGACTGGCCTGTAGTTCCCAGGATCCTCCTTCTTCCCTTTTTTAAAGATTGGCACTACATTAGCCTTTTTCCAGTCATCTGGGACTTCCCCCGTTCGCCACGAGTTTTCAAAGATAATGGCCAATGGCTCTGCAATCACAGCCGCCAATTCCTTTAGCACTCTCGGATGCAACTCGTCCGGTCCCATGGACTTGTGCATGTCCAGCTTTTTTAAATAGTCCCTAACCACCTCTTTCTCCACAGAGGGCTGGCCATCTACTCCCCATGTTGTGATGCCCAGTGCAGCAGTCTGGGAGCTGACCTTGTTAGAGAAGACAGAGGCAAAAAAAGCATTGAGTACATTAGCTTTTTCCACATCCTCTGTCACTAGGTTGCCTCCCTCATTCAGTAAGGGGTCCACACTTTCCTTGGCTTTCTTCTTGTTGCCAACATACCTGAAGAAACCCTTCTTGTTACTCTTGACATCTCTTGCTAGCTGCAGCTCCAGGTGCGATTTGGCCCTCCTGATTTCATTCCTACATGCCCGAGCAATATTTTTATATTCTTCCCTGGTCATATGTCCAACCTTCCACTTCTTGTAAGCTTCTTTTTTATGTTTAAGTTCCACTAGGATTTCACCGTTAAGCCAAGCTGGTCGCCTGCCATATTTACTATTCTTTCGACTCATCGGGATGGTTTGTCCCTGTAACCTCAACAGGGATTCCTTGAAATACAGCCAGCTCTCCTGGACTCCTTTCCCCTTCATGTTAGTCCCCCAGGGGATCCTACCCATCCATTCCCTGAGGGAGTCGAAGTCTGCTTTCCTGAAGTCCAGGGTCCATATCCTGCTGCTTACCTTTCTTCCCTGTGTCAGGATCCTGAACTCAATCAACTCATGGTCACTGCCTCCCAGATTCCCATCCACTTTTGCTTCCCCCACTAATTCTTCCCGGTTTGTGAGCAGCAGGTCAAGAAAAGCTCCCCCCCCCCAGTTGGCTCCTCTAGCACTTGCACCAGGAAATTGTCCCCTACGTTTTCCAAAAACTTCCTGGATTGTCTATGCACCGCTGTATTGGTCTCCCAGCAGATATCAGGAAAATTAAAGTCACCCATGAGAACCAGGGTGTGCGATCTAGTAGCTTCTGTGATTTGCTGGAAGAAAGCCTCATCCACCTCATCCCCCTGGTCCGGTGGTCTATAGCAGACTGCCACCACTACATCACCCTTGTTGCTCACACTTCTAAACTTAATTCAGAGACACTCAGGTTTTTCTGCAGTTTCGTACCGGAGCTCTGAGCAGTCATACTGCTCCCTTACATACAGTGCAACTCCCCCACCTTTTCTGTCCTGCCTGTCCTTCCTGAACAATTTATAACCATCCATGACAGTACTCCAGTCATGTGAGTTATCCCAACAAGTCTCTGTTATTCCAATCACGTCATAATTCCTTGACATCACCAGGACCTCCAGTTCTCCCTGTTTGTTTCCAAGGCTTTGTGCATTTGTATATAAGCACTTGAGATAACCTGCTGATCGCCCCTCATTCTCAGTATGAGGCAGGAGCCCTTCCCTCACAGACGTTCCTTCCTGTGCTTCCTCCCGGTATCGCGCTTTCCCACTTACCTCAGGGCTTTGGTCTCCTTCCCCCGGTAAACCTAGTTTAAAGCCCTCCTCACTAGGTTAGCCAGCCTGCTCGCGAAGATGCTCTTCCCTCTCTTCGTAAGATGGAGCCCATCTCTGCCCAGCAGTCCTCCTTCATGGAACACCATCCCAGGGTCAAAGAATACAAGCCTTCTCTCCGACACCACCTGCGTAGCCATTCATTGACTTCCACGATTCGACGGTCCCTACCCAGGCCTTTTCCTTCCATGGGGAGGATGGACGAGAACAAACACTATCTCAGATGGAACTAACTGAAGAATATGAAAAATAGTGACATTAGGGCAGAATTCTTATTTCCCTCCTCCCCTTCACCTCCAGGATTATTGGACAGGCTGTCTACAACTGTTCTATTAACTTCCTCTCCTGTAACCCACTCCTAGGTCCAATCTATCTTCTGTCCTCACCAAAGTCTACCAATAGCTCTCCCACCACCACTGGGAAATTGCTTGGTTAGGAGGTGAACCATGAAACGTGCAAAGCACATGTGCTGCATACAGTTAAGGACAGTGATGGTGCCAAATGCTTACAATTCTATACATAGAAGCACCACCAGAGCTTCGTGCTAGAGCATACATGGAACTTAACAACATAGGGAAAATATCCTGGCTCCAGTGCCATAAGCCCAATGACCTAATGTAAAATTACACAGCTGTATGGACTAAGGCAGTTTCCTAAGGAATACAAGGGTAAAACAGCTGCTCCCTATGGATCTCATAGGACACACTCCATAACAAACCCCCATTGCACTGTAAGACTGATTGGCTAAAAAGATTTTGAGAGTAGAAATGTTCAGCACAATGGTGAAAGGTAAATTATACTACAAAGTGGTCAGGCTTCCAGGTGGTAGGAGACTAACTACACACAGGAATACTCTGAATGTGCCTATGTCCAGGAGCCTTGAACAAGGAAATCAAGCAAGAGCAATATCAGGTGCCTGCATTTAATAAATGAACTGAATAAATTGACTGGCACCCAGTGCTTCAACATATCAGTTATCACATCTGGATACTGGCAGATCAGACTGGATAAGGGAAGTTAATTGTTAACCACATTTACCTGCCCACAATGGGTGAACTGATTCACTCACATTCAAATACTGTCTAAAAAATGAGAGCCAAATGGGAGGATATATTTGTTTTAATTGGAAACTGATGCATCCAGATGATTCTTGTGTTGCTGAGTAAATGTGGTCTAATTATTGTAACCCATCCTAGCTCACCCCCTTCCTCATCTCCTGCTTATGAACCTCACATTTCATATTGTATAATATACAGACTGTAAATATGGGCCAACATCAGAGTTTAAATTTGGAACCTATGTTATTGAAAGCAGATCTTTCTGAGCTAAAGGAGTCACTCCATTCTCAGACAGCTATAATAGACTCTTATCCCATTATCAGAGGGGTTGCCGTGTTAGTCTGGATCTGTAAAAGCGGCAAAGAGTCCTGTGGCACCGTAGACTAACAGACGTATTGGAGCATAAGCTTTTGTGGGTGAATACCCACTTCTCCACAGGACTCTTTGCTGCTTATCCCATTATGTGGACCAGCCACTAGAGGGAGACAAAGACCCACATTCTACAGGTGTGTGTTACAGAAATCTTCAAGGCAGATGCTGTGTTTTTACTAGAGTCCAGGTTGAGGAGAGCACTTAAATCGTGTTCTCTACTGGGGCTTAGAGCTGCTTGAAAAATGCTGAAAATTCTTCATGAAAAATTGTCAATATTTTTCACAACAATGTCAAATTTTCAAGATATTTCTACCACCTTTAGCTTTTTGAAAAAAATATTCACCACCAAGACACTATGCAGAGACACTGCCACTTCTATGATTATGTAGCCTAGAGAGAAGAATGAGTAGGGAGCTGATTACGAAAGGAACAATGAGAAATGACTGTATGACATTAAACTGGGAGGTTTCAGAGTAGCAGCCGTGTTAGTCTGTATCCGCAAAAAGAAAAGGAGGACTTGTGGCACCTTAGAGACTAACCAATTTATTTGAGTATAAGCTTTCGTGAGCTAAAGCTCACTTCATCAGATGCATGCAGTGGAAAATATGGTGGGGAGGTTTTATATACACAGAGAACATGAAACAATGGGTGTTACCATACACATTGTAACAAGAGTGATCAGGTAAGGTGAGCTCTTACCAGTGGGGGGGGAACCTTTTGTAGTGATAATCAAGGTGGGCCATTTCCAGCAGTTGACAAGAACGTGTGAGGAACAGTGGGGGAGGGGAACAAACATGGGGAGTTTTACAAATTATTTTTATAATTTTATAAACTGGGAGGATGACACTAAGCTGGGGGGAGAGGTAGACATGCTGGAGGATAGGGATAGGGTCCAGAGTGACCTAGGCAAATTGGAGGATTGGGCCAAAAGAAATCTGATGTGGTTCAGAAAGGGCAAGTGAAGAGTCCTGCACTTAGGATGGAAGAATCCCATGCACTGCTATAGGCTGGGGACCGACTGACTAAGCAGCAGTTCTGCAGAAAAAGAAGTGGGGATTACAGTGGATGAGAAACTGGATATGCGTCAACAGTGTGCCCTTGATGCCAAGATGGCATATTGGGCTGCATTAGTAGGAGCATTGCCAACTGATCGAGAGAAGTGATTATTCCCCTCTATTCAGCATTCGTGAGGCCACATCTGGAGTATTGTGCCCAGTTTGGGGCCCCCCACTACAGAAAGGATGTGGACAAATTGGAGAGAGTCCAGTGGAGGGCAACGAAAATGATTAGTGAGCTGGGACACATGACTTATGAAGAGAGGCTGAGGGACCTGGGCTTATTTAGTCTGCAGAAGAGAAGAGTGAAGGGGGATTTGATAGCAGCCTTCAACTACCTGAAGGGGGGTTCCAAAGAGGATGGAGCTAAGTTGTTCTCAGTGGTGGCAGATGACAAAGCTAGGAGCAATGGTCTCAAGTTGCAGTGGGGGAGGTCTAAGTTGGATATTAGGAAAAACTATTTCACTAGGAGGGTGGTGAAGCACTGGAATGGGTTACCTAGGGAGGTGATGGAATCTCCATCCTTAGAAGTTTTTAAGGCCTGGCTTGAGAAAGCCCTGGCTGGAATGATTTAGTTGGGTTGGTCCTGCTTTGAGCAGAGGGTTGGACTAGATGACCTCCTGAGGTCTTTTCCAACCCTAATCTTCTATGATTCTATGACACTGCCGTTTCCTACAAGCAACAGGATTCTCAATTAAATTAAGCCCTGAAATTAAAACAAAGCAAAAGTGTTATTTTACCTAGGAGTGGGGCAGCCCTGAGGAGGTGGAAAAGCTCCCTAGCTGTAATTCAGTGCCATTCAGGAATAAGTTCTGGCAGAGCCTCTTTCACTTCATCATTGAGCAATTTCTATTTTAGGTACAAAGCTGTTACATTGAGCCCTGTCGTTCTATTTACTGTGCAGACAAATGCTGATTTATTGCTGTGGACTCGCCTGCAAGTCATTGTTTACTGTGATATCTGCTTTCCAGATAACTGGATAAATTGGATAAATGGGGGTTGTTCTTTAGTTGAAGAAAGGCCTTGTCAGTACACATGCATTATTGCTGTGATTAGCTGAGGGAATCATATTCATTTTTCATGCTTTTCTCGTTCTACACTTCCTTTAATTCACTCCTAAAAGCCCATCTGTTTAATGTGCTTGTAATGTCCTCTGATCAATAGTTTTCATTCCAAGGCTGTTGAGAGGGATTCTGTGGGGAGCAGGGAAAGCTGCTGCAGTATGGAAGCCATCAAGACTGAAAGGGAAGAGGGGACACTGGTGTTTGGGGAAGACAAGAGACTGGTGCTGCCTGAAGATGCTGAAAGCCTGTGGGAAGAGGGAAACATCTGATACACTCTGAGTGACCTGGGGTGAAGTGAAGCATCAGTTTTTGGATAGAGGGAAAACTGCTACCACCTGAGAGCAACTGTACAGGGAGAGGGATTGTAGGGTTACAAATATTTATTGCTGAGTGTAATGCTCACTACACAATCACTACACATGGGCTACTCATAGCAGTGAGCACTACCTACCCTCCATAGTAAGGGTTTGCAGGATCGGGACCTTAGTTCCAAACTACTAGGAGATAAGCAACAGTTTAGTTGCTGACAGACTGGGGTTTTGCTCTCAGTTTGTGTTTTACCCATGGTTTGGAATGAGATTATATCCCGGGCTGTATGGTGGAGGAGCGTCTTCTAATGGTGTTTGCTTCTCATATTCCTGGAGTGTCATTTTTATTTTGGTGGAAGGAGGGAAAGTGTGTTTTATTTCACAGACATCTGGAACCTCCTTTTGAAGGCTTTCTTTTATAATGGGAGCATTTCCTGGGGACACTGACAGCTCAAAAGCAGTTCTTGTACCTGTTTGCTGACAGCACAAATAGATTGGGTCTCTTGGCAGCTATCGCCAATGCTGGAGCAACCTTTTTGAGCTGGATAAGACTTTAGAGACTGCTTTCCCTGTTTCCTCAGTCTAATAGCCCGATCCTGTGGAATCTACAGAAAGAGCAGGCCCAAGCTTGGGGGTTATTGCTGGGAAATGCTTCAAAGTACTTATTGTGATGAAAGTCTGATCAGCAAGCTGGATTCTATATGCTGGAGGATGTAAGGCTACTTGTGAAATCCACAACTTCTGAGGCACGACAATGAAACAGTCAGTCAGTTTTAACTTGCAAAAGAGGCAAGAATTAATCTAATGTGACTGCATGTCCAATGAGAATTCATTTCCACTTCCATCCCAATCTGGAATGTTTATACTGTGGACTTAATTAAATGCCCTTCTATCTGATGCTCTTTAGCAAAGAACATAGTTCGCAGGCATTTGCTTGAAATGAACTGAGCGATGTTGGAGTCCTGGACCCTGAGTAAAGTCTTTCATTTCAATTAGAGATTGTGCCTAATGTTTGGCTAATTTGTTAAATGTCTGGTTTATTTGCCGACTTGAGCTCATCAGTGTAAATATTTGCCTTCGCTTGTCACATTCATTAAATCTTTCATGTTTGATTTGGAAATGAAACAAGGTAATTTGTGTGTGTGTGCTGCAATTTATATTTATTTGTGCCGGATCAAATTCGCCTAACCACTGGTTAATTTCAGGTTTGTTAAGCCAGTCTGCTGCCTGGCAGATTTGAGCTGCTGAGAACGGTATGGTTTGGAGATTGTCATCAGCCAAAGCAAATCAAGAAACCAAACTAGGAAACCAATCTCATATTTTAATTTCATCTTATCAGCATTCCAGGTGTGAGTGTTTTGGCATGAACACAAGTGGCTTGGTCTTCCCATTTCCAAACAGAATTCAGTGAAGGTCTCTGAAGCCTATTGAGGTAATTGTACTGTCTCCATATCACCACAACTGGTAATGTTCCAAAACATCTGTTCAATGAATTAAGACTGAAACCATCCACCCTCCCTTCTTTCTCACACTATTCTTAATCAGGATTACTTTCTAGCTCTTTGTGAATATTAGCATAGGGCAGAACTCTGTCTGAAATTCAGTCCAGCACAAATCCTAGGCCTCTGAGTAGCTCATGTCTTGTGCTCATTGTCCATGCAGCAGATAACCCTCTGCTCAGTAACATAGCGGACATGCTGGTGACAGCTACCATCAAAAGATGCTCAACATTGCCATCTCAAGCAGCAACTTTCAGCTGCTGGAATACTTGTGGCACCTTAGAGACTAACCAATTTATTTGAGCAGAAGCTTTCGTAGGCTAAAACCCACTTCATCGGATGCATGCAGTGGAAAATACAGTAGGAAGATATATATACACAGAGAACATGCAAAAATGGGTGTTGCCATACCCACTACAATGACAGTGATCAGTTAAGGTGAGCTATTATCAGCAGGAGGGAAAAAAAAAACCTTCTGTAGTGATAATCAGGATGGCCCATTTCCAACAGTTGACAAGAAGGTGTGAGTAACAGTGTGGGGGGGGGAATAAACATGGGGAAATAGTTTTACTTTGTGTAACGACACATCCACTCCCAGTCTTTATTCAAGCCTAAGTTAATGGTGTCCAGTTTGCAAATTAATTCCAGTTCAGCAGTTTCTCACTGGAGTCTGGTTTTGAAGTTTTTGTTGTTGTAGTATTGCCACTTTTAGGTCTGTAATCGAGTGACCAAGGAGACTGAAGTGTTCTGCGACTGGTTTTTGAATGTTATAATTCTTGACATCTGATTTGTGTCCATTTATTTTTTTACTTAGAGGCTGTCTGGTTTGGCCAATGTACATAGCAGATGGTCATTGCTGGCACATGATCCTTTACGGGGGAGGGATAGCTCAGTGGTTTGAGCATTGGCCTGTTAAACCCAGGGTTGTGAGATCAATACCTGAGGGGGCATTTAGGGATCCAGGGCAAAAATTGGGGCTTGGTCCTGCTTTGAACAGGGGGTTGGACTAGATGACCTCCTGAGGTCCCTTCCAACCCTGATATTCTATGGTGGCATATATCACATTGGTAGATGTGCAGGTGAACGAGCCTCTGATAGTGTGGCTCATGTGATTAGGTCCTATGGTGGGGTCCCCTGAATAGATAAGTGGACAGAGTTGGCAACAGGCTTTGTTGCAAGGATAGGTTCCTGGGTTAGGGTGGTTGCTGGTGAGTATTTACTTCAGGTTGGGGGGCTGTCTGTAAGCAAGGACTGGCCTGTCTCCCAAGATCTGTGAGAGCTGCTGGTAACTTTTCAAAGCTTTCACCTATCAGGCCCAGGTTTGACGTGCCTTGCATTTGCCCAGAGATTAATTGCTCCATGAACTAACTTGTAACTTGATCATCTTGTGTACACATAAAGGAGTGAGGGGGGCCTCTTCGGCGCCTGTGCTGGCTACCTGAACCTGGGGTCCAGGTGTGTCGAAGGAAGCGGGGGTTGTGCACCAGTTGGAAATCTTGCTGAAATTTGAAAAGATGTTTGTCTTTAAAAAGAGCAATGTTTTCACAAGCTATATTGACCTGTTTGACAGTCTAAAGAGAAGGATGAAACACTCTGAATTTAAAAGAGTTTCACATTTTGAAAGTTTGAAAAATAAAAATAGGAGAGTGTGATGGGGCAGATCAGTCCCACACTGAGACTGAGAGGGTTAACCCTTCTCTCCTAGCAGAGGAAGTCCCGCCCCTGAGGCTGTGCTGGGCATGCTCCAAGTGGAAACCAAGTATAAAAACCTGCAGAGCTATTCAGTTGGGGCTGAGGAGGAAGGATGCTTGGCAGAGGCTCCCACACAGGAGCCACTACAGCCCTTACTGAGGTGAGTGGAAGACCCAAGAACCGAGACCAGAGCCTTGGAGCTATTGCAACACCAGGGAGTGTCTGGTGCTGAGGAACTGGGAGACCCTGATATCACATGGACTTACTGCTGCTGGAGAAGTGGAAGGAAGTGACCCAGGGAAGGTAAGGGAGTGGTACCTCCCACCAATATGAGGTCAGCGTGTTTTGGCTGACCTCATATTGGTGGTGTGGTGCACTCCACTGCTGGCAGGGCCCTGGGTCAGGGACCGGTGAAGTTGGGGAACCCGGGCTCACTTACTGGGGGTTGCCGGCCCTCACAATGACTACTGGTCCCCTGTTTTGCCTCTAAGCAGATCACAGACTCTGGCCATTGGGTTGCGCTGCCCTAGGGGCATATTGCATGGACTCTGGCCGCTAGGCCATGCTATCCCACTAGGGGAAAGGAGATTAGACAGACTCTGGCCATTGAGCCTCACTGTACTGACTACAGGGGTGGTGGTAAAACAGATGTGGGCGTAGAGAGGTGGGGTTACCACTCGCTCCCCCCCGACTCAAGGGGTTGATGAGGTATGGAACCCACCAGAGGGGGGAAATCCAAACACATGTTTGATTCCCTTATCCCCCTCCCCACTTTCACCACCATCTCTAGTTCCTACTTATTCCTCATCCCTGGCCAGCTGCTCTGGATGGATGGACAGGAAATGGGTAGAACTTGAGCTACAAACTCCTCCTACTTGCCGCCCAGTGCTGCTGAGCTGTTGTAGGGTGTGAGGGAGTTGTACTTTACTGCAGGTGTAGCACCTTCCTCAGGTCTATCCTAAGATCAGAATCGAGTCCTATACGTGTGTTTTGTATTGTAAGAACAATCCACTCTCTAAAATGAGTAGAGATTGATTGATTGAATGTGTTTGGTTTGGTCCAGTTTGGATGGCGTGCGGAGGCAGGGCAGTAATCCGGATGGAGGGAAGTCGGGGGAGATTGCAGCAGTAATACCGGCATTAGTGCACATTACATGAAAGAGCCCATTTTAGGGTCTGATTCTGAGATGAGGCTCCTGATTGGGAGGGCACAGTTTTGCAATTCCTAAAATTAGCTGCTAAACTGCCCACTGTGCAAGTGCAAGAACAGATTTTGGGTGCAATTATTGGCAGGTGGCAAACTGCACCATTGCAAACTGACTAGGAGATTTGAAGGCTGTAGACAGATCAGGAAGACTCAGGCTAGAGCAGTGCCCCTGTGATTTAGCTCGGAGGAGGGCAGACGTGCCCTGCTGCAGGATAATTGTGAGGAAGTGAGAAGAACAGAAGTCAAATTAGAGAGAGGTACCTGACTTCATGTCTCGTGAGCTCCCAACTCCACACCATCACCACCAGAAGCGGAGTGGAAGAGCTTCCAAAATGTTGGCCAGCCGAAAGCTTCCATTCACAAACAAGAGATTATAACAGCTACATCAAAGCTGCATTTTTTTGTTCCTTTTGATAATCATTTAAACTCCGCCCCCCCCCAGTGTAATTCTTAGCAAAACATTTGCTGTTCCTACTTTGACTGTTTCATGAATCAGACCAGTTTTCTGGTCTGAGAAGCTTTATTTAGAATGGGTCAGTGCGGGCTGAAGGTGAGGATTTGCCTTATATGGAAAAAAGGCATTTCCCATAAAATGTTTAAAAGGGGTATTTATCGCCTCTTCATCATGCATGCCTCAGTAGTCCTTTCCAAGGGAACATATAGCTGCAAGGGAAGAGAGCACCATTTCCTACAAGTAGCTGGGTGCATTTGCTGCAATGGACGAAATCTGTGGTTTGGACTTAGTGGGTGCATTGCTCAATGATGGTGCAGCCCTGCTTCCTAAATAAGAAATGTGGATGAAAGAGTTAAGGTGAAATTTACAAAGGCAGTGGAAGCAGATGTTTTAAAATCACTACAACTGTTTTTAACTATTTTATTTGAGGAATAAGCAAAATGATGCAGGCTTTCAACTTTGCTTCCTAGGAAGAGTAAGACAAGCATGAGAAGGGTTAGCTGGGCTCCAGTAAACTTCACAACTGGAAACCAGGACAGAACTGAAATCCGAGATCTCCATCTGCCCCTTCTTATTGCATATACATGCTTAGAGTGAGGTCTGTACAGTACATATAGTGTATCCTTTTCTTTCATTCTCTGCCTTCTGTAATGCAGCATTTGAAGCCAGCAACCTGATTTTGTCTTTATGCCCTTCACATAAAAGGCTTGTGCTTTGTCTGATCTTTCTGCAGACTGCATCAATTTCATGAGTAAAAGAATTTTTTCTACCTGTATCTTTGAAGAGGCTGTAAAAGAGAATCTCCTAATTCCGGGGTGGGGGTGGGAAGGAAGTCAACACGATGTATCTGAGCAGTAATAATCATAGATTCATGGTTGAAAGGGACCATTATGATCATTTAGCTTGACCTCCTGCATATCACAGGTCAGAGAACCCATATTCCTTTTTATCCTCAGTGCATTTCTCTCATTATAATCTCTTAATTTTAATTCAGTCCCTGATCTCTTCTAGCTGTCCACTGCTCTCAAGGAGCAGTTAGCATATGGCATCTCTCACTCTTTCTATGGGAACATTCACCTTGGGTGCTTAGACATCAGTTGTCCCTAACATGCCAGCTATTAGTACTTTTCAGCATTATATGTTTCTGTCCTCCAGGAATTAGGTCTAGCCAAGCCCTTTATACTTGGTTATTGCAGTGTGGAAATCCTTTCTAGGAGGACAGGGAACAGATCTATGGACTCCCATATTCCATGGGCCAGATCCCAGAGCAGAATAGCAGTTGTCAGGACTAGAACTGGTTGAAAACCAAATCCAGTTTCACAAACCATTTTATAGTTCTTTTCGTTTCAATGGGGTAAGAATAGATCCCTTTCCTTTTTTGGCAGATTTTATTGATACATATTTTTATTCAAAAACATCACTTTCGGTAAATGAAAATGGTCTAACCATTTTTGATTTTCAAGAAAAATGTCAGCAATGTTGGCGGTTTTTTTTTCTTCACACACACAAAATTGTTTTTGAGGGTACACAATATTTTGGATGAGAAATCTTTTTGCTCAAAAATTGGGACCAGTTCCACTCATGACAGCCAAGGTCACCAACTTAGTTGCCAAGCCCCTGCCCATGAAGCTGAAGACTGACTTGATTTACATGGGTGGAGAAAGCAAAAGTCATTACTACAGGCATGTCACCCAAATGGCTGTGTAATGTTCTGCAGTACGATGCCCTAGCAGTAAACTTTCATCCTTGCTCTAACCATTTCTAAATAAAAAGATTATGTAACCTTTGGTTTTTCTTACTTGCAAAGTATCTCTGCAGAGATATATTTGCTACAGCATGTACCATAACCAGTACATAAAGTTGCTGTCTCGTTTTCCTTTGCTAGTAACATATGGCCCTTCACTGATTGCACACATGAATATGGACATTAAGAATTGGCCAGTATCGTGGGAAATAGAGTTTCATCTTCAAATAATTATATTCTCCCATCAAAGTCTTCACATCTAGAGATTGTCAGTGGTCTTTGACTTCTTGGTGTTTCTTGGAAATTCCTGGGAAATTTTCCATTGTCTGCAGTAGCAACGGGATGGAGCACCTAGATTTGCCCCTCCCTTTAAAAATATGTAATCTGGGCGGACTTGGGGTTTTGTGTGTTGTTAGGACATAGATATTCAGGCCTGTCTGTAAAGGCCTGTACTTTAAGAATTTAGGTGTATTCTTATCACTTGGCTAGTTAGAGGTATAAAAGAAAGAATCAAAATCACTGTCTGCCTGTGTAAGGTCCTTCTCTTACTGTGACAGTCTGAGGCCCTGTTCTTAGGCTAAGGCCTTTGGCTAAGCGACAGAGGCAGCCATAAACTGGGAAGCGACCAGTCACATCCTCACATTCCAAAGTAGTCACATTGAAAGAAGGTGTTATTGGGCTGTTAGGAATACAATCCTGTCCTGATAGTGCCTATCACCTCCAGAGAAAGGGAAGTGCCTAGAAGATGTAAAAGGAAATTGAGGTTGATAGTTTTCTGTCTGGTAAGAACTCACTTATCAATAGACACAGCTGGGAAACTCTTATGTCTTTATAGATGTAGTTGTGAAATCCTCACTTCTGTATTGTTTTGTCATTATAGTTCCCACTTTGCTATTGTTTGTTGGCATGGTCTCTGTCTGGTTCTGTGATTGTTTCTGTCTGTTGTATAATTAATTTTGCTGGGTGTAAACTAATTAAGGTGGTGGGATATAATTGCTTAGCTAATCATGTTACAATATGTTAGGATTGGTTAGTTAAATTTCAGTAGAATGATTGGTTAAAGTATAGCGAAGAATATTACTATATAAATTAGGGGCAAACAGGAAGTAAGTTGGGATTCGAAAATAAGGAAAAAGGAACTTGTATTTAAGCTTGCTGGAAGTTCACCCCAATAAACATTGAATTGTTTGAACCTTCGGACTTCGGGTATTGTTGCTCTCTGTTCATGCAAGAAGGACCAGGGAAGTGGGAGAGTGAAGGAATAAGCTCTCTAACGTGTTGACAGATATTTGGCTGCATGAGTGTGTTCCCCCGTGTGCTGTCCCAGCCCTGCGCAGATAGCTGTCACGGGAGACCTTGAGCAAACTGTCCAATGACTACAAGATCCGTTAAGGGACAAGGGCACCCAGCCAGGTTTATTGTTAATGAAGCATGGTACTAGTATCGCGCAGACTCTACCGGACCACTAATACATGTATGCCCGTAACACTGGACCAGCACAGTAAATGGTGGGACTTTCTAGGCTAGACAAAGATACTTCCTCTAAGATACATATTTATACACCGATACAAACAAGTTAGTACTGCCCCTCTGACATAGTTAGTTACTGCCCCCCGATGTGGCTAGTTATCACCCACCACATTGTACATGTTGGTTTGATTAAAACATTTTTATTATGGACTGTTATTTTGACCTCATTTGTTGGGGGGGGAGGGCAGTGTGTTCCTGTTATCCTTGGGTTTTGTACCATCTTTAATATCAAAATGTTCTGGTACCACTTAATATCAAGATGTGTTTGTGTAAGTATTCTGTAACTAGCACTACTTAGAAATATGTATTTTTGCAATATTAACCCTGTTCTTGCCAAATTCTATAAGCACGTTCTGCCTCATACCAAGCCTCCAATACAAAAGCTTATGTCTCAGGCTGCTTCCTATTACAGTGTGTTTGTTTTTAATCACCTTCCTCTGAAGCAGGAGGAATGGCCATGGCTGGAGGTGGAACATAGGACAGAATAGGCTAGGGCTTTGCGGTGACAACAAGCATTCTCTCTATCAGGTGCTTGGCTGGCTGGTTCTTGTTCACATGCTCAGGGTCTGAGTGATCACCACATGTGGGGTCAGGGAGGAATTTCCCTTCAGGTCAGACTGACAGGGATCCTGGGGGGCTTTTCACCTTCCTCTGCAGCATGTGGGTGCTGGTCACTTGCCAGCATTACCTGGGTCTCTCTCACTTAATCATTTCCCTGCCATTGTGGGGTACCCAGGCACTGCTGCACCTCAGTCCCTCCTATTCTCTGCCTTTGGAACATGCTAGTCTAGTCTCCTGTGGGCTGTAGTACAATCCTAGTACTATCCTGTGGGCTGTAGTACAATCGTAGGACTGGAAGGGACCTAGAGAGAGGTCATCTACTCCAGGCCCCTGCACTCGTGGCAAGACTGAGTATTATCTAGACCATCCTTGAGAGTTGTTTGTCCAACCTGCTCTTAAAAATCTCCAAAGATGAGATTCCACAACCTCCCTAGGAAATTTACTGCGGTGCTTAACCACCCTGATAGTTAGGAAGTTTTTCCTAATGTCCAGCCTAAACCTCCCTTGCCGCAATTTAAGCCCATTTTGTCTTGTCCTAACCTCAGAGGTTAAGAAGAACAATTTTTCTCCCTCCTCCTTCTAACAACCTTTTATGTACTTGAAAACTATTATGTCCCCTCTCAGTCATCTTTCTTCCAGACTAAACAAACCCAATTTTTTCAATCTTCCCTCATAGGTCATGTTATCTAGACCTTTAATCATTTTTGTTACTCCTCTCTGGACTTTCTCCAGTTTGTCCACATCTTTCCTGAAATGTGGTGCCCAGAACTGGACACAATACTCCAGTTGAGGCCTAATCAGCACAGAGCTGATTAGAGCAGAAGAATTACTCTACATGTCTTGCTTACAATACTCCTGCTAATACATCCCAGAATGATTGCTTTTTTTTTTTTTGCAACAGTGTTACACTCCTGACTCATATTTAGCTTGTGATCCACTATGACCCCCAGATCCCTTTCTGCAGTACTCCTTCCTACACAGTCATTTCTCATTTTGTATGTGTGCAACTGATTGTTCCTTCCTAAGTGGAGTACTTTGCATTTGTCCTTATTGAATTACATCCTGTTTACTTAAGACCATTTCTCCAGTTTGTCCAGATCATTTTGAATTTTAATCCTACCCTCCAAAGCACTCACAACCCTCCCAGCTTGGTATTGTCCACAAATTTTATAAGTGTACTCTATGCCATTATCTAAATCATAGATGAAGACACTGAACAGAACCAGACCCAGAGCTGACTCCTATGGGACCCCAGTGGATATGCCCTTCTAGCTTGACTGTGAAGCACTGACAACTACTCTCTGGGAATAGTGTTCCAACCAGTTATACCGCCCACCTTACAGTAGCTCCATCTAGGTTGTATTTCCCTAGTTTGTTTATGAGCAAATCATCTGAGACAGTATCAAGAGCCTTACTAAAGTCAAGATATACCACATCTACTGCTACCCCTCTATCCACAAGGCTTGTTATCCTGTCAAAGAAAGCTACCAGGTTTGTTTGACATGATTTGCTCTTGACAAATCCATGCTGACTGTTACTTATTACCTTATTATCTTCTAGGTGTTTGCAAATTGATTGCTTGATTATTTGCTCCATTACTTTCTGGGTACTGACGTTAAGCTGACTGGTCTGCAATTCCCCAGGTTGCCCTTATTTGCCTTTTTATAGATGGCACTATATTTTCACTTTTCCAGTTCTCTGGACTCTCCCCCATCTTCCACGACTTTTCAAAGATAATCACTAACTTATAACACTTTGGTCTCATGTCAGTTATTGGGTTTAGTGTGCAAGTGCTGAGTGAGGCTGGTGTCCAGTGATATACAGGAGGGCAGACTAGCTTATCTGGTGCTTCCTTCTGCCTTAAACTCTGACATCTGAGACCAGCCACTAATAAGCTCCTGGTGCCTGTTTGAGCAGGGACAGAAATGCTCATGTGGTGCTCTATAAAATTTATCTTCATTTTCAAGGATGAAATGCATATTTTTTAAAAGTATGTCATGACTTCATTAATCACATAAATATTTCAAGATGTTCACAGGCCCAGATTGAGCCACTACTTGGCCTAAACTTTGTAATCTCATCAAATGACCCTCCTATGGTTTGTTTCCCCCTCATTGAGTCCCACCTAAAATAGGACCATAAATGGATTGGGGCAGGAACCGTGTTTTTTTGTAGGTCCCACACCTACTGTGTAAACATGAGGTCTCCATTCCCCCTTTGCTGGCAGGTACTGATATGAGCAGGAAGTGACAAAGTGATATTTCAAACAGGAAAGAAAGGTTTGAGGATCTCTCACAATGCCCGATCTCAGTTGGGGCCTCTCAATGCTACTCTGATCCAAACAACAACTATCATGCATCTCCCGTAAACCATGCTTGCTGACCTTCTGTGACACACTGTACCTCAGGGGAACACCCAGCACCCCCATGTTCATCCTTGTAAAATGATTGTGTGGTAGTATCCAATGCAAAGTTTGTCATGTCTGGTGTCTTCGGAAGGCTCTTGATGCACTGAGCATTGATGTTATAGTAATTGTTATAGTAATGTTATAGGTTATAATTTCATGTATGTAGTTATGAGGCTGAAAATGTGTCTTCATGGCTTAAAATAATCCTAGGCAAAACTTCTCCAAGAGCAGAGAGGTCGTTCACAGCTCATCAGGGCATGTATGGGACAAACACAGCCCAGCCTCACAGGAACAAAGGATGGCAGCAACAAAAGGATCTGTTGGACTCTTGAGTGAGTCACCTTCACTTCCTCTGGTCAGTTTGGGACTACGATGAGGTAATGCTCACCTGACTCTGAAGTGGGGGGGAAAGCCAAGCATGAAAAAGGGACATGATAAAAGGAAGAGATGTTTGCCATGCTCTTCCTCTCTCTTCCACCTACATCTACAGACACCACCACCAAGCGACTGAAGTGCTGATCAAAGGGGAGAGCCTGGCTGAAGGGCAGCCAGCCTGTGGTGAGAAGCATCTAAGTTTGTAAGGGCTCTGAAAGTGTTAAGATCAGCTTAGAATGTATTTTGCTTTTATTTCATTTGACCAAATCTGACTTGTTATGCTTTGACTTATAATACTTAAAATTTATCTTCATAGTTAATAAATCTGTTTGTTTATTCTACCTGAAGCAGTGTGCTTGGTTTGAAGCGTGTCAGACTCCCCTTGGGATAACAAGACCAGCACATATCAATTTCTGTGTTAAACTGATGGATTTATATAAGCTTGCAGCGTCCAGTGTGCACAACTGGATACTGCAAGACAGAGGTTTCTAGGGTTTGTCTGGGACTGGAAATATTGGCTAGTGTCATTCACTTGCAAGTAGCGGAGAGCAGTTTACATGCCAACGCTATGCATGAACAGCCCAGGAGCGGGGGTTCTCACAGCAGAGCAGGGTAAGGCTGGTTCCCAAAGTCAAGAATTGGAGTGACCTAGCAGATCACCAGTCCAGATAACACCAGATGGGAACGTCACACCTGCCCAGTGGCAATGAAGGAATTGCAAGGCTATGGGAATGGATACAGTGAGCTACTAAGAATGGTCTTGATTGCTGATAGGCTTTATATATCACTTCTTGCACCAACCCTTTCTTAAGAGGTCCCTTTCATTTGGCTTTATGAGCTCAGCTAGTGTTATCCCCTTTGACTTTGATCAGAACCTTGGACTTTCCCAGGTGGTCCTAATTGCGTGCTTGTTGTAATTGCTGTTGATTCCATGGAGATTGTGTAGTGGGCTATTGAGAGTTGTCACATTGCCTCTGCCTTTCCTGTCTGCCGCTGGAAGATAGTTTCTATGGATGCAATCCCCAAGCGACCATTGGGGGATTGCATCCATAGAAACTATTTGATATGCAGAAGCTCCAGAAGTGCTTCCAGAATTAGCAACTACTCCAGGTTCCCCTGATCTCTTTGAAATGTGCCACTTCAACTCCCTTCAAGAGGTTGATTTGGGAAGTAAATGGGATTCGGAGCAGGTGAAACATTAAGTAATTACAAATTATTGGAACACTTCATATTATAAGAGCCCTTCAAATAATTTTAAATTGCTCTGTGCTAATTGTGATCAGTGCTCCATTCACGTCCAAAGACCTCTTCAGACAGACAGCAGTAGTGTATTTTAGGGTCTGGTACACAGGGCTTGGTTTAAAAAAAAAGTCTTTTTTTTTTAAGCTAAAATACTTCTGGAAATATAGAAAAGTATTTTTTTCAGCTTAACAGATG
Organism: Eretmochelys imbricata; assembly: GCF_965152235.1. NCBI lineage: Eukaryota > Metazoa > Chordata > Testudines > Cheloniidae > Eretmochelys > Eretmochelys imbricata. Next base: position 51,754,659 of record NC_135580.1, on the reverse strand, counting down.
TTCCCACACACAGCTTCATTCTACCTACAGAATGGTGATTAAAAGCATAGGAGGGCCAAATTCTTTCTTGTTGTAAATTGGCACTGCGCCATTGACTTCAGTGAAGTTGCACCAGCTTACACAGGAAATTTGACCCAAACAAAAAAAACCTCATGCCCACAGTATAATGGGAAAGGGAACCTTGCAGTGTTCCATGGTCCTGGTAGAACTGCTGTGGTTCTCAACCTATTTATCAGTGTGGGCTGTATATGCATAACCCATAATGTGTTACCTGGGTCGCAGGTTGAGAACCACAGCATGGCCCCTTCGAACCCCACCACCCCTCCCAAAGGCCCCTTATTCCTGCCCAGAGACCCCTCCACAGAGTGGGGCCAGGAGCAGAGTCCTGGGTGGCGGGGCCAGGCTGGCAGCCTGGACCCCACCACGTGGCCTGGCAGCCTTTAGCACACAGCTGGGCCACAGCTGTGTGCTAACTGGACCACATGCAGCCCACGGGCTGCGGGTTGAGAACCGCTGAGAGGAATGATTGGAATTTGGGATCATGACCAAAGGCTTCATTTAGTTAACAGATTATTCACCAGTTTATACTGTGGACAGAGCCAGAAGTGGCCAACTGGGTCACCCAGACCTGCCCTGGACTTCTTCCATCAGCTGCATTAACCACCTGATTTTCTAGACTGCTGAGAACTCAGCTGTGGTCACAGACTTCAACAGGAACTTTTGGGTGTTCAGTGCATTTGAAAGTCTGCCTCCAACTCCTGACTGAGTAGCCTAAGGCCACTGTAGTCTATCGAGTTCACAGATATTAGGATCAAGGCCTAGGTACCAAAATTTGGCTTTAGGAGCATAACTTTAAACCTCAAGCCAAAAATGGATGACTAAACAACCCCCCCTCCGCCCCACCACCACACACACATTCTTGAGTATCTGCTGAGCATTAACCAGTGGTGGCTCTTTGACAATCTAGTTTCATATTCCATCATTTCAACGACCAAGAATTGTTTCCTGATGTCTCACCTGTGTTTTCCAACTGTCGCTGTCCTTGTTTTATCATTCATCAGATAGGATTAGATTCACTGCATGTGTTTAGGAAATTTGTATTTATAGACAGACAATACAAAACATCCTAATCTGTGGAGGCCAAATATTCAGGTTTTTTAGATCCAGTCACACCAAGTTTATTGCAGAATTCTTTGTCTTTATTTCAGATGACTATCAGACACTCTTATTTTAATCTGTTTCTCTCGCTCATTCGCAAAGATATTAAATCTTACGAGGTCTGTGTGTTTGAAATCCAAAAGCTGATGGCACTTAAGGTCACACAGATGGTTAACACACTAGAGCGGACACACCAGAAAGGCAAGAGGGGTAGAATCAGTGATTTGAGCTGCCAGACAGCTCATCATTAACCTTAAAATTCCAAACAAAAATCAAGCTGCTTTTCAGGTGTCTCTCTTATTCTTTGCTCAGAATGTGGATAAGAAACAGTGCCTGTTGATTTTGAGTACCATTTCTTGGTCAGGTGATGGGCAGAAGTGGTTATAAAATTCAAAGCAGGAATCATCCACCCCCCCACCCCCGAGTTATGCAGAACTATCCACTCTGATAACATTCTGAGGAAGCGATAGGAAAACCAACCCCTGGAAAACATGACTTTGCTTGGAATGCTAATGGTAATCATTAGCTTTGAGTCAGCTTCAGCCAAAGTATGTTCCTTTTGGTTTTCCAGCTTATCTTTCCAGCCTGAAACTGTTTTGTTGACCTCATTGATTCTCAGCGTTTTGTACTTAGTCATGATTCCATGGCCAACCCTGCAGTGCCTCATAGGATGCTCTTCCTAACTGGAAGGATTTAGGATTAATGAATACTCCATTTCCTGTTTGGCAGCAAAGGTCTGAGCCATGCTAGGATATTTTTACCTGGCTGGTATTTATCCACTTTTCAACGTGTTTTACATGGCTCTGCATGTCCAAATATACCTCAAGGCTGGCCTTGTATGGAGCTGTGAGCATAATTTTGCACCAAAGAAACGGCAAGTGCAATTCAGTGCACTTAGTCCTCTACCTATGTGATTGCACCTGGGTCTAATTCCATTGCGGTCAGGAGTAATACTGGCTCCCTCTCCTCTCCTGATGCTGCTGCTCCTCTACCATCAGCTATGATGAATCTTCAGACCTTTCCCCTCCAATCAGCCATGAAAGAGCTAGGTGCTCTCTCAGGCAACAGGAAATACTAATGGTTTGAAAAGCCACAGCACTTATGTAGCGTTCTTAAATATGGATTTAGGAGCCTACCTTCAGGCTCCTATTTTTGAAAATCTTAGCCTGTGCACTGACTCTAGCTGTGCAATAGGGCAATAATGCTCATTTCCCTTTGTAAAGTGCCTTACTACAGATGGGGAAAACACAATTTAAGTGCAAAGCATTCTTATTAGCTATATTTTCCAGGTGGGGTAAGTAAGGCACAGGGAGATCCACCAACTTGGTTTGGTGGTACTGCCGTGTGGGCATTTTCATTACACTCTTAGTTGTGTCACTTAATTTGCTATGATTTGTGAGCACATTTACCAACCTCTGAAGCAGAGGTAGGCCGGGCAGGGCACGAATGTATCTCCAGCTCTGGATCCAGCAGAACACTTGAGCAGTTTCATTGAGTTCAGCGGGATTACTCCTATGCTCAAAGTGGAGCACATGCCCTGTGCTTTGCTGGATCGGAGCTGTAATGAGTATGTGTCCTGTCAGATGTTCATTAAACAAGGGAGGTCTCTGCACAAGCCATTATGAATGTAACAAGCACTTCACACTCCTTTAATTTAATAATCTGTGACCTACTTAAACACTGTATACAAGAAATCATTTAGCTATACATTTTCCCCAGCAACTGGATTTAGCTCAAACATAGTTATGTAGCCCACACAGTATATGCAAAATTTGAAGAACCTAAGCTCTCATTTTTGAAAAAAAGAAAACCTGTAGCCTAGTGGTTGTGAAGAAAACCATCCATATATGAACTGACTGTAATGGATACCGTGTTGTCTGTCCGAGTTTGCAGACAGCCTGAAACAATGAACCTGAGAGAATCTCCTGCCCCCATCAATCCTATTGAGGTGTTAACACCAAAGCTGAATGGGTCTTTAAATGTCACCAGAAACTTGATCATTGCTATTTTAGAAGTGAATGCCATAGCTGTGGGGGAGCGGAAGGCTAGGAGTTGTTTCAGTGAAGAAAATGCAGAGAGATAAAGGGGAAGTGAGAAACATGGAAGGAGAAGAGAAATGGAGGAAGGAATGTGGAGATGGAAGAGAAGCAAAGGTAGGAGGAGTGAGCAGGTGAAAGTGAGCAGGTTTTCCTACTAGGTGATACTGAATGTGACAATTATCTATACATTCAGGTGCCATTTAAAAGCCAAGCCTCACACACTGAGATCAGTGGGAGCTCTGCTGTGGAATGAAGGGAAGAGTCCTACATGAGAAATCCTGGCCCATGGTCCATCATTAGAATTCAGTTTCAGAACAAATTTTATCTACTCCTTCCAGTGTTTGACATGAAAAAAAATGAGAGGAAAAATATCAAAACAAGACAGGGTAATTTACTAATATTTAAAAAACCATCAAGGTTGCAAACTAGCAAGAATGTATATAGTTACCTGTCCCATCATTTACAAAACCCAAGCCCTGAGAAGCATGTACATGAATAGTTCAGACCAAAGTTAATGCTTATCCTACCCCCAGAACGCACCTCCAGACGATCTTAGCACATAGAAGGAAATGCATATTTCATCAAAACCCACCAACCTTAACTCTGACCCAATACACATAGTATTCGGTCAACAGTAACTTCATATGCAAATCCTATTGAAAAAGAAACGTAAAAATGATGCAGGTACATATTAAAGACTCATTTATCAGCCTCAAATGTAATTCCACATACATGTGTATTGTTACCATAAATCAATACTATATATATATATATTCCTTGGTAAACTACATGTGCAAGAAATGCCAGTTAAGTTCTGGTGCAAAAATCTCTATCATAATTTGATAAAGATATTAACTGGTATTTCCTATTTCAAAGGGTTACTTAAAACATATTAAAAAACCAAAAATCAAATTAAAAATCAATTTTAAAAAACCGACAGCCCATGGATCAGAGTAAAGATTGTGTTGTGATGGAAAAGTATATTTCTTTATACCTCATAAAAATAATGTGTCTCTTAGGAGGACATGGTAAGACTGGTGATTGCCCTTAGCTAGCCATTTCCATGCATTTAAGTGCTTTGGTTTTGGAAGTCCTGCTGTGAAGAATGCCAGCTAAAGACGGCTGAAAAATTTCCATCAAAACAGTTGTGACAGAAAATTTAATTTTTGATCAATTCTTTTAAAAAAACAAATCTACTTTCCATGGAAGAAAAAAACCCATTTGCCCAAAATATTTCAGCCAAAACCCAAAAGATTTCAGCTGAAAATAAAAAATTTTGGCTTTACAAATTTTTGATTTTTGAATTTGCAGTCAAAAACTTGAAGAATTCTACAGAATTTTTCCCCCATAACAGTTCTAGTACCTACATTTTTGTCACTTGACAACCTTAACTGAGTTATGAAACAAAGTTCTATTATTTAGTTTCTGATCAAATAATTGACTGAATGACCATGTTGCCAACTCATGACTTTAAAACAAGTCTCACAATATTTGATGTTTTTCTTAAAGCCCCAGCTGCCATAGTCAAGTGATCACCTGAGAATCTCAGCTTTCATTTAAAAATACAAATAAGTTTCTAGCCCTCATAGTTGCAGAAAAATATGAAATCATGATGCCTAAAGACTCAGAAACCAGAAAGCAAATAAAGAGAACCCACAGTTTATTCTTTTTTTAAACAAACCAGTTGTGATTTTTAAGCTAGTCACATGATTTGGGAGACCCCGACTCTCGATTTCTGAATGCTAGGAGTTGGCAATACCTGGCATATGTGTTTGGACCACAAGTCTGGATCCAATCTTGACAAGAGGATTTACTGGGTTGGGATTGGAGCAATACTCCTGATGATGTGGTAGCCTCTAGCAAAACCAAGGTTTTTTCCGAAGTTTATTAGAGCAGTGAGATACCAGCTCAGCTCTTGTTCCATCCAGCCCTGTGGGAAAGGTGGGTGGGCAGGAAGCAGAGCAGTCCTATATCTGCTTCTTCTTTTAAGAGGAACAAGGGGGAAGGGTGGTGGGAGAGCAGACAGACGTGGCAGGAGGAGGGGTGGCAGGAAATTAATGGCAGGGGAAAGGGGTTGATGATGATCCTGTGCAGGGTTATGGCAGTTATTCAGCGGCTCTCTGATTCTAGTATTTTCTGAAAAGGCATCTAGCCTTGGTGAGAAAAAGGTGGCAGAGTCTCCATTTCATCCATGTGCATCTCTCCTATTGAAGGTTAATGAAATTTCCGAGCCTGCATTGTGGGGGAGAACAGTGCCCCACGCTATGAATGGCAGTATATTACTAACATTCTGCAGCTATGTGGCTAACAGCTCATTAGTATTGAAATTGGTTCATACATAGTTCACTTGCAATTTAGGCTTCAATAAGTTTTCTATTTAGACCTTGCAATGCTATGAATTTATGTCCAACTGAAACCTCTTCTAATGCTCCTGTGCAGACATGCAATTTCATACAGCGATAAGATACAGATCTTATGTACTCTGATGCTTCACTTTCAAAAGGGTACCTTGTCAGACCATAATTTGATACACTTTTACCACTCCATTGGGGAAAAAACCCTTTAATTTAAAAAAAAAATCACATTTTCACTCTTTTGTTCAGTAATGACACAAATAGTAAAACGTTCAGATTACATCAGGGAACGGGAAAGCACCTGGAGAAAAGACACTGACAAAAGTTTCATTTTCTGGTGAAGTTGCATGTGGCTTGGGATATTGCACAAGCTAGTGGATTCCCACCCCGCACCATTGATCCACACACAAAACTCTGAATACTAATAGATTTTACACATGTGCATTCAAGAATACAGACCACAGAGAACTGGGGGTTTATGCTCTGTAATTCCTTCCAGGAATCTCAAAGTGATTTATAATAATAAGGTACATGCTGGCAGTTCAGAAATTGTATAGATCAATGCTCCAAGTTCATCAATCGCTCACATCAGCTTTCGGCATGAGGTGTACTCGTTAACACAGTTTCTGAATTTTTTCCCCTAATCATTTGTTTTAAAAGTACGTTGGTATTTTTAACTCCTACCTGGACAACCAACAGACAGAGCCAGAAAGGAATCTTTAACAGAGGAGCATCACCCACAAAACCGCACTCATGTATTTTGGGGCAAGTGCCAAAGTATTTGTGTAACAGGGTATCAGGCATTTAAAGGCAGGCCTTGTCCAGCACACTTGGGGCCCCTTTATGGCCAGGACTCTGGGAGCTGTAGTTTCCAATGGGTGACTCTTCATGGGACTAGGTTGAAAGCAAAGCCCCATGATGGGAAGGGGGAAGAGAGTTATTACACAACAGTGCCCTGTAAAAGATATGATGCATGTAGTCCTCAGACTCTTAGCTGTGTGTGTTGTGTCATTCTCAGATCCATTCCCCCCTCCCACCACACACTTTTATGGCTTGTTTGACTGGAGGATAAGAGCCTACTACTGCTAACAACATGACCCCTTTAGCTCAACTGGCAACAGCTTGTGAATTTAGTACAGAAGGTCCAAGGTTCACTTGCCCAGATGTCACTGGGGAGGAGGGGTTGTTTCATGCACTCAAACAGCAAACAGATACTTGTAGCCAGGGTGGTTGATATTCTAGATTAAGAGAACAGGCAGTGAGGTGTGCTCACAGCTCCTGGCTGATTAGGAATTGCATATTTATATTTTTGTTACCTCATGTCCCCCAACGCCTATCCCAACCTGCTTGTTGGTCTCACCCACCTGTTTTGTCTCCTCTGTTAAGACTGTTTTGGGCAGAGACAGCTGTTTACTATATATTTGTACAATGCCTAACACAGTGAGGCCCTGGCCTGTCTGGCCTCTAGACACTACTGCAATACAAGTATTAAACAACAAAAAAACAAGATAGCACCAAAGCAAAGTTCCCCCAAGAGAGCACACAAAGTTTCTTCTCTACCCTGTATTGAATGTTGAGAACAAAATGGCTGCTGCATGGCATATACAAAGGGGATGCTTGTAAACAAAGATGAGTGCACAGAAAACAAAACACCCCAGTTTCATTGTTACATACAGTACATGGGTATTGCTAATCTTACAGAGCTAGGGTCTTAGTGCACAGGCACTTTTCCATCTGCACCAAGGTACAAAGCTGACTACTGTTAGGCAGCCCTCAGTTGCCTCCAGAGTGGATTACTGCAATGTGCTCTCAGGGGGGCTACACACCTGATCACTGCCTGGAAACTGGCTAATGCAGAATGCAGCTCCCCTCTTGCTTATTTCCCACAGCAAGTACATTGCATATGTGCTCTTTGGTCTGTTTCCTAGACCAATACAGAATGCTGGTTTTGACCTATAAAGCCCTACCACAAATGACTTGGGCCCTCACTGTGTAAGAGCTGCCTCTCTCTCCTCCTCACATCATACTGCTCCAGTTGAGATCAACTTGAGCTAAGAGACCTCAGGACTAAACGGGAGAGAACTTTACTGGGATTCCACAAGGAGGTGAGATTCCAGCCAGGGAGATCCCAGTATAGGAACAACATGTAACTGAACTAGGAAGTTACAAATCCATACTCTCATCCTGTTTCCTATTTCTAATGTCCATACAGGTCTGTTGTCAGAATTTCATGTCTAATTCTAATTAGGTTTTAAATGATCCCGATGTTTTTAGTACTTCCAAGTTCCACATCCACATTTGTTTAGTTTATAACCCAAAACAAACAGGGACCATAGCAGACAGCAGCACAAGAAGCAAGCTAAGTGATCTAAGCACCATTGGACTACAACACTCCACATCTGCATGCCATTGGCACAGTACATTGCTAATAGCAATAGATAGCAGTGCAGAAGCTTTCTTTCCCCCCCATTGCTTCCTGATTTGACCCTTATCAATATGGCATGAAGTTCTGGTAAACTTTGTAATATATACCATGTGGGTAAGATTCACAAAGGAGGCATTTACTGCAGGAATAATAAAGTATTGATCAGGCTAGTGCTTAACTGCACAGCTTCAAATCAATACCAAACACACATCACATTCAGGTAGAACAGTCAGTTATTGTTAAAGCAGTTGAAAGTTCTCCGGGATGACAAGTAGGAAGGTATAGCCACTTCATATTACTGTGTGTTCGACAGAAATACAGCAGCAGCCGCAAGCTTAAAAAGGTATTTGAGTGCCAATAAACAAGAGTACCACTCTCTTTCACCTTAAATGCTCAGAAAATACAGCAAAGCCCTTTCAGGTATTCAAGCCACTTACCAAGTTAGAGAAATCAGCTTCCAGTGCATCAGAAAGAAAATGGATCTATTAAATGGATCTAAAACCTCTCCAATGCATCATCAAGGATCTACAACCTATCCTGAAGGACGACCCATCACTCTCACAGATCTTGGGAGACAGGCCAGTCCTTGCTTACAGACAGCCCCCCCAACCTGAAGCAAATACTCACCAGCAACCACACACCACACAACAGAACCACTAACCCAGGAACCTATCCTTGCAAGAAAGCCCGTTGCAAACTCTGTCCACATATTTATTCAGGGGACACCATCATAGGGCCTAATCACATCAGCCACACTATCAGAGGCTCGTTCACCTGCACATCTACCAATGTGATATATGCCATCATGTGCCAGCAATGCCCCTCTGCCATGTACATTGGCCAAACTGGACAGTCTCTACATAAAAGAATAAATGGACACAAATCAGACGTTTAGAATTATAACATTCATAAACCAGTCAGAGAACACTTCAATCTCTCTGGTCACTCGATTACAGACCTAAAAGTGGCAATACTTCAACAAAAAAACTTCAAAAACAGACTCCAATGAGAGACTGCTGAATTGGAATTAATTTGCAAACTGGATACAATTAACTTAGGCTTGAATAGAGACTGGGAGTGGATGGGTCATTACACAAAGTAAAACTATTTCCCCATGTTTATTCCCCCACCCCCCGTTCCTCAGACGCTCTCATCAACTGCTGGAAATGGCCCACCTTGATTTTCACTACAAAAGGTCCCCCCCTCCCCCCCAGTAATAGTTCACCTTAAGTGATCACTCCGGTTACAGTGTGTATAGTAACACCCATTGTTTCATGTTCTCTATGTATATAAATCTCCCCACTGTATCTTCCACTGAATGCATCCGATGAAATGAGCTGTAGCTTACGAAAGCTTATGCTCAAATAAATTGGTTAGTCTCTAAGGTGCTACAAGTACTCCTTTTCTTTTTGCGAATACAGACTAACACGGCTGCTACTCTGAAACCTATTCAAGAAGCTTACTCTGCTGTTATATTTTCAATGTATGGTACCTAACTAAAACATTTAGTGAAACAATTGAGTGCTGTTAAGTAAACACTCTCTACAGATTTATTCCTTGGAAGAGTACATGTTTTTGTGTACTGGACTTTAAAGAGCAGACTGGACAACACATTATTATTAATTGAGGCCGTGTAGAAGGGTGGACTCCCCGCTGACATGCCCCCTCTTGACTGGATGTGGCATAGCAGGCTCTCCTTCTCTTGTGCCCTCAGCAACAGTCACTCTGGCTATGTGGTAGTCTGCTTCTTCTCATGGCTTGGCCCTCCTCATGGTTTTAGTCCCAGCCCTTCCGGGCTAACAAACAGTCCAAATAAATATAAGTCCCAATCCTTACACCTGGTCTTTGGCCCTTAACTCTGGGGGGGCCCTGTGGTCCTTATGTAACCCACACACCTCCTAGGTGTGGTGTTCTGTCCCATCAAGGGGCACCAAGACCACTGAGAGATATAAAATGAGTCTGCTCTACCACCTTAGCTAACAGCCAGTTGGCTTTTAGCTCATGCAGTAGAGGCTCATGCCCTAAGCTTCCAAGGTCCCCAGTTCGATCCTGCCTGCCGATGATCAGGGTCTGTTGGCATTACACTTACACCCCTTTTTCTCAGGGCTTTCACCTGTTCTTATCCCCTCTCAGGGGGTTGATGCTGCCTTCGCAGTGACTGGTATTGGAACCCAGGCCCTCCTGCTACACCCGGTTCCAGTCCATGGACCTTAGGACAAGCAGCCAAAATCTGCTCCATCTGATGCCTAGCTGCTGCCTTCCTGGACTCCTTCCTACTATAAGCAGGGGAATAGTCCCACTATTGTGGGGAACTTTCCTGGCTTCTGCACTACCCCAGTGAAGTGGGCTAGCGAAAGGATCTGAGTCCTCGCTCCTACTTCCTTTACCCAGTGGCCTCTCTGCCCTTGAGGACTGCCCTTCCACTCTCCTGTCTGGCAGAGTCCTCGTAACCCCAACAAGGATGGGCCCAGGATTCCTGGGGGGCTTGACCCCCAACTCTGCTGTGGTCACCTAGGACAGGGGCTAGGGTGTCCCCACTCCGGGGTACTCTCTCTGCACTGGGTACGTCTCTGACCCACTGACCATTACATACGAGTTAAAGCAAATGCAAGTTATTTAATCAACAATTAATTTTAAAAAGAATAAGGAAAAATGGGAAAGGTTAAAGGAAACACATCACCCCGCTCTGTGGCAGGGAACATCACCAGCAGTGTCTCTGGAACGTCAGGGCAGTTCACAGTCTGTTCCTTGTAAGTCCCAGGCCTTCTTCTCAGGTCCTGGCTGTGCTGCAGGGATGCTGTGGGTTGGACACTTGCTCTGGTGGTGGCCACACGCTCTCAGGCTCTAAGTGGTAGGACCCTTCTTCCCAGTGTCGCCCCTTCCCTGTCGGGGTTACGATCCGAGCCTGGCCTGCAGAGCCTCTTGACTGAGGCATCTCCCTGTGCTGGGCTCGCTGCCCAGGTTCCCCCTCGGTCTCCCCAGCTGCTCACCGCACCCAGCTCCAGACTGCTCCAGCCCCAGCTCCACCGCTCTGTCTCAGCACTGCTGCTGCTGCTGCTGCTCTGCCTCCAGCTCCCTGGGCTGCTTCTCTGGCCCCTCTGGCTCTGGTTGCTGCAGCTCTGCTCCCAGGACAGGTCTGCTCTGCAGGCTGCTTCTGTGACTCTGCTCCCAGCACTGACCTGCTTCCTGGGCTGCTTTTCTGGTCCCTCTGGATCTGGCACAGCTCTGCTCCCCAGCTCAGCTTGGACCCCTGCTTTCTCCTTAGCTTGGCCCCACTCTGTCTGACCCAGGCAAATCCAGCTCACACAGAGGACGGGACCTCCCTGGCCTCCTGACTCCCTTATTAGCCTGCCAGCCCTGCCATTCAGGCTGACCTGGAGCACTGGCCTCTCCCCAAGGGTGTTCGTTTTGTGCCATTAGAAAGTTGGCAACCCTAGACCCATCCCCATATATCCCTTGCTCCATAAATCCCTCCTCCCATTCTTCAACCCCCTAATTATCCATCCCTCCCAGGAAGCATTCACATGTCTAATTTTTCCCAAAAGACTTTGGAGGATGGGGGGTGAACTGTCAGAGCTGTGGAGTGGGAGAAAATTGGAGTGCTCTGGTCGATCTGAAGAGGGCAGGGGTCTGGAGTGCACTGTCAGCTGTGGGAGTGCCATGCCTCATTCACCTGATCCTGCAGCTTCTTTCCCTCCCCCATCCCCCATCTCCATTTACCCCTCCCAGGAAGCATTCACATGGTTAATTCCCCACCCCCACCCCCAAATACTTTGATTACACCCATGACTCACAAATAGATGTAACCTCCAGCCACTCTGTTCAAAACTCCTTTTGTGTTTCTCACGTGAGGGGTTGTGATTAATTTATCCTTAGACAACTCACTGAAGGGTGAATTCACAGCAATCAAGAGGTCTGTGATTCATCCAGTCATTAGTACCTCTCCTTTAACCATGTCAGGCAGCAGAAGGAAACTAAATTCTTGGGGAGAGCTGTAACTCAGAGACCCCCTTCATCAAATGACCCCAAATTTGGAACACTAGTGCTGCACTATGTCCCCACGAGGCCCACCAAACTTCAAAGCAATCCGATTAACCATTCAGATTTTAGAGCACTGTCTTTTTCTGTGTTTGTACAGCACCTATCACAGTAGGGTTCTGGCCCGTGACTAGGACTCCTAGGCACTACCATGGTTTCACAGCTCTGATAGACTGTGGCTTGCTTCAGCATTCAAAGCTCTTGTGTTTGAGCAGCTTTGTGACACTCTGTCTCCTGAAACAAATGCTGTGTGATGGGTACTACTCACATTCCCCAAAACCAGTGCTCACATGACCAAGGAACAGGGGCTTTTACTGCAGAGCAGGGACACCAGTGAGGTTGCTTCCTTCCCCACAAGCAGTTGGAATGAAGTAGCACAACAAAATCAGATCTTGTGTTTCTAAATGTTTGAACCTCAGCCATATAAGATGCAATGGAAGGGTCTGTGGACAAATGTAGAGGTGTATGAAAGAGTCATCATGTTTTAGAATCATCATGCTGATGCCGCTGCTGATTTAGTACAGGACAATGGTCAAAACTGGAGAATAAATCCCAAATCAAGCATTTGAGACTTAGTGCTGAATTTAATTCTCTGGCACCTCTTTCTTCATTAGGATTTAGATGACTTATTAGTACCCTATCTCAGACAGATGACTCTAATAACCGCAGGCAGAGCTAGATGAAATTTTTTTGAAAGAACAGTGTGTTGTTGGAAAATGCAGTTTTGTCAAAATCAAATTGTTTTGCAGGAATGTATTGATTTCAATATAATTTTCAATGTGAAAAAGCCCAAACTTTTGACTTTTTTCTTTTCTTTGATGAAGTCAAAATGTTTAGATTAATTCATTTGGGGGGTTATATTAGACTATTATTAGTTATATAATATATATAATACAAAAGTCACAATGAAATACATCACCATCCAAACAAGACATCCACACACATTCAAAAGAATCACATCCAAACAAGACATTTACTTTATGTAAATGAGTCATTTCAACACTTTCTAAATGAAATGATCTGACATTATTGAAGCTAAAGGTTTTGATGGTCTCAAATCAACATTTTTGGAATACTCAAAAATTTCAGCTTTTTGTTCCTATTCTGAATTGTTTTCTTACCCACCAAATTTCAGAATTTTCTGCAAAATGGAAAATCAAGTTTCTGACCAGCTCCAAATCCAGGAGACTTTCTAAGAATGGGGAATTTGCTTCAGCTGAGTGAATCTATACCATGTACCATGTTAATAAGCTGTATTTCTGTGTCATTCTATATTAGGGCCAAGATTTCAACTGAATTACTTTCTCAGAACATAAAACATTCAGTCATGAGCCCCTGCCCTAGCTACTTTATACTGCTCTGGGTCATGTCTTCATTTATATATGACATAGCTCTGAGAACACAGTCACTGCTTACCAAACATGAATTAGAATGAATCATGTGCTATGGACCATCCACCTCCTCCACCCAGTGCTTGAATTTGTTGTGCATACGGCTATGACATATCCACATGGTGCTGCTCCTGGTTGCAAGAAGATGTGAAATGTTGTGGCTGGGGGTGAAAAAAAAGGAAGAGGAAGTGGGGAGGGGGAACTCTGGTACTACCACATCCCTTTATTTTGCATAGCATCACTTTGCTCCCAGGTTCCACATTGCCGGGATATCTGTGTGTGTAATACAGGTCACCCCAGACCCACCCCATAGGACATCCGGTGGATCTTGTGGGGCTGTAGAGTATAATTATTCTTTGGTTTCCTGCTGTGCTAGTGATCTGGAGAATGCTGCATTTCTACACTGGGGCTCGGAATCTCAGCAGCTGTAAATTAGCCTTGTACCATTGACCATCTCCATTGGAGTCATAGAATCATAGAATCATAGAATATCAGGGTTGGAAGGGACCCCTGAAGGTCATCTAGTCCAACCCCCTGCTCGAAGCAGGACCAATTCCCAGTTAAATCATCCCAGCCAGGGCTTTGTCAAGCCTGACCTTAAAAACCTCTAAGGAAGGAGATTCTACCACCTCCCTAGGTAACGCATTCCAGTGTTTCACCACCCTCTTAGTGAAAAAGTTTTTCCTAATATCCAATCTAAACCTCCCCCACTGCAACTCGAGACCATTACTCCTCGTTCTGTCATCTGCTACCATTGAGAACAGTCTAGAGCCATCCTCTTTGGAACCCCCTTTCAGGTAGTTGAAAGCAGCTATCAAATCCCCCCTCATTCTTCTCTTCTGCAGGCTAAACAATCCCAGCTCCCTCAGCCTCTCCTCATAAGTCATGTGTTCTAGACCCCTAATCATTTTTGTTGCCCTTCGCTGGACTCTCTCCAATTTATCCACATCCTTCTTGTAGTGTGGGGCCCAAAACTGGACACAGTACTCCAGATGAGGCCTCACCAATGTCGAATAGAGGGGAACGATCACGTCCCTCGATCTGCTCGCTATGCCCCTACTTATACATCCCAAAATGCCATTGGCCTTCTTGGCAACAAGGGCACACTGCTGACTCATATCCAGCTTCTCGTCCACTGTCACCCCTAGGTCCTTTTCCGCAGAACTGCTGCCTAGCCATTCGGTCCCTAGTCTGTAGCGGTGCATTGGATTCTTCCATCCTAAGTGCAGGACCCTGCACTTATCCTTATTGAACCTCATCAGATTTCTTTTGGCCCAATCCTCCAATTTGTCTAGGTCCTTCTGTATCCTATCCCTCCCCTCCAGCGTATCTACCACTCCTCCCAGTTTAGTATCATCTGCAAATTTGCTGAGAGTGCAATCCACACCATCCTCCAGATCATTTATGAAGATATTGAACAAAACCGGCCCCAGGACCGACCCTTGGGGCACTCCACTTGATACCGGCTGCCAACTAGACATGGAGCCATTGATCACTACCCGTTGAGCCCGACAATCTAGCCAGCTTTCTACCCACCTTATAGTGCATTCATCCAGCCCATACTTCCTTAACTTGCTGACAAGAATACTGTGGGAGACCGTGTCAAAAGCTTTGCTAAAGTCAAGAAACAATACATCCACTGCTTTCCCTTCATCCACAGAACCAGTAATCTCATCATAAAAGGCGATTAGATTAGTCGGGCATGACCTTCCCTTGGTGAATCCATGCTGGCTGTTCCTGATCACTTTCCTCTCATGCAAGTGCATCAGGATTGATTCTTTGAGGACCTGCTCCATGATTTTTCCAGGGACTGAGGTGAGGCTGACTGGCCTGTAGTTCCCAGGATCCTTCTTCTTCCCTTTTTTAAAGATTGGCACTACATTAGCCTTTTTCCAGTCATCCGGGACTTCCCCGGTTCGCCACGAGTTTTCAAAGATAATGGCCAATGGCTCTGCAATCACAGCCGCCAATTCCTTCAGCACTCTCGGATGCAACTCGTCCGGCCCCATGGACTTGTGCACGTCCAGCTTTTCTAAATAGTCCCTAACCACCTCTATCTCCACTGAGGGCTGGCCATCTCTTCCCCATTTTGTGATGCCCAGCGCAGCAGTCTGGGAGCTGAACTTGTTAGTGAAGACAGAGGCAAAAAAAGCATTGAGTACATTAGCTTTTTCCACATCCTCTGTCACTAGGTTGCCTCCCTCATTCAGTAAGGGGTCCACACTTTCCTTGGCTTTCTTCTTGTTGCCAACATACCTGAAGAAACCCTTCTTGTTACTCTTGACATCTCTTGCTAGCTGCAGCTCCAGGTGCGATTTGGCCCTCCTGATATCATTCCTACATGCCCGAGCAATATTTTTATACTCTTCCCTGGTCATATGTCCATGGAGCTATGCTGATTTCCAGCAGCAAATGAGCTAGCCCTGGGCTTTTACACCTCAGGTTACCTGCAGAACAAGACATGATACTATGTGAAACCTTCTTCAGTGGAGATGAGGTATAATCAATGGGCCAGATCCTCAGCTGGTGGAAATCAGTGCAACTTCATGGATATGAATGGAGCTATGCTGCCTTACACCAGTTATGGGTCTGGCCCACAGCTATTAAGCTCTCCAAAGGAGGGTGTGTTTCTCTTTGCTCTCTATCTTGATGAAAATTGCATGCAATTTTGTTTTTATACATGATGTGCATGAGCCACCCCTGTGCCTGAGCTAGACAGAGCGGAGATCTCAAATAGCCCTTTTTAGCAGTGCATTCACCATTTCCAAAGGCTTAAGAGAGCAGAAGGCAGCTCATTCAGTTATTCATTTGGACTCAAAGCTGTTAGACATGGATCTTAATGGATAGTATTGATTGAAAGAAACAAAACAGTTTTTTATCAAGGGATTTCTAGGTTAAAATGAGAATATAAGGACATTTGCTGGCTCACTCTCTTGACAGAGAAATACTGTCCTACAAGATGCACAAAAAGCCCTCGGGATATCACACCAGTGAAAGGTAGATGTGTTAAGTATTAATGGCAATAACAAGTGAATAGAGAATGGAATTAACAGGAGAGTGTTTGGAACAGAGGTTTCTGAGGAAATACCCATTTTGACAGTGCCCTGAAATGGGGACTCAGACACAATCATAGAATCATAGAATATTAGGGTTAGAAGAGATCTCAGGAGGTCATCCAGTCCAACCCCCTGCTCAAAGCAGGACCAATCCCCAACTAAATCATCCCAGCCAGGGCTTTGTCAAGCCTGACCTTAAAAACCTCTAAGGAAGCAGATTCCACCACCTCCCTAGGTAACCCAATGGGATCCTTTTGTCAGCGCTAGCTGAGTAGTTGGGAAATCACCTTTGGTTGGGAAGACAGGAGGTCAGCAGGCTGCGCAGATTTGTTTGTGAAGTAGCCAGAATGAAGGCTGTTTTCAGGGAAACCCAGCTTTGCTCACAGGATCGAAAAAATTAAAGTAACCCTGGCCAGTAAGCAATATGTGTAAGCTGCAGTGGATTGTTATTTCATTCTTGTAAGGTAGCAGGGCAGGCCTAGCAAATTTAAAGAAGTTCATTATCCCTAATCTTTCTAGCTACGTTTTTTTGAAGGTCAGTGGTTTCAGACCTTAGCACACAGAATTATCAAGGTCACCCATGTTTAGCTTACCCTGATAAAATCTGAATCCATCAGGGTGGGATGCAGTCTTTTTACCAACTGTAAGCAAAGAGGGCATTTCTCACAGCCATGGCTACATCCAGAGGCAGCATGGAAACCAGGTGAACAATAAGCCTGCACGTTGTCCATGCCATCCGAGAGCACTGAATGTCAGTATGTCACAGATATGGCAAGGAAATCCACAGGCAAAGGCAAACTGGGGTTCCCCTGTGGAATAGACCGTGAGACACATCCCCAAACCTCAGGGATCCCTAGGGATCTGTATGGATGCAGAAGTTGTACAGGAGTATTGAGGCATCTGTAGGGCATCTCTGTGCCTCTGCACCACCACTCTGAGTTGTTGGTCTTTTGCTTTTGGGCCCTAGAATCTACCAAATCCCAAATTGTTGGATAATTATTTAGACTATGTTCTAACCTGCCTGTGGTATTCAGATGTCGAATTCCCATTCATTTGAATAGGAGCTAGGCATGCAAATCACAGACAGCTTTGAAAATCTGAGCTCTTCCAAAGCTCATCCCCACTCACTCCAGTGTTTCAGTATTCCCCCAGCACTAATATAATATTGATCTGAGATCTTTTAAATGTGCCACAATCCCTGGTCCTGTAACGTTTCTTCTCCAGTCACTCTTTACCAGTCACAAAAGAAGAACCCTTCACTTCTACTTATTTGAGTCTCTTGACACTGAAGAACTGGATCAGGGGATGGGACATACAACTCCCTTTATTAACATTGCTGATTTTGAATGGATCATGAAGGTCTGAGGGTTGAGAGGGAAAACCATCATCCACTCATGGCAGTGGTGCTCAGTTGCAAGCTAGGCAATACTCTACAATATTTCCTCATGCACTACTACAACTTCCTTGACAGTAGCCCACATCCCTCTGAGTCTGATTCACTCATTTCCTCTGTCCCTTGATCCTGTTAACAAAACAACTCTACAGAACCATGGCTCTAGGAGTCCTCATTAATTACTCCTGAATTTAAGCTCCCTTCCAGCTCAATATAAGTGTACCAGCACAGGAGTTCTCAACTGAGGGGTCACAAACAGATTTCCAAAGGTCAAGACTACCTTCCTTCTCTTTATGACTAGATGAGAGGGGAGTCCTGAAACCTTATTCTGTGTAACATGGAATCCTGGTATGGAAGATATCAGGAACCACTGGGCTAGGGTTTCTTCATGGTTGTTTGTGATTTATTACTCACACAGTGCTCCAAGTGAGCTAGGTGCTTTAGAAAACATGGTCCCTGCCCCATAGAATTTACAATTTAAGGGTTTGATCCTACAAAAACACATATGGCTGTAAGAAGAAAAGGAGTACTTGTGGCACCTTAGAGACTAACCAATTTATTTGAGCATGAGCTTTCGTGAGCTACAGCTCACTTCATCGGCTGCATACCGTGGAAACTGCAGCAGACTTTATATACACACAGAGAATATGAAACAATACCTCCTCCCACCCCACTGTCCTGCTGGTAATAGCTTATCTAAAGTGATCATCAAGTTGGGCCATTTCCAGCACAAATCCAGGTTTTCTCACCCTCCACCCCCCACACAAATTCACTCTCCTGCTGGTAATAGCCCATCCAAAGTGACAACTCTCTACACAATGTGCATGATAATCAAGTTGGGCCATTTCCTGCACAAATCCAGGTTCTCTCACCCCCTCACCCCCCTCCCAAAAACCACACACACAAACTCACTATCCTGCTGGTAATAGCTCATCCAAAGTGACTACTCTCCCTACAATGTGCATGATGGTTTTTGGGAGGGGGGTGAGGGGGTGAGAGAACCTGGATTTGTGCAGGAAATGGCCCAACTTGATTATCATGCACATTGTGTAGAGAGTTGTCACTTTGGATGGGCTATCACCAGCAGGAGAGTGAATTTGTGTGGGGGGGTGGAGGGTGAGAAAACCTGGATTTGTGCTGGAAATGGCCCAACTTGATGATCACTTTAGATAAGCTATTACCAGCAGGACAGTGGGGTGGGAGGAGGTATTGTTTCATATTCTCTGTGTGTATATAAAGTCTGCTGCAGTTTCCACGGTATGCAGCCGATGAAGTGAGCTGTAGCTCACGAAAGCTCATGCTCAAATAAATTGGTTAGTCTCTAAGGTGCCACAAGTACTCCTTTTCTTTTTGCGAATACAGACTAACACGGCTGTTACTCTGAAACATATGGCTGTAATTGTACATGCATGAAACTCTCAATAGAATAGGCTGCACATATGTACAATCATGGAATCACAGAAATGTCAGGCTGAAAGGGATCTGAAGAGGTCATCCAGTCCAGCCTCCTGTGCTGTGGCAGGACCAAGTAAGACTAGATTCTGCCTGACAGATGTTTGTCTAAACTGTTCTTAAAAGCCTTCACTGATGGGCATTCCACAACCTCCCTTGGAAGCCTATTCTAGAGCTCCCTTTTAGCTAGGAAGTTTTCCCTCATTTCTAACCTAAATCTCCCTTGCTGCAGATGAAGCCTATTACTTGTTGGCCTAACTTCAGTGAATATGGAGAACCATTGACCACCGGCCTCTTTATAACAGCCCTTAACATATTTGAAAACTTATCAGGTTGTCCCTCAGTCTTCTTTTCTCAAGACTAAACGTGCCTACTTATTTTTAACCTTTCCTCAGAGGACAGGTCTAAATCTTTTATCAATTTTGTTGCTCTCCTCTGGATTCTCTCCAAATTGTCCACATCTTTCCTAAAGTCCAGCACTGAAAACTGGAGAAAGTACATTAGCCAAGGTCTAACCAGTGCTGAGTAGAGCAGGGCTATTCCCTCCTGTGTCTTACATATGACGCCCTCTTAATACACCCCAGAATGATAGCCTTTCTTGCAACTGCATCACATTGTTGACTCAGTCAATTTATGATTCACTATAACCCCTGAACTTGTCATTCAGCTCTGAGATCCAGACCTTGAAAATACAGTTTAATCAAACATGATGGGGGAGAAGAGTTGCTAGAGTGAGAATGTTACGTGACACACCCCATCTTAGCTGACACCAAAGAATGAACCAGGACCTCTGAAATTAAACATGTAAGTCTCTGCAGATTGAGCTAAAGAGCCAGGCTCTCAGGAGGAGAGCTGTAACAGACTCGCCCGCTCTACAGAGCGGGCATCAAGGGGGACACATAGCACACAATAACCAGTGGGTTCCCCATACTCTCCCCATTGTCAGTGTACAGGAGGCACGGGGCCTGGAACATATTTCCAAGTCCACTTGGCCATACCCTGTTGTGCCATACAGCACTAACTGGATCCTCTGCTTGCAGCCAGGAACTGCTGCTGTAGCAATTAATCCTCTCGTATGTAGGTGCACATGGGAGAGGCGTGTGGAGAGAACACTTCTCGTTTGACCTGTACCATTCATCTTAACCCCATTTACACTCCCACATATAGCACTACGCTCCTTAGTGTGCTGCTGTAACTCAGCCGCACGTCTCTCCTTTTCACACAGTTGTGTCACCGCCCTTCATTTCCAATTCCTCTCTGCTGCTAACTGCACATTCGCTGTTTGTGAGCAGTGGAAATGCTACCATCTTCAGGATCCATGGCATTTTTCCTACCCATTCACTTTCTGGATGGGTCTGATGGATTTTGCATATTGTAAGCTAGAGCCTTTTGCACCATTGTTTCCCTGATCATCCTAGAGGTTTATTACAGGCCAAGAAAAACCAAGTAGCCAAACTTTGGGCCTGAAACCCAGAAACACTGCACAGGAAAGTACCATGAGCACTTTGACAGACCCACAGCTGGTATAAATTGGCATAGCTGCATCAAAGTCAATGGTGCCACATCAATTTACAACAGCTAAGGACCTGCTGCAGAATTTAAGAATTTGGAAAAACAAAAAACAAAACCACACAACTAACCTCCCACTCAAGCCCCTCTCCCAATTAAAATTCAGTGATTTATAAACCTCCAGTAATTATTGGGGGTCTATGAAAGTGAGGGGAGAAATAATTACACTTGATGTGTTAACATTGGCATAGAGGCAATCGCATATTCCTTACTCCCTTCTGTTAGTAAGAAATGTTGTGTTGGTATTGTTTAAATGTGTTTAATTAGCTGTTTTAATAGTATGTATAAGGTAAAGGTTATGTAAATCACTGGCTTTAATGAAATCCAATATGGAGTATATCAATTGTGACTCTCGGACTCCATCTCTGTAAGCAAACTTGTTTACTGGAAAGATCCTGGATTTCCCTGACTCAAACCAGACTGAACCAGTTTTTCCCACCAAAAAGGCTATATAAGAACTTGCTCAGCATCTGTGCGGGGCTGTCCATTCCAGCGGCAGCACATGCACGGTCGGGTCTTCCTAACGCTCCAGAGCTAGAGAAAAGAGTACCATCTATCCCACAGCGAGGTTGAGGAAGGAGAGACCTGTCCTCACTATCCCCACCACAGCGAACTGAATCCATTTTACCTCTGGAGGGTCCTGCTTTTCTTGGTGTCCATCATCCCGGAGGGTCTCCCTGCCTGCAACGAAATCCAACAGTCGTCGGGACTCCCCAGTAGTCCTCCTTGAAGGCTCCACATCAGCCGGAGAGTAGAAGGTCCTGGGCTTCGCCCCTGTATGCTGTGTCCACTATGCCTAAATCATAGGAAAAGGTTTCTGTATTGGGGTTTTATTTATTGTTTTTCTGAATACCAAGGGAGGTTTTGTGGGTCTGAGCTTCAAGCTTCTAAAGCCAGTCACTGAATCACTGTATGGTTAAGTTTGAGTTTCTTCTCTCCGTTTTTCCAGTTCGCTGTACCTTTACCCTTAATATACTTACCTTTGTTTGCACCATATTACCTTGTCTTTCCTTCATTTTTATTACATCACACAGGGAGGGAGGGACACCCTTACTGTAAGCTAAATCCACTGGTGACAGACACAGAAGGGAGCTGATTCTGCTCTTCTCAGAAAAGGGGCTTTCCTTTTCTATCTTTCCCCCTACCATTTCTCGAGTATTTTCTCTCTGAAGCGTTACCTTACTCCCCTTGGGGTAACACTTCTGTCATGCTGAATGCTCACACGGGCATTAAAAACACAGCTGGCTAGAAGTGCAATCACAGCGCTGAGAGGATTTGCACAAACAGCATCGCCACAACAGCCAAGCCTTTCTTATTACATTGGTCATGTTCTTTGTGGAAGTACCAACCGCATTTAGAAAATGTCAAAATGTGAATCGTCAACAATTTCAAAACTTAAAATTCAAAATGGGAAATTCGGCAGAACCAATTCTCTCTCATGAATGCTTTCAACTTCAACTAATCAGCATTTCCTGATGAAAAACATTTTACTGAAAAATTCTCAACCAGCTCTACTTCTGGAAGGGTCTCAATTGCATTGCAGGTACAAAAGTATCTTACTGATATTCTCCATGGGGCCCTAAGATGTCTCTAATTGCCTTAACTGAGATGTAATTAATGGGAGCAGGGTCTAAATGATCTCTCCCCTGACATCTAATGCTGAACTGGGGGGAAAGAGTTCAGGAGCCTACTGTATTTCCATGGACAGACCTACTCTGCTGAGGTGTTCACCAGACAGAGCTGCTTTGCAACATGATCAATTTTGGCTGGTTTTGGGTTACAAATCACTTCCATATTTGAATGTAGGAGCAATACATTGGTGTTATCCTTATGGTATGAATAAACAGCAGCAGAACTGCACTTAGCCCTGATTGAGGGGATCACCCTGAATTGATCCTCACTTTCTAAGCAGGGGGTAGGGATGCCAAATCACTGTGAAGGGGCAGGATGGGGCAGGGACCAGGAGAAGAAGAAGAAGAAGAGGTGGGAGAGGGAGAATCTAACCCAACCTGACCTGACACTACTTGACTTGACGATGTGGCTGTGATGTACAGAGTCCCAAAACAACATCTGATCCTCTTCTCTTCACTGTTTAAAGACAGAGCTGATTAGACTCAATTAAGAGTCCTTGTTTTTGTTCAGTGACTAGTAGAGCTGAAGACACTGATGAGCAGCACTGGGCGCTGAGTCTTAGACCTGGTTGGGGGACAGTGTTGCAGTGGAAGACAATGAAGAGACAGTAGCAGAGATGTTGCCCACTACTCAGTCCCATCACTAAGAGCTGGACTAAATGGTGCACCTCAGGATGCAGCATCATGAAAGCAACACTGATAACAGTGGCAGTGGGTGTGGGAGGAGATGAACCTATGTGAACATACCTCTGAACTCTGGGACTTTGCAGATCAAGGAAAAACCATTGTGAGGGGGTGCAGTGGAAGGAGAGGATAAAGGAATATTAAAGGGCCATTCATTTGTCAGATTTTCTCATGGCAAGGCGGGGAATGGAGGCAAAGGACACTGCCCAATATACTGTAGGGTCGGTGTTTGCTTATGGCAGGGGTTTTCAAAATTAATTGCTCCACGACCCCCCTTCTGCCAATAAAGTTACTACATAACTCTGGGGGGGAGGGTCAGAGCCCACCCTGGGTGAGGGGAGAGAGGGCTGCAGCCCAGGCCCCATTGCCCTGGGTGGAGGTGGAGCTCGGGCTTCGGATTCAGCCCTGGGTCCCAGCAAGTCTAATGATGACACTGGCAACCCCATTAAAATTGGGTAGTGACCCACTTTGGGGGTCCCGACCCACAATTTGGGAACTGCTGCAGTTACATGCTTTTAAATTATGTTTTCCTGAACTAATGCTAGATTCCCTTTCCCATTTAATAAAAGTTCTCCTTTGTTATACACAGCCTCAGTGTTTGTGCGTGGGGAAATATTATCTCTGGGACATGCCCAGAGGTGGTGTTAGGTTTTCCCAGATTACAGGGTGGGAGCTCAAACCAATTCTGTCGTGTATTGTTAAGAGGAATCCCTAGATATCAAACCCAGCCCTCACTGCTGCCAGCAGCACATGGCAGAGGGGTTACATTAAAATACTTTTTTAAAAACATACAAAGGTCCTGCTCCAGCAGGAACATCTGGTTGCTTTATACCATTCCTACAATGTAAACCTGGTTAACAGGCCAATTAGGAGAGCTTTATGGGTGCTTTGCATAAACAGAGCAGTGCAAAGCAGCCAGATCACCAGGGTGAATCTGGCTCACACCACATAAGGTCACTCAGCTCTTCATTGTGCATTGGGTTTTAAAATCTCAGCCAAAAGCTCATCCCCACCCTTAACTTCTGAGTTTTTTCAAGTTCCTTTATCACTAATAAAATATTGATCTGAGACCTTTGAAACCCAGTAAAATCCCCACTATGCTAACATCTGTATTTCATTAATTCTTTGCCAGCCCCTAAAGAAAAAATCCTTAATTTTTCTTATTTTTCCATTAGGGAAAGAAGGAATGCAGGGGCAGAGGGAGACTCATGAGGGAGGTCCAGGTGGTTCAAGTATCAAGGTGAGGTCTGAAACTCATTTTAGTCCTTGACTCAGCAAACACCTGCCTAGCTTTAAGCACAGGAATACTTTCACTGAAGTTAATATGGCTATTCACATGCGGATAGTCAGGGTCTTAATGCTTGACTCAAATACATTTTCTGCTTTTCCTCAATGCTTAACAAATGTGTTAGCTCTTATTAGCATCAAGGGCCCCTTTCAGTCACACAGATCGGACATTTTGGTGCAATCTAAGCTAAATATATCTGGCAGGCCTATACATTCATTTCTTTATATGCACAAAACACTCTCACACACAAATGTATCTTGAACAACTTATTTCAGCTGGATTTTTTAAATGGGAACTGTTGTTTGATCTCCCAGCTCCTCAGGGAGCATACCAGTGAAGCCAGTTAAGTCTCAGGCTTCAGCACATATGTTAAGAATCATTTGTCATTTGCTGTGTCGCCTCCAAATCTTCCCTTTAAATTAAAACAGGGGCTGATTGTCCAAAGCATACACAAGCCAACTTTGACATGTTTTCTTCTTCAGTTGGCTCTGGGACACAACTTAAACATGGCAAAGAGTCCTGTGGCACCTTACAGACTAACAGAAGTATTGGAGGATAAGCTTTTGTGGGTGAATACCCACTTTGTCAGATGCATGTGGTGGAAATTTCCAGAGGCAGATATAAATATGCAAGCAAGAATCAGGCTAGGGATAACAAGGTTAGTTCAATCAGGAAGGATGAAGCCCCCTTCTAGCAGTTGAGGTGTGAACACCAAGGGAGGAGAAACTGCTTTTGTAGCTGGCTAGCCAGTCACAGTTTTTGTTTAATCCTGAGCTGGTGGTGTCAAATTTGCAAATGAACTGAAGCTCAGCAGTTTCTCTTTAAAGTCTGGTCCTGAAGTTTTTTTGCTGCAGGATGGCTACCTTTAAATCTGCTATTGTGTGTCCAGGGAGGTTGAAATGTTCTTCTACAGGTTTTTGTATATTGCCATTCCTAATATCTGATTTGTGTCCATTTATCCTTTTACGTAGGGACTGTCCAGTTTGGCCAATGTACATAGCAGAGGGACATTGCTGGCATGCCATCATGTGCCAGCAATGCCCCTCTGCTATGTACATAGGCCAAACTGGACAGTGACTGTGACTGGCTAGCCAACTACAAAAGCAGTTTCTCCTCCTTTGGTGTTCACACCTCAACTGCTAGAAGAGGGCCGCATCCTCCCTGACTGAACTAACCTCATTATCCCTAGCCTGATTCTTGCTTGCATATTTATACCTGCCTCTGGAAATTTCCACTACATGCATCCGACAAAGTGCGTATTCACCCACGAAAGTTTATGCTCCAATATGTCTGTTAGTCTGTAAGGTGTCACAGGACTCTTTGCTGCTTTTACAGATCCAGACTAACACGGCTACCCCTCTGAAATTAAACATGGGAGTTTCTCTCTTGAAACAAACACTGGACTGAACCTAACCAGAATTTCATATATATATAGATAGATATAGATATAGATATAGATATATGTGTGTGTGTCCTAATATAAGAGACACATATATACTGAGCTAGTACTTTTAGTTCACAGAGCAATAGTGCCACCCAGTGATACAAATGAATCCCTCCACTGAGCAATGCTACTTTGTGGGAAATAAGTAATGAATTGCATATTTGCATGAATCGTGTTCAGGATTATCCACTCCAAACCAGGCCAATGGCATTTTGGCATGTATAAGTAGGGGCATAGCCAGCAGATTGACGGACGTGATCGTCCCCCTCTAGTCGACATTGGTGAGGCCTCATCTGGAGTACTGTGTCCAGTTTTGGGCCCCACACTACAAGAAGGATGTGGATAAATTGGAGAGAGTTCAGCGAAGGGCAACAAAAATGATTAGGGGTCTGGAACACATGACTTATGAGGAGAGGCTGAGGGAACTGGGATTGTTTAGTCTGCAGAAGAGAAGAATGAGGGGAGATTTGATAGCTGCTTTCAACTACCTGAGAGGTGGTTCCAGAAAGGATGGTTCTAGACTATTCTCAGTGGTAGAAGAGGACAGGACAAGGAGTAATGGTCTCAAGTTGCAGTGGGGGAGGTTTAGGTTGGATATTAGGAAAAACTTTTTCACTAGAAGGGTGGTGAAACATTGGAATGCATTACCTAGGGAGGTCGTAGAATCTCCTTCCTTAGAAGTTTTTAAGGTCAGGCTTGACAAAGCCCTGGCTGGGATGATTTAATTGGGGATTGGTCCTGCTTTGAGCAGGGGGTTGGACTAGATGACCTCCTGAGGTCCCTTCCAACCCTGATATTCTATGATTCTATGATTCTATGAAACATTAAAAAATCATTAGTCAGACAACAAAAAATATCAAGGGATAGGCTTAAAAATCATGAGGTTTAAAAAACTACAATGTTTTGGGTGTTGTTTGTTTGCCTTTGGGTTTCTGAGCCTTTAAAGTGTACTCAGGTTGTGTTTTCAAGCTTTTCTCTGGATGTATCCAGAGGTCTTCAATAGAGAATTAACAGGATTAAATCTTTCAGATTTGTGGCTATAATTGGCCATTCTAAAGGTCAGACTATTTCATCACAAAGACTACCAAAATGAATAACACAACGTATCTAGACATGTTAACATCTGACTCACTCCAGCAGAGCTCAAACCACAGTCTCATCCTGCTTCTGAAATGTACCAACATCAGAAATCTACAAGGCAGCTACAAGTAACCCACTCAACGCTTGTCAAACATTATGCACTGTCAGGGCCAGGCCGTGGGCAGCCTGTGTGCACCAGTTACAGAGCTGTCAAGGTTCCTTCCCCACTCTGAACTCTAGGGTACAGATGTGGGGATCTGCATGAAAACTGCATGCTTATTTTTACCAGCTTAGGTTAAAACTTCCCCAAGGTACAAACTATTTTACCTTTTGCCCTTGGACTTTTTTGCTGCTACCACCAAGCGTCTAACAAACAAAGATATATAACAGGGAAAGAGCCCGCTTGGAATCGTCTTTCCCCCAAAAATCCTCCCCAAACCCTACACCCCCTTTCCTGGGGAAGGCTTGATAAAAATCCTCACCGATTTGCATAGGTGAACACAGACTCAAACCTTTGGATCTTAAGAACAATGAAAAAGCAATCAGATTCTTAAAAGAAGAATTTTAATTGAAGAAAAAAAGTAAAAGAATCACCTCTGTAAAATCAGGATGGTAAATACCTTACAGGGTAATCAGATTCAAAACAGAGAATCCCTCTAGGCAAAACCTTAAGTTACAAAAAAACACAAAAACAGGAATCTACATTCCATTCAGCACAGCTTATTTTCTGAGCCCTTTAAACAAAACAGAATCTAACGCATATCTAGCTAGATTACTTACTAAGTTCTAAGACTCCATTCTTTTCTGTTCCTGGCAAAAGCATCACACAGACAGAAAGAACCTTTGTTTCTCCTCCACCTCCTGCTTTGAAAGTATCTTGTCTCCTCATTGGTCATTTTGGTCAGGTGCCAGCGAGGTTATCCTAGCTTCTTAACCCTTTACAGGTGAAAGGGTTTCTCCTCTGGCCAGGAGGGATTTTAAAGGTGTTTACCCTTCCCTTTATATTTATGACAAGAGCTGCCGTCAAGAGATGAGTAGCAGGGTCAGGGTCTAGCCAGGTCAGAATACCAGGGAGTTAGGGTCAGGCACCGGGTTACAGACAGCAGGCAAGCAGTGAACTTGGAGACAAACCAGAGTCAGAAACCAGAGTCTACATTCCACACCAAAGCAATGTGAAGAGCAGAAGCAAGAAGACAGTCTATATCATTGCTCAGATGGGTCCCTATGCTGGCATCCTGGTTTATATACCAGCATAAGTCAATCAGTGGGCTGTAGGGGGCTGCTGCTCATACCCTGCTGGGCAGTACTTCCTGCAGTGTCTTCTTGAAGAACCCTAGACTAAGCTTCCAATGGCGATGCAGAAGTATCTTTGGCCTAGAACTTCCTAGGTTCTAGTCCAGCAGATTCTTACAATACACTGTGCTTAACTGCTAGATCAGATGCCAAATTTGGAAGCACAGTACTTCAGGCTCTATTTGACTGATTCACCTGAAGTTCCTCATTCCCACCGTCCTGTGAGGACACTGCGTGCTAGTCCCCAACAATGGGATCCACATTCATACACACTTACATCGGAGACAATGGTTACTTACCCTCCAGCAACTGTGGCTCTTTGAGATGTTGCAGTCTGTGTGGATCCCATGAGCCGCTCTCTGTTCATGCTCTTTGGAGTCTTCAGCAGCCACAGGCTTTGGTGTGTGAGGGAGCTGAGGGAAGATCACAGACATGCTGCCCAAGGGGGTTTTGGGTTCCTGTGCCTGGGGCAAATGTGCCCCTGTGTTAGAATCCACACTGATTACAACATCTGAAAGAGCCCAAGTCACGGGAGGGTAAGTGACCATTCCCTCCATCTCTTGGTGTCTTCTGATCCAGACTGGAGGCCTTTCCAGAAGATGCTTTAGCCAGACAGAAGTCATTAGGCTCAGTACAGGGGTCCCTGGGTGAAATTTCATGGTCTGTGATATACACGACACCAGACTAGATGAGCTAATGGTCCTTTCTAGGTTGCCTAGCCCTTCTCCAAGGGGATATAATCCCCCACAAAGAGGTGTGACCTGCCCTGGGCCTTAACTCTTAATGCTCTAGTTGGCTTGGAATCTGACAGACTTCACCCCAGCAATCATCACTGACTGAAGACAGGGAACATGAGCTACTGTTGAAACCAGAAGCTCAGCATGAGGAGATGGAGTAGAGTTTCAGGACAGCTAATGCAGACTTGCTAACTCTTAACACAGATTTAAAAATGAGGTAATGACACATTAGGGTAGTTTTTCCCACAGTACATGGGGATCAAATGAAAAGCTGCTGTCGTGAAGCGAACAGACCTCACTTCACCAGAGGAGTCGTGGTGGATTCATGTGCTCAGCTGTTGCTCTGAGAGCTGGGACCCAATCGGGGTTTTATTCACCAGTTAAATGAGGTTAGCATTTTCAGATTAGTTGCCAATGTACATTTACGGACATCGCTCCTGCAAAAAACACCCTTGCAAAAATAATCGGGTGCTCATATGGCTTTAAAAAAGTGACTCTCTATTTAGCCCTGGATAAGCTGAGTGTTGTGATGCCTCTGTGATTACTTACCCATGGAGCTGGTGAAGCAGAGACGTGATTGCAGTGACAGGCAGTACAGTGGGGGTCTGCTACAATAGCTGGTGCTATTATTATTATTATTATTATTATTATTATTGTGACAGGTGGTGCGGGTTTCCTGACACTTTCTGTTATAAATCCCTGTTTTCAGTTGGTGTAACTTTGCCAAAATACAATGGTTTGGGCTGAAATTTTCTATGTTGTGTGCACACCTCAGGCTGAATAGTTCTGGAAAATTTCAGCAGAAACAAGTCAGCCATTTCTCGAGATGAGATTAAGGGACAATATATTGTTTTGCCCACAACAAACATGCTCACAACCATTTGTGTTGAGAAGTAATAGTGTCTCCACATTTTGGAGCAGCAACTTCAAATTGAGGAGGAGGGGTCAGCCTAATGTCAGAACTGTGCCTTTTGCTCTATCTGTAAAACTGCCCAATCTATGGCCCTTTGAAAATCTCAGTTTGCACATGGCAGTAAAGGTTTGCAAGAGTTTAGCAGCTAAATTCACCAGAGATTCTGTCTGCACTGAGCATGCTGAAGCCCAGGGCAGAGCAGGGCTTCCCCTGCAATTGCTGTGTTTGGGCAGCGAACGGCTGCCATGGGGCTGGTTACAGGACCAGAGAGCAGAGGATGGTCTCTCCTGTGCCCCCAGTGCTGCTACCAATAGGGCCCAGGCAGTGAGGAGGAGGAGAAACAGCGCGACTGGAATGCACTAGGGTGAGAAGCTGAGCCTGGAGAGATGGTCAATGTGGCTCCTGGGACATGGAACTGAGAGGAGGACTGGGACATGGATGAGGAACTGGGTGGGGAACTGAGACAAGGACAGGCTGGGGACAGTGGGGTGGATAAGGGACAGAAGGATCTATGACCATTTGTTGTAGGGCCTGTAGACCCCATCATCCTTTGGGGTGAGGAAAAGGGCACTCAAGCCCCACACTCATGTCACTAGGCTGCCCTTAGCCTCAGGGCTGCACAGCCTAGAGGCCGGAGCCAAAAGGGATTTGGCGAGATGCCACCCAACCAGTCTAGGATGGAGTCCCTGTTTTGCGGTTCAGACAGAGTAATAATCCATCTAGAGATCAGCTCTCTGGTGGGGCAGACGGCAAACAGTCTTCCGTCCTATCTTTGGGGGACAGCAGACAAACACAGGCATCTTGGTCTCAGCTGAAGGAACTGCCGGCCCAGGGGTGGGATGGCAGAGTGCAGGGGGACGCAGGCCCACCTGACCGCACCGCATCCCAGCCCAGGGCCCAGACAGTGGTGAGTGAGTTAACCACTGAGTCAGTGGTGGGGGCAGGGTCCAACCAAAACATACCAACTCTCGGGGGTTGGATGGATAGTCCCCCCCTGGGCTACTTTCTACCAAGATTCCTGTCATCATGGTCTGGGTGTCTTCAGTGTCTCTGGGATCTGCAGGCTATGCTGCTTCCAAAGACTACAACCTCCCTGAGGCATCTGCCAACACTTGGGTGTCAGTTTGGGGCTTGGCACCTCCGGTTCTTGCGGTCTGGGATTCTGGCTGCTCCTCAGCTGGAGCCTGTGAGGTGTGTCCTTCTTCCTCAGCAGTCAGCCCTGACTGAGCTAGGCTGCTCCCCTCCCTTTTATACTGCAGCAGAAACTGGAATGGAACCCAGAATTCCTGAGTGTCACCTCTTTCCTGATAACAGATACCTGTGAAAACCACAGCAAAATGTGTGTGCCTCATCTCCCTCCCATTCTGGTCCATACAGATGACAACAACCTACTATTGAGGCCAGTTACTTTGTTAGGAGAGGTCTTTGTGGTGACTCCAAACCCTGCTAATGACCCATATGGGGGCCAATATGGTTCCACATGATAGAAGTTCTGTTTTTCCAGTTAGCTTTTTAAAAGTCCTAGGAAGTTACCCACATGAAAAAAAAAAAAAAAAGAGAGAGAGACATTAAAGGAAAATTAAGCTTGCAAAATCAATCACACAAAGAAAGGACATGCTAAACAAGGTTGCCTGTGCAATCTTAATTCAGCCTTCTTGTGAGTATGCAGTGTGATACTGTCTTTAATTGCATGATCCCTTTACTTTTTTCCAGAGATGCTGCCTCATTCAGGGCACCGAATGGATGTGCTCAGGCAATGAATCATGGTTGTGCAGTGAATTAGATTGTTGTCTATAGGAATGCTACTTCATTTATTGCAGAAGCTAGAAGGTGAGTAGTGAACAAGGCAGGGGTCTGCAGGAAGAGAAAGGAGGGTCTCATGGTTCAGGCAGTTGAATCCTGTTCTGGAGAACTGGATTCTATCCCTGCCTCTGCCACAGATTTCCTGTGGGATGCTGGGCAGGTCACTTACATCAAACTTTCCCCCATCATTTTCTGGGTGCCTGACTTGAGACCCCATGGTCTGATTTGCAGAAGAGCTGAGCACTGACAGCAGCAGCTGAAGCCCATGGGAGTTTCGCTTTGAACATATAAATACAAAGTATTCTTAAAAAATCTGGTCTTAGGTATCGCTAATTGGGCACTTAAACTTAGTGGAGACTTTTGACCTTCATCTCTGTGTCTCAGTTCCCCATCTGTAAAATGGAGATAATCCCACCCCCTCACCTAACGGGGTGTTCCGACAATAAACTCATTAATATTTGTGAAGCACTCAGACCCGATAGTGATGAATGACATGACAAAGCCCAGGAGGAAATTAATCATGCTGTCTTCAGAGCAGCATTTGAGTAATGTGCAGTAAATAAGGCCTGAGGGTGCACACTGAATGATGAGAATAAAACAAACTGTTGAATAGCAGATCTGTCATTGAGCACCATCCAGCCTGTGCCCTGAATGAGGCAGGGGTTGCATGGAAAAATATAATTTGTGATCATTAATTAAAGACTATATCATAATGCATTTGCACAAGAGGATGAGTTTAAGGTTGCAGAAGCAACCTTAATTCAGGTATTACCTAACTTTAGGGTGTTTGAATTACTGTTCAAGGTTCTTCTCTTCCAAAAAAAAAAAAAAAACCACTACACCCATGTTGTGTAATTATTACTGATATCAAAGTAATGTCTGGAGATCCCAACTAAGCTCAAGGCCTCTTTGTGCTTGACACCATACAAACACAGTGAGAGGGAGTGCCTGGCCTGAAGACTCACAATCTAAATAGACAAGGCAGAATGTGAGAAGAGAAACCAAGGCACAGAGCAGTGACATGAACAAGGTCACACAGGTTTATGGCCAAGCCAGAATTAGAACCCAGGCCTCCTGACCCACAGATGCACAGAGTGAAACTGACTTTTTTGTTTCACAAAACACGCATGGACCATCATCCACCTAGCACCACTGCTTGGTGGAGTTTTGGAACCTGCCCAAAAGGATGGGGGAATGAAGCATAGAGACCCTGATCTGATGTGTGTCTCAGGAATTTGCAGCTGAACTAGGGAGTAGGCTGCAATCTCATGAATCCCCATACACTGTGTCAATCCCTTCCTCTCCCTGTCACAGGGAGCAATCTATACGACTTATAAAAATCTATGAAGCCATTAGATTCTGTTCCTTCAAATCTCTCCTTATAGCTCACTTGCCACACTGCCTAGAATGCACCAGGCAGCTGATGTGTGGTGATTACCACTTACTGTACTAAACACTCATTTTCACTGATATCTTGTCCCACTATTGTCTGTTGTCTCTGGTCAGATGTTTATGTGGTGCTTCACTCCTGTTGGGGCGTGTTGGCATCAGGGATCAAACCCATGGCTTTTGGGTATAAAAGAGTGACAGACTCGGGAGATGCTCAGGACTGTGAGTCACCTTCTTACCGTCCTGCTTCTGCCAAGAGAGAAACTTGTTGGTGCTTAGCTGGTTGTCAGCTTCCTGACATACCCCAACCTGCTAGCCACCCAAACAATCTCCTCTGGGCTATCCCAGCCCTTACTTTGTCTTGCAGGTTAACAATAGGTGCACTCCAGACTTTGAGTCCATTCAAAGCATTCCCCTGTAGCATTCAGCTCCTTAGCCACTGAACCATCACAGCATTCCTAGGTCTTCTGTCACCAGGGGTCAGTGTCCACACCAGCCTATTTGGTTCAACTGAGGATCAGCACTTACCCATATCTCAGTGCTGTGGTATTAAGTTACAATGAAAAACAATCAACAAGTTTATTGTCAAAGATCAATATTTAAGAGAGAGTGAATCAGGACAATAGGAACAGGTTACCTATAAAACAAAATCCTAGCACAATTCCTAGGGACTAAACTTACTTAGACAGAAGGTTTAACCTGGTAAGTTTATCTCACCCCAAATGTTCTTTGCAGCATTTTACCCATTTTACCTGGTTGAGACCCTGTTTTTATGAATGTAATCACATTGCCCGATTACTTTCTAGATGCAGGATAAAGGCCTATCTCCCTCCATTCTACTTATAATGCCCAAGTTCAGTGTCTCTCCTCAGAGACAGTAGAACTCCAATGGGTGCTTGTTCTTCCTGTTGACATCATATGTAAATGAGTCCCATTGTGTAACCTGACAAATGCTTATTTTAGATGGCGACAGATAAGGAGAGGTGAATAAACATCCTTTGTCTGGCAGAAACCTGATTGTCTACTCTGCCTTAACAGATTCTTTAGGAATATATTTCTACTATAAATACATAATTCATCTATAATAGTGGTACACATGTCCTATGACCATATTCATAACCAGTGTGAGCAGCTTTCATTTAAGACCTCACCTGATATTCTTTATGGATAAGTACTATGCAAGCAGTGTGCTAGGTATAGTGAGTTTGTCAGGCCCTTTAGGAGTTGCTGTTACAAAACTGTGTCCCTTTTGCCAGATGGCACCAATGGCCCTCTGTCACAAAAAGCATGTGTCTACAGGTGAGCTGAAAGAGGAACCTCTGCTGCTCAAGAGTACAGTAGGCTCATCAATCTCTGTGTGGGCCAGCCCCCCACTAGAAGGGGACAGAGCACCACACAGAGTAGGTGTAGGTTACACCAGAGTATAAGCTTCTTAAAGCAGGGGCCATCTTTTTATTATTGATTATTATTATTACTAATAAAAAATAATTCATTCATCTGTGTATAGCACCCAAGACCACGGGGTCCTGCTCCATGATTGGTGCTCCTCAGACTACTGCAATACAAATAATAAAGAAAATAATTCTTACTCTTGGGAACAGACCTGTTGTAAACTCTCATATGCCAGCCCAGAGGGCTGTTTACTGGAGAGTTGTCAAGCCCTCTGTGACCTCACAGGTCCACAGTTAGTAAGCAGAGACACACATAGTCAAGTACCAGACACATTTTAGCTATTGCAATTACTCAGACACTAAACTGAGCCACTGGGAAAATGTGGCAAAACCTGTTCCTGAATTATTGCTGGCAGATAATGACATGACTGAAAACAAGGTAACACTGGAAATTACTAACTTTCTTGTGGCATTGGAGTATGGTAAGTCTGTCCATGTCTTGCATAATGCTTCCAGGATAGTAAAAACAAAAAAATCCAAAATGGACTGTGGGTATGACTATTGTGACATGGTGGGATCCCATCATTTTTCATCCAGTGGGATACATCTCAGCCTATCTTCCCCTCTAGATTTCCTCCTGGACTCTTGTGCATCCTACATGCTTTGTTCAGCTTCTACGTGCATCACTGGGACAGGCATTCTGCATGGGCAAAGTGTTCTTGACAACATCTAACCCACTCAGTGGGAAAGCATGAGGGGAAGTGGAGCAGAAGGTGGTTGCAGGGCAGGCTCAGGGAGGGGTATGACTGGCCCTGTGGGGAGTCCATGCAGTAGGATGAAGGAATGAGGGATGGAGAAGTGCTGGCACTTCCAGGAATTTAAAAAGGAGAAAGGCAGCCAAGGGAGCGTAAGGGCAAGGTGAGCATGGCAGAGGGTTAGCAAAGGAGGAAGTCCTACGCAGGAGGTGGTGCTTGTGCAGGAAGTGAATGGGTGAATGACTGGATAGATGAGGAAAAGAATATGGAAGAAGACATCCACTGTGGCTAGGGGTCAAGAAAGGAAGGGAAGAAAATACAATAGGGACCAGAAGTGCATGAAAACTTAAAAGGAAGACGAGGATAGCAGGAGGTGAAATGTAGGTACAGATGGGAACAGCAGGACGGAAAGAGGGTCATCATCTGATTTATTTGGCTTAGGTCTGGGAAGTACATGCATTGTTCCTATTATTTATATTCCAGTAGCAAATACAGGCCCCAATCAAGTTCAGAGCTGTGTTGTGATAGGCACCAGATACACAGAGACCATCCTGAAGGGCTTAGAGTCTAAATCAACCACCCAGACAGGGCAAGAAAACAGAGACACAAGATGATGAAGTAACTTGCTTAAGGTCACAACAGGATAGTGGTAGAGCCAAGAATAGGACCCTAGTTTCTAAAGCCCCAGGCGAATTGCCTAGCCCCTGGTGCATGCTGCTTTATTGCACATACACCATGGGAGAATGAGACTTTATCAAGACCATTGCAGACATAGGTTTATTTCTAAAGTTTAAAAATATTAAAAGTAAATTATTGTTGCCTGCAGATTTCTGGAGCCTCTGCAGCTGCCAGTGAGGAAACAGATTATTGTTGGTATGTGACACCCCTTTGGGTTATTGTGCTAAAAGTGAACTTTGGTAACCTCCAGACAAGCCCTTCTGGCACTGTTGTACAAATCTGGCTGTCACAGTGAGCTCATGGTTGATTCTACCCTGCCTTCTCACCCTGTTTTCCCCATCCTCTCATTCACCCCTCTCCTTTATTTTGTCTGCTGCACATTGTCCAGGGGTGGGGTTTTTTCATCACACCCAATGAAACTGGGATAGTGTAGGTAAATCACTAATGACCTACCTCTCTCACATCCTCTCCTCCCTGTTATCTGTTCATTTGCATACTTGAATCCTATTAGTTAAATTAAATGTCTTGCCCTTTTTCACTTGTGATATGTTAAAAACTATTCTATTTAGAGGTTTGTATCCCATGCTTATCATTGCATTAACTGATGGTCTCCATAATGTTTAAGAGCCTTTGATTCATATTTTTAGTGGCATCCCCCTCCTACAATAGATAGGATCCAAACTGTAGAGAAGTGAAGTATCAGTCTGGACATAGTTCAGTGTGCACCAGCCAAATGTATAACTGAACATTATTAACTAGCCATCTATGTCTTGGATATAACATAATCATAGGTCGCTAGCCAAGAAGTCATATTCCACATTTCTGTTGAGCATATGCAGCAGCTACAGTGGCACTTTAAAATGTCCTTGTCTGTTGTCTCTGAAGTGTCTAAGTAGCCATGTTTTAGACTGCACTTACTTCTCCTAGCAACTCAGTGGGCAAAAGCCTGTATAAAGAGTATGGATTATAGGATAGTTTGGGGGATTATTTAGTGGTTCAGAGCATCTTTCAAATGAAGTTCAGCAGCTCAAACTCCACCTGGACAGATAGTGCGTAAAATGTGTTGCTATCTGAGGCCTTGGAGTTCTCACAGTAGGTCTCAGGGGACAGGTGTCCACAGAACCATAACTAACGTGAATTTTCCAAATCTGGCAGCAGTCTCAAAAGGGAGACCAAAGATTGAACAGTTATAGAGACTCCACATCTCTTGGCTCAAAGTCACGGTCAGGAGCACTAATAGAACAATGCTGCCTTGCTTTGGCCATTGGAGCGGTATACATGACTACAGTTACAGTTATCAAGCACAGTGTGCATTCACTGCCCATGTGATCACACAGCCATAGAACCTCAGCATTATTTAAAAGACATTCTGTGGGAAATTAGTCTATGCTTTGCCTATGGTGCTTCAGTGATAGTTACTGAGATTAGCTCCAAATTCACAGAAGCCCCACACAATCAGGGTGCGTTTGGGTTCCAGTGTGTGTGTGTGTGCCAACCTCAGCCAAGATTCAGATGAAGGCCAGCAATCTGGACTGGATCATCACAGCTCCCCCCTACACCCTTGCTGTCCCCACGGGAGCTCCACTGATAGCCCCCCTACACTGCAGACTCTGAGATCCCTCCGCCTTACTTTGGATGTCTTCTGCACTGGTCTACGAGGTCACCCTGTGGTCCTGGTGATTCCCTACCAGTACACAGGTACCACACCCCTCAATAGGCAGGGAGAAGGATGTGCCTGCTCCTCCAAAGGGCAGTACCTCCTAGGGCAAAGGGGGAGACTCCTCCTCCCTCTGCCAGCCCCACTCAGTTGGGAACCCAGACACTCCATAATGCCCAATGTGGTTGGTAGGGAACCTTGGGGTGTCCTAGCAACCACCTGTTGGGGAAAAGAAGCCTCCTGCTGCCTAACACGAAGTTGCTACATCATTTTAGGGATTTGCCAGCTATTGCACTAGGTATTATGGAGTCTCCACAGCCAGCCCCACTGCCAGGGGAAGGGTTTCCCAGCTGCTGTTGCCCTGTTTCTTCATACAAGTGTTTAGAGGGCCTAACACACCAATGGTGCTGTGTGAAGAGTAGAAATTAATGCCATTAAAATTAGGAACCTGAATGAATAAGAGACGCTGACTCTCTGGCAGTAAGCTGTTTTTCTTCGGCTGATGGTTGCTCTCCTCTCCTCCTCCTCCCTCATCTCTCCCATGCCCATGCGCCTCTCTACACACGATCTTTCTTTCTTTTGTTCTGTATCTTCCTCCTTCTCCCGTCTCTCACTCTGCTCCTCTAGCCACCCCATTTCTCTCCCTTCACCTATAGTCTTTTTCTTTTCGCCCCTCCTCACAAGTGGCCAGTCTCTTTCCATCCCTCAATTAGGGCCCCAACATTTTTCTCCCCTCCCTCTCACCCAGGGCTATCGGTATTTTTCCCTCATCCCCTTCCCATGCACCCTGAGTTTCATTTCTCACCCCTCAACTCTAGTCTCTTCCCGGAACCCTGAGAGTTGCGTGGGGTGAGACTCCTGGGGTCAGCACCTCCAGGAGAGCAAACCTGCCACTAACACCTCCCTCTCTCAATGACTCATTCACACAAACCCTATTTCAGTACCGTTCCCATCTCCCCTGAGTGCCATCAGCTGCCCAGGTTTTCCCCTCAGGGTTCCCTCTGGCGCTGAGGGCAGCTTCATGAACACACAGAGATTCTACTTTGTCATTGCACTGATCATCCGGGGGCTGCTTAGACCATCACATATCTGGTGCCCAGATCCCTGAATCTCAAAGGTCACACTGATTTCCTTCTAAAGAACCAGAGTGGGATTTTCAAAAGCACCCGTGTGGTTTAGGAGCATACATCAAAGGGGTTTATGCATCTACATTGCTTAGGTGCTTTGGAAAAATCTCAGCCCTGGAATGTAATCAAATGCAGCTCCCTATATCTCTAGGCCACCAGTTCTCAAACTGTGGGTCAGGACCCCATTTTAATGGGGTCACCAGGGGTGGTATTATACTTGCTGGGGCCGAAGCCAAAGCCTGAGCCCCACCGCCCACCAGGGTCAAAGTTTGAGCCCCATCACCCAGGGCTGAAGCCAGAGGGCTTCAGCCCTGGGTGATGGGGCTCAGGTTACAGGCCCCACACCTGGGACTGAAGCTCTTGGGCTTTGGCTTTGGTCCCCCGACCCAGGGTGGTAGGTTTTGGGCTTTGGCAGGGCTTGGGTGGGCTCAGGCTTCAGTTCTTCCTCCTGGGGTCATATAGCAATTTTTGTTGTCAGAAGGGGGTCACAGTGCAATGAAGTTTGAGAATCCCTGGTCTAGGCATTTACTCTACCCTCATCAGCATGGTATCTGAATGAGGTAGAGTTTTCTGACGCTGAGAATTTTTTTTGTACCTGTGCTAGGGACATCTGGATAGCAGCAGAAGGTGACTCAGTCTTCCAGTCCCAACACATAAACATGCTGCTGAAAGAGCAACTTCAAAGTCTATGTAAGGAAGGGAACAACATCAGAACTAGCATTGGAGATGTAGAGAAAGCCATGAGCAGCATGGAAGCTGAGCTCAGCAGGTAAAGGCAAACAGCCTGGGGTTTTAGATGAACATTCCATCCATTGATGACATGTCTGAGGATGCCAACAACTCAAACACTCTTGAGCAAGACTAGATCTGCACTTTCCCTGTTGAGCTAAGATAAGAGGAAAGATTTGGGAATATAGCTGTCTAAGTCAACCAGCCATCATTGCCCCCTGCTTTTCATTTCCTTGTATTCATTTGCAGGGTATTTCTTAGTAACTCACATTTCCCTAAGTAAATGTTTCACTGATCTGCACAACAAGAATTCCAAGCCATCAGCCCATCAATTCCGAGCAACACACCAGAGCACCTGGGGGTTGCATGCGTAGCATGCAGGAGATCTGCTCTGGTAGGGCACAGAATTCAGAGTTAAGCTTCTAAGTGATTACTGGACATCACAGGAAAGGGAAAATGAAATGATGCAGTGGTTGGGCTGCAGTTTCCCCCGCCCCTGACATTAGCCATCAGTTTCGTGCTGTGCCATGGACAAGCCTCTGCCAGTGACTTACTTACCATGCTGCATCAGACTGGGGCTCCTTCTTGTGGCCAGTACCTAGTGCTTCAGAGAAAGGAGGAAGAACCTCTGCCATGGGCAGCAAGGGGAAAGTTTCTTCCTAACCCCTGTAATTTACAGGTTATTGACAAGTTGCCAAAATGACATTTGGACTTAATTCACCTCTGCGGAGGCAGAACAATCCCATTGCCACCTTCCTGAACCAGTGGGATCAGCACTGGACCAGCTGTGGCTCTAAGGATACTTCCCCCTTCACATTCCTAGGGTCCGCTGGCCTCAGCCCCTGCCCTCTGGCTTACAGGCAGAGCGGCCTGGCTGCAGACTCCCCAGAAGAACAGGCGACCTGAGTTCACATGATGCTACATCTTCACTCAGTGTCAGCACATAAAAAGACCCCAGAGGATCCTGGGGCAAGAATAGGTTAGGGTCCTCCTTCCCAATTCCCATATCAGAAATTTTGCTTAATCCCAACATCATAGCCCCACAATGTCCCCTGGACCCCCAACTCACCCCACACAACTCTCCCGATTGCACTGATCTCTTTACCCCATTGCCCCCCAACACTCCCTACGCACCCAAAGACCCCCAACAACTCACTCGCAGCCCTTCACCCAGCACCCCCAGGCTCCTCCTGGCCACTCACTGGCACCCGCCCCCTTCCCTCCCCCTCCAGCTCAGTGATCTGCTCCAATCTGGGCTGAGGTGGCTCCACCCAATCCTGGCTCACCAAAGGCTCTATTCGCTGTCAGTGCCCACTTTGCACTCGCCCAGCACAGCCTGAATTTGAGTGATGAGTGGCATTGTGACCTGGTGCATGGGCCTGCAGTGCCACCCAGGTTTGGCCTGGCCTCCCATGTCATGATGGAGAGGTGAGCGGGCCAATCTAAATGGCGTTGCAACCCCTGTGCACCTGGTCTGAATACCGCTCAAATTTGGACCAGCTACCCCGCAGCTCAACAGTGATGTGGTGGAGCCAAATTTGAGTGAGTGGTATTGCAACTCTGTGCAACAGGTGAAGTGCTGAAGTGCTACTCCATCTAGTTGGGCCCCATAATTTTGTGGGCCCCATTGCAAACGTATGCAGCTATGCTATTTGACATGGATTTTGCTACCAAAGGCTGCTGGCAGATCCTGGATTGTGTGTGGAAAGATTTTGAATGCACAAGCTAGTATATCTCAGCCCTAGGGCATTTTCTTTCATAGAATCATAGAAGATTAGGGTTGGAAGAGACCTCAGGAGGTCATCTAGTCCAACCCCCTGCTCAAAGCAGGACCAACCTCAACTAAATCATCCCAGCCAGGGCTTTGTCAAGCTGGGCCTTAAAAACCTCTAAGGATGGAGATTCCACCACCTCCCTAGGTAACCCATTCCAATGCTTCTTGACCCTCCTTTCATTTCATGCATGACACAAACATCTCCATCCATTACCTGTGCAATAGTCACAGGTTATACAGTTAGAGACCAGTTGCTAGCAGGAGATACATTCACACCAACCATCTATTACACTTGTTCTCCTTCCGTGTACATACATGTTCATGACTTCAATTTAGGTTAGCAATACACCATCTTGACAGTCTATGATCCGGGGAGAATTTCACCAAAATTCCAGGAGTGGGCAAAGCTGTGTCAGAACATTCTCAATCCCAAATAGCATCACAAAAAAGAAAAGCTAGACAATTATCGTTTCCTAATGACCACGGTGAAAGTCTGGGTGAGAGAGAGAGTGCAAAAAGTGGAAGGTATAATGGAGAAGACAGACCTATGAAAAGTTTTGTGGGGGGACAACTGCCTGCCTTTCCCCATAGTACATGACAACCCTGCCATGACTGGTTGATTCCTTTTTTCCCCCTCTTGTTCATTGTGTATGCCCAATGCTGATTAACAGGAGTTCCCAAACTTTTTGCTGGCTTAACCCCATTTTAATGAACTATTTCCTCCGGGGACCCCAGACAGCAGAGGGGATGCCATTTTGTAGGCAAAATGGCATCCTCCATACACCATGACCTCTCATGCAGCGTGTATGCAAGGTCATGCTGTATGAAGCAAAATGGGGTCCTCCACACACAACCCCATCTGCTGATGGCACCACACCCTTTGGGGGTCATGACCCACCATTTGGGAACTGCTGCTTCATAGACTTACATTTGAGGCTGAAAGTCAATGGCACTAGTTCTCCTAAGTCACATGGGTACTTCTGAAAACCCCACCTCTAAAGTATGCTGAAAGAGTCAGAAGCACCAATGATAAACTGAACTGAATAAATGTCAGCCAGGGATTCACAATCTAGCTCAGCCTTTGAGAATCTGTAGTAAACAGCTCCATTGCTACATTAGCAATCTTTGGATTATAATTTTATTGTCTTGAGTTTATTTCGCCCCTCTGATGCATACAGGATAAAACAGGCAGAAACCATGAAAACGCTTTTAGAAACAGAGATACAAACAACCAAGAAAACTCTGGAGGAGGAGCGTGTGTCAGCCTCACAAAAGGAACTTTACCTCAGGAAGCTGGTACTGTTACATTATACCTAATAATGGAATTATTCCACATTTCTTATTTCAATAAGATTAACAACAACAACTATTTTATTATTGTGTAGATTACTCCTTTAGGACACTACGCTATTATTAACAGCAACAATAATAAGTGTTACCTAATAGAAGAATATATCCCAATAATAAAACAAATGATTATTATTATTGTTGCTGTAGTTTTTGAAATAAAGTCTCCGAGATTAATTTTATTAGAACATATGGATATGAGATGTCCTGGAAAATGAGAATGAAAGCAAGTAAAATAATCAGGTGGATTTCAGTGCAAAATTCAAATGCAGTGATTCTAAAGGAGAACGAAAATGGATTTCTCTCAAAAAGTGTGTAGTTTGCTATTAAAATCTCTATACGAAGTTTCTGATTCTCCTGTCCCAGACCAGAGAGGTGTGGTCCCCTCCTTACTTTCACATCAGAGTGATGATGTTTTTTTGTCCCATCCCACAAGTTGTAACTATATGTGTTAGTTTGGAAACTCAGAGGAATCCAACAGAAAGCAACAAACTAACTGGTTAGTTCAACATTGGCAAGCAAGGTAAGAATAGGCCCAATAGTGTCTAGCACCAGATGCTTCAGAGGAAGGTGCAAGGAACCCCACCTTAGGCAGATGCAGCTCAGAGCAACACCTGTATTGTACAACTAACAAAATACCATACTGTATAGAAAGGTTGACTCATCACTGGCATGCTCCCTTGTGGCACAGCATGGCAAAACAGCTCTTCTCTAGCACCCTCAGCAGACAGCTGCTCCAGTCCTGCGGTGGTCCCTCCTCTTCTCACAACTCAGCCATCCAGCCAAGTTATGCTTTAGTTCCACCAATTCTGGGGTAACAGAACCACAAATAAGAATCTAATGTCCCTACAAATGGTCTTCAGCCCTGCAGCCCTTACACCTGTCTCTCAGACTTTTAATCATCCACCTCCCCTTACATCAGGGGCCTCATCCCACCTTCCCCTGTAGCTGGTAGGGGAACCCAGACCCTCCCACAACACTGGGTTCCAGCCCAGGGTACCAGCAGCCATGAGCTGCTCTAACAGACTCCTTACTGCAGCCTCCCTGGACATCTTCCTACCTTAGCCCATGAGCAGGTCTCTCCCAGAGACATCCTAGGTTCATCTTTCTTTCAGGTCCAGAACTCACGAGGCTGCTCCCTGGATAATCCTAAAACTACAACTTAACCTAACTTCTGCCCTCCTCGATCTTGACCTGTCATCCCTCATAAATTTCCCTTGTTCTTTTCCTCCACTGAACACCTCCCAGGGCTTCCTCCCCGGAAATCTAGATCCTGCCCTTTTATCAGCGTTCACCACCAGAGCCCACTGCACCCCAGAGGCTACTCTTTGTCTCTCCTGGCCTCCTGCCAGAATTCTCTACTCAGGTGAGGATGCCAAGGATCAGCTAACTCTCCCCGGGCTTCCTCCTTGCCCCTCCTAGTCTCTCCCCTTTCTAGTGCCAAGAGAGGAACTATAGTGTTCTTCCAACC
This sequence comes from Eretmochelys imbricata, assembly GCF_965152235.1. Classification (NCBI taxonomy): domain Eukaryota; kingdom Metazoa; phylum Chordata; order Testudines; family Cheloniidae; genus Eretmochelys; species Eretmochelys imbricata. The sequence continues at coordinate 51,710,593 of NC_135580.1, read as the reverse complement.
CTCCCTGCAACCCCCTTCTGCTCTGGGCTTCCTCTTTTTATAGCACCACCCAGCTTTTCCTTATCTGGGCTTCATCTTCAGCCTGGCCCTCCCACATGGTGCAAGCAGGCGGGTTAATTGGGCTTAGGCTCCTGTTAACCAATGTAGGGTTTATACACCCCATCACACCTACCCAGTCAACAACATCACCATTGATATTTGAAATGTCAGCTTGCACAGCCACCATACCCAGTCCACAGAGTCAGTGGCAAGCCCTTTGCATTTCAGCCAAGGAATCTTTGTTCTTCCCACAGGAAAAGGACAATGAAGATTTAAATTTGAGGATTCTCATGCTCTCGGAGGAGGTATGTAGGAAAAGCGGATCATGCCCCCTGGGACTCTTTCCTTTTCACTCTAGCACAAAAGATAAACAACTTGTCAGCATGTATGTATAAAACCATAAGATGTAACACAATCCAGTAATGCACCTAAGAGGTTTGGAGGAAATCATGCACAGCAATGTGCTGAGCTGTGTTTGCAAATGAAATAGGTTACCAGTCCTCTCTGCCTTGTACCATTCATTCTATAGCACCTTCCATTCCCCAGATACAGGGAACTAACCCCACCCCACAACACTCCCCAAGGGTGTGCAGGCTGATTAGCTTTATTGTATTAGCTTGTCTTGCCACAAATGTGGCTGCTGATCACACAGTTATTAAGTCCTTTTTAAGATCCAGCCATAGTATTCAGGACAGAGTCTGATCTCACTTACTTTGGATTTGTACAGTCTAACTTCACTGAAGTCATTGGAGATATCCCAATATAAAGCTAGGGATCTGTCTAGCTACTTCTATGGCCTGCAACACCGTGGTATTTGAGACTCTCACAAGCATTAATGGATTTTATCTTCACCACACCATCACACCATCACACCATACCATCACAGAGATTCTGTGCATCACAGGAAGCACAGAGATTCTGTAACTTCCCCAAGGTGACACAGCACAACTGCAGCCTAGGTGGGAATCAAACCTAGTTTTCTTGACTCCCATTCCAGCTCTCTAGCTACCAAACTACCTGGCCTGCCCTACTGTGAATATTCTTCCCTGGTGTCAATGGGATCTGAGCTAGACGCTTGCTGTACTTTTATTTGATCAAGTCAGGGATTGGTTAAAAAGGAGGATTAGAACAGTGTTCCTGATGCCCTTCATAATTCGGAATACCCAGTTTGCTGCTCTCCTTTCAGTCCCCATGGCTGATTCCATCATGCCTTACACCTTGGGCCGTCATTGACACCTCCGAGTGGGTTTAAAAACACCATCAGATCAGAACAGGTGCATTTTACATCTACATTGCACAAGTGTCAAGGATGGCATGAGGTGCAAGGCAGGGGGGAATCAGGCACCATATTAGATCAAATCCTGCTGTCCTGAATCATTCTTTTCTGTGTTGACATCAGAATGAATTTTGACCTCAAGGGAAGCTTGGTCTGATGAATCCTGGCTTAGTCTTTGCAAGAGCTTGCATGTGTTAAGCCTGCTGGGAATTATTGCTGCCCTTCAGCCTCTGCCCTGCAGGACATGGTCCTCCAGAACAGGGTGTGCTATTGTTCACTATGACGTGGCTATATCCTGAGTATTACCAAAGCCTGCTCTCTTCACCAGGATGGACTTTGATAGCAAACATGCTAATAGCTTTTGGCTACCCAACCTCTCCTCCTAAGGGAAGAAGGATGGTCTTTTGATTAAGGCAGAGACCAGGCAACCTGGGTTAATTCCAGCTCTTTTATAGCCTCCCAATGTGACTTTGAAACAGTCACCTGATCTTTCTTGCCCTCAAGACCCTAGTTATTAAATGGGGTAATAACCCTTCCTTTCTTCCACTCTTTGTCTTGTGGCTTTAGATCATAAGGGATTTAGACTTAGCTTTGCAGCACCTAATGTTTAGGCACTCTATCACCTAGTGGAATCCACAGCCCTGAGCTAGGTGCCCAGGCTCCCTGTACAATGCCTGGGGGGAGCTAGGCACCTGAGAATAGGATACACCAAGGCTTACACGCTGAGTGGGGAGCCCCCTAAGGCAGCCATTATGAAGTGCCAAGGGGAGGGCTGGAGCCTAAGCCACACATTTTCAAAGAACTTAGATGCTTAAATCCAGTTTGAAGGGAGGTGCCTATCTCTTCATGGGGTTCACAGTATGAACCCTGTCCTGCACTGAGGTGCCTAAATCCTTCCCCATGAAAAACTGAGACTGTTTCCCCCTTTGTTCCCTTTAGCCCAGGGGTTAGTGCACTCATCCAGGATTTTGGAGACACATGTGCGCCTGATGTAAGGGTTTGAACCCAGGTCTTAGGAGAGTGTCCAAACCACTGGGCCATGAGGTATTCGGGGGGGGGAGGGGGACTTTAAAAAAATCTCTTAATTGAAGCTTTTCTACTCTTTAGAAATAATTAAAGACAGGGACTTGTGTCTGCCACATCTGAGGGGAGTGCCCTAACCACTGGGTAGTACCGTCATTCTTAGGCTATGTAGTCACTAGAAACATGGCAGCAGCACTGTTGTGGTGCTTCAGTGTAGATACTCGCTACATCAACAGGAGGATTCTCCCATCACTGAGTTAATCCACCTCCCTGAGCGGAGGCAGCTGGGTCAAGTTAAGGGGTTAGGTTAGCTGAACTACATTGCTTACGGGTGTGGATTTTTCACGCTCCTGAGCAACGGAGCTGGATTGACTTATTTTTTTAGTGTAAACCTGGCCTCAGTTTTTCTCTTGCCCAATGAATATTTACATGTCTTTTACATTCATTTGTTTACTGCAATTAATTATTGTATCCTTTACAGGTGAAAGGGTTTTTCCTCTGGCCAGGAGGGATTTTAAAAGTGTTTACCCTTTCCTTTATATTTATGACATGCTCCCCAAATCACAGATAGGGTGAAAAGCTGGCTGGGATTTCTTCCTGGAGCTCTAGGAAAAAACAGAGTTAATAAGACACATGCACCTCTAAATATACTACCAAGTATATAAAGACTAACAATAGTTTCCACATCTCAAGGACAATTTTAACCAGTTGATTCTGGGAAACTTTCATGGGAGAGTGCATCAGCCACTTTGTTAGAAGCTCCTGAGATGTGTTGGATGTCGAAATCAAAATCTTGGAGAGCTAAACTCCACCAAATAAGATTTTTGTTATTTCCCGTGGCAGTATGAAGCCACTGTAGCGCAGCATGGTCAGTTTGCAGGTGGAAATGCCATCCACAAATATATGGGCGTAGCTTTTCCAGAGCGTAGACAATGGTGTAACATTTTTTTTCAGTGACTGACCAGTTGCTTTCCCTCTCAGACAGCTTCTTGCTGAGAAACACTACCCGGTAGAATTCTTGATCTGGTCCTTCCTGCATTAAAACTGCTCCCACACCATGCTCGGACGCATCTGTGTTTACTAGGAACAGTTTGTCAAAGTCTGGGGCCCTTAGTACAGGGTCAGACATGAGTGTCACTTTAAGCTGGTTAAAGGCCTTCTGACACTCTTCAGTCCACTGAACGGCATTTGGCTGTTTCTTTTTGGTTAGGTCTGTCAGTGGGGCGGTAATTTGGCTGTATTGTGGTACAAATCGCCTGTAATAACCGACCAAGCTTAGGAAGGATTGAACCTGTTTCTTTGACTTTGGGACAGGCCACTTTTGGATAGCATCCACTTTGGCCTGTAGGGGGTTGATAGTTCCTTGACCCACCTGGTGTCCAAGGTAAGTCACTCTGTTTAGGCCTATTTGACACTTCTTAGCCTTAACAGTTAGTCCTGCCTCCCTTATGCGCTCGAAGACTTTTTGTAGATGTTCCAGGTGTTCTGCCCAGGAATCCGAAAATATGGCCACATCATCAAGGTAGGTGACGGCATATTCTCCTAATCCTGCTAGGAGACCATCTACAAGTCTTTGGAAGGGGGCGGGTGCATTCCGCAGCCCGAAAGGGAGTACATTAAATTCATACAGCCCGACCTGGGTGGTGAAGGCTGACTTTTCCTTGGCGGATTCATCGAGCGGTACCTGCCAGTACTCCTTGGTTAAGTCCAAGGTAGAGATGAACTGGGCCCATCCCAGTTTCTCTAATAGTTCATCTGTGCGTGGCATTGGATAGTTGTCTGGGCGAGTTACAGCATTTAGCTTACAGTAATCCATGCAAAAACGTATCTCCCCATCTGGTTTGGGAACTAGAACCACTGGAGATGCCCATGCACTGCCAGAGGGGAGGATTACACCCATCTGTAACATATCCTGGATCTCCCGTTCTATAGCAGTTTTAGCTTGCGGAGACACCCGGTAAGGTTGGACTTTAATTGGGTGAGCATTACCTGTGTCAATGGAGTGGTATGCCCGTTCAGTCAGTCCTGGGGTGGCTGAGAATGTCGGCGCGTAGCTAGTGTACAGCTCCTGGATCTGCTGTCGCTGCATACGCCCAAGGGTCATGGAGAGGTTCACCTCTTCCACACCACCAGCACATTTCCCTTCGTAGTAGACACCTTCAGGCCACTCAGTGTCATCTCCTCCCTGGGCTGTAAACTGACAAACCCTTAATTCTCTGGAATGAAAGGGCTTTAGAGAATTAATATGGTATACCTTAGGCTTTCAGTTGGAGATGGGGAATGCTATGAGATAATTAACAACTCCCAGGCGCTCCTGGACCGTGAATGGCCCTTCCCATGACGCTTCTAATTTATGGGCCTGGAGCGCCTTTTTGACCATGACCTGGTCCCCTACTTTGAAGGAACGCTCTCTGGCATGTTTATCATACCAGACTTTTTGCTCTTTTTGAGCATCCTGTAGATTTTCTTTAGCAAGGGCTAGAGAGGTTCGGAGGGTGTTTTGTAGGTTGGTTACAAAGTCCAGACTGTTAGTTCCTGGAGAAGGTGTAAATCCCTCCCATTGCTGCTTTACCAACTGTAATGGCCCCTTAACCTCGAGGCCATATCCAAGTTCAAAGGGTGAAAACCCTAAACTAGGATGTGGTAAAGCTCTGTAGGCAAAGAGCAACTGCTGCAACACTAGGTCCTAATCATTGGAGTGCTCATTTACGAATTTACATATCAAGGCCCCCAAAGTTCCATTAAACTTCTCCACCATGCCATTTGTTTGATGGTGGTAAGGAGTGGCAACCAAGTGATTTACCCCATGAGCTTCCCAAAGGCTTTCCATAGTTCCTGCCAGGAAATTAGTTCCTGCATCTGTGAGGATGTCGGAGGGCCAACCTACCCTGGCAAAAATGTCTGCTAGTGCCTGGCACACACTTTTAGCCCTGGTGTTGCTTAGAGCTACTGCTTCCGGCCATCTGGTGGCAAAATCCATGAAAGACAATATGTACTGCTTTCCTCTGGATGTCTTTTTCGGAAAAGCTACTCGCTGAAATGGAACTTCAATGATGGGGTGTGGCTGGAGAGGGGCTTTGACCTGGTCTTGGGGTTTTCCCACTTTTTGGCATACCTCACAAGACCGGACATAGGTAGAAACATCCTTGCCCATTCCCTCCCAATGGAATGACCTCCCCAAACGGTCTTTGGTCCTGTTCACCCCAGCATGGCTAATAGGATGATCATGGGCTAAGCTCAAGAGCTTGACCCGGTACTTAGTTGGAACTACCAACTGTCTCTGAGGATGCCAGTCTTCCTGGTGTCCACCAGAAAGAGTTTTCTTGTATAAAAGTCCTCTTTCTACAACAAACCTGGATCGATTAGAAGAGCTGAGAGGCAGTGGGTTGCTCTGTGCCACCGTCCAAGCTCTCTGGAGGCTTTCATCTACTTCCTGTTCGGTCTGGAACTGTTCCTTGATGCTGGAGACATCAGTTCCTCATTGGATTATGGACCTATGCTTGGTCCCTCTGGAAGTGATGTAGGGGATGGGTCTGTTTCCGTTGACTGTGAACCGCTCTCTGCTGGTGCACTATGTTGGGGTTCAGGCTCTGGCTGAGCCTCTTGTGTAGGGTTATTGGCTGCTGCCAGTTTAGGTTCGGTGGGGCCCTCTGGTGTTGGGGTTGCAAGTACTGGATTCAGTGCTGGCAATGGGTCTGGTACTAGTTGTTCCACCGGTTCCGGTTCTGGCTCTGTCTGGGTCTCTGGGACTGGATCCACTACTGCTGTTGCAGACATTGGCCTGGGGTTCGGGTCCATCACCTCTGACCGGGTCCTGGTAGAAGTTTCCGGAACAGAGCTAGGCGTGACGGCTTGTTTAGCCTGGCTGCGGGTGACCATTCCCACCCTCTTGGCTCGCTTCACATGACTGGCCAAGTCTTCCCCCAACAGCATGGGGATGGGATAATCATCATAGACTGCAAAAGTCCACGTTCCTGACCTGTCCTTGTACTGGACAGGCAACTTGGCTGTAGGCAAATTGAAAGAGTTTGACTTGAAGGGTTGAATCATCACTTGGATCTCTGGGTTGATTAAATTGGGGTCCACTAAGGAAGCATGGATAGCTGACACTTGTGCTCCGGTGTCCCTCCACGCGGTAACCTTCTTCCCCCCCACACTCACAGTTTCCCTCCGCTCTGAGGGTATCTGGGAGGTATCTGGGCCTTAGGATTTCTGGTGTGATTCTGGTGCAATGAACTGTAATCTGTTGGGGTTCTTGGGGCAGTTGGCCTTTACATGCCCAAGCTCATTACATTTAAAACATCGGCCAGCTGATGGGTCACTGGGGTGAGGTGGGTTGCTGGAGAATGGTGTGGTGGGACGATAAGGTGTCTGGAGGGTTCCTTGGGGACGTAGTTGGGGCCTTGGGCAGCCCCCGGTAGTAGGGGGTGGTCTGAGGTTGTCCCTTCTGGTATCCGCTCCAACTGCGACCATTTTTTTTCTTTTCTGCCACCTCCACCCATTTGGATCCAATCTCGCCTGCCTCGATTACAGTTTTGGGCTTCCCATCTATTATGTATCTTTCTATTTCCTCAGGAACACCCTCTAAGAATTGCTCCATTTGCATTAGGAAGGACAAATCTTCTGGAGATTTAACACTTGCTCCTGATATCCAGGCATCCCAATGTTTCACAATGTGATAGGCATGTCGGGTAAATGAAACATCTGGTTTCCACCTTAGGGCTCTGAATCGCTGACGGGAATGCTCGGGTGTTAGCCCCATTCTGACTCTTGCCTTGGTTTTAAACAGTTCATACTGGTTCATGTGTTCCTTAGGCATTTCAGCCACCACCTCAGCTAAGGGTCCACTGAGCTGCGGCCTCAACTCTACCATGTATTGGTCTGTAGAGATACTGTACCCAAGGCAGGCCCTTTTGAAGTTTTCTAAGAAGTCCTCGGTATCATCGCCTGTCTTGTAGGTGGGGAACTTTCTGGGATGGGAAGTGGTACCTGGAGAAGAATTGCTAGGGTTTGTTGGTATATTCTGCTGAGTCTTTTCCTTCTCCATCTCCAGTGCATGCTTTCTCTCTCTTTCCTTCTCCTCCAGTTCTTTGGCTCTTGCTTCCATTTCTTTTTCCTTTGCCTCCATTACTGTCCTGTGGGCAGCCTCTTGGTGTTGTTCTGCCTCTTTAGCTCTCCTGTGAGCAGCCTCTTGGTGTTGTTCTGCCTCTTTCGCTGCCTCCATTTCTTTGTCCTTTGCCTCCATTTCTCTCCTGTGGGCAGCTTCTAGGGCTTTTTCTGCCTCTTTTGTTGCCTCCAGTCTGGCTAACTCCAATTTCTGTAGTGTCTTGGTTTCTGTCATCTTTATCTCTCTGTTTTTAACTAACTTTACACCCGAGAGTTAGAAATAAAACAAACAAAAAAAAACTTGACTTCTAAAATTTTGCTGTGCTGTAATATGATACCTATATTCTCTGATAGTGATTGTCAGCCTACAGAAAAATCCAAAAAAAACCCCAACAACAACAACAAAAGCCAAAAAATAAAAAAACCCAAACCCTAACACCTTTGTCTCCAGGCAAATAGGCAGAAAACCCCTCTAGTTGCTCTTAGGTAAAAAAAAAATCTTTAGGTCTGTGAAGACTGGTGAATATCCCTGCAGGAGGTTAACTACCCTGCCTTTAGGTAGAGAAAACTCCAGCTCACCAAAGACAATTCCCTTTTGTCTCTGCTCTGGCCCCAAAGCAGAAAAAAAACCCTCTAACTGCTTTCAGCCCTGAACCTGCTTTTCAGCAGCCCAAACGAAAAAAAAAAATTCCTTTTTAAGATCTGTGCTCCTTGTTCAAAAAATCAAAATCCTAAAAAAACCAAAAACTAACACCTTTGTCTCCAGGCAAATAGGCAGAAAACCACTCTAGGTGCTCTTAGGTAAAAAACAACTTCAGGTATGTGAAAACTTGTGAATTTCCCTGCAGGAGGTTAACTATCCTGCCTTTAGGTAGAGAAAACTCCAGCTCACAAAAGACAATTCCCTTTTGTCTCTGCTCTGGCCCCAAAGCAGAAAAAAAAAAACCTAACTGCTTTCAGCCAAAACCCTGCTTTTCAGCAGCCCAAAGGGAAAAAGAATCCTTTTCAAATCTGTGCTTCTGGTTCAAAAAATCTCAAATTGATCTCAAAATTATTTCAAGTTAATCCCACCACTCTGCTACCATGTCAAGGTTCCTTCCCCACTCTGAACTCTAGGGTACAGATGTGGGGACCTGCATGAAAACCTCCTAAACTTACTTTTACCAGCTTAGGTTAAAACTTCCCCAAGGTACAAACTATTTTACCATTTGCCTTTGGACTTTTGCTGCCACCACCAAACATCTAACCGGTATTTATTATTGGGAAAGAGTTTGTTTGGAAACGTCTTTCCCCCCAAAATCCTCACCAAAACCTTATACACCCACTTCCTGGGGAAGGCTTGATAAAAATCCTCACCAATTTGCGTAGGTGAACACAGACCCAAACCCTTGGATCTTAAGAACAATGAAAAAGCAATCAGTTTCTTAAAAGAAGAATTTTAATAGAAGAAAAAGTAAAAAGAATGAACTCTGTAAAATCAGGATGGTAAATACCTTACAGGGTAATTAGATTCAAAACATAGAGAATCTCTCTAGGCAAAACCGTAAGTTACAAAAAGACACAAAGACAGGGATATCCATTCCATTCAGCACAGCTTATTTTCTCAGCCATTTAAACAAACAGAATCTAACGCATATCTAGCTAGATTACTTACTAAGTTCTAAGACTCCATTCCTGTTCTGTGCCCGGCAAAAGCTTCACACAGACAGACCCAGATCCTTTGTTTTTCCCCCCCTCCAGCTTTGAAGGTATCTTGTCTCCTCATTGGTCATTGTGGTCAGGTACCAGCGAGGTTATCCTAGCTTCTTAACCCTTTACAGGTGAAAGGGTTTTTCCTCTGGCCAGGAGGGATTTTAAAGGTGTTTACCCTTCCCTTTATATTCATGAGGCACCCCTTATACACCAGTGATTTCCGCAGAATTACGCTTAGATGAGGATCAGGCCCATAACAGATACGTTTGTTGGAAGACTAATGACTTTCCTTGCATGCAAGATATTTGGCCCTACAGGAAATGAAGTACAATGGCACCATCTGATTTCAGAACTCATCATTGACCATGTCGAGAAGAACCAGCCAGCGCAGCCACATGCAGCTTTGGGCTGATGTCCACAAACTAGTGGTGAGTAGAACTGCATCCAGCAAAGAGGAATGCTTGAAACACAGAAAGATCCAGTTCACGTAAAGGAATTGGGGGCCTGACCCACAACCCACTGAAATCAGTAGGAATCTTTCTGTTGACCTCAGTGTGATTTGGGGTCAGGCACTTAGGGAGGCCTGTAAACCAAATGAGTTAGGTGCCCAATTCCCCCTGAAATCCAGTTGTCAGAGGAACATGAGACTCATTTCCATCAGCCACATTTCTCAACTCAGCCTATTCCTTGACAATGTTAGGAGAACATTCTCCTGAGTTCTCCTGAGCTCTTTCTCTCTTCTCCCCAGGCTACCCTCCTTGGTGATTTAAAAATCACTGATTTCCCCCTGAAATCCAGAGGGAATTGAGAACCTCATTCCCCCCGGACCTCTATAAATCTTAGCCTGTGCCCCAGCTCCCCAATCGCTGTAAAAATTGTCACAGCTCCATTGATTTCAACTGAGCTTTGATGCCGCACAAGTTCAGGATCTGGCCCTATATGTCTTTGTTAAATGTAAATTAAGGAAGCATGTGAAACCACTTACTATAATCAGTCAAACCTTTTTTTTTTTTACCCTTGTTCGGTTACTCAAGAATATTGCAATGGATGCCAGAGTTGAAGAGAGGAATTAGCCATGTGAATATTCTTTTGGAGATGCTTTGGGTAGTTTTTCTGAACCAGCCTGGATATGAATTTTGTGGGAAAAGCATAAAGATATCTAAAGCTGTGTCTAGGTCAGCTAGCATGCAGGTAGCAACACTGTACTCATACCAGTGCCACAAATTCAAGAGAGGGCTTAAGATTTCCCTTCCTTGGCTAGCAGAAACAACAGTGGTGCATGGAAGTGTATGTTTTGAGGGGGTCAGGGGAGGGACTGTTGGCCAAGAAGTTGTATTATCAGAACATATTTATGGAATGTTTGTCTCCTATTAGAAAAAGATACAGAAATGCAAACTGGCTTCTGGTGTTGAAGATGACATTTTCAGAAAGGTACAGTAAACTCGTTTATCTAGGCATTATTTATTTAGGCTAGGGAGGGATCTTAGTGCATAGACAGCTCAATATCACTAGCTGAATATGATTTATGGTGTATATCAGGTAGATCAGGGTCTTAGCTAGGCCTTCAATACAAGCTAGTACAGCTGGTACGCAATATTAAGGATATTTTTGGAAAGTGGGTAAAGCTGAAGGAGACCTAGAGAAAATAATCAACAGCATTGTTTGTCATTTAGCATAAAAATCCAGTGCAACTTTGGGCTGCAAACTCAGAGGCATCACTTCACAGAACTGGAAGGTCCCTTTCTAAATGGTACGGAGGGGCCATATCTCACAGTACAACCAGAAAGCTTTTGATTAACTGAAAGGAATTCAGAGACTAGCAAATATAACTATTTATGGGCTCAAGGGAATGGACTGTTTACATATTCATAGCTAGACTCAACGAGGACTGGGGGGAAGGTATAATAATAATGTATCTGAAGGATGTGACACCAAGGAAGAAGAGGAATGTTTGGGGTGCTCTGCAAAGCATAACTGGGGAGATGGGAATGAAATTAAGCATTAGAAACATGAATATAAAAACATTTAATCAAAAGTTTGCACAGAGATTTTTTCACATTTGAGTCCCTACAGCACCAGCTGTTGGCTAGTTGATATGTTGATTTTTCCTTGAAGGTTGGGAGAATAGAAATTCCCACCAAGAGGAGTTCTGCCCAGTTTGAATCACCTCTGTTGTGGAGGGAACAAAATGGGCTTAAATAATTTCTCGTTCTGTATAGATATTGGCATTACTGAGAAATGATTTAATAATTCCCAAGTAATATTTATTGCTTTTCAGTCACAAGTAACAAGTAACAAGTCATTACTTTACTATTCACCTGTAATTAAAAATCACTGATTCATTTTGCAAAAAAAATAATTTTAAGCAACAATGGGTGAGTAAGTAGCAATTATTGCACTTGTTATTAGCATTTAATAATGCCCAAGTATTTTGAATTTCTTTGTGTGTGTGAATATGCAGAAGGCTACAGTCTTCAGGGCTATCAAATGAGCACCTTTCCCAAAAAATAAATTCACCCATATTTCTTTCTATATGAGGTTAGGCACAACCCTCCTGTCTATATAATTTAGAACTTTAGGGCCTGTTCCAAAGCCCATTGAAGTCAGCGCAATTCCCATTTAGCAGGCTTTGGAGCAGACACTTATGTAATAAAAATCAGGGGCGGCTCTACCAATTTTGCCGCCCCAAGCATTCGCCGAATTACTGCTGCCCCCGGCACAACGGGGGAGCTGCCGCCGAATTGCTGCCATGGGACACGGACTGCCACCCCATTACGAATATCGACCCAAGCATCTGCTTGGAAAGGTGGTGCCTGGAGCCAGCCCTGGTAAAAATAAACTCTGGAGCCCCAATCCTGCAATGAACTGCATGCAGGCAAAGCTCATTGGACAGTAATAACCTTGGACAAAAGCACTTGCTGCCACACGGGCAACATAAAGGGAAAATTGGTTCTCACCAGCGTTCCTGGGTAAAGAATCTTGAATTCTTGCTGTCACACTGGGTGCTGTTCCCTATCTGTAGCACTGTTCAGTGGTAAGCCGAGACAAAGGACATTGGAGTAATGTAGCCTATGAGCCACATGAAATTATACCTCAACTTGAATTTTTTTTAGATGAAACACCAAGCCCAAGAATTGGAGGAATCCATAAAAGAATATGAGGCAGTGATCCAGGTAAAACTTCCACATGCTAAATTGGCTAAAGGTAGCATGTCCTACATAATTCAACGTGTAACACAGAAGAAGGATCTTGTAACTAAGGCACTGGATTAGCACTCCAGAAACCTGGGTTTGTTTTTTGGCTCTGTCAGTGTGTCCCTTGGGTCTCCATCTGTACGGTGAGGGTGCAGTGCTTCCTTTGTCTATTGTCCTCCTGTCTATTGATATTGTTAAGTTCAGTGTGGTAAGGGTTGTCTCTTGTTATATGTCTGAACCATACTTAGGAAGACAAGGCTGCCATATCAACTGGGGCCTTTAATCATATTAAAGACATAATCATAGCTCTCCCCAACATTTGTCTTTGGGCTAAAATTTTTGAGCCTTGCTGTCCATCCAAAGGGACTTTGGAAAGGGGGGATAGGGTCTCTTCAGCAGCTTCTGCAGTTCTAGGACAGTAACAACGCACCTTTACCCACTGTAAACAACTGTTGCGATTTTGGGAGGCGTGGCAGGAAGAGTGGGAGTGACAGAATAGCACCATAATGGCTGAACCTATAAACTTTACAATGGCCATTGTCACAGGGCACATCACTCAACACCGGACTGGCGCCTCCTCCTGGTACTCTGGGGATCAGCTCGAGGCCAGTGCTCCCCTGTCCACAGTTCACACAGTGTCACTCCATCTCTGCTGTCCACCTGCAGTCCCTCTCACAGCCTCAGGAACCCCAGCAGCCTCTTCATGGCTCGGCCCTCCTGCCGGGTCACTGTTGGTGTTTCCCCCTTTCTGGGGGTGGGATTTAACTCCTCATTAGTCTTAGGCAGTCTTTTCATTCACTGCCTCAGTGCCACTCGTCAAGTAGCTGATAGGGGAACCCAGGCCCACACTCTTTTCCAGGTTCCAGCCCAGGGGCCCTCAGCTCTTTCTCTGGCCTCACTGCTCTATCCCTGGGCTGCTTCCTACTATTGGTTCCCCTTTTCTTCCTGGGTCTATCAGCTCCCAGAGCCTCCACCCTCTTCCCAGAGAGTGACTACAGCCTAAAGTCCCCACGCTCTCTTCCCTTTCTCCTGGGAGTGTCTGCCTTTTCCCAGCAGCTTCTACTTTCAGCTCCTGGGCTTTGTAGGCCTCACCTATTCCTGCCCAGGTGAGCCTCCTTAATCAGCTGCCTAATTGATTAATTGGCCCACCTGGCCTTGTCATAAATATAAAGGGAAGGGTAACCACCTTTCTGTATACAGAACTATAAAATCTCTCCTGGCCAGAGGCAAAACCCTTTCACCTGTAAAGGGTTAAGAAGCTAAGATAACCTCACTGGCACCTGACTAAACTGACCAATGAGGAGACAAGTTACTTTCAAAGCTGGAGGGTGCGGGAGAACAAAGGGTCTGTCTGTCTGTGTGATGCTTTTGCTGGGAACAGATCAAGAATGCCCTTCAGAACTCCTGTAAAAAGTTAGTACGCAATCTAGCTAGAGATGCGTTAGATTTTCTTTTGTTTAATGGCTGGTAAAATAGCTGTGCTGAATGGAATGTATATTCCTGTTTTTGTGTCTTTTTGTAACTTAAGGTTTTGCCTAGAGGGATTCTCTATGTTTTGAATCTGATTACCCTGTAAGGTATTTACCATCCTGATTTTACAGAGGTGATTCTTTTACTTTTTTTTCAATTAAAATTTTTCTTTTAAGAGCCTGATTGCTTTTTCATTGTTCTTAAGATCCAAGGGTTTTGGTCTGTGTTCACCTATGCAAATCGGTGAGGATTTTTATCAAGCCTCCCCCAGGAAAGGGGGTGTAGGGCTTGGGGGGATATTTTGGAGGGAAGACGTCTCCAAGTGGGCTCTTTCCCTGTTCTTGATTTAACACACTTGGTGGTGGCAGCATAGGGTTCAAGGACAAGGCAAAGTTTGTACCTTGAGGAAGTTTTTAACCTAAGCTGGTAAGAATAAGCTTAGGGGGTCTTTCATGCAGGTCCCCACATCTGTACCCTAGAGTTCAAAGTGGGGAAGGAACCTTGACAGGCCTGCATAAAACCCTGCAGGGTGAGTGTGGGGTAGACACCCCATCACAGTCATGTGCACAGTCGAGTCCTGAGTGTGTAGAACAGTGGTGCCTTCAGTGGTGCACCTTATGTACAGTCCTTACCATTCGCAGCAGCAAGGAGAAGTAGCGCTCTCCACCCCAATGCCCATTCAGGTTTGTCCCACTGGCCCATCATGATGTAGGTGCCATGGGACTAAAACTGAGTGGGTGGCATTGCAACCTGATGCTGGGGGTCACAGCACCACTCAGGGAGGGGCAGCAGGGCCTCTCTGAGTGTCGGCGAGATCCCCGGGGACCAGGTCACAACACTACTCTCTCAGGTTTGGCCATGCCATCCTCCTATCATAATGGAGGGCCGTGGGGCCAAACCTGAGTGGACAGTGGTGGAGCCAGTGATGCTACTCTTCACTGCTGCTGTGGGGCTTGCTCCTGCACCTGGATGATTCCCCCCAGTGATCTGCCCAGCCTTCCCGCTTCTAGCAGCCTGGGTCCCCTCTCTGGGATGGGGAGTGACACTGTACCTGCATGGGCAGGGCTGGAAGGTTGGGGCTGAGCATGGCCCAGACTGGGTGGGCAAGGCACTGGGGCCAGCAGCAGCAGCAGGGATGGCTCCACAGGGATGGACAGAACATACCACAGGAAAAATTTCTCAGGGCAACAGTGGTTTAGGACATACTTTGGTACATTTTGGCAAATAGGTGGTGAAATGACAATTACGGCCATTTTGAAAGTCTGTGTGCGTGCACCTGCACTCGGAAATAGTACTATATTTGAAGCCAGAATACTGAACCCAGGAGGGGGAGGCTGATTTCATTTCACAAAGAACTGCCTTGGCCCCTGGATTGCTCTGAAACAATCCAAGGAACATTTTGGGGATTTTGCTTTTCTCTACAGAGTTCCAGGTACCACACTGTCATATATTGAACATCCGCTACTTGTTGCCAAATCCAAATTGTAGTGATGTGGGTTCGCTGAATTTAGTCTTTTGTGTGATTCATTTGCTTAGTCTCGTTTTGGCAGCCAATGCAACCAACTTGTTCTTGAAGCAGATCTGTAGGGAAAATACCCTCAGCATCTTATGGAACAAAATCAAACTCCTGTGGATAAATTGGAGAGAGTCCTGTGGATAAATTGGAGAGAGTCCAGCGAAGGGCAACAAAAATGATTAGGGGTCTAGAACACATGACTTATGAGGAGAGGCTGAGGGAGCTGGGATTGTTTAGCCTGCAGAAGAGAAGAATGAGGGGGGATTTGATAGCTGCTTTCAACTACCTGAAAGGGGGTTCCAAAGAGGATGGCTCTAGACTGTTCTCAATGGTAGCAGATGACAGAACGAGGAGTAATGGTCTCGAGTTGCAGTGGGGGAGGTTTAGATTGGATATTAGGAAAAACTTTTTCACTAAGAGGGTGGTGAAACACTGGAATGCGTTACCTAGGGAGGTGGTGGAATCTCCTTCCTTAGAGGTTTTTAAGGTCAGGCTTGACAAAGCCCTGGCTGGGATGATTTAACTGGGAATTGGTCCTGCTTCGAGCGGGGGGTTGGACTAGATGACCTTCAGGGGTCCCTTCCAACCCTGATATTCTATGATTCTATGATTCTATGCTGAGATGTAAAACACGTGAAACAGAAACCCAAGCAAAGGTGTTTTAATGGGTTTGCTATTTCTAAGGTTCTTCAGAATAAAGAGAAGTCTCTTCAAGACCAGCTCTCAGCTGCTGAGGAGAAGGCTCGGTAAGTCTCCTGGGTGCAAACCAAAGCTTTTTATGGCCAATGTCTTAGTGATGAGCATTACCTGGGGAAAAGTAGTATTGTATGCAAAGTTGAGAGGAAGCCAGTGTAAGGAATTTAAATTATAAGTACTCAATACTGCAAAGGCTCAAGAAAGTGACTGGTTAAGAGCCTGGTCTGAGTCAAGTGTAACCTGGTAGTTCTTGCACAAGCGCCTACCAGAGCTCTTTCAGTTCACCACAGTCGTAATCTGAGTTATGCTTCCTGTACGGATACTGGGCCTCTCTCAAACAGACTTCTTAACTGCAGGGTGGTTTCGTGACGTGCTCTAACGGGAGCTAGGATAAGACTGTCAAACGCCTATTCAGTTGTGTCCTATCCAGGATTGTTGCCCGGACTCTCACACTGGCAGGTGAGACTACAACCCCACTGCACTATTAAAGAGTCCCTATCACTTGGAGTACCAGAGACTTTTAGATATCAGCACAGGTAGCCCTGCAGTCCATTATGACAAACGGCTGGGGTTGTCAAAGGAACATGAAGCTCATTTCCATCAGCCACATTTCTCAACTCAGCCTATTCCTTGACAATGTTAGGAGAACATTCTCCTGAGTTCTCCTGAGCCCTTTCTCTCTTCTCCCCAGGCTACCCTCTTTGGTGACTTTTGCAGGCCTAGGACTGTACCATGGTAGCATGTATTTGTCTCCTCTTCCCCTTACATCACTTTTTATCTTTTTAGTTTGTTGACACTTGTATTCACATGGGGCCTAAGCTTCATTAACCCCATCCTCCTGGCTTTCTGTTTTGATGGCTGGATGGGGCGGGGTCGCAGAAGAGCTGATTGTTACCTATGCTTATTACACCTGTAGAGAATTGTCCTGCAGCATGGACAAATTCCTCCACCAGTTATAGCTAACCCATTTGTACTGGTGTCTTGAAACATACAAGGCCTAAATAGTCCCACTACATGTACAAATATTCTGTCTCATTAGAAAAAGACTGAGCTCAGACATTACTTTTCCAACCCATGTAAACACCGTGTGGTTCACTCTCCCCCTCTAGTGGTTAGACCATGTATAGAGGTTGATGAGTCCATGGCAGTCTTTGAGCTAACAATCTGGGTTCCATAAAGACAAATGCTTTTAGATATTCGGTTCAATTCCCCCTGCTGCCAGACCATCCAGGGGTTTCATTTATTCAGCATTACAACAAACGTATCTACTTGATCCTGAAACCACTAATATAAAGAAAAAGAGAGTCTATGTGTGTATGTGGGAAGTAATATCCAATACTTTCTCCTCCAACTGCAGCAGGGTGTCACAAGAAGCACTGAGTCAGTATTTCCTAGCTGTGTTTGGCTATACTCATAGCCAAATGGTTTATCTTGCCAAGGCGGAAATCCGGTTCGTTTGCCAAGATTGATGTAAAGATTTATCAGAAATGGCAGCCTGTAAGATAACTCACATATAAACGACAGCAAGAACTTTAAAAATGTCATGACCGAGGTCTTTACATTTCTTAGCTGAAAACTAATCATTGCCTTTCTTTGTGTAACGTTGAAAAACTGTACTTAACATACAAGCATGGCTGATAAGCAATACACTGGCTGGCTTGTTATAATCTTCTAACCTCTTCCCCTCTGTTCTTTTCATTTTCTTTTGTTCTCCATTCACTTTTGCTTCTGTGCTGAAGACTCTGTGGTAGATACATGGCACTCTCTTGTTCTCTTCTAGACCTTTGTCTTTCTATCCATCTTTTTTTCTATAACAGGGAGACACAGGAAAGATATAGCAACTTAGGACACAGGAGTGGAAGGGATCTCCTGGGTCATTCAGTTCAACCTCCTATTGCAGGCAACCCCTAATTTGCTCTGTCTCTTTGATTGTCTTGTGTGACTTTATACCCTATAAAAATGTGAAAAATGTAATTTAGAAAATCCCCAACTAAAGATAGGTTGGTCGTGGACTGTGAAGGTGCAGTCTGAGCATTTGCTGAGAAATTCGGAGTCGGAGAAAGCTTTACAGATCTGCCAAGTGCCTGGACAGGCAATCTTACAGATGTAAAGATGGTAGCCAAGATGCTCTGTGTGAGGTTATTGCTCAGCAAGATGTGGAAAAAAAACCTGCCTAATGAGAATAGTCAGTGCAAGGAATGGCACCAAAACCTTATAACAGGGCAGGAGTCTAGACATGTGTGTGAATCGAAGAAGTGAACTTTCAGATAGTTGCCGACTGGCAATGAGGAAAAACAGCAGCAGGAGGTATCATTGCCTAGGGTTTAAAGCAGAGGGGCTGAGAGAGAGAGGAGACTTGACATTCTCTTAAGCAAAGTAGGTCTATACGTACTATCAGGTGGGTGCACAACTGTTGAAAGACTGTATTCAAAGAGTAGGTACCAATGGTTTGCTGTCAAACTGGCAGGGCGTATCTAGTGGAGTCCCACAGGAGTCAGTGCTGGGTCTGGTACTATTCAATATTTTCATTAATGACTTGGATAATGGAGTGGAGAGTATGCGTATAAACTGTGCAGACAACACCAAGCTGGAAGGGGTTGCAATTACGTTGGAGGACAGGATTAGAAGTCGAAGGACCTTGATGAATTGGAAAACAGGTCTGAATTCAACAAAATGAGACTTAAAGCAAATAAGTGTAAAGTATTTCACTTAAAAAGGACAAATCAAGTGTACATCTACAAAATGGGGAGTAACTAGCTAGGCGGTAGTACTGCTGAAAGGGATCTGGGGGTGATAGAGGAGTATGTATCCAATTCTGGGGACCACATTTTAGAAAAGATGCGGTCAAATTGGAGTGAGTGAAGAGGAGAGCAACAGAAAGATCAAAGCTTTGAACTAAGAGGAAAGGTTAAAAAAAGAAAAAAAAACTTGGCCATGTTGAGTCTTGAGAAACAAAGATTGAGGGGGGACCTGATAAGAGCAGTAATGAACTGCCAAAATCTTAACAACCAGTTCCTTCCTCACCCCACGAGGGGGTCGTGGCCCACCCCCGCCCCCCCGGGGACTCTTTCCCCATCCAACCCCCCCACATTCCTTGAAGCCTCCCCCCCCCCCCCCCGGGAGATTTAGGTTAGACATTATGAAAAACTTTCTAACTCTAAGGGTAGTTAAGCTCTGGAACGGGCTTCCAAGGGAGGTTATGGAATCCCCGTCATTGTGGGTTTTTAAGGACAGGCTGGACAAACAACTATGAGGGATCATCTACTTTTATTTGGTCCTGTCACAGTGCAGGGGGCTGGACTTGATGATTTCTCAAGGCCCCTTCCAGCCCTACATTTCTATTATTCTATTCCCAATACTGCCCTTTATTTGCAATATAATGAGGGCAGTTTACTTAAATCTCTCTGGGGCTCAGTTCCCCATCTAAACAGTGGGGATTACAACACATATCACCAATGGCCCACAGAATGCATACAAAGGGGACACCGGTGCATAGCTGTGGTGCAGCAAGGCAAAAGTAACCTCCATTAGTGAAAAAGACCAATGTCCCACTACTGTGCTGTACAACAGCCACAACAGACCCAATCTCAGTTTAAGGCATAAGGAATGGAAAGTAAATATGCCTTGTGACTGTCCTAGGGGACAGAACACCTTTTCTTACGACTGGAATCAAGCCATTAGGACTGAAATCTATGTTCTTATAGCAGGAGACGTGACAGAAAATATCACAGCCTTTGTGGCAAAATACATGGCAGTGTTTACAAGAGGAAAGATATTAATAATTGATAAAATAACTGGAAAGAAAGAAGTATAATCTGTCATAAATGTCTTCAGGAAAGTAAGCGTGTCTCTCAGAGCAGACTACAAAGAGAACAGCACGTCTATGGATGAAAATGAAAGGGCTAAGGAACCTGCCAATGAGCGCCTGGGTACCCTACCCAACCCTACCTAACAGAAACAGGGTGCAAGTTTCAAACGTACTCAGCAATGGCTATACTCTGTGGTCGGGGGCAAAACTCCCATTAACTTCAATGGGAACAAGGTTAGATCAAGGCTGGGACCTTTTGAAAGTCCCACCCTGCAGCATGATAGGAGAAAACCAGTGAGATCTCTGTGCTTGTGCTAGGATCCCAAGGAACCAGATGCCAGCATTATAAGGGAATGTCGTCATATGCCAATCAGATATGAACACCTAGAAGAGATGGCAGGTGCCACATTTTTCTCCATTCTGGATGCATTGTGTGTTATTTATTTATTTATTTATCTATTATTTATTGTTGGTGAATTTCCTCTGCTAAGCAGAACACAGGAACGTTCACTCCTATTTTATGAATTAGTTTCACACAATGTATTCCCTACAACCCTGCAGGAACTCTTGGGTGATATTGGAAGTGTCTGATAATCCAGAGAGGATACTCTCATCTGTGAGAAGAGGAAGATCATATATTTGTCATGGACTGACCGCTGCCTCCTTCAGTTTGATGTTTGTGTGCATGTCTCCCATTGGGATACGAGACCCATTTTACTGGCCCATCCTCAGAGGCTGATGAATCCAGATAGCTTTCAGAGGCTCAGAAAAGGATTACTGTACGCAGGACACTATGTGGTTAAATTCCTGAACTGAAACTGATCAGTTACAACATGAAGAGTGTTTGAAATCTTCTTCCATGGCTGTGCTAGACATAAAGGAGAGGCTCTTTGCTTCTTCTGTAACATCCATGACTTCCCAGGCTGTGACCTGCTCAAGCTGGCAAAGCCTCACTCCATTGTGTAGCAGATACGAGCACTCCCTTCTGTGAGCTCATTTTTATTTTTTTGGTAGAGGTCATGCAGACTTGAATGAAGCTCTCAGCGTCTGCGGGTTCAGAGCGGTTCTAGAGGCAGTGAATGCAGGGTCTTCTCTGCTTGTATTTTGGCCAGTGAGATTCTGCAATGGGGAACTTCAGGTTTTCACATACAAGCCAGAGCCATGTTGCTGTAGCTGACCAGGTCATGGGCAGTCAGGTCTAGTGATGGAAGTGAGAGTGTGGCTTACCAATTAGAGCTGGGTCCACGGTGGGCAGAGTCTAGGAAATGAGCTGAGGGTTAGTACCGGAGGGACCCAGGAGCCAAATGCCAGAGCTGGAAGGTAAACCAGAGTCATAAGCCAAAGGCAGAACCAGAGATTGAGGCTAGAAGTCTGAAGATGGAGAGGAGCAGGAACTGGAACAAGGGAAAGCACAGCTGCCGGCATGCTATGCATAGAACAGCCACTGATCTGTGTGGTGGCCAGGCTTGTAGGCAGGGCTGCTAAATCAGAAGACGATCAGGCGCTGTGGCCACTCCATCAGTCCCAAGGCCTTGCAGCTGGGCTCGTTGGTTGCCTAGCAGCAAAATTAGTCAGGGAGCAGGCCAGCAGCTGGTCCTAGCTGGTCTGGTCCCTGTCAGCACCCCTTTCGGGGTCACCTCCCAGAAGACCTCAGGCTGGGTTTCTCAGGGTAGGCCCAGTGGAAGGCATACAGGAGGTCATATCAGATTAATCTGCCTTCTTGGGGCACTGAAGAATTTATCTGTGAACTCACTTGTATGACGAACTATGGACGTAGCTGTGATCATGGCAGTGTATTAAATAGAATTCAATCTGCTGTGACCACAAAGGATTTGGCTTTACTTGACACAGGACCAGTGGTCTCTGTCTCATCCAAAATCCATTGAAATCAGCAAGAGCCTTTCCATTGTCTGCAGTGGGCTATGGATGTAGTAGACTTTGGCTATAGAGGTCTCTAGTCCTTCTGATTGATTGAGTCCATAACAACATTGAAATTCTACAAACAAGCAACTCATGAGTGTGAGTGAGCAAAATGAAAGGGATAACACCTTTTTTAGGCATGATATTCTGCAAACTTTGCAAATAATTTCACCTACAGCTTGAGACCAAACATTCGAATTTCTAGTCAGATAGGGAAGAGTTTCCTTAGAATCATAGATTATCAGGGTTGGAAGGGACCTCAGGAGGTCATCTAGTCCAACCCCCTGCTCAAAGCAGGACCAATCCCCAACTAAATCATCCCAGCTAGGGCTTTGTCAAGCCTGACCTTAAAAACCTCTAAGGAAGGAGATTCCACCACCTTCCTAGGTAATCTATTCCAGTTCTTCACCACCCTCCCAGTGAAAATGTTTTTCCTAATATCCAACCTAAACCTCCCCCACTGCAACTTGAGACCATTACTCCTCGTTCTGTCATCTGCTACCACTGAGAACGGTGTAGATCCATCCTCTTTGGAACCCCCTTTCAGGTAGTTGAAAGCAGCTATCAAATCCCACCTCATTCTTCTCTTACGCAGACTAAACAATCCCAGTTCCCACAGCCTCTCCTCATAAGTCATGTGCTCCAGCCCCCTAATCATTTTTGTTGCCCTCCGCTGGACTCTTTCCAATTTTTCCACATCCTTCTTGTTGTACGGGGCCCAAAACTGGACACAGTATGCCAGATGAAGCTTCACCAATGCCGAATAGAGGGGAATGATCACGTCCCTCCATCCGCTGGCAATGCTCCTACTTATACAGCCCCAAATGTTGTTAGCCTTCTTGGCAACAAAGGCACACTGTTGTATGTAAGAAAGGGAATGTAAGAATGTAAGAAAGGGATGGGAAAATGTATGAAAGAATGTAAGAAAGGGATGGGAAAAAGGGCATAGAAAGAGATTCCATCTGCAGCCTTTGCTATGGCACTCCATTGCACGGCTAGCTTGGTACCCATGCTGCTAGAAGGTTTTTAACATCTGGTCCCTTCTTATGGTCCTTTCTTCCATTTTCCAGTACTCATAAAGTGGTTGAAATGTATCATCTTAGAAAGGAATATGACGGTCTTCAGATCCATATGTTCACAGAGAACAAATCGGACAACTGAATGTTATGATAATTATTGACATCCTCAAATCAAGTTCCTTTTATTTTTACAGAACTCTCCCAAGGACACCCAGTAACATCCTGACCATCAACCCAAAGAGCCTGATGTTTGAAATAGTCAAAGCTGAGTTGGTAAGTACTTTTATCTTAATCTGTAGAAGAGGAACTGTAAATGAATCAACACTTCCTTTAGTTTCTTGATTTTACTTTAGGAATGGACGAATTGTTGTATTACTGCATTACTAATGTATCCCGTACGTCAGTGGTTTTCAACCTTTTTTGATTTGCTGACCCCTAAAAAATTTCAAATGGAGGTGTGGACCCCTTTGGAAATCTTAGACATAGTCTGCAGGACCCCAGAGTTCTGCAGACCACATATTGAAAACTACTGCTGAAGGTGCATGCGGAGACCTGACTTAAAATACTTTTTAAACAGTTTACATTACATTACTCCCTACTTACTCCCACTGTAACCGAGAGGACATACCATGGAGGTGACAAGATTCATGTTTATATGCCTTATTGATGTTTATATATCGGGATGCTCCTTCCATGTTCATATTGGAGCTAGACATGCCTGTTTTTAGGGCCAGCTGTAAGTAAAACAGGTCAAAATTCCAAATTTCAAGTCTGTAGGAAGTTTTGACATTTCAGAATTTGCTTTCGTGCCAAATTGGAATCAAAACATATATTTTCTAAATGTCCCGTGAATCAGAAATTTAAAAAAAATTCATTATTGGAAAATTTTAATTTCAGAATTCTAAAATGTTATTTTTAATTTTATTTTTTCTATGTTCTTTCATAACATTTCACTTCCACTGCAGAAAGCCATAATGTGAGATGATTTAGTAGTTGAAAGATATTATTTTTATTTTATAAGTCATTAAGGGCAGCTGTTACTTAGTACTGATTGAAATATTTTATCTTCTTTTTTATTTTTATTCCCTTTTGTGTTGTATGACACAAATTGACACTATATTACACACTACCATCTCTACTGACATGTTGTGAAATAATGTAAAAATAATGAAATATGAAGCAAAATTTTGGAATTCCCTGAAATGAAAATTTTCTGAAATGAACTTTTATTCTTCATTTTGCAAGATGTTTTTTCCACAGGAATGATCATCAAAATTGACACATTTTTCAAAATGTTTCAATTTTGACATAAATGGTATTATTGGTCAAAAAAGAAATCCCAAGCAACTCTAGCTATGAGTCTCAACTCTAAAGGCCTTCATGGGGATAGACAACCAGTTCTTTTCAGCCATGCCTGCCGCTGTGAGTGGCTTTCAGAGCACACTCACCTCTCAGGAGACTGGATCATAAGGCTATATACCTGTATCTGAGTAAATAGCTAAATGTGCAGTCACACAGAAAGATGACTTTGTGTTTAGGACACCAAACTGGGACTTGGAACTTCTGGGATCAGGTCCTTGTTCTTTATGATAGGCTGAGTTTTTACCAGGTCCCATGTGAGCGTTTTCAGAGTCTCTCTTCCCCTTCCAAAGTCCTTTCCCACTTGGGAACATCACTTCAGTCTGTCTGGAGTCACAAGCTGGGGGTTCTTCCAATTAAAGGCGGTGTTCAGTCTCTAGGTTTTCCTTTAAAAGAATGAATGGGGATGTGGCTTGTATATGGTGGTTAGATATGGCTAAACTCTGACTCAGAGTTTATCTTCAACCCCTACCAGCAGCGATCAGCTTGTAACTGGTCTGGTGAGTCCTTATGTGTGGCGGAGGTTTACAAGCTGTCTTCTTCCTGGTGACTCAGTTGCAAGAGTCAGCTAATCCTGGGGTGCAATAGTTTTCCTCCTGGTTGCTTCCCCTTCCTGTTACAACTTCTCCATTTTAAGCTTGCTTCCTCCTAGTGGAGCAGGCTCTGCAGGTGCACCTATTTAATACCAGATGAGCCTAGAGAAGTGCTTAGTCTTCTCCTGATTAGGATGGAGATGTGCCTCATCAGTTTGCTACAGACACGTGTGACATTGCATCCCTGAGTCTCTCTGGGCTCCAGTTCCCCATCTGTAAAATGGGTATGATAACATCATTCCCTATCTGTTAGACTATAAGCTCTTTGGTGCAGAGACTATGTCTTACTATATATGTGTACAGCTTTTAGCACAATGTGGCCATGATCTTACGTTTTATGGTCTGCAATAATAGTGATGAAAAAGACTCAGGGATAGAATATAAAAACATTAAGAATGGCCATACTGGCTCAAACCAATGGTCCATCTAGCCTATTATGTTATGTCTGCCAGTGGCCAGTGCCAGACGCTTCAGAGGGAATAAACAGAACAGGACAATTTTGAGTGATCCAGCCTCTGTCATCCAGTCCCACCATGTGGCAGTCAGAGGCTTAGGGACACCCAGAGCATGGAGTGGGATCCTTGACCATCTTGTCTGATAGTCATTGGTGGACCTAACCTCCATGAAGTTACATAATTCTTTTTAAAATCTCTTATGCAACATCCCCTGGCAACGATTGTGTGTTGAGTGAAGAAGTACGTTCTTTTGTTTGTTTTAAATCCGCTGCCTATTAATTTAATTGGGTGACTCCTAGTTCTTGTGTTACATGATGGGGTACATAGCACTTCTCTGTTCACTTTCTCCACACCAGCCATGGTTTTATAGAGCTCTATCATATCCCCCCTTAGTTGTCTCTTTTCTGAACTGAACAGTCAGAGTCTTGTTAATCTCTCCTCATATGGAAGCTGTTCTATACCCTTAATAATTTTTGTTGCCCTTTTCTGTACCATTTCCAATTCTAATATATCTTATTTTAGAGAGGGTGACTGGAACTGCACATGGTATTCAAGGTGTGGGAGTACCATTCATGTAGATAGTGGCATTACGATATTTTCTGTTTTAATATCTATCTTTTTCCTGATGTTTCCTAACATTCTGTTAGATTTTTGACTTCTGCTGCACATTGAGTGGATTTTTTCAGAGAACTATCCACAATGACTTACAGTGTTTACCTGTGGGGCACCACAGAGCCCATTGGCCAGACACACAAGTGAAAAATACAAATCTATTCTTTTTTGAGCAACATACAAAAGTAATAAAAGGGCATCACTTGTGAAAACATAAGTAGAATCCTTTTGGTTTTAAGAATATTACAAAGAATCTATCATTGTTAGCCTGAGTGTCCCTTTAAACAATCTCTTGCTTGCTTATTTGCAATTGAAAGTGTTTTAAGTCTCTTAAAATTCTCTTTACCTGCAGGAAGACAAAATGCGAGGAAAAGAAAAGAACCAAAGGAAGCACATTTTTGGTGGTAGGTTAGTGAAGCTCCTGTTTACATTTATGAAACAGCTGCCTTTTTAAAAGATTTTTATGACCATACAAGAATATGCACATTTAAAAAAAGAACAGAATGGAGCAAGGGCCAGCTTTTGAAAGGTATTTAGATATCTAAAGATGCAGGTAGGTGCCTAGTGGATGCCTGCGTGTTTTTGAAAATCCCATCAAACACCCATTGGTATCTTTAGGCACCTAAATACCTTTGAAAATCTGGGCCCAAGTCTATACAAAAGGACTTTGCTTAGTATGAGTAAATTTTAATGGATAGCGCCCATTAAAGGGGAAAATCTTGGCCTAAGAGTTTCAAAGCTATCTAAAGGGATTTAGATATTGGATTCCTATTAAGTTTAATGTGTGCATCCAGATCCCTTCTACAGCTTTGAAAATTGCAGCTTTAAATCTTCCATTAAGTTCAAACTATGGGACATTGCACTGTAAGCGCATTGAGGGCAAGGACTGTCTTTTCATTCTGGGTTGTACAGAGCTTAGCACAATGGGATCCTGGTGCATGACTGGGGCCCCTAGGTGCTTCATAATCTAGACACTAAATAAAATAATAATCTTAGGGAAAATTAGGATGTAAACCATTTTTAAAAGGGAAAAGTATCATTTTAACCATAAGGTAGCCTTACCAATCGGTGTGAAATGAACAGGGGTAAAGAGGATGAATGAGAGAGAAATGAAAGAGAAGAGTGTGAGACACACAAGGGAAAACAGTGAGGGAGGAGAAAGAGGCAGTGAGATGGGGAGGAGTTGCTGAGTTGCAAGCCTGAGCATGGGCAGTGGGTACCATATTCTGGTGGGGCTGTGCCTCCCCAACAGCCAGGCATGGCCTCGCCCATGCTCCACCCCCAGGTCCCCCTCCTGCTTCCTGCCCGCTCTCTGTACCTGCCCTCCCGGCACTCTGGAGCTTGGGGGATGGTGGTTAGCCTGGGGCAGGGGCCGGGGGCTGCAGTGGGGAGGGGCTTTGGGCTCCAGTGGGGGGTATTTGTGGAAGGGGTGGGGCCTTGGGTGGAAGGAGTGGGGTTGGGGGCTAGCCTCCCCCAGCCTGCAGTTCACACGCCACCTATGAGCCTGAGAGATGTGGACTTACAGTAAGACGTGGTGTTGAGGCCACGGGAATGTCTTGCGAAATCTAAAGACTCAGACAGCAGACTGCTGTTACCTCTGCTAGAGTGTTTGATCCTGCCCCAGTGAAATCAATGGGAGAGTAATTTTTTCCCACGGTGATCGTAGATGCTATCTTATTTCCATTCTGAGCCTGGGGGAGGATGTGGACCATTCCAGTAGGAAGAGCTGTGAGGGCAGTTTTTCCAGGTCCATTTATACAGGTTTCTCCTCACTGAGTCTGAGCAGGCAGAGTTTAACAGAAGGGTAGGGCTGAACAAACTGTTCATAGTGAATAATTCTTGCAACAGTTTGCCAATTGCCCATAAGCAGCATCTATGATCTTAAATCTATTCATGATTCAGAAGAATATGCTGCATGACTGGATGAGCGTAACCCTGAAAATCAGGTTTCTGGTGCAAATATCCACACTGAGTTCAAAATTCAATTAGCAGCCAGTCCAGCTCCCACTGAAATTAGTGACAGTCTCCCGCAGAATTCAGTGGGAGCTGGGTAAAATCCTTAAGGCAAATAACCCTGCTATTGTCTTTAAAAATTTTCATGAACATTCCTGCCAACAAATTTGTTTATGTCACATTCAGTGTGTCAGTGAGTTTGCATTAGGGTGACCAGACAGCAAGTATGAAAAATCGGGATGGGGGTGGGGCAGGTAATAGGCGCCTATAGAAGAACATGCCCCAAATATCGGGACTGTCCCTATAAAATAGGGACATCTGGTCACCCTAGTTTGCATAATATGTAGTGTGTTTGTGTAACATGTGGTGTGTTTGTGAAATGTGCAGTGTGTCAGTGTATTTGTGTAACGTGCCCTGTGTTTGTGTCTCTTTATCCTGCAGGCTGAGCCCCAAGTGGATTCTGGTTCTGTTGTGGCAGCTCACTGGTGTGCTGCTGGCCATTCTTCTGGCTGCCACCCTAGTCACTCTCTTTGTCCTCTATACCTGCTTCTCAGATCACACAGTGACAGAGGCCTATCACCAACCACCGTGGCAGTTTCTGGACTATTACCTCTGGCCTTATATGAAGCTGCACAGTTCTGGCATGTTACCCAAGTAATCCCCGGGCTTCACAGAAGCTACTGACCAGTGCAAGTGTATTCACAGCAAAGCCTTGTCACTCTACAACCTCCAGGCATTTGAAACGGCTAGCTCCCTCAGATGCTTTGCGATCTGCAATGCCCAGAGCTCTAATTTTACACTGTCCATTTCACAGTAATGAAGTGCACAAGAAATTCAAATGTCAAACTCCTGGGGCCCTCGGGGTCACCTATACATTCAGATGTTTAGAGAATCGCTGGAGTAGGAAGAACCTGTCATGTTAGGCCAACACTGTGCTCGATAAAAGCTATAATGGAATGTTTAATAGGAGATATCATCTGTTTCTATACATGCCCCCATATTATTCTACAAATGTATGCTGTAAGCTCGGCAGACAGTACTGATGTTCATTGAGAAAAGACAGACATTAGCCACATTCCTCTCTGGTGTAACTCCACTGATTTCAGGGGCTGCATTCAGACCATCATATTTTTTTGCAGAATGAACTGGAAATTATGGGTCCAATCCTCAGGTCTGGCCAAGCTAGGACCAAGCCAGTTTTTTAAGCAGATTCCCATGTTGCCATTTTTACTGTGCTCTGGGGTGCACTGAGGTATTTCTGGGCACATATATACTCATTTGCGGTGTAAATGTAGTCAGTATAAATTAAACCCTCTTGGCATAATCCACATGCCATTGTTTATCCATTAAGAGCAGAATATCTAGATAACATATCATGGCAAGTGTTTGCACTGCTCTGTTCTGGCAGCATGAACAATGCTACATCCTCCATGAGCCATTTGAAACAGGAACCACATATTTCAGAAAGCAAACACAACAAGAGCTAGGCCACAACATTAGGTTCCAGGGGCATCACAACCTGGGGTGCAACACAGCTATGGAGGAGTGGGGCTAGCGGAATGTATTTTTATTTCAATGGTAGTAACTTTCTGGCTTTATTTGGTTGCCACTCTATATCTGAATCCCTGTTCAATGTGTAACCTCTTCCAGTAGTCAGAAAGGAATGAAGAAAAGAGTGGGTAAGCCCCGGTAAGGATGCTGTGCACAGCTTCACTGTAGAGCTACCTGTGAGATTCACCTGGTGCAAATATTTGCACGAGAAATTGCTTCTGTAATGCCTGAGCCAGAGAGCAGACAACACCAGCTGCCCGGCATGGCCTCATTGCAGCAGCCAGTTGACACTCAGCAGCCAGAGACAAAACAGCAGCACACTCCCACCTCACATGGTGGCCAAACTCAGCCTCAGAGAGGATGGAGAAAGGGAATGAAGAGGGCACAGTTTCCATGAACAGGGCAGGAGCTGGTCAGCTCCCAGTCAGCATTTAAATACCCTGGGTTAGCTTCCTCAGTAGGCTATAGAAGTGATTCTTACAAAGGTGCACATGGGCACAGGGTACCCAGAACCCCCGGTGGGAGTTACAAGGTGAGTCTCACTCACATGAGCCAAGCTATACCTGAGGGGTTATGGGTCACTACGCTAGGCTGGCGGACTACAGGCTTTTGTCAGAGAGCATGCAGGAACTTGTTAGCCGATGGAAGTTGATATGGCCTGAGTGCCCTTGTAAGGGGGGTTAGTCATTGGAATACCCTTTGACAGGCGAGTCAGGAGTTGCAATACCCTCTGACAGGCGAGTCCTGGCTTAATCCAAGCCCCACATCCTGGGTGCTGTAGTTCACACCCCTCCAATGGCAGCCTCCTCTGGGGTGTGAGGTGTCCTATGGCAACATGAAGAAGTTCTGTTCTATCATCACCAGATACCTCCACACAGCCGTAGTGCTCCAGGAGCATGTCATGTGTCTCGTCTTTTGTAGAGGACTAGCTTCATAAGGGACCTTTGAGACCAGGCATTTGTGTAGTGGCTGAATACCAGGTAGGGGTAGTATCATTGTCTGGTCCTCTGCCCAGAGGCATATGCAGGAGACACTGCCACTTCTGGTTCAAATCCTTCCTTGAAAGCGATTCATAGCATTGCACACCATACCCACAAATGTACCTCTCCTCCCCAGAGAAAGTAGCAGCTCTCTTTCCAGGACATTGTATAAATCACAAGTGACAACGCATCTCTCGAGTCCCATTTCAGGTCCAAGGAGGAAAGGTTAAATGTGCTGAAGAAATTACATCCACACCTAATTTCCATGTGCCCACAGGTAAAACTGTGCTCCAAATAGGTGAACCTAAGCTATAATTTTGTGCCCACTTCAATCAGCAGCGCAAAGCATCTGCCCTAGTCGCTGGTGCAATTTTCCACTGTCCACATATGCTCCTCCATTTTGTTAGCAGTGCAACTGTGCACCTTCAAAGTAGTGGTGCCTGCATTTTTTCATTGGAAAGCACTCATCGTTGCACTGCAAATGCGCATGTTTTTGTGCGGCATCCTTCCTGGTGCTCATAATCCTACCCATTTGCAAATATAGCTCTTTATGTTTCCTCCTCTTATCTCGGTGCAAACAGAGTGTAAACGCCAGCACGGCCTGAAAGCAAGGTATAAGATACTGCTCTCCAAGTGCCACCTGGCATGAATGCACTGCATAGGCAGTCTGCATTCTTAGGCACCAGGTCATGGACTTCTCCAACCTTCCTGATAATTCTAGTGCCTGCTTTCAAAAGCATCCTAATTCAAAATAATTCAGCATTCGTGTCCAGCAGACTGCAAGCTCTGTCTGGCTTTTTCTGATCAAAGAAGGTGAGTTTTGATTTATTTACAAATATGTCAAAAGTAAAATCGGAAAATGAATGGAAATTGTATCATAAGATTTGACATAATTCACATGATTTGTTTTAGTTTCATAGATATATAACTGTGCTATATATTAAATATTATATAATCTAGAGGTTTTCTGTCAGACAGAAATTTACTGTGAGCCTGGGTTTAAATCTGAGATGCAGCTGGCTTTGAAGTGCATGTGTGGGCTCCAACTCTACTTTTAATATAATTTGTAATTTAATCGATAATTGACTATAGCAGATTCAGAAAAGAGATAAGACCTATGCAGTTCAGATGGTGCCATGTCTACTACGAATAACACTGTCTCTGGGAATCCACTGCCAGAAGATTAAGAACAATCACTAACCTTACTGCATGCAGAGCCAAATGTAAAACCCACCCCTTTATCCAGACAGTCCCACAAGAGAGCCTGCATTTTCATAGACTCATTCATAAAAACAAAACACAAGCCTAAGCCCGTTTCTTGTTGTCAGGGAAGGAGAGGCGATTCAGAGAGCCGATTATTTTAATGGGAGGTGCTCAGATACCATGGTGATGAGCCCTGGATAGATAGATGAGTATGCATGGTGATGGTATATATGGCAATGACAGATAGCTAGATAGGGATATTATTTACCTTTTCTTGCAGATTACATGTATTTATATTTGTGATGTGTGCTAATCAGTTCAGATAAAAGGAATTTACAGTAACTGCTCTTAGTCCAAACCTCAAACCAAATCTGAACTAAAAAAAATTGTATAGATTAAAAGTTTCAGCTGATTTAAAAATATCCCACAATATTTTGAAATGGTCAAACAAGGGAGGGAACCCCCCACCCCCGAGCATATATATGATAGCCAAGGCATTATGCATTGACCTACCCATTCAATTCTAGACTTATATGTTACAATTAAGCTTGTCGGGAACGTTTGGGGAATTCTGGGGCATTATTCTGAATATATTCGACCCTCCCACCTCTGTCTCATATTCTGTGGAGAGTCTGAATTATTTTTAAAGCAAATACAATCAAACAGTTATGAAAACACAAATATACTAGAGGCATATCATGCTCAGATGAACCATGTGCACAGGGACTCAATGTGCATGGTTCTCTCCCACCCAACAGCAATTCCCCCCTTCCCAGGACATATGGAGGGCTCTCCAGGGCTCTGGGAATCTGTGATTGGGGATCAGGCAGCAATGGGGCAGAAAGGATGGAGCTGTGAGATGCATGTCCCCCCACATCCAGATGTATTAACTTTCATGCTGAGCCCTTTGTGTTGGAGAACCCCTTCACAGGAGGGTTCTAGGGATTTGTGCTGACTGGGGGAGTCATTGGCAGCACTGACAAAGACCTGGAGTGGAGTCACAGATGGCCCCCCAAAAGATGTAGGGACACAATGGCCCCTTGCCTCTGAGAGATCCCTGAGATCTGCATGGAACTCAGGGAGCCTTCAGGACATATGGGCCCTGGTCTCTTCCCCAAAGCAGAATTCAGTGGCAATTCCCTGAGAAGAGAGTCACAGAGCTTCCTGGCCCCGATGAAGAAAAGCAGAGATTCAGAGCAGGCTCTAGAGATTGCACCCCAGTACTACACAGCACACTCCCCATTTCCTCAGCAGCTATTCACCAGGAAGATTGCTCAGGACAGTTGGGGCCCTTCCACAGCCCTCTTTGGTTAGTAGGGTGAGTCCTGTGGCTAGTAGGCATCTGGTCAACTCTCCAGGCCTGATGTGGGAGTGGAGGTGGTGCATGGCTGGGTGTGAGTCGGAGAGTGGGACAGAGAGAGAGAATGACTGGATACGTTAGAAAAGAGAACTATACTCTTGAGCTGGTGTCACAGGGTGCCTTCGCCATTACCCCGTGTACTCAGCTGCCTGGCCAGTTTGTGTGGCCTCACAGCCACAAACACCCCCCCCCCCCCGTGTTGTTATCTGTCACCAAAGTGTTTAGCAAATCCCTTCTTACAAAGTAACAACGTAATGCAGGCTTGCAGAAAAGGCAGGCTTCCATGCTACCGTCACTCCTTTGCCAAAGCTTCCTCTCTAAGCTTCCTCTTCCTCCCACTTGTATCCTCCCAGTTACCCCATTAGCATCACTCAGGTGCTTACAATCCCCCGACAGAAGTTCATAATTGCCTCCCGCTTGGCCTGCAGCTTCTTCAGGCTGCAGCAATGTCCATGACCAGGGTGCTGCTGAAAGGGCCCTGTCCCAGCTGGGGACAGAATCTGAGGAGAAAACAGGAAGAAAGGAGAAGCAGCAAATGCAGGGGACGAGATAGAGGAGACACTTCAGGGTGTGAGAGAGATGGACCCAAAGGGCTGGATGGATGAAGAAGGAAAAGAGGAGTCACATCCTGAAGGCAATGTAAGAAAGGAGACCGAGTGATGGTGCCTGAGATCGGAAAGGAAAATCAGGAAAAGGGGAGTGGAGCCAGATGAAGAAGATAAAATAAAAGCACAAGAGATGAAGCAACTGGTATTTTTGAACTATACCTGCTGAGTTAAAGCGGTGCCCACTCCTTCCCACCCCAGTGTGGATATAGCTAAATTGGTATAAAGGGGCTTATACTGGTAGCATTAATATCCATAAAGGAAGGTGTTCAAGGCACCTTGATAACTGTGTCCACACCAGGCTTTGTACCTGGATAACTAGTTTGGTATAAAATTACACCCATGATGGACAGAGTTATTCCAGTACAAAATTGGTGTAGACCAGGCCTAAGAATGCCCCAAACACTAAAATGCAAACAGTGTAGACACTGTATACCCTTCCTAGGGTGGCCTGCTGTACTAGTCTAGCCTGGTGGTAAAGATGATGTGTATCACCATGGCTAGTCTTGCATCTAAGAAAAAATGGGGTAATCTGCCGGCGGGACAAAGAGAGAAAACAACATTCTTACCCAGGACCGTGAAGTCACCAAAAGAACCCCAACATGGTATTGCACCTTTGGCTATCAGGAGTCGGTGCTCCAAATAGAGAGTGAAGTTGTAGTTCCTCACAGTTCCTCAAACTTCTTCCCTCTTCTTACCAGCATCACCTCTGTCATATCTGGCCAGAGTCTGAGCGAAATGTTTTCACTCAAGTTCCAGGGTCTCCTCAAACACTGCCTTTGTCTGATGAGAAAAGTTATCATCAGTCTGTTAATGGCAGAACTTCCCATAGCATCTCATGATCCATGACACCTCCAAGACGTTGCAGAAGTATAATTGTCACAAGTGTTGGTAAGATGGCAAATGTTAGATATAATGAATGGGCCAACTGACTTGCCCCTCCACTTGTGGAAGTTGTCTACACAAAGTTGTATTATTTACTGGCAATTAGATTGTACCTTTCTTTAACAAGTATTTCACAGACTGAGTTGAGGGAATTATCACACAATGTTTCCAGTGCTGTAACAGCTTGGCATTCTTGCTACTCTTTCTCACAGCCTCATCCACTTTTACATATTGTGTTTGAAATACTGAAATGACCAAGAGAATAGAAATATCTTGTCAAGGAGGGCCAGCAAGTCGGCATCTTGTCTGATGCACAAGAAAAAGCAACCACTTGACAGGATAATCTATTTAATGGCTGGGATGTATTTTTAATGTTTGGTTCTGCAGCCCTCTTAACTTGAGAAGAGAAGTGAACATTCTGATAACAGTTGTCTCCAGGTCAAATGTGAATTGAATAAGTAACTCCCCACCTACTGGCTTTGGAACACCAACCACAGAAAACAATTCCTTGAAATAAGACAACAAAGATTCATGTTTTTTCTTCATGTTGTCACACACAGAACTGACATCTGTTGGCATGTCGGCTTATTCTGTTTCCACAATATGCCTTCTGGAGTATTCTGAAATTTATTGCAACCACACTTGTGTTGGGGTCCTCAGAAAGAATTGAGACATCAGATTTTTAGGCCATCAAATGGGAAATATGGAGTCAGAAATGAGAATATTTTGATATTCCCATTTTTAATCAATGCAACTGCTTGGTCTTCTGTTTCAAGCTAATATTACCAAGAAAATGGAGCCAAGACTTTAAAATTTTAACAGCTGCAGAGACAGTGCTCCAACACCTCAACTTCATTGGAAGAACAAAATCTCCATCTTCATATGTGCGAGGGATTCATTTTAGTTGGGAGCTAAAATTCTAAAAGACTAAAGGTGAAATCCTGGCCCCGCTGAAGTTGATGAAAAAACTCTTTTTGACTTCTGTGGAGGCAGGATTTCATCCTAAGTTTATGCATTTTACAAGAACTAGAAATATTACAGAAGGGGTATGTGTGAGAGAGACACACACACAGAGGTTGTATTTGAGGGTCAACATACTTACCTCTATTTATTATTTCTCATGTCCTTTCCACACTTTGGTTCATTGTTCTCCAGGTCTCACTGGCAAATTGTATTTACGTGACAAGTACAGGCTGCTGGAGGGGCAGCGGTCTACAGTGCACGACGGTCTTTTTGAAAAGTTGAAGCTGGTTGATTGCTGAGTCAGCTGTACACTCTCCCCCTCACCTTCCCTGAACCCCAAACACATCAGGCATTGGAAGGCTGGGCACCATCTTTCACAATGGAACTGGAAGGTCCAGCTCCTCCAGCATCAGCCCCTTGGGATGAATTATTAGCTAAACGGGAATGAAGACTTGGAAAGGAAAGAAAAAAATAAAAGGAAAGTTTGTATGTGACTCTGAGATTCTAAACCACACGTACACACACACACACACACACACACACATGCACCGACATAAACACAGTGTGCATGCACATACATGTAAACATATTTGACTCCTTCTCCTTCTGCCTTCACATTGAGGCTGCAACCAAGACCTGCCTTTTTTTTCTCCAGAACCTATAGGGAACTGTATCCTTCCTATCTGTTGCCACAGTGTAATCACTGCCAAACCCTCTAGCTTCCCCTAAACAATTTCTATGGTGCCATTACAGCAGTCAGTGGCTCACTGAAAACTGAATAGGTGGCAACAACATAGAGCAAAGTAAATTTAACATCCAAATAAACAATCCAAGGGAGGCTCAATTTCCACCAACATGCCAGAGCATCCAGGGACCTCACAGTAGAGTTTTGATGTAGCTTAAGAACGTAAGAATGGCCTGGGAGAGACGAATGGTTGATGTAGCCCAGTAGCCTGTCTTCCAACAGTATGTGGTGTCAGATTCTTCAAAGGGGATTAACAGGGGAATTATTGAGTCCACTCCCAACTTCTGGCAGTCAGAGGTTTATGGACACCCAGAGCATGGGGTTACATCCTTCACGATCTTGGCTAATAGTCATTGAGGGACCTATCGTGCATGAATTTATATAATTCTTTTTTTAACCCAGTTATACTTTTGGCCTTCACAATGTCCTCTGGCAATGAGTTCCACAGGTTGACTGTGTGTTGTGCAAAAAAAGTGCTTCCTTCTGTTTGTTTTTAACCTACTGCCTATTAATTTAATTGGGTGACCCTGGATTCTTGTATTATGTGAGGGGTAAATAATACTTCCTTATTCACTTTCTCTACACCATCCATGATTTTATAGACCTCTAACATATCCACCCTTAGTAATCTCATTTCTAAGATGAACAATCCCTGTTTTTTTAATCTCTCATTTGACAGCTCTTCCATACCCCCCATCAGTTTTGTTGCCCTTCTCTGTACTTTTCCCAGTTCTAAAATATCATTGTTTAGATAGGGCAAACAGAATTGCATGCTGTATTCCAGGTGTGGGCATATCATAGATTTATATAGCAGGATTATGATATTTTCTGTTTTATTATCTATCCCTTTCTTATTGGGTCCTAACATTGTGTTAGCCTTTACGACTGCTGCTGCATATTGATTGGATGTTTTCAGAGAACTATCCACAATGACTCCTAGCGCTCTTTCTTGAGTGGGAAGAGCTAATTTAGACCCCATCATTTTATATATACAGTTGGGATTATGTTTTCCAGGGTGTATTACTTTGCATTTATCAACACTGAATTTCATCTGCCATTTTGTTGCCCAGTCACCCAGTTCTGTGAGGTCCCTTTCTAACTCTTCAAAGTCAGCTTTGGACTTAACTATCTTGAGTACTTTTGTATCATCTGCAAACTTTCCCACCTCACTGTTTACCCCCTTTTCCAGATCACTTATGAATATGTTGAACAGCACCGGTCTCACTGCTGATCCTTCGGGGTGACCCTGCTATTTATGTCTCTCCACTGTGAAAACTGGCCATTTCTTCCTACCCTTTGTTCCTATCCCAAGCCTGCCTGGTTTGCTTCAGAGCCTTTGGTGAGGGATCTTGTCAAAGGCTTTCTGAAAGTCCAAGTATGCAATATCAACTGGATCCCCCATGACCATATGTTTGTTTATCTCCTGAAAGAATTCTAATAGGTTGGTGAGGCATGATTTCCCTTGGCAAAAAGCCATGTTGACTCTTCCCCAACATATCATGTTCATCTGTGTCTGATAATTGGTGTGCAGTACATGGTACTTTGTCTATATTCTGATCCTATTAGTTAATAAGAAAAGTTACCAGATAAAGAAATGTGGGTGTATCTCCTATCTTTACTGGAAGTACAATTTACTCAGTTTGCTCACAGGCTTGACGACTACTATAGATGGTTACTGCAGATTTCCCCTTCAGACACCTCAAATCCACAACTGTCAAACAATCACCCTCATGCCCTACGCTGTAATGGGAGCCCAGGTGTGTATCACTTTCTGTCTTGCAGCCTTATCCTGAACATAAAACAAGTAGACTCCTTAAGCACTGAGGCTGCTGTTCAAAATCTCAGGCTGGCTAATGAGCATTGGCAGATTTGTCTATAATGGATATGCACTGGTAACATGCAATCAAGTGGCACACCCAGAGTGAACGCACCTGAAACACAGTGTAGTCCAGATATAGGGCCAAATTCTGCCTCCCTCCTGAAGCAACTTCTGATCTACTCAGGTTCTGTGGCGTTGTGCAGCAATGTTGAATTTGGCCTGTGCATTTATTTTTCACTTCATGCAGCCAAAATAAAATGGACTGCGAATGGATAATAACCCTAGGTTCCACAGAAACTGCACAGCCAAGTAGACTGGTAATATTAGAAGAAACTAAATGCCCCACAGTGAGCATATACATACAAAAGTACACGACCCACTTCCTTTGGGATGTCATATGATCTGAAAGGTGTGAGTGACTGTTGACTCTGCTGCTCCCTTATATGGAGCTCCCAAGACAAGGCAGGAGGTTGTTCTGTTATTGGCACCTTTAATTGTGTCTTCTTCAAACACCCACCATATCTTAGCTCAGTAGGGTACCTTGCTTGTGCCACTCAATTAGATTCATGTCAGTTTCTCCTTCCTGTTATGATGTAGGGCCCTTTTCGTTGCCACTGAGTTCCATTAAGTTCAGTGGAGAACTCTTCTGGTTTGACGAATGCAAACTTCAGGATTCCAATTCACAGATAGTTGACAAGCCTTTTTCATAAGGCTCTTTTGGGTGAGGGATAGTTCAGTGATTTGAGAATTGGCCTGCTAAACCCAGGGTTGTGAGTTCAACCCTTGAGGGAGCCATTTAGGGATCTGGGGCAAAAATTGGGGATTGGTCCTGCTTTGAGCAGGGGGTTGGAGTAGATGATCTTCTGAGGTCCCTTCCAACCCTGATATTCTATGATAAACTGCCTGAGTCAAAGAGGTTGATGCCAACTCAGCTTTGTGAGTTGGTTTAACTCTTGATTCACCAGTTACATAATACACTGGCAA
Organism: Eretmochelys imbricata; assembly: GCF_965152235.1. Lineage (NCBI taxonomy): Eukaryota > Metazoa > Chordata > Testudines > Cheloniidae > Eretmochelys > Eretmochelys imbricata. Next base: position 51,671,767 of record NC_135580.1, on the reverse strand, counting down.
CCACATACAAAATAATCAAAGGTCATAATAATTTTTGAAATCTTTTCCTGTCACATTTTTCCCTGGGATAAACAATGAACCACTAACATTGACTTTGTTTGTTATTTAAGACTCAGATGTCCAAGGAAAAGCAAGGATGTTGAAGGAGATCCAAATAGTGCTCTGTTTCTTTTTTGTCTTTGTCTTTGCCATTTTGTATGAAATCACCCTGCAGTCTGGCTGCGTCTTGTCATGCATGCCTATTTCTAAGCAATTCCTGACACAAGAGGATATTATGAGCCAGAGCAGAAGCATCATCTTTGTGGAGACTACAGATCGCCTTGAGCCTCCTCCGTTGGTTTCATGTTCTGTGGAATCTGCTACCAGGATCTACCATGACAGACCTGTTGTTTTCTTCATGAAAGGGCTGAACAATAGCACATGGCTGGATTCAAATTCCACTTACACAGCCTTCTCACTTTTATCTGCTATGAAGAATGTCTTCATTTTTCCTTTCCAGATGGAAACTTTGTTCCAGGAGACACCTCTGCTGCCATGGTATCACAAGGTGAGAGGAAATGTTTTTGAACAAGATTTAAAGTAGAGGTGGTAGAAAATTAAAGGAACATTTTTGCACATTGTTTTGAAGTTTTGAAGCTGTTTTTGTTTTGTTGCATTCAATATGGATCCCTGTTTCTTGATGATTTGCCATGCATTAGTCAAAATATTTGTTGAAATTGTTATGGACATGTTCCATTTCCTGATGACAGGAGTTATGGCAAACGGACATGTCAGTAATGATTTTGATAAGCATATTTTATCAAAATGGTTAATCAACATCTTTTTTTAAAAGGGAATTTTTTTTTATAAAGAAGTTGTATTTGAAAAATTTTAGTCAGCATGAATTTAAAATAAGCATTTACTGTTTGGGAAAAATGATTTCAGTGCTTGTTAAAGGTGTCAGAAACAGCAATGAAAATGTCGGGGGACAAGCTCTAGAAGTGAGAGAGTCATTCAGAGGTCAATTTGGGGGCAGGAAAGGCAGTGATGGTCTTCCAAGGTCAATCCACGCCTCTCAGAACTGTTGTTCAGGGAGTTTACACCCCTTTGAGTTCTTGTTCTGAGTCCTTTGAGTCCTGTCTGAAAACTCAGGCAGGCATCACTGCATTAGTTTGCACTTGTTCCATGTTTTCATGGATCTGTTGGCAACCATTACAGTTAAGGACTTCTTTATTTTATTTATTTTTAAATGAAAGCGGAGAGTCTGGAGAATAATCAGGCAGTTGGCTGCTAAACTGCCACACCAGCCCTCTGTGCACCAGCATAACTAAGGCCTGAATTTCTCTCTCATTTTTTATCCTCTTTAGAGAATACCAGGAAAGGCGAGTTCCAAAGCCCACTGAAGTCAATGAGAATCTGTCAACTGATTCCAATGGGCTTTGGATCAGACAGTGAGTGTGTAAATTGAAATGGGGCAAGGTTGTTTTTGTGGAAATTACAGTTAACGATTCATATTCTCATTATTTCATAAATGTTGCATGTTTCCTTGGAGTTTACTGCACCTTGGAAACACCTGTAGAATCACATTGAACAAAACCTACAGCTGCTCTTGCCTTTTCCCAGCAAAGTTTCATAGCTAGGGGTGAGAACGGGAGGGGGGGTGGCCATTAATTTTTAAAGGGATTAAAGTGAGGATAGACACTGTTGAGAGTTTTATAGACTATATAGCTAATGGGATCAGGTGTTTTGAAATTTTGAACTGGAGACAATTGCATCTCTGTGATCCCTTTCCAACTCTGCAGGTAAATGCAACCCAGGAAAAGTACTGGGTTCATATCAGCTCTGATGCCAGCAGACTTGCACTCATCTGGAAATACGGTGGGACCTACATGGACACAGATGTCATCTCCATCAGGCCTATTCCAGTGACAAACTTCCTGGCAGCCCAGGCTTCCCAGTTCTCCAGCAATGGGATTTTTGGCTTTCCTCACCATCACTGGTTCATTTGGGATTGCATGAAAGATTTTGTTCAAAACTACAATGGACACATTTGGGGAAACCAAGGACCCCTCTTAATGACGAGGAGGCTGCAAGCCTTGTGCAACCTGACCAATTTCCATAATGTGGAGGATCAGAGCTGTCAGAACATTTCCTTCTTACATCCTCAGCGTTTCTACCCCATCCCTTTCCCAGCATGGAGGCAGTACTACAAGGTTTGGAAGAGAAGCCCTGACTTCAACAACTCCTATGCTTTGCACCTGTGGAACTTCATGAACAAGGAACACAAGACTGTGGTTGCAGGAAGTAACACGTTAGTGGAAAATCTGTACAAAACATACTGCCCCACCACTTATAAGGCCCTTATTCAAGGCACAGAAGGCAGTGGTCATATGCAACAAAATAAGACTGAATGACTGGATCTAGCAGAACGAGGTGTCCTTTCCAGCCCTGATAGTCCTGTGACTAAAATAAACTGCACAATGTGTACCTCCTCTTAGTCAGTGACTCAGCCATTTTCTGTCTGCAGACCACTTCGTAGGAAAGAGTCTCTCAGAAACCACCTCTTCTCCCAAGTTTCCCGAGGACCTAATGAAATGTATAAGAAGGTGGGGGTGTAAATATCATGTCATCACCAATTACAAGTATGTTTTGTCCTTTAGGGTAAAATTTTCCAAAGTATCTAAGTGATCTAGGAGCTTGAATCCCATTTTCAAAAATCTCGTTGGCTTTGGGAGCCAAAGATCCACTGAAAAACCCAAGGGTCAGATTTTCAAAGGTATTTGGTGCCTACAGATGCAGAAAAGTGCTTTTGAAAATCCCATTAGGCATCTATCTGCATCTTTAGGGGCCTAAATGCCTTTAAAAATCTGGCTCCTTAGATTCTTTGGGAATTTTTTTCTTGTCATTTGCTGTGTGCTTGTACAGTACTTTGTGTAATGAGGCCCCAAGCTGTCTCAGCCCTCTCAGTGCTACTGTAATATCAATGTTCAGTAAGAATAAATATAATAATCAATCATAGCCCAAACTTCCTCCACTCCAACTGTTCATTAACGTTGTTTATTTTTCCTCTCTTCTGCTTCAGCTATGTACCCTACCTTCTGGACAGTGACATTTTAAATGCCCATATAAATAAAATATCTAACCCACTCCAATGGCTCTGAATTTGTATTCCCCTCTCAAACCTCCTTCAAGCTTCTGGGATGGAGTGAAAAGGAAAGGGGGTTGTGTTTATTCATTGTTTCTTAATATATCTCTCTAAGTACTTATATGGCCCCATTCCTACGGCATTTGGGCAGCTCACTTAAATTATTGAATTTCGTCTCCCAACAACTTGTGAGGATGGGGAGTGGTATTCTCCCCATTGTACAGCTGGAAAAGCAAGGCATGGAGATGAAGGTCAAGATCCACAAAGGAACCTAGGCACCTAAAGCCCAGTTTTAGGCACTACTGCAATCCACAAAACCCCCATTCAGCTACTGCCTAACCCTGCAGGTGCTGAACTCATGATTTAAGTTCCCTTGGCACCTATGTTTCTGCCTCTACTCACATGTGCTGCCTGCAGGACCCAGTCTGGTAGGTATGCTCTGAGCACTCCTGACTCAGCACAAAATGGGAAGGAGTCCTCTCTTATAACCTTTAGCCCAGTGGTTAGGGAACTCACACCAGGTGAAGGGGACACCAGTTCAATTCCCCCCTATGCCTGGTAAGGGGAAGGGATTGCAACCTAGGCTTCCCACCTCTTAGATGTGTGCCCAAACCTCTGAACTATAGGTAAGGCTAAGCTTTTGCACTCATATTTTTAGTAAAAGTCATGGACAGGTCACAGGCAATGAAGAAAAATTCACAGAAGCCCATGATCTATCCCTGACTTTTACTAAAAATATGTATGACAAAATGGGGAGCTTCAGGGTCCACACACTACCCAGGGGGCCCTGGCTTGGAGCTCCCAGGGCTCCCCCGCCACCCGCGGCGGCTACAAGCTGTGGGGCACCCGGGGAGCTCCTGAAGACCTCGCAGTTCCCAGCCTCTACAGGCAGCAAGGGGTCCCAGGTGCCATGGGCTCAAGTCACAGAGGTCTCTGGGACTCATGGATCCCATGACTTCCAAGACAAAATCATAGCCCTAACCATGGGGTATACGGATGTGAGAGTCTCTCCTGATGAAGTTTGGTCAAGTTTGTATGAATAATTAAATATGCATTGGGGCAGAGAAAGCACGACCCTCGGTACATCCGCAGGCAGTTAGCCTCTGCCAGGCTGTGTCTAGACTGCTATTTTTAGCATGTTATCTCAATCAGTGGTAACACATGTACATTTACGTAATATAAGAGACCACGGCACAGGCAGTGTGGCCAAGCAGTTACATCTGGGCTGGGATCCACATGGCAGTGATAGTGATCAGAGGAATCACTAGAGCCAGGTTCAATAAATAAGAGTTGCAATTGAAGTCAGGCCATGGTCAGAGACCAGAGAGAGCACCAGGCTGCAGTCAGGAGGCAAGGGTCAGGGTCAGGCTGAGATCAGAGAATGGAGAGCAGGCAACAAGATGAGGTCTGGAGTGAAAGCAGATCCAAAGTCTACATGGTTGCCCAATCAGCTTCCTGGGGCACCCTCCAGGGTTAAATAGGGCTCCAGGGTATTGTCACTCTGGGTCACTTGAGCAGTACTTCCTGCAGCTCCGACTCTACCTTGCTCCCTGGCTTAGTCCTGGGGGAATTCTGTGCCAAAAAATTAAAAATTCTGCAACAAAAAAATTAAAAGTTTGCACACAATATTTTAAAATTCCGCAAAATTCTGCATATTTTATTTCTCAAAATAACACAGTATAATCACACCAGTTTCAATTATTTTTCATTATTTATTTCAAAATACCTGTCAGTAAGTATATCTGTAACAATACAGGCAACAAAAAAGATTCAGGAATTTTTTTTTTTACAAATAGATTCCTTACTAGGCAATACAGAACTCTGAGTAATAATTCATTTAAACTACAATACAGAACTGTATTCCCCACACTCCTCAGAAGCAGTGAAAAGGCGTGGGGGAGTCAGGGGTAATGGAGGAGCTGAGGGACAGGGATGTAAATTGCTGGGAAGGAGTCAGGGAGTGAACTTGGAAGGTTGTTGGGTACGGGTGGGAAAAGTATGGAACAGGGTTTTTTGGGGGGGTGGGCAGGGGTGAGGAGGGATTGTTACATAACTTCCTCTGTGCAGACCCTGGCTGACCTCTTGCCTCTCCCATTCAGTCAGGCACATCTGCCCCTGTCCCATTGTGTTCCTGCACCCCCGTGTGTCCTTGTAGCCCCTGTCCACATGTGTCCCTCCAGCCCCACTCAGACATCCACTCCCACATTCCCATGTGGCCCTGCACCCTCTCTCCCTATGTAGCTCTCTCCCCCATCCCCATGTGTTTCTGTGCTCCCACCCAGCCACTCCCCTGCCCCTGTGTGTCCCTGTACCCATCCTGCATCCCCATGTATCTCTGTGCCCCCACCCAGACTCTCCCCTGTCCCTATGTGTCCCTGTACCCCTTCCCCTGTCCCCATGTGTCTCTAGGCCCCCACCCAGCCACCTTCTGTCCCTATGTAGCGCTGCACCCCACCCTCCATCACCATGTGGCTCCGCACGTCTCTCCCACCTGTTGCTCTGCGCCTCCACTCCCATTCAGCCCATGCCCCAGTCTGTCCTCTCCCACTAGCCCTTATGAGCCACTGTCTGACCCCACCACCACCCCATGCTGTCTGTCTCCCCATAGCCCCTGTCTCCTGACCTGTCCTGATAGGTGCTGTGAAGAAGGTAGACTTTCTCTTCCTTAGCTGGCCAGGAGCTGCTGCTTTGGTTTATCAACACAACGACCTCTTGTGAGCAAAAAGCAGAACTACAGAAGTTGTTTTCTGCCCGAAGCTACCGCTGTTATTGTGCCATGGCACCATCTGGTGGGCAAAAGGCAGAACTGCAACAACATTTTGGCAGAAGCTTTTTTTTGAGGGGGGGGGCGCAAAAAATTAAAAAATATGCTGGGCTCATTAATTATGCAGGTACGCAGTAGCACAGAATTCCCCAAGGAGTACTGGCTGTGGCTTTGCATGGGCTCCTGGTGATGATGTGGGACTATCAGCTGTTCCAGGATCTGCAAGCCTGGGGTCTCATCCCTAAAGCCTTACACCTGTTCTGGAAATTACACCTCCAGCTGCAGTGTAGTTACACCCTGAGAGAAAAATGAAAAGATTGTTCAGCACCCTGTCCCATCACATCCTGTCGTGATTATTCACCATGATGCTTTCCTCCACACTGTGGTACAAACAAACCCGCACCCTGTCTTTCCTGTGGTATGATTTGCAAGCCACAAAAGCAGAAGGTCTTCCCACCATTTAGTCTCCTGGCCTTTTATGAGGGGATTACATTTACTTAGAAAGAAATGTAAGCTGGATTCTTTCCCAGTGTTAATTCAAATCCTTTCAAACCCGGACTTCTAAGAAGTCTAAAAGGCAAATCCCTTCCTGCTCTGCTTGAAAGGCTGTTTAGAAATCTAAACACAGGGGATGCACAGGGGATGCCAATTTAATAAGCCGTTATCAAACGTTTTCCATTTGTGATACGGTATCTTTTGTAAACAAAGCGGCTAACAAGCAGAGTGCAATCTGTAGCCTTTTGTCTGCTTCATCAATTACAGTAGAATTAACTAGGGAGAGTATGTACACTAGGGTTGCCAACTTTCTAATTGGACAAAACTGAACACTCTTGCCCCGCCCTCTGCCCCACCCCTCCTCTGAGGCCCCCAACCCTACCCCTTCTCCGAGGCCCTGCCCCCACTCACTCCATCCTCCCTACCTCTGTCGCTCACTCTCCCCACCCTCATTCACTTGCTCATTTTCATCAAGCTGGCTCATGAGTTTGCAGTGCGGGAGAGGGTGAGGGCTCCAGCTAGGGGTGAGGGCTCCAGGGTGAGGCCATTGTGACACTCTGTACCTCGGGGGAACACCCTGTACCTCCATGTTCATCCTTATAATATGATTGTGTGGTAACCAATACAAAGTTTGTCATGTGGGCGTCTTCAGAAGGTTCATGATGCACTGAGCATTGTTGTTATTGTAATTTTATAGGTTGTAATTTCATGTATATAGTTATGAGGCTGAAAATGTGTCCTCATAGTTTAAAACAAGCCCAGGCAAAACGCCAGGAACAGAGGGGCAGTTCACACCTCATCAGGGCATGTATGGGACAAACCCAGCCCAACCTCACAGGAACACAGGATCACAGGAACTGGCCTAGGCAGCAACAAAGGATCTGTTGGACTCTAGAGTGAGTCACCCCGCTTCCCTTGGTCAGTCAGAAACTACAAGACGGTAATTCTCACCTGACTCTGAAGGGGAGGGCAAAGCCAAGAGGGAAGAAAGAACATGATAAAAGGCAGAGACGTTTGCCAAGCTCTCTCTCTTCCACCTCCATGTACAGACACCACCACCAAGCAACTGAAGCTCTGATCAAAGGGGAGAGCCTGGCTGAAGCGCAACCAGCCAGCCTGTGGTGAGAAGTATCTAAGTTTGTAAGGGCACCAAAAATGTTAAGATCAGTTTAGAATGCATTTAGCTTTTATTTCATTTGACCCGATCTGACTTCTTGTGCTTTGACTTATAATCACTTGAAATCTGTCTTTTGTAGTTAATAAATCTGTCTGTTTATTCTACCTGAAGCAGTGCGTTTGGTCTGAAGCATGTCAGAGACTCCTCTTGGGATAACAAGGCTGGAACATATAAATTTCTTTGTTAAATTGATGAACTCATATAAGCTTGCAGTGTCCAACAGGCATAACTGGAGGAGGTTCCTAGGGTTGTGTCTGGGACCAGAGGTATTGGCTAGTCTCATTTGCTTGCAGGTCGCTGGGAGCAGCTTACATGCCCGAGGCGGGGTGTGAACAGCCCAGGAGTGGGGGTTCTCACAGCAGATCAGGGTAAGGTTGGCTCCCAGAGTCAAGGATTGGAGTGACCTAGCAAATCACCAGTCCAGATAACACCAGCTGAACATAACACTGGGTTAATCAGCACTCCCAAGCTGACCCCTTATATATCCCTGGATTCAGTAGGCTTCCAAGCTGTCACCCTCATAGGACCTTGGATTCAGCAGGCTGGGTGGAACAGCACCTCCCAGCTGTCACCCTCCTATGCCCTGGGCACCACACTGGAATAGAGCACGCCTGAGCTGGCTGGGTTGAGCAGCACTTTCAATCTGCCATCCTCATATGTCCCAGGTTCAGCCCATCCCTATCCCCACTTTCACATTACAATTGTTCTGGTAGTAACCCACTTGATGAGCAACCGCCACAGGATTTTTGGGTGCTGCAGGGATCTTTAGCTTAGGTACGATGAGCATTGCTGCAGAGTGAACAGGGGGTTCAGAACAGAACACCCACAAGGGGGTAGGGAGGAAGAGAGAGGGAGAGAGAGAGACAACCAGCTTAACCATGAAAGTTATTTATTGCCAGGAAATAACCATAGGGGAGGCAAACAAACAAAACAGTTATAATATTAAATCTAACTTAAATTTGATTATAAAAGTCACGTTTAGAAAACTATAACTGATCACACAAGTCAGGGTCAAAAAGCTATATGGAGGGTGGGGGGAGACTGGGTTCTCATCACTCTGTGAAGCTTGAATTGATCAGGGTTCCCAGGTGGTGGTGGTAGCTGAGCATCCGGACTGCTGGAGATAAACAGAGCCCTCAGCTTGATCAGTCAGGAGAAGATGAAGTCCCAGTGGAACTGTTGCAGATTTGGGATCCAGGCATCAGAACACTTACTTGAGCATGAGTAAGGTTTTTTGTAGGGAAAGAACAATGGTTCAAGGGAGAACACTAGATTTGTTTATTGCGAAACTGATGACTCAAGGGAGTATACCAAAGTTGTTTTGCTCAGGCTAGACAATAGGAACTGATCATTCCTACCTATGGGCAGTATTCCTTGGAGGGAGCTCACTAGGCAATTCGGGAGCTTCACTATTTTGGATATCAAGAAAGGATTTATTACTAGAATTGGTCTGATAACTACTGAGCTGGTTTCAGAGTAGCAGCCATGTTAGTCTGTATCCGCAAAAAGAACAGGAGTACTTGTTTCAGAGTAGCAGCCATGTTAGTCTGTATCCGCAAAAAGAAATGAGAGACTTATGGCACCTTAGAGACTAACAAATTTATTTGATCATAAGCTTTCGTGAGCTACAGCTCACTTCATTGGATGCATTCAGTGGAAAATACAGTGGGGAGATTTATATACACAGAGAACATGAAACAATGGGTGTTACCATACACACTGTAAGGACAGTGATCAGGTAAAGTGAGCTATTACCAGCAGGAGAGCTGGGGGGAAAAGCCTTTTGTAGTGATAATCAAAGTGGGCCATTTGCAGCAGTTGACAAGAACGTCTGAGAAACAGCGGGGAGTGAGGGGTGGAATAAACATGGGGAAATAGTTTTACTTTGTGTAATGACCCATCCACTCCCAGTCTTTATTCAAGCCTAAGTTAATTGTATCCCGTTTGCAAATTAATTCCAATTCAGCGTCTCTCATTGGAGTATGTTTTTGAAGTTTTTTTGTTGAAGAATTGCCACTTTTGGGTTTGTAATTGAGTGACCAAAGAGACTGAAGTGTTCTCCGACTGTTTTTTGAATGTACTTGTGGCACCTTAGAGACTAACAAATTTATTAGAGCATAAGCTTTCGTGGGCTACAGCTCACTTCATCAGATGCATAGAATGGAACATATAGTAAGATATATATATATATATATACACACACACACACACACATATATACACATACAGATAAGTTGGAAGTTACCATACAAACTGTAAGAGGGTAATTAGTTTAGATGAGCTATTATCATCAGGAGAAAAAAACTTTTGTAGTAGTAATCAAGATGGCCCGTTTAGACAGTTGACAAGAAGGTGTGAGGATACTTAACTTAAGAAAATAGATTCAATATGTCTAATGACTCAGGCACTCCCAGTCTCTATTCAAACCCAAGTTAATGGTATCTAGTTTGCATATTAATTCAAGCTCAGCAGTTTCTCATTGGAGTCTGTTTTTGAAGCTTTTCTGTTGCAAAATTTCCACCCTTAAATCTTTTACTGAGTGGCCAGAAAGGTTGAAGTGTTCTCCTACCGGGTTTTGAATGTTATGATCCCTGAAATGTTTCAGAGTAACAGCCGTGTTAATCTGTATTCGCAAAAAGAAAAGGAGTACTTGTGGCACCTTAGAGACTAACCAATTTATTAGAGCATAAGCTTTGGTGAGCTACAGCTCACTTCATCGGATGCATACTGTGGAAAGTGTAGAAGATCTTTTTATACACACAAACCATGAAAAAATACCTCCTCCCACCCCACTCTCCTGCTGGTAATAGCTTATTTAAAGTGACCACTCTCCTTACAATGTGTATGATAATCAAGGTGGGCCATTTCCAGCAGAAATCCAGGGTTTAACAAGAACGTCTGGGGGGCGGGGGGCTAGGAAAAAACAAGGGGAAATAGGTTACCTTGCATAATGACTTAGCCACTCCCAGTCTCTATTCAAGCCTAAGTCATTATGCAAGGTAACCTATTTCCCCTTGTTTTTTCCTAGCCCCCCGCCCCCCAGACGTTCTTGTTAAACCCTGGATTTCTGCTGGAAATGGCCCACCTTGATTATCATACACATTGTAAGGAGAGTGGTCACTTTAAATAAGCTATTACCAGCAGGAGAGTGGGGTGGGAGGAGGTATTTTTTCATGGTTTGTGTGTATAAAAAGATCTTCTACACTTTCCACAGTATGCATCCGATGAAGTGAGCTGTAGCTCACCAAAGCTTATGCTCTAATAAATTGGTTAGTCTCTAAGGTGCCACAAGTACTCCTTTTCTTTTTGCGAATACAGATTAACACGGCTGTTACTCTGAAACATTTCAGGGATTATAACATTCAAAACCCGGTAGGAGAACACTTCAACCTCTCTGGCTACTCAGTAAAAGATTTAAGGGTGGAAATTTTGCAACAGAAAAGCTTCAAAAACAGACTCCAATGAGAAACTGCTGAGCTTGAATTAATATGCAAACTAGATACCATTAACTTGGGTTTGAATAGAGACTGGGAGTGGCTAAGTTAATTGTATCCAATTTGCAAATGAATTCCAATTCAACAGTTTCTCGCTGGAGTCTGGATTTGAAGTTTTTTTGTTGTAATATAGCAACTTTCATGTCTGTAATTGCGTAACCAGAGAGATTTAAGTGTTCTCCGACTGGTTTATGAATGTTATAATTCTTGACATCTGATTTGTGTCCATTTATTCTTTTACGTAGAGACTGTCCAGTTTGACCAATGTACATGGCAGAGGGGCATTGCTGGCACATGATGGCATATATCACATTGGTGGATGTGCAGGTGAACGAGCCTCTGATAGTGTGGCTGATGTTATTAGGCCCTGTGATGGTGTCCCCTGAATAGATATGTGGGCACAGTTGGCAACGGGCTTTGTTGCAAGGATAGGTTCCTGGGTTAGTGGTTCTGTTGTGTGGTATGTGGTTGCTGGTGAGTATTTACTTCAGGTTGGGGGGCTGTCTGTAGGCAAGGACTGGCCTGTCTCCCAAGATTTGGGAGAGTGTTGGGTCATCCTTCAGGATAGGTTCTAGATCCTTAATAGTGCGTTGGAGGGGTTTTAGTTGGGGGCTGAATGTGACGGCTAGTGGCGTTCTGTTATTTTCTTTGTTAGGCCTGTCCAGTAGTAGGTGACTTCTGGGAACTCTTCTGGCTCTATCAATCTGTTTCTTCACTTCCGCAGGTGGGTATTGTAGTTGTAAGAATGCTTGATAGAGATCTTGTAGGTGTTTGTCTATGTCTGAGGGGTTGGAGCAAATGCGGTTGTATTGCAGAGCTTGGCTGTAGATGATGGATTGTGTGGTGTGGTCAGGGTGAAAGTTGGAGGCATGTAGGTAGGAATAGCGGTCAGTAGGTTTCCGGTATAGGGTGGTGTTTATGTGACCATCGTTTATTAGCACTGTAGTGTCCAGGAAGTGGCTCTCTTGTGTGGACTGGACCAGGCTGAGGTTGATGGTGAGATGGAAATTGTTGAAATCATGTTGGAATTCCTCCAGGGCTTCTTTTCCATGGGTCCAGATGATGAAGATGTCATCAATATAGCGCAAGTAGAGTAGGGGCGTTAAGGGACGAAAGCTGAGGAAGCGTTGTTCTAAATCAGCCATAAAAATCTTGGCATACTGTGGGGCCATGCGGGTACCCATAGCAGTGCCACTGATCTGAAGGTATACATTGTCCCCAAATGTAAAATAGTTATGGGTAAGGACAAAGTCACAAAGTTCAACCACCAGGTTAGCCGTGACATTATTGGGGATAGTGTTCTTGACAGCTTGTAGTCCATCTTTGTGTGGAATGTTGGTGTAGAGGACTTCTACATCCACAGTGGCCAGGATGGTGTTATCAGGAGGATCACTGATGGATTGAAGTTTCCTCAGGAAGTCAGTGGTGTCTCAAAGGTAGCTGGGAATGCTGGTAGCGTAGGGCCTGAGGAGGGAGTCTACATAGCCAGACAATCCTGCTGTCAGGGTGCCAATGCCTGAGATGATGGGGCACCCAGGATTTCCAGGTTTATGGATCTTGGGTAGTAGATAGAATATCCCAGGTTGGGGTTCCAGGGGTGTGTCTGTGCGGATTTGATCTTGTGCTTTTTCAGGGAGTTTCTTGAGCAAATGCTGTAGTTTCTTTTGGTAACTCTCAGTGGGATCAGAGGGTAATGGCTTGTAGAAAGTGGTGTTGGAGAGCTGCCGAGCAGCCTCTTGTTCATATTCCGACCTATTCATGATGACAACAGCACCTCCTTTGTCAGCCTTTTTGATTATGATGTCAGAGTTGTTTCTGAGGCTGTGGATGGCATTGTGTTCCGCACGGCTGAGGTTATGGGGCAAGTGATGCTGCTTTTCCACAATTTCAGCCCGTGCACATCAGCAAAAGCACTCTATGTAGAAGTCCAGTCAGCAGGAGAGTGGGTTTGTGGGGGGGGGGGCAAGGAGGGGGGGTGAGAAAACCTGGTTTTGTGCTGGAAATGGCCCAACTTGATTATCATACACATTGTAAGGAGAGTGATCACTTTAGATAAGCTATTACCAGCAGGAGAGTGGGGTGGGAGGAGGTATTTTTTCATGCTTTGTGTGTATAAAAAGATCTTCTACACTTTCCACGGTATGCATCCGATGAAGTGAGCTGTAGCTCACGAAAGCTTATGCTCAAATAAATTGGTTAGTCTCTAAGGTGCCACAAGTACTCTTTTTCTTTTTATGATTCCTGACGACACATTTGTGTCCATTTATTCTTTTGCATAGAGACTGTCCGGTTTGGCCAATGTACATGGCAGAGGGGAATTGCTGGCACATGATGGCATATATCACATTGGTAGATGTGCAGGTGAACAAGCCCCTGATGGCATGGCTAATGTGATTAGGTCCTATGATATCCTCTGCAACATGCCATCCTTAGACATCTTGTTACTATTGCACATGACACACCTAGTAAAATGCTGTTGCTCTACACAACCCTCTGTTGTCAGTCCTCTTGGTGTTCAGAGTTGATCTGAAAATATGGTATGTAATATTTTATAAATGGCATTTTGTCTAAATATCTTCTTTTACTCCTGGGGGAATTCTGCACCACTGTGCATGCATGGAATTTATGTCCTTTGCAGATTTCTTTGCTTCCCCACAGCAAAAGGAAGTCACAAGAGCAGTCATGCAACCCTCCCCGACAGTATGTTTTGCGTGTCCAGGGCAGCTGGCAGAGAGGTAAATCACTGTGGGGCAGGAAGCGGAACTGGGGAAGTCCCGGCTGCTGGCTCCTACCCAGTGATGAGCTGCCAAAATCTTAACAATGGGTTCCCTCCTCACCCCACGAGGGGGTCATTGCACACCCCCGCTCCCCAGAACTCCTGCCCCATCCACCCCCTCCCGTGTCTGCCCCCAGAACCAGGCAGGAGGGTCTCATGGGCCACCATAGTGGGTGCCCACCCCACCCCTAAGAGCCAGAGGTACCTGCTGGGGGGCGAGGTGGAGAGTCCCGGCGGTGCTTACCTAGGGCAGCTCCCAGGAAGCATCCAGCAGGTCCCTCTGGCTCCTGGGGTGGGGGAGTGTAGCTGGGGGAGAGCAGGGGGAGCAGCTGCTCCCCCCACTGATCACATCAAAAGTGGTGCCTTAGGCGCTGACTCCCTGGGTGCTCCGGGGCTGGAGCACCCACAGGGAAAATTTGGTGGGTGCAGAGCACGCGCCCGGCCCCAGCTCACCTCTGCTCCGCCTTCTCCCCGAATGAGCCACCCCGCTCTGCTTCTCCACCCCCGGCTTCCCGCGAATCAGCTGTTTGCATGGGAAGCCGGGGAGGACTGAGAAGCAGGTAGCGGCCTCCTGCTCAGGCTGAGGGTGGCAGAGATCAGCTGGGGCGGGAAGCAGTTCCCCTGTGCCCCCCCAGGGTTACCTGCTGCGGCGCGGGTGGCCCTCCTCGTGCCTCCCGCCCCAGCGCACCTCCGCCTCCCTGGGCCTGAGCGGGAAGCCGCCGCTTGCTTCTCAGCCTACCCTGGCTTCCCGTGCGAACAGCTGATTCGCGGGAAGCCTGGGGGGGCGGAGAAGCAGAGCGGGGCGGCACGTTCAGGGGAGGAGGTGGAGGCGGAGTGGAGGTGAGGTGAGCTGGGGCCAGGGAACTGCCGGTGGGTGCTCTGCACCCACCAAATTTTCCCCTTGGGTGCTCCAGGGCTGGAGCACCCGTGAAGTCGGCGTCTAAGGAGCCACTTTTGGCCGGTTAAATTTAGAAGCTCTTTTAGAACCGGTTGTCCCTCGCGGAAAAACCGGTTCTAAAAGGGCTTCTAAATTTAACAACCGGTTCTAGCGAACCAGTGCAAACCAGCTCCAGCTCACCACTGCTCCTACCCTGTGCTAGGCTCAGCTGCTAGTCTTGGCTCGGCTGGGCAGGATGGGACTTCCTCTTCCTCTACACAGCATCTGGGGCTGGGTCAGATGCACCCCCAGATTTCTACCCTGGCTGCAGGAAGCTCTGCAAACTGCCCCACTCCCCCAACTGCTTCCTGCACCCATCGCTCCTCAGCTGCAGGGGGAAGGATCCCTGTACAGGGAGCTGCTCCCCCATCCGCCCAACTCCTGTGCATCCAGACCCCCTCATAACCATACCCTCCTGCCAAGCTTCGTCCCCCCTGCACTCAGAACCCCTCTGATGAGCCCCACTCCCCCTGCACCTGGACCACCACAATGAGCACCCTGATCCCCATCCCACAAAGCCTACCCAATTGCACCTGGATCCCCACCCTACTGAGCCCCACTCCCCCAGCATTTGGACCCCCACTGAGTCCCTGACACCCAGACCCCCTCTGCTGAGTCTCAATGACCTTCACCTGGACCCCCCTCCAGAGTCCCATTACCATTGCACCAGAACCCCCCCTACAAACCCCTGTACATCCAGATCCCCTCCGCACCCAGATCCCCCACTGAGCTGCCTGCACCTGGATTACCCCACACAGAACCCTCTCAACCCACACCTGGATCCCCCCCACACTAAACCCCACCACTCTTGGATCCTGCCTTGCTGAGCCTACCTGGTGCACCTGGCATGGAGGGGCAAGGCCATGGGGTATTTCTGGTGCAGGCCCCGTCTTTGCACCATGTCAGGGTTGGGTGCAGCCTCACCGCTGAGTCCGTGTCCGGGGGGTGGGAGCTGCACAATGATCTCCCACCTCTGTGCAGCCAGTGGCCTGTGCTCCCCAATACCATGCTGGAGCCTCTACATTTATTTGACAAATACAATTGGCAGAATTTTGCAGAGTTTTAAAATATTGTGTGCAGAATTTTATTTTTTTGGCACAGAATGCCCTCAGGAGTATTCTCTGTAGGAATGTACAACAGCAGGTATTCCATCCCATTCCGGATGATTGTAAACACTGAGAACAGAATTTTAGAATCTTGCAACTGATGTCTTGATTTTAATGGTTAAATAGTTGCTACATTTTACAGTTTGTAGATTTTGACCCACATTAAAATTTCCAGCTACAAAGGCTAATGCAACTGTATAGAGATGTTACTTTGTGGCCCCAGGGCCACATCTGGGTATGGAAATTGTATGGCAGGCCATGAATGCTCATGAAATCGGGGGTTGGAGGACAGGAGGGCTCCGGCTGGGGGTGCAGGCTCTGGGGTGGGGCTGGGGATGAGGGGTTGGGGGTGCAGGAGGGTGCTCCTGGATGGGACCGAGGGGTTTGGAGGGTGAGAGGGGGATCAGGATTGGGGCATGGGAGGGGTTCGGGGGGCAGGCTGCGGGCAGCGCTTACCTCAAGCAGCTCTCAGAAACAGCGGCATCTCCCCCCTCCAGCTCCTATGTGGAGATGTGGCCAGGTGTCTCTGTGCGCTGCCCTGTCCACAGGCCCCGCCCCTGCAGCTCCCATTGGCTGCGGTTCCCAGCCAATGGGAGCTGCGGGGGCAGCGCTTGGGGTGGGGGCAGCATGCGGAGCCCTCTGGCTGCACCTACATGTAGAAGCCAGAAGGGGGACATGGAGTGGGGCAAGACCCCAACCCTGGTCCCCAGCTGGAGCGCCAGAGCAGGGCAAGCCCCAGACCCCACTTCCTGGCAGGAGCTCGAGGGCTGGATTAAAACATCTGGAGGGCCGGATGTGGCCCCCAGGCCATAGTTTGCCCACCACTGGCCTAGGAAGACACGATTAGGGTTATTTCTTTTATTTCTTATTGGCTTGTGGACTCCTCTGTGCTAACTCCCAAACTGTTTGGTTTTGCTTGTAACCATTAAGGTGGAACTCAAGAAGGTTACTCTTGATGTTTAATTTTTTATAAGTGGGTTTTTTAATCTAGCAAAGCCTAAGTTCCATATATATTTTCTTTCTTTTTGTTTTTAATAAAATTTACCTTTTTTAAGCACAGGATTGGTAGGGGTTGTTTGGGTTTTTTTGGTATCCTAAGAGATTTGTGCATATGTTGTTTAATTAGCTGGTGGCAATAGCTTATTTCCTTTGCTTTTCTTTCTCAGCTCTTCCCCGGGGGGCAGGGGTGTGAAAGAGCTTGAGGGTATCCTACAGGAAGGAATTCCTAAGTGCACCTTTCTGGGTTCTCAAAAGGGGGTTTTTCACTTGGGTGGTGGCAGCATCTACCCATCCAAGGACAGAGAGAAGCTGTAACCTTGGGAGTTTAATACAAGACTGGAGTGGTCAGTATTAATTTTTAGAATCCTTGCGGGCCCCCACCTTCTGCACTCTAAGTGCCAGAGTGGGGAATCAGCCTTGACAGGGAGGAAAATTGATTAGGAGTAATTAAAATTAAAAAATAATCTCGAAAATTCTTTGGATCCAAAGAATGAAAATGGATATTTCATGTTGAATAAGACTTTGTTTCAGTGAGGAGAGAGACGTACCAATGGCACAAACAGACTTTCAATTAAAAATCTGTATTCTAAAAATTTCTGATAGATAAAAATTCCAATATTTGGCTTTATTTTTTCTTCATACAATTATATCTACCAAATAACAGTTTAAATCTCTTTGATCATGGCTAATATGATTGAACTGAATTCCATAAATGCCACCAGTCCTAACCGTAATTTAAAAAGGGAAAAAAGGGTTTTCAAGCTATTAAAACTGAGGCCCCAGATATGTTTTCTACAAAAAAAAAAAAAAAAAAAAAAACCCTCACACCTTAAATAGGAACATAAATCCCTCAAAGGTAACTGGTTCCACACTTCTTATATTTTTCCAGGAACATCAAATAAAAGAGGAATAGCAATCATTACTGCCAAACATATCTTTCAAATTAAAGAATAAATATACGGATAATGTAGGCAGATGTCTACTAGTTAAAGGCACAGTTGGTGATAGACTGCTAATTTTAGGATTTATGCTCCTAATCAAGGTCAAATGCCTTTTTTTCAGGAAATTATCTCAGATTAGAAGATTTTAGAGAAGGAACTGTTATTATTGGAGGTGATAATTGTGTTCTAGATACAGACAGCAGTATAGTAAAGTAGAAAATTCAGTCAATTTGTAATCTTTAATTACTAAAGATGATTTGTGTGACTCCTGAAGGTGTCTTAGTCCAAAGGAAAGAGACTACTCCTTTTCAATACCCAAGAGAATATACGCAAGAATTTATTATTCTAATCTGTAGATCTTTGCTTAATACAGGAACATCAAAGTAGCAAGGCTGTATCTCCTGTTCAACTCATGGCACCATTTCTTATTGGAAACTGGAAGGAGACACCTAAAAAAAATGGAGCTTAAACACCCCATTAGTAGATGATCAGAAAAAAGTTCAAGAAATCAGGTATAAGCAATTTAAGAAAAACAATGCTGACCAGATTTTAAAAAGCACTCAGTGGTAGGCCTTCAAAACAGTGATTAGGGGCAGCTTAATTAACAAAGAATCCTATCTTAAAGTTAGAGAGAGGAAATGCAAACATTACTCAATGAGGTTGAAAAACTGAAGTTATAGTAGAAATATCAATCACAGAACATTTTAAAAAAAAATAGAGGCCACAAGCAAGTTAGATTTACTACAAACAGACAAAGCTGAACAGGCGATCAGACACACAAAACAATTGTGTTATGAAAAGGGGAACAAAAGCGACAAATTACTAGCTAACAGACCAAAAACACTTAAGTAAAATTATACCTTCAGTCTGAAAAACTCCAAATCAACTAACAACTCGTTCAAAAATATGACAAGTTGGCAAAAGCCTCAATAGGGAGCTTTACTCCCTAGAGTCAGCTGACCATAAACTGATAAAGGAATATTTAGCTAAAGCTAACATATCAAAACTAGAACATGCAGACCTAGAATCCCTGGAGGAAGATATTAAACCAGAGGAAGTCCTAGAGGTTATTAAGCCCCTTAAAATGGTAAATGGCCTGGCCCTGATGGATTTCCTCCAGAATTGTTAGAGTGTTTAGGGTATATCAAATGCAAAAATTAACAGATGTCTTCAGTGAAATATCAAAAGAAAGATCCTGGAGAGAAGCACAAATTGTAGTTATCCCAAAACCTGGTAAGGACTTATCCAAGTGTGTTTCTTAGAGGGCCTCTCCTTATTAAATCAAGTTGCACAAATATATGTTTCAGTCCTAGCAAACAGACTGAAAAAATTACCTAGATACATTACAAGAGACCAGACAGGGTTTGTACTAAACAGATAACTATTGGATAATGTTCACAGAGCTTTAGACCAGACCCTCTCAGAATCTACCAAAGAGACCCATCTATTTTTATCACTTGATGCAGAAAAAGCTTTTGATAGAGTAAACAGTCAGTTCTTAAAATTAAAATTATTAAACTCTAGATACATTTGGGTTAGGCCCTAAATTTTAAAATAGCATATGGACTGGAGTATAAGACAAATGCAACTATAAAAGTAAAAGGATATCTATCAGAAAATTTCCCCCTCCTTAGAGGTACATGCCCATTATCACCTCTTTTTTGCTGTGATAACAACATGTTTGAAAGGATCAGGTGGGCAAAAGGGGAAGGGGAGTGGCACAGTATGTAAAAATGGCATCACCTGTTTCCAAGTCACTGACCACTTGGAAGAAAATGATCTTGAATGCTTGTGGATCAGTGTCCTAGGAGATAAGACACAAGATGAGGTACTAGTTGGTGTCTGCTGCAGACCATCAAATCACATTAGGGAACAGGATGATGGCCTCCTTATGCACCTATCTACAATGTATAAGAGGAAAAAACCTGATTGGAGACTTTTCCAGCATAGGTCACTCAAAATTGGTCTCATGCTGCCAGTTCTAAACCATCCCTGGACGTCCTAAATATAATAATGACAATTTCCTAACTCAGAAAGTGTTGCAGTCAAACATGGGGGAATTCTGTATTATACTTTATCCTAACAGACAAAGGAGAAATGGGTCACAGAACTAAAAGTTAATGGTAGCTTAGGTACAAGTGATTATGACTCATATGTATAATGTGCAAGCAGAACAAAGTACAGACCAGTCATATATATACTTGGTGCTTTAATAGGGCCAATTTCACACAGCTGAAAACAATTATGAGCCAAAATCAGCTGGGAGCAAGAAATGAACCAGAAAAATGTGAATAATAATTTAAAAACATTTTAAAACACCTTACTAGATACCCCAAAAGCCACAAATCAAGGGAGAAGGTTGTGCTGGTTTAAAAAAAATAATCCTGATTTAGAGGAGAAGCAAAAGCAGGTATTTTTTTTTTTTTTTACAAAATAATATTATAAGAAAGAGGAAGTAGATAGTAATTAATATAAATCAGAAGTTATGAATTGTAGAGAATTGATAGGGGAAGCCAAGGGAGACAAAGATAAATTTATGGCCAGCAGAGTTAAGAACAATAAGGTGTTTTTAAAATATATTAGGAACAAAAAGAATCCTGGCAATGGTGTCAGTCCATTACTAAATGGAAATGTTAGAACTATCAGTTATAATGGAGAAAAGGGAGAGATGTTCAAAAAGTATATCTGTTCTGTATTGGGGGAAAACCAGTGATGCAATTTCATCATATGGCGAGAACACTCTCTCTATTCTGCTAGTATCTCTGGAGGAGTTACACAGAAACCACAAACATTAAACATTTTAAAATCAGCAGGTGTGGATAACCGGATGACTAGCTGAGTTACTCACTGCACTGTTAATGCTGATTTTTAGTAAGTCTTGTAGCACTGGAGAAGTTCCAGAAGACTGGAAGAAAGCTAATGTTGTGCCAATGTTGAAAAGGGTAAATGGGATGACCCGGGTAATTATATGCCTGTCAGTCAGACATCGTTCCCAGGCAAGATAATGGAGTGACTGATGCGGGACTTGATTAATAATGAACTAAAGAGGTTTAATGTAATGGATGCAAATCAACATGGGTTCATGGAAAACAGATCATGACAAATTAACTTGATTTTTTTTCATGACAAATTAACTTGATTTTTTTTTGAGATTACAAGTTTGGTTGCTTAAGGTAGTAGTGTTGATTTTTGTAAGGCATTAGACTTGATGCCATGTGACATTTTGATTAAAAAACTAAAATAATATAAAATTAATATGGCATATTAAATGGAGTAAAAACTGGCTAAGCTATGTCTCAAAATGTAATTGTAAACAGGGAATCATCAAATGGGTGTGTTTACAGTGGGGTCCCGCAGGGGGCAGAAGGGATCTGATCTTTCTGCCCCATTTTTGGCCTCCGCAGCTTTGTGCCCTTGGCAACTTGCCACATTCACCATACCCTGGTTATGGCCCTGCTCTCAAGTAGGAGTAGAGAAGTTATTTTATGCCTGTATCTGGCATTGGTGCGACTGCTGCTGGAATAGTGAGTCCAGTTCTGGTGCCCACAATTCAAGGAGGTTGATAAATTGGAGAGGGGTCAGAGAAGAGTCACAAGAATGATTAAAGGATAGAAAACCTGCCTTATGGTGATAGACTAATGGAGCTCTGTCTATCTAGCTTAACAAAGAGAAGGTCACAGAGTGGCTTAATTACAGTCTAAATATCTACACTGGGAACAAATATTTAATAATGAGCTCTTCAATCTAGCAGACCAAGGTAGAACACAATCCAATGGAAGTTTATGCTAGACAAAATCAGACTGGAAATAAGCAATAATTTAACAGTGAGAGTGTTAAATCATTGGAACAATTTACCAAGGGTCATGGTGGATCCTCCATTGCTGACAAATTTTAAAAATCAAGATTGACTGTTTTTCTAAAAACTCTGCTCTACGAATTACTTTGAGGAAGTCAGACTAGATGGCCAGAATACTCCTTTCTGGCCTTAGAATCTAATAGAGTCAATCAATTAGAAATAATTACAATACGAATCAAGGAACACAAATTAGCCTTACATGCAGATGATGTCTTGGTATTTTTTTATTAATCCAGCTCATACACTACTAGAATTGCAAGAGGAAACCTTAACATTTGGTGAGGTGTCAGGATTTAAAACAAGTCATAACTCCTGTATGTAGATGTGGGAGAAAGATCTAAAAGATAAATACAAATGAGTAACTACCTCAATCAGGTACCTGCGAATATGCATTTCTAAAAGATGGCAAGTGTTGTATAATATTAACTATACTTCCAATTAAGGATATAAAAACAGATTTGGATAATTGGCCAAAATTAGATTTCATTGTCAGGCAAAATTGCAGCTGTTAAAATTAGTATCTTACCCTAATTAGTTTCCTTTTCTAGACACTCTGGTTTTAGTTCCAGTCTTAGCTCAATGGCAATCCATGGCAAACCTAAATCATTTGGGGAAATAAGAAACCCAGAGTTAACTAACCTACCTTACAAAGGGCATGGCTCTACCAAACATTAAGCTCTGTTATCACGCTAGTCATAACAGAAACCTGATGTACTGGGTAACACCAAACCCTGATAAGCACTGCGTAGAGATAGAACAAGCAAAAAGAGCAGCTTAAATAAGTTATTTAGAAAGCTAAACACATACCCATTACCTTTAACTCCCATAGAAATTAATATAGAATTAAACTGCAATAAAAGCCTGTGAAGTTTTGACATTTGGGAACTTATAGGTGTATCAGAATTTGGCCAACTGTTTAGAGTCAATACTTTTCGATAATTTGATGAATTACAACTTCCAAGACACACCAGAATTCCAGTATATCAATACCTACAATTGAGAGTTTTCAAATAGGCAAACCTAAGTAGGAAATTGATGGATTTTGGAAAACCACTCCCTACACCTATGAAACACAAAGGCTTATGCTCTACTGTATAACTCATAGAGAACTGATTACTCATAGAATAATCTCTGTTAGTTAGAAGAAATAACCATGTTCGTGAAAGGATGTAAAGCTGACGTAGGCACAGACAGCAAAACTGAGGAATGGAAGAACATATGGAGCAATGGTTCCCTCACATCAATAAACCAATTAATAAACGAAAATTAGAATAAAATTCTTTATCAATGGTACCTCATGACCCTTAAAATTAAATTAATTTATGGTACAGGGACAGGCTAATGCTGAAGAGAATATAATGAAATGGGAGATACGGTGGATGAGCCCAAAAGTTAAGACATTTTGGATAGCCATTGAGATTGCGTAAGGGAGATAGTGTCAGCTTGCAATTAACCTCTTGGTATTTTTATTTAATTGTCCTGAAAATGCTGCACCTTGCAAAAGTCATAAAGATTTACTCACTCACCTCCTAGTTGCTCCTAGAAATACCATAGCAAGCTGGTGGAAGAAGGGTGACTCCTCTAAACCTATTGACTTGTCTCAGGAAGTGCGGGAAATTCTGGTACTAGAAAACTTCACTCATGTTAATTCCCTAAGTCAGAGTTTACAGGGGAGAAGGAAAACAGATAACTATTTACAAATCCAGTGGAACTTTTTGGAGTTTGCTGGAAGAGGGTCATCATCCACCATCAAGCCTGATAGTATTCAAGAAAAGTTCTCAAACTAAGGAAAGGAGAAAGGCCTTCAACAGTAGTCAAATTTAAATTTAAGATGTTTTTTAAAAAAGGAAAATAGATGGGAGGGGAAGGAGAAAAGCTTACTATTGCATAGAGTTTAGATAGGACAACTAGAAAACAGATTATGCATCTAAATGTAAGAACGACAGAAATTTGAACATAAACATGAGATAATGAAAAAACTTGAACTGAATCTATCAACTGACAAGGCAGAAGACAAAGCAGAGAAATGTCAACCACAGGATGTGAACAATATCACAAATTTGAAGAAGGTGACTGGTAGCAGGTCTTATCAATACAGCTTTAGGGATTTCCATAGCATAATTTATAATCATATAGGCACTAAAGCTATACGATTTTATAACTTGTTTTATAAAAGAATGGATCTGTTTAGAGAAGTGATGGGTGGGGAGCTGAAATCCTGAGAGTGGGGCTTTCGGTGCACCATGGTGGGGCAATACAGGTGTAGTTGCTCTGGACTGTGACACTTTTTCATAAATAAAACGTTTTAAAAGCAGCAAGAATCTAAACTGCACGTAATAGGTTTAAAACATCAGAACCTGAATAAGAACACAAGAACAGCCATACTGAGTCAGACCAATAGTCCATCTAGCCTAATATCTTGTCTTCCAACAGTGGCCAATGCCAGCTGCCCCAGAGGGAACGAACAGAACACGTAATCATCAAGTAATCCACCCCCTGTCTCCCATTCCCAGCTTCTGGCAAACAGAGGCTAGGGACACTTCAGAGCATGGTTTGGATCCCTGCCCATCCTGGCTAACAGCCATTGCTGGACCTATCCATCTTAAACTTATCTCTTTCTTTTTGGAACCCTGTTACTCCAGCAGTAGTCATACCAGTGCCAAATACAGAATGCAGCATGTGTTCGGCCTGTGGCATTAGCCAAGATCTGCCTCTCTGAAAAGTATGTAGAAGAAGAACAGAAGGAATCTCCCCTACCAGTTATGACAAATGGAGGATACGTGATTGAAATCCGTTTACAGTGCAACAGCTTTCGTATCTAGTTTGGAACCAGTGGGCTGGTTGGTGGGCCAGGCCCTGGGGTTCAAACCATTTCTACATTTGGGAAGTAAAATACCAGGGCCTGATTCTCATCTCATTTAAATTTTACGCTCGTGTACTTCAGTGGAGGTGCTCCATATTTACATTAATGTCACTTGAAGAAGAATATGGCCCCAGATCAGTAAGGAACAGCCAATGGAGTTGTATCACCCTCACAGTGATAGTATGAGTTAACTCTTTGTGCTAATGAAGGAAACAGGACTTCCCTCTCTTTAAAGGTCAGCTGAGTTGCCTTTTAAAAAAACTGTTTAAGATCCCAAACCTTTACTAGAACATGCATAGAGTTAAAAGTTGTAAATAAATGTTAACAAAATAGTTGGAAATTTAACTTAGCTCTTTTACTTACCTGCCAAGATCTAAGCTCAGAGTTCTGTTTCTCATAATAGTGTTACAACTGCACCGTAAACACCTTGTAAAACTTTAGAGCC
Organism: Eretmochelys imbricata; assembly: GCF_965152235.1. Taxonomy (NCBI): domain Eukaryota; kingdom Metazoa; phylum Chordata; order Testudines; family Cheloniidae; genus Eretmochelys; species Eretmochelys imbricata. The sequence continues at coordinate 51,646,790 of NC_135580.1, read as the reverse complement.
TTCCATCAGACTGGAACAATGCCACTGGCTTCAGTAGAGCTGTACTGATATGCAGCTGAGAGGAGAATTTGAGTACCAGTGTTTACTGGTCCATTAAACTTGTAGGGCCAGACTCTGCTCTCAGTTCCACCCATACAGCCCCATTGAGTTGGATCTCAGTCATCGGTTAATGGAGAAGAATCTGACACATGAACCTTCTGGGGGAACAGCCAGCTACTCTTTATTCAAACTATGTCAGCAAAACACCACTTGCCTGACTCTCAGCCAGCCCAGCCTCTTGGGGATGCATGATGAGAGGCTGGGGCAATGCACGATTATCATGCCCAGTGCATGACACCGAGGAACATTGCTAAGATCAACACCCAGCTCATACAAAGCAGTGCCCTGAAGAGCTACTCAACAAGGGCTGGGATGGGCTCTGGTGGGGCTAAGGGGAGGAACCCTGTGACCCGGCTCAGAGAGGAACTTAAACAGAATATTCTGGAGATGGCCATAAGCCACTGGCGGGCAGTCTCAGAATGAGGTGCATTACTGGAACCCCACAGTGCCAGACTTTCAAGAGCTGGTGGAGGTCTGAACTATCTTGCCCAAAGGATCTGAGACCCCAGAGCAGGAATCTAGTCACAATGGTGTCTTTGGAAGAGACCAGGCCAAGCTGTCATTGTGAAGGGATGGCTTCTGCAGCAGAGGAAACACACATTTCTTATGCACACTTGGCAGCCTGCCCACCTTAAAGGAGGTTCTGACAATCTCCATCAGCAAAGCACCCAGTACTTCCCCACTAGCCAGAAAGAACATGAGTCCACAGCATTAACTATTGACCAGAGATCTGCAGCACTTCTAGAACCCCAATCTAATTTAAAAAAAAATCAAGCTGAGGAAACCTCACCTCCATCTCTTCAAGATTCTGCTCTCCTTCCACAGATGTCATCAGCTCGGCTGAATCCCAGGGATTTTTCACTGCAGCATGTAATTCAAATCACCTCCCAAGAGGAAATAGCCCAGATTCAGCAGCCTTGCCTGGTTTAAATAACCATTTTTTCATGCATCCTGAGAATCAAAACATCTTAAGATACTACAGATTTGTAGACCTGTTTGAAGTTTTTCAAATTCTGATATATTTTTGGTAGAATAGTTTGAATTTTTTTAAGACAACCCTCCTCCATTAAAAATTTTGATGACATTTTCATCAACATTTTTTCAATATTTTGAAAAAACAGTACCTTTCTCAGAACTTCACCTCCCTATGTGCACAGGTAACCCACACACCTCCTGGGTGTGGTGTTCTGTCCCATCTATTAGCCCCAAGACCACTTAGAGAGCAAGATAAAATAAGTCTGCTTTATAGCCCTAGCTAGCAGGGTTTAAGTTTTAGCTCATGTGGTAGAGGCTCATGCTCTAAGCTCCAGAGGCCCCAGGTTCAATCCCGCCCGCCGACGACCAGGGTCTGTTGGCATTACATACACACATTTTCAACCAGCTCCACAGATTTCTTGGTTGCTTCACCAAGGGTCCTCTTGCTGCTCTATTCACCTATGGCCACTGTGCATCTGAATTTCACTTGAGTGTGATTTCCTAGGATGAAGTCAGCAGCAGTATCATTTGTCACATTTTTATTTAAGGAAAATCATTCTTGTGAAAGTCCCTTTCAGAGTGATACATTTACAAGTACTGTGTTACAGCAAGAAGTATATGGGCCTGATTTCCCACTACATTACCCCAGCTTTTCACAGGGGTAACGCCCTTGATTTCAGTGCAGTTACACTGATGTAACATTGCAGCAATGCAGTGGGGCAGGAGGCCCTGTGTCTCCTGAACTAAGGCAGTTTTTCAAAGTAGGCTACAATTTTCTGCCTCTTAACTGGACTAATAGTTCTATTTGCATTTGGGGACTAATTTAAATGTCTCCATTCCTATTGTACTAGTCACGGCTCAGTGAGCCAAGTCCCAGTTTTCTGCTTTTGGAAAATAAACCCATGAAGGAAATTTTCCCACATGCTCAGGGTCTAACTGATCATCATATCTGGGGTTGGGAAGGAATTTTCCCTTGGGTCAATTTGGCGAGACCCTAGTTTTTTGTTTTTTTTGTTTTACCTTCCTCTGCAGCGTGGGGCACAGTTCATTTGCAGGTTTAAACTAGTGTAAATGGTGCATCCTCCGTAATTTGAAATTTTTAAGCATGATTTGAGGACTTCAGTAACTCAGCCAGAGGTTGGGGTCTGTTACAGGAATGTCTGGGCAAGGTTCTGTGGCCTGCAAAGGGTAGGAGGTCAGACTAGATGATCATGATGATCCCTTCTGTCCTTGAAGTCTATAAGGGGAAAATGAAGACAAAGGGGGATTATTGGGGAGGCTAACAAAAGAGGGAGTGCAGAAATAAAGGAACATGAAGAGTAAAATTCCTGTCCTAACAGCAACTGCATTCAAAGTGTTCAAAGCCATAAAGTTTAATGAGTAACTTTACATACTTGGGGGGGAAAATCCCTGGCATATAAAAATGAACTGCAATCAAATAGATGGCAGAATGCCATAGAATCAGAAATGTAGGGCTGGAAGGGACCTTGCGAGGTCAACAAGCCCAGCCCCCTGCACTGAGGTAGGACCAAGTACCCTAGACCACCCCTGACAGTTAGGAAGTTCTTCCTATATCTAACCTAAATCTCCCTTGCTATAAGTTATGCCAATTACTTCTTGTCCTTCTTTCAGTGGCCATGGAGAATAACTGATCAGTCCTCTTTAGAACAGGCCTCAACATATTTAAAGACTGTTATCGGGTCTCCCAGTCCTCTGATTCTTCTTTTCTCAAGACTAAACATGGGCAGTTTTGTTTAACCTTTCCTCACAGGTCACGTTTTCTAAACTTTTTATCATTTTTCTAACTTTCCTCTGCACTCTCCAATTTGTCTGTATCTATCTTATAGTGTGGCACCCAGAACTGGACATAGTACTCCAACTGAGGCCTCACCAGTGCTGAGTAAAATGGAACAATTACTTCTCATATCTGCCATATGTCACTCCTGTTGATACACCCCAGAACACTATTAGCCTTTTTTGCAACTGTGTCACACTGTTGGATCATCTTCAATCTGTGATCCACTGTAACCCGTAGATCCCTTTCTACAGAACCACTGCCTAGCCAGTTATTCCCCATTTTGAAGTGGTGCATTTGACTTTTCCTTCTTAAAAGTAATACTTTGCACTTGTTTCCACTGAAATTCATCTTGCTGATTTCAGACCAATTCTCCAATTTGTCAAGATCATTTTGAATTTTAATCCTGTCCTCCAAAGTGCTTTCAGTCCCTCCTAGTTTGGGGTCATCCACAAGTTTTATGAGCATACTCTCCACTCCACTATTCAAGTCATTAGTGAAAATATTGACTAGAACAGGGGTCTCAGACTCAATTTACCTTAGGGACAGTGCCAGTCCTTGAATCCTTCCAGCGGACCAATAATGTCACTTCACTCCCTTGGCCTCATGCCACCCTGGCTGACTCTGCCCAGTGACTAGTGATGCTGAGTTCCATGGCTGACTCTGCCCAGCAACTAATGATGCTGCCGCCATGGCTGACTGTGTCCGGAGACTAGTGATGGTTCTCTGTCCCTCTCCCCCAGCCAATGGGAGCTGCGGGGGGTGGCGCCTGCAGCAGACAGACAAAGCAGCGTGGCTGCATGGGTCTCTCCTAGCGTGACCAGATGTCCCGATTTTATAGGGACAGTCCCGATATTTGGAGCTTTTTCTTATATAGGTTCCTATTACCCCCCACCCCCGTCCCGATTTTTCACACTTGCTGTCTGGTCACCCTAGTCTCTCCTCTGGGAGGAGGGGCATGTGAATCTCTCCTGCCAGCTGCCCCTCCACCCCCCTCGGCCAGCAGCCATGAGGGCCGGATGAAATAATGTTTTTAAAAAAGTTTCCTCGGGCTGCAGCTGGGAGGTTCTCGGGCTGCAGATGGCCCGCAGGCTGGGATTTTGAGACCCCTGGACTAGAACTAAACTCAGGACAGACCTTTTCAGAACCTCATCCTCCAAGATGAATGGTGAACCGTTGATAACCACTCTGAATATGGTTTTCAACCAGTAACGTACCCCCTCTATAGCAATTTCCCTAGTCTCCTGGGTACTCCTGGACCCAGCCTCTCCAGCCCACCCCATATACAAAACTGTACTGCACCACAAAACGGGGGTCGTAGCTCCAGCATCTTTTTGGACAGCCATCTAATTTAACACAGAGCCATGCAGGGGACATAGGGCAGCTTCTAGCATCATTAACTCCTGTGTGGATTTCCCAGCAGAAATCTACCAGGTACAATGGAGACCAGAGAGGAGCTGATCCTGGCTCTGCCCCCTCCTGTGCCCAGCAAGGCCCCAAACAATCTGTAGAATTTCACCTCTATGGAATTACTGGGGAGGGTGACTCAGTTTCAGGGTTTACTGCACCTTTGACCCCTCCCTCTTCTGGTCTTCCTTGAGGGCATTCACTTAAGGTTCGGCTTCCTAGCAGTCTCCTGTCTTGTGCAGAGACCACATCTTTCTCCCTCCAGACCAGGCTTTAGGCTTACAGTCCGCCAGCACCTCATTGTGATTTGCCCAGCAGATCTGACCAGGGTCCAGCACCTGTGGTGAACCTTTCCCCAGGGACTACAACAGTGTAACCCAGGTACCAACCAGACTTCACATAGCAAAGCAACTTTATTCTTCGGGCAAAAGGGTTACAGAAAAATAAAAAACCAACCAACCAACCTACACACATTCTACAGAGGGCCGGAGGCCACCCCTCAACTCCAACACAGGGCTCTGGTAGGTGTCAGTCTTTCAGACTCCTCAGTTGGGTCCAGTTCATGTCAGGTTTCAGGTCAAGAACCAGACCCCCTCTGGGGACATTTCAGCTGTTTCTTTACACAGTTTTCACCTTTGGTCACTCACCTCCTGTAATAGGAATCACCAGTCACTGGCCCTCTCCTCAGAAGAAAGCTTCAAAAGCTGGAGTTTTGTATAACTGGTGTTGGGAAATTTGCATTAGTCACCCCCTAGTGTTCCAGGTTCAGCAAGAAACCTGCCCCTGTGAACCAGGAACACACAAATACACGTCACCTGTATTGAGACAAAGGGCTATGGATATTCCACAGCCTACACTGCCTGGCTCATCTCACTACGACGGCCTTTTGACGTTTTCCTGTTTTAAACCTAAACTACAATATGATGCCCAAAGATGCTGCATGTGGCTGCAATATCAGTCACCAATGGATGTACACAGGAAATAAGGTGTCACTACTCCCCCTTGTGTACCATCCTGACCTACAGACTCTAGGTCTGCTCCCCTCAGGGAGTGGAATTAGGGGAGCTTCAGGCTCTGCCCTGCTTCTCCAGCTACCAGTAACAGCTCAGGCCAATGCTTCCTGGGGGCAGCGTTACTGGTGCTGGAAGGCCAGTCTGGATCCTCAACTGGTATAAATCAGCATCGCTCCATTGAAATCAATGTGACAGATTCCCAGCTGGTGTAAATCCATGGAGTTCCATTACAGTCAATGTAGCTATGTTGATTAACACCAGCATTCTTCTCTGGGACTCACAGTGCCAAGTTTATTCCAAATTAAGCAACAGCTGGAGAACCCTTCCTGGCACTATTATGTTAGCTCCAGGTTTTGCTCAGGCAAATGCTGCTCAGACTAATTGTGAAACAGCTAACGGATTGTTAAAAAGCCCAGGACTTACCTTTTTCAGTTCTGCATTGCTTGAAAATATACTTACAGCTTGCATCAGACTTTAGACTGAGTGAGACGTTGTCAAGGCTAAATCCCCACTCTGGCACTTTGAGCGCAGAAGGTAGTGGCCTGCAAGGATTCTAAACATTAATACGTGCCGCTCCAGGCTTGTATTAAACTCCCAAGGTTACAGCTTTTCTCTGACCTTGGCTTGGTAGATGCTGCCACCACCCAAATGCAAAAAAACCCAAACCTTTGACCCAGAAAGGAACACTTGGGAATTCCTCCCTGTGGGGTACCTTCAAGCCCTTTCACGCCCCCACCCTTCACAGAAGAGCTGAGAAAGAAAACAAAGGAAATTAGCTGTGCTACCAGCTAATCAAACAACATACACAAGCCTCTTAGGACACCAAAAATCCAATCCTGTTCTTAAAAGTAAATTTTATTAAAAACAAAAAGGAAAAAAATACATCCGGAACTTAGGCTTTGCTAGATTTTAAAAGAGCAATTCCAAAAATTAAGCACCCAAACTAGCTTTCTTGGGGGTTCAGCTTAAAGGTTACAAGCAAACAAAAGCATCAGGGGTTAGCACAGAGGAGATCCACAAGCCAAAATAAGAAATAAACCTAATTGCATCTAACTAAACATTCCCTATCTAAATTATTCTAGGTATGGAAGATACCTTTTCATACCCGGTTCAAACCTTACACAGCATTCCTACTTATAGCATTGCTACTCCTGTCCCTGCAGCCCAGAGAACAACTGACCAAGAGAAAGTTTCTTTCCCCAATTTAAAAAAGTTCTAGCCTTCCCATTGGCTCTTTTCATCAGGTGCCCACTTTTTTTTCCTTACCTGGGGGACTTTTTAACCCTTTACAGGTAAAGCAAGTAAAGAACAGCTACCAAGAGGGATTTTACAGCTAACTGGCTGGCTGGGTGTTCATCAAAGGGAGCTCCCCCCCCCCCCTTCATTTATCACAGCGGGTTTGCAAGGCTTTTGAAAAGAGGCATGGAACATTATGGGATGCAGATAAAATTATGGGATGGAGAAAACTGCATCGTGGGACTTTGAACCCATGTTCCCAGTCACCCCATGTGACTTCTTTCCCCCCCACCACCACCAAGGCATAGCAAACCCTTCCCAAAAAACCCTGCGCTAGATGGTGGTAAGATGCATAGTGGGATCACTACCTATGGTGCACTGGTCTCTGCACTGATGCAAGCGGTGCTAGTGAGGATGTGCAATGCCAACACAAGGAGGGTAGTGTGGACATGAGAAAGTGATTTAATTACTGCACCAGCTGTACGTCAATGTAATTTAGGTTGCCTTAATTATGTAGTGTAGATTTTTCCTGCAACATGGATCTCTCAGTTCAGGGGCTGATCTGAACTGAAAAACCAATTCCAGCTGAACAGAAACTACTTTTAAAAAAAAATTGGGGGGAAATCCAAACAAACAAACCAAAATTCGTTGGTATTCACTGGAATGTTTTGAGTCGACCCCAAACAATTTTTTTATTCGTGTTGAATCAAACAAAACATTTTGGTGACTCAAAACAATTTTCTTCTCTGAGTTTTTCAATTTGATGCTGCTGCTTCAGGTGATTTTCATCCCTTGTGTGTGTGTAATTTTTGTTTGTTTGTTTTAAACTGGCCAAATTTAAAATCAAAATGGCATTTTGACACTTTGAAAATTGTTTTTTACAAACAAAACCATACCTCAAATTTGACCCAGATCGAGCGAATAATTTCAAACCCTGAAAAATTCATATTTAAAAGAAAAAGCAACTAGGAGAAAAAGATTTGTCCAGCTTTACACTCAGCTCTCTTGTATCCCCATTGGTCTTGCTGTGCTCCACTGCCTGTTTCACCACAGCACAATTGCACCAGCATCAGCACAGGGGTCATCAAAAAAGTGGATGTATAAAGAACTGTGGGTCTAAAACTCAGCTTTGCAGGGTGACCAACATCTCCATGTCATCACCAGGAAGCTGGGCAAACTTCCACCTAACAATTACTTGGGAGTTAGGCACTGCAGGATGTAATGCCCACAGAGACCCAAGTGACAGAACCTTGCACCTGTCTGATTAGTCCACATCAACTATTTAAATCAGGAAGTTGAGCTAGCTGTCTGAATAACAGTGCAGACTGTGGCTTGCTGCTGGCATTGTCCTTTGCCCTGTCTTGGTTCTGCCTTTTACCCTGGCCTGACTTGATCTTGGTACCCATCGCGTGGCTTGGTTTGGGAACTGGTCCTAACTCCTGTCTTTGGCCCTGGCTAGGCTTAACCTTAGCATCCGTCTCCTGACTTGGCTTGTAACTTGTCTTGACTTCTACCTCTGATCCTGGTCCAGTGGACACTACAGCCCTCACTGCCAATGCCCTGGATGCTACAGGAGGAAAAAGAGTTAGTAGGCACATGGAAAACCTCAAGGATGGAAGGTCCCTGACTCTGGTCACCGACATGGCAGCCGCTGGGAGGGACTTGAAGTTATTTCAAAGTTAGAGATTAGTGTTGAGCATCTAGGAGAGAGATCTGGGAAACTTGCATCTATTAAAGCAGATTTTCGTATTCATTAGATGCTGTGATTGGGATAAACTATAGTTCAATTCTTACATTTAAGATTATTATATGTAAATGTTAAAAAAGAATTTGGACAAACTTTTGACCCTTTGGATCAACGTGGAAGGAAACAGCAGTTTCAAAGATGTGCCAAAATTACACTGTGGTTTAATTTAAATATTCCTTAGAAGCAGCTTTTCTCGCTTTGCACCCGCACCTGGATCCCAGCAAGCAACATCCAGCTCACAATTAATCTCTGGCACTGGATCAAGCCAGGGCTGAGCTCAGAGACGTATGAACCATTTACACAGATTATCCAAAACGTTCACTGCAGCTTCCTATAAAACTATTTCTTGATCATACCCCCATGACCTTGTCTTTCCCCCATGCCATCTTCTTACCTCCAAAACCACATCCTGGGCTTTTCATGCTGTCTCCAACCTCACCATGGTGAGCTTGAATGAGTGTCCTTTGCAAACCAGCCAAACACACTTCTCTCTTGTTCCAGCTCCCCCAGTGTCTTGTGTTACTGCCACTATTTCTAGCAGTCCACCACATCTATAAAAGGCTGGGACAGGCGGGGACAAAGGGAGTGTGGCTACATGTCCGCAGAGTGCAAGTGCAATTTATTTTATAAGGCACAAAGAGCACTGAGATGACTTGGAATGATTAATAATATTTGAAATTCTTAATATTAATATGGGGAATCACCAAATGCCAATTTCACCATAAATTCCTTTATGAAATACAAAGGCCAAATGATTTTTTATGCAGCTGCTCTAAACATACCTAAAAAGCCTAACTAATGAGCAATTTACATATCTAACCAGTAATAAAACATTTATAAGCATTTGATCAAGATTCCTATAAATGGGCTAACCCCAGGGTGCCTATACCCATACTGATTGGCTCCAACGTGGTCAAGAAGGTATTAGCAAAGAGCCCTTTAAAAGAGTTCACTTTCTATACCCCTTAACAAACAAGTGATGTCCTTGCCAATTACTGACTTCAGCTGAAAAAACATTTTTTTAAAAAAAGCCAATTCATTTTAAACATACAAAATAGGGTTTTACAAACCAGGAGTGATGATTTAGGTCCTTAAAACCTTACACAGTTACAAAATATATTTACATTTTTCAAAAAAAAATTGCTTAAAATCCCTTGCACTGCTTAATAACCAGATTCCATTCCCATCTTGTACATTTGGAGGCAGTCAAATTCCAATGGAAACTCCTTATTTCCTGCTAGTGATTTTGACTAAATTGTTCATAGTCAAATTATTCGAATCTCTGCCTGCTGCAATTGATTATTTACAAATCATTCCTTTGGGGAAAGGGCCCATTTTCCTTCAGAATGGCTGGAAAGGGGACAAAAACATAATGGTGATAGTAGCCACTACTTGACCCCCTTGTATAATTTCTTTGACTACCAGGGTTACACCTAGTGTGACTCTATCAAGTTGTATCGCCACAACTGGGTTTTATCACCAAACCAAACATTCTCTTCTTATAACACTTTCACTCTTTAACATTTCCACAACCCCCCAACCGTTGAATACTCCGCACACTCTGTTGTGCAAAAGCTACTTTTAACTCTTCTTTCTCTTGCTTAAGTCATTTACTTATCTCCCAAAGTGACACATTCATCAGCCAATTTCCCTCGATGGTACTGAGCTTACTTTTGTGCTTTTTTTGCATTCATTCTTCAAGGTGGTGCACTTTGCCTGGAAAGACTTAGCCACAAAGTATAAGCTCGGTAACCCAGCTGTGCTTTCTTTACCTTAAAGTTGTTGAAGAAGGCAGCATTAATATTTGTCTCCATGATTGCCCAAGGGTGTTTTGCTTTTAGTATTTCTGCAACATTTCTCCATCATTCTTTACCAAAAAGCTGTCCACACAGGTATCCCAAGTACCTTCCATTTCCCTTATACTACCGAATTTCTCTTTAGCCTCTTCCCATCCCTCTGAGTTCATGAATCAGGAGGCAGATTTGGAAGAACCATCACTGATGATCTCATGATTTTTTAATCTTGAGGGGAAGCCATACATACGCACGTAATTCTGAATTATGAGAATTATGAATTATAAGAATTATGCCTCCAACGTCTTTCTGGCAACTAAGAGGTGGGCTCCATTCCTGGCACTGCGGGAGAGGGAGGGAATTGCCATCCTTGCCTGCTATTGGGCATATATTATCCCCGTATATTTTTGTAGCTGTACACAGCTACACAGTTTTGGTCTTACTTTCAGTCACATTTTACTGCCTTACACCTCCATATCTGTATGTAAGCCTTTGCCAGGTGAAGTTGGCAGCAAAAAGGGCCAGGCACAAGTACCTAGGGAAGTGATACGCAGACCTCAGTGGTTCAGGAGCCAAATTAATGATCAATATTACCAGAACAGCCACTGTAGTTTGAGTTCATGGTTTCATTTACTATAGTACTATTCATATTTAGTTAGTATGAGAGGGGAAATATTTAGTTTATTCTCACAACAAACAAGTTAATAACTTAGCACAAGACGATAACTTAATTGGTTAATAACATAGTAAAAGCATCCTGACTCGTTAATAACTTAAATTAAATCACATGGGGCTTTAATTCCATGTGCTGCAAACAGCCGCAGGAGACACATTAAAGAGCCACTTGGGGCTCATGAGCCGCAGTCTGAGTATCACTGACCTAGGGGTTCCTCTTACAATTCACAAACAGCACCAGCCTGAGCCCCACCCAGAAACCTGGGGGGAAAAAATATCTTGCCACACGGCAGAAGTTTTTCCCCCCTTCCCCTTTATCTGACTGTGTCCAAGTACTGAATCCCTGCTGGAAGGACCGATATGCCACTGGACCCCAGCTACAGGCACCTCTTTGCAAAAGGCACAGCGTGCAAGGCCAGAGCTGAGTAACCTCCAGGAAGTAACCTAGCCAGCACCACTAGAGCTGAACTCCTAACTTCGGGGTAAGGTGGCGGAACCTCCGGACTGGCCCCAGACCCTGGACCCATCATGAGAGAGGGGGCAGGGACAGCATCATGGTGAGAGATGATGCCACAGTGCTTCTCCACTGCATTCTCAGAGGGCAGCAGCAGCTGAGCGTGTAAAGATCGATCAGCGTGTGAAGCTATGTCTGAATCTGAACTCCCTGCATCAGGGCAGCGATCTCTTTTATAAAGGCCACAAGCAGAATTTTAAATCTTAATTCTCCCAGTGTGGTAAATAGGGAGCTGGGAGTGAGTGGAGAAAACAAAAAATCTGCTCGGGAAAGAAGAGACAACAACTACCCAGCTTGAAAAAGCAAAGCAGGGTGGCTTATTGCCATTGCAACTGTTACAGTTCATGGCAATTGCACCCGTGTTCCCCCTCTGGGGTCCAGCCAGGGCACCCACCCTCAGGCTCCTGGCTCCCCAGCCCTCACCTCTCTTGGGCAGAAACACATGTCTCCCTCCCTCCTGACTGGGGTATTTCCAGGCTGCACAGCTCTCTGCCTACACTGTGAATTCCCCAGGAAAGTCAGACTGCCTCAGCAGGCCAGGTTTGCTTTTCTTCTCAGAGGTGGCAAACAGTGCCATTGCCAGGGCCATAACCAGGGTGCGGGGAGAGGGGCAGGTGGGCAGCCGCCCAGGGCAAAAAAACCACAGGGGCAGAAAAATGGAGAGGAAAAATGATGGAAAAAACAGCAGGGGGTGCAGATATGCTTGCTCGCCCAGGGCACTAAAATGCCTCATTACGACTCTGGACACTGCCACCATTGAACTACCACCCAGCTCTTTCTAAGCAAGCACATTGATTCCTACAGTTCAAGTATTACAGAGAAAAAATAAAAGAAACTACATGCATGTTAATCAGTTTGCCAGCGGTCACTCCCCCTCCCCATCTCCACCAGGCCTCTGGTCAGTGTCAGACCTTCTAAGCCTTCCCTAAGGATGCGGGGGGCCCCTTGGACAGTCTGTTCATTCGCTGGATCAGAAAGCAGGCCCTGAGTCAGTTTTAACTCAGGTTTCAGAGTAACAGCCGTGTTCGTCTGTATTCACAAAAAGAAAAGGAGTACTTGTGGCACCTTAGAGACTAACCAACTTATTTGAGCATAAGCTTTCGTGAGCTACAGCTCACTTCATTGGATGCATACTGTGGAAAATACAGAAGATCTTTTTATACACACAAACCATGAAAAAATGGGTGTTTATCACTACAAAAGGTTTTCTCTCCCCCCACCCCACTCTCCTGCTGGTAATAGCTTATCTAAAGTGATCACTCCCCTTACAATGTGTATGATAATCAAGGTGGGCCATTTCCAGCACAAATCCAGGGTTTAACAAGAATGTCTGAGGAACGGGGAGTTGAGGGGGTGGGGTAGGAAAAAACAAGAGGAAATAGGTTACCTTGCATAATGACTTAGCCACTCCCAGTCTCTATTCAAGCCTAAGTTAATTGTATCCAATTTGCAAATGAATTCCAATTCAGCAGTCTCTCGCTGGAGTCTGGTTTTGAAGTTTTTCTGTTGTAATATCGCAACTTTCATGTCTGTAATCGTGTGACCAGAGAGATTGAAGTGTTCTCCGACTGGTTTATGAATGTTATAATTCTTGACATCTGATTTGTGTCCATTTATTCTTTTATGTAGAGACTGTCCAGTTTGACCAATGTACATGGCAGAGGGGCATTGCTGGCACATGATGGCATATATCACATTGGTAAATGTGCAGGTGAATGAGCCCCTGATAGTGTGGCTGATGTTATTAGGCCCTGTGATGGTGTTCCCTGAATCGATATGTGGGCACAGTTGGCAACGGGCTTTGTTGCAAGGATGGGTTCCTGGGTTAGTGGTTCTGTTGTGTGGTATGTGGTTGCTGGTGAGTATTCGCTTCAGGTTGCGGGGCTGTCTGTATGCAAGGACTGGCCTGTCTCCCAAGATTTGTGAGAGTGTTGGGTCATCCTTCAGGATAGGCTGTAGATCCTTAATAATGCGTTGGAGGGGTTTTAGTTGGGGGCTGAAGGTGACGGCTAGTGGCGTTCTGTTATTTTCTTTGTTAGGCCTGTCCAGTAGTAGGTGACTTCTGGGAACTCTTCTGGCTCTATCAATCTGTTTCTTCACTTCCGCAGGTGGGTATTGTTGTTGTAAGAATGCTTGATAGAGATCTTGTAGGTGTTTGCTCTGTCTGAGGGGTTGGAGCAAATGTGGTTGTATCGCAGAGCTTGGCTGTAGACGATGGATCGTGTGGTGTGGTCAGGGTGAAAGCTGGAGGCATGTAGGTAGGAATAGCGGTCAGGAGGCTTCCAGTATAGGGTGGTGTTTATGAGACCATCGTTTATTAGCACTGTAGTGTCCAGGAAGTGGAGCTCTTGTGTGGACTGGACCAGGACTCAGTCTCTCTGGAGGTGTTACAACTGAGTGACTTTATATTAGTGTCTGGGGGGCTGTGCTCCCCTCCCCCATGGAGTGAATACAATCCCAGCCCACAATGAAAACAGAAACTCAATTCAATAAGGTTTGCTCAGGATATTGCCGGAAATTACCCTGTCACAGCCCTTTTACAACTCTGCATTATGTATTATTGGCCTGCGATGGCTCTGGGAACCCAGGCAAATGCACGCTATGATCCACCAACTTCTCACCTGGTTGTTTCCCTCTTGACCATAGAGTCACTGCATCTAGTCCATTTAATTATGGCATTTCACAGACCCCAAATTCCTTAGCCAGCTCATTTGTACCCCTGGCCCTGTTTGCAGCAGTGCTGGTACCCTACAGACGAGTACAGGGTGGCTAGACCCTTCACTGGGCCCAGTCAGCACAGCTCCATGGTGGAGCCATTCAAACAGTGTGATGCTAACGTGCACCAGGGAAGTTCTGGGGCACGCCAGCAGGGGCCAAGTGGGCCCGTTGGTGTGAGACACGCTAGTGCAGACGAAATGTACACCCCTCTGGTGCGGAGTAAAGCACTATGTAGACAGGCCTCATGTCTCCCAAGCCCCAGGCCAGGGCCCTAACTACTGGACCCTCCTTCCACCCCAGGGACCAAGTCTCGTCCTCCCCTGAGGGGCGAACAAACAACAGTCCATTGATCTAGCTGTGCCAGGTCTCAAACCAGGGTCTGAGAGTGGCTGAGGCAGGGCTATAGGCGTCAACAGGGATTCCTGGCAGCCTGCAGGGAGCTCCCAGGCTTTGCGGGTACGATGTCCCACTCTTGCAGAGGCACAACGTGTGTCACAGAAACAGGCTAAGGGGAGGGCCGCGTATCTGTTTGCCTTCCTAGGAATGTCTGACTCTGGGAATGGCTGCCCAGCCCGTGGCAGCGAGCCTCCCAGCCTGGGGCGACCAACTCAGGTTAGCGGGGCTTGTGCTAGTGCTCCCAAAACAGCTGTGTACACAGCGTTGCAGATTGGGCTGGAGCTGAGGCTGTAAAGCCTAGGGAGGGGTCTGCTGCCCAGGGCTGTGCACACATACCCACAGGGGCCAGCATGGGAGGATGTTTGTAGGACTGTTCATGACTGAAATATAAAAATCAAACATTAAAATTCTCTGAATCATTAACAGGCAGCAGAGGGAGAATGTGATTTGCAGAGTACGACAGACCATGGTTTTTCGAGCTCTCAGATCACCTCTGCTCCAGTTTGAATCAAGGCTGTGAGCTTAAAATACAGCCTATCAAGAGGCCAAAGGACACTGTTCAGCAGAAGATTGCATTTAAAAGAGATGTAGAAATAGAATGACTTGGATAAACCCCCATCCCCGGGCAGCCCCAAACTTCTCAACTGTCCTGTAGGCACATGCTGTAACTGCTGATTTTCCATATACCTGGCACAGATACTTTATACACAGGCCCCCAAATCCCAAAAGTCTGGGGCTATTTAGAACTCCATAAGATGATGTGTGCAAACACCTTTTAGATAACATCTTCTCCCTGACAGGCTTAGTTCCAATTTCAATCTTTTGCTGCATAAGTTTCCTTAGGGGGTTCGAGCACCATTGACAGGAGCTGGGTGAATTTTTTTTTTTTTTTGGTTGAAAAGTGCAGATTTGGGTGAACTGAAACATTTGGCAAATTTGTGCAGAATTCACCAAATTGTTTTGCTTGGGGAAACCAAACTCCAAAAAGATCAAAATGTTTTGTTCTCAACGTTTTCTAAACAAAGCATTGTGTTGTGAAACAACTTTTCATTTCAAATTTTACTACAATGTTATTGTTAAAAAAGGTTTAAAAAACACCTTGACAAAATGTTTTCTTTCAGGTTGGACACAGCACTTTGAAATGCAATTGTTTTCAACTTTTTTGGTTCACCAAAAGTTTTTTGAAAAAATTGTTTCATACCAATTCCAAGCTATCTTTTTTCCAATGCTTTGGTTTGTCCAGCAAACCTTAAGCCTAAATGTGCTTGCTTAGAAATGTGCTTGCTGTGGGCTATCACGTGGTTTATAGCCTCTGAGGAGAAGGCAAAGCAGCACCATCCCTCTCTCACAGGGAAATGTGCAGCCTGGGTCTTTCAGCAGTCGGTAAGGTGGGGGTGAGTTGTGCCGCTGTCTTAGGGAGCAGCCTGCTTTGTCTCTCTCTGTTTTTGGTTCTTGTATGGTAAGGTTCTGGATTTTAAGAAATAAAGGAGAGTGACATTGCAACCTTCCAGGAAGAATATTTTATCTAACTCCACAGTGTGTGTTCCATGAATGTAACAGGAACAGAACCCAGCACCCTGTGCACTAGGAGCCTGATTCTGCACCATCAAGGCTGATGGGAGAAGGAGCAGGCCCCAAAGAAGAAACATCATTAGCTGTAAGTCTGCAACAAACACTCAAAGGCTTTCTTGACGATGGCCATGTAAGAATCTAGATACACTATTCTCCTCAGAGTAAGCTAGCCACTAGTGAAAGACATGACACCAAGCCAGTGTATTACATTTGCCTCTAGTAAGATGAAGCTGGCTCTTGAGCATGTGAGGGCCACAGGAGTTCCAGTTCTGTCTGCACCAACCCAACTGATCCTGAGGGGAAGGAGCCAGAGGAGATCTGCACCTAGTTTGCAGTGGGACTCAGGTAGTTGCTGAGGAAGAATTCATGAAAATGACCCTCTTTGGTTTGGTGCAGAGGTAGATGAAATCCCACACTGATGGCTGACACTTCTGTTCAGTGTGATACCAACCACAGAGGACACTTTTCACCCATGATGGAGGTTTGCATTATGTGCAGGGATGGGGAGTGACACTGCACCTGTGTGGGCAGGGCTAGAAGATGGGGGCTGAGCATGGCACAGACTGGGTGGGCAAGGCATGAGGCCAGCTGCTGCAGTGGGGGATGGCTCCATAGGGATGGACGAGTAAAAATTTCTCAGGGCACCCGTGGTTTATGACATACTTTGGTACATTTTGGTAAATGGGTGGTGAAACGACAATTGTGGCCATTTTGAAAGTCTGTGTGGGTGCATCTGCACTCCGAAATAGTACTATATTTGAAGCTACAATACTGAACCCAGGAGCAGCGTGCAGCTATGGGATGCTGATTTCGTTTCACAAGGAACTATCTTGGCCCTGAATTGCTCTGAACCGATCCAAGGAACATTCTGGGGATTTTGCTTTTCTCTGCAGAGTTCCGGGTACCACACTGTCATATATTGAACATCCGCTACTTGTTGCCAAATCCAAATTGTAGCCATGTGGGTTCGCTGAGTTTAGTCTTTTGTCTGATTCATTTGCTTACCCTCGCTTTGGCAGCCAATGCAACCAAATTGTTCTTGAAGCAGATCTGTAGGGAAAATACCCTCAGCATCTTATGGAACAAAATCAAACTAGATCCCAAACTGCTGAGATATAAAACACGTGAAACAGAAACCCAAGCAAAGGTGATTTAATGGGTTTGCGGTTTCTAAGATTCTTCAGAATAAAGAGAAGTCTCTTCAGGACCAGCTCTCAGCTGCTGAGGAGAAGGCTCAGTAACACTGCTGGGTGCAAACCAAAGCTTTTTATGGCCAATGTCTTAGTGATGAGCATTACCTGGGGAAAAGTAGTATTGTATGCAAAGTTGAGAGGAAGCCAGTGTAAGGAATTTAGAATTTTTAGATTGTTGACACTTGTAATCACATGGGGCCTAAACTTCATTAACCCCTTCCTCCTGGCTTTCTAGCTTTTTTTTTGGTGATTGGATGGGCGGGGTAGCAGAAGACCGGCTTGTTACCTCTGTTTATGACACCTACAGAGAAATGTCGTGCAGCATGGACAAATCCCTCCACCAGTCATGGCTAACCTATTTGTACTGGTGTCTTGGAACCTGTAAGGCCTAAATTGTCCTGGAAGGCACCTCCTGGGTCACTGAGTTCAACCTCCCATTGCAGGTAACCCCAAATTTACTCTGTCTCTTTGATTGTCCTGTATGACATTATACCCTGTAAAATTTTTAAACATTTAATTTAGAAAATCCCCAACTAAAGATAGGTTGGTCATGGGCTGTGAAGGTGCTGTCTGAGCATTTGCTGAGAAATTCAGAGTCTACGAAAGCTTTACAGACCTTGCAAGTGCCTGGACAGGCAATCTTACAGATGTAAAGATGGTAGCCGAGATGCTCTGTGTGAGGTTATTGCTCAGCAAGACGTGGGGAAAAAACCTGCCTAATGAGAATAGTCAGTGCAAGGAAGGGCACCAAAACCTTATAACAGGCCAGGAATCTAGACATGTATGTGAATCGCAGAAGTAAACTTGCAGACAGTTGCTGGCTGTCTTGGAGGCAAAACAGCAGCAGGAGGTTTCATTTAACCCTAGGGGTTAAAGCAGAGGGACTGAGATGGAGGAGACTTGACATTCTTTTAAGCAAAGTAGGGAAATGTGGTCTAGATTAATGTACTATCAGGTGGATGCACAGCTGTTGAAAGACTGTATTCAAAGAGGAGGTACCAATGGTTTGCAGTCAAACTGGCAGGGCGTATCTAGTGGGGTCCCACAGAGGTCAGTCCTGGGTCCAGTGCTATTCAATATTTTCCTTAATGACTTGGACAATGGAGTGGAGTGACTAATTGGAGGATGGTTCTGAATTCAACAAAATGAGACACTGAAAATAAGTGTGATATATTTCACTTAGAAAGGAAATATCAGATGCTCATCTACAAAATGGGAAATAACTATCTTGGTGGTAGTACTGCTGAAAGGGATCTGGGGGTGATAGTGGAATATGTGTCCAATTCTGGGTGCCACACTTTAGGAAATATGTGGTCAAACTGGAGCAAGTAAAAAGGAGAGCAACAAAAATGATCAAAGCTTTACAATTTGAGCTAAAAGGAAAGGTTAAAAAAACCTGGGCATGTTTAGTCTTGAGAAAAGAAGACTGAGGGAGGACCTGATAATGGTCTTCAAATATTAATATTTATGTTCAGGGCTTTATAAAGAGGACAGTGATCAATTGTTCTCCATGTCCTCTGAATGTAGGGCAAGAAACAATGGGCTTAATCTGTAGCAAGGGAGATTTAGGCTAAACATTAGGAAAAACTTTCTAAATCTAAGGGTAGTTAAGCTCTGGAATAGGCTTCCAGGGAGGTTATGGAATCCTCATCATTGTAGGGTTTTTAAGAACAGGTTGGACAAACACCTGTGAGGGAGAGGGAGAGTGAGAGAGCACTGGGTTCTCACCACTCCGTGAAGCTTAACTCCATGAAACTATAACTGAACACACAAGTCAGGGTCAGAAGGCTATACCGAGAGAGAGAGAGAGTGAGTGAGAGAGAGAGAGCGAGAGAGAGCGCTGGGTTCTCACCACTCCATGAAGCTTGAATCGATCGGGGTACCGAGATGGTGGTAGCAGCTGAGGGTCCAGAGTGCTGGAGACAGGCAGAGCCTCCAGCATGATCAGTCAGGAGAAGAGGAAGTCCCAATGGAACTGATTCAGATTTTGGATCCAGGCATCACAACACTTATGGGTAGGATTTCTGGTAGGTTCAAGGGTTCAAGGGAGAACACTAGATTTGTTTATGGGTAAACTAAGTATACCAAAGTTGTTTTGTTCAGGCTAGGCAATAGGAACTGATCATTCCTGGCTATGGGTGGTGTTCCTTGGAGGGAGCTCACAATGCAACTAGGGAGCTTCGGTATTTTGGATATCAATAAAGGATTTATTACTAGAATTGGTCTGATAATTACTGAGGTGGGTGTGTGCAGGTGTTGGTTTATTAACAACTGGAGCAGAGATCCCCCATCATGCAGTGCTTCCCTGCTTTTCTGGTCCCAGAGTTCCATGCAGTTCTTGCCTTGGAATCTCTGTTCTCCATTCTGTATGCTACTGGAGATGCTTCCCTGTCCCATCTTCAATGCAAATGAGGCTAGGGGAGTTTCCTTAATTCTGTCACCCTTGTCCTAGGGGTTTAGGTGTGTCTCCCACTGCCTTTTCATTGCTTTTTGTAAATCTTTCTTTTGATTGGTTTTGGTTCAAGTGGAAGCTGAGGGAGGGAAGGTTTTTCGTGAGTCAGACAGGCTGAGTACTGTGCCCTGGTTCCCCAAGAACACAGAGCTGAAAGGTAACAGTCCTTGTGGGTGTTCCACTCCAGGTGTTGGTGCGCCCCTGTGTCTTCATTCAAAGATTTTTACAGCTGTACTCGCACAGGCCATGCACGCACAGTGCCCACCTCACAAGCCAAATGTGCCTCAATAACGTACGTGCGCAGCCTGGGCTCCTCATTTCCTTCTCCACAATGGAGACCACTCCAAACTCCGAAGTAGAGGGGAGGAGAGTGGGTAGTGGAGCACCCACTGGGACACTCATCTCAAAGAACGGCACTTACTGCTCAGGTGAGTAACCTCCTCTTCTTCTTCAAGAGATGTCCTGTGGGTGCTCCACTCCAGGTGACTGAAAAGCAGTAACTCTTAAGGAGGTAGGGACTTTGGAGCTGGTAAGAAAGCTGTAGACAGCACAGCTCGGCCCATTCAAATGTCGGTCAGGGGTCCCCGAGTAAGAGCATAATGTTTAGAAAAGGTATGCTCTGAAGCCCAGGTGACGGCTTTGCAAGTATCTGTGAGGGGAATGTTACATAACAATGCCACAGATGTTGATCCACAGATCTGGAGGAGTGTGCTCTAACAGAAGTTGGAGGATTCATCTTCTTTAGTTGGTAGCATAGGCGGATCCAGTCTGCTATCCAACAGGGTAGAGATGGGTTTGCCTCTGGATCGTTCTGCGATTGAAATGAAAAGTTTAGGGGAAGCCCTAAAGGGCTTAGTCCTATCCAAATAAAAGGACAATGCTCTGCACATGTCGAGTGTGTGAATTGCTGATTCAAAAGTGTTTGCATGTGGTTTAAGAAAGAAGGTTGGTAGGTGGATAGGTTCATTGAGGTGGAAGGAGGAATGCACCTTCAGGAGAAATTTAGGATGCGTTCGGAGCAAGACTTTGTCCTTATAAAATATAGTGTATGGTGGGTCAGCCGTAAGCATTCCAAGTTCTCCTACACGTCTGGCAGATGTAATGGCAACTAAAAACGCTCCCCCTCCCAATCTATTGTTTATGGATAGATTGGGAGGGGCAAAGATAGTAGCGTCTCCATGTGAAACACCATAATTGCTGCCCGATGTACCTTTACAGAGCCAAAGGAGACCCCAGATAGTTTTAAGTTCTAAAAGATAGTCTAATATCAGTGAAGGAGGGGCAGAAGCAGAACCAGTTTTCTTGGTGGAGCACCAGTGAGCGAACTTAGTCCATTTCTGAAGATAGGTGGTATGTATGGATTGTGTTCTGCTATGTAATAGTACCCTTTGTACCTGTTCAGAGCCGTCTAGTTCCTCAACAGAGAACCACTGAGGAGCCATACTTTGAGGTGCAGCATCATTACTTTGGGGTGTTGTAGTTGACCCCTGCATTGTGATTCTAGGTTTGGAAGGGGGGAAGTGGAATGGGTGGGGAAACTGATATCCTCGTTAAAAATGGGTACCACACCTGTCTGGGCCATGTAGGGGCTATTAGTATGACCCTAAAATTTGGATATTGTGTTGGAGGCACTAATTCCAAAGTTTCATAGCCTCCGTGCAGAGTGAGCGGGATCAAGCTCCCCCTTGTCTGTTTATATAAAACATGCAGGCGATGTTGTCGGTCATGATCCTGATGGGACAGTTCTGGATGTACGGGAGAAATTGGAGGCAGGCGTTGCAGACCGCTCAAACCTCTAAAAGATTTATATGTAGTGAGGCTTCTGTAGGGGACCAGAGTCCCTGAGTGGTGCGGTGTGCCATGTGTGCCTCCCAGCCCATGAGGGAAGCATCTATGGTAATTATGTTGGAAGAGGATTCTTGCATGAATGGGACTCTGGAGCAGAGGTTGTGTGGACGAGTCCACCATGTGAGTGAGTCCGTGACTTTGGTGGGTATGGATTGAATTCTGTTTAGGTCGTGCACATTCAGTCTGTAGACAGTGGTCATCCAATCCTGCAGGCACCGCATGTAAAGGCATGCATTCTTGAGCACAAAAGTGCAAGAGGCCATATGGCCGAGAAGTTGCCGTCGGTCCTGGACAGTGACCTGCAGGCTGTTTTGCAACCTGGTGACAAGATTCTTTATGATGTCCAATCTGTCGGATGGGAGAGATGCAAGTCCGGTTGTAGAATCGAGGTGAGCGCCTATGAACTCCAGTCATTGAGTAGGAGTTAATGTGGATTTGTTTTTGTTTATTTGTAGGCCCAGACCCTGGAAGCAGTCAATGGTCATCTGCGTGGCTTGGATGGCCTCCCCGAGAGTCTGTGACTTGAGCAGGCAATCGTCAATTATGACTCCTTTTTTTCTGTAGGTGCGTCGATGCCACCACGAGAATCTTGGAAAAGACGCAGGGTGCTGTTGAGATGCCAAAGGGCAGAACCCTGTATTGGTAGTAATTTGAACCCATAACAGGTCTGAGAAAACGCCTGTGGGCAGGGTGTATAGTTACATGAAAATAAGCATCCTGCAGGTCAAGGGCTGAAAACCAATCTCCCTGCTCCAGTGCTGGAATTATGGCTGTGAAGGTCACCAGTCTGAATTTTTGCTTTTTGACAAACTTGTTGAGTCGCCTGGGTCGAGGATGGGTCGCCATCCCCCACTTTTCTTTTCTGTCAAAAAGTCGTGGGAATAAAAACCCTTTCCCCTGTGCTGATCGGACACCATCTCAACTGCTCCTATTTGTAGAAGATGTTGCACCACTTGGTGGAGCAAGTGGTCGTGAGGGGGTCCCCGAAGAGGGGTGGGATGGGGAGAGGGTGGTTGGTATGGACAGGAAGGGGATGGAATAGCCCAACTGAATGACCTCTAAGGCCCATCTGTCTGTAGTGATGGCCCCTCCAGTTGTGTTAGAATGGGAGTAAACGATGAGCAAAAGGTTGGATGGGAAGCATAAGTACTGGAATGTGTTAGAATATAGATATTCAGGCCTGCCTGTAAAGGCCTATACTTTAAGAACTTAAGGGTATTTTTATCACTTAGCTAGTTACAGGGGTATAAAAACAAAGAATCAAAACCACAGTCCACCTGTGTATGGGCCTTCTCTCACTAGGATAGTCTGAGGTCTTGTTCTTAGGCTAAGGCCTTTGGCTAAGCAGCAGGGGCAGCCATAAGCTGGGAAGCGTATGGCCACATCCTCGCATTTCAAACCAGTCACATTGAAATAAGGTGGTATTGGGCTGTTAGGAAGGAGATCCTGTCCTGATAGTGCCCATCACCACCAGATAAAGAAACAGATCTTAAGATGGTTAAAGAAAACTTAGTTTGATAGCATCCTGTGTGGCAAGAACTCACTTATCAATCACTGTGGCTGGGAAACCCTCATTTCTGTATGTTTTATCTTTATGGCCCCCACTTTTCTATTGTTAATCTGTTTGGTTCTCTAATTGTTTCTGTCTGCTGTATAATTAATTTTGCTAGGTGTAAATTAATTAGTGTAGTGGGATATAATTGGGGTTATAAACGGGGGTCAAACAGGAAGTGGAAGGGAAATTGGAATCATGCTTGCTAAGGTGGGGAACGGGAATAGGGAACAGGGAACAGGGACACAGGCAAGACTCTGTGGTGTCAGAGCTGGGAAAGGGGAGATGGGGTAAATGCTCTGTGGCATCAGAGCTGGGAAAGGGAACACTGGGAAACAGGCTCTATCGGTGTATAGAGATAAGCCTGACTGGTGTGAAGGGCTTCGGAATATGCTTCCTTGGAAACTAACCCCAATAAACATTGCATTGTCTCCACTTCAGACTTCTGGTCTTTTGCTGCTTGCTGTCTGCATGACAAGAACCAAGGAAGTGGAAGGATGAAGGGACAGCCCTCGCACAGAGAGGGTGGGAGGTCTTCTATACCCTTGACCAAGTCTTCAAATCTGCTTATTAGATGGAGGGAGTTGGGACGGTGCCGATGTTGTGGGGCGTCGTCGCTGATGCCTGGGTCTCTGGCGGTGTTGCTACTTGTGGTCATATGGTCTCTGTTGTTATGTGTAGGCCGGGTATCATGGGCATTGGTAAGGCTGATACCTGTATTGTCTTCTTCTAGTTGCCGGTGTATGGATACCTAGGAATGTGAGTGTCGTTCTGGAATCCTTCATGGTGTGCAACACCTCGCTGGTTTTTGCAGCAAAAAACTTCTCACCATCGAAGGGCAGATCCTCCAAGGTGTTTTATATCTCGCGTGGGAAAGAAGAAGAGAAAAACCATGAAGCCCAATGCATCACTACGGCCATCGCGGTGGACCTGGCAGCTGGGTCCACAGCATCGAGGGCAACCTGCGATGCCGGTTGGGAAATAATCTGCCCTTCAGAGACTACTGCTTTGAATTGTTGTCTCTTGTGCTCTGGGATGTCATTAATAAAGTCCATGAGTTTTCCGTAATTTCCGTGATCATACTTAGCCAGTAGAGCCCTGTAGTTTGCCACTCTCAGTTGTAGTTGGTGCAGTTGGTTGGTGAAATCTAAGTTTAGAACTCATGATCAATTTGGGGTTTGTGCTCTGTGTTTTTAACAGTCTGCCCAGAGGTTGGTATTCCTGCTCTTGTGCCACCTTGGAAGCCTCACAATGAAGTAATTAGCTTAGTTTGCAGCAAGGGAGATTTAGGCTACCTATTAGGAAAAACGTTCTAACTAGAAGGATAGTTAAGCAGTGGAACAGGTTACCTAGGGAGGCTGTGGAAACCCTGTTATTGCAGGTTTTTAAGAACAGGCTAGGCAAACTCTTACAGGGATGGTCGAGGTGTATTTAATCCTACCTCAGCACAGAAGGATGGACTAGATGACCTCTTGAGATCCCTTGCACCCTACATTTCTATGAGCTTCTTCAGAGTGAACTAAAGGGGTTCTGGGTGCTGGGTGCTGTAGAAAAGT
The DNA here is from genome assembly GCF_965152235.1 of Eretmochelys imbricata. Classification (NCBI taxonomy): domain Eukaryota; kingdom Metazoa; phylum Chordata; order Testudines; family Cheloniidae; genus Eretmochelys; species Eretmochelys imbricata. The sequence continues at coordinate 51,622,249 of NC_135580.1, read as the reverse complement.
CAAATCATTGGTGGATCAGTCCCGGAGGGGCCACGCAACACTGAGCTATGGGCTATAAAAGCACTTGAAAACAGGGGTTTAGCTGAAAGTGCCTTTTCTGCCAAAACTATAGTGCAATTCTTACATTTAAGATTATTATATGTAAATGTTAAAAAAGAATTTGGACAAACTTTTGACCCTTTGGATCAAAGTGGAAGGAAACAGCAGTTTCAAAGATGTGCCAAAATTACACTGTGGTTTAATTTAAATATTCCTTAGAAGCAGCTTTTCTCGCTTTGCACCCACACCTGGATCCCAGCAAGCAACATCCAGCTCACAATTAATCTCTGGCCCTGGATCAAGCCAGGGCTGAGCTCAGAGACGTATGAACCATTTACACAGATTATCCAAAACGTTCACTGCAGCTTCCTATAAAACTATTTCTTGATCATACCCCCATGACCTTGTCTTTCCACCATGCCATCTTCTTACCTCCAAAACCACATCCTAGGCTTTTCATGCTGTCTCCAACCTCACCATGGTGAGCTTGAATGAGTGTCCTTTGCAAACCAGCCAAACACACTTCTCTCTTGTTCCAGCTCCCCCAGTGTCTTGTGTTACTGCCACTATTTCTAGCAGTCCACCACATCTATAAAAGGCTGGGACAGGCGGGGACAAAGGGAGTGTGGCTACATGTCCGCAGAGTGCAAGTGCAATTTATTTTATAAGGCACAAAGAGCACTGAGATGACTTGGAATGATTAATAATATTTGAAATTCTTAATATTAATATGGGGAATCACCAAATGCCAATTTCACCATAAATTCCTTTATGAAATACAAAGGCCAAATGATTTTTTATGCAGCTGCTCTAAACATACCTAAAAAGCCTAACTAATGAGCAATTTACATATCTAACCAGTAATAAAACATTTATAAGCATTTGATCAAGATTCCTATAAATGGGCTAACCCCAGGGCGCCTATACCCATACTGATTGGCTCCAACGTGGTCAAGAAGGTATTAGCAAAGAGCTCTTTAAAAGAGTTCACTTTCTATACCCCTTAACAAACAAGTGATGTCCTTGCCAATTACTGACTTCAGCTGAAAAAACATTTTTTTTAAAAAAGCCAATTCATTTTAAACATACAAAATAGGGTTTTACAAACCAGGAGTGATGATTTAGGTCCTTAAAACCTTACACAGTTACAAAATATATTTACATTTTTCAAAAAAAAAATTGCTTAAAATCCCTTGCACTGCTTAATAACCAGATTCCATTCCCATCTTGTACATTTGGAGGCAGTCAAATTCCAATGGAAACTCCTTATTTCCTGCTAGTGATTTTGACTAAATTGTTCATAGTCAAATTATTCGAATCTCTGCCTGCTGCAATTCATTATTTACAAATCATTCCTTTGGGGAAAGGGCCCATTTTCCCTCAGAATGGCTGTAAAGGGGACAAAAACATAATGGTGGTAGTAGCCACTACTTGACCCCCTTGTATAATTTGTTTGACTACCAGGGTTCCACCTAGTGTGACTCTATCAAGTTGTATCGCCACAACTGGGTTTTATCACCAAACCAAACATTCTCTTCTTATAACACTTTCACTCTTTAACATTTCCACAACCCCCCAACCGTTGAATACTCCACACACTCTGTTGTGCAAAAGCTACTTTTAACTCCTCTTTCTCTTGCTTAAGTCATTTACTTATCTCCCAAAGTGACACATTCATCAGCCAATTTCTCTCGATGGTACTGAGCTTACTTTTGTGCTTTTTTTGCATTCATTCTTCAAGGTGGTGCACTTTGCCTGGAAAGACTTAGCCACAAAGTATAAGCTCGGTAACCCAGCTGTGCTTTTTTTACCTTAAAATTGTTGAAGAAGGCAGCATTAATATTTGTCTCCATGATTGCCCAAGCGTGTTTTGCTTTTAGTATTTCTGCAACATTTCTCCATCATTCTTTACCAAAAAGCTTTCCACACAGGTATCCCAAGTACCTTCCATTTCCCTTATACTACCGAATTTCTCTTTAGGAGAGAATTCGATATTGATCCCAGAGGAGAGGTAACTACCCCTTCACTCTGGGGGTTCAGAGCAACTGAAATTAATGTCTGGTATCCCTTCATGGGTTGCCAACATGTTGGAATTATATTTTAACTTATTAATATTAATATGGGGAATCACCAAGCACCAATTTCATCATAAATTTCTTTATTAAATCCAATGGCCACTTTATTCAATTGCTCTAAACATGCCTAAAAAACCTAACTAAGAAGCAATTTATTACATCCAAACTTTTATAAGCATTTGATCAAGATACTTACAAATGGTCTACCCCCGGGATGCTTAGACCCATACTGGTTGGCTGCAACGTGGTCAGGCAGGTAATAGCAAATGAACCCTTTAAGATGTTATTTTTCATATCCTTTAACAAACAAGTGATGTCACTGCCAATTTCTGGCTTCAGCTAAAAAAATAATTTGAGACAATTCATCCTTATTTCCAGTCTTAATCCAAATAAGATTTACAACCTCCTTTCTTCCAAAACCTTTCCTTTCTTATTTTCTCCCCCACTCCTTGCTTGCCAGCAGAACAGTGGGAAGGTTTGGGCTTTTTTCTTTTAAAACCGTTTTTCTTTGTCTTCTTACTGCAGCTCTTTATTTTATTAGTTACTTTTGGAACCAGACATCTTTCCCACACTGCGAGTAATACTATTTATTATTCTCATGGCCTTTGTTACTCAATGATTGGGGCCTTCTTTACAACACAAACAGACACAGACATACCTCCTTAGCCAAGCTTCAGCTAACTCTAATTCTTTAATTTTATACTTATCCTATAATGACACTGCCGGTACACAGATGAACAAGAGACAGGTGCAAAGCCTCTTCCCATCCCTCTGAGTTCATGAATCAGGAGGCAGATTTGGAAGAACCATCACTGATGATCTCATGATTTTTTAATCTTGAGGGGAAGCCACACATACGCACATAATTGTGAGGGGAAGAATTATGCTTCCAACGTCTTCCTGGCAACTAAGAGGTGGGCTCCAGTCCTGCCACTGCGGGAGAGGGAGAGAATTGCCATCCTTGCCTGCTATTGGGCATATATTATCCCTGTATATTTTTGTAGCTGTACACAGCTACACAGTTTTGGTCTTACTTTCAGTCACATTTTACTGCATTACACCTCCATATCTGTATGTAAGCCTTTGCCAGGTGAGGTTGGCAGCAAAAAGGGCCAGGCACAAGTACCTAGGGAAGTGATACGCAGACCTCAGTGGTTCAGGAGCCAAATTAATGATCAATATTACCAGAACAGCCACTGTAGTTTGAGTTCATGGTTTCATTTACTACAGTACTATTCATATTTAGTTAGTATGAGAGGGGAAATATTTAGTTTATTCTCACAACAAACAAGTTAATAACTTAGCACAAGACGATAACTTAATTGGTTAATAACATAGTAAAAGCATCCTGACTCGTTAATAACCTAAATTAAATCACATGGGGCTTTAATTCCATGTGCTGCAAACAGCCGCAGGAGACACATTAAAGAGCCACTTGGGGCTCATGAGCCGCAGTCTGAGTATCACTGACCTAGGGGTTCCTCTTACAATTCACAAACAGCACCAGCCTGAGCCCCACCCAGAAACCTGGGGGGAAAAAATATCTTGCCACATGGCAGAAGTTTTTCCCCCCTTCCCCTTTATCTGACTGTGTCCAAGTACTGAATCCCTGCTGGAAGGACCGATATGCCACTGGACCCCAGCTACAGGCACCTCTTTGCAAAAGGCACAGCGTGCAAGGCCAGAGCTGAGTAACCTCCAGGAAGTAACCTAGCCAGCACCACTAGAGCTGAACTCCTAACTTCGGGGTAAGGTGGCGGAACCTCCGGACTGGCCCCAGACCCTGGACCCATCATGAGAGAGGGGGCAGGGACAGCATCATGGTGAGAGATGATGCCACAGTGCTTCTCCACTGCATTTTCAGAGGGCAGCAGCAGCTGAGCGTGTAAAGATCGATCAGCGTGTGAAGCTATGTCTGAATCTGAACTCCCTGCATCAGGGCAGCGATCTCTTTTATAAAGGCCACAAGCAGAATTTTAAATCTTAATTCTCCCTGTGTGGTAAATAGGGAGCTGGGAGTGAGTGGAGAAAACAAAAAATCTGCTCGGGAAAGAAGAGACAACAACTACCCAGCTTGCAAAAAGCAAAGCAGGGTGGCTTATTGCCATTGCAACTGTTACAGTTCATGGCAATTGCACCCGTGTTCCCCCTCTGGGGTCCAGCCAGGGCACCCACCCTCAGGCTCCTGGCTCCCCAGCCCTCACCTCTCTTGGGCAGAAACACATGTCTCCCTCCCTCCTGACTGGGGTATTTCCAGGCTGCACAGCTCTCTGCCTACACTGTGAATTCCCCAGGAAAGTCAGACTGCCTCAGCAGGCCGGGTTTGCTTTTCTTCTCAGAGGTGGCAAACAGTGCCATTGCCAGGGCCATAACCAGGGTGCGGGGAGAGGGGCAGGTGGGCAGCCGCCCAGGGCAAAAAAACCACAGGGGCAGAAAAATGGAGAGGAAAAATGATGGAAAAAACAGTAGGGGGTGCAGATATGCTTGCTCGCCCAGGGCACTAAAATGCCTCATTACGACTCTGGACACTGCCACCATTGAACTACCACCCAGCTCTTTCTAAGCAAGCACATTGATTCCTACAGTTCAAGTATTACAGAGAAAAAATAAAAGAAACTACATGCATGTTAATCAGTTTGCCAGCGGTCCCTCCCCCTCCCCATCTCCACCAGGCCTCTGGTCAGTGTCAGACCTTCTAAGCCTTCCCTAAGGATGCGGGGGGCCCCTTGGACAGTCTGTTCATTCGCTGGATCAGAAAGCAGGCCCTGAGTCAGTTTTAACTCAGGTTTCAGAGTAACAGCCATGTTAGTCTGTATTCACAAAAAGAAAAGGAGTACTTGTGGCACCTTAGAGACTAACCAACTTATTTGAGCATAAGCTTTCGTGAGCTACAGCTCACTTCATTGGATGCATACTGTGGAAAATACAGAAGATCTTTTTATACACACAAACCATGAAAAAATGGGTGTTTATCACTACAAAAGGTTTTCTCTCCCCCCACCCCACTCTCCTGCTGGTAATAGCTTATCTAAAGTGATCACTCCCCTTACAATGTGTATGATAATCAAGGTGGGCCATTTCCAGCACAAATCCAGGGTTTAACAAGAATGTCTGAGGAACGGGGAGTTGAGGGGGTGGGGTAGGAAAAAACAAGAGGAAATAGGTTACCTTGCATAATGACTTAGCCACTCCCAGTCTCTATTCAAGCCTAAGTTAATTGTATCCAATTTGCAAATGAATTCCAATTCAGCAGTCTCTCGCTGGAGTCTGGTTTTGAAGTTTTTCTGTTGTAATATCGCAACTTTCATGTCTGTAATCGTGTGACCAGAGAGATTGAAGTGTTCTCCGACTGGTTTATGAATGTTATAATTCTTGACATCTGATTTGTGTCCATTTATTCTTTTATGTAGAGACTGTCCAGTTTGACCAATGTACATGGCAGAGGGGCATTGCTGGCACATGATGGCATATATCACATTGGTAAATGTGCAGGTGAATGAGCCCCTGATAGTGTGGCTGATGTTATTAGGCCCTGTGATGGTGTTCCCTGAATCGATATGTGGGCACAGTTGGCAACGGGCTTTGTTGCAAGGATGGGTTCCTGGGTTAGTGGTTCTGTTGTGTGGTATGTGGTTGCTGGTGAGTATTCGCTTCAGGTTGCGGGGCTGTCTGTATGCAAGGACTGGCCTGTCTCCCAAGATTTGTGAGAGTGTTGGGTCATCCTTCAGGATAGGTTGTAGATCCTTAATAATGCGTTGGAGGGGTTTTAGTTGGGGGCTGAAGGTGACGGCTAGTGGCGTTCTGTTATTTTCTTTGTTAGGCCTGTCCAGTAGTAGGTGACTTCTGGGAACTCTTCTGGCTCTATCAATCTGTTTCTTCACTTCTGCAGGTGGGTATTGTTGTTGTAAGAATGCTTGATAGAGATCTTGTAGGTGTTTGTCTCTGTCTGAGGGGTTGGAGCAAATGTGGTTGTATCGCAGAGCTTGGCTGTAGACAATGGATCGTGTGGTGTGGTCAGGGTGAAAGCTGGAGGCATGTAGGTAGGAATAGCGGTCAGGAGGCTTCCAGTATAGGGTGGTGTTTATGAGACCATCGTTTATTAGCACTGTAGTGTCCAGGAAGTGGAGCTCTTGTGTGGACTGGACCAGGACGCAGTCTCTCTGGAGGTGTTACAACTGAGTGACTTTATATTAGTGTCTGGGGGGCTGTGCTCCCCTCCCCCATGGAGTGCATACAATCCCAGCCCACAATGAAAACAGAAACTCAATTCAATAAGGTTTGCTCAGGATATTGCCGGAAATTACCCTGTCACAGCCCTTTTACAACTCTGCATTATGTATTATTGGCCTGCGATGGCTCTGGGAACCCAGGCAAATGCACGCTATGATCCACCAACTTCTCACCTGGTTGTTTCCCTCTTGACCATAGAGTCACTGCATCTAGTCCATTTAATTATGGCATTTCACAGACCCCAAATTCCTTAGCCAGCTCATTTGTACCCCTGGCCCTGTTTGCAGCAGTGCTGGTACCCTACAGACGAGTACAGGGTGGCTAGACCCTTCACTGGGCCCAGTCAGCACAGCTCCATGGTGGAGCCATTCAAACAGTGTGATGCTAACGTGCACCAGGGAAGTTCTGGGGCGCGCCAGCAGGGGCCAAGTGGGCCCGTTGGTGTGAGACACGCTAGTGCAGACGAAATGTACACCCCTCTGGTGCGGAGTAAAGCACTATGTAGACAGGCCTCATGTCTCCCAAGCCCCAGGCCAGGGCCCTAACCACTGGACCCTCCTTCCACCCCAGGGACCAAGTCTCGTCCTCCCCTGAGGGGCGAACAAACAGCAGTCCATTGATCTAGCTGTGCCAGGTCTCAAACCAGGGTCTGAGAGTGGCTGAGGCAGGGCTATAGGCGTCAACAGGGATTCCTGGCAGCCTGCAGGGAGCTCCCAGGCTTTGCGGGTACGATGTCCCACTCTTGCAGAGGCACAACGTGTGTCACAGAAACAGGCTAAGGGGAGGGCCGCGTATCTGTTTGCCTTCCTAGGAATGTCTGACTCTGGGAATGGCTGCCCAGCCCGTGGCAGCGAGCCTCCCAGCCTGGGGCGACCAACTCAGGTTAGCGGGGCTTGTGCTAGTGCTCCCAAAACAGCTGTGTACACAGCGTTGTAGATTGGGCTGGAGCTGAGGCTGTAAAGCCTAGGGAGGGGTCTGCTGCCCAGGGCTGTGCACACATACCCACAGGGGCCAGCATGGGAGGATGTTTGTAGGACTGTTCATGACTGAAATATAAAAATCAAACATTAAAATTCTCTGAATCATTAACAGGCAGCAGAGGGAGAATGTGATTTGCAGAGTACGACAGACCATGGTTTTTCGAGCTCTCAGATCACCTCTGCTCCAGTTTGAATCAAGGCTGTGAGCTTAAAATACAGCCTATCAAGAGGCCAAAGGACACGGTTCAGCAGAAGATTGCATTTAAAAGAGATGTAGAAATAGAATGACTTGGATAAACCCCCATCCCCGGGCAGCCCCAAACTTCTCAACTGTCCTGTAGGCACATGCTGTAACTGCTGATTTTCCATATACCTGGCACAGATACTTTATACACAGGCCCCCAAATCCCAAAAGTCTGGGGCTATTTAGAACTCCATAAGATGATGTGTGCAAACACCTTTTAGATAACATCTTCTCCCTGACAGGCTTAGTTCCGATTTCAATCTTTTGCTGCATAAGTTTCCTTAGGGGGTTCGAGCACCATTGACAGGAGCTGGGTGAATTTTTTTTTTTTTTTTTTTTTTGGTTGAAAAGTGCAGATTTGGGTGAACTGAAACATTTGGCAAATTTGTGCAGAATTCACCAAATTGTTTTGCTTGGGGAAACCAAACTCCAAAAAGATCAAAATGTTTTGTTCTCAACGTTTTCTAAACAAAGCATTGTGTTGTGAAACAACTTTTCATTTCAAATTTTACTACAATGTTATTGTTAAAGAAGGTTTAAAAAACACCTTGACAAAATGTTTTCTTTCAGGTTGGACACAGCACTTTGAAATGCAATTGTTTTCAACTTTTTTGGTTCACCAAAAGTTTTTTGAAAAAATTGTTTCATACCAATTCCAAGCTATCTTTTTTCCAATGCTTTGGTTTGTCCAGCAAACCTTAAGCCTAAATGTGCTTGCTTAGAAATGTGCTTGCTGTGGGCTATCACGTGGTTTATAGCCTCTGAGGAGAAGGCAAAGCAGCACCATCCCTCTCTCACAGGGAAATGTGCAGCCTGGGTCTTTCAGCAGTCGGTAAGGTGGGGGTGAGTTGTGCCGCTGTCTTAGGGAGCAGCCTGCTTTGTCTCTCTCTGTTTTTGGTTCTTGTATGGTAAGGTTCTGGATTTTAAGAAATAAAGGAGAGTGACATTGCAACCTTCCAGGAAGAATATTTTATCTAACTCCACAGTGTGTGTTCCATGAATGTAACAGGAACAGAACCCAGCACCCTGTGCACTAGGAGCCTGATTCTGCACCATCAAGGCTGATGGGAGAAGGAGCAGGCCCCAAAGAAGAAACATCATTAGCTGTAAGTCTGCAACAAACACTCAAAGGCTTTCTTGACGATGGCCATGTAAGAATCTAGATACACTATTCTCCTCAGAGTAAGCTAGCCACTAGTGAAAGACATGACACCAAGCCAGTGTATTACATTTGCCTCTAGTAAGATGAAGCTGGCTCTTGAGCATGTGAGGGCCACAGGAGTTCCAGTTCTGTCTGCACCAACCCAACTGATCCTGAGGGGAAGGAGCCAGAGGAGATCTGCACCTAGTTTGCAGTGGGACTCAGGTAGTTGCTGAGGAAGAATTCATGAAAATGACCCTCTTTGGTTTGGTGCAGAGGTAGATGAAATCCCACACTGATGGCTGACACTTCTGTTCAGTGTGATACCAACCACAGAGGACACTTTTCACCCATGATGGAGGTTTGCATTATGTGCAGGGATGGGGAGTGACACTGCACCTGTGTGGGCAGGGCTAGAAGATGGGGGCTGAGCATGGCACAGACTGGGTGGGCAAGGCATGAGGCCAGCTGCTGCAGTGGGGGATGGCTCCATAGGGATGGACGAGTAAAAATTTCTCAGGGCACCCGTGGTTTATGACATACTTTGGTACATTTTGGTAAATGGGTGGTGAAACGACAATTGTGGCCATTTTGAAAGTCTGTGTGGGTGCATCTGCACTCCGAAATAGTACTATATTTGAAGCTACAATACTGAACCCAGGAGCAGCGTGCAGCTATGGGATGCTGATTTCGTTTCACAAGGAACTACCTTGGCCCTGAATTGCTCTGAACCGATCCAAGGAACATTCTGGGGATTTTGCTTTTCTCTGCAGAGTTCCGGGTACCACACTGTCATATATTGAACATCCGCTACTTGTTGCCAAATCCAAATTGTAGCCATGTGGGTTCGCTGAGTTTAGTCTTTTGTCTGATTCATTTGCTTACCCTCGCTTTGGCAGCCAGTGCAACCAAATTGTTCTTGAAGCAGATCTGTAGGGAAAATACCCTCAGCATCTTATGGAACAAAATCAAACTAGATCCCAAACTGCTGAGATATAAAACACGTGAAACAGAAGCCCAAGCAAAGGTGATTTAATGGGTTTGCGGTTTCTAAGATTCTTCAGAATAAAGAGAAGTCTCTTCAGGACCAGCTCTCAGCTGCTGAGGAGAAGGCTCAGTAACACTGCTGGGTGCAAACCAAAGCTTTTTATGGCCAATGTCTTAGTGATGAGCATTACCTGGGGAAAAGTAGTATTGTATGCAAAGTTGAGAGGAAGCCAGTGTAAGGAATTTAAATAATAAGTACTCAATACTGCAAAGGCTCAAGAAAGTGACTGGTTAAGAGCCTGGTCTGAGTCAAGCGTAAGCTGGTAGTTCTTGCACAAGCGCCTACCAGAGCTCTTTCAGTTCACCACAGTCGTAATCTGAGTTATGCTTCCTGTACGGATACTGGGCCTCTCTCAAACAGACTTCTTAACTGCAGGGTGGTTTCGTGACGTGCTCTAACGGGAGCTAGGATAAGACTGTCAAACGCCTATTCAGTTGTGTCCTATCCAGGATTGTTGCCCAGACTCTCACACTGGCAGGTGAGACTACAATCCCACTGCACTATTAAAGAGTCCCTATCACTTGGAGTACCAGAGACTTTTAGATATCAGCACAGGTAGCCCTGCAGTCCATTATGACACACGGCTGGGGTTGTCAAAGGAACATGAGGCTCATTTCCATCAGCCACATTTCTCAACTCAGCCAATTCCTTGATAACCTTAGGAGAACCTCCTCAGCTTGTACTTGGGTTCTCCTGAGCTCTTCCTCTCTTCTCCCCAGGCTACCCACCTTGGTAACTTTTGCAGGCTTCAAACTGTACCATGGTAGCATGTATTTGCCTCTCTTCCCCTTACATCACTTTTATCTTTTTAGATTGTTGACACTTGTAATCACATGGGGCCTAAACTTCATTAACCCCATCCTCCTGGCTTTCTGGCTTTTTTTTTGGTGATTGGATAGGCAGGGTAGCAGAAGACCGGCTTGTTACCTCTGTTTATGACACCTACAGAGAAATGTCGTGCAGCATGGACAAATCCCTCCACCAGTCATGGCTAACCTATTTGTACTGGTGTCTTGGAACCTGTAAGGCCTAAATTGTCCTGGAAGGCACCTCCTGGGTCACTGAGTTCAACCTCCCATTGCAGGTAACCCCAAATTTGCTCTGTCTCTTTGATTGTCCTGTATGACATTATACCCTGTAAAATTTTTAAACATTTAATTTAGAAAATCCCCAACTAAAGATAGGTTGGTCATGGGCTGTGAAGGTGCTGTCTGAGCATTTGCTGAGAAATTCAGAGTCTACGAAAGCTTTACAGATCTTGCAAGTGCCTGGACAGGCAATCTTACAGATGTAAAGATGGTAGCCGAGATGTTCTGTGTGAGGTTATTGCTCAGCAAGACGTGGGGAAAAAACCTGCCTAATGAGAATAGTCAGTGCAAGGAAGGGCACCAAAACCTTATAACAGGCCAGGAATCTAGATATGTATGTGAATCGCAGAAGTAAACTTGCAGACAGTTGCTGGCTGTCATGGAGGCAAAACAGCAGCAGGAGGTTTCATTTAACCCTAGGGGTTAAAGCAGAGGGACTGAGATGGAGGAGACTTGACATTCTTTTAAGCAAAGTAGGGAAATGTGGTCTAGATTAATGTACTATCAGGTGGATGCACAGCTTTTGAAAGACTGTATTCAAAGAGGAGGTACCAATGGTTTGCAGTCAAACTGGCAGGGCGTATCTAGTGGGGTCCCACAGAGGTCAGTCCTGGGTCCAGTGCTATTCAATATTTTCCTTAATGACTTGGACAATGGAGTGGAGTGACTAATTGGAGGATGGTTCTGAATTCAACAAATTGAGACACTGAAAATAAGTGTGATATATTTCACTCAGAAAGGAAATATCAGATGATCATCTACAAAATGGGAAATAACTATCTTGGTGGTAGTACTGCTGAAAGGGATCTGGGGGTGATAGTGGAATATGTGTCCAATTCTGGGTGCCACACTTTAGGAAATATGTGGTCAAACTGGAGCAAGTAAAAAGGAGAGCAACAAAAATGATCAAAGCTTTACAATTTGAGCTAAAAGGAAAGGTTAAAAAAACCTGGGCATGTTTAGTCTTGAGAAAAGAAGACTGAGGGAGGACCTGATAATGGTCTTCAAATATTAATATTTATGTTCAGGGCTTTATAAAGAGGACAGTGATCAATTGTTCTCCATGTCCTCTGAATGTAGGGCAAGAAGCAATGGGCTTAATCTGTAGCAAGGGAGATTTAGGCTAAACATTAGGAAAAACTTTCTAAATCTAAGGGTAGTTAAGCTCTGGAATAGGCTTCCAGGGAGGTTATGGAATCCTCATCATTGTAGGGTTTTTAAGAACAGGTTGGACAAACACCTGTGAGGGAGAGGGAGAGTGAGAGAGCACTGGGTTCTCACCACTCCGTGAAGCTTAACTCCATGAAACTATAACTGAACACACAAGTCAGGGTCAGAAGGCTATACCGAGAGAGAGAGAGAGTGAGTGAGAGAGAGAGAGCGAGAGAGAGCACTGGGTTCTCACCACTCCATGAAGCTTGAATCGATCGGGGTACCGAGATGGTGGTAGCAGCTGAGGGTCCAGAGTGCTGGAGACAGGCAGAGCCTCCAGCATGATCAGTCAGGAGAAGAGGAAGTCCCAATGGAACTGATTCAGATTTTGGATCCAGGCATCACAACACTTATGGGTAGGATTTCTGGTAGGTTCAAGGGAGAACACTAGATTTGTTTATGGGTAAACTAAGTATACCAAAGTTGTTTTGTTCAGGCTAGGCAATAGGAACTGATCATTCCTGGCTATGGGTGGTGTTCCTTGGAGGGAGCTCACAATGCAACTAGGGAGCTTCAGTATTTTGGATATCAATAAAGGATTTATTACTAGAATTGGTCTGATAATTACTGAGGTGGGTGTGTGCAGGTGTTGGTTTATTAACAACTGGAGCAGAGATCCCCCATCATGCAGTGCTTCCCTGCTTTTCTGGTCCCAGAGTTCCATGCAGTTCTTGCCTTGGAATCTCTGTTCTCCATTCTGTATGCTACTGGAGATGCTTCCCTGTCCCATCTTCAATGCAAATGAGGCTAGGGGAGTTTCCTTAATTCTGTTACCCTTGTCCCAGGGGTTTAGGTGTGTCTCCCACTGCCTTTTCATTGCTTTTTGTAAATCTTTCTTTTGATTGGTTTTGGTTCAAGTGGAAGCTGAGGGAGGGAAGGCTTTTCGTGAGTCAGACAGGCTGCGTACTGTGCCCTGGTTCTCCAAGAACACAGAGCTGAAAGGTAACAGTCCTTGTGGGTGCTCCACTCCAGGTGTTGGTGCGCCCCTGTGTCTGCATTCAAAGATTTTTACAGCGGTACTCGCACAGGCCATGGACGCGCGGTGCCCACCTCACAAGCCAAATGTGCCTCAATAACGTACGTGCGCAGCCTGGGCTCCTCATTTCCTTCTCCACAATGGAGACCACTCCAAACTCCGAAGTAGAGGGGAGGAGAGTGGGTAGTGGAGCACCCACTGGGACACTCATCTCAAAGAACGGCACTTACTGCTCAGGTGAGTAACCTCCTCTTCTTCTTCAAGAGATGTCCTGTGGGTGCTCCACTCCAGGTGACTGAAAAGCAGTAACTCTTAAGGAGGTAGGGACTTTGGAGCTGGTAAGAAAGCTGTAGACAGCACAGCTCGGCCCATTCAAATGTCGGTCAGGGGTCCCCGAGTAAGAGCATAATGTTTAGAAAAGGTATGCTCTGAAGCCCAGGTGACGGCTTTGCAAATATCTGTGAGGGGAATGTTACATAACAATGCCACAGATGTTGATCCACAGATCTGGAGGAGTGTGCTCTAACAGAAGTTGGAGGATTCATCTTCTTTAGTTGGTAGCATAGGCGGATCCAGTCTGCTATCCAACAGGGTAGAGATGGGTTTGCCTCTGGATCGTTCTGCGATTGAAATGAAAAGTTTAGGGGAAGCCCTAAAGGGCTTAGTCCTATCTAGATGACCTCCTGAGGTCCCTTCCAACCCTGATATTCTATGATTCTATGATTCTATGATTCTATCCAAATAAAAGGACAATGCTCTGCACATGTCGAGTGTGTGAATTGCTGATTCAAAAGTGTTTGCATGTGGTTTAAGAAAGAAGGTTGGTAGGTGGATAGGTTCACTGAGGTGGAAGGAGGAATGCACCTTCAGGAGAAATTTAGGATGCGTTCGGAGCAAGACTTTGTCCTTATAAAATATAGTGTATGGTGGGTCAGCCGTAAGCATTCCAAGTTCTCCTACACATCTGGCAGATGTAATGGCAACTAAAAACGCAGTGTTTATGGATAGATGGAGAAGGGAGCATGTTGCAAGTGGCTCAAATGGATGGCACATCAAGCATGTGAGGACCAAGTGTAGGTCCCAGGGTTGAGCGGGTGGTCTAATGGCTAGGTATAGGGTCTGGAAGCCCTTGAGGAACTGCTTTGTGATGGGAGGGGCAAAGATAGTAGTGTCTCCATGTGAAACACCATAATTGCTGCCCGATGTACCTTTACAGAGCCAAAGGAGACCCCAGATAGTTTTAAGTTCTAAAAGATAGTCTAATATCAGTGAAGGAGGGGCAGAAGCAGAACCAGTTTTCTTGGTGGAGCACCAGTGAGCGAACTTAGTCCATTTCTGAAGATAGGTGGTATGTATGGATTGTGTTCTGCTATGTAATAGTACCCTTTGTACCTGTTCAGAGCCGTCTAGTTCCTCAATAGAGAACCACTGAGGAGCCATACTTTGAGGTGCAGCATCATTACTTTGGGGTGTTGTAGTTGACCCCTGCATTGTGATTCTAGGTTTGGAAGGGGGGAAGTGGAATGGGTGGGGAAACTGATATCCTCGTTAAAAATGGGTACCACACCTGTCTGGGCCATGTAGGGGCTATTAGTATGACCCTAAAATTTGGATATTGTGTTGGAGGCACTAATTCCAAAGTTTCATAGCCTCCGTGCAGAGTGAGCGGGATCAAGCTCCCCCTTGTCTGTTTATATAAAACATGCAGGCGATGTTGTCGGTCATGATCCTGATGGGACAGTTCTGGATGTACGGGAGAAATTGGAGGCAGGCGTTGCAGACCGCTCAAAGCTCTAAAAGATTTATATGTAGTGAGGCTTCTGTAGGGGACCAGAGTCCCTGAGTGGTGTGGTGTGCCATGTGTGCCTCCCAGCCCATGAGGGAAGCATCTATGGTAATTATGTTGGAAGAGGATTCTTGCATGAATGGGACTCTGGAGCAGAGGTTGTGTGGACGAGTCCACCATGACTTTGGTGGGTATGGATTGAATTCTGTTTAGGTCGTGCACATTCAGTCTGTAGACAGTGGTCATCCAATCCTGCAGGCACCGCATGTAAAGGCATGGATTCTTGAGCACAAAAGTGCAAGAGGCCATATGGCCGAGAAGTTGCCGTCGGTCCTGGACAGTGACCTGCAGGCTGTTTTGCAACCTGGTGACAAGATTCTTTATGATGTCCAATCTGTCGGATGGGAGAGATGCAAGTCCGGTTGTAGAATCGAGGTGAGCGCCTATGAACTCCAGTCATTGAGTAGGAGTTAATGTGGATTTGTTTTTGTTTATTTGTAGGCCCAGACCCTGGAAGCAGTCAATGGTCATCTGCGTGGCTTGGATGGCCTCCCCGAGAGTCTGTGACTTGAGCAGGCAATCGTCAATTATGACTCCTTTTTTTCTGTAGGTGCGTCGATGCCACCACGAGAATCTTGGAAAAGACGCAGGGTGCTGTTGAGATGCCAAAGGGCAGAACCCTGTATTGGTAGTAATTTGAACCCATAACAGGTCTGAGAAAACGCCTGTGGGCAGGGTGTATAGTTACATGAAAATAAGCATCCTGCAGGTCAAGGGCTGAAAACCAATCTCCCTGCTCCAGTGCTGGAATTATGGCTGTGAAGGTCACCAGTCTGAATTTTTGCTTTTTGACAAACTTGTTGAGTCGCCTGGGTCGAGGATGGGTCGCCATCCCCCACTTTTCTTTTCTGTCAAAAAGTCGTGGGAATAAAAACCCTTTCCCCTGTGCTGATCGGACACCATCTCAACTGCTCCTATTTGTAGAAGATGTTGCACCACTTGGTGGAGCAAGTGGTCGTGAGGGGGTCCCCGAAGAGGGGTGGGATGGGCAGGGGGTGGTTGGTACGGACAGGAAGGGGATGGAATAGCCCAATTGAATGACCTCTAAGGCCCATCTGTCTGTAGTGATGGCCCCTCCAGTTGTGTTAGAATGGGAGTAAACGATGAGCAAAAGGTTGGATGGGAAGCATAAGTACTGGAATGTGTTAGAATATAGATATTCAGGCCTGCCTGTAAAGGCCTATACTTTAAGAACTTAGGGGTATTTTTATCACTTAGCTAGTTACAGGGGTATAAAAACAAAGAATCAAAACCACAGTCCACCTGTGTATGGGCCTTCTCTCACTAGGATAGTCTGAGGTCTTGTTCTTAGGCTAAGGCCTTTGACTAAACAGCAGGGGCAGCCATAAGCTGGGAAGCGTACGGCCACATCCTCGCATTTCAAACCAGTCACATTGAAATAAGGTGGTATTGGGCTGTTAGGAAGGAGATCCTGTCCTGATAGTGTCCATCACCACCAGATAAAGAAACAGATCTTAAGATGGTTAAAGAAAACTTAGTTTGATAGCATCCTGTCCGGCAAGAACTCACTTATCAATCACTGTGGCTGGGAAACCCTCATTTCTGTATGTTTTATCTTTATGGCCCCCACTTTTCTATTGTTAATCTGTCTGGTTCTCTAATTGTTTCTGTCTGCTGTATAATTAATTTTGCTAGGTGTAAATTAATTAGTGTAGTGGGATATAATTGGGGTTATAAACGGGGGTCAAACAGGAAGTGGAAGGGAAATTGGAATCATGCTTGCTAAGGTGGGGAACGGGAATAGGGAACAGGGAACAGGGACACAGGCAAGACTCTGTGGTGTCAGAGCTGGGAAAGGGGAAAGGGGAGATGGGGTAAATGCTCTGTGGCATCAGAGCTGGGAAAGGGAACACTGGGAAACAGGCTCTATCGGTGTATAGAGATAAGCCTCGCTGGTTTTTGCAGCAAAAAACTTCTCGCCATCGAAGGGCAGATCCTCCAAGGTGTTTTATATCTCGCGTGGGAAAGAAGAAGAGAAAAACCATGAAGCCCAATGCATCACTACGGCCATCGCGGTGGACCTGGCAGCTGGGTCCACAGCATCGAGGGCAACCTGCGATGCCGGTTGGGAAATAATCTGCCCTTCAGAGACTACTGCTTTGAATTGTTGTCTCTTGTGCTCTGGGATGTCATTAATAAAGTCCATGAGTTTTCTGTAATTTCCGTGATCATACTTAGCCAGTAGAGCCCTGTAGTTTGCCACTCTCAGTTGTAGTTGGTGCAGTTGGTTGGTGAAATCTAAGTTTAGAACTCATGATCAATTTGGGGTTTGTGCTCTGTGTTTTTAACAGTCTGCCCAGAGGTTGGTATTCCTGCTCTTGTGCCACCTTGGAAGCCTCACAATGAAGTAATTAGCTTAGTTTGCAGCAAGGGAGATTTAGGCTACCTATTAGGAAAAACGTTCTAACTAGAAGGATAGTTAAGCAGTGGAACAGGTTACCTAGGGAGGCTGTGGAAACCCTGTTATTGCAGGTTTTTAAAAACAGGCTTGGCAAACTCCTACAGGGATGGTCGAGGTGTATTTAATCCTACCTCAGCACAGAAGGATGGACTAGATGACCTCTTGAGATCCCTTGCACCCTACATTTCTATGAGCTTCTTCAGAGTGAACTAAAGGGGTTCTGGGTGCTGGGTGCTGTAGAAAAGTCAAATCATTGGTGGATCAGTCCCGGAGGGGCCACGCAACACTGAGCTATGGGCTATAAAAGCACTTGAAAACAGGGGTTTAGCTGAAAGTGCCTTTTCTGCCAAAACTATAGTGCAATTCTTACATTTAAGATGATTATATGTAAATGAATGCACTATGAGGTGGGTAGAAAGTTGGCTAGATTGTCGGGCTCAACGGGTAGTTATCAACGGCTCCATGTCTAGTTGGCAGCCGGTGTCAAGTGGAGTGCCCCAGGGGTCGGTCCTGGGGCCAGTTTTGTACAATATCTTCATAAATGATCTGGAGGATGGTGTGGATTGCACTCTCAGCAAATTTGCGGATGATACTAAACTGGAAGGAGTGGTAGATACGCTGGAGGGCAGGGATAGGATACAGAGGGACCTAGACAAATTGGAGGATTGGGCCAAAAGAAATCTGATGAGGTTCAATAAGGATAAGTGCAGGGTCCTGCACTTAGGACAGAAGAACCCAATGCACAGCTACAGACTAGGGACTGAATGGCTAGGCAGCAGTTCTGCGGGAAAGGACCTAGGGGTGACAGTGGACGAGAAGCTGGATATGAGTCAGCAGTGTGCCCTTGTTGCCAAGAAGGCCAATGGCATTTTGGAATGTATAAGTAGGGGCACAGCGAGCAGATCGAGGGACGTGATCGTCCCCCTCTATTTGACATTGGTGTGGCCTCATCTGGAATACTGTGTCCAGTTTTGGGCCCCACACTACAAGAAGGATGTGGATAAATTGGAAAGAGTCCAGCGAAGGGCAACAAAAATGATTAGGGGTCTGGAACACATGACTTATGAGGAGAGGCTGAGGGAACTGGGATTGTTTCGTCTGCAGAAGAGAAGAATGAGGGGGGATTTGATAGCTGCTTTCAACTACCTGAGAGGTGGTTCCAGAGAGGATGGTTCTAGACTATTCTCAGTGGTGGAAGAGGACAGGACAAGGAGTAATGGTCTCAAGTTGCAGTGGGGGAGGTTTAGGTTGGATATTAGGAAAAACTTTTTCACTAGGAGGGTGGTGAAACACTGGAATGCGTTGCCTAGGGAGGAGGTGGAATCTCCTTCCTTAGAAGTTTTTAAGGTCAGGCTTGACAAAGCCCTGGCTGGGATGATTTAATTGGGGATTGGTCCTGCTTTTGAGCAGGGGGTTGGACTAGATGACCTCCTGGGGTCTCTTCCAACCCTGATATTCTATGAAATCTTAAAAAAAAGAATTTGGACAAACTTTTGACCCTTTGGATCAAAGTGGAAGGAAACAGCAGTTTCAAAGATGTGCCAAAATTACACTGTGGTTTAATTTAAATATTCCTTAGAAGCAGCTTTTCTCGCTTTGCACCCACACCTGGATCCCAGCAAGCAACATCCAGCTCACAATTAATTTCTGGCCCTGGATCAAGCCAGAGCTGAGCTCAGAGACGTATGAACCATTTACACAGATTATCCAAAACATTCACTGCAGCTTCCTATAAAACTATTTCTTGATCATACCCCCATGACCATGTCTTTCCCCCATGCCATCGTCTTACCTCCAAAACCACATCCTAGGCTTTTCATGCTGTCTCCAACCTCACCATGGTGAGCTTGAATGAGTGTCCTTTGCAAACCAGCCAAACACACTTCTCTCTTGTTCCAGCTCCCCCAGTGTCTTGTGTTACTGCCACTATTTCTAGCAGTCCACCACATCTATAAAAGGCTGGGACAGGCGGGGACAAAGGGAGTGTGGCTACATGTCCGCAGAGTGCAAGTGCAATTTATTTTATGAGGCACAAAGAGCACTGAGATGACTTGGAATGATTAATAATATTTGAAATTCTTAATATTAATATGGGGAATCACCAAATGCCAATTTCACCATAAATTCCTTTATGAAATAAAAAGGCCAAATGATTTTTTATGCAGCTGCTCTAAACATACCTAAAAAGCCTAACTAATGAGCAATTTACATATCTAACCAGTAATAAAACATTTATAAGCATTTGATCAAGATTCCTATAAATGGGCTAACCCCAGGGCACCTATACCCATACTGATTGGCTCCAACGTGGTCAAGAAGGTATTAGCAAAGAGCCCTTTAAAAGAGTTCACTTTCTATACCCCTTAACAAACAAGTGATGTCCTTGCCAATTACTGACTTCAGCTGAAAAAACATTTTTTTTAAAAAAGCCAATTCATTTTAAACATACAAAATAGGGTTTTACAAACCAGGAGTGATGATTTAGGTCCTTAAAACCTTACACAGTTACAAAATATATTTACATTTTTCAAAAAAAAAATTGCTTAAAATCCCTTGCACTGCTTAATAACCAGATTCCATTCCCATCTTGTACATTTGGAGGCAGTCAAATTCCAATGGAAACTCCTTATTTCCTGCTAGTGATTTTGACTAAATTGTTCATAGTCAAATTATTCGAATCTCTGCCTGCTGCAATTCATTATTTACAAATCATTCCTTTGGGGAAAGGGCCCATTTTCCCTCAGAATGGCTGTAAAGGGGACAAAAACATAATGGTGGTAGTAGCCACTACTTGACCCCCTTGTATAATTTGTTTGACTACCAGGGTTCCACCTAGTGTGACTCTATCAAGTTGTATCGCCACAACTGGGTTTTATCACCAAACCAAACATTCTCTTCTTATAACACTTTCACTCTTTAACATTTCCACAACCCCCCAACCGTTGAATACTCCACACACTCTGTTGTGCAAAAGCTACTTTTAACTCCTCTTTCTCTTGCTTAAGTCATTTACTTATCTCCCAAAGTGACACATTCATCAGCCAATTTCTCTCGATGGTACTGAGCTTACTTTTGTGCTTTTTTTGCATTCATTCTTCAAGGTGGTGCACTTTGCCTGGAAAGACTTAGCCACAAAGTATAAGCTCGGTAACCCAGCTGTGCTTTTTTTACCTTAAAATTGTTGAAGAAGGCAGCATTAATATTTGTCTCCATGATTGCCCAAGCGTGTTTTGCTTTTAGTATTTCTGCAACATTTCTCCATCATTCTTTACCAAAAAGCTTTCCACACAGGTATCCCAAGTACCTTCCATTTCCCTTATACTACCGAATTTCTCTTTAGGAGAGAATTCGATATTGATCCCAGAGGAGAGGTAACTACCCCTTCACTCTGGGGGTTCAGAGCAACTGAAATTAATGTCTGGTATCCCTTCATGGGTTGCCAACATGTTGGAATTATATTTTAAATTATTAATATTAATATGGGGAATCACCAAGCACCAATTTCATCATAAATTTCTTTATTAAATCCAATGGCCACTTTATTCAATTGCTCTAAACATGCCTAAAAAACCTAACTAAGAAGCAATTTATTACATCCAAACTTTTATAAGCATTTGATCAAGATACTTACAAATGGTCTACCCCCGGGATGCTTAGACCCATATTGGTTGGCTGCAACGTGGTCAGGCAGGTAATAGCAAATGAACCCTTTAAGATGTTTTTTTTTATATCCTTTAACAAACAAGTGATGTCACTGCCAATTTCTGGCTTCAGCTAAAGAAATAATTTGAGACAATTCATCCTTATTTCCAGTCTTAATCCAAATAAGATTTACAACCTCCTTTCTTCCAAAACCTTTCCTTTCTTATTTTCTCCCCCACTCCTTGCTTGCCAGCAGAACAGTGGGAAGGTTTGGGCTTTTTTCTTTTAAAACCGTTTTTCTTTGTCTTGTTACTGCAGCTCTTTATTTTATTAGTTACTTTTGGAAACAAACATCTTTCCCACACTGCGAGTAATACTACTTATTGTTCTCACGGCCTTTGTTACTCAATGATTGGGGCCTTCTTTACAACACAAACAGACACAGACATACCTCCTTAGCCAAGCTTCAGCTAACTCTAATTCTTTAATTTTATACTTATCCTATAATGACACTGCCGGTACACAGATGAACAAGAGACAGGTGCAAAGCCTCTTCCCATCCCTCTGAGTTCATGAATCAGGAGGCAGATTTGGAAGAACCATCACTGATGATCTCATGATTTTTTAATCTTGAGGGGAAGCCACACATACGCACGTAATTGTGAGGGGAAGAATTATGCCTCCAACGTCTTCCTGGCAACTAAGAGGTGGGCTCCATTCCTGGCACTGGGGGAGAGGGAGGGAATTGCCATCCTTGCCTGCTATTGGGCATATATTATCCCCGTATATTTTTGTAGCTGTACACAGCTACACAGTTTTGGTCTTACTTTCAGTCACATTTTACTGCATTACACCTCCATATCTGTATGTAAGCCTTTGCCAGGTGAGGTTGGCAGCAAAAAGGGCCAGGCACAAGTACCTAAGGAAGTGATACGCAGACCTCAGTGGTTCAGGAGCCAAATTAATGATCAATATTACCAGAACAGCCACTGTAGTTTGAGTTCATGGTTTCATTTACTATAGTACTATTCATATTTAGTTAGTATGAGAGGGGAAATATTTAGTTTATTCTCACAACAAACAAGTTAATAACTTAGCACAAGACGATAACTTAATTCTCTCATTCTCACAACAAACAAGTTAATAACTTAGCACAAGACGATAACTTAATTGGTTAATAACATAGTAAAAGCATCCTGACTCGTTAATAACTTAAATTAAATCACATGGGGCTTTAATTCCATGTGCTGCAAACAGCCACAGGAGACACATTAAAGAGCCACTTGGGGCTCATGAGCCGCAGTCTGAGTATCACTGACCTAGGGGTTCCTCTTACAATTCACAAACAGCACCAGCCTGAGCCCCACCCAGAAACCTGGGGGGAAAAAATATCTTGCCACATGGCAGAAGTTTTTCCCCCTTTCCCCTTTATCTGACTTGTGTCCAAGTACTGAATCCCTGCTGGAAGGACCGATATGCCACTGGACCCCAGCTACAGGCACCTCTTTGCAAAAGGCACAGCGTGCAAGGCCAGAGCTGAGTAACCTCCAGGAAGTAACCTAGCCAGCACCACTAGAGCTGAACTCCTAACTTCGGGGTAAGGTGGCGGAACCTCCGGACTGGCCCCAGACCCTGGACCCATCATGAGAGAGGGGGCAGGGACAGCATCATGGTGAGAGATGATGCCACAGTGCTTCTCCACTGCATTTTCAGAGGGCAGCAGCAGCTGAGCGTGTAAAGTTCGATCAGCGTGTGAAGCTATGTCTGAATCTGAACTCCCTGCATCAAGGCAGCGATCTCTTTTATAAAGGCCACAAGCAGAATTTTAAACCTTAATTCTCCCAGTGTGGTAAATAGGGAGCTGGGAGTGAGTGGAGAAAACAAAAAATCTGCTCTGGAAAGAAGAGACAACAACTACCCAGCTTCAAAAAGCAAAGCAGGGTGGCTTATTGCCATTGCAACTGTTACAGTTCATGGCAATTGCACCCGTGTTCCCCCTCTGGGGTCCAGCCAGGGCACCCACCCTCAGGCTCCTGGCTCCCCAGCCCTCACCTCTCTTGGGCAGAAACACATGTCTCCCTCCCTCCTGACTGGGGTATTTCCAGGCTGCACAGCTCTCTGCCTACACTGTGAATTCCCCAGGAAAGTCAGACTGCCTCAGCAGGCCGGGTTTGCTTTTCTTCTCAGAGGTGGCAAACAGTGCCATTGCCAGGGCCATAACCAGGGTGCGGGGAGAGGGGCAGGTGGGCAGCCGCCCAGGGCAAAAAAACCACAGGGGCAGAAAAATGGAGAGGAAAAATGATGGAAAAAACAGCAGGGGGTGCAGATATGCTTGCTCGCCCAGGGCACTAAAATGCCTCATTACGACTCTGGACACTGCCACCATTGAACTACCACCCAGCTCTTTCTAAGCAAGCACATTGATTCCTACAGTTCAAGTATTACAGAGAAAAAATAAAAGAAACTACATGCATGTTAATCAGTTTGCCAGCGGTCACCCCCCTCCCCATTTCTTCCAGGCCTGTAGTTTGCGACTCTCAGTTGTAGAGTGGATGATGCATAAACTTTGCACCCAAATAGGTCCATTCTTTTGCTGTCCTTGTCAGAAGGAGTGGACTGGAAATGCTGCTGTTTGTTCTTTGGTTGTCTGCTTCTACTACTAGTGAATTTGGTGCTGCATGCATGAAAAGGAATTCTGAGCCCCTGGAGGGGACATAGTATTTCCGATATGCCCTTTTGCAGGTAGAGGGTATGGTGGCTGGGGTTTGCTCAATATTCTTGGCAGAGTCCATAATGGCTAGGGTGATCTTGGAGGAGGTCGAAGGTTGTAATATGTCAGTCAGCTCATGCTTAGTCTCCGACACCTCCTCTACAGTAATCTTGAGCTCATTAGCCACTCTTTTGAAGAGGTCCTTAAAATGAGTAAAATAATCCACTGTTATTGGGGGTGGGGGCATAGCCTCTTCTTGTGAGATGGATGAATTATTATTATTTGGAGAGGGTTCAGGTGCCTCCTTGTCTGTGTGCACCATTGCAGGTTGCTCCTGTCCATCTGTCGCATTGATGTATGGATCCCTAGGGATCTGGGTATCTATACAGGAGAAGATCTAGTGTTGCTTCTGTGTGGGTTGTACCAGCTACTGTGGTGCCTGCTACAGGACCCCCACAGGTTCCAATAATGCCATTGTCCAGGGAAGGGCATGGGTGGTCCCATCCATGGATGTCCATACAAGGGTGGTAAGTCCCTAGAATATGAGGACTGTGGTCTCCTTGGTCCCATGCTAGCAGGAGTGTGAAGGATGGAGGACTGCTATGGTGAAAAAACTCCCTCCACTTCATCGTCCTCATCACTAGAAAAGTGAGAGGGAATAGGGAATAGCTGTTGGTGTTGTGACAATGATTCTGGTGAGAGATCGGTACCAAGTAATAGGGAATCTGGAGTTGGCAAGACTAGCAAATCGCTGGAATTAATAAATTGTGGTGCCACAGTAGAAGGAGCTGGACTATATAGTGTGTAGTGTATCTCTTAAAACCTTGTGAGCCAGGCATAGTATAAACTGTCTAGCTGACAGGAAAAAACTGGGAAGGAAAAAAAATTAAGAGAAGAAAGGGGAAAGGAAGCTTATCTGACTAAAAAAATTAGATAAACTGTATAAACAACTAACTATCTAAGCAAGAAATAATTGAACGAGATTGCTGAGCTCTGTCTCAGGCCAGGGACGGTAGAGAAGGAACTGAGAAGCCAGGTCCACGTGCGCATTATTGAGGCACATTTGGGGCATGAGGCAGGCACCGCTTGTGCGTGGCCCGTGTAAGTACTGCTGTAAAAATCTCCAAGTGAAGGTGCAGGGGCACACCAACACCTGGAGTGGAGCACCCACAGGGACATCTCTCGAAGAAGAACCCATGGCGGTGTTTCCAGGAGGAAAGATGTCAATGATAGATAAAATAACTGTAAAGAAAGAAGCGCAATAAATGCCTTCAGGAAAGTAAGCATGTCTCTCAGAGTAAACTACAAAGAGAACAGCATATCTATCGATGAAAATGACAGAGCTAAGGAACCTCCCAAATGAGCACCTGGGCACGGGCATCATTTTGAAGTATACACCAGTAACGCACTCAGGGTGCAATGTTCAAACGAACTCAGCATTGGCTATACTCTGGAGTCGGGGCAAATCTCCCATTAACTTCATTGAGAGAAAGGTTAGATAAAGGCTGGGAGCTTCTGAAAAATCCCACCCTCCACAGGAGAAAAACAGTGAGATATCTGTGCTTGTGCTAGGATCCCAAGGAACCAGATGCCAGCATTATAAAAGAATGTCATCATATGCCAACCAAACATGAACACCTAGAAGATATGGCAGGTGCCACATTTTTCACCATTCCAGATGCAATCCTAGGATGCACAAGGCAAGGTATTTGCAACAGAGACAGGGAAGTGTTAGTACCATTATACAAGGAGATCTCATCTGGAATACTGTGTTCAGTTCTGGTCTCCAATGTTTAAAAAAGATGAATTCAAATTGGAACTGGTGCAGAGAAGGGCTACTAAGATGATCAGAGGAATGGAAAACCTATCTTGTTTAGCCTAACCAAATGAAGGCAGAGGGGTGATATGATTTCTCTCTATAAATCCATCAGAGGGATAAATAGCAGGGAGGGAAAGGAGTTATTTAAGTTAAACACCAATGTGGACACAAAAACAAATGGCTATAAACTGGCCATAACGAGTTTAGCCTCAAAATTAGGCAAAGGTATCTAAAAATTAGAGGGGTGAAGTTCTGGAACAGCCTTCTCAGGGAAGCAGTGGGGGCAAAGAACCTAGATGGCTTCAAGACTGAGCTTGATAAGTTTATGTAGGGGATGGTATGACAGGACTGCCTATGATGGCATGTGGCCCATTGGTAACTGCCAGTAGCAAAAATCCCCAACAACTGGAGACAGGACACTATATGAGGAGGGCTTTGCGTTCCTACAGAGAATTCATTCACAGGTGTCTGCCTGCTGGGTCTTGCCCACATGTTCTGGGTCTAATTGATCACCATATTTTAGGTTGGAAAGGAATTTACAGATTGGTAGAAACCCAGAGGAAGGGGTTCCACCTTCCTCTGCAGCATGGGGCACGAGTCACTTTAAGGTTTAAACTAGCGTAAATGGTGAATTCTCTGTAACTTGAAGCCTTTAACCATGATTTGAGGACTTCAGAAACTCAGTCAGAGGTTAGGGGGCTATTACAGGAGTGGGTGGGTGAGATTTTATGGCCTGCACTGTGCAGGAGGTCTGACTAGATGATCACAATGGTTCCTTCTGACCTTAAAGGCTATGAGTCTATGTGTTATTTTTGGCTTTTTTTGTAAATTCCCTCTGCTAAGCAGAGCACAAGAACATGCACTTCTAATTTATGAATTTGCTCCACACAGTGTATTCCCTGCAACCCTGCAGGAACTCCTGGGTGATATTGGAAGTGTCTGATAATCCAGAGAGGATCAGCTTGATTTCCTTCTTTGACAGGGTAACTGATCTGGTGGATAGGGGGAATGCAGTGGACATAATATACCTGGAGTTCAGCAAGACTTCTGACACAGTCCCGCATGACATGCTGATAAGTGAGCTGGAGAAATGGGGGCTCAACAGAACTACCCTTAAGTGGATACATAAATGGTTAAACAACCACAAATAAAACTATTAATGGAATATAAGTTTGGAGGGAGGTCTCAAGTGAGGTCCCACAGGGATCTGTTCTGGGTCCAGTGTTGTTTAACATCTTTATGAATGACCTGGATGTAGGCATAGGGAGCACACTGATCAAGTCTGCAGATGACACAAACCTGGGGAGGTTGCCAATACTTTGGAGGATAGAACTAAAATTCAGCGGGATCTTGACAAATTGGAGAACTGGGCTAGAGACAACAAAACGAAATTCAATGAAGACACGTGTAAAATGCGACACCAAGGGAAGAAAAATCAAATGCACAAATACAGAATGGGGGAAACTGGCTTGGTGGCAGCACTGCTGAGAAAGATCTAGGAGTTGTCGTGGATCACAACCACATCATGAGTCAGCAATGCAATGCTGTTGCAAAAAAAGCAAATGCAATTTAGGTTGATTTAACAAAGGCAAAGCATACAAGTCACGGGCGGTGAAAGTACCACTCTACTCAGTGGTGGTTAGGCCTAGCTGGGGTACTGAATCCAATTTTGGTCACCAATGTATTGAAAGGATGTGGAGAAATTGGAAAGGATCTAGAGGGAAGTAACAAAGATGGTCAAAGGGATGAAATTCAAGCCATAGGAGCAAAGTCTGAAGGAACGGGGTATGTTTAGTTTGGAAAAGAGGAGATTAAGGGGGAATATGATAGTGGGCTTCAGATACTTGAAAGGCTGCCCTCAAAAAGATGGAGAATAATTGTTCTCTTTTGCCACAGAGGGCAGGACAAGAGGCAATGTGTTCAAACTACAGTATAGCAGATTTAGACTAAATCTCAGGAAAAAACTTCCTAATTGTAAGAACAGTAGGACAATGGAGCAGATGCCTAGGGAAGTCGTGGCAGCTCCTTCACTGGAGGTTTTCAAAAGGAGGCTGGATAGTCACCTGTTGTGACACTCTGTACCTCGGGGAAACACCCAGCAACCCCATGTTCATCCTTGTAAAATGACTGTGTGTTATCCAATGCAAAGTTTGTCATCTTGGGTGTCTTTGGAAGGCTCATGATGTACTGAGCATTGTTGTTATAGTGCTGTTATAGAATCATAGAAGATTAGGGATGGAAGAGACCTCAAGAGGTCATATAGTAATGTTATAGGTTATAATTATATATATATATATATAATTATATAAATATTAATTATTACATGTATAATTATATAAATTATAGGTTATAATGTCATTATAGTAATGTTATAATTTCATCTATATAGTTATGAGGCTGAAAATGTATCCTCGTGTCTTAAAGCAAGCCCAGAAAAAACTCTCCAAAAGCAGAGAGGCAGTTCATACCTCATCAGGGCAGGTACGGGACAAACCCAGCCCAGCTTCACAGAAACAAAGAACGCTGGCCTAGGCAGCAACAAAATAATCTGTTAGACTCTCAGGTGACTCACCCCCCTTCCTTTGGTCAGCTTGGAACTGCAATGAGGTAATGCTCACCTGACTCTGAGAGAGGGGGGGCAAAGCCAAGAGGAAAGAAAGGACATGATAAAAGAGAGAGATGTTTGCCATGCTCTCTCTCTCTTCCACCTACATCTACAGACACCACCACCACCAAGTGACTGACGCGCTGATCAAAGGGGAGAGCCTAGCTGAAGAGCAACCAGCCAGCCTGTGGTGAGAAGCATCTAAGTTTGTAAGGGCACTGAAAGTGTTAAGATCAGCTTAGAATGCATTTTGCTTTTATTTCATTTGACCAAATCTGACTTCTTGTGCTTTGACTTATAATCACTTTAAATCTACCTTTCGTAGTTAATACATTTGTTTGTTTATACTACCTGAAGCAGTGTATTTGGTTTGAAGTGTGTCAAAGACTCCCCTTGGGATAACCTGTTCTTAAAAAATCCTAGTGATGGAGATTCCACAACCTCCCTGGGCAATTTATTCCAGTGTTTAAACACCCAGAGAATTAGGAAGTTTTTCCTAATGTCGAACTTAAACTGCCATTCCTGCAATTTAAGCCCATTGCTTCTTGTCCTATTCTCAGATCTTAACAAGAACAATTTTACTCCATCCTCCTTGCAACAACCTTTCATGTACTTGAAAACAGTTACCATGTCCCCTTTCAGTCTTCTCTTCTCCAGACTAAATAAACTCAATTTTTTCAATCTTCCCTCATAGGTCATGTTATCTAGACCTTTAATCATTTTTGTTACTCTTCTCTGCACTTTCTCCAGTTTGTCCACATCTTTCCTGAAATGTGGTGCCCAGAACTGGACACAATATTCCAATTGAGGCCTAATCAGCACAGAGTACAGCGGAAGAATTACTTCTCATGTTTTGTTTACAACACTCCTGCTAATACATCCCAGAATGATGTTTGCTTTTTTTGCAACAGTGTAACAAAGGATTTTAGTTTTTAAGATGAATACATAAATCAGAAGTGATGAGCTACAGTCTAAGGGTGAAATCCTGGCTCCATTGAAGTAGATGGAAAAACTCTTTGACTTCTGTGGAGGCAGGATTTCATCCTAAGTTTATGCATTTTAAAAGAACAAGAAATATTACAGAAGGGGTATGTATGCGAGAGAGACACACACTCAGAGGTTGTATTTGAGGGTCAACATACCTACCTTTATTTGTTATTTCTCATGTCCTTTCCACACTTTGGTTCATTGTTCTCCAGGTCTCACTGGCAAATTGTATTTACGTGACAAGTACAGGCTGCTGGAGGTACAGCGGTCTACAGTGCACTATGGTCTGTTTGAAAAGTTGAGGCTGGTTAATTGCTGAGTCAGCTGTACACACTCCCCGTCACCTTCCCTGAATCTCCAAACAAATCAGGCGTTGGAAGGCTGGGCACCATCTTTCACAAGGGAGCTGGAAGATCCAGCTCCTCCAGCATCAGCCTCCTCAAGATGAATTATTTGCTAAGTGGGAATGAAAATATAGAAAGGAAAGGGGAAAAAAAACAATCAAAGAAAGGAAACTTTGTTTGGAGCCTGAGATTCTAAATCAAATGTACATACACACGTACACACACACACACCCGCATACACGCAGCAACATAAACACATGCACACACACAAACATGGGAGCATATTTGACTCTTCCTTCTCTTTTTGCCTTCACATTCAGTCTGCAACCAAGTTCTGCCTTTTCTTTCTCCAGAACCTATAAAGAAACGTATCCTTCCTACCTGTTGCTACAGTGTAATCACTGCCAAACCCTCTAGCTTCCCCTGAACAATTTCTATGGTGCTGTTACAGCAGTCAGTAGCTTACTGAAAACTGAATAGGTGGGAACAACGTAGAGCAAAGTAAATTTAACACCCAAATAAATAATCCGGGGGGGGCTGAATTTCCACCAATATGCCAGAGCATCCAGGGACCTCCCAATAGAATTTTGATGTAGTTTAGGAACATAAGAACAGCCACACTGGGTCAGCCCATGTAGCCCAGTATCCTGTCTTCTGATTGTGATGGGGTGTCCACCCACACAGGACTGGAAGGGGTGAAGGTAGCCAGGTTAGCCTATTAACTCTACAGCCTGAACCAGAAGGGAGAGCCAGGAAGCAGGAAACTGACTGCAAGCAGGTTCACCTGGGTAGGAATAGGTGGGGGCTACAAAGTCAGGAAGCTGGTAACAGAGAATAGATCATTTGCTCCCTTGGAAGAGGATTTGGATCTGGTCTATCTAGAGAAAGGAGGGGAACCAGGAGTTGTATGAAGCTGTCCAGGCAAGGAACAGTGAGGGCTGGAAGAGGAAAGCCCAGAACTGCTGGGTTGAAGGTCACTGGACTGGAACCCAGAGAAGAGCATGGGTCTGGGTTTCCCTACCCACCACTGGGAAGTGGCACCAGTGGGGCAATGAATGGGAAGACTGCCTGAGTCACTGTGGGAGTGACAGAGGTTTTGAAAGACTGTACCCTGGAAGGGGGAATGCTGAGGGAGTTAGCCAGAGGGCTGAGTCATGAAGATGACACTGCAGTTCCTGGAGTGAGAGAGGGGCTGCAGACCAGAGAGAGAGAGACAGAGAGAGAGATGGTGTGACAGCATGCAGGATCCTACAGGCGGGAAATAGGAGAAGGTGGAAGGGCCAGAAATGGTCTGGCACTAGGAGATCAGAGGCCCAACCCTGAAGGTGTTAAGGTTGTGGGAGCAAGAGGCAGCTGGAGAGGGAGTGTCCCGAAGTAGATGAAAGGAAAGAGTCATATCAGGAGGCAAGGGCCCAGGAAGCCCCACTCAAGAAGCGATTGGGTCAGAGGAGAACCTGTTTTTGGTGTGGGGAGAAGGGCCATATAATGAGACATTGCACCTACAGAGAAAAGAAAGGAGTACTTGTGGCACCTTAGAGACTAACAAATTTATTTGAGCATAAGCTTTCCCACAAAAGCTTATGCTCAAATAAATTTGTTAGTCTCTAAGGTGCTACAAGTCCTCCTGTTCTTTTTGTAGATAAAGACTAACATGGCTGCTACTCTGAAACCAGAGAAAAAAAAGACAGTCAATAAAAGAAAGGAGAAACAGAGGCCCATAATGAACCTATAGATGTTGTGGGAAAAGTGGAGAGGCAGCTGAGACTGTGGGGGAGGAGGAAAATCCGCAGGGAGAAAGCTGAAGCATGTAGGAATTAGTACCAAGATGAACCACAAGACTGTGGGGACTCAGACTCTGGGAGAGAGGGTTCTGGGGGACTCACTGGAGAAGCTGAAGCAGCTGCAGGGGAGGTTGGTAGCTACAGAGCAGGTCTTTCAGGTGGCTGTGCATGACCCAGAAACCTAGTGGAAGAAATTAAGAGATGACATGCGGGTGGTCTTCTCATGAAGGATGATATAAAGCAGGAGAGGGATGGTCTGTGTGCTTAGCTTTGTAGGAAGCCGGGGAGATGATGCCTGCCCCCTTCCCTAGCATGGGTAGCAATCTTGAGTGGGAGAGTATGTGATGGGGTTTCCACCCCACACAGACTGGAGGTGGGTAGGCCTATTAACTCCACAGCCTGCATCTGGAGGAAGAGCCATGGAGCGGGGAACTGATTGCAAGCAGGTTCACCTGGCAGGAACAGGCGGGGCCTATAAAGCCAAGAAGCTGGCAACAGAGGGGCTGCTGCTAGGAAAGGGCAGTCACGCCTTGGGAAGAGGGAGGAGTGTCTAGAGCTGATCTACCCAGAGAAAGGAGGGGAACCAGGAGTTGTAGAAAGCAGTTGAGGGAAGGAGCAGTGAAGGCTGTGATAGGAAAGCTCAGACCTGCTGGGTTGAGGGTCCCTGGACTAGAACCCACCCGGGTTCCCCCACCTGTGACTGGGGAAGTGGCACCAGCAGGGCAGTGAATAGGAAGACTGCCTGAGTCACTGGAAGTGACAGAGATTTGAAGGACTGTACCCTGGAAGTGAGGGAATCCTGAGTGACCTGGCTGGAGGGCTAAGTCACGAAGAGGACGCTGTGGTTCCTGGAGTGAGAGAGGGGCTGCAGACCAGAGAGAGAAAGATGGTGTGACAGCGTGAAAACTGTGGAAGGAGGTGTTGAGCTCAAGCACTAATCCCCAGAGTGGTCAGCAGGAGGTGTGCCAGACAAGAGGTGAGTGGAGCACCCTGTGACACCCACCTTGGTCAGTGCCAGATGCTTCAGAAGGAATGAACAGAACAAGGTAATTTTGAGTGATCCCATCCCAGCTTTTGGCAGTCTGCGTGTCCCTAAATCTCTGAGCATGGGGTTGCATTCTTAATCATCTTGGCCAATACCCAGTGATGGACCTTATCCTCCCTGAACTTATCTAATTCTTTTTTGAAACCAGTTATATTTTTGGCCTATGCAACATCCTCTGGCAACGAGTTCCACAGGTTGACAGTGTGTTGTGGGAAAAAATACTCCCTTTTGTTTGTTTTAAATCTGTTGTCTACTGTATTAATTTCATTAGGTGATCCCTGATTCTTATATTATGTGGAAGATTAAATAACATTTCTCTATTCACTTTCTCCACACGTTCATGATTATATGCTACTTTATTTTATCCCCCATTTGTTGTCTCATTTCTAAGCTGAGCAGTCCCGGCCTTTGTAATTTCTCCTCATATTGCAGCTGTTCCATACACCTAATCATTTTTGTTGCCCTTCTCTGTAGTTTTTCCAATTCTAAAATATCTTTTTTTGAGATGGGGCAAACAGAACTGCCTGCAGTATTCAAGATGTGGGCGTATCATGGATTTATATAGTGGCATTATGATATTTGATGTCTTATCTATCCTTTTCCTAATGCTTCCTAGCATTCTGTTCACTTTTTTGACTGCTGCTTCACATTGAGCAGATGTTTTCAGAGAACTATTGACAATGATTCCAAGATCTTTTTTGAGTGGTAACAGCTAACTTAGACCTCAACATATTGTATGTATAATTGGGATTATGTTTGCCAATGTTCATTACTTTGCATTTGTTGGAGACCCCAGGGCATGGCCACTAGTTAAGTCGAGGGGATGGAAGGCCATAAGGGTCGAGGAGGTCTCCCTGCTGAAGGCCTAAGGGCTTCTTCTTAACCCCCCTTAATAGAATTCAGGCCTGGCTGGTTTGAGTAAGCTCTTTTGCTCTTTAAACAATGTTGCAGCCGCAGATAATGCCTTATAGTGTAAGGTTTGCTGACGCCAAGTTAAAGATAATAGGAGATAGTTACAAGGCCAGACAGAATGTGCTGATTGTTTAAGTTGCTAGGAATGCTTGTTAGAGGTTGCAGGAAATAAACATTGTTGTAACCCATATAAGGAAGGCAAAGTATTAAGTTTTAATTGGCTGATGTGTAGTGCAGTAGCATTAAGGAATATAAAAGTGTGTGTAATGACCTGCTCTGGTGTGCAGGATTTGAGATTCTATTCTCCCTGTACCTTGTTTGCAGCTGCAAATAAACTTTTCTGCTTCTGCACCCCGTTGTGATTATTGAGTGAAGAACACCGGGTAACGAACCCCTGCTGCTGTTTTGCCTCTTGGGACTCGGAGCCGGCAACAGCTTTTGGCGTCCAACGTGGGGCGACGAGGCTGCTATTTAGCCTTGCCTGGATCTCTTCTGGAGGTCGAGGATTGCAGCGACAACCAACGCACAGCACGCACCAGTGAGTTCATCGGGGGCCTTGGAGGAGATGCAGTTTGATCGACCCCAGAGGGCACGACGGTGCAACGCATTCACATAGTGGAGAAGCAGCTGCGGGCGACAGTGGGGAACCGCTCCCTTGGATAAGGTAGGAACCTTTTGAAATCCGGATTGTGTGCTCTGTTGGAACCTGGGGACGCCCAGAGTTACCCTGTAGGTATGGGACAGGAACAGAGCACGGGAGATAGGGTACGGTGCATGGCCCTAGAGTGTATTTTAGTAAATTGGAAGGTATTTGGATCAGATCCAATGACTAAGGGTAAATTGAAGCGATTTTGTACGGTTGACTGGCCTCAGTACCAATTAGAGGACCAGGAACAGTGGCCTCCCGGAGGATCACTAAATCATAATACAATCCTCCAGTTACTCCTGTTCTGTCAGCGAACGGGGAAGTGGAATGAGCATTCGTATGCTTACTTGTTTATGACCTTGTGGTCTCGTACTGATATTTTACAACGCTGTAATTTAACCCCAATTGGCCCGGTACCAATTAATGTCAGTCCCCGGACCCCCACCCCAAATGTAATGGCAGATCCGGTGTCCCCTTCGACCCCTACAGCCACACAGAGCGAGGCTCAGAGTAAGATTCCTAGTGAAGCTCATAGTGAGGTTCAAGCTCCATTTGCTGGACTATACCCGTTACTTACCAAGACTAAAATTGCTCGAAATGCAGCGGAAGGTAGACCAGCCCTTACCATGCAGGTCAATACTCATGCACCTTTTAATCCTATGGACCTGGCCGCTTTCAAAGCACAGGCTGGAGAATTTTCTATCAACCCAAGCAAGTTTGTATCAGTTTTTGAGGGATGTCTTAGCAGCTACAAGCCAGACTGGGATGATTGTAATGTCCTTCTGCGAACATTATTGACTTTGGTTGAACGAGAACAGATCATAGCTAAAGCAAGGGAGGAAGCAAAGAGGCGATATGACCAGGACCATAACAATACCCCAACCCCAGATGATCAGGTTCCTATAAAGGATCCTAGGTGGGACCCAAATGACAATCAGGCTATGACCCACCTCACCTCCTATAAGGAGCTGCTACTGTGTGGACTCCGTCATGCAGCTGTCAGACAGAATAATTGGACTAAACCATATGAGGTAGTGCAGGATTTGAGATTCTATTCTCCCTGTACCTTGTTTGCAGCTGCAAATAAACTTTTCTGCTTCTCCACCCCATTGTGATCATTGAGTGAAGCATACCGGGTAACGAACCCCTGCTGTTTTGCCTCTTGGCACTGGGTGCTGGCAACACATTTATCAACACTGAATTTCATCTGCCGTTTTCTTGCCCAGTCACCCAATTTTGTGAGATCCCTGTGAACATTTCACAGTCAGCTTTGGACTTAACTATCTTGATTAATTTTGTATCATTTGCAAACTTTGCCACCTCATTGTTTACCCCCTTTTCCAGATCACTTATGAATATGTTGAATAGCACCAGTCTCAGTACTGATCCTTCAGGGGGTCCCTGATATTTACTTCCCTCCACTGTGAAAACTGGTCATTTATTCCTACCCTTTGTTTCCTATCTTTTAACAAAGTACTGATCCATGAGAAGACCTTCCCTCTTATCCCACAATTGCTCACTTTATTTAAGAACTTTTGGTGAGGGACCTTGTCACAGACTTTCTGAAAGCCCAGGTATGCAATATCAACTGGATCACCCTTGTCCACATGCTTGTTGACCCCCTCAAAGAATTCTAATAGATCAGTGAGGCATGATTTCCCTTTACAAAGAGCCATGTTGACTCTTCCCCAACATATCATGTTCATCTGTGTCTGATAATTGGTGTGCAGTACATGGTACTTTGTCTATATTCTGATCTGTTTAATTAGTTAATAAAACAAATTACCAGACAAAGAAATGTGGGTGTATCTCCTAACTTTACTAGAAGTACAATTTATTCAGTTTACTCGCAGGCTTGGCGAGTATTATAGATGGTTACTACAGATTTCCCCTTCAGACACCTCAAATCCACAACTGTCAAACAATCACCCCCATGCCATACACTGGAATGGGAGCCCAGGTATGTATCACTTTCTTTCTTGCAGCCTTATCCTAAACATAAAACAAGTGGCCCCCTTAGGCACTGAGGCTGCTGTTCAAAACCTCAGGCTGGCTAATGAGTATTGGCAGATCTGACTATAATGGATATGCACTGGTAACATGCAATCAAGCGGCACACCCAGAGTGAAAGCACCTGAAACACAGTCCAGTCCAGATATAGGGCCAAATTCTGCCTCTTATGCAGCAACTTCTGATCTACTGGGTTGTGCAGGAATGCTGAATTTGGCCTATGCATTTATTTTTCACTTCATGCAGCCAAAAGAAAACAGAAGACTAATGGATAATAACTCGGTTTCCACAGGGACTGCACAGCCAAGTAGACTGGGCTTCTTCTAATATTACCAATGCCCTGCAGTGAGAATATACATACAAAAATACACTACCCACTTCTTTTGGGATTTCATATAATCTGAAAGGTGTGAGTGACTGATTCTTCTGCTCCTTTATATGGAGCTCCTAAGACAAGAGAGAAGGTTGTTCATCGGTGCCTTTAACTGGGTCTTCTTCAAACACCCACCACCTTAGCTCAGGAGGGTCCCTTGCTTGTGTGCAGCATGCCACTCAACTAGAGTCCAGGCAGTTTCTCCTTCCTGTTATGACTTAGGGCCCTTTTCGTGCACTGAATTCCATTAAGATCAGTAGAGAACATCTTTGGTTTGAGGACTGCAAATTTCAGGGCTCCAACCCATAGACCAGTGGTTCCCAAACTTGTTCCACCGCTTGTGCGGAGAAAGCCCCTGGCGGGCCAGGTCGGTTTGTTTACCTGCCGCTTCCGCAGGTTCAGCTGATCGCGGCTCCCAGTGGCCGCGGTTCGCTGCTCCAGGCCAATGGGAGCTGCTGGAAGCAGCGCAGACAGAGGGATGTACTGGCCACTGCTTCCAGCAGCTCCCATTGGCCTGGAGCAGTGAACCGCGGCCACTGGGAGCTGCGATAGGCCGAACTTGTGGACCCAGCAGGTAAACAAACCAGCCCAGCCCTCCAGGGGCTTTCCCCGCACAAGCAGCGGAACAAGTTTGGGAACCACTGCCATAGACGGTTAACAAGTCATTTTCTTAAGCTGCAGCGTGAGTCCGAGGCTTATGCCAACTCAGGTATGTGATTTAGTTTAACTCTTGAGTCCCCAGTTTTGTAATATGCTCTCAATCTCATAAGAAATAATCCAAGGTAGTAGTAATTTTTGAAATCCTATCCTATCACGTTTTTTCTCCCAGTGATAAACAATGAACCACAGACATTGACTTTGTTTCTTTTTTATTAAGACTCAGATGTCCAAGGAAAAGCAAGAATGTTGAAGGAGATCCAAATAGTACTCTGGTTCCTTTTTGTCTTTGTCTTTGCCCTGTTCTATAAACTCTCCCTGTGGTCCGGCTGCATCTTCTCATGCATGCCTATTGCTAAGCAATTCCTGACGCAAGAGGATATTATGAGCCAGAGCAGAAGCATCATCTTTGTGGAGACCACAGATCGCCTTGAGCCTCCTCCACTGGTTTCATGTTCTGTGGAGTCTGCTGCCAGGATCTACCATGACAGACCTGTTGTTTTCTTCATGAAAGGGCTGAACAATAGCACATGGCTGGATTCAAATTCCGCTTACACAGCCTTCTCACTTTTATCTGCTATGAAGAATGTCTTCATTTTTCCTTTCCAGATGGAAACTTTGTTCCAGGAGACACCTCTGCTGCCATGGTATCACAAGGTGAGAGGAAATGTTTTTGAACAAGATTTAAATTAGAGGTGGTGGAAAATGAAAAGAACATTTTTTCACTTTTTTGAAGCTGTTGTCATTTTGTTGCACCCAATATCAACCCCTTGTTCATGACAGTTTGCCATGCGTTAGTCAAAATATTTATTGAAATTGTTATGGACATTTACCATTTCCTGATGACAGGAGGTGTGGTAAATGGAACATTTCAATAATGATTTTGATTAACCATATTTTATCAAAATGGTTAATCACCATTTTTTTCAAAAATGGTAATGTATGGATAAAAAAGGTTGTATTTGAAAAATTTCAGTAAGCGTGAATTTAAAGTGAGCTTTTAAGGTTTGTGAAAATGATTTCAGTGCTTGTTAAAGGTGTCAGACACAGCAATGAAAATGTCTGGGGACAAGCTCTAGAAGTGAGAGGGTCATTCAGAGGTCAATTTTGGGGGGGAAAAAGGGCAGTGATGCTCTTCCAAGTTCCAACCAGGCCTCTCAGAACTGTTGTTCAGGGTGAGTTCACACACCTTTGAGTTCTTGTTCTGAGTCCTTTGAGTCCTGTCTGAAAACTCAGGTAGACTTCACTGCATTATTCTGCACTTGTTTCATGTTTCCATGGGTCGATTGACAACCATTATAGCTAAGGACGTCATTATTTCACTTATTTTTAAATGGAAGTGGAGAGTCTGGAGAATAAACAGGGACCTGGCTGCTATACTGGTACACCAGCCCTCCGTGCACTGGCATAACCCAAGGCCTGAATTTCTCTCACTTTTTATCCTCTTTAGAGATTGCCAGGAGGGGCCTATTCCAAAGCTCACTGAAATCAATGAGAATCTTTCAATTGAATCCCACGGGCTTGGTATCAGACAGTGTGTGTGTAAATTGAGATGGGGGAGGTTGTTTTTGTGGAAATTACAGTTCATAATTCATATTCTCATTATTTCATAAATGTTGCATATTTCCTTGGAGTTTACTGCACCTTGGAAACACCTGTAGAATCACATTGAACAAAACCTACAGCTGCTCTTGCCTTTTTTTAGCAAAGTTTCATAACTGAAAAAGAAAAACAGCCATTAATTTTAAAGGGATTAAAGTAAGGATAGATACTGTTAAGAGTTTTATAGAATATATAGCTAATGGGATCAGGTGTTTCGAAGTGGAGTCAATTGCATCTCTATGATCCCTTTCCAACTCTGCAGGTAAATGCAACCCAGGAAAAGTACTGGGCTCATATCAGCTCTGATGCCAGCAGACTTGCACTCATTTGGAAATACGGTGGGACCTACATGGACACAGATGTCATCTCCATCAGGCCTATTCCAGTGACAAACTTCCTGGCAGCCCAGGCTTCCCAGTTCTCCAGCAGTGGGATTTTTGGCTTTCCTCACCATCACTGGTTCATTTGGGATTGCATGAAAGATTTTGTTCAAAACTACAATGGACGCATTTGGGGAAACCAAGGACCCATCTTAATGACGAGAAGGCTGCAAGCCTTGTGCCACCTGACCAATTTCCATAATGTGGAGGATCAGAGCTGTCAGAACATTTCCTTCTTACATCCTCAGCGTTTCTACCCCATCCCTTACCCAGCATGGAGGCAGTACTACAAGGTTTGGAAGAGAAGCCCTGACTTCAACAACTCCTATGCTTTGCACCTGTGGAACTTCATGAACAAGGAACACAAGACTGTGGTTGCAGGAAGTAACACGTTAGTGGAAAATCTGTACAAAACATACTGCCCCACCACTTATAAGGCCCTTATTCAAGGCACAGAAGGCAGTGGTCATATGCAACAAAATAAGACTGAATGACTGGATCTAGCCAAACGAGGTGTCCTTTCCAGCCCTGATAGTCCTGTGACTAAAATAAACTGCACAATGTGTACTTCCTCTTAGTCAGTGACTCAGCCATTTTCTGTCTGCAGACCACTTCGTAGGAAAGTCTCTCAGAAACCACCTCTTCTCCCAAGTTTCCCCAGGACCTAATGAAATCATAGAATATCAGGGTTGGAAGGGACCTCAGAAGGTCACCTCATCCAACCCCCTACTCAAAGCAGGACCAATCCCCAGTTTTTGCCCGAGATCCCTAAATGGCCCCCTCAAGAATTGAACTTACAACCCTGGGTTTAGCGGGCCAATACTCAAACCATTGAGCTATCCCTCTCCCCAAATGTGTAGGAAGGTGGGGGTGTAAATATCATGTCATCACTAATGGTAAATATGTTTTGTCCTTTAGGGTACAATTTTCCAAAGCAGCTAAGTGATCTAGGAGCCTGAGTCCCATTTTCAAGTCATGTTGGCTTTGGGAGCCACATATCCACTGAAAATTAGTGCGACCTAGGAACCCAAGGGTCAGACTTTCAAAGATATTTGGTGTCTACAGATGCAGAAAAGTACTTTTGCAAATCCCATTAGGCATCTATCTGCATCTTTAGGTGCCTAAATGCCTTTAAAAATCTGGCCCCTTAGATGCTTTCAGAAATTTTTCCCTGCCATTTGCTGTGCGGTTGTACAGCACTTTGTGCAATGAAGCTCCAAACTGGCTGAGGCCTCTTGGTGCTACTGTAATATCAATGTTCAGTAAGAATAAATATAATAATCAATCATAGCCCAAACTTCCTCCACTCCAACTGTTCATTAACGTTGTTTATTTTTCCTCTTCTGCTTCAGCTATGGTGTACACTACCTTTTGGACAGTGACATTTTAAATTCACATATAAATAAAATATCTAACCCACTCCAGTGGCTCTGAATTTGTATTCCCCTCTCAAGCCTCCTTCAAGCTTCTGGGATGGACTGAAGAGGAAAGGGGGTTGTGTTTATTCATTGTTTCTTAATATATCTAAGTACTTATGTGGCCCCATTCTTATAGCATTTGGGCAGCTCACTTAAATTATGGAATTTCGTCTCCCAACAACTTGTGAGGATGGGAAGTACTATTCTCCCCATTGTACAGCTGGAGAACTCAGGCATGGAGATGAAGGCTTAGATCCCCAACAGAACCTAGGCACCTAAAACCCAGTTTTAGGCACTACTGTAATCCACAAAACCCCCCATTCAGCTACTGCCTAACCCAGTAGGTGCTGAACTCATGATTTAAGTTCCCTTGGCACCTATGTTTCTGCCTCTACTCACATGCGCTGCCTGCAGGGCCCAGTCTGGTAGGTGTGCTCTGAGCACTCCTAACTCAGCACAAAATGGGCAGGGGAAGGAGGCCTCCCTTATAACCTTTAGCCCAGTGGTTAGGAAACTCACACCCGGTGAAGGGGACGCCAGTTCAATTCCCCCCTCTGCCTGGCAAGGGGAAGGGATTGTAACCTAGGCTTCCTACCTCTCAGGGGACTGACCAAGCCTCTGAACTATGGGGTATTCTGATGTGAGAGATTCTCCTGATGAAGCTTGGTCCACTTTGTATGAATAATTAAATACGCATTGGGGCAGAGAAAGTACGAACTTTCATACATCCGCAGGCAGTTGGCCTCTGCCAGGCTGTGGCTACACAGCAGTTTTTAGCATGTTAGCTCAATCAGAGGTAGCACATGAATATTTACAGAATGTAAGAGACCATGGCACAGGCAGTGTGGCCAAGCAGTTACAGCTGGGCTGGGATCCACACAGCAGGGACAGTGGTCAGAGGAATTGCTAGATCCAGGTTCAATAAATAAGAGTCGGGATCAAAGTCAATGAGGGTCAGAAACCAGAGATAGTGCCAGGCTGCAGTCAGGAGTCACCTTCCTGGGGCACCCTCCAGGGTTAAATAGGGCTCCTGGCAAATCAAAGGGCCACAAGGTACTGTCACTCTGGGTCACTTGGGCCGTACGTCCTGCAGCTCCTACTCTCCACCATGCTCCCTGGCTGTGACTTTGCATGGGCTCTGGGTGGTGGTGTCCCAGGCTCTGCCGACCTGGGTCCTCATCCCTAAATCCTTACACCTGTCCCGGAAATTACACCTCCAGCTGCAGTGTAGCTACACCTTAGGAGAAGAATGACAAGATCCTTCACCCTCACCCCTTGTAATTCACCATGATGTTTACCTCCACTCTGTGGTACAAATAAACCCTCCCCCTATCTTCCCTGTGGTATGATTTGCAAGCCACAACAGCAGAAGGTCTTCCCAGCTTTTAGTCTCCTGGCCTTTTATTAGGGGGTTTCATTTACTTAGAAAGAAATGTAAGCTGGAGTCTTTCCCAGTGTTAGTTCAAATCCTTTCAAGCCCAGATCTCAAACAAATCTAAATAGCAAATCCGTTTCTGCTCTGCTTGAAAGGCTGTTTAGAAATCCAAAGCCCAGGGGATGGCAGTTTAATAACCCATTATCAAATGTTTGCCATCTGTGATATGGTGTCTTTTGTAAACACAGCCGCTAACAAGTGGACTGCAAGCTGTAGCCTTTTCTATGCTGCACAAGTTACAGTAGAATTAACTAGCAGGAGTATGTACATGTATACACACGCACAGTGAACCCTGAGCTCTGTTCCCTTAAATCATGGGGCCTGATTCTCCTCTCACTCACCACAGTCAATCAGGAGTAACTGCACCGAAGTACCTAAAGCTACACCAGTGTCAAGAGGCTACATGGTAGAGGAG
Source organism: Eretmochelys imbricata (assembly GCF_965152235.1). Classification (NCBI taxonomy): domain Eukaryota; kingdom Metazoa; phylum Chordata; order Testudines; family Cheloniidae; genus Eretmochelys; species Eretmochelys imbricata. The sequence goes on along the minus strand of NC_135580.1, from coordinate 51,580,167 downwards.
AGTCAAACCAAGTGTTGCCAGAGCAACAGCTTGGCTTTATGGAGCATTTTACCATTTGTTTTTCCCTGGAGAAGCCGCCTCGGGGGAGGGGGAGGCAGGGCAGGCTGTTTTCATCAGCGCATAGGCTGAGATGTATTTTTCTCCCTATGCTGGGAGAAGGGAACTGGGATTTTGCTTGAGCTAAGCACTAACAGCTGCTTTTCTTGGGTGGCTTTGAATTTCCCGGTGGGAGATGCAGGGAGGGGTGTAGTGTTACAGCACAGGAAACCCTCCCTGTTTTCCATGCAGCTTTGCATGGCCCTTCTGTGTTAGGAACCACTTTAACCCTCTGCGTTCATCACTCCAAGGCGACCTTTCTAGACTCTTTCCAAACTCTCCCTCTCAGGGGACAGGTAAGGATTTGCTTTTCTTGTGTCCTAGGGCTGGGATTTGCAGTCTCTCCTGGCTGGTCGAGTAATAAATACTGGATGTAAAAGTCTAGCTCGGAGGAGGGCTCAGACCAGCGTTTCTCAACCTTTTTGATACCAGGGACAAGCTTGCTGCCTTCCTAAACTGTGTCAGGGAGATCTCAGGGACTGGTGCCGTGCACGGACCGATCCCTGAGAAACACTGTGTTAGTTGGAAAGAGCTTCTGTTCGCACTCATGCTTTGGAAAAGGAAGTATTGCAGAGGTTCCGCTTGGTTAAGTATTAGCTGCTGTGTCATGTCTCTAGCAGGCTAACCGAGCACGGGTACATCCCACTCCACCTCCACTTGGCTGTGTGCTAGGTTTGCAGACGGTGGGGATTTTTTACAACCAGCCCGTGAGGCCTGGGATCTGCACACGGAATCCCTGGCTTGCTTCAGCTGTTAGAGGGTGTTTCTGTTGCATCCATGCAGGAGAAAGAGAGTTTTGTGTGGCTTCCCCCGGGAGGGAGGTCTGGAGCAAGTATACCCTGCCAAGAAAGGAGGGGACGGCACTCTGCTGTCACTCACTCCGGGTCTGGGGGAGGGCTGTTGGCCTGCTAAGCAGTTTCTGAACCAGGGCCCAAATCCTGAAGTCTATAATCTGGTTCTGAAGCCAGTGGGATATTTGCCTGTATGAGGTGGGGTCACCACCTTTGAAATGCAAAAAACACAGCACCCTCCAAAGCAAGCCCACTGCAACCCCAACCCCCAAGCCAACTCCACAACACCGCCCCCCCCCCCAACAGCCATTTATAGTATCTAGAGATAGAATACATATAGATAAGACTGATAATATGACAGGTTTCCTCACTGTCCTGTGACTCAAACCCTCTTACACACACACAGTGCGCTTGTGTGTTGGTGGGTGGACAGCTGCTGTCTTTTCAACAGTTTTGATCTGTTATCACTTAAACTGTGGAAGTGGGAACACTGCAGCATCTCTAGCTGGACACAGACACTTTTATGTATCCCAGTGTATTGGCAGAATAATTAAAATCTTTAGACCCACGTAAAAAAAACCGAGCAGATTAAATTATTTTTCTGGCAACTGGCAAATCTATTTTAAAAAATGGCCAGGCTGGTCAAATACTGTTCAGGTGGTAGCCCTAGAGTGAGGGTTGAGAATTGAGGGCCACCCTATGCTGTTCCGCTGTAATACAGCTGCCAGCATTTGGGAACTTTTTTCCAAGGGACAAATTTCCAAATAAGCAGGGTGGGAGTGTGAGGGGGAGAAGCTGCTGGCTCCTCTTGTGTGAATGGGGTGCTTTAGTCTTCCCCACAGCTCGAGTGCTTTTCAGAAGGGAAAAAAAGGCCAACAAAATAACCAGAATGTCCCTAGAATGCTCAGATAGCGGGGGGGAGGATGGGGGGTGGGAATGGGAATGGAGAGGTAGGAAACAATGTTGGTGGAAGATTCGATAATACTTGATAATAATTAACACTGATTTACACCCTTTGCATGTTCAAAGTGCTTTACAGACCTTAACTAAATAATCTTTAGATTGTATATTCCCTAGCGCAGGGACTGTCTTTTACTTGTGGGTTTGTAAAGCACCTAGCACTTCCCAGGTGCTTTGATAATACAAATAAGTAAGAGGAGGGGGAAGGCCCTCAGCCCCTCCAATAACATGCCCCTAGTTTTCTAATTGTTAAAACAAACCGTCAAACATCACATCACAATATACAATGTAAATAGTGTTAAATCAGAGCCTAATAAGTTCTCAAGCAGCATTTTTCTTCCTTTACTTTCCTGTATATTTTGATTATTATCTATGGAAATATTTTTGTTGGTTTGTATGTGTACAGTGAAATCAACATTTGCCGACATTTACCGATAAAAATCTAATCCTTCCAAACCTAGTTGTAGACTTCAGTTAGCCTCTTTTCAGAATAATACACTGGAGAGGCTGCATTTATCAGCTACTTCATCTCTCACAATGATTAGGTGGGGAGTGGTTTCTCAAAGTGCACAAGGAAACTCCTCATTCAATTTCTAAAAGTTGTGGCCTTTTCTTAGCCTCATTTTGTACTAATCTTTGACCAGTTTTTTCCTTGGAATTTGAGGATGAACTCAAAACATTAACCCCAGCTTAATGCTATGGAAGCCAAAACGATCAGTCCTTTTGAGGGGTTCAGATTTACACAATGGAGAGTTAATACCACTGTGCTGAGTTAGTTGTACAGCATTCTGACATGCATGGACACAGCTGAGGACACACAGTGAAGTCCTGGCTCCATTGTAGTCCATGGGCCTTCATTGGGGAAGGATTTCACGCAGAGATCCTCAGCTGGTGCAAATCACCACAGTGCCCTGAAAATCAAGGGAGTTGTGCTGATTTATACCAGCTGAGGATCTGGCCCAGATCTGGTGGCCTCAGTGCCTGCCCCAGCAGCTGGAGTGGCTCTCCTTACGTGAGGACAGCCCTGCAGTGCCTTGTCCCTTCTGCCATTTAGAGTCCTTACCTGGGGTTGGGGTGTTGGGCCATCAGTGGGCTCCCTTGGTTCAGTCTGATACCATGGGAAATAGAGTTTGACCGTACAAAACAAAGCCACCCACCAAGGTCCTTCCATGCAGTGCTGTGTATCAATGAGCCTGAGGAAAACTACGGCAAAGGCAAACAGTTCACCGTCACCCCGACACACACTTACGGTAAGCAACAGCATGCTTAGAGCTGTATTGCCAGGCACCAAGTTCATGATGAAAATCAGGTTAAACACCATTCCCTAGGAGGGCAAGGAGACCATGAATATTAATGAGATTGCACAACAACACCTGCCTCCAGTGTCATGGAGCAGCTCATTAGTGGATTCTAATTAGTGCTCTGACAATACACAGGAAGTGTACCAGGGCTGAGGCAACCTGGAGACATTCATTCAGACTGTCTTGCTGGCTACAAAGTTGGATGGGGAGCCAAATTTATTGAATTTGGATTCAGCCCTAGATGCCTCTTTTTGTCTGTGTTACAGAGATGGGCGGGCTTTCAGAGGAGTTGGGGGAAACATTCTCCTTAGTTATATGTGCTGAGCTAAACAACTGGGTCCCTCCAGTCGTGTAATGGCAGAGGAAGTCCTGGAACAGAGGCAAACTGAATTTATAGGGCCAGATCCTCAGCTGATGTAAATCAGCACCACTCCCTCAATGCAAAAAGAGATTGTTGTGTTTTTTGCATTTTACACAACAGAAATACTACATAGAAACAACAAAGGCATGGTGGGCTTCAGATAACTCTACTGATCAATTACACACAATACACAAGATCTAGTTACACATTACACACAAAAACCTACGTTAAAAATACTATTTAGGTTGCAAAGTTGAACATGCAAAAGTCAGGAAATGCCAGCATTAATATTGTCTGTGTCTGTATTAGTATATGATCATGTAATTAAAGACCATACCATAGTGCTCAAGAAGAGCTAAATGAAGATTGTAAAGACAACCTCAATTCTGGCAATTCTTAGCTTTTGAGTGCTTGCCTTTGAAAACTCAGTAATGTTCTTTTCATGTTGGGTTTGTGTGTGGAATTTCCCAGGTTTTTTAAAAAGCAAACGGCAAAACAGAAATTCTGTATGGTTAGAGATAAGCACCCAGGTCTTTTCTCCTTTTTCCCTACCTCTCTTGTCCCACCCCGGGTTTGGGAAGATTTCATATTCCATGGGCTGGTTTCCCTCATGGAAGAGAATACCCCTGTTATCCCCTTTGACTGCAATGGGAGGAACATAGGATTTCTCATACAAAACCAGTCCATCGATCAATCTAGTGTGAGACCCTGCCTTCAGGAGTGGCTAAGGCAGCACATGATGCTTCAGAAGAAGGCAAAAGCTCCCATAAGGAGCCAGTTGTACACTACTATATATCTTTTGACCCATACAGTGATCAGTTTATGCCCTGAAGTGACTGATTCCCCATCTCCTCACCCAGCAGGACTATCTCTCATTCAGGCTTTCTAAAATACTATAAATATATGTAATATACTAGAACATTGTGTTCTCTATAATTCTGTATTTCTGCAGCAGCCCTGCAGTTACTTTTGCTATATATAAACAGTACAGTGCGCTTTCGACACTGTTATTACCTAGGTAACCATAACAACAGAAGCTGATAACCCAAGGCTAGAAGCGATCCCTGCAGGTTTCCATTTCACAGAGCGCTGCTCAGCATTCCCATCCCCAGATCATATTGAATATCACATTGCATGACAGTCCCACTCTCAGGGGTCCCCTTTGTTTGTCACAGCAACAGTGAAATAGACGTTTCACTGCAGGACACAGAAAACTGACAGGAGTTGGCTGGGTTAATCTCAGCTTGCGTGCATCTGGCTGCGATTAACTGTTATGAGCCAGGTCTGGGGTTTGTGCCTGTTTTTTCACAGCTCCTGGCACATTGGAGTTCTGATCTCAACTGGGGCCTCTAGACACTACCACAGTGCAAATCCTAAATAAACAATGAATAGCAATCATTACTTCTGCAGGCAAGAAATATGGTGCATCCGGGTATTAGTCGTGGTAGCCTTACCATTAGGGTTGTCAACTTTCTAATTGCAAAAAACCGAACACCCTTGCCCTGCCCCTTTCCCAAGGCCCTACCCTGCCCTGCCCTTTCTCTGAGGCCCCCCTCCCTCTGTCGCTTGCTCTCCCCCACCCTCACTCACTTTCACTGGGCTGGGGCAGGGCATTGGGGGTGGGAGTGGGTGAGGGCTCCGGCTGGGGGTGCGGGCTCTCGGGTGGGGCTGGGGATGAAGGGTTTGAGGTGCAGGAGGGGGCTCTGGGCTGTGGCCAAGGGGTTTGTAGTACAGGCGCACGCTCAGAGCTGGGGCAAGGGGTTGGGGTGTGGACTCTGGGAGGGAGTTAGGATGCGGGAGGGGGTTCTGACCTGGGGCAGGGGGTTCAGGGTGCAGGCTCTGGCTGGGCAGCGCTTATCTCAGGGGGCTCCCAGTTGGCGGTGCAGCAGGGCTAAGGCAGGCCCCTGCCTGCTCTGGCTCCGCACTGTTCCTGGAAGCGCCTGGCATGTCCAGCCCTTTGGCGGAGGCATGGCCAGTCAGCTCTGCGCAATGCATGCTGCCTGTACCCGCTGCCCCTGCAGCTCCCATTGGCCACTGTTCCTGGCCAATGGGAACTGCAGAGTTGGCGCTGGGGGCAGAGGCAGCACGCAGAGCCCCCTGATCACCCCTGCGCCTAGGAGGCAGACATGCTGTCCGCTTCCGGGAGCTGCACAGAGCCAGGGCAGGCACAGAGCCAGCCTTAACCCAGGGCCCCCGCCAACTGGACTTTTAATGGCCCGGTCAGCAGTGCTTTCCCAGAACTGCCAGGGTTCCTTTTTGAATGGGCGTTGCGGTCGAAAACCAGATGCCTGGCAACCCTACTTGCCATCTCTATCCCAATGAGTGATAAAGTCAGGTCGTGCAGGATGGGCTTTTAAAGGGTTTTTATTCATTTCCAAAAAATCTATGAAGCAGGAAACAAGCCTATCCCATTTTTTGGTCAAAAAGTTCAATTGTAGACAGAAGTATGTTGCCCAGGTGCACACTGTCCCTCTTGGAGAACTACTGGGGAGATACAACTGTGACAAATGCCCGCAGGTAGCTGATTTGCAAATTCACCATTTCCTGTCTTCCTTGGATGCAGGACAAGTGTTTCAGTGTTAGTCACAGCCAGCCCAATTCTCCTCCTGCTGACACCATTGCAAATGAGGGGCAACTCCATTGAAGTCCACGTGGTTTCTCCTGTGTTAAATAGGTGTTGGTGAGATCAGGCTCAGGCTCAGGCCCAGGACATGCACACCTAGGATAGATAGATTAGGCTTCGGGTGGTTCTGGGTGGGGGGAACTCTGGCCGAGTTCTCTCAGCCTGGCTGTTTGTGACTCTCCCTCTCCTTGTTGCCATGTGGCACCTTAGAGACTAACCAATTTATTTGAGCATAAGCTTTCGTGAGCTACAGCTCACTTCATCGGATGCATACTGTGGAAAGTGTAGAAGATCTTTTTATACACACACAAAGCATGAAAAAATACCTCCTCCCACCCCACTCTCCTGCTGGTAATAGCTTATCTAAAGTAATCACTCTCCTTACAATGTGTATGATAATCAAGTTGGGCCATTTCCAGCTTTGTGTGTAAAAAGATCTTCTATACTTTCCACAGTATGCATCCGATGAAGTGAGCTGTAGTTCACGAAAGCTTATGCTCAAATAAATTGGTTAGTCTCTAAGGTGCCACAAGTACTCCTTTTCTTTTTGCGAATACAGACTAACACGGCTGTTACTCTGAAACTTGTTGCCATGTGTCACTCCATTTTACCCCCTTGGGCACAACTCAGGAGAAACATATGGGACGGATCCTCCCCTGGTGTAAATCCTCACCTTTGAAGTCAATGAACCTATGTTGAGTTACACCAACTGAGGATGTGGTCCATGAGTCTCTATTTCAGTGTGCTACAGCCTGTGAACAAGTGCTGCCTTATCTTCCTTTGGGAGTTCAGCCTGGACAGAAGCTCAGAAAAATCTGATAGAGCTCTGCATTCATGAAATGTACCCAGATCTGCATAAATTCTCACTCCATTTCCTGGCCCTGTTAATGACTTGCTTCAGACACACACACCCTGCTCCCTCAAACAATTTCAGACAATGAACGCATGTTTATTTTAACCACCTAGAGATCTCAGGCTGATGGCAGTATAAGTCTACAATAGTCTGCCCTTAGGCATCTTGTTACTATTGCACATGACACACCTAGTAACACACTGTTGCTCTACACAACTCTCTGTTGTCAGTCTTCTTGGTGTTCAGAGTTGATCTGAAAATATGGTATGTAACATTTTTCTAAATAACTTCTCTGTAGGAATAGAACAGTGGGTATCCCATCCCATTCAGGATGATTGTAAACACTGAGAGCAGAATTTTAGAATCCTGTAACTGATGTCCTGATTTTAACAGTTAAATACCTGTTACATTTTACAGTTTGTGGATATTAACCCCCAGCAGAATTTCCAGCTACCAAGGCTAATGAGAAAGATTCCTTGAAACTATATATAGAGGTTTACAGATTTTTGCAAAGTGGTTTTGGCCTGTGGATGGCACAAATAAAAAATGCTGCAATACAGGCAATGTATCTGGTTAACACGTGGTGTTTGAAAGCAGTCAGAACTGTGTGCTACCATGAAGAACTATGTGTGTGTATATAACATTTAAACAGTTGTAACTCAAAAAGGATGGGTTTCAGAGTAACAGCCGTGTTAGTCTGTATTCGCAAAAAGAAAAGGAGTACTTGTGGCACCTTAGAGACTAACCAGTTTATTTGAGCATAAGCTTTCATGAGCTACAGCTCACTTCATCAGATGCATACTGTGGAAAGTGTAGAAGATCTTTTTATACACACAAAGCATGAAAAAATACCTCCCCCCACCCCACTCTCCACTCCTGGTCTCTATTCAGGCCTAGGTTGATTGTATCCAATTTGCAGATGGGTTCCAGTTTGGCGGCCTCTCGCTGGAGTCTGGATTTGAAGTTTTTTTGTTGTGATGTTGCGACTTTCATGTCTGTGGTCACGTGACCGGAGAGATTGAGGTGTTCTCCGACTGATTTGTGAATGTTGTAGTTCTTGGCATCTGATTTGTGTCCATTTGTTCTTTTGCATGGAGACTGTCCAGTTTGGCCAATGTGCATGGCAGCAATGCCCCTCTGCCATGCGCATTGGTCAAGCTGGGCAGTCTCTGCGTAGAGGAGTGGATGGACACAAGTCAGATGTCAAGAATTGTGGCATTCGTGGACCAGTCGGAGAGGACTTTGGTCTCTCTGGTCACACGATTGCAGACGTGGGGGTTGCGATGTTGCAACAGGGGAACTTCGGGTCCAGGCTCCAGCGAGGGACTGCTGAGTTGGAGTTCATCTGCGGGTTGGATGCAGTTGACTTGGGCTTGAGTGGAGACTGGGAGTGGCTGAGTCATTATGCAAGGTAACCTATTTCCCCTTGTTTTTTCCTCCCCCCCTCCCCCCCTCAGACGTTCTTGTTAAACCCTGGATTTGTGCTGGAAATGGCCCACCTTGATTATCATACACATTGTAAGGAGAGTGGTCACTTTAGATAAGCTATTACCAACAGGAGCGTAGGTTTGCGGGGGGGAGAAAACCTGGATTTGTGCTGGAAATGGCCCAACTTGATTATCATACACATTGTAAGGATAAATTGGTTAGTCTCTAAGGTGCCACAAGTACTCCTTTTCTTATTGTAAGGAGAGTGATCACTTTAGATAAGCTATTACCAGCAGGATAGTGGGGTGGGGGAGGTATTTTTTCATGCTTTGTGTGTATAAAAAGATCTTCTACACTTTCCACAGTATTCATCCGATGAAGTGAGCTGTAGCTCACGAAAGCTTATGCTCAAATAAATTGGTTAGTCTCTAAGGTGCCACAAGTACCTAAAAAGGATGGGTTTCTTTTTAAAGTTTCCACTTTAAAGTACTAAAAGCTGAAAAGTATGGTTCAGCATAGTTACCATCTGTTGATTTTCCACATATCTGGTGATTGCTTGGTCTTCAATATATCAGTAGCTGACATGTATTTCCCTGAAGAATTTAACAAAATCTACTGATATCATTTCCTCACAGAGAATCATTTTCTAATAGTCTCTTCTTTTTACACAGGCTATTCTTTATATGGGTATGTGCGTCTTTATGCATGTGTACATGTGTATGTATACAGTGTAGTTATAGCAGTGGCTGTAGCTCTGTGGTTCTCAAACGAGGGCCACCACTTGTTCAGGGAAAGCCCCTGGCAGGCCAGGCCGGTTTGTTTACCTGCTGTGTCCGCAGGTTCGGCTGATCGCGGCTCCCACTGGCTGCGGTTCGTCGCTCCAGGCCAATGGGAGCTACAGGAAGGGCGGCCAGTACATCCCTTGGCCTGCGCCGCTTCCCACAGCCCTGGTTGGCCTGGAGAGGCGAACCGCGGCCAGTGGGAGCCATGATCGGCCGAACCTGCAGACGCGGCAGGTAAACAAACCGGCCCGGCCTGCCAGGGGCTTTCCCTGAACAAGCAGCGGCCCTAGTTTGAGAACCACTGAGCTACAGCCATGTGTTATTGGGATTCATACACAATGGGTGCATGCATATGTTTTAGGTGTGTATGCAGCCTTTAAGTATAGGTGTGCTGTATAGAGGTGTTTGTATGAACATAGATATGTATTTGTACAATGTAGGTATGTGTATGCATACCATTGTGAGTGCTAAGGCCACTATATTAAAAAGTGACTTTCTGAAATTGGCTCCTAAATACACATTTAGGCACCTGAATAAGTTCTCTGATTTTCAAAAGGGTTGAGCACAGCAGTTTGCACTGACTTTGTATAGGCATACATGTATATGCAAAAACTATGGGTACGTGCATCTTCAGTATACGGGTGAGTTCTATACATAGTTGGTAAAAATGTATTTTAATTACCAAAAAAAATTGAAGAAAATTTTCCTCAGAATAATTTGATTTTCATTAAAAATCAATAAAATAAATAAAAACGAACTATTGGAGGGACTGGTTGATTTTTTTTTTTTGACAAAAATCCAAAATATTCCAACAAAAGCAGAAACTTTCTTGCAAAATTCAAAAAGCCATTTCTTTGTTTTGAAAAATGTTTTGACAAAATGTTGCGGCCAGCCCTAGGATCACAGAGATTTGAATGTATGCAGATGAAAGGTAGCTTTGTGTATGCACACAGTAGATGTGCATGCTCAGTGCAGATCTGTGTGTGTGAAATACAATAAACATACTTACCAGCCTTTTTTCCTTATTTTCCAGCCTTTCTCCCAAAATACATACTACCCATTGCATTGGCCTGTCTTCAAAACTAAGTGGCTGGGTATGCCAGGGCACACCGCCTCCATGAGCTACCCAACTAGTGGCGTTGTCTTTGGGAACATGCTGACCAATCCAGGTGGAATTCCCTCCTTCAAATTCCAGGCCCGTCGAGACAGCGTTGACTGGAGGCGGTTCAGTGCCATAGACGTAGAGCGGGTGGCTCGGGAGCTGGACGTGACCACGCTCCAAGAGAACATTGTCAGCGTCACCTTCTGTAACCTGGACTCGGAGAAGTGTCCACACTGCCAGCAGCCCATAGACCCGGTTCTCTTAAAGGTCCTTAAGATGGCACAGCTGACCATCGAGTACCTACTGCACTCGCAGGAGTACCTGACTGCCAGCCTGGCACTGCAGGAGGAGCAGCTGCAGGCTACCCTGGAGGAGCTGAAGCGCACCAAGCAGGAGCTGGACAAGCAGGCGGAGGAATTGAAGGGAGTGAAAGAGGAGAGCCGGAGGCGGAAGAAGATGATTGCCACCCAACAGCTCCTCTTGCAGGCTGGGACCAATAACTACCACAAGGTGAGCTCTGGGGCAGAGAACAAAAATAACCTCCCAGCCTTGATTGTCCTGGAGGTATGAGAGGAAGGAGCCTTTTCATCACTGACCTCAGAGGCAATGGCAATTCAGTCCCCAGCAGCACTAGGTAAGCGTGACCTAGACCAGGCGCTAGACAGAAAACTTCCCTGTTCAGCCCTGATCAGGCACTCACCCAGGATGTGGGAAACCCTGATCAAGTCCCCCCTCTGCCTACTGAGGAGAAGGGATTTGACCAGGGATCTCCCACGTCTCAGGTGAGCTCCCTGAACCACTGGGGCTATGGGACATTCTGAGGTGGGTCTCCCTCAGTCTCTCCTGTTGAAGCCATTCCTCTTTCATCAAATGTCAGTTGGGTCAGAGCCAGTGAGAATCACTCTCTAGCCCAGCAGTTGGAGCAATCCCCTGAGAGGTGGCAGATGCCTGGTCAAACCCCTTCTCCCCCCAGGCAGCTGAGCTGGGATCTTCCACATCTGGGGGAAGGGCTCTAACTACTGGGCTAAAAAATGTAAGGGAGGCGATCCTCCTTCTTCCCTCTCCCCCCAGGCTGTTTTGTGTGGAGTGAGGGAGGTACCTAAGATGCCCAGCTCCAGGCAACGGGCCTCCCTGCAGCCCAGACTTAGGTGCCTAACTCCAGGACGGGGCGTGGCTTAGGGCACTACCCCTCTCCTTAGCATCTCCCATTGGCTATCTTAGCTCCCTGCCTAGCGTGCTGGCTTTGTGGATCCCATTCTTAGGTGTCTCTCTCTCCCCATGCCTTGTGTAAGGAGCTTAGGTGCCTCACTCAGGCTCTGTGGATCCCAGTGTGTTCCTGTGATTTGCTAGGTACCTAAAAGTTAGGGGTTGCAATGCCGAAGGCCCTTTGTGGATCCAAGCTGAGGTCCTCAGATTCTACAGTCCTGGGGGCCATATAAATACCCATGATAGATATATGACAGGAAATCTAGGATCACTCTTTCTTTGGAAACTGGTAGCACATTTCTTTCCTCCAGTCTTATTGTACCTACCCAGGGTACAATTATTAATTATTAAAAACCAGTGATTGCCAATAAATCATCACATCGGTCAGCCAATTCCCTTACTTGGGAATGTCCAACAAGCCATTGAATTTATATTCATCTATTCCAAACCATCTCTTAGCCGCAGCTCTTCCTTCTTTATTAATGGCTCCAGCTTCACTTCCATCTTTTTCAAGTTGAAGACCAATTTTTTTTTTAATTGCAGTACTTCAGCCATTTTTGAATCATTAATTCATCCTCCTCCTCGTTTGTTAATGAGCCTTCTTTCTCCCTAGTATTTCTTTCCTCCTGAATATCTTTATAAAAGCCCTTCTTTTTGTCCTTCATCACCCTGTGGCTAGTATTGACTTGTTTTGGTCATCTCTTGCCCAAAGTTTTCCCTACAAGCCTGAGCGGTCTCTGAATCATCTTCTTGGATTGTCTCTTCTTCTTCACCCCTACGAGAGGTTCTCTTTTGGCCTCAGAGTAAAGATACTCCTGATAATCATGCTGTGATAAGGTTCTGACACAGGTCCCAAGTATGTTGGGAACTCTGCTTTCAAGTAACAGAATGAAGTCTTTTGGTTTGGGGTGGGAAGATAGGATGGGATGGGGAGAGCGTGGCACTCTGGTAATCTGACCCCTTTCACTCATTCGCTTTTTCTAATGCCCAGTGTCAGCTGTGTGACAAGGCCTTCATGAACTACTCCTACCTCCAAGCCCACGTTCAGCGTAGACACACTGAGGCCAGCGAAGCTGGTGAGTATGGGGCTGAGCTTTTCTCCTTTGGCTTCTTTTTGGAAGGGTTTTAGGCCTCCTAGCCACAGGGGATGACAAGCCTTGGAGAGGAACGACATGGGCATGCAACACACTTTATTGTTTTTAAGACTGGCTTTTTCTGAAATACTTTTGTTCTAAGTATATCATACTTTCCTTTAAGGAAGCTGCTGGGTCACTAATTTCCTCTGTCAAGGCCCTAATGGGAGCAGCACTGCAGGGTCTGAGTCCAAGTCCAAGCTGCTAAGGTGATCGCAGTGCATTGTCACCTAGCATCCAGTCTGAAAGTGGGAAAAATGTATCTTCTCACCCCTCAAAAGAGGTGACAGACCCAGGGCTGGGACTTAGAGTGGGTGCTGGCAGAGAGACCAGGGGCTGTGTAAGGTACAGTGAGCCCAATAACTATGATACTCAGCATCTCTGAAAATCAATTTAGGTTCATAGAAATAGATCTACATGACTAACCTTAGGCGCCCATCTGCACTGCTGAAGATCCCAAATCAGTAATGAAGCATTTACATCTAAAATGAGAAACAACACATTTGAAAACATATAGATGTCTCCTTTATTCAAAAAAAAAAGGAAAGTCAAAGTGGCCTAGTGGCTAGAGCAATGGACTGGAACTCAGGAGATCTTGATTCTAAGCCTGGTGCTGCCACTGGCCTGCTGGGTGACGCTGGGCAAGTCACTTCCCCTTCTGTGCCTCAGTTTCCCCATCTGTAAAATAGAGATGATGCTACTGATCTCCTTTGTAAAGCACTTTGCTATCTGTGGATCTATTTAGTCACTTATCAAGACCAGAATTCCGATGCTTCAACTTGGCAGATAAGATAATTCAGAACTGGAGCCACACAGACACCATAGTCACCTGTTCCACTACCCACAAACAGGTTGCCTGGAGGAAAGAAATCACAAGGTTGGGTACAAAAAATGCAAGCTGAGCTCAACTCAAGGAGGGCTCTGCAGCTGCTGTGATATGCATTCTGTCCAGCAGAGGGCAGTGGTGTTATACATCTATCTTCATGTGTCCCATCCTTAAGTCATTTGCCCAAGTATCTTATTTTAAAATGGCAACAGCTGTTCAAAAAAACCTGCAGTGAAAAGCAAAAAATGGCTTGGCATTTTTAATTTTGTTACAAATTTGAACATGTGCCACGTTTTGCAAATATTTTTCACGGAAAATTGAGCCCCTTTTCTGGGGCAAATGACTCAAGGGCTGATCCTGAAGCTTTAAAGTCAACGAGAGTTTTGCCTCTGGCTTTAATGAAAGCAGGATCAGGTCCTAAATATCCCAGATAAGTCACAGCAGAAGCTTCTGGCAATTCAGGCTGTCACTTATGGTTCCTCGGTTTGAATGGCCTTCACAGAGAGACAGAAGAAGAAGCAGGTGGAGCAAATGGAGGACGAGATTCAAGAACTAAGAATGAAGCTGAAAGAGACCCATATGCAGCTGGAAATTGAGAGAGAGGCTGAGACTCAGTGCAGGGCTCAGGTATGAAAACAAGTGTATTTCCAAGGATTTGGGGGGAAACGGGGGAGGGAGGGAGGAAGGGGGAACATTTATTTTATTTTGACCTGAAACAAAATGAAAAACTCAGCGAACATTTTCCAACATCAAGGAAAATTCTAATTTCTTTTGAAATTTTTCACAGAAAATCTGCAGTGAAAGGCAAAACTGCTTGACAGTAACAAAATTTTGGATATGTCCTAAAAGTAACATTCCTTTAAAAACAAACAAACTTTCAAACTTTCTAGGCCTAGTCTACGCTAGAAAAGGTTTGCTGGTGTCACTATACAGGTATATACAATCAGTGCTATACCAGCAAACCCTCCTACTGGAGATGCACCTATTAGCGCCAAAGAGTGCTTTTGCTGGTATCGCTTATACTAGTCCCCGAAACTGAATGAGCCATGCTGACAAATGGCCCTTTTGCTAGTATAACTACAACTATACTAGGGCTTTTGCCACTATCAAAATGTCATAGAGTCATAGCCCTGACTCACATTATTATACCAACAAACGTTTCCACCGTAGACCTGACTTTAGCCCAAAGCCGGCTCTACACATGTTTTTTGCAGTGGTGTAACTAAGGGTATGTCTACATTGCAATCACAGGGTGTGGCTGCAGCCAGTTTTAGACATATCTGAGCTAGTTCTCATCTAGCTAGCTAGAGTACCAGAGCAGTGACGCTGTGGCAACCTGGGCTGTACAAGCCCACTTGGAATTCTGGGTAATTCACACTGTTCTCATAAACAAACTAGCGAAATGCAACCTAGATGGAGCTACTGTATGGTGGGTGCATAACTGGTTGGAAAACCATTCTCAGAGAGTAGTTATCAGTCGTTCAAAGTCAATCAGGAAAGGCATAACAAGTGGGGTCCTGCAGGGATCAGTTCTGGGTCCCATTCTGTTCAATATCTTAATCAATGATTTAGATAATGGCACAGAGAGTACACTTATAAAGTTTGTGGACGATACCAAGCTGGAAGGAGTTGCAAGTGCTTTGGAGGATAGGATTAAAATTCAATATGATCTGGACAAATTGGAGAAATGAAGTAAACAAGATGAAATTCAATAAGGACAAATGCAAAGTACTCCACTTAGGATGAAACAATCAGTTGAACATATACAAAACAAAATGACTGCCTAGGAAGCTGTACTGCGGAAAGGGATCTGGGGGTCACAGTGGATCACAAGTTAAATATGAGTCAACAGTATAATACTGTTGCAAAAAAACCCAAACATCATTCTGGGATGTATTAGCAGGAGTGTTGTAAGCAAGATATGAGAAGTAATTCTTCCACTCTACTTCATGCTGATTAGGCCTCAGCTGGAGTATTGTGTCCAGTTCTGGGCGCCACATTTCAGGAAAGATGTGGATAGATAGGAGGAAGTCCAGAGAAGAGCCACGAAAACTATTAAAGGCCTAGAAAACATGACCTATGAGAAAAGATTGAAAAAATTGGCTTTGTTTAGTCTGGAGAAAACTGATAGGGGACATAACAGTTTTTAAGTACATAAAAGGTTGTTGCAAGGAGGAAGGAGAAAAATTGTTCTCCTTAACTACTGAGGACTGGACAAGAAGCAATGAGCTTAAATTGCAGCAAGGGTGGTTTCTGTTGGACATGAGGAAAAAGTTCCGAACTGTCAGGGTGATTAAGCACTGGAATAAATTGCCTACGGAGGCTGTGGAATCTTCGTCATTTGAGATTTTTAAGAGCAGGTTAGACAAACACCTGTCAGGAGTGGTCTAGATAATACGTAGTTCTGCCCTGTGTGCAGGGGAGTGATTTAGATGACCTCTCGAGGTCCCTTCCCGTCCTACACTTCTTCGATTCTATAATTACATACTCTTGTCAATTGGGGTGGTGATTTTATGTTGAAATAGTTATACTGATAGAAGCGCTAGTATGGCTGTAGTTATACTGATATAATTATGCCTCATACCAGGATACCTAATAGGAAAAAGCACCTTTATACCAATATAACTGCGTCCACGCTTGAGTGGGGAGGAGCCACTTTAGTTATACTGATATTGTTAAATCAAAACAAAATTTGGGTGCAGATACAACCTAAGCTCAGAGAAGCTGACTGATCTGTGAAGTCAGATTGTCAGAGCTTATTTCACTGGGGGGGGGGGGCAGAAGATGAGGGGTCTGAATCATTAGAAAGCCTCTGTTTTCCTCTCAGCTCCAGCTTGGAGTTTATGTTTCCTTGGCAGGAAGCAGAGATAGTTCGCCAGAGAGAAGAGGAGGGAAGAAGGGGATTTGAGAGATGGAAAGAGGAGGAGAGGACAAAGTTTCAGGAGGAAATGGACGGCCTGCGGCAGTTGTTCCTGACAGAATTCAAGGACATTGCCAGCAAGAACTCTGCCTTGGAAGGGGTGAGTGAAATGTGAGGGTTAATGTTCTTCTGTTGAAACAGATGCTCAGCTTTTCCCCTGGCATGTGTGTTGGCTCAATAAGTCCCATTGCTTTTTCTCTCTAATGCCGTCAGATCAGAACAAAATATCAAAGGTTGGCAAGGATGTTTTTCATCCACAGGCTGGTAAGTGTAGCTCCCCTTTATACCAATGCGGAAAGTGAAGGAGTGTCACACAAGGAAATGTCAGTGAAACTAGGAAGCAAACAAACTGGCTTAAAATAGTGCTGGTAACCCAAACGAATCACAGCACAGAAAAGAGACCTCAAGGGGTGCTGAACAAGCTCAGTGGAGTCAGTGGGATTCCAGAGCTTGGTGACTTGTGTATTCCAGCCCTGCAGTAGCCCTGGCATTTTAATATGCCCCATTGCACCCCAGTTTGGCAACACATGGGTCTCTCTCAGAATGGGGGGAAATATTGACCTGTTCAAGGAAACTTCCTACCACACCCCGCCATGTCATGTACAATATCAAGCCAGGATTGCCTGTGTGTAGTTCAGTTGCATAGTTATTTTTATGGTAAGTCTCACCTAAAGGAAAACAATATTCTAAGGTCAAACACTCCCATCTGACAGGCAATGCAGCATTTTGATAAGTGAGTCGCAGGTATCAGTGCTCGAGTCACTTCCCCATCAGGTACCATTGCTAGCTGGTATCTGACATAAGCAGAAATATCTCCTTCCATCCTCTCCAGAAACTGCAGGAGCTGCAAGCCAAAAACCTGGTGGCATCCAATCTGGGGGTCCTGCGGGATGAGGACTCTGATGACAAGCAGCAGTGGGCACTGACTCAGAGAGAGCTCCAGGGCATGAGGGAGAAGATCGAATTACAGGTGAGGCAGTGCCTCCAGCTGCAGCAGCCCATTTGGTTCTGATCAGTTTCCCATCAGCCAGCTGTGGGGAACCTCTCCCATGACTGCGCAATATAGCACAGGGCAAGGGAAATCCAGTAATGTCCCTTGCATGGAACTTCATGGCACACTAGGGCTCACATTCAGGATAGCACTGGGCATATGCTTAATTTTAGCATGTTCGTAATCCCAGCTGCTTTTCTGAATCGTGGCTTGCGTGTGTTTTCCAACATGCACAGCTCTGCAGAAGGGTTATGAGCCCTCATGCTCTAGTACATAACTGACCTCTAATTCATGGGGGCACTAAACTTTCCTTGGTGGAAGTTTAAGTCATAACCATCCCTTGCAAGGTGAAGCAACTTGCTGACAGGTATTAGAGTAGATAGAGCCCTGGTCTGATCCGATCTGGCAATTCCTTTTTGCCTATGAGGTGAAATTTTAAGACGAAGTTCTTGCTCTCTACCCACGGTACATGCACAGTGGAATGGTCCATTCTTTCTGCAGATGAGATTCCACTGGACAAAGGCTCCATCTGTTCAAAGTGAGGATTTGGACTATCTGACCAAACAAGCTCTCTGATTAAATGGACCCATTGCTCTCTTTTCTGCTCGATGCTTGTGTCTATGGCAAGGTTAATCTTGGTAGAAGACAGCTTGAGCAGACATTCCCAAGAGGCAAAAGCCATAGGCATGCATTGCATGGTCGACCATGCTTTTTATTTTAGACACAGTCATGGGCCAGCTGAAATATAGAACCTTCACTCTCCAGCCTCCTGTCCCCTCTGCTAAGTTATGGGGTTGTTCACCAGCCTTCCAGTTAGTGAAGCTGTAAATAGAGTGGGCTGCCAGTCGCTCCAAACAGCTATTACAATATATTTGACTACAATTGTTTGACTACACGCATGGCTTATTCTTTAAAACGTTCAAGAGACCAAATAACCAAATTTATTGTCTAAAGACAAAGCAGTAGAATACGAAAATGAGAAATACATGCCATTCTTCCAGGGAGCAAATTCTCACAGCAGATTCACCTTACACAGAAGGTGTGCTTCCCCAATGCCTCCTTAAACTAGCCATCTTTTATAGCATGGCTGTTCACACGTTACAAAGCACTATTCACATCACTTAAAGTTTAACTAGCCAGCATTGTCTTTGGTGCCTCACTGTACTTTTCCATCTGTCATTTGACTATTACATTCCAAATGTTAAGGGGCAGGAAGATACTCCCTACTACAATGCATTCATACATCTTACATTATTTTCTTGTACCTTTGTTTCATAACACTTGTCCAGCTAACTTTTGACAGTTTTTAAATTTCCTTAAGACAAGTACTGAACTATATTTGTCCCAGGGCATCATGGGATATATGACTTAGCATAAGTGAGCAAGAATAAGCATAGTACAATTTAACAATCTATACCCTGCACATAATACTATTAATGTGGTGTATGGGTGAGTGTGTAAAAAATAACCTATATGCATTGACTAACAAATAATGGCAGATTACAAGAGCACAAGAATACTGGCCTCTATGCCAGAGTGGGGTTGGAGAAAGAGCCCTATACCAGGTTTAAGGCTGCCCTGAAACAGCCTTATGAGGTCCAAAGGTCAAGCCAGAGAAAGCTAGTTCACTTAGAGAATGGAAACATTGGGAGGTGCTCCTCTGCACCAGCCTTAACCTCTGAAACTTTGGATCACAGTAATGGTGAATAATGGCACACTCATGGCAAACTGAATGAGAAGAAAAAACAAAGGTATTTTTGATTTGTCAGAAAACAGAATGGAAGAAGAAGCTGAAGGAGCTTCAGAAGGAGCACCAGGTGGAAAAGGAAGAGGTAAATACCAGACGGAAGCTAACAGTGATGACTCAGAGTTCTCCCATGGGTAGCACATCAGTCATGAGCTCCTGAGGCACACAGTAAGATCCTGCTTGCACCACCTGGACTCACATCTCACAGACACATTTGCAGAAGGTTTTTTCTGCCTCAGTTTGAAACATCTACAATATTAGACCACATCAGCTGCACAGAGCTCCCTCAGCAGAATTCGGCCTATCCACTAGAAACAAGGAAGGTTGCCCAGCAATGTAGTGCAAAGGTTGAATAGTAACTATTTTTCTTTGCCATGGGATGTTGTGAAGGCCAAAAGTGTAAGTGGGCTCAACAAAGAATTAGATTAGTTCATAGAGTGGACAGTCAATGGCTGTTAGCCAAAATGGCTAGTATGCTCCATATGTCCCTAAAATCTCCAACCCCCAGAAACTGGGATTGGATGATGGGATGGATCACTCAAAATTGCCCTCTTCAGTTCACTCCCTCTGAATCATCAGGCACTGGCCAGTTGGAAGACACAGTACTGGTCTAGACAGACCATTGGTCAGACCCAGTATGGCTGTTCTTATGGTCTTTTTCAATAGTAGCTTTCTTACAAAATAGCTCAAGGGGTTTTACAGTGAGGGGTTGCAGTAGGGTTGCCAATAGCCCGTTATTACAAGGGACTTCCCTTATTTTTTCATCTCTGTGCAACATGATTGGGAATTACTGAGTACTGCAAAAAGCTGCAAGAAGTAGCCCTGGTGCATGTAGGTGATTACTTAATAAATAAAATAATAGTCATAATATCAGGAGGAGGATGGTGGGCGGGGATACTAAGAAAACCATCCCTTAGTTGTGAAATACAGTTGTTGGCACCCCTACAGTAGAGAAGAAACACTTTACAGAGCTGGTCATGGATTGATTAGGGTAAACAAAAATGTAGCTTGAAATATAAGGGCCCAATGTGACTCTAATTAAAGTCAAATAATCTTTGGCTTAAAGGGATAACCACTGGGCTGGGAGCCAGATGACCACAAGTTCAAGTACTACTTCGGGGGGATAGCTCAATGGTTTGAGCATTGGCCTGCTAAACCCAGGCTTGTGAGTTCAATCCTTGAGGGGGCCATTTAGGGATATGGGGCAAAAATCTATTGGGTGATTTAATTGGGGATTGGTCCTGCTTTAAGCAGGGTGTTGGACTAGATGATCTCCTGAGGTCCTTTCTAACCCTGATATTCTATGATTCAATGGGAAGATTCCCACAGTGCCATCAGTTGTCACAGTGGCTTTATGACACAGCCATGTGTGCTTCCACAAGTGGAAAGTGACCATCCGCTGCCATTTCACAGGGGACACTGAGCACCATCAGACAGCAGCAGCTGTGGGTCACTTGTTACTAGAGCTGGTTGGAAAATAGAATTTCCATTTTGTGGGAAATTCTGACACTTTTGAAATTTCTTGTGAAATGAAAATTTGTGACCATTGAAATGTTTCGTTTCAATAATATTGAAACATGATAAAATATTAACTAATACAGATTCAACTTTAATATAATTGAAACAAAAATCAAAATGATACATATTAATTTCAATGATATATTTAATACTATTGATACATATATGTTAATTTTAAAGTAATATAGACAAATTGAATCAAAATTGTAAAGTCAAATCTATAGTGCAGTTAATATTTTATATCATTATGTTTCAATAATATAGTGAAATATTTTACCTTATGGAAACATCATTAAATGAAACAAAAAAGTCAAATGATTAGTTATGAAATTTTCCCATCAAAAACTTAGTCAAAATGACACTTTCCCATTAAATGTTTTGATTTCAATGAAGCTGCATTTTCCATTTCTTCTCTCTCTACTTAGTCTTGATTTGAATCTATGATCAAGCAGGAAAAGAGAGCAGCAGAAGTTTATAAGTATGCCACTGGATCTCAATGCAAAATAAAATCTCAAGGCAAAGTGAAAATCCAGGAGCTGCCCCACTTAACCTTGGCCAGGAGAGCAATCTGAGCTAACGGGCAAAATGGTATTTTCACTATATTTTATACTCGTCACATCCAGGTCTCATAATTACCTTCCTTGTTTTTCTCAGTTGAAGAGTGAAAATGAGAGACTCCGGGCCTCCCTGTCTCAGGAACAACGGATAGCTGCTGACCGCTTCCAACAGCAAATGGGCTCGCTCAATGCTCGGCTCAAAGAGCAGACCAAGGTTATCAGGTTGCAGGAGAAAACAGTAAGCTTGCCATGTTCTTGTGGGCCTGTGAACACAACATGGCTCTCTGTCCCACTCCAGAGGCTAATCCACACCTAGTTTACGAGTCTGCCACAGCCTTTGAGCTACAGAAGATGGCATCTTCAGCTCAGGCAGTAACACAGGCAGTAACAGTTATTTGCTTTAGAGTGCATCTGAAGTATGATTTTTAAGCCACTCACTTCTCCTCAGTAAGGACCATTTACCTGAGGTATTTCAGCTTCCTACACAAACTGCTGAAGTACTAGAGCTATCCAAAAATGAGTGGAGGATTTTCATATACAGTGGGGAAAATGTTGGGGTTTTTTACTCAGTCTCAAAAATTACTGGTTTTGAGGGGGAGGAAGGGAAAGGCAAACAGTTATAAGGAGGCGAGAAGGGTCCTTCAAGGCCCCCAACTGTAACTGGTGCTGGTACTTGAGCTAAAATATAATGATGATACAATTAAAGATGTAAGCCCTGATTCAGCAAAGCACTTAAGTACGTTCTTAACTTTAAGCACATGCTTAAATGTTTTACTAACTCAGGATGGATTTAAGCAGGAGCCTGTGCTAAAATGCTTTGTCAAATCAGGGTCTCAGGCCTGGGCTACCCTTCACTTTAGGTCAGCCTAGCTATGCCGCTCAGGGGTGTGAAAAATTCACATCCCTGAGCTCTGTGGCTAAGCTAACCTAACCCCTGGTATAGATGTGCCTCAACTGATGGAAAAATTGTTTTGCTGACCTAGCTACCACTGCTTGGGGAGATGGATTTACTGCGTGGACAGAAAAACCCCTTCCGTAGATGTAGGAAGCATCTGCCCTATGATGCTACATTGGCATTGTAATGCCTGTGGTGTAGCAATGGCCTAAGTCCCACAAAATCACAAACACCCCCCATTATCACATACATATGGGAACGAGCAGGCACAAGTCATGTGCAGAATAATAACGGGACAACATTTAGTATTGCAGCTTGGAGATTATTTTATTCTTTTCTCGACCTTTGACTGAGACAGCGTTACATATAATTATATATAATAAATAAAGCTTTTCTTTTTGTCTGCTGGCAAAGCATCCATCTAGGAACCATCTGGTGTATAATTCCAGCAAAAATGTCTCCCTTGCATGCATGATGAACTCAGCTTGTGCTTTGGCCTTACATCGAATTATTTTGTGCACCCTTTGAGGTTGTGCCCAAATGTGAAAACTCCAGTTAGAGATAAAAAAGTTACTAGACTTTGCAGACAAAAGAAACCAGTCTTTGAATGGTAAATAATGATAGATAATTTCTTTGCAGATCAAGATACTGTCTGCAAGCAAAGCTGAAGGTAATGTTCTGTCTTTTGGGTTAATGAGAGTGAGAACTGATAAGATTTCCATAGCTGTGACTGCACCACCCAGCTGCATGTACAACTTCATCTCTCTCTTGACAGCCTTAACAGCATACTTGCTGGTTCAGGCAAGCAAGCAAGGAAAATATCTGATTAGCATCTAAAGTTTTCTGACCCTCATGTCTAAGGGCTGGTCTACACCATCACTCAAGTTGATGTAACTTACATAGCTCAGACGTGTAAAAAAGACACTTGAGCAATGCAAGTTACAGTGACCTAAGCGCTGTCCACACTGGTGCTATGTCAGTGGGAGATGCTCTCCCACCGACATACCTTCTGCCTCTCACAGAAGTGGAGTTATGATGTTGACGGGAGAGCGCCCTCCTGTCAGCATACAGCATCTTTACCAGATGTGCTACAGCAATGCAGCTATGCCAATGTAGCGCGGTGGTGTAGACTTGCCCCTAGGGATTCAGATATAAATCAAGATCTGGCAATAAAAGAAAGAGCCCCTCCCAAATGATTCTTTGTTCCAGTAAATCAGTTGCACAAGAATAAGGAATTGTTCCATCTCAGATTTTCTCATTGAGATCGAGGTTTCCCACAATGCCAGTGCCAGGGCAAAGCAAGGACTTCCCTTCAGATGCTGTGGCTACTAAGCTGCAGAGAGCCCTGAAGTGTCAGAAACCAATCTTGGCAGCAAAGAGATTTTAGATATTCCTGCCATCACTGTAACAGTCCCCTCCCCACTAGGCACTCTCTTGTGGCCTGGCTTGGTGTTGCAGCTCTCACACTGGGCCAGCACCCCCTGCCGACCATCACTCCAGTGCTGTGGTGGCTTGTTGGATAACTTGGCAGTTGAGTTGGGTCAGGATTTTAAGGCCTCCCCTTCCAGAGTCACAACTGGCCCAACTAAAAGGTCCAAAATGTCCATAACAGAAACAAAAAAAATCCTTCCACCTTCTCTGGGGCTTCTTCTTGACTCAATCTGCTGCTCCCTTGCTGGGCTCAGCTACCCTTGTAAAGGGTTTATGCCGGTGGGGGAACCCAGCCCCACGCTCAACTCTGGGTTCTATCAACTCTGGGTTGGATCCTCTACCTGTATTGCAGTTTTTCCAGGACCACTTCATGTCTTGAAGGTCTCCCAGTCTGTTCTGCATTTAGCCAGAGTTTCTCCCTGCCTGGAGAGTGGTCTTTTCTGCTTGCTTATGACCCTGCAGGAGCCATCTCAGTCCTGTCCCTCCAGCTCTTCCCCCAACCAGACCTTGTCAGCACTTAACCCTGGCTCCTTTTATTCACTAATCACCTAATTCCTCTCAGATGGGACCCATCCTGTAATCAGGGCTGGCTTAGGCCCAGGCTCTGCACCCACCTGTTATGAATACAAAGTTACACTCAAACAAATGGGGCAGACTTTCTCGCCTCCTCACATCCTACAAGGTCCTAAGAGTCTGTTGAGTTGCTAGCTTTGAAGACCACTGTTTTCACAGCGTTCATCAGAGGATTGAGTCTTCCTTTTCTGGGGAGAAGGTCCCTTCCAGTGGGATATGTAACCAATCGTGCGTAGGTCTCTGAGTCATCAAGGATTTCTCTTCTCTGCAGTGACCCAGGAAACATCCAAGGTACCAGATCTAGAGGAGTCTTCTGAAGAAGGTATCTATCATATAAATGAAAGTCCTTCTCTCCTGGTGTCATGCAGGTGTTGGACTTTAGACGTTGATGAGGGTGTGCAAAAAGGAGGAATTTCGGGACAAAACAGGCTTTGGGTGAGGTACTCTGTCCCCGATGTTTTCTCCCTAAGTTTGAGCAGAGCACGGTCACTTGATTACAACAGCATCACAGCAAGCAGCCTTCTGCATGCTTCTTGTGATTAGATGTTTTCAGCAAGGATGCCCTTCTTGCACTCAGGCCCACACTGTCTCCCTATTAGAAAGAACCTGACTGTACCTCGGCTCTCAACAGCGTGCGACCTAACAGCACCCTGAGGGTAACGCCACCCTGATGTCAGCACTCTACCCCTCCCTCAGAAGAGTAGTGCTGTCTGCAGGAGCAATCCCTAAGCTCTGCGGAGAGTTTAAGTGGAAGGGAAAGCCAAGAATCACTTACTGACCCAGCCTGATGGAGCCACGTACTGTGAGCTGGTCAAAAATGGGGAGAAGTTTTTGACAAAAATAAAAGAAAATAATCGCCCCACATTTTCATTTAATTTATTCCCACAAAAAAAATTTTTGCTGAAAAATTGAAAAAAACTACCAAACAAAAAATCAGCTGAAAACCAAACTATTTCAATTTGGAAATACTGCTGTGGTGCCTCGTGGGAGTTGTAGTTTGGATGCTTCATGCTCCCGTTCTTCTCTATAGCCCATGATTCTGAGTTGGACTACATCTCCCAGGATGCACCATGGAATCTTCTCTTGGAGAGGGAGGTGGAACATCAGGGAATCCCAAGAGGAGACCATGGTGCATCATGGGATATGTTGTCTGATGAGTTTTCAGCAAAGCATTTCAGTTTTGCGGGATTCGGTTTTTGACAAAAAAATTAAATAATTTCAGAGAAAGTAGACACTTCATGAAAAATTTTGTTTAGATGAAAATCCAGTTTTCCATCAAAATCCATTTAGATGGAAAATTTGCAACCAGCCTGAGAAACGTAGTGTGAATGTGTGGAAATACAATAACTGCACAACTGAGCACCTGATTCTCCCAGTGAAACCTGGGATGGGCCCCACCTTACTCATTAAAGTGGTATAATCTGCTTTCCAACAGCAGAGTCAGGGATGTGGTCTGGGGTGGGTCAGCTTACAGAATGATAGAATATCAGGGTTGGAAGGGACCTCAGGAGGTCATCTAGTCCAACCCCCTGCTCAAAGCTCCCCAACTAAATCATCCCAGCCAGGGCTTTGTCAAGCCTGACCTTAAAAACCTCAAAGGAAGGAGATTCCACCACCTCCCTAGGTAACGCATTCCAGTGTTTCACCACCCTCCTAGTGAAAAAGGTTTTCCTAATATAAAACCTAAACCCCTCCCACTGCAACTTGAGACCATTACTCCTCGTTCTGTCATCTGCTACCACTGAGAACAGTCTGGATCCATCCTCTTTGGAACCCCCCTTTCAGGTAGTTGAAAGCAGCTATCAAATCCCCCCTCATTCTTCTCTTCCCCAGACTAAACAATCCCAGTTCCCACAGCCTCTCCTCATAAGTCATGTGTTCCAGTCCCCTAATCATTTTTGTTGCCCTCCGCTGGACGTTTTCCAATTTTTTCACATCCTTCTTGTAGTGTGGGGCCCAAAACTGGACACAGTACTACAGATGAGGCCTCACCAATGTTGAATAGAGGGGAACGATCACATCCCTCGATCTGCTGGCAATGCCCCTACTTATACATCCCAAAATGCCATTGGCCTTCTTGGCAACAAGGACACACTGTTGACTCATATCCAGCTTCTCGTCCACTGTAACCCCTAGGTCCTTTTCTGGAGAACTGCTGCCTAGCCATTCGGTCCCTAGTCTGTAGCAGTGCATGGGATTCTTCCGTCCTAAGTGCAGGACTCTGCACTTTGTCCTTGTTGAACCTCATCAGATTTCTTTTGGCCCAATCCTCTAATTTGTCTAGGTCCCTCTGTATCCTATCCCTACCCTCCAGCGTATCTATCTCTCCTCCCAATTTAGTGTCATCTGCAAACTTCATGACGGTGCAATCCACGCCATCCTCCAGATCGTTAATGAAGATAATGAACAAAACCAGCCCCAGGACCGACCCTTGGGGCACTCCACTTGATACTGGCTGCCAACTAGACATGGAGCCATTGATCACTACCCGTTGAGCCTGACAATCTAGTCAGCTTTCTATCCACCTTATAGTCCATTCATCCAGCCCATACTTCTTTAACTTGCTGGCAAGAATACTGTGGGAGTCCGTGTCAAAAGCTTTGCTAAAGTCAAGGAATAACATGTCCACTGCTTTCCCCTCATCCACAAAGCCAGTTATCTCATCATAGAAGGCAATTCATTTAGTCAGGCATGACTTGCCCTTGGTGAATCCGTGTTGACTGTTCCTGATCACTTTCCTCTTCTCTAAGTGCTTCAGAATTGATTCCTTGAGTACCTGCTCCATGATTTTTCCAGGGACTGAGGTGAGGCTGACTGGCCTGTAGTTCCCCGGATCCTCCTCCTTCCCTTTTTTAAAGATGGGTACTACATTAGCCTTTTTCCAGTCATCCAGGACCTCCCCCAATCGCCATGAGTTTTCAAAGATAATGGCCAATGGCTCTGCAATCACATCCGCCAACTCCTTTAGCACTCTTGGATGCAGTGCATCTGGCCCCATGGACTTGTGATCGTCCAGCTTTTCTAAATAGTCCCAAACCATTTCTTTCTCCACAGAGGGCTGGTCACCTCCTCCCCATACTGTGCTGCCCAGAGCAGCAGTCTGGGAGCTGACCTTGTTCGTGAAGACAGAGGCAAAAAAAGCACTGAGTACATTAGCTTTTTCTGCATCCTCTGTCACTAGGTTGCCTCCCTCATTCAGTAAGGGGCCCACACTTTCCTTATTGAGAAAGTTATGGCAGAGACAGGTTAAGGCAGAGGCACAAGAGACACATGCCTATGGCCCAGCTCCCAGGATGCTCTCGTGATGTTAGAATCTCAGCTTTTGTTTATATATGTCTTGCCCTTGTGGTTGTGAAGAAAAATTTGAAAACATGCCACAGCTGGGGAACAGGGAGCTACCAATCCATCTTCTGCTAGGGAGGAGGGTCCCCAAGACGGACCAGGCCTCTGGTCCCGAGTCTCTGGCTCTGACTTTGATATTGAGAGTTTCGGTCCATCCAAACCCACCCTTATGATTTTGGGTTTTGCTGCAGACTTGGAGGATACCCTGGACAGGAAGCAGAGGCTCCTGGAAGCCCTGCGGAGGAATCCCAACTTGCTGAAGCAGTTCCGCCCCATTCTGGAGGAGATGTTGGAGGAGAAGCTGGAGAGTATGGGCGTGAAGAAGGTGAGTATCAGGAGAGGGGAAACCAAAAAAGCGGGGAGAGAGACATCTCTCTATTTGCAGTGCAACCCCTTCCCTCCTTGTCCCTTTCACTCCTTCCGGTGTTTCAAATGTTAATTAGCTAGCCCAGGTATGTTAATATTTGTGAGGGAGCATTGCATGGATATAAAGAGCACCTCAAATTTCATTTAAGTTATTGTGCTATGTAGAGGTTCTAACTGAGATCAGGATCCCATTGTAACAGGTGCTGCCTAGACAGTCCCTGCCCAGTGCTTGTCATCCAGTTTCTGTGTCCTTCCTTCATGCTCCAGGGAGGGAGGGTGCACCCTTCCCAGGGAGAGCCGGCAGAGCTAAAAGCAACTGAGACCTTCATTGAAGTGGGGCATGGCAGAGATGGGAGCACCCCCAGTCCACCTCAGGTCCTCTAGGGCTTGCATGCAGTCAGCATGTGAGTGACCCTGCAGGTGACAGAGCCAGTTCTCTGAGATTGTTCCTACCCCTTCAGAAACGTGTGGGATTGCACTGGGAGGACTAACCGCACCATTGCAGCTGCTAGAGCAGAGGTGGGCAAACTACGGCCCGCAGGCCACATCCGGCCCACAGGACTGTCCTGCCCGGCCCTTGAGCTCCCAGCCAGGGAGGCTAGCCCCCGGCCCCTCCCCTGATGTTCCCCCTCCCCCGCAGGCTCAGCTTGCTGTGCCGCCTGCGCTCTGGCCCGCCGCTCCTGCCGGGCAGTACAGCAGCGTGGCTGGCTCCGGCCGGGCAGTGGGGCTGCGAACTCCTGCTGCTCTGAGTGGCATGGTAAGGGGGCAGGGAGAAGGGGGCATGTCAGGAGGTGTGGATAGGGTTTGGGGCAGTCACGAGACAGGGAGCGGGGGGAGGTGGACAGGGGGGTTGGGCCCGGGGGGGCTGTTAGGAGCGAGGGGTCCCAGGAGGGGGCGGTCAGGGAATAAGGAGCAGGGAGGGGTTGGATGGGTCAGAGGTTCTGTCGGGGGCAGTCAGGAGGGGGTGGATAGGGGGCGGGGGCCAGGCTGTTTGGGGAGGCACAGCCTTCCCTACCTGGCCCTCCATACAGTTTTGCAACCCCGATGTGGCCCTCGGGCCAAAAAATTTGCCCACCCCGTGCTAGAGCAATGCTCGCTGTGTACGCTGGTGCTTCATAGGTGTAGAGCAGGGGTTCTCAAATGGGAGGTCAGAACCCCTCAGGGGGTTGGGGTTGCAAGGTTATTACATGGGGGGTCGCGAGCTGTCAGCCTCTACCCCAAGCCCCGCTTTGCCTCCAGCATTTATAATGGTGTTAAGTGTTTTTAATTTATAAGGGGGGGGTCACACTAAGAGGCTTGCTATATGAAAGGGATCACCAGTACAAAAGTTTGAATCACTGGTATAGAGCAACATGATGGTGGATGGCATAGTGGGTATGACTACACTGCAGATGAAGGTGGCATGGGTAACATTGGTAGTGGGGACTAGCCCAGCAGGGACTCTGGGTATGTATTTACATTGTTAGCCTACGCCAGGATCAATGTCACCATGTCCTCACTGCTATTGCTACCCGTGCTGGCTAGATTAAAGCTAGCACAGGTATATCTACCCCTGCTACAATCACCCCTTCATTTGCAGTGCAGATGTACCACATGGTTAGCCTTACTCAGAGCAGGTACAGTCCAGATGTGCGCCCCTGTGTGCTACCAGTTGCACTTTTGTGCGTGTGTGGTGTGTTAACCGGAGAGGTGGGGATTGAATGTCACCAGTCTCTAGTGTAGACAGGGCTAAGTGAGGAAAATCATTGAAAATCTCCCGTGTGTCTGGAGACTGGCTTACGTGATGCTGACAGGAGTGGAGGGTTGAGAGTGCTCACTTGTCCACACCACTGGTAGGTACCCTGCTGCAGCACACATCAATGGAGCGTACACTCCTCTGGGCTGAGACTCTTATTAGATGTATGTCAACCAGCAGCACAAAGGATGGATGGAGTCTTATACTGGGTCACCTGATGGGGTAGGAGTCTCTCCATCTTATGCTGATGACCATTCTGGGTGTAAGGCCGGATCCAAAGCCAAGTGAATCTGATGGAAAGTTAGATGAGGTCCTTAGTTTGCAGAAGGCCGGGTTCTCTTTCAGAGGTGATGGAAACCTTAGGGGAGAAGTCTTGTTTCACCATCTGAGGCAGTGTCAGAATTATGTCGGGCTGGTTTTAATGTTACCCACAATTCTCTCTGCTTTAGGCTGCGAAGGGGATTCCAGCTCAGACCTATAAAAATCTGAGCTCCCTCGTAATGACTCAGCAGCAGCAGAAGGCCAAGAAATTTCCAAATCTCCTCAGCTTGAGGGACAAGCTAGTTCAAGAGGTCACTTGGAAAGTCAAGCAGCGCCAGAAGGATGATGGCATTTTGCCACAGCAACTTTCAGTAGTCTCAGGTAAAGGGCTGCGATGCTGTCTTTGGAAACCTGTGCTGCAGACAAGAGTTCAATCCCAACATAGTGTTATTGTCATGAGACATTTCCGTGACCCATTGTGCATCCCCAAGGAAAACTGGGTAAGATAGATATTGTATTCAGTGTCAAATAACCATTTGCACTTGCGGTGTGCACTGCTTGCCTTGAGTGACCTTGCAAAAAAAAGTTATATATAAAAATAAAACGCACACTTCTCAGCTCTGGGGAATGGACGGGGAAGAGCTCAAAGGGAAAAGAGCTGCAAGAAGAACCTGGTCTGCAAACTCTCTTCCTTCTGCCTGTTGCTAGAACATGCAGAGATCCAGTTTATCAGCATCAAATGGGGGTTATAGCGAGCCACAAAGCACAGTGTCAGCACACATTAGTGGAATGCCACACAGGAAATACCAGAAGGACAGTGCAGGTGGAGAGAGTGGGTGGGGTGAGGGAATGAAGGTGATTCTAACCCACCTTTCTTCTTCTCTATTTTTGGGCCAGCTAGGGACCAAAACATCCTTCAGAATAGTTTAGAGCAGCCTAAAAACAGCTGTCTGTTACACCAGCTGAGTTACTGCATTGGCCAAGGATCAGACAGAGTCACATATGTCGACCTCTCCTCCCAATGTGAAGTGGATGTGTGTGTGTGGGAGGGGAAGGAAGTCACCTAACACTGGCTACATTGGCTGTGTGACATTTTGAGAATGTTAGATGGTAAAGCATGGGAGTTCTCATCAGCCACTCATTTTGTATGTTTTTTTCTTTTTTTAAGCCAGTCCAGTTTAACAGCATCAAATTACAAGCATTAATCTTGCTTAATTAATTTTGCTGGGCAAAAACCTGCTTGGGCCAAGCAGCTTGTAGGTGTTAAAGAACAGCCATACTGGGTCACACCAAAGGTCCATCTAGCCTTTGCTCTCAGTGTCCCTTGTACCTTTCCAGCTAAAAGCCAGAAGAGCCCCCTGTCGCCTCGCCGGGTTGCATCTGCCAAGCCTAGAGCACTGCAAGTTGAGTTACAGCCCTATGCGGAGGAGATGCCCAAACCAGCTCCTCGGAGCAAAGCCAGCTATTCCCACAGCCCAGTAGAGGTGCCCAGAGTAATGCCACAAAGCAAAGCCAGCAGCTCAAGACATGCTGCCATCCAGCATCCGAGGTGAGGCCCATCCACACCTCCCATCCTCACTACGGACATTGCACTCATGCCTTTCACTAGCATGCTTACTGGGGCAAGCAGCCTCATACCGAGCTTGGACATCGCTATTCTATTACAGTGTGGACTGCAGTAGCCCCAGGGCCCCACAGTGCTAGGTGAAGAGCAAACGCAGATCATTTGTTGCGGCAGGAAGCTTTGCGTGGGGTGCACCTGAAATGTCTAAGCTGCAGGGCCCATGGAGGGTATGTTTACCCTAGGGAATTTCCAGCTCGAGTAGATACACCAACACTAACTCTGATTCACAGAACCATGGGGTGAGAAGGGACTGCAAGGGTCATCTAGGCTAACCCCCTGGTAAGGTGCAGGATTTGTTGTGTCTAAATCATCCAAGACTATCTAGCTTCCTTTTGAAAGCCTCCAGGGAAGGAACTTTCACGTGTTGTAATATGACAGCCATGATTGAGCTATCATGCTAAAAATAGCAGGGTATGCTTGGCATGATGGGCTAGCCGCCCCAAGTACATGCCTAGGGTCTTGGATGGGATAAGATTCGGGGTGACTAGTTCATCCCGCCGCCCATGCAGCTGCAGTTATTTTTTTTTAAATCATGTAGCTACTTTTTGCGTGCTAGCTCAACCAGAGCTCGTGTGGATATGTCCACCTGAGCTGGAAAGGACACCTCCAGCTCCAATACAGATAGACTTTGCAGAATTCCATTTTTGTTGTTTTATAATTTCAACAGATAATGCCATTGCCTAAAAATAAACTTTTATTTTTATTTTTGTCAATTTAAATAATTGTCTGGCCTCCCCCATAACTTCTCACAACTGTGAAAATTTAATGAGAGTAGATGTTGAGATTCAATTTGTCCAATTTGACCTTTAACTTTTTCAAATATTATATAACATAAAAATATCCCAATTAATTTTGTTTCCAACTGAAAAGTCTAAACATTTCATTCCAAGAATATCAAACCAAGACATTTTGACATAATCAAAGTGCTTTGTTTGGGGGGTTTTCCCCTCTACAGGAAATGCCAACACTGTTTTGATGAAATGAAATGCCAAAAATGTTTTGATGAAAAATGTCCAAGTAGCTCTAGTAATAAAAGAGACTAGAAGGACAAGAACGGAGAGGCCATGCCGCTTAGGCAGAATGAAGAGGGCAACTGGGAGGGGATAAGAGATGACAGAGGAGAGGTATGGAGTAACTGGGTTGTGTAGGGTTTTAAAAGTGAGAACAAGGAGCTCACATTTTCCCCAGGGAGGAAGAGGAAGCCAGCTGAGGGTTTTGAAGATGGGCTGGAAGTAGACCAAGAATTGGACAAGATACTTGAGTTTTTGTGGCAGCATTTTGGACTGAAGAGGATGAATTGGCAGTCAGAAATTCCTGCTCCCCCTGCTGGTTGGGAACAAGCTAGGTACCGAAGCTGTGATAGCCTGCTCTTGAAAGTGG
The DNA here is from genome assembly GCF_965152235.1 of Eretmochelys imbricata. Taxonomy (NCBI): domain Eukaryota; kingdom Metazoa; phylum Chordata; order Testudines; family Cheloniidae; genus Eretmochelys; species Eretmochelys imbricata. Next base: position 51,547,365 of record NC_135580.1, on the reverse strand, counting down.
TGTGGTGCTAAGCCAGGGCTGAGGTGCATGGAGCAGCTGCTGCAAGTACCAGTGGAATGGGGGTGAAGGAAAACAGGCCTAATATTTGCCCCTGTACTCTACCTTGCTGTTCAAAGTTTCAGTGCTGGTTGTACATATGCTCTCGCCCCACCAGGGGACTTGAACACACAACCTTCTAGCCAACCGCTGAAAGCACTGCCAATCTGTATTTAATGACAACAGTCTTGGTCTCCTCATCACAGATTGTCCCAGATATCCCTGACCCAACTGCTCAGAGCCCTCCACTTCCTCCATGTCTGACCTTTCCTTCTTCCATCATTTTACTTTCAGCACCCCACCCTTCAGTTCCGAGGAGGACTCTGGGGAGGACGGCGCCAGCCTCACCCCAGTGAAATTCAAACATCCCATCACCCTGCAGCAAGCGCAAACCCCTTTGAGGCTGACCCAGAATGACGAAACCACATCAGACTGGTCTGACATCGATTCCTCAGAGGGAAAAGCCAGCCCAGCCATGAGAACCACTCCAACAGGTGAATCATAAATAATAATTTTCATCTATCAGAATATAGTTAATGTGCTAAAATCAGAAATCTCTATCTAGTTCATGCCCTGATATTGAAGGAAAGGGGAGATTTGCATGCACATCTGTTTCTACATTTGACAGCTTAAGCCAACAAAAGAGGTAATTCTATGTTAGTGTCTATTAAGCCCGTTCTCAGCCTGGGGGAAACTGATTGTGAAGAGAATGGGGTGGTCATTCTCCAGGAATAGAATCCTAAATACACTAGTGCCAAGGCCCCAGAAAAGGACATTTCTCACCTTGCTTTTCCTAACACAAGACCCAGAGGTACCAAGATAATGGGTGTCAGGAGCAAGACTTTGTTCTGATGCATCTGCACTCTTGGAAGTCAGTTACAGTGGCATGCTGCTGGTTCAGCTAAGGGGTGTTCACAGATAGATAGCCTGCACCCTGCTCTGGGGTAGTCCTCCCCATGAGAAACAAAACCAGCTTCTGTTTTCCTGCAGAGCCATTACTAAGTCACTTTGGCTCCAATCCACATGAGCAGTCCCACTGAAGTCCATGGGACTATTCACCCGCATAAAGATACACATGTACACATGTACCTTCCTGGATCAGGGCCTTTGTGAGGGGATTAACACTGATGTGCTTTCAAAATGCATTGTTGCTCCCCTCTTAAACCCCAGAGAGTGGGGTGCATGGTTCCTTCTCTATCCCTTTAGAATAGACCTTGCCATTAATCCAGGGGATTTCTCAATATCTTCTTTAGGTGTAAGAAATAATGTTGTTCAAAGGGACCTCTCAGCTTGGCATTTTTAAATGGACTAAAATGCTAGTTTCTGCTAGCTCACCCTGAAAGTGTGAGTGCTGTCTTTTTAAAAAATGCTTTTGGGGAACAAATATCAGGGTTTTTCTGCTGCCCTACTGAGATTTATCATAGAATCATAGAATATCAGGGTTGGAAGGGACCTCAGGAGGTCATCTAGTCCAACCCCCTGCTCAGAGCAGGACCAATCCCCAACTAAATCATCCCAGCCAGGGCTTTGTCAAGCCTGACCTTAAAAACTTCTAAGGAAGGAGATTCCACCACCTCCCTAGGTAACGCATTCCAGTGTTTCACCACCCTCCTAGTGAAAAAGTTTTTCCTAATATCCAACCTAAATCTCCCCCACTGTAACTTGAGACCATTACTCCTTGTTCTGTCATCTGCTACCACTGAGAACAGTCTAGATGCATCCTCTTTGGAACCCCCTTTCAGGTAGTTGAAAGCAGCTATCAAATCCCCCCTCATTCTTCTCTTCCGTAGACTAAACATCCCCAGTTCCTGCAGCCTCTCCTCATAAGTCATGTGTTCCAGTCCCCTAATCATTTTTGGTGCCCTCCGCTGGACGTTTTCCAATTTTTTCACATCCTTCTTGTAGTGTGGGGCCCAAAACTGTACACAGTACTCCAGATGGGGCCTCACCAGTGTCGAATAGAGGGGAAAAATCACGTCCCTCGATCTGCTGGCAATGCCCCTACTTATACATCCCAAAATGCCATTGGCCTTCTTGGCAACAAGGGCACACTGTTGACTCATATCCAGCTTCTCGTCCACTGTAACCCCTAGGTCCTTTTCTGGAGAACTGCTGCCGAGCCATTCGGTCCCTAGTCTGTAGCGGTGCACTGGATTCTTCCATCCTAAGTGCAGGACTCTGCACTTGTCCTTGTTGAACCTCATCAGATTTCTTTTGGCCCAATCCTCCAATTTGTCTAGGTCCCTCTGTATCCTATCCCTGCCCTCCAGCGCATCTACCTCTCCTCCCAGTTTAGTGTCAGTTTATGGGGCGGGGGGGGGGCATTTCTAGCAACGTAGAAACTGACTATACAGGGAGACAATGAAACAAACTATATACAAAGGGCTGTCAAATGGACACCAGAAAGAATCACTTATTTCAAGTAGCTCCCTTCGACTATAGAAGCCTTTGGTGCTATAGTAGATACCACAGTTCCCTGGCTGAATCCCCAGTGGGGAATAAATCCAGGACTTTTATCTCCAACGTGCCAGCTTCTCCTGCTTGAGCTAAATGATGTCCATTTCCTGGGAGCAGCAGTAGGCATCTTTCATCTGTGGAGCAGCCACCGCAGAGACAGACATTTGGCAAGCATGTTACATGGGTACCACATGTTTAGTCCCACATGTTGAAGTTGTCCCTTTAAATGACACTCCTGATGCACATTATTGGCAAAGAACTTGTTTACACCAAAGGTTTTTTAGCTAGCCCCTTTGTAAAGGCTAGTGTGAATGCTCCTCAAGCGTTTGTTGAAGGATATAAACCTGGTGAACCATGGGCAGAGGTATAGTTTTGATCTCACCGACCTTCCTTGCAGTAAAAACTTCAGAGCCTTGTCTCCACTACGGCTTTCCAGCAGGATAGTTAATGCGTGTTAATTATCCCGCAGTAAAACCAATGGTTTTTGGCAGTGAAAACTATTGCCTTTGTGGTTCTCCCTGTGCCCAGCTCCGTGGTCAACTACAGGCACTTTTATCCTGGAACAGACATTTGGGGCATGTTAAGACTATTTCTTACACACATGCTAACTATGTTGAGTTAACTGGCAATCAGTTAGCTGGAGGGCACTAAACAGGCCCATAACCATTGGAGCAGCTTACCAAGGTTTGTGGCGGATTCTCCATTGCTGACAATTTTTAAATCCAGATGGGCTGTGTTTCTAAAAGCTCTGCTCTAGGAATTACTTTGGGGAAGTTCTCTGGCCTGTGCTACATAGGAGATCAGACTGGATGGTCCTAATGGTTCCTCCTGGCCTCGGCATCTATGGAAATGACCCAGTGGCTCCACCTTCCATGATGTCAGTACTTTGCATCGACATCTCCAATAATTGGGTAATCTCAGTGATTGGCCATGAGCCACAAAGCCTTTCTTGTGCAGGCCAGCAGTTCAGAGCTGAACCATGCTGGGCGTGGACAAAAGTCATTCTTCCCTGGCTGCTAGTCAGCCCTGTCTACGAAATGAGCGGGCGCCTTCTATCCACTGCCTAGCTGGCAGCCATCTGCATCACAAAAACTGTCACCACAACCAGAGTCCACATCAGCTCTTTTTGGAAGGACTGACTAGACATGGAGCTAGAAGCTCCAACACTTAGCAGGAGCCTTAGTAACTCAGGTTTGAGGCACACTGCTGTGGTAGCCTGCAGCTGATTGTATTTGTCCTATGAGTGAATTGAGGCTGGAAGTTAGGACTGTTTCTAACCATCAGAGGAGTGAGGTTTTGGAACAGCCTCCTAATAGGAGCACTGGGGGCAAACAACCAAATTGTTTGTTTGAAGACGGAGCTTGGTAAGTTTGCAAGCGATATGATCGGGTTGCCTGAGATAGCATGGGACTGGACTCAGTGACCCAGGAGGTCCTTTCCAGTCCTGTGTACTATGGCTCCATGTCTAGTTGGCAGCTGGTATCAAGCAGAGTGCCCCAAGGGTCGGTCCTGGGGCCAGTTTTGTTCAATATCTTCATTAATGATCTGGAGGATGGTGTGGATTGCACCATCAGCAAGTTTGCAGATGACACTAAACTGAGAGGAGAGGTAGATACGCTGGAGGGTAGGGACAGGATACAGAGGGCCCTAGACAAATTAGAGGATTGGACCAAAAGAAATCTGATGAGGTACAACAAGGATAAAGTGCAGAGTCCTGCACTTAAGACAGAAGAATCCCATGCACAGCTACAGATTAGCGACCGAATGGCTAGGCAGCAGTTCTGCAGAAAAGGACCTAGGGGTTACAGTGGACGAGAAGCTGGATATGAGTCAAGGTTGTGCCCTTGTTGCCAAGAAGGCCAGTAGCATTTGGGGCTGTATAAATAGGGGCATTGCCAGCAGATTGAGGGATATGATCGTTCGCCTCTATTGGACATTGGTGAGATCTCATCTGGAGTACTGTGTCCAGTTTTGGGCCCCACACTACAAGAAGGATGTGAAAAAATTGGAAAGCGTCCAGCGGAGGGCAACAAAAATGATTAGGAGACTGGAACACATGACTTATGAGGAGAGGCTGCGGGAACTGGGATTGTTTAGTCTGTGGAAGAGAAGAATGAGGGGGGATTTGATAGCTGCTTTCAACTACCTGAAAGGGGGTTCCAAAGAGGATGCATCTAGACTGTTCTCAGTGGTAGAAGATGACAGAACAAGGAGTAATGGTCTCATATTGCAGTGGTGGAGGTTTAGGTTGGATATTAGGAAAAACTTTTTCACTAGGAGGGTGGTGAAACACTGGAATGCGTTACCTAGGGTGGTGGTGGAATCTCATTCCTTAGAGGTTTTTAAGGTCAGGCTTGACAAAGCCCTGGCTGGGATGATTTAGTTGGGGATTGGTCCTGCTCTGAGCAGGGGGTTGGACTAGATGACCTCCTGAGGTCCCTTCCAATCCTGATATTCTATGATTCTATGAACTATAGTTGGCTTCTGAGCTTCATCACTGACACCTTTCACCAGCAACATGTTCCCTTTTAAACTGGAAAAGAGGTCTGGAAGGAAATCCTTTCCCATCCACTCTGAGTCCTGATGAGCAATTCAGTTGTGCAGCGATATTGACCATGTGATTGCAGGGCCCTGGATTCCAATTCTAACAAGCTGTGCTCTGTGCAGGGACGCTGGTGTCCGCAATGGCTAAAAATCTGGAGCGCACACTGAGCATGCCAGCAAGGAAGCCTTCTGGTGGGAGAAAACTCCTCCCCGCCGCGCCCTCTGATTCTCCGAAAGCAAGTCACTCAGACAAGAAACTCCAGGTACCTTGTGCAACAGGCAGACTTTTGGAGAAAGCTGGGCAAGCCATACAGAGAATGGGAAGTGTCTGGTATTCAGGAATGCAACGATTTAGTATGGAGACCAGCATCGTCTCAAACCATTTCCCAGTCGAGACCACTGTACAGCCAGAGACTCAAAAAATAACAAGCCATTGGGGTAGGGGAAGGAGTTTTAGAGCGTTCGCACTGGGGAGGAGGAATGTGTGTTTATGCTCTGGGCTGACAATAGTTCAGTGATGTCTGGACAGCCCCACGGTTGGTTCAGGTAAATCTGGTGTCCCTGGTTCAACTGTTCATTTGGGTCCCCCAGCTACAAAGCTAAAGACTCAGTGTGTGATTTTTTTCCCCCTTCCTCCCATACTTCCCCATAGAACAGTTCTGCCATATAAGCTGGGTGAGGATCGAGAGTACCATGGAGCATGAGGGGTGAGAATAGGGAACCTATCCCGGACCAGGTGGGTCTTTGTAGAGGGAGCTAGGGCAACTGCATGGAGGAGGGGAGAACATGCAGTATGCCCCAGCTAGAGGAAAGAGAAGCCAAGATGCTCCAGGCCAGCTCGTCCTGTACAGAACTTTGCGCTGGAGCGACAGCAGTGGGTATCACAGCAGCATTTCCATCTGCCCCCAGTGTTCAGAGCCCATGAAGCTGCAGGTTCGGCAGCATTACCAGAACCAGCCTTTGAGATCTAGATGTGGCTGTGCGGACATCATCTCAGCGTTCAGCCCAATGGGACTGATTTTCAGCTGGTGTAAATCAGCCCAGCAGCTTGGTCACATAGACAGTCTCTGCTGGGAGAAGCGATGGTGATTTACAGCTGTGGAGGATCTGCCCCATCATCCAGTTATTTTGTAGCCCCTTCCGAATATTTGCCTGTTCACAATCTTTGGAAAATGGAAATTCACATGGTTAAAGACAGACATGAAATGCCTGGGAATGAAATTAAACAGAAGTCTCTGGAACATGTCCAGAGCTAATCGGGGTGACATGATGAAAAAATGTGACATATGTAACCTCAATTTTAATTACATTAACTCTTTCTCATAAGTGGCTGCAGCACTGAAGTCCTATTGCTTTTTAAAATTACTTTCCCTGAACAGTCCCACTGAGCATACCAAAAAGTTTCTTCACAACAATGTGAAAGAGATTCTCTGCCTTCATCTGGCAAAGCAGAAAGCCAAGAGTGTGATTTATAAAATGATTTGCAACCCATGAACATGGGAAAGAGTCTAGCAAGCATCAAATTACATCCTCACATTAAATCTTCTGCTTCTCATGCAACTTCGGCACAACGTGGTGTTGTAGGATAAATCAGAAATAATCCCAGCCAAGCCACTAACACAGGGGATTCCTTACTGAAATCACAGTAGGAACCTGAAAACGCTCCTTGAAGGTGGGGTAAATGAATGACACTCAAAGTAAGGCCAAATCTCGCCCAAGAAAATACAAAGATGTATTTGGGTGTAAAGTAACCCGATCCTGCTATAAGAGACTTGAGGGTACAAGGAACTATCCTGGCAAATCCAGCTGCAGGATTGGGTCCTTAGATCCCTGGAAAGCCTGGGTTGTAGCTGTAATTTACATAAAGTATCAGACCTGTTCAATGAATGAAATGTCATTGGTTTTATTGAAACAGATGCCGAGCCAAAAGTGAATGTCAGTGCCCACTGGCCATAGGTCATGAGGTATTGTTTAGGAATAGACTCAGGGGAAGACTTTCTGCAACTATCTCAACATTGTTCCCCCATGTATATTTTTTTCAGTTTTTGAAATGTCATGGAAATTCTGTAACTTGACACACTTCAAGCAGCTCTGCCCAATTCCTCTCCCAGCTTCATTAAATCAGGACTGGATGTGTCATTCTAAAATATATACTCTAGCTCAACCCACAAGATGTGGGCTTGGTGCAGGAATCCCAGGCTGAACCTCTGGCCTGTGTTATGAAAGAGGTCAGACTACATGATCCCAACAGCCTGGTCAGGCCCATAACTGCATATTTGAGTTTCCTAGGGAGTCCTTGTAGTTCATGCTCCATAATACACATCTGAGCATGTAAGTAGTTCTGCTGCTGGGCCGGCCCTGCCTTGCACTGGGAAGTGCTGGGGAGCTGCAGCAGAAAACCAGTAGCTGAAGGAAGCATTTGATAAACGTAAATTTGGATTTGAATGATAAGGGTTTGCCACGTGGAAATGCTCCCCTGGGTGCAGAGGGCAAGCACTATACTAATCCCATGCCAGCCCCCTGCAATCAGCCAGGGCCATTATCGGCAAAGACAGCACTGGCTAATGCTCGCCATGTTTGCTCATTCTGTCTCCTCCCATTCCCCATGCAGTTTGTGGATGAGAACAGCGACTTGGAAACTTCCTCCCTTGAAGAGATCACCCAGCTCCTGGACGCCAGGAGCCAGACGAAGCAGCAGCAGCAACCAGCTGTGAGGCACAGTGGGAACTCGGCAGGGTCGCAGGGCACCAGCGTCTGGAGTTCCAACAGCATGAGGGCTGGAGGCTGGTGACTTGCTTGATAGCTCCCTTCGCCGTACCCTACAAGTGCTTGGATTTCAGGGCCCAGTCCCAAAGCTGGAAGTTCCTGCCATGTGGCCACAAGGCTTTGGAATCCCGCTACTCATAGGAAGATCAGGCACTGGGCTCCAATTTAAAAACAACCCACGAGTTTAGAGCGATCAGAATGGGAATCCCTGTCCCATGGCCTCAAATGCTACCTAGCCATGATGCATTTTTGCAATGGCTGCCCAAGTGCCCTCTCCACAGTGCATGAGGGTCAGTGTATCCTGGGCTGATTGGAAAAACATATCATTCAACACCCCTGCGTGTGGAGGGGCACATTCTGCTGCCCAGCCACCAGTGTGAAGAAAGTAGTGGGACTGAGCCTGTGGAGCGAAGACACTGTGTCAGCATTCAGGGGATACACAGGGCTCTGTGGGGGCAGGGCAAGGGCATGGTTGCCATCCTTTGGACACTCTGTAGTTGGGTCACGCATAGTATGAAGGCCACGGGAGCATCAAGGCTGCAGGTACATCCCCCAAGCTTCTCATCCCCTCCTTGGCCGAGCAGAGGAAGGAACCCCTCACTCCTCCCACCCAGAGAGATCCCCAGCAGACAGCTTCACTGTGCATAGATTCACAGGATCAGGCCCTAAAGAAGTCTGATTGTGCCCCAGAGCTCCATGCACAGTGCAGACTCTCCTCATGCAGATCAACCCCTTCCATGCGGCTAGGGGGTCAGCTGCCTTGGTGGCATCATCCCCCCATTCCTCCAGGCCCGTGGCGGGCGATCCTAGGTCTGCCTTGGGGGAGGAGATAGGGCAGGGCCCTTGGAGGGATAGGGATATATTTTGGACCCTCACAGCCCTGCACAGCCATGAAAAGATAACACAGGCCACAGCTAGGTTATTTTAATGCCTCCCCACTGTCTGCACTGGGGAGCCCCCTTTAGGAGGGATCCTAGTGACAGCTGCTGGCTGTGAGGCCCCATCAGCTCAGTTCCATAGGAGGCACTTTGCCAGGGAGCAGGCAGGGGAGGAGGGATTGGGGCAGCCTGCCAGGGGCACAGGGTCTCAGATGGATGGCTGGTCCTCCCACATTGGGGGATGGTTGGGCTGGCCCCACGGCCTGTTCTTCAGGGGGCAAACCTCCTCTCCCCACTGGAACGTTGTCCACAAGGAGAGCCTCAATAGGTTTCCATCCCTCTTCCCCACCTCACACTGGGAGTGTTCCCCTAGGAGCGGGAATCCGGCCCTGATTTTATAGCCGGGGAGCAAAAGATAAGATACAAGAAACAGGACTCTGTTAACCCCCTCAGCGCTGCATGGACAGGCCCCTCAGCATGGGGCTGGCTGCAGCTACTCCCTCTGACAGCATATGCCAGCTCAGATGAGCCATGTCCTACAGCTGGCAAAGCAATGCAGAGAGAAGGTGACAGAGAAAACATTAACAAGGATTGGGAATGCTTGGCAAGTTCTCTCTGAGAACACACATGTACAGAAACGTCCACTCGATGGCGCCATAGCCCCAGAAATGGGCAGGGCTGCTATACTTAGTACTGACTAAGGGAGCTGCTGGAAACTCAGGATCAGGTTGTAGGAACAGATCTGATCAAGCAGGTGCACTTGTCTAAAGCACATTAGAGAAAGCAGCAGAGCTCTGTCCCATAAATACGCAGAGTCTGGCTCTCCGTGAGCTTGCACCTTATGCCGTTGCTTACGCCAAGGAGCGTAAAATATTACCTGGTCAGAACGGTAGCCACTTACATCCTCCCCTTGCATGTGCATAAATTGTTACACAAGGTGCAGTGCAGAGGATCAGCCCCACAGTGTCATGCACTGAAGAGCATACGAAACCACATCCTGGGCTCTGTGTACTGAGAATCCACAAGGTTCAGCAATGAACTCTACAGTGCCTCACAATCTCCTCAGCTGCACCAGAGGGACACAGCCCATAGCTGTTACGACCGATAACACTGTGAATTTAAGGTATTTCTGCAAGGTGGCTTGTGGCTGGGCCTTGTTCAGGTGCAAAAGGAGGAGGATGCAAACGCTTTCCTAGTGTCCCACTGGCAAGGGACCTCTGCAGTCTATGGCCACTCCAGAGGGCAGGAGCTGCCCCCTGCGAGTGCTTCCTGAATCTCAAGCCATGCCAAAAGGACAGGGAGTGAATGGAGCCACACAATGCTGCCCCAGAGCTATAGGGCAGAGCTGCACCTCTGCCTACTGATAGCTCTGCCTTAATGACAGATCTGGCTCCCTGTGTGACTAGAATGGCTGGATACGGTGTATTACTTACATAATCAATATAACAGCCTTCCCAAATGCTACCTCCCACTCACTTGAGGATGCTTTTCATGGTACTTTTACAAGGCTGTGATAAATTTCCACAGACTCCAAAGGGTTAACAAGGTTTCACTGCATTTGCTCGAGCTCCCTTTGCTTTACAACATATCTGCTGTTGATTTGCACTGTCCTTCCTAATCAGGGTATTTTTCTTATTTGTTGCAGAGTTCCCCTGTGTTCCTCCTAGCAAGAGAGTTATTCTGCTCCCATGCCTTGATGCAGCAAAGCACTTTAGCATGGGAATGGTCCCACTGTCTTCAGTGCATCAGTGCTTGATATTATGCATGTGCTTAAGGCCTAGATCCTGAAAGTTATTTCAGGGGAGCTAGGCACCTTTGAGGAGCTGGGCCTAAGTGCTTTGCTAGATGAGTGTTTCAGAGGCAACTGCCTTCAGCCAAGTGAATCAAAAGAAATCCAATCTGTGTTCAAGGGACACTCATTTTGAAATCAGGTGACTTTTTAAAACAGTTAAAAATTATTCCAGGTATTAACCCTGACCCTGAGTCCGCCTGCCCTTTTTTGTTGTACAATCAAATTTTCATTTTTTTAAATATGATTTGTCTCCCCCCTGGTGCAAGGGAAACTGACTAGACAAGGAGAAACACAAAGTGACTTGACAAAAAGTGCTGTCAAAGGTAAAAATTTAATGGAAAAATAGGAACAAAATTAGTTTTCAGATTGGCATCACTGAAGAGACTGAAGCATTGCTTGAAAGAGTATGTGAAGAAGTGTCAGACTTCGAGGTGGTGGGGATTAAATGAATGGTGTCCCTTTAGTATGCCCATCAAAAACATCTATGCATGAGTTTGGAACTGGTTTTAGAAAGCAAAAGGACTCTCAAGAGCATAAGAACAGCCATACTGGGTCAGACCAATGGTCCATCTAGCCCAGTATCTTGTCTTCTGACAGTGACCAGTGGCAGATGCTTCAGCGGGAATAGGGCAATTATCAAGTGATCCCTTCCCTTTCATCCAGTCCCCACATCCGGCATTTGGAGGGCTAGGGACACCCAGAGGAGGGGTTGTGTCCCTGAAAATCTTGGCTAGTTGCCATTGCTGGACCTATCCTCTTCTTGTTATATCACCCTCCATATGATGGGAAACAACCAGGGACTTCCTGCTCTAGAATGGAGTTTGCCTGTGCGCAGCTGAACAGAAATGCATATCATAGCTTTACTCCCCCCTTCTTATTTTTAAATTATTGGAGGACCCTATCCAAAGAATGAATATAGTCCATGAAAATAAGTTACTGCACAAAATGAGTTTTGCTACTAAAATTTAGCCTTAAAAATGAAGTAAGTGCCAGGAAATCTATACATTTTTGTACATCTACTTATATGCTGTGTCTGAGACAATTTTGACAATTCAGATTTCTAATTTTTGTAAATTTGAAAAAAGGAAAAATCAGTGACATTTTTACAACCTCCATGTCCCTGCCCTCTTTTTTTTCAACCAAGTATAGAGCTGGTTGGAATTTTTACATTTTTGTAATTTCATTTTTTTTAAAAAAAAAGGTCAAATTAAAAGCAAAATTCATTACATTTTCCCACTTTTTTCAACCAATTTTAATTTCTAGTGCCTTTCTAGTGCCTAGTGTCATTAGGGAAAAAATATTTTAAACTAACATTTTATATATCTGGTCTCATTGTCTGTGGAATATAAAAGAGTCTGAGTTTAGGAGAATGGAAATAGAAATTCAATCCAAAATGATATTTCTGAGCTTTCATAAAATATCAAGAACACCTGGTAACTAGCAATCTCAAAACAAGTATAAACAAACCCTATCTGAAAACACGGAAGTGTGTTCCACACACCTCATCACTAATTAATGTTCCCATTTTAAGAAAGAATTATGATTTATTTGTATTAATTATTTATTATGGCTACAGTGTCATAGCGAGGCCTGATACTCTACAATTACTTTAACAGACGTTATCCTTCTTTTTGGCTGGTGATCAGCCTATTTGTGAATACTTCCTTCAATATAACGTGTTTGTTTCAGCAGCGGGGTTTTCTTTTAAATTGTTCCTTCTGGAGCTTTTGTCTGGGGAAAGCAAATGAAAGAGTCCCACCAAACATGCTCTAGAATAGTAAATGAGTTTACATTGTCACAGGTCCAAGGTGTTAGCTGGAATGCACCTGAAGCTAGAGTAAACACACATGGGCTAAGGAAGTCAAATCCAGTTTTTAACTCATGGGCTGCAGGCCGCCACTCCCTAGCTGTAGCTCCCTTATTGTTATTAATGATTTCTGGTCACTCCAGCTCAGCACATCATGCTAGGCGCTGTACAATCACATAGTAAGAGACAGACCCTCGCTGCAGGTCTTCCACTCTAAAGAGCCAAAACACAGGCATAAAGAGGTGAACTGACTCACACAGCAGGGCAATGGAAGAGCTCAGCTGCTGCCTTAGTCATTGGACCACACCGGTTCTCTCATCTAGAGACGCCACATGCAGTCCTGTAGGCTTTGGCTCCCATTGCCATTCCCCTGGCTCCGCCTGAACCCAGCCCCTTCCCCACATGTCATTGTTCTAGGAATGGTTTGGGGGCAGGTGTCTGGCCTGTGTTATGCAGGAGGTCAGAAGAGAGGATCACAGTGGTCCCTTCTGACCTCGGAATCTGTGAATATGAATCCCTTGCAGAGGCCTAACAATGGCCTTTATATTGATGTCCACTTTGTATCAGGGATTCCAAGGCAGCTGTTCTCGTGGCCCTGGCCAGCATTTTTAACCATTTCAGTGTAGAAAGTCTATGAACATGTGGAAAGAACCATAAAGACCACAAGGGCAGTCAGAGACTCCCAAAGTTTTGTGTCTCACTGACCCAGCCAACGGGAGAGTCAAAGCTCATTGAAAGGAGCAGGTAGTGCAGCATTCACAAATGAGGGGAAGGAGAAAAGAATCTGTGTGCCAGAGGTAGGGATGGTTGCAAACAAGAGACACCACACAATGGGGGCCATTGGTGGGAATGCCCAGATCCCTTTCTATACTTGCTGGATTGAAAATAACATGACAAACTTGTACTGCAGTAGTGTGCTACTGGAACATGAATATTCTACAGATTGATCAATCTTCTAACCAGCATACCAGGTCTTAGTATCCCTTAACACCTTCTGCTAGGAACCCTGGAAATGTATTTACCAGCCTCTGTTGTTCAGTTAGCGCTCCCATGGAACACAGTGCTGTATTAATTAAGTAACACCACAGGTTGCAATAGTCTTTAGATCAAAATCAATTATGTTTGACTTGGATACATAATTTCCAACCTGCAAACAAACAGTGCAGCCTCATGCTTGAAAGAGCCTCTGCCACACTTCAGCACATTAGATAAAAACAACCAGTTTTACCAGTGTACGTGTATGTGTTCCAACTATCCCTATGTTGACTGGGTATGTCACCTCAGGATGGGATGCAAAGTTGAAGTTTCTAGAAGCTATTAATGACTGCTTCTTGGAGCAGCTAGTCCAGGAACCCACAAGGGGTGAGGCAATTCTTGATTTAGTCCTAAATGGAGCACAGGAAGTCCAAGAGGTGAATATAGTTGAACCACTCAGCAATAGCAACCATAATATAATTAAATTTAACATCCTTGGGAGTGGATGGGAAGATACCAAAGAAGCCCACCACAGCGGCATTTAACTTCAAAAATGGGAACTACACAAAAATGATGAAGCTAGTTAAACAGAAAATAAAAAGGAACAGTCTTCTTTGAGTGCTTGCTCATATCGATTCCAATGACGTGCGTGCGCACCGTATGCACGATCCTCAGAAGATTTTTATCCTAGCAACACCCGGTGGGTCGGCTGAGGCGCCCCCTGGAGTGGCGCCTTCATGGCACCGTATATATGCCCCAGCCAACCCAGTGCCCGCTCAGGTCCTTCTTACCGCCCGTGACAGTCATTGGAACTGTGGAGCATGGCTTAGCTGAACTCCACTTTCCCTAGCTTCTCTTGTTAGCACTCGTTAATAGTTGTAAATAGGTTTAAATAGTTGTTAATAGTTCTTTAGTAAGTAGTTAGTAGTTATTGTTCTTAGTGTAAATAGTAGTTGGGGGGTAAAGGGCTTCTCCCCTTCCCTCCCTCCCAGTACCCGGACTGATACCTAGGTCTCCGGGTTTCAAACTGTGCTCAACCTGCCTTAAGCCGATGCCTATGGGAGACCCCCATGACTCCTGCTTGAAGTGCCTGGGGGAATCCCATCAAGCTGACAAGTGTCGCATTTGCAAGGCATTCAAGCCTCAGACTAAAAAGGAGTGGGACTTTCGCCTGAAGCAGCTCCTTATGGAAGCAGCACTTAGCCCGATGTCCTCAGCCCTGCGCCGACACCTGGCGCCGACTTCGTCAGTTTGGAGCGCGCCTGCAGCACCGTAGCGCTCAGGGCAATGTCCAGACGCTGGCAAAGACTCCCGGCACTGGATGTCTCTGGCACCCCTACCAGTGCAGCGTCGCTCCCTGTCTCCAGGACCGAAGAGGCAGCACAAGCAATATGCTGCCCCTTTGCAGTCGCTGGCACCACCTGTGCCCCCCTCGGAGCCGTGTCCAGTGTTGGAGCGACCGGCAAAGGCACCAACCCCTGAACTGTTGACTCCAGTGCGGCAAGGGCCGTCGAGTCCAGCACATGTAAGCTCCCCGGTGCACACGGTGGTCGAGCTTAGGCCACTGTCCATGCTGGAGACATTCTCCACGGCGTGCGACCTGATAGCACTCACCGAGCCAGGACCATCACAGCGTCCAGTGCCGCCGGTACAGGCTGTTCCCTCAAAAAGGAAAGCCCTCCATGCTATACCCTCCATCACAGAGCGAGATAGGACGGCACCGACCCTGGTCCAGACGCCAGTCTTGTTCACGGCACCACATGCAGTCCCGGCACCGATCACCATCTCAGCGCCAGTCGAACTCGCAGCGCCACTCCGCCTCACAAAGATCTTCTTCTTGGTACGGTCGGTACCGGTCCAGCTCCCGGCACCGATCACGGCGCCGGTCTGAGCGCCGATTTACTCAGAGTTGATCCCAGCGCCGATCCACCTATAAATCTTCGTCGAGGTCCAGATCCAGCTCCCAGAACCGATATGGGCACCGGTACTGATCGGGGTCGTGACACTGATCTCCATCTCCCCAGCGCACTACGGTACCCCATGCCAAGACAGCACCGCAAATGTACTCGGCACCACCTTGGCCATCCTGCTCCGCCTCGAGGTCATCTCAAACAGGAAGTGGCTACCACGTCAGGACCAAGAGGTGGACGGGGCTAGCCAATGGCAGGATGAGGGCCAGGACCCTGGTCAGGGTCCTCCGCAATGGTCCTTTTGGACTCCTTGGGCTTACCATCAGACCCAGGGTGTCCCCTCGGGGGCTTCTCGCTCTGCCCACTCGGAGCCCCGTGAGTCACCCTCCCCTGGGTTGCTCGGAGGCGATTGCCCTGCCCCCAGTTCAGGCCCATGCCCCTAGTGTGGTGGACCTAAGGCAACCGGACCCTCCCCAGGAAGACCTTCCCCAGGACCCATTAGTCCCGGCGGTATCCTCCTCGTATTCCCCAGATGAGGTGGTAGCGGGTACGTCCTCCTCTGGCCCCACACCTATAGACCTCCGTGCCCACCAGGAGCTGCTCTGCAGGGTGGCACAAAACATGAACCTCCAGGTGGAGGAGGTGGTGGAGGTAGAGGATCCGGTAGTGGACATTCTGTCTGCCTACACACCGTCCAGAATAGCCTTGACCTTCATTCGGACTATTCAGGCTAATGCCACTACAATCTGGCAATCTCCGGCCTCTATTCCTCCTACTGCCAAGCGGGTGGAGAGGAAATATTTTGTCCCCTCCAAAGACTTCGAGTACGTGTATACTTAACCCCAGACATACAGTCCATCAACGAGAGGGAGAGACACGGCCAACAAGCCCCCCCCCCGCCCCTCCCAGGACACTAGATGCCTGGATTTATTTGGGGTGCAAAATATACTCTCTTGGTGGCTTGCAGCTCAGAGTGGCTAACCAGCAGGCTCTCTTGAGCCAATACAATTATAATATCTGGAACTCGATGCAGAAGTTTAAAGAGCTTATCCCTCAAGAGTCCAGGGAGGAGTTCGGGGCTTTAGTAGAGGAGGACAAGAAAGTAGCCAGAACATCTCTACAAGCCTCGTTAGACATGGAAGACTCGGCAGCTAGGACTCTAGTCTCGGGAGTAGCTATGCGCTGTGTCTCCTGGCTACAGGTCTCCAGTCTCCCACCTGAATTCCAGCAGACCATACAGGACCTACCCTTTGATGGCCAGGGTCTGTTCTCAGAGAAGACAGACTCCAGGCTTCAACTCCACTCTGAGCTGAAGGACAACAGGGCCATCATGCGTTCACTGGGCATGCATACCCCGGTAATGCAACATAGGCCCTTCCGACCCCAACCGCAGCGCACCTACCCCGGCCCAGACAGGACTTCTTTAGAAGACGCGGCCGAGGTGGTAGGCGAAGACAGTCTGGTCAGCAGACGGGCCAGAACCAGGGTCCCCCCAAACTATCAGCGGGACCCAAACAACACTTTTGAAGGTGCGCCCGAGGATGGAGCACCAATCTCCTTCCAGGATCATTCCCCGCCTTTCTACAATTGCCTCTCCCATTTCCTCCATGCGTGGTCCCGTATAACGTCAGACTGCTGGGTGCTACGCACGGTGGAAAGTGGATACAGCCTTCAGTTTGCTTTTTCCTCCCCCTCCCACCCTCACTCCCCATCCCTCTTCAGAGTCCCTTCTCATGAGCAACTCCTTCTACAGGAGGTGCAAACGCTCCTAGCTATTGGAGCGATAGAGGAGGTTCCAAGGGAACTGAGGGGTAGGGGATTTTACTCCCGATATTTCCTAATCCCCAAGGCAAAGGGGGGGGGCCTACGGCCCATTCTGGACCTGCACGGACTCAACAAATCCATGGTAAATTTGACGTTCCGCATGGTTTCCCTGGGGACCATTATTCCTTCCCTGGATCCTGGAGACTGGTACGCCGCCCTCGACATGAAGGACGCGTATTTCCACATTGCGATTTATCTGCCACACAGGCATTTCCTTTGCTTTGTGGTCAACTGACAGCACTTCCATTTTACCATCCTTCCCTTCGGTCTATCCACAGCACGAAGGGTCTTTACGAAGTGTATGGCCATCGTAGCTGCCTCCCTTCGTCGACATCAGATCCAAGTGTTTCTGTACCTCGACGACTGACTCATTCGGGGCCACTCCAGGGACGAGGTGCAATCTCCTGTTCAGTTCACCATGAGCACATTCAGACGGCTAGGCCTGCTGCTCAATGTAGAAAAGTCCACTTTGGAGCTGACCCAAAGGATAGACTTCATCTGCGCAGTCCTAGATTCGAGACTTGCCCATGCGTTTCTACTGGACGCACGTTTTCAAGCCCTAGTGAACATCATCCGTGGTTTGCAAGGCTTCCTGACCTCAACAGTACGGATGTGCGTCGGTCTCCTAGGACACATGGCGTCTTGTACATTTGTGACCAGACACCTCAGACTATGCCTCCGTCCACTTCAGGCCTGGCTCTCAACCGTATACCATCCAGGCCGGCACAGCATGGACATGGTGGTCATGGTACCGCTGGACATCTTAGGCTCCCTGAACTGGTGGCTGACCCCCAAGTCAGTAGTCGAGGGGGTACCATTCCATGCCCCACAGCCCTCCCTGGCCCTAACCACGGACGCATCTTCTCTGGGTTGGGGTGCTCTCCTTGGGAACCTTCGCACGCAGGGCCTTTGGTCCACACAAGAGATATCCCTGCACATCAATGTACGGAAGCTGAGAGCAGTGCACCTGGCTTGTCAAGTATTTCACAGGCACCTTCAGGGCCGTTGTGTTGCAGTTCTCACAGACAACACAACGGCCATGTTTTATATCAACAAACAAGGGGGAGCACGATCGTCCCCCCTCTGTCAGGAAGCCATTCTCCTGTGGGAATTCTGCATAGACCACTCGATCCATCTGGTGATGTCTTTTCTCCTAGGAGTCCAGAACACCTTAGCAGACCGCCTCAGCAGATCCTTCCAGGCTCATGAGTGATCGATTCGCCCGGACGTCATCCACTCTGTCTTCCAGAAGTGGGGGTCTCCCCACATAGACCTATTCGCCTCTCGCGAGAATCGGAAGTGCAAGGTGTTCTGCTCTCTCCAAGGATGCTCCCCGGGTTCCCTGTTGGACACCTTCCTAATACTGTGGAAAGACCACCTGTGTTACACCTTTCCTCCATTCCCGTTAGTCCACAGGGTCCTGCTCAAGTTCCGCAGGGACAGAGCCCACTTAATTTTGGTCGCCCTGGCATGGCCCAGGCAGCACTGGAACACCACTCTCCTAGAGCTGTCGGTGGTCACTCCAATTCCACTTCTGTTGTGGCCGGACCTGATCACGCAGGAACACGAATGACTCTGCCATCCCGACCTGTGATCCCTCCACCTCACAGCGTGGATGCTGCATGGCTAACTCAATCTGAGCTACATTGCTCCTGCTCGGTGCAACAGGTCCTTCTGGGTAGCAGAAAGCCCTCTACCAGATCCACGTATTCGGCCAAGTGGAAGCGTTTTTCCTGCTGGTGTGCTCTGGGTGATACGGGCCCCCTGCAGGCGTCAGTAGCTACCATCTTGGATTACCTCTTATCCTTGAAACAGCAGGGCCTGGCAGTTTCATCCATCAGAGTACACCTAGCAGCGATTTCAGCCTTCCACCCGGGCAAAAATGGGCGCTCGGTCTTCTCCAATCCCATGGTCAGCAGGTTCCTCAAAGGATTGGAACGCCTGTACCCTCAAATTCAGTGTTTGGTCCCTATGTGAGACCTCAACCTGGTCCTATCCAGACTCATGGGTGCCCTGTTCGAGCCGATGGTCATCTGCTCGCTCCTGTACCTTTCCTGGAAGACAGCCTTCCCTGTAGCTATCACCTCGGCGAGGTGTGTGTCCAAGCTTAGAGCCCTCACGTCGGAACCACCATACACGGTGTTCCACAAGGACAAGGTACAGCTGTGATCACACCCAGCCTTCCTTCCTAAGGTGGTCTCTGCCTTCCATGTCAACCAAGACATCTTCCTCCTGGTCTTCTATCCAAAGCTGCACATCTCTCGACAGGACCAACAGCTGCACTCCCTAGACATTCACAGAGCCCTCGCCTTTTACATCAAGTGAACAAAACCTTTTAGGAAAACAACTCAGCTGTTTGTTGCTGTGGCAGACCGGATGAAATGCCTCCTAGTCTCCTCCCAGCGCATCTCGTCCTGGATCACATCATGCATCCGTGCATGCTGTGACTTGGCTGGTGTCCCAACTACACACCTTACTGCCCACTCCACCCGGGCTCAAGCTTCATCCTCTGCTTTCCTGGCTCATGTACCAATTCAGGAGATATGTAGAGCAGCAACTTGGTCATCTTTGTAACTTTGTAACTTACTCACCTTTGTAACTGTTGTTCTTTGAGATGTGTTGCTCATATCTATTCCAAACCCACCCTCCTTCCCCTCTGTTGGAGTAGCTGGCAAGAAGGAACTGAGGGGGCGCTGAGTCGACTGGGGCATATATTCGGCGCCGTGAAGGCGCCACTCCAGGGGGCGCCTCAGCCGACCCACCGGGTGTTGCTAAGGTAAAAAATCTTCTGACGATCATGCACACACACCCCTAATTGGAATGGATATGAGCAATAGTTACAAAGGTGAGTAACCAACTTATATTAGGGCTGGAAGGGACCTAAGGAGGTCATCTACTCTAACCCCCTGCTCAAAGCAGGACCCATCCCCAATTTTTCCCCCAGATCCCTAAATGGCCTCCTCAAGGATTGAACTCACAACCCCAGGTTTAGCAGGCCAATGCTCAAACCACTGAGCTATCCCTCCCACAACAAGAGTGAAATGCCTGTGGCTGCATGGAAACTTTTTTTAACAAAATATCATAATAGAGGATCAAATTAAATGTATTCCCCAAATTACAAAAAATAGTGAAAGGACAAAAAAAATGTAACCATCAGAAGACAAAGTAAAAGAAGAAGGTAGAGGCAATAAGGCATTCTTTAAAAACTGGAAGTTAAATCCTACTGAGGAAAATAGAAAGGAGCATAAACTCTGGCGAGCCAAAGTATAATTAGGCAGGCCAAAAAAGAATTTGAAGAGCAACTAGACAAAGACTCCAAAACAGTAAAAAAAAAAATAGTTAAGTGCATCAGAAGCACAAAGCCTGATAATCAGTGGGGCCGCTGGACGAAAGAGGTACCAAATGAGCACTCAAGGTCAACAAGGCCATTGAGGAGAAACTGCATGAATTCTTCGCTTCCGTTTTCACAGTTGAGGATGTGAGGGAGATTCCCAAACCTGAGCCATTCTTTTTAGGTGACAAATCTGAGGAACTATCCCAGACTGAGGTGTCAGAGGAAATTTTGGAACAAACTGATAAATTAAACAGTAATAAGTTACTAGGACCAGATGGTATTCACCCAAGAGTTCAGAAGGAACTCAAATATGAAATTGCAGAACTACTAAGTATGTTATGTAACCTGTCACTTAAATCAGCTCCTGTACCAAATGACTGGAGGATAGCTAACTTTTTTTTAAAAGGCACCAGCGGCACTTATAGACCAGTAAGCCTAACTTCAGTGTTAGGCAAATTGATTGAAACTATAGTAAAGAACAGAGTTATCAGACACATAGATGAACATGATTTGTTGTGAAGAGTCAACACAGTTTTTGTAAAGGGAAAACATACCTCACCAATCTATTGGAATTCTTTGAGGCGGTCAAACAAACATGTGAACAAGGGTAATCCAGTGGATCTATAAAAGCGGCAAAGAGTCCTGTGGCACCTTATAGACTAACAGATGTACTGGAGCATAAGCTTTCGTGGGTGAATACCCACTTTGTCAGATGCAACCCATGACAGCTTATGCTCCAATATGTCTGTTAATCTATAGGGTGCCACAGGACTCTTTGCTGCTTTTACTGATCCAGACTAACATGGCTACCCCTCTAATACTTGACACCAGTGGATATAGTGTACGTGGACTATCAGAAAGCCTTCACCAACAGCCCTTAAGCAAAGTAAGCAGTCATGGGATAAGAAGGAAGGTTTCTCATGGATCAGTAACAGGTTAAAAGACAGGAAACAAAGGGTAGGAATAAATGGTCAGTTTTCAGAATGGAGAGAGCTACATAGTCGTGTCCACCAGGGATCTATCCTGGGATCAGTACTGTTCAACATAGTCATAAATGATGTGGGAAAAAGGGTAAACAGTGAGGTGGCAAACTTTGCAGATGATATAAAATTACTCAAGATAGTAAGTCCAAACATGACTGTAAAGAGTTAGAAAGGATCTCACAGAACTGGGTGACCGAGCAACAAAATGACAGATGAAATTCAGTGTTGATAAATGCAAAGTAATGCACACTGGAAAACATAATCCCAACTATACATACAAAAATGATGAGGACTAAATTAGCTGTTACTACTCAAGAAAGAGAGCGTGGAGTTGTGGATAGTTCTCTGAAAACATCTGCTCAATATGCAGCAGTAGTCAAAGGCTAACACAATGTTAGGAACCATTAGGAAAGGGAAGACATAAAATAACATAATGCCACTGTATAAATCCATGGTACACCCACACCTTTAATACCGTATGCAGTTCTGGTTGCCCTATCTCAAAAAAGATATTAGAAATGGAAAAGGTACAGAGAAGGGCAACAAAAATGATTAAGGGTATGGAACAGCTTCCGTACAAGAAGCAATTAAAAAGACAGAGACTGTTCAGCTTGGAAAAGAGATGACTAAGTGGGAAATATGATAGAGAGGTCTATAGAATCATGACTGGGGTGGAGAAAGCGAATAAGGAAGTGTTATTTACTCTTTCACATAACACAAGAACCAGAGGCCACCCAATGCAATTAATAGTTAGCAGCTTTAAAATAAACATAAGGAAGTACTTTATCACATAATTTACAGTCACCCTGTGGAACTTATTGCCAGGGGATCTTCAGAAGGCCAAAAGTATAACGTGGTTCAAAAAAGAATTATCTAAGTTCATGGAGGACAGGTCCATCAATGGCTATTAGCCAAGATGGTCAGGGATGCCACTCCATGCTCTGGGTGTCCCTAAGCCTCTGACTGCCAGATGCTGGGAGTCAGGACTGGATGACAGGGGATGGATCACATGATAATTGCCATGTTCTGTTCATTCCTTTTGAAGCATCTGGTATTGGCCAGTGTCAGAGACAGGATACTGGGCTAGCGGGACCATTTATCTGACCCAGTGTGACAGAATGCACCCCTGTATTCATACCCTACATACTATTGTAATAATTTTTGTACAAAATATGCCCTGTAAGGTATTATTTGAAAACTAATAACTTACTGGTAAATAATATTATGGTGAAATGTATGTAGCAACATTATATGTAAAGTTATGAACATAAGCTGAAATCATGACTGAAGCGTGTTTACCAGATAATTCTTGGGAGTGGGTAAGCCTGTTTCTCAAAGACAAAGGACAAGTTGACTCCCCAGCCAGGTGTCATCAAAGCTGATGGGCCATTACCTATCAAGTGAGTATTTAGCAAGGAAGGGGGGCAGGAACAAACAGACCTGCATCTCAGCAAGCAATTTAGCAAACCTCTCCCACACCAGATTCCACGTCTCCATGCTCTCAGCTGGAAAGAACTTTACCTAGCGTCACTCTCAGGGAAATGCATTCCAAAGGGTGACAACTATAAAAGTGAGGGGCAAAACCACCCCAAGTTCTCTCTCCCTATCCATCTCTCTTTTCATCTGAGAAGACAAAAGAAACAGCCATTGGATTTGGAGAGCAGACCCTGGCCTGAGAGTTTCATCAGCAATGTACTAACAACATGGTAAGGGACTTCGCCTTGAGAGAAGTCTAGTTTGTTAAATTTAGAAAGAGTTTTATCTTTATTTTTCTTGTAGCCATTTCTGATTTTAATGCCTCGTTAGTTGTACTCACTTCAAATCTTTTTGTAAGTAAATAAACTTGTTTTATTCTTTAATTGAAACTAATCTACAACACTGGATTAGTTTCAATTAAAGAATAAAACAAGTTTATTGTTTATTGTTGTATGTTGATCCCCTTAGAGGAGCAACAGACCTAGTATATCTGGACTGTCCAAGAGAGAGCTGGACAGCACAGACCACACTTTGTTGCAGGGGTGGAGGTGGAATTCAGGACTGGGAGTGTGTTGGTGTCACCCTGAAAATAGTAACCAAGGCTGGTGGGAGCCAGAGTGTGGCTGGTGTTTGCTGGACCTGTGGCTATAGACAGACACTCAGGGTGTGACCTGCATGCTCTTTGGGTATTTGTTAGGCATCCAGGTTGGGACCTATAGCAGCAATGCATTGTGAGGCACCCCAGATTGCATGGCAAGTGGTGACAGTCCCTCACTGGTCTGGACTGGACCCAGAATGTCATTTCTAGTCTGGCCATTCATATGTTCTGTATTGTTTTTTCCGGTGCTGCTAATGAACACAAAGTTTGTGGCTAATGATGAAATTCAAGAAGTTTTAATCATTCTGGGTCTCCTAGGATGATTGTTACGCAGAAGCAATTGCCAGGTGATAATCTCACTAAAACTGGTTGAAAATTTTCCCATTGACTTGGTTTTTGGATGGAAAATTGGATTTTTGATTAAGTGAAATTTTCCATTGAGAGCATCTGCTTTCCATGGAAAATTGACTTTTGGGTTTTAAAAAAATGAAAAACCAAATATTTTTGGCCCCAAACTGAAAATCTTCAGCCAGAAACAGAAGTTTTCAATTTGGTGATCCTGCTTCATGTAGTTCAAGTACCTCATACCCCCATTCTCCCGTATGGAGCCAGGCTCCCCAGCTGACCTATATCTCCCAAGATGCACATGATAAGGGGACTCCCATGATGCACTGTGGTGGTTCAACAAAAGGGGAGTCTATGGTGTATCATGGGATATGTCGACCAGCTAGGGAAACTGGCCCATAGAGGAGAATGTGGGCATGAGGCACACAAATTAAGCTCCCATGAAGCACCAGGGTGGCATTTCAGTATCAACATTTTCAGTTTCTGATTGTTTGCTAAAAAGTCACATTTTTTTCATGGAGCATTTAGATTAAGCAATTTTAAAAATAAAAAAGGACCTTTGCTACAGAAATTTGCCTTTAGATTTAAAAAATCATTTTCAGTCAAACCAATCAAAAACCCCACAATTTTTGGATGGAAAGTTTCCCACCACGTCAAGTTATCATTTTGCAGCCAGAGGGACAAGACACTTAAAATTCTGCAGACACTGATGGGGCCACCAGTGTAGTCCTGGAAAAGTGTCAGACTGCCTGTTGTGCCTCATGTCAAGCCTTGATTTTCAGGTGGGCATAGTCTCCAGTTTAATCCAGTCTCTGTGTTCCAAAATTCAACGGCATCATTGCATGTCTGTTGCCAAGAAATTGCACATTAACAGTACTGAATGCTCTTGATGTGCTACACAATGATAATACAGGCTAGAAATAGAAGTGAATTTCACTCCCACCAAGCGGGTGGATTACCGAATCCAAGGGAATAAACAAAAAAACCCCAACAATAGGAAGTTCACAGCAAGAGAGAGAGAGAGTCAAAAGCAGGGGCAGGGAATCTTACTGTAACCCTTCTGCCAGGTGGAGCCAGCAGCAACAAGGGCCAGGTTCAGTATCTAGGGTTCCTTTTCAACAATACAACACAATACTGGCTCGAGCCCCCACCCAGTGAGCTGGGACAGATACACACCACCTGCTGGGTGCCTCTAAAAGAGAACACTTTCCCTCTCACAAGCACAGAGTCTGTGTAGCAAAGACTTTTAATAAAAGGATAAAAGTAACTCACCATTAATTTGGGAAAATACCACAACTAGGTTTCATAAACATAAACCATGAGCAAAAGACCCACCCCCAAGTAAGTTGGGCACTGTCCTTTTCCCCTCAGGTTCTTAAGTCCAACAACCCAAAAGTCCCTTTAATGTGTCCATCCCTTCTCTGCACCCCACTCACAGTTGCTGTCCTTGGCCAGTGCAGCCCCAGAGTTCAGAGGTTCATCCTCAGAGTTCACCTCCCATCCTGTGTGGAAGGGGGCGGGGGTAAGGAGGTACCTTACATGCTCCACTGCTCAGGCACTTGCTCATCGCCCCAACAGCTGATTGCGACACCTCTCTATGGGGCTATGCTCTAGCCATCTCTGCCACCTGCCCTGTTGGCTGTGCCTCTCCACCAGCCACCCTTTTGGCCACTTGCCAATATGTCCTCAGGGCCCTGCACTTAACACAGCTCTCAGTGATTCCAGCTGTTAGTGGGGGAGCCTCACTGCTGGTGCATACTGAACAGTCTCTTGCAATAGGTACATTGTCCCAAAGTAGGTCTAATACTTAGACCTACATATCAGTGACTTCAGTTTTGCAGCATGTAAAAAGACTCTCAACTGAGCATAAATTAGCTCTTTTATTATACTGCAGAGAGAAAGAAAGAGTCAAATCATGCCTAAGACCCTTAAACAGGAAATGACAGTATAAATACCCATCCTTACCTTCTCTTCACTCATAGGGCTTTGGAACCCATATCCCCTGCCTAGCGAGTGCTATTTAGTTGAGGGTGAGTCCCTCCACCAGGGTATCCCAGATATAGTTCTGCTGCCCTCGGTTCACACAACAAGGATAACAACGCTTTATTACTCCTGCCCCAATAACAAGGAGACTGGGGATCCAACACCAGACACAAGTGATCATTTGGGCAAGCAATCCCATCATGCTGAGCACCTACACCAGGTGGGTGTGTCCATGCAAATGAGATCAGCTCCTGAAATCTTTTTCCACAGCTCACCATTAGATGTCAGGGAGAGCTCATTCAGACTCTGCTTACATTACTATGAATTGAGTTTAAATAGAGAGACAAGTGTCTTGGTAATTGCTTTACACAAAGATTTACTTGTGACAGAATTAGAAAACAAATTTGGCTTCTCCCACAAGAGAAACACAAAAGAACAAAAGCTTAATCCAAAATGATTTTCTCTCTTCCTGTAAAGATGAGATTCCAAAACAAAAAAGACAATGCAATGCAGTTAACAGCAAATGCAAGTGGGGAGCTGGGCAGGCCAGCCCTCTACAAGTAGAAACCGTGTATGCAAATTGAAGATGCTGTTATGTTGTGTGACTAATGGGTTGCATTCTTAGCACTCAGACACACCCTTCTGAGATCCTAGCACTGGGGTAACTCCAAATCCAGCCTCATCATTTAGAGGTGCTACTCACCCCAAACCCATTGTTTAATTTTCTAGGTCATGCTGAGAGTTCTAATGGCAGGTTCTGGTCATTGGTCCTAGAGCTAAGTGGGCTCAGACCCACATCTGGAGCCAGATATCCTGAAGATCTCAGTGCCCAACCAGCTGAGCTCTTCTGAAAATCTGGCCTCTAGGCTTAGGGCCTGATTTTGCTTCTAAAGAAACTATCAGCCATGCTCTCATTTTGTTTAGACAGAAGCAGGACTGGTGCAATAATCAACAGCAGTAAATGTTTAGAGAGAAGAGTTACCACACATTGGATTAGGACCCAGATCTGAGTCAGGTTGAAATGACAGTTAGATTAGAAGGTGAATGCTAACGAATTGTTTCATTGGGGATGTTAGCCTTGCAAAAACCTCAGGGCCCAATTTCCCAGTGTAACTCCACTGAAATCAATGGTGATGTGTCAGCCACACATTGGAGTAATGTGGGCCCAAGAAACACTCATTACCTGGCCCTGGTTATGGCAGCCAGGCCCTGTGTGCATCCCTTCCTGTATGGACAGGACAGCAGTGTGTGGTACCCTTAATACTTGCCTCATCATCTGGGGTTTCCCTATTTGAGTGAGAACAGCACTGCACTGCTCTGTCCCTCCTGCCATACAGAAGTCCTCAGCTGAGGCTGGGTTGTTGGGCCCCCAGAGCAGGGGTTCTGGGAGTAAACATGACATTGAAAGGACTGGGCGAGACCCCCTCACAGAGCAATCATCTCAGGCTCTCTGCAGACACGGGCAGATGTTGCTGTGATGCTTACACTACACTCACCTTTCCAGGCTTTTCTTCGCAACCACGAGGGCTATACATGGACATTTTCTTTCAGTGAAAGCTGCAAGCCTCACATAATCACAAGCCTCAACATGCTGAGCCTGTAGGCACAGGCCTTCAGTGCCTATGCCTTACCCTAACCTGGGCTTCCCTCACCTCTGCTGATTCCCCTCAGTCCCAACGAGCAACCCCCTGCTATTCCAAGCTTGGGCTCGCCTGGGTCCTGCCGTCCATCCAAGTTCTGGCAATGCTGCTCAACACCAAACTACGAAACACGGCTAATCCCAGCCCTCCACCATCCCCTCCAGCTATGCATATGCTCTTCTTTCCCAACCCAGAGCCCCCCTGCTAGTCCAGCGCTACACAGCCCTGCTAATGTCCCTCCACCACTATTCCAGCCACGGAGTCCCCTCCAACTTGCGGACCCTCTTGCTATTCCATTCCTGGGCTCCTTCCCCATCCACCCACCGCTAAATCAACGGGCCCTACATCCCAATATGCAGCTCTCTCTACTATTCCAGCTTTTGGCTCCCCCCTAGAAACACAGCTCTGTGGATGCCCACAATCCCAGCCTCCTGCTGATGTCATACATACTGTGTTGCTCAGACTTGTGCAGTTATTTAAAGTTGTGCAAAGTAAGCATAAATGGGTTGAAACCATTAGCAAAATTTTATATCTCCTTTGCACAGGGTAAAGGACTATAGCAGTTGCAATGCAGTGGAAAGTAAAGTTCTGTCCATATTTTATGATACACCTTTAACAAGCTAAATAATATATAAAAGTATCTGCATAGACTAGTCTCATCTGACTCATGAGTTGAGGGGTATTTCAGAGAAAAATCCAAATACATTTAGAGTGACAGCAACAAAAAGAAACACAAAATTAGCAGGATGAAATGTGGCTTTCTGAATGTATGTGAAAATGCATGCATTGTTCAAAATTATCCATCAAAACAAAATTGTTCATTTGCAAACACAAGAAAAAAATCATTTTGATTCCATTTGACTAAAATAATATCAGTGCTTGTGGTCTTGTGGGTGTCTCCACCCCACTTCCAATGGAAAACCCATAGAAACAAAATCTTATTTGGTTCCATTTGAAATGTTTTGTTCCATTTCATGTTGTTGGCAAATCAAAGAATTCTGTGCAAAGTTTTGAACAAAACTAGTTTTTGTTTGTTTCTTTAGATGTTTCCTATGGAAGATACTTACCATTGTTGACCAGCCCTTCAAACTAATAAGGAGTTCTCTGTCTCCTTATTTTGTATGATGCCTGACCCTGCTGTCCTTTATGTATAAGGCAGGGCATTTCTTCCTTTTTACTGCTTGGAATCACTAGAGGCCTGATCCAAACCCTCTTGAAATCAATGGGAATATTTTAGCAGTCCTTAAGTTTTCCTCCCTTAAGAAGGACCTCACCAGCAACTCACTCCAAACAAAGCTAGAATAAGAAATTAGGAAGGAGCCTTTATTGGTCATCCCTCAATTATCCTCTCTTTGGGAAGATGAAGGAGATTAGGCTGTCCATGCACATAAACTCAAGAAGTACCTCCTGCCCTGATCAGAACACTTCCTCCCTCTATTGCCCAGCCGGAGGAGCCTCCCTCTATGAAAAGCCATGGGGCATGCCAATTCCACACCATTGCTCATGGAAATCTCCACTCACACAAGAGACCAGGAAATGAAAAAATTACTGAAGCACTTACCACTCCCTGATTGCTGCTATAGACATCCTGGTTTAACCATAGCCTGACACACAGCGAGACTCAGATACAAAGGATTCCTTAATATCCCCAGGTGGTGTAAATCAGCCTAGTTCCATTGGAGTCAATAGACCAGATCCCCAGCTGTGTGTCAATCACTGTACCTCCACAGAAGTCAAAAATTTGTTTTAGAGTATTTGTGCATGGATTTTGTTTTTCCTGTTGACAGTTTCCTGTGTAGGGCTGTATCTAACAGTAATACCCTTATAGGCTACACACGTTCCTGGAAAACTAACAGGTAAGCAAACAGCGTCAACATCTGCCTTTCAAAATGGAACACAGCTTACCCAAAAACCACAAAAGCTGAAAAATAAAGAAAAAGAAAAATCCTATCACATTTATGCAGCTGGAGTATCTCACCCAGCAAGCTACACTCCCATAATATTTGGGCAGCACGGTGTCATAAATCTTAGCGCTATTAATCCACAGCCTCATTCATTTCTGCTCAGCTATATAAAAGCAGTAACCTTGTCACTATAGGCAGGGAGATAGGGCTTTTAATTGCATATAGATTTCAGGAGAGTTCTTATCTCACAGTCCAATTTGGAGCTCCAGATATGGGTCTTTGCTTCCCTTGGTCAAAGTCAATACAAATTCACAGCACTCCATAAAGTGAGAAATGTCTCAGGAGCCCAAAGTCCTTCAGAAAGAACCTATAGCAAGCTCTATTTGTAGGCAATACGGGCAACCTTTTAGTGTGTTTTTCATTAGATGAGCCTAAAACAGTTGCACAAAGAGCTGAACACTAGCTGACCAAATTGTGTGAAAACAAAACCATTCAGTGGCTCCCAGGGGCCCCAACTGAAGGTAGGTGAGAGACAGTCCCTGCTCCAGAGAGCTTACAATCTAAAGGGACAAAAGAGATACTGGGAGGATTATTATTATCTCCCCTTTACACATGGGGAAATGAAACCAAGTGACATTACGTGATTTGCCCGTCACACAGGAAATCAGTAGCAGAGCCCAGGTCTCCTGAGTCACCAGCCTAGCCAACCTCCATAGCAGGCTCACCTGGACTTGGCCTTTGTCTGTATTTTCTTACTGCACCTCCATTTCTGTTCACCCCTTCCTTTCTTTTGTTTTTTGGTCTCCCCATGTCCTCTCTACTTGACTCTGAGTCCCTTGGCAAACACTTTGCCCAGTCTAACCCCCCTGGTGACCTACATTCACCCTCCTACAGGTGTGGTGTTAGGTTTCACGTCCTTTGCAAGCAGGCTCCCTTAGACTTATCAGCAGGGTCACCATGGAGACCACAACACTGGGCCATGATGTACAATTAGCAAACCGTGGCTGGGTAAATCTGCAGGATTTGGAATTTTCTCCCTTTTCTTTTAAATCTTGTCCTATAAAACATACTTTTTTAATTCAAAGTGGATGTGGAGAACAAGAGGGCTCATTCAGGGCATGCTGAAAATCTTTTCTGCTCAACCATGAGGGCTAGAAATTGTTTTTTTTAACTGTAAACTAAGATTTCATAATCACATGACTCCCAAAGCTGGGGCTTTGAATAAAACACCGAATATTGTGAGTCCTGTGATAAAATCACCACAGCTAGCAACACTGAGATACATTAAAATCCAAGTCCCTTCGCCAAAAGATTTTAAAAGTGCCAGATTATGAATCCCTTATTCATTTTGCCATTTTAAAAAAAATGTTCCACCAAGAAAATCGAAACAAAACATTTTGTTTTAGATCAGTTTGACCCAAATTGACTATTTTGGTTTGTTGAATTGGTCAAAAAACATTTTGTTTCCAGTTTGCTCAGCATTAAACGGCTTCTGCCTACGGAGCTGCAGTGTCTCATGGGAGTTGTAGTTCAGGTGCTTCACGCTCTCGTTCTTCCTTCTGAGCCTCTTCACTGGCCTACATCGCCCTTGATGCAGCCCAGCTACCTCGTGGAATGGCACCTCGTGGGTGTCATAGGTGGGATCCATGTGCCCAAGTCCCGCTTTTGGCTCCACTCCGACCCACAAAACTCCCGCCAAAACCGCTAGGTATTAAATTCACTCAGCGCCTGAGTTTTCAGAATAAAAGAACCCTTGACCTCCATGTTTCTGTTTCCAGGCATGCACACTACGTTGCCTCCACTGTGGCGTCTGGATGCCTAGCTCCCCACCTAAGTCCCAGAGTGAGTCACGCAGCAGGGGAGGCATGTGTTTGGCTGCCTGCTCATGTGCAGCAGTGGCATAGCTCGGAGTGGAAATTTGGGTGGGCCCTGACTTTCGGGTGTGTGGGCAATGACAGACTACGCTAGCTGAGCTTCTCCCCGACATCACGCCCTCTCCCTAGCCCTGGTGCCCCCAGACACAGGGCTGCACCTGCTGAGCTGGGCACATGCATGTCTCACCTTGGGCAATCACCGCCAGCAGCTCCTTCTCCACTGGGTGCAGCTCCCCTCTCCTGGGGGGGCCATAGCTCCGCCTCCTCGCCCCATGGTCGCACTGCGCGTTGTTGAAGCCGGTAGGGACCTGGTGCAGCACCCTCAAGTGCCTGCTACCCCCTTCCCCTCACAGCAGCTGCTGGTGGGGGCCCAACCATTCCCCCTCAGAGGTGGGGGGAGGGGGAGAGATGTGTCAGCCACACCTCACCATGCACGAGGTTGATTTCCCAGCTCAAACAGCCCACGCTGTGTTCTGCATGGGGGAAGACCCAGGCCATGCGCTCCACACGTGGAGGGGGTCGTTCCTGTCACCTCCTTTCCAATTCTCCCCCCTGCACACATTAGCAGCCTGATAGTTTGGCTGGGCGGAGAAGCGGGGCAGCAGAGCAGCTGGGGTGCTAATGTGTCTCTGCGGTGCTGTCCTTCGCTGCGTGTGCTCCTGCAGCCGGGCAGCCCCGAGAGGTCAGGCTGGCAGGGACCCTCTGGCCCACAGCTCAGAAAATTGCAAGGCAGAGCTGCCAGAGCGTAGCTTTCTGAAGGGTGGGCACATAGCTCCATCCTGGATTTCAGGTGCCCGAGTGATGCTCCGGGCCGTTGTGGCAGCACTACACCCCTGCTCAGATTTGGGTGGGCCTGGATGCTAAGTGGGTGAGCCGCGGCCCACCCAGGCCCACTTGTGGCTATGCCCCTGGTGTGCAGGGCCTGATCCAGTAGGTGTGCTTAGAGGTCACCTACCAGAATGGGTCCCATTCAAAATCTGGACAGAGGAGGAGGTTGCATTGCCAAACTCATAGCTTTTAGACAAGTGGCTAAAGCACTCACCTGGGATGTGGGTGACCTAGGTTCAAGTCCTCCCTCTTAGGCAGCCAGGGAGAAAGGGTTAAACAGGAGTCTCCTACTTTTCAGAGATGTGAGAATCACTGGGCTAGGGGACATTCTGATTTGGGGGCTCCCTCAGGCTCTCCTGCTGAAGCTGCTCCACTGTGGATTAAAAATTTGAAACAGTGTTTGGCTAGAGAGAGAGAGAGAAGATGACTCTGTAGTCTAGTGGTTTGCACGCCCACCTAGGAGAGCCTCGGTCACTTGCTCCAACCACTCTTTCATTATTGAGCCACAGTGGAACAGATTCAACAGGAGAGAGTGAGGAAACCTTCTAGCAGAATATCCCTTAACTCAGTGGTTAGCCCACTCTTCTGAGGGGTAGGGGACCGATGTTCAGAGCCTTTTTCCCCCTCAGGTAGAGGGGGGACTTGAACCTGGGTCTCTCACATCCCAGCTGAGTGCTCTACCCACTGGGCTAAAAGTATAAGAAAGACACCACCTCCTCCTTCAGGTATTTTGTGTGTGCCAAGGCAGGTGCCTAATTCATTCCAGCAAGAAATGCCTTAGGCACCAAAGCCATCTGAGTCCAAGTGGCTAGTTCCCATCTGTGTATTGCTAAGCAGAGCTAGTCAGCTCCCTGTGGCCAAAACTTAGGTATGGATCTCTGAGAGAGGGGCAGGGCTCATCACTTATCTGTCTGGCCAACATTTCTCAATGGCTAGCTGAGGCAGCTCTCCACTTAGCATGCTGGCTTTTGTAGATCACATTCTGACATGCCAGTGTCTCCCCATTCAGTGTCTCATTGTATGGGGAGCGTAAGCACTGAACTCAGATTTGTG
The DNA here is from genome assembly GCF_965152235.1 of Eretmochelys imbricata. NCBI lineage: Eukaryota > Metazoa > Chordata > Testudines > Cheloniidae > Eretmochelys > Eretmochelys imbricata. The sequence goes on along the minus strand of NC_135580.1, from coordinate 51,514,358 downwards.
GATGACACTGTTGTTCCCTGATTTTTCTAGATACCTAAAAGTTGTGGGCTGTGATGCTCAGCGTTGCAAGGCCTAAGTCCTTTCATGGATCCCATCCCACATTTCTATGGCTGCATCATGAAAGATGTAGTCCAGCCAGGGAGTGTGGCCCATGGTGGATAATGGGGCAAGGGACACCCAAACTACAACTCATATGAGGCACTGGAGCAAAATAGGCAGATGCAGTTTAATGTTGAACAGATTTGGAATGAAATATTTTGATACTTTGGAACTGAATGTTTTCAGAAATTTTCATTGATGTTTTCATTTCCCCCCGATTTAGCACAAAAATAAATAATTCATTGTTGGAATTTCCCTAGGAATGGAATTTCCACGTTTCACTCCTCTCTATTTCATCCTCTGTGACATATCTGTTTATGTTCTTGTTATTCAGATACTCACTTGAATCCTAATCAGAATTTTGCCTCAATAATGTCAGGGTCAGTGAGCACTTCAAACTAACCATGTTGTGTAAAAAAAAACTTACTACATTTCAGTGTCAAGTCTCAGGAGGTAGCCATGTTAGTCTGTATCACAAAAACACCAAGGAGTCTGGTGGCAACTTTAAGACTAACAGACTTATTTGGGCATAAGCTTTCATGGGTAAAAAACCCACTTCTTCAGATGCATGGAGTGAAAATTACAGATGCAGGCATTATTATACTGACACATGAAGAGAAGGGAGTTACCTCACAAGTGGAGAACCAGTGTTGACAAGGCCAATTCAATCAGGGTGGATGTAGTCCACTCCCAATAACTGATGAGGAGGTGTCAATTCCAGGAGAGGCAAAGTTGCTTTTGTAGTGAGCCAGCCACTCCCAGTCCCTATTCAAGTCTAAATTAATGGTGTTAAATTTGCAAATGAAGTTTAGTTCTGCAGTTTCTCTTTGAAGTCTGTTTCTGAAGACTTTTTGTTCAAGTATGGCCACTTTTAAATCTGTTATAGAATATCCAGGAAGACTGAAGAGTTCTCCTACTGGCTTTTGTATGTTACCGTTCCTGATGTCCGATTTGTGCCCATTTATTCTTTTATGTAGAGACTGTCTGGTTTGGCCAATGTACATGGCAGAGGGGTATTGCTGGCACATGATGGCATATATAACATTAGTAGATGTGCAGGTGAATGAGTCCCTGATGGTGTGGCTGATGTGGTTGGGTCCTCTGATGGTGTCACTAGAGTAGATATGGGGACAGAGTAGGCAACGAGGTTTGTTACAGGGATTGATTCCTAGGTTAATGTTTCTGTGGTGTATAGTTGCTGGTGAGTATTTGCATCAGGTTGGGGGGCTGTCTGTAAGCGAGGACTGGCCTGCCTCCCAAGGTCTGTGAGAGTGCGGGATCATTTTCCAGGATAGGTTGTAGATAGTTGATAATGTGCTGGAGAGGTTTTAGCTGAGGGCTGTATGTGATGGCCAGTGGTGTTCTGTTATTTTCTTTGTTGGGCCTATCCTGTAGGTGTCTTCTGGGTACCCATCTCGCACTGGGTACCCATCTCGCACTGGGACTCGGAGTGGCTGGCTCACTACAAAAGCAACGTTGCCTCTCCTGGAACTGACACCTCCTCATCAATTATTGGGAGTGGACTACATCCACCCTGACTGAATTGGCCCTGTCAACACTGGTTCTCCACTTGTGAGGTAACTCCCTTCTCTTCATGTGTCAGTATAATGCCTGCATCTGTAATTTTCTCTCCATGCATCTGAAGAAGTGGGTTTTTTACCCATGAAAGCTTATGCCCAGATAAGTCTGTTAGTCTTTAAGGTGCCACCAGACTCCTTGTTGTTTTTACATTTCAGTGTGTTGCCTTGTAACTGACTTGGGTTACTCTTTGTTCTTGTATGGTCAAAAATTTATTCTTGTGATTATTCCATGCCTTTATTCTATTCTATTCTATTCTATTCTATTCTATTCCTCATCATTTTATGTACCTCTGTCATGCCACCACTTATCTGACTGCTATCTAAACTAAACAGTTCCAGTCCTTTCAGTCTCTCCTCTGACGGAATCTAGCAGCAGAAGTGGGAGCATACCAACAATTTTTGTCCCATTCAAAGCACAGTGAAGTATTCAGTAGTATTTGTTTTTCTAATGATCCCTTTCCTTGAAGAGCTATTGAGTGCTAGTCAGGGGCAGAGCCTGAACTGGCAATGGCCCCAATCCTGCAAAGATGTTTAACTTTACAGCTGCAAGTAGACTCACTGAGTCCAATGGCCCTATTCACATGGGTTTGGTTAAATCCATGCATAAGGATTTGCAGGATCAGGACCTATGTTTTCTGTGATTTGGGGATTGTTCACAGTCAGCTGGTCATTGGTTTTTTTCCAACTGTTTGATTTGGTGCAGCTTGGAAACTGGAGGCTTAATTCACCACTATGTTACTTCAGTTCTATGCCGGGGTAAATCCATTGGTTTGCAGAGCTGAATCAACCCTGTGGCATTGTGATAAAGTGACTGCTGCTATCTTGATGGACACACTAGGGACTGAACTGGGAACCTCCACAGATAAGAACATGAGCTGTTGTAGGTAAAGCTCAAGAGTCAGCAATTGCTAGTTTGGGCTGGAATAGATTCATATCCTCTGCAGATCGGGCACAGAGGAGCCCATAACATATACTCACAGGTGGGTTACAGTAGCATATCTGTTGGATTTTCTATTAGTGTCCCAGAATATATTTTTAACAGTTCATTAAAGGTAAATGAAGTCTGAGTTAGGTTGTTTCTCATATTCATATGATGATGAACCATGTCAGTAACAGTACAACTGGCTGAAAGTTCCACCCTATCTCTTGGAGATCAGGTTGTGCTTTCCAACTGTATGGGATTAGACTCTTTAGCTGCCCAGCAGGAAATGACAAGCAAACCCAAAATACCTTTTGCACTTTCACATAATGAGCACGTGAACCAGACTCGTGGTGAAAACCAGCAGCCATCTGAAACTCCGTTATCAGAAGAAACCTTTCTTGTGCTTTGCCGTTGCAGGTTCTCTGTGTTTACACAGTAAAAGCAGCCATCTGCTAATATGTGACTTATTTGCTTTTTAATAAGAGCATGGCTGGATTCCCTGGTAACAGGCAGCAATAGATCTTGCAAAAGTAATATGAGAGTTCTTTGAGTTTGTTGGACAAAATGGAGTCATTGGATCTGATGCTCTGATTCACTTAACTCTTGAAAGCTCAGGTGTAGATTCCTGATTGATCATTCCAGATCCATATTCAGTGTTCTGTATGGAGCACATTTTGGAGAACATATTATTAGACCTCAAAGCAACCCTACATATAAAACTGAATTTCCAGTGTAACAACAGGCAGGAAAGAAACTTTGAAAACCCAACAACAAAACCCCTTCTAGTTCTTCTTTGTACACCAGAAGAAGCAAAAAACAAGACCCATTTTCCCCTCTTTTGCAGATCACATCCCTTAGAGCTTGAGGCGTCTAAAGCCAGAATTAATCTAGTAATGCAGGGAAATTAATGGCTACTGTTTACCTAGCTTCAGGGAATGACAAAACGAAAGCCAAATAAATCAACTAACACTTTTTGAACTTAAAGTCACTTTATTTAATATTCAAGTAACAAAAACATAATGGAGCACAATATTTCCAGCATGCAAAACACAGACAGAAAAGCAAAGTATGTATCAGAGCTGTATGAAAATCTAGTCTTCAAAATAACAAACATATTAGTAAAAAAAAAAAAAAAGCAAACATCTTAGTGCCATGTAACTAAATGGGCCTATAAAAATAATGATCCCAGTCCTCCAGTGGTGTAAATCAGCATATCTCCATTGAATACAATATTCCTGTGCAGATTTATACCTTCTGTGCCTCTGGGTTTAAGGAAGTGAGCATTCTTTGTACTTAATTGGTGACATTCACATACTCCCACCCCAACACAGTACAATAAGGCTTTGTTTAGGGTTCTGCACTAGGGTTAGGGGATGCAGTTCATCTCCGCTGAGCCTTGTGGCTTCACCACAGCCTCTGTGCTGCTGCTGCCCTTCCCCAACTGATGCATCCTTTCTGGCCCTTTGGATTCTTGTGGCTCCACCCCAACCCACCTCTAAACTCCCTTTATACACTCTCTTATTTGGAGCTAGTGTGGAGATACACATGGGGTGCATAGCCACTCCACCTGGGGACCCATCCAGCATGGGCTCACTGCAGGGCTTCAGTCTTGTGATGGGCCACGTGCACGTGTGTGTGTGTGTGGACTACATGCAGTGTGAGTACGGAGATTCATGATACACTGTGCTTAGGAGTTTAATAGACACACAACCAGTGTGTGTTGAAAGGTGACACTGTCAATACCTCCAGACATTAAAAGGATCAAATTGTTGGGGAAATCTTCTGCCTTCATTTCTGTTCCATTTCAATTGAGTTCACAAGCTAGTGGATACAGAGAACTCAGACTGTTACTAAGAACGAGAGCAAAATCCCATCACAGCTAGCTATCAAAATGGCTGCTTGGGAGGGAAGGGATTCTAGGATCCCTCTTTTGCTTATCCCTTCAAACCATCAAGGCCCCTTATGAGAAGGATCCTCACTCTGCCAACGAGTCATTGTTCAGAGACCCATCAAAGATACCCCTTGAGTCAGACTTGCTCAGGTGACAGATAATGCTTCCCATCCTCTGACTGAGCCAGGTCCCTTTTTTGTGCTCTTGGCCTTGAGGACTCAAGCAGATTGTATTGTCAAATTGACCACTGAGAAGAGGATAGTGACCCTTTAAGGGGTTAATATTTAAATCAGTATGGGAAGAATTAATACAAGGAAGCCCTAATGTCAGTGAAGAGAGTTACACATCTAATGCTCCATGGGATTCCTGCTCCAAATGTAACTCTAATTAATTCTAAATGAGAAATTTCTCTGGCTTCATTAAAGATGACATCTGCAGGAATACCATTTGTGCACAAAGGTTCTCAGCTCTCACAGAAAATACCATGCCTGCGAATAACAATGGATTATGTATATTCCCTGATGGGATCAGAGGAAATAAATACACTTTGGTATCACAGGTTACATCTAACGTCTAAGTAAGGTAAATCAAATTAAATATCACACCAAATCAGCATCATATAATACATTACAGTACCAGGGAAGGAAGTGTCTGGGTACAAGTGATGACCAAGCACAAATGTGGGATCTGCCTGTCTATGCTCACTTTGCTTAAAGAAAGGCCACTGGAATTTCGTTAAAGCACACAGCATATAACACAGCAGGCAATGATTGTTTAGCTCTTTGACCTGCGGTGGCAGGGCTGGGTTACAAAGCTAGGGCAAAGATACACTATCATTTAAGCAAAGCATTGTTGCTTTCTCTGACTATAACTAGAGGTTACGTTAAGGTCTCCAGGATCTGAAAAAAACAAGAGACAAATCTCTATACCTTGCATGAAATTGAATGGGGAGGTGGGGAATGTAGTGGTGTGGTGCTGTTTTTCCATACTGCTCTGTAATTAAGATCAGCCACCAGCGTTTCTGGAGACAATTGCCTTTTGTTACTAGTCAGCACAGACATTTAGGTTTAGCAACCTGACTTGCAAAGGCCTATCATGCCTGCTCTCAGTGCTATTTAGTTTTTAGTCACAAACAAAAATGTGATCGTGATTGATTTACATGGGTTGCAAACTCCAGCTGTGTTCTGTTATTAAATAGAAATGTAAATCAATTAAAAGAAAGAAAACGGTGCATGGAAGAACCATGCTTTTGGCTTTCATAAGCTGTATTTGAAATACTAACCATCTCTTTTAAGGATGAGAACAACTAGAAGAACACACACTGCTTTTTTTATGGACCTCGTCATATTGGGGACACCAGTACAAAGTCAAATCAAGGTCACATTAACAACCAATGAAAATGCCCTACACCTCACCACAGTAAACCAAACAAAATAAGAAAGAGTGAACCTACGTACAGGCCTATGTGCCTCTTGTTTAAGCACTCTTTTTGGTTTGTTTTTGGATTGCAAAGTGTTATAAAACAATAGTGTATCTTTGACCCCTGAAGGACTTCTAGACATAGTCATATTTTGAAGGGTATGAGCGTTTCCCGTCATCGCTACGAGCAGTGTCATTGTACGCTGAGACTTTTTTACTTTTGGCTTCAGATTCGTAGCCAGTACCAGCCTTATATGGTGCAGTCTTGTAGGAGATATTCCGTCCCGATGCATTGTAGGATACTGCCTTGTAACTGAAAGAGAAATAAAATATGTCGGCAATGCAGACTCTCCAATATCCACTCTGCTGTGAACTTTGTTCCCGTGAGTTCCTGGATTTAATGCAACTGATTAAGCACTATATTAATTCCTATTATTTGTATGATAGTAACACTTGGAGGCCCTGATTAAGAGGAGGGCCAAATGTCCACAAACAGATTGCAAAATTCTCTCCTTTAAATTTGTTATTTGAAATGCTTCACCAGTTTCTTCCACGAATAATTCCTGACCTGCAGATTGTTTGAATTGCAGATTAAAAATGTAACAATGAAACATACAGGGGCAGATTTGCATCTGGTGTAAATTGTCCTCGCTCCTTTGGCTTCAGAGATTCTATGACAAGTTACACAATTTGCAACTCATGCTGTAATGTATATAACAAAGTTAGCCAACCAACATAGTCATAGTGCACATTTTGAACTGTATGTTTGATTGTAAAAATTGCAATTCATACTTTGTTGATACATATATCACCCAGTCATGGAAGAGAAACAATATCATGTGACTCATGTAAGTAAACAACACTATACAAGTAAGTATACTGTATTCTCAGGCGGCCCACAGACATCATGATTACAGCTGAGCAAATAATTGGTTTTGAGTTCCAGGGCCAAAATGAAAAATCCCTCCCCTCTGCCTCCCACCAATTTGGTTGAATTCAAATCCAAACCAATTTTTTTCTAGATGTTTCACTGTATTGAAAAACTTGAGAAAATGAATGTTTGTGAATCCATTATGAATGCTTTTTGGGTTTTCATTTTGGTTCTTTTTGGCTGTTTTTCACCATTGTTTGTTTGTTTATGTTTTTTTTTAAAGTGACCAAATTTCAAAATGAAACAAAAAGTTTCAAAACAAAAAATCAAAAAGAAATATTTTTAATTTTTTTAAAATCTTTTTTTGGCCAAACTATGCCAAAATTCAGCCTGAATTTGCATATAGTTTGCCCCCCAAAATGCATTTTTCAGTCAAATTACTATTCTCTGAAAAAAAATTGCCAAGCTCTAATCATTCTATCCTTCGTAATTTGGGTGTGCTATACGATTGCAGCTACTGTGCATCTGGTCCATGGGCTATATACATTTTGCACATCCAGTGCTTGCCAGGGTAATCTAAACTAGAGATCTGTGATGTGCCATAAAATAATGAACCCCGCAGAAGACTGTCCATCACTTTCCTAGTGCACAATCAAACACTGTTTCATTACCAGCAAAGCTTCCAACTTAGAAGCATTGGGACTTACTTGGTTTCTTCTGGTACCAGTCCCCTGCAGGCAATGCACATCATAACGCCTCCTACCAGGGACAAGCCTCCAGCAACCCATCCAACAAATAAGGCTGAACCAAAGGTATACCTACAAAATAAAAAGACAAAGGGCCCGTAATGCTGTAGGGGTGCAGGAACTCCCCATGCAATTTGTTTTGAAGTGTGTTTAAGATACAGAATTCTCTCCTGGAACACGAAGTCTCTTCTACCACATTGGTCTCTCTTAGCAGAGGTCTTTCTTAGTTTTTACCTTCAGATTTCCCTCTGTCCCAAAAGGAATGTGAGTGACTATATCCCACCCAACCGCACAAGTGTCATCCATATTGTAGAGTGGACGGATGTGTTCTCCCTACTCCTCTGGTTTGGATAGGTGAGCACGGACATCCCTCAGCTACATTGTTTGTGTTGCTTGTTTATTCATTTCAACCTTCAAAGTGCCCACTGAAGGCAATTGACAGACTACCATTAACTACACTGGGCTTTGGATCAGATCTTAAAGCAGGATTAATCAGTCATAGGAGGACCTCCACACCTCCCCAGTCTCACCCCAAGCAGGAGAATAAGCAAGTAGCATATCACCACTATAGTTACTTCTACATCACGCACGCCCCCTTCCCTGCAGACATACTCAAAATATGACATTACTGGGCAACCCTGTCCTCAGCTGCTGTAATAGCCTCTGGGGACCATTGGCAGCTGGTACAAGTTACAGCAGGCTGAGCATGTGCTTGGGGAACTGGCTTTGGATAGAGTAGATCCCAAGGGTGGTGTACACTACACTGTGCACTCATCACAGCTAAAGATCTGGCCTGATAAATCCATCTAGCCATAGCGTCAGAACTGATCTACAAACACAGAGAAGATGCCATCACTACATGCTTGTTGATTCTGGGGCAGCCATGGCTACTGCATGCCAATGCCAACTTTCTTCTCCTGAGCTATACTGACCTCCCATTGACTGCTCTTCCAAAAGGAGAAGGTTACCTTGTCTGGATTGTCTGCATCGATCCTTGGTACATATTGGCTGTTGACATCCAGAAGTTTGTGACCAGCATGTTGGCAAATACGGACACTCCGGCAATAGCACATAGACCTGGGAACAGAGATAATATGGGCCTGGGAGCAAGATTCCCCACTGCCTTATATGTCAGGGAGCCATTCAGATCTCTGAAAAAATGGGAGTAAAGTGCTACCTACCATTCCGATTGCACTCATTTTGCACAAGTTATACAATGGCAGAAGCACTGAGACTAAGAATTGTCAGGTTTCCATGTGAATTGCTCCATAACGGAGTGCTCTGGAATCAAAACATTCATTACAACCCAGCCCTCCCTTTCCCCCACCCAAAAAAAACCTTCTCTAGTAGAGCTGGTAGATTTTTTCAGTTCAACCTTTTCTCAAAGGAAAACCATTTTGAGACATGTAAATCCTGATTGCTGAAAACCATCTCTCCCCCCACCCCCCACCCCGGTTTTTGAGATTTTGGTTTTTCAGTGAAAAACTTCAAAGAAAGTATTTCCATTGTCATCTAAAATTTTCATGTGGAAAAAAATCATTTCACAGCCATTGGGATATTGGGAAAGGGTGCAAATAGAAGCTATGAAAGTTTTCTGAGGTTGTGAATGAGGAATCCAAACATCCCTCTTGCAAATCTGAAGTCACAGATATCCCTGCCCCAAAGCAGAAAGGAAAAGACTCGAACGCATCACATTACCAAAGTCCTCAAAAGTCCCCTGCTTGCCAACCAGGGGATACCTTCCAAAAGCCCCACCTATCCTTTATCCAGCTGCCAGGGCCTCTGGCTCCCCATAAGACCCTGTATTTGCAGCATGCTGACAATTGAAAATTTGGGGGCTGTGGAAATCAAATGGGTTTTAATAGCCAAATAAAAAATGCAAGTAGGACTTTATTGATGGCAGGAGTGGGAGAGCTTGAGGAGCCAGGACCACAGAAATCAGTGGTGTTTCCATCTTAGGAATCAAATCACTCCCATTATTCTAGTATCTGTGCATGTCACAGTCTTTAATGCATTTATCCTCCCAGAGCCTGGGTGACTTTGGGAAGTGCAATAATCCCCATTTTACAGAGAGTTACTTGAGGTCACACAACAAGTCTATAGCACAGTAAGGAATCAAAGCCAGGTCTCCTGAAGGCTAGGCTAGATCTAACCATTGAACTATCCTTCCTTTTGACTTTGCTCTCCAGCTCTAATATGCCACAGTGTAGCTGAGGCCTTGCCTGTATTTTAGATAGATAATATCTTCCATTCATTGTCTTTCAGTGATTTCACAAATGTAGAATATATGGGTGGGATTTGCAGAAACTTTCACTGTTGGCCTAACTCTGCTCCCTGTGAAGTCAATGGGTAAAATTATATGTATTTTAAATGCAAAAATGAACCCACATTTCTGAAGCCCTTTCTTTCATCCAAACAGTGTATATTGTACATGCTTGAACTGTATTGTTTGAGGTCACTGGGACAACCTGCCTGAGTAAGTGCTCAACCTGTGTAAGCATTGCAGAAATCAGGCCTTCATAGAATGATAGAAATGTAGGCCTGGAAGGGACCTCAATAGGTCATCTAGTCCTGTTCCCTGCATTCAAGGCAGAACTAAGTAATAACTAGACCATTCCTGACAGATTTTTGTCTGATTTATTCTTAAAAACCTCCAGTAACGGAGATTCCACAACTTTCCTGGCTATTGTTCCAGTGCTTAACTACCCTGACAGGAAGTTTTTCCTAATGTCCAACCTAAATCGCCCTTGCAATTTAAGCCCATTGCTTCTTGTCCTATCCTCAGAGATTAAAGAAAAACAATTTTCTCCCTCCTCCTTGTGACAACCTTTTATGTACTTGAAAACTGTTATCATGTCCCCTCTCAGTCTTCTCTTCTCCAGACTAAACAAATCTTTTTTCAATCTTCCCTCATAGGTCATGTTTTCTAGATCTTTAATCATTTTTGTTGCTCCTCTCTGGAGTTTCTCTAATTTGTCCACATCTTTCCTGAAATGTGGCAAGCAGAACTGGACACAGTTCTACAGCTGAGACCTTATCAGCACAGACTGAAGTGGAAGAATTACTTCTCGTGTATTACTTACAACAATCCTGCTGATACATTCCAGCTTCAGTGAGAATATGGACTCAGTTTCTTTACTCACCTGCAATGGATTGTGGGTAAATCTGTGATGAAGAAATTCCCTTAAGCATCACCACTTTCACAGTTGGTTGCTTAGTGCAAATACAGGGGTAAATTCTGCTTATTTATTGATGTAAGTCATGTTATTTGAACCTCTGGGATTGCCCACATGAGGAAGACAAGAATGACTAGATTTTATTGGCAATCCCAAATATTCAAAAATCATGAAACTGTCTTAAAAATCATGACATTTTAAAAGTAATAATTTCTGGGATCTTTTTATTTGTTATCTGGTTTTTGAGCTTTTAGGGTTCATGTTTTCGTGCTGATTTCCATCTCCATGAAAGCTAGAAACTTACATTTCTATTAAATGAAAACTGAGGTTCTCATATATTTACATGACTCTGGGAGCTGAGGCCTTAATAAAAACACCAGAAATATTGTCAGAGTTGGTAGCACTGCAGTTTGCAATTCTGAAACATTTGTTCCCTGTGCATCTTGACTGTATTTGTCCTTTTGCTTTTTTGTTTTACAAAGACTTCCTCAATCTTAAATTCAGCTGCTTGCTGAGCTTTGCACATAATAGAAGAAATTGTGTAGAGCACAATGACTTACCAGCCACAATAAACATGATGCCAGAGGTCAGAGTCATGTTGGCTTTTGCGGAGTCCTCCATATTGCCAATTCGAATGCATTTCAGGGCGAAAATGGACACAAGGAGGCCAATGGCACCCAGGACGATGCCCACGATCATTAGGGCCCTCACAGCCTGGAACATTGCTGCAAAACAAGCAAGGAAAAAAATATTTGACTACATAACATGGGGGTGTAGTCCAGGCTGCGGCTGGGGATAGCCAACATGGCCCACAGCAGGCATTGCTGTTTCCAACCAAATGAATTCTCAGAGAAGAGCTGATGGAGCTGTTTGGACATTTTCCATCAAAAAAGATTTTTCACCGGCGCATGGGCTTTTCAACAAAAAGGAAAATTTTCATCCCCAAAATTCTGTTTTTGTCAAGCCATTTTAGGTTTTCATCGATAAACCAAAACCCAACATTTTTTGGTTTTGCTTTTAGCAGCCAAAAAACCTGAACATTTTTGGTTTTAAATTTTAAGCTTTTCAGTTGCCAAAAGCTGAAATATTTTCAGCTATTTCAGCTTTGGGTTTTTTACCTTTTTAAGGAAAATTTGAACATTTGCAAAGAAAAATATTTGTGAAGATGAAAGCATTTTTCTAGGGTGAGGGAAACAATCATTTCCTGAGTAGCATTTCTTGAGGAAAGATGTTAAATCTATGTCTCCATGAACTATTCCCATTGAGCATACTCTGAACCTGGCATATTGACCTTCTAGGTGCTCTTCCACATAGGAGTGAGCTTCATGTCCCACTCTGTAAGAAGCAAGGGAAGAATGAGATTGGCCCACAGATACATCACAAATGGTCCAGTTAGCTCTAAATGGAATTTGGGCCCAATTTATATTGGTGTTTAGACACCAATGATGCAGTTAAGGGCCTGTCAGCATCTTTGAGCACCTAAATACCTTTGCAAATCTGCATCTTTATCTTTATCATTTACAGGATTCCTCAAATGGTGTGAGTAGAGTCGGTTCAAAATTTTTTTTTGTCAAAACAGTTTTTCATAAGAAAATGCCGGTTTTTGACAAAACCAACATTTTTCATGAAAATTTATTGATTTTGGTGAAATTTTACTTCAAAAAAAAAAAGGAACACAGTTACAAAAATGTCAAAATGGACATTTTGGGAACAGACAGCTGTGATTTTTCATTTTGAAATGATTTTTTGTTTTGAAATATACTTTATTTTATATATTCAATTAAATTCAAATGTGAAAATTGGAAATTGAAACAAATTGTGAAACAGCATGGGCCAGATTGTGAATGATTTGCAGGGGTGAAGCCCATGGCCAACAGATTTTAAGATTTTAAACGCCACTTCCTGCAACTCCTATTCGCCAAGAACGGTGAACTGCGGCCACTGGAAACTGTGGGCGGCTGTGCAAATGTAAACAAACTGTCTGGTGGCCCACCAGCAGATTACCCTGATGGGCCACGTGTGGCCCGCGGGCTGCAGGTTGCCCACCACTGATCTAGGGTCTCTATTTACAGCTGTGCATGGCTACTGCAAAGTATGACTAAAATCAGGAAGGTAGGATTTCACACTCACTTTTCATGGGTGTGAATGGCAACACAAGGTGCAGGGCATGGGAGACAATGAGATCCACTGTTTTTCAGGTATTAGACTTGCTCCATTGTTGGAGATCCAGAGACAAAACTAAGGATTAACCAGGTATAGCAATTTTAAAAAATGCAATGAAAAGAAATATGGCTACCTCACGGTGGCTTTATTCTCTTTGGTGTTTTATTACAGTAAGTCAGAGGGGTGTGTTATGTTTATTTCACTGGCTGGTGATGAGATAAGCAGATTTGGTTGGCACCAGATGTTGCTCATGGCAAGTGAGCATGTGGAGTGGTGCAGAGCAAAGAGCAGCAGCTTGTGATTTATGCAGAAAGTTATGCCAATGCTGAGAAGTCACACAAACAACCCCTTTTCACATAAGGCTTCAACTGAGCAAACAAATTGTGAAAAGCAGATTGAAGAGTTGACACACGCTCTCATACAAAGCTACTGTATGTTGGTTCCCAACTGTAAACCAACATATTGTGACTCATCTACAGCAACACCTCTTAACATCCCTCAAGCTGCCTCTCTCTCTAGCAGAGAAAAAAGAAGGTGTATGGGTGTTTGAATATCAAGAAGTCTTTCTCATGAAATGGCATCTATTTCACCTCTCCACAATTTCACACTTGGCTGCAGACATTTATTGGCAATAATGTCTGTGCCAGTATTCATACCAGTTGTTGAAGACCCCATGAGAGATAAGAAGGTATCAGAATACCAGAGATGGTCAAATAACGGGAGGATGCAGTCACAAATATGTTTGTAAAGTACCTTTTGTGATTTGATTTTGGTACATTTGGGCTTCTTTTTGTCATTCCATGAACATTCCAATGACTGAGTTCTATTTATGTCAATGCTGTTATGGGTATTAATACCTGTGTTTCTGCAAGAACAAGCATACTCATGAGACCAAGAGGACGAGAGTCTCCAGTCTGATCTCATCAGCTGGGAATTCTCTTGGTATGCAGGTGTTCGCAGCTGGCACAGAGCTGGAATAGCCGTCTTCTACGCTACTCCATAGCCTAGGCTCAGCATACAGAGTGAGCCTAGTAAAGGAAGGGGGCGTGGCTGGAGGGGTACTGTCTTCTGGATGTTCCCAGGTCATGTGTTGCTCCTTGTGGGCTGCTACTAGCTGGTGCGGGCTGTGGTAAAGACTCCAATTGACCTGAATGATCATCAGTTGATGGCGTATATGAACTGACCATGAGAGAGAAGGTACTATATTGAAAAGAGCCAGAAGTGAACTATGTGGCATTGCACAGAGGAGAAGCCATAGTACAGAGGGCATTCTCTTCGGTGCCATTCTCTGGTGATTTTAAAGTTTTTAAAGAGTGTTTCCAAGAGTTATAAGGTAGCCTTTTTTCAATTATTCTTTTCACATTTGATACCACCAGGACAACTTGTTGTCCCACAATCACAGAACAGCTGACATAGCTACCTTAGAAAAATTACACTGCAGAACAAGTTGGCCAGGAGTGAAAGGGAAATCTTTGCAATTCTGCCAGCCTTGCCCTACCCCCTTGAGCCATGTTAAGTGGGGAGGTGGTCAGGGGACCATGTAGAAGAACATTAGACTCCCTGCCATTAGGTGGGTTACCTCATGTTTGGGTAGAACCAATAGCTTTGTCAACTTGGCGCAGTGACTCACCTACAGATGAACATGACAAGCAGCACTGAACACATGGAGAGACCCAACCTGAAATAACCATGGCTTTCAGTGGGATTGGGCTGTATTGACAATCCCAGGTTATTTTTGCTATGACTCATTCTGATCATCAGGTATGTCCTTATCAGCTGATAACAAGTGTTAACAAACCAGGTATTTTCAGCCTCCCACTCATCAGCACAGAGGTGTGATTTCATTATTATTCATCAGAAATCAAGAGGCTGATGGATAAGTGTTATCAGCCCTGAAGGGTGTTCACAAGGCATTTGGTGCAGAGCAGGAGGAAGAAGCAAGAAGAAAAGTACAATGTTCCTTTACTCATTTTTCTTTACAAAGGCTGAAGTTTCATTTCAACCGCTTTGGTTTCAGTGAGAGCACAAATTGCCTGTGATATCACCAAGCAAGGCGTGTGCTGCTGGCTGAGTGACAACCGGTGAAATTAATATTCCGTAGCTGTGAGTAAGCCACTATTGAATAGAATCAATAGTTCTGGTTTCCTCTCAGGGAGTGATAAGCTCTCCCCTCAGTGCTTCCTACAAATGTCCAATAAAATATTACAATATTTGGGTGCGAATAAGATGATAGGAGGGTTGCTCTGATTCTCAGACGTCACTAGCACATTCTGGATCAGATAAACTGGTGCATTCCAGTTGCTTTCCGTGCCTCTGGTCTGGTGTGATGCAGCC
Source organism: Eretmochelys imbricata (assembly GCF_965152235.1). Classification (NCBI taxonomy): domain Eukaryota; kingdom Metazoa; phylum Chordata; order Testudines; family Cheloniidae; genus Eretmochelys; species Eretmochelys imbricata. Next base: position 51,499,157 of record NC_135580.1, on the reverse strand, counting down.
AGAGTACAGCCATAGATCGTGCTCTCTGTTTCAAAACACTTTAGTCCCAACCCTGCAGTCATTGGGGAGAAAAATCTCTGAGTGAAGTCCAGCATGGATTGGAGGATTGAGGCCTGAGTTAAGGAATTGAGGTGGTAAGTCCTTTATTTTAAAAACAGCAGTAGAGCTCTGTCCCTGTGTAGCTGAGCTGCAGAAGACCAGGCAAGAGGGGACATTGCTTTGCTAGGGGATGACTGACATGTCATGAGTTTTTTCAATACATTGTTCATGCCAACAGAAGAAAAAATGAATTATTATGCACTAAGTTATATCCCACCCCACACGGGTATGGAAGGTGTGTGGGAGAGAGAACAAGATACCTCATTTTCTTCTATCCCACATAGGGGCCAGGCACAACTGTAGTCCGTGCATTCGCCTCCCTCTGGCATAAATCCCTTTGAAGGGTGGGGCTTAGGCTCCTCCACTCCCCGTCATTTCCTCCTCAGCTCAGCTTATAGCCTCTTTGTGGCTCAAGTCCCTTGTCTTTGGAAATGGAGTGTGTTAGAGAACATGTGATAGGCCAGATCCCCAGCTGGTGTAAATCAGCATAGTGCCACTGAGAGTGGCCATTGTCTATGTGACTGCAATGGAGCTATGGAATGGAACTACCCAGACATCTGTTGGGAAAATAACACAGCAGGGCACAGATTATCCAACAAGTTCTTGGAATGTATTGGAGACACATTTTTATTTCAGAAAGCGAAGAAAGCTACTGTGGGGAGGCTATTCTAGATCTGATTTTGACAAATAGGGAGGAACTGGTTGAGAATTTGAAAGTGGAAGGCAATTTGGGTGAAAGTGATCATGAAATGATAGAGTTCGCAATTATAGGGAATGGTAGGAGGGAGAACAGCACAATAAAGACAATGGATTTCAAGAAAGCACACTTTAGCAAACTCAGGGAGTTGGTAGGTAAAATCCCATGGGAAACAAGTCTAAGGGGAAGAACAATTGAAGACAGTTGGCAGTTTTTCAAAGAGACATTATTAAGGGCACAAAAGCAAACTATCCCACTGCGTAGGAAAGATAGGAAGTATGGCAAGAGACCACCCTGGCTTAACCAGGAGATCTTCAATGATCTAAAACTCAAAAAAGAATCCCACAAAAAGTGGAAAATAGGTCAAATTATAAAGGATGAATACAAACAAATAACACAAGTATGTAGGGACAAAATGAGAAAAGCCAAGGCACAAAATGAGATTAAACAAGCTAGGGACATAAAAAGAATCAAGAAAACATTCTACAAATACATTAGAAGCAAGAAGAAGACCGAGGACAGAGTAGACCCGTTACTCAATGAAGGGGGAAAGAAAATAACAGAAAATGTGGAAATGGCAGAGGTGCTTAATGACCTCTTTGTTTTGGTTTTCGCCAAGAAGGTTCATGGTGATTGGACATCTAACATAGTGAATGCCAGTGAAAATGAGGTGGGATCAGAGTCTAAAATAGGGAAAGAACAAGTCAAAAATTACTTAGACAGTTAGATGTCTTCATATCACCAGGGCCTGATGAAATGCATCCTAGAATACTCAAGGAGCTGACTGAGGAGATATCTGAGCCATTAGCAATTATCTTTGAAAAGTCATGGAAGATGGGAGACATTTGAGAAAACTGGAAAAGGGCAAATATAGTGCCCATCTATAAAAAGGGAAATAACAACAACCTGGTGAATTACAGACCAGTCAGCTTAACTTCTGTACCTGGAAAGATAATGGAAAAAATAATTAAGCAATCAATTTGTAAACACCTAGAAGATAATAAGGTGATAAATAACAGTCAGCATGGTTTTGTCAAGAACAAATTGTGTCAAACCAACCTGACAGCTTTCTTTGACAGGATAACAAGCCTTGTGGATAGGGGGGAAGCAGTAGATGTGGTATATCTTGACTTTAGTAAGGCTTTTGATTCTGTCTTGCATGACCTTCTCATAAATAAACTGGGGAAATACAACCTAGAAGGAGCTACTATGAGGTGGGTGCATAACTGTTTGGAAAATCATTCCTAGAGAGTAATTATCTGGAAGGGCATAACAAGTCCTGCAGGAATCGGTTCCGGGTCCGGTTCTGTGCAATATCTTCATCAATGATTTAGATAATGGCATAGAGAGTACACTTATAAAGTTTGTGGATGTTACCAAGCTGGGAGGGGTTGCAAGTGCTTTTGAGGCTAGGATTAAAATTCAAAATGATTTGGATAAACTGGAGAAATGGTCTGAAGTAAATAGGATGAAATTCAATAAGGACAAATGCAAAGTACTCCACTTTGGAAGGAACAATCAGTTGCATACATACAAAATGGGAAATGACTGCCTAGGAAGGAGTACTGCAGAAAGGGATCCGGGGGTCATAGTGGATCACAAGTTAAATATGAGTCAACAGTGTAATGCTGTTGCAAAAAAAGCGATCATCAGTCTGGGATGTATTAGCAGGAGTATTGTAAGCAAGACAAGAGCAGTAATTCTTCTGTTCTACTCTGCGCTGATTAGACCTCAACTGGAGTATTGTGTCCAGTTCTGGGTGCCACATTTCAGGAAAGATGTGGACAAATCAGAGAAAGTCCAGAGAAGAACAACAAAAATTATTAAAGGTCTAGAAAACATGACCTATGAGGGAAGATTGAAAACATTGGGTTCATTTAGTCTGGAGAAGAGAAGACTGATAGGGGACATGATAACAGTTTTCAAGTACATAAAAGGTTGTTACAAGGAGGAGGGAGAAAAATTGTTCTTCTTAATCTCTGAGGATAGGACAAGAAGCAATGGGTTTAAATTGCAGCAAGGGAGGCTTTAGGTTGGACATTAGGAAAAACTTCCTAACTCTCAGAGTGGTTAAGCACTGGAATATATTGCATTGGGGATTTTTAAGAGCAGGTTGGACAAACACCTGTCAGGGATTGTCTAGGTAATACTTAATTCTACCTTGAGTGCAGGGGACTGGACTAGATGACCTCTCGAGGTCCCTTCCAGTTCTATGATTCTATGCTGATTTACAGCAATATCTGGCCCTATATTCACAAAAAGAAAAGGAGTACTTGTGGCACCTTAGAGACTAACAAATTTATTTGGGCATAAGCTTTCGTGAGCTACAGCTCACTTCATCAGATGCTGTAGCTCACAAAAGTTTATGCTCAGATAAATTTGTTAGTCTTTAAGGTGCCACAAGTACTCCTTTTCTTTTTGCGAATACAGACTAACACAGCTGCTACTCTGAAACCTGGCCCTATATTGTGATTTCTGCAAATCCACATCAGGCAGAAGACAACAGAAAAAGTTATCTGAGTTGACATAACATTCCATTCATATTAATGTCCATGTGTTATCACTCACCCTGAAGATGGAATGTAACGTGAAAACATTTGGGATAGGAAGCATTTTAATTTTAGGTGAAGGTATTCAACAATCAGAAATCTTTGTAATAAAATTACTTTTAAAAGGACAGTTGTTTAAAAGGTAGAAGGGTTGGGAGGGTTCTAGTCTTGTCCAAACTGAGAGTATAAAGCATTCAAAAGTTGTCATCAGGAGCACTTAGTGGCCATATTTTTAAAGCTAGGCTCATTAAATGCACATACACCTATCTTGCACAGAGACCTGAAGTGTGTACAGACCTGGTATTTGAACACACATGGACAGTCAGCTGCTCAAGTGGCTATTTGCACACCTCATTGGCATGCACACATTAGGGGGTTCTGTACACAAGTTAGGCACAAAAAAGACATCCATGCAATTGCACATATCTCCCTTTGAAAAATCCAGCCAGTGATATAAATTAACCTCAGATTTTTAATAGTCATTCAAATATTTTAAAATTAAATAACAAAACCCCCCACCTTTCCCAATCAGGAGCAATGGAATTATCCATAAAATGGATGTTTCAGAATGATCTGCCAATCAAGCAATCTGACTGGCTGAATAGCCTTTGATGATTTGTAATAATTCCCAACATAGCTCATCATTGTATTTTTCAACCCAAAGAGAAATTAAAGAAACTTATTTTTTTAATGTTGGTATGAATAATATGTATTAAGATTCACATGTTCAAAGATATTTAGGTACCAATGGGAGTTAGGTGCCTAAATACCTTTGAAGATCTGGGCCTAAATGCTCTGTGGAACAAAATGATATAATTTGATCTAAAGCAACATCATCTGTATTCCTTTTACCAGAACAGACATGAAAATGGAACCCTACTACCAATTAAAATTACCGAAATATGGATATCATTAGGGATTTTTAAGAGCAGGTTGGATAAACACCTGTCAGGAATGGTCTAGATAATACTTAATCCTGCCTTGAATGCAGGGGACCAGACTAGATGACCTCTTGAGGTCCCTTCAAGTTCTATGATTCTATAATTTCTATGATCTTTAAAAAAAAAAAACAATTTAAAGCCAGGTCATTCCAACTTTACATTTCAGCAATGCACTATGGAGAATAATACGGATCGAACCTCTGTTTTTGCAATATGACCTTTTTGTGACTGTTAAATACATTTTCTTATTCCTAGAGATGGGTGGAAAAAAGTTTCCCATCCTGCAAAAATTTTTGAAATTTTGAAAAATGATTCTCAACTTGAATTGGGATGAAAAGTCAAAAATCTCAAAATTTTCACAAACCAAAAATCCAAAAAAGGCAGATCAAGTCAATCAAAATGTTTAATTTTATTAATTTCCAAATGTTTCATTTTGATTTTAACCTTTTAAATTTGTGTTTATTATTTTACTATAAATTAGTTTAAATTTCTAAATGAAAAGTCATTTCAAACTGAAAAACAGAACTTTTTGTTTCAAACATGTAGACACAGGAAATTCGTCAAAATTGACCCCTTCCTGCAAAATGTTTTGATTTTAATGAATGGACATTTTTCCTACAAAAAAAATGTTTCATTAAAAAATTCCTGACAGGCTCTACTTATTACATTACTTAAAGAGTAATCTAATTAAGAACTGGCTCTTGCCAATGATAAATCAGCGCAGTCAAACCTGATCATCACTGTTGCTAAGGGAAAATATATTGCTGTCTTAAACCATAATTAGTCATGTACAGCTTTGTTAGAGATATTTATTAAAATAAAAGCAACTCCAGGACAGCTAGCTTCAAATGCTTTTTTCTCAAAATGGACATAATGCATTGTCTACCAGTCATAATCCAGAATGAACACAGATGTATTTATTAAATCATATCTTTAGGGAGATGCCCGGAATTTTATCAAGCAACAAACACAAAAGCAAAAAAGTTTGTCTTCAACTGTATAGTCTCTGGTGACTTCTCAGAGATGAATCAAGTCAGTCATCAAAATGAACAGAACAGGTGAGAAACACTAGGATCTGTTCTCTGCTTTACACAAGTCAATATGAACACAAAAGGCCGTGATTTGCCACAGCTCTGCATCCTGGGCAGTTATTTGCACCTGTGCAAGGAGAAATGGGTGTCAAATGCCACTGAATCAGTGACACAGTATTAATTTTTTATTCCACATTGCACAGGTATAAATGACTGCATAAAGTAATGGAGAATCATACTGATATTTCCGATCAATTTTAATGTTGATCCAGCCTCAGTGCATGCTAGTGCTTTGTAAATTACTCAAATGCTCAAAGGCAGAAGTGACTTCTCTAGTGTAAAATGTCTGGATATTTGTTTATAAAATGGTTTTGGTAATAGGGATTGTACCCTGATTTCAACACTCCTGAGTTTGCTACTGACCCCTCTCACACCCTTGTTCTGAGTTCTTTTCTGCCTTGCCCATTTACACCTGGGCAAAGTGACTGTAAAATGCTACTGGATCAGAATGGTTTTGCACCAAATTTGCATTCACTTTGCATGGGTGTAAATTATTATACAAGTGGCTCAGCAGTAGAGAATCAGGCCCCAGGGTAAATAGTACAGTATCCAAATGGGATATGGACTATGCCATATTTTAACAGAAATTTTCATACACCTGTCCCTAACCAACCAAATTAGCTTTAGATGAGGTGCCTCAAAGGCCATAGATCAGTTTGATCATTTTGTCCCAATAAAAAAAATTGACTGAAGAACCAAAACCAAAATAAAAAACAAACAATCAGCCAACCACAACCTTCCAGTAAAACTCCATGTACAAAAAAAGAGTAATTAAAAATACCCTCTTGCACTCCAATTCCACGATGCCCACTGTTCAGCACCAGCTTTCTCAACAAGAAAATTCAGGATATCCTCTTTCCTTTGGGGGGAAAATGTTTCCACTGGTTTCTTGCTGGAAATTATCAATATGATCAGCCAATAACACTGGAACAGTTAAATGAAATAACAGAACAGCTCTTATCCACCATTTCATATGTGTTTAAATCCAAAGAGCCAATATCTCAGCTGATTTGAATCAGCGTAGCTCTATTAACATCAATGGAGCTATGCTGATTTACTTCTAGTTGAGGACAATAATATAGGTACCAGAAAAATATGCATCAATCTGTAATATTTGTAAGATTATTATTTATGGTAACACAACATACACGTGTTGTTATGTTCATGTGCTAAGTATTTTGGAGATAATTTTCCCCCTTGCAAAGCACTTTAAAATATCAGCTCCTGCTATTCAGTGAAAACTGTATTATATTTCTCCTTCAAGAAAACTCCAGGGGTTCACCTGGGTCCATCTTTTGCCCCTACCTGGTAGCCCAAGAATGGTGAAATAAGGCCGGCACTCTGTGAAACCTGAACTCTGCCTCACGCAGCTCCTCCAGAGTCCCTGATACTGGAACACGGCCGTGACTGGGTTGTCATACAAATCCTGTGTGCTCCACATGTCTAGTCCAGTGGCCGCGATGCACCCAGCAAAACCCAAAGATGAGACAACAAAGCCCATCACTTGGCAGATTGTTGTTGACATGGTATCTCCCCCTTGGCCAGGATCTGAGCTAGCTCTAATGAAGCCGTAGACTTTACGGGAACAGTCAAGTCCTCTTGACTGAGCCACCAGAAACACAGCTGCTCTTATCAGATGGTGCCCGTTCAGCGGCTTTATTTGCTCAAAGTGTTTTTGCAAGATAGTCCAGTTTCGCTCTTGCTGGGTAGGGTTGTGTGTTTTTTCATTGGCGAGGCAAGAGGTAGGAGCTTTTGTCCTTTAGAAGCACTTGTTATCCCAGAGCTAAGCAGTCACTGCTGGTCAAGTGTAGGGCAACCCGCTTTGAACAAAGTTATGAGGAGCATTACCTTTCCTGAATGCACCTGCACCTCTTCCCATACCTAAATACTTTGGAGTCTGCTACACTTATTCTGTGTAGTTGGCACATTACTGTTAAGAGGGATCAAAGGAGAACTAGACCACAAATGAATTCCTCATTTTTGGGTAAACATACCGTGCCAGTGCTTCCCAACACAGCATTCCCCAAAGGTCTTCACATACAACATGGGTCTCATTCTCACTGATTTGCTCCTTCTGTTATTATTTACCCCTATCCAAAACGGGAGTAAGACACTCCCAAATCAGGTTGGTAGTAGCAATTTATGCCCACTCTACATTCACTTGGCACAGGTGCAATGTCTACACAAGGTGAAAGGCGGCGGAGAATCAGGACATATATTTTTTACTTGAGTTCTTCAAAAGGTCTGTCACCAAGAGAGGAAAAAGCCAAAGTCTTATCAGAACAGCCATGAAAAACTAAAGGAGTTTTAATAAGAACAAAACAGAATGGACTAGATACTCCAGGGCACCAGAGCTGTCCTCAGTGCACCTGACAGGAACAGCACAATTGAGTTTCAACCATCTTTCAACCATCATCCCCAGCGCTGAGGTCAGGCAGTAGCTGAACTGGGGCTGCTCTGACTCATGCTGGCATCAAACAGTCCCCAAGAGGCTGTTCTGCAGAGCAAAGCATGTCCTGGCCATCCCCACCACACATGGAAGAACCCCAATAACAGGGCAGCAAGAGCAGGTGTGACCTAGAACCAGTTTTACACCATCAGGGGATTCCTCCATATAAACCCTGGTTACCAAATCTTCTTTAACTATTAATTAATACAGAAATGATTCAAATGGGAAGGTCAGTTGTCCACCCGTCTATCTACTTAGTCAGGTATTTCTAAGGTGCCCACCACTGTGATACCTCAGCCCCAACTATACATGCGTGACACCTGCCAGCATCAGTGAGCATTACCCATGTATGCACGGAGGGGAGAACAGACCGCTCGGAGAGCACCACTTTATTGGTAGTTGTTGATGAAGGCTGAGGGGAGGCGAGAATTAGGAAATTAATTATCTCTTCCCACAGTGCTGAAGTGCTCTGCTCAGGGGAGCAATATAAATTTGCCATGCTGCTCTGCCAATGCATTGCTGTGAGTTACAGGGACCTTCCAGACTTCACGCTCATCAATTCTGATCTAATATACTGTTCCAACTGATTTACTTCAACCCTGACCTAGAAACAAATTCTGTCTTTATCCAATCAAGAAACCTTTCTTTGCCGCAGACATAGTCAATATGATAGCCTCGTTATGAAGCAGAATGAAAGCTACCAGAAAGAGAGGTGAGGTTATCACTAGGATGGGTGATTTACACGAGGGTTATGATGTATTGGCTATCATCGCTGTATCCTATATAATGACTACCCAGGACATCCCTTTTAACACTTCACGTGCACTGCTGCACTGGAGCAAATACATCCTGAGCTTGACAATATATATAGATTTACATGCAGGAATATTGGGAGAAGATCGTGGTCCATCTAGGCCTATTTTTATCATCTGAAGCCATACAAAATCATATGTAATCCTGGTAGAACAGCCACAAGAATTGGCTAGCAGCTGTGCCTTTTGTTTAGATCATTCTCCCTGAAAAGGCGGATGTCAGGCTGCCCTTTGAGCTGATTCACATGGCTTTCTCTTCTTGCTCTTACAAAGACGACAGAGGTTTGCTTCAGTTGTCCAACCCACAATGGTTGGGAACATCTGCCCACAGAATGGTGCCCTGTTCTTTTGTACAATCCAAGATATCTAACTTTTCAAATTACAGGTAGTCGCTAGTTTCTGCCTCCAATGACTGACTGGCAGCAAACAGAATCCTTTCTAGCCTGTATTTTATAGTTTCTGTTATAGTAGCTGAGAGTCCTGTAAAAGGCCCGTTATGAATCTCTAGCACAATCACAAATCACAGGTAGTTCTTGTGAATTGCTTGTGCACTAGTAGATTTCTCAAGAAGGACCTCAGCTGGTGTAAACTTGCATAGTTTCATTGATTTTATTAGAACTGCACCAGTTTACATCAGGTGAGTGGCTGGTCCCCATATAGCTAAGGTCAGAACTGGGCCTTAAATTTCTACAATGAATGCAACAAATGGGGATGGGGTAAGGGTGGAAGTGCTTGTGAGATGAAGACACTGATTTTATGGCTGAAATATTGACATCCTTTGTTAACCCGCCAGTTCAGCGTCTGAACAAAAAAACAATTTTTTCGAGTTGATCTGAAACAAAATTTTTTTGACAGGTTTCAGAGTAGCAGCCGTGTTAGTCTGTATTTGCAAAAAGAAAAGGAGTACTTGTGAAGTGAGCTGTAGCTCACGAAAGCTTATGCTCAAATAAATTGGTTAGTCTCTAAGGTGCCACAAGTACTCCTTTTCTTTTTGCGAACATTTTTTTGAAATTTTCAGCAAACTGAAAAAGTACAAAACCTTTGGTTTTGAGTTGAACAAAATGTTTCATCTGATCCAAAACAAATAGTTTTGTTTCTTTTTTGAGGGGCTTTTTTTTACCTTTTTTATAAAAGTAAAGTTCAAAACAAAAAGTAATTTTGAATAAAAATATTGAAACAGTTCATTTAGAAAATAGAGTAATGAAATGTTCTGATTTTTTTTGAATTTTTTGTTTGTTTGTTTCTGACTGACAGAATCTGGCAAATTCAGCAAACGTGCAAAATGTTTCAGTCAAGCTGAATCTGCATTTTTGACCATAAAAGGTATGTCTGAAAAATTTCACCCAGCCCTAACTTTAGCAAGGAATTACAGAATAATTTGAACAGTTAGGAAGTGAGGACATCCCAGGAAAAATGGCCATTGATATATAGAGCACATAAGGGAAATACTTGAAAAATCTGAACATATACAAATCAGCTGATCTGGGTGATCCATGGGTCTTGAACCTAGGCCTACAGGCAAATTTCACCTCCTGGCTGTATACTTTTAGCTACTGGGCTGATGGAACCCTGACCCCACAGGTGTCCTGATTGGAGGAGTGACTATCACTATTTATTGGTCTGGCTGTGCTATTTAAGCCAGAAGGAGGCACAGGAAGCTGTCTAAGCAGCTGAGTGAATTCCTAGTTGACCACTATTCACTGGACCCTGCCTTTTTACCTGATTCCTGAGCTCTGCCCTCCTGCCTTGCTCCTGGTTTCTGCCTTCCTGCCTTGTTCCTGATCACGGCTCTGACTGTGATACTTGGCTTGACTCACTGACTCTAATTCCAGCTCTGACCCTTGCCCCCTGACACTGACTCCTGCTCTGACCAGTAGGGATGACTGCCCAAGATCCGGTCATGACACAAGAGTATTAAAGGGATTATTTCTGGAACATACTGTACTGCTGACAATTCCACGGCATGAGCCTGCCCCAGTAACACCATTATCTCCAAATTGCCGGGGACCGCGGTTTTAGAGAAATCTGTGTTCATGTCCTCATCACCGCGCTGCTGTCGCCTCCTCGCCTGTTTTTTCAGCTGCTGGTTCTGCATAAACTGCACGATAATGCGCGAGGTGTTTACAAGGGCCATAACTGCTGCAGTGAGCTGAACGGGCTCCATATTTGCTGTGTTATGGCATCTGCTCGGGCAATCCAGGGAAAAGGGCGCAAAATGATTGTCTGCTGTTGCTTTCACAGTGGGAGGGAGGGTTGACTGATGACATTTACCCATAACCACTCGCAACAAATTTTTGGCCCCATCAGGCTTTGGGAGCTCAGCCCAGAATTCCAGTGGGCAGCGGGGACTGTGGGAACTGTGGGATAGCCACCCACAGTGCCCCGCTCGGAATGTCGACACTTGCCTCGGTACCGTGGACGCACACTGCCAAATTAATGTGCTTAGTGTGGATGCATGGACTCGACTTTATACAATCTGTTCCCAAAAATCGACTTCTGTAAAATCGGAGTACTTTCATAGTGTAGACATGGTCTAAGGGGTGTGGTGGAACCTCCAGTGCTCAGGGCTATTACTAGAAGCCTGGAAAAATCACTAGTAAATACATTGGAGGAAGCAATCCTGCATTAGCAAGGAGATGGGCTGGGTGATTTAACAGGGCTTTTCCATTAGTAACATCAATCAGAACAACAAATATGTGGCTAGAACTTTCTCTGGCCCCCTAAAAGACCAATCCAGATAATCACCTCACACTATCAGATGAAGAGAGGACTGAGCACTTTGCACAGCTGTTATGAAGGTTACAGGTATTTGTATGTACTTAAGCCACGTTGTTTTCAATTTAAACAGATTTGTACTGAAAAAATCTTGGGTTTTACAAAAAGTATTATTCTTTTTTTCCAATTTTCACCCTACTTTTGTATCATTCAAATATATTAAAAATAACTTGTTTTATTAGGAAAATACAATACATTACATGTGATGTATTACGATAATACATTTGTCTGTGTGTATATGCAAAGATGCCTGTTAAAGTAAGGCTATGTATTCGTCTAGAAAATACATACTTTAAATAAACAGGCACACAAACATGAGCATCGGAACATACTGATGGATCTCACACCCACCACGTACACATTTCAAGCTGTTACCAGATAACAGTTTAAAGATCTGACACACAAGAATGGGAAGAAAATGAAAATCTGTATCAGACTACGTTTCGGAACACAAGGAAGGATTCAAACATTTTAAAAAACAAAAACAGGAGAAAAGGATGAAGTTGAGCGTATGCACCTCAAATGGTCTGGCCCAATTATTAAATGTAAATCTTTATAGGCTAATAGTTCTATGTCTACAACAGTAAACTGTTTATTCAAATGAAAAGTTTTATTTGGGGATTAGAGATATACTGTTTTCTTAAACTCAGAGGTGGCATTGTGTTTTGAGTTTGTATACCATAAGGTATCAAGTTTGCTGAAATTTTCACAGGAAATGATTGAATGTGTGGGGGGGGGTTGCAGTTACGGACTAATCGAGAACAGCTGGGGAGACGCTCACAGGAGCAACGTCTAGCCTCCTTGCCCATCTGCTGGAGCAGTCCACTTTTGTCACAGGGGAGAGAAGGGGGCTCATACAGGCTCAGATTTGAGCACGTCTGGGTGCTAATTGGTTGGGCTGTGGCCATGACCCTGCTCCGCCAACAACAAACTGCCAGTGGAGAGCTGAGGAGGAGGGAAGTGGCTAGATTACATCAGCTACTCCCAGATGCCAGAGGAGGACTGAGGTTCGGACTATTGCTGGGGGGAGGGAGGGGAATCTTACCTAATATTGTTTATTTATTAATTGATGATTGTTCCAGGTTTGTTCTGTTCTCCCCCTTATTCCTCCCTAACAAAGTTCTCTTTGTTTTAAACCCCTGGACTCAGTGCTTGTGAGTGGGATAGTGTTGACTATCAAGCCTGCCAGGTTGGTGGTTATAGTTTCTCAGGTTTCTGCATGGGAACTCAAGCCGGTGTTATTTAACTTTTCAGAAGGAATCCCTCAATTCCTTTCAGAATATTTCATGCAATGAATTTTTTTTATTTTGAATTTTCATACCAATTTGGGACAAAACCAAATTTCAAAGTCTCGGAATTTGTTTCAGGATGGCAAATCCAAATTTCAATTACCCTCACAGTTAAAAAATAGCATCTTATTTCCAGTTCATACTTTACTGACTTCATCTTCCAGCCATTGGATTTCATTGTCTTTGCTAGCTTAAAGAACCTTTTAGTAACAGATATCGTCTCCCTGTGTAGGTGCTTATTAACTGCGAGCAGGTACTTTTAGGCCATTCACTGCAATAGCTTTACACAGAAGTGTAGGTAGCTGCTGAAAAGATGTGGGTAAAAGTGAAAGTGGGTACAACTGTTATCCACACATGTATCAGAACATTCATTTAAAACCTGAGCTCTCACCTACTTAGCAGCGCTATGAAAGCTGTTCACACCATACAGGATGTTGGCATTTTCATAAAAATAAAGCTCCTTTTAACAACTACTTTCAGACAGTTGTATATGCAACAATGTGACACTGTATTATCCGACATGCACATACTCAGATCATATCTTGGCTCCGCACTGCCCAGCGCATAGGGCCTGCATTAACACTACTGCAAAGTGAACGTAAAACGTAAAACATCACAGGCCACTGGCACAAGAGTGGGGGAAGGACTCAAACTACTTCAGCCCTGGTATAAGGTATTACAACAGCTGGCATGGGTCTCTAAGGGCTTGTCTAGACTAGAACAAAAAGGGGTTGTTTTTAAAAAGTGCCAGCTAACGCATTATAACTTTTCTAACGGAACATTCTTCCATCCAAAAATGCTGATTTGTTGACAGAATGTGCCGATTTCAATGAAACATTTTGCAGATAAAAGAAGTAAAACAAAGCATTCTGATAAGGAAACAAATGTTTTGCTTTTTCAGTTCAAAACAACTTTTTGATTCAAGATGTATTTTATTTTATATTATAAATTATAAAACAAAATAAAATAAAATATACAAATTTAAAATAAAATTAAAAAGTCAAAATCAAATCAAACCATTTCAATTGACCTAAAATGAATGTTTTTCAAAAATTATTTTTTGCTGAAAATCTCAATGTTTTGACTTTTTGTACCAATTCAGAATTTCCCCCCCAAAATATTGGGCTTTCCTGCAGAAGAGAAATTCTGGTTCCTGGCCACTTCTAGTTATACATTTTCTGTAGAAATAATCACATTTTCCAACCAGTTCTACTGAAAGTCTCCATCACTATGAATGGAAAAATGACAAACCGTACTTTTTCCCCCAGCAAGCCAACCATAAAATGAATACAACCCCCTCTCTTTCTCTCTGATGTACACAAAAAGGTTTTTAAAATAATGTGCTAAGACTTCTAGTTCCAAAGGAAGGAACACTCAAAAATATATTTTCTGCCTTTGCTGGGACAGGAGACTTTCTGACGTATAAACCTAAGGTGAGCACGACAGCTGAACATCAGCTACAAGCTCAGGAAGGTGTTTTCCATAGTATTTACTCCCAGGTGTCCCTGTTTGTACACCAGTGAATTAGAGGGAGTTACTGGCATGTGGAGTGTAGGCCAGGTTCTCTCCTGGCATAATTCTCGTGATATTGAGAGTTATACCAGGAGGGAGTTTGACCAAGAGTGTTTATTTTACTCAGCCTGCACGCGATTCTCCCCTCCATTCTTACCCTTTGTAATGCTGCCAAAATGCTGCCAGAGGCTGGAGGTAGATTTCTGGAGAGGAACTGTGCAGGCCAGGAGGGGGGGGTCAGTGTCACTCCTCCCTTGTTTCTCCCCTCGACCTCTCCTGTTGGTCTGTCATTCTCTGCCAGCCCTCAAAACCCCAGTCCTGACATGGAGGCTAAGCTGCTGTGGTGCATCCTCTCCCTCAATTCCCCGATCACTGGCACCCCCTGCTGCACCTAAAATACATGCCCTGAGCAGAAACACAAGTGAGCTAGAGGACAGCTTTATTGGTAGGGTTTACGTCTCCTTTAGCTACTTGAAAATCTCCACCACTAGCTTGGTGGATGAGCGAGTGCCCCTTCCTGTCCTCTATTATGTCTGCCCATTTCTCTAGTGCTCCCATTTCTCCATGGTGTGTACCCATTTCCTCCTTCCCTTTATTGCTCCATTCCCCCCCTTCCCACCCAGCCTGCTGCCCCACTCTGTTCCTCAAGGATACTCTCTCCATCCTCCTCTCTGCTGCTCCATTCTTTTAGCTCCTCTCCCACCTCCCTCTGATGCCCTTTTCCCTCTCCCCTCACTCGGCTGCCCTGCTGGTGTCTTTTGTCTCTTTCTTACCCCTCACTGTACTATCTGATCCCTATTCATCTCTTTTCTACCTGCTGTTAATTTCAAACTGAAACATATAGTCAGAGATGAGCCAAAACATTGTTACCCTTCTGCACACACCCCTAAAATTTTGGTCATGAATTTAATCCCAATCTGGGAAGGGCATATTTTTGGTTTCCAGAGTGGATGAAACCTTGCAAAAAACTCACTGATCTTTATGGGATTTTGGGTGTTGTCAAATCCAGTGAACATGGCTACTAAATGTTTGTACCTGCTCCCCAAAGCTTAGCCTAAATCTAATCCAGATCCAAACCATTCTATGTCAGCCCATTTCCACTATGTTGTAAATTACACCTGGTACAATTTTCAAAAGCACCTAAGCAACTTCCATTGCCTTTCAGTGGGCTCCTCAGTCCCTTTGGCTCTTGAAAATGTTACCCATGGTGCAACTGAGCTTGAAGGGCTCCCTGCATCACAGCATGGAGAACCAGCCCGGCTAAGGGTAAGTTTGGAATCCACCATAAAGAGGAAAAGGGCAGCACAGATGATGGAGGGAGTTGGAGAAAGGAGAGGAGATGCCAGGTCCTTCTGTTCCTTCTGCTAAATTTTCTCATTGCACAGCAGATCAGAGTGGGGGCAGCAAATACCCCCGGCCGTGTGGAGTTGCAGGACTTCTACCCCCTAAAAGCAGATTTGTAGTAGGCAGCATGCAAATTAGCTCAGTACAGCTGAGCTGCCTAACCTCAGAGGCCATTGCCTGAAGGGAGAGGCGGAGCAGGTGCACGTAGTGCAGGTGTGGTAGGGGTGAGTGGTCTGTCTGAATGCCTTTGGAAATCTATGTTGGGCTGGTGATTTGCCACTGAGGCAGCACTAACATAGGGGTTTTCTAGACCTCTCTAGCTGTCACAGTCTGAACACTTCCCTAGCTGTCTTGCTGCTGCGGTAAATCCCTTCTCATTTACTTGGTGCATCATGACGAGATCCCCATCAAATAAATGGAGGTATAATACACTAATACAAAAGTACTGTCCCCCCAGCAACACCCTCCAGACATAAGCCAGTGCACTGATTCTAAACTGGCTGACATACTACAAGCTTTCTGCTGTTTAACATCTTGGGGCCAAATTCAGCTGTGTTGGGGGCACAGCTCCACCAACGTCAGTGGAGTTGTGCTTCCTCACGCCAGGGCTAGACTTGGCCCCTTTCTTTCTGTCTCCTTCCTATCTTCATACTCAGTTTTCAATCCTCAAAAGCTGCAGCAGAGGAAGGAAGTCCAAAAACAGGGTCATGTGACAGTTTTCAAGCTAAATGGCAAATCTACATCCATGTCAGTAGTGTTCAGCACCCACCACCACCAAGCACTACATTTTTAAAGGATTATTGCATTACTCAGGGCTTCAGCTCACTCATCCCTGAGCCCTTAGAATACTGCAGTAATCAGCCAGAGGTTAGCTGGTTGCCATTTCTTATGCCTTGATTACCATCACAGCTGTGAATACAGGAGACTCAAAGCCCACAGAAACACCCATCCCAGTGGTCGCTTTTACTAAATGATGCCGTTAAAGTTGTAAACCAGTTTCAGTTCTTTCCCCTGTTTTCCCTTGCTGTGTGCTTTCTGAAAAATTCTTATTTTAGGCTGAAATTGTCTATGCTCCATCTCAGCTGCAATGTGATTCCCCCACCTCCACCAACCCCAAAATTTGAGGGAAATCCACATAGTCATTTCTGAGTTACTCAAGGTGGGGAAAAAATTTCCTTTTGTAAAACCGTATTCTCTCTTCCTTCTCCCATACAGATCATGTAAAAGCAGCTGGATTTTTTAACTTGCACATGTGCTCCTTGATCTGGAGGCTCATAACAAAGCTTAAAAAAATTGTTTGGGTAATTATAAAGCTATAGGTGATTGACAAATTATTACTGAGTATGCTCAGAGGGCATTCTGCAGCTGGGAATAGTTGGAGCTCAATAGAGAGCTCCGGCCACACCCCTCTCTCTAAGCATGCCCCTGGGATGTCCTCTATTCAAAGGGCCGAGAAGGTCAGCTGATAGGTTTTAGGAACATAAGAACTGCCATAGTGCATCAGACTAATGATCCACTGTATTGACACCAACAGAGTTCAGTACCAGCTGCTTCAGAAGAAGGTACAAGAAACCGCCAAATTATGAAGCAACCCACCCAAAGATGAAGCATCTCCATCACCCTACGCAGATTGTGGTTGGCTTTTGTCTTGAGGCATAAGAGCATTTACAGGGCTTTACCAAAATTGCAAAGTGGGAGGTGGCTTTGTAACTGCACCGTTCAATAATCTTTGTTTATTAACACACCTCCTTTATCTGCCCAATGTTAATTTATCTCAAACCTAATCACTGGGCCCATTACAGCCCTTGAATGTTATCACTGCTACTCCCATGAAATTACCTATAGCTCACATTTACTTTGTTGTTGGCAAATACAATGCACACCCATAACAGCAATTTCCAACTCGTTCTGACTGAATCAAAGGAAATTCACCCTCTTCTCCTTCTCCACAATACGTGCAAAACTAGTCAAGATAACATGAGGGCCTCACATTACATGGTATTTGAGGAACGAGTGGGCTGGTTTTTCTGCACCTCTTGGTGGTGTTTTCAGAAGCACTCAGTGTTATCTTAACTCCCATCTGTCCCCTTGTGCATCAGTGGGTTGGTGCCTTTAACTTCAGTGGGAGAAGAGTTGGACCAAAGCAGAGCGCCTTCTGCCTGCCCTCTGTGAGTGCTCCATGGGGTTAGATGTATCATGGTGAGTCTAGTGGAGACTGACAGCACCTTTGCCCAGTCCTGACCCCGGGCTACTCTGAAGGCTGGTTCATCTTTGACAGCCCCAGGAACCTGTGTAAGTTACAGCCACCTCTCCAGCCTGCCCTGCAGGTCTCAGCATACCCCAAATCTCCACAGCACTGTGTGCTGTGAATTCAACCCCAACCTACCGCCTCCCGCCTCCAGCCAAACCCCTACACCAGGGCTGGTGAAGGAGTCATTTTATGGCACCCCTATGGCTCTTTCCACAGTGCCTGCACTAGAGGAATCTTCCCCCTGGAGCAACAAGGGCTTGTAAGGTCCCTTTACACCACTCCAGCCCTTTTACACAGCGTAAAGGGACTGGGATGAGGGTGAGGATCTTGTACAAGGTGTCTAGCTTGCCATCCACCCTGCCTGTGCTCATAGCCTTCTCTAGCCATCAGCACCCAGAGCTCCTGCTCCTTGCAGCCAGCATCTTTCTTTCCCATGGTACAGAGGGGTGGTTGCTGGATGTGTCCCATGGGGCTGAGCCAGGGCATGAGGACACACAATGATACACTGGCCCAGGTGCCTCTGCCAGTTTCTGAAGATTTTAACCTTTCATTTATAAACAAAGGCCCAGGTCCTAGGCTGGTGTCACCCTACGCACTTCAGTGGAGCTACACCAATGTATGGTAGCTCAGGATTTAGCCCCCCCCCACACACACACATTTCTAGCTATTATGGATGTGAAGAAAACCTTCTGAACATGATCCACTGCAGAGAGACTGAAACAGCAGTTCTAAGTGAGCTGTTAACCGTCCCGATCATCACAACAGGTGATGTTAATTCTGAATCCTAACAATGACACTGTAAATGTCAATGTTAACTATTTCATCATGTAAAAGCAACAAAGAGTCCTGTGGCATCTTATAGACTAACAGATGTATTGGAGCATAAGCTTTCGTGGGTGAATACCGTGACCAAGTTCCTCCTCTACTTTGGTGGGTCTTGCGCTTATTGGCAGATTTCCGCATCTCGGAGATTCACAGCAGCCCTCAGTTTGGCCGTTTTCGTGAACCCACAGTCCAGGTCAACTTCTCCTATGTCTGATCAGGAGTTGGGAGGTTTGGGGGGGAACCTGGGCCCGCCCTCTACTCTTGATTCCAGCACAGGGCCCCGTGGAATGCAGCTGTCTAGAGAGCCTCCTGGAAGAGCTGTGTGACAGCTACAACTCCCTGGGCTACTTCCCCACGGCCTCCTCCCAACACCTTCTTTATCCTCACCATAGGACCTTCCTCCTGATGTCTGATAATGCTTGTACTCCTCAGTCCTCCAACAGTATACATTCTCGCTCCTAGTGACTCTTGCTCCCAGCTCCTCACACATGCACCACAAACTGAAGTGAGCTCCTTTTTAAACCCAGGTGCCCTGATTGGCCTGCCTAATTGATTCTAGCAGTTTCTTGATTGGCTGCAGGTGTTCTAATCAGCCTCTCTG
The DNA here is from genome assembly GCF_965152235.1 of Eretmochelys imbricata. Classification (NCBI taxonomy): domain Eukaryota; kingdom Metazoa; phylum Chordata; order Testudines; family Cheloniidae; genus Eretmochelys; species Eretmochelys imbricata. Next base: position 51,479,922 of record NC_135580.1, on the reverse strand, counting down.
TCTTAATTGTTTCCAGAATGTTCCTGATTGTTCTGAAACCTTCCCTGTCGGGAAACGGAACGTCCTTTGCTTGCTCCTCAGATATCTGCTTTCTATTCTTTTCTAAAGCCCCCTGGCCCGGATTTTTCTTACTTTTTGACCCTGCTTCACTCCCCCCCCCCCCCCCCCCGACCGGGCCAGATGCTTTTTCTTCGTTTTGTTTTTTTTTTGCTGTTTTTTGCTGCCGTTTGAGTGCTGGTCGGCTGCTAGCTTGCTGCCAAGCCCCCCCACGCCTGCTCTTGGACACTGCTATTGCTCCAGCTGAAACCTCTGGAGCGGGGCAGAAGGACTGCTGACCCGCTCCCCGGAGAGGGGGAGTCGAAGCCCCCAGACCCAACCGTTTTGCTGTTTGTTTATGGTCCTGTACCGAGCCATGAAGAATTTTCTTATCTCTGCGACATTCCGGAGCTGCTGAAAGCCCTGCTGTTCAAAGCTACTAAACCCGGAAGAGAAAGCAGCCAACAGAAAAAACTGCCTAGGGAAGCTACAAATCATCGTGGAGGGGGCCGTAAGATTGAGTAATTTTTGAACTGTACTCTCGTGTGGGGGGAGTTTGACTGTGTTTTAATTGCGTTTGTGTGGCACGGAGCTGCCCCCCGATCCATCGGTGCTCCCCACAACACTATTATAATCGTCACGCCCCCCGCCCCCCCCGTTTTCAATCAGCAGCTTCTACCGCCGGCGGCGGCGTGTGACGGAGAGGCGCTCGAGGGGTCCTTCCTAGTCCCCTACCAGGGAGCCCGCTATCGGGTCTTTTACTCCACGGGAGAGTCCCGGTGCTACCTCTGCTGATCAGCGGGGCATGTCCGAAGAGACTGCCCTTTGGCCCAGTGGGGAGGGGCACCCAAGACCCCCGAGACCCGGCAGGACATCGGCTCCGTCATTGCCGATGCCCCTGGCCACCCGGCACCTGAAACTACCTCTCCTCCTGCTCGATCCACCGCTGCTCCCGTCCGGACCCAAGAGACACCTCCCCTACAACGCCCAGACGAGCAAGGGAATCCCACCCTTGCTATTAACAATCCGTCAGAACCTATGGAGGAGGGTGCAGCAAAGATATTACCGGGTATAGGAGAGGGCCTGCCCCAAGGAGAACCCCCCACCCCTCATGCTGCCTCACCGTTACCCCCCCGAACCCGTGAACCATCGCCTCTGCCCCCCGACACGACCGCTGCTAACCAACCCCCAGACGACGCTATGGAGGGCTGGACCCTAGTCCGGGGAAGCGAGGCAAGTGGAAGGCTCGAGCTCCGCTGCACCCATCCGATGCGGAGGCCCCCCGGAAGACCAGGAAGGGAGGCACTGATACTGAGCCTTCCGCTATGCCCACTAGTGAGATCCATCTGCCGGTGTCGGGAGGGGAAGACAGAATAGCACTGGAAGGTAGAATCTCCCCTCCATGGGAGACCCTCCCCTCTGAGACCCCTGAGGAAGCCCCTTCTGCCCGGATACCACCCGAACCCCCCGTGATCCCCAAAGCGACCGTCGAGGCGGGCCCCAGAGGAGAGGCCCCCAGGGTGGCAGAAGACAACCTCTCCTCCATATATGAGGAGATCGAGGCCCTAGGTTTGACGCCGGTCACCCAGGGAGAGGATGATGTACTGCCGGCTGGCCTCGATCTGGGCAACCTCACCCCAGTCCCCTTTTCCCCATGCTCCCTCCCCCTAACCGCCTTCCCGGGCGAGCACCCTACAGAAGGTGGTCCACTACCTGATGCCATGGCCACCAAATCCACCACAGAGCCTGCGCCTAGCATCACTGGGAGTCCCCTCCCTCACCCCTTAACCCTCGAATCTGCTCAGGAGGCACCACCTTTCAACCGCTTGCCTCCCGAAGCCCAGAGCCTTGCCTCTCCCCCGCCCCCACCCCTGTCCCTGCCCAATTCACCTCCTCCTGCAATGCTATCGCCACCCCTGGGGTTATTTCTTTCCCGTTTTTTGCGGATTCCCCCCATGGAATAGCCTTTGCATTTTCCTGCCGCGACCCATTAGGAGCTGCAATTTTCCCTCCGCCATCCCCTTCTACCCCAAGGCGTGAGATGGACCTAATAACTTTAGCCTGTCAGTCGCCCCGTCGGTGGTCCGCACCCTGCCTGCCCGCCTCAGCGGACCACGAGGCTGCACCAAGAGCCCCACCAAGGAACAACCCAGAAATCGCAACCCCACCCCCCCATGAGCTGCGAAACGCATTGCGGGAGTTTTTAGAAAATATCCATGGCTCCCGCAACAGGGTACAGCTGGCTCTCCAGCTATGGGGGGACTTTGATCAACTCCTCCAGGCCACAAGGGCCCTTATAAAGGAGGGTAGAGGGAAAGGAAGGCACGGTGCTGCGGCCTACGTGACGATCTACTCACTTATGGGATGGGTCACGGATTGCTGCGCGACCCGCCGGGGGCTGCGAACACACCCGCCAATAAGGAACCCCCACCCCCTCCAGCCTTCCTCATGACGCCTCTCATTATCGCAACTTTGAACACCAGGGGCTGTAGGATGGCTCTCCGCAGGTCCCAGGTGCTCTCTTACCTTCGGGAAGGGAGGTACTCTGTAGTTTTCCTGAAGGAGACCCATACGGATCCGACCACCGAGGAGAGCTGGTGGCTGGAGTGGGGGGATGGGGTCTATTTTAGCCACTTCACGATTTGGCAAGCTGGAGTGGCGACCCTGTTCTCCCCCAACCTACGGCCCGAGGTGCTAGGGGTCACTGAGGCCGTGCCGGGCCACCTGCTGCATCTCCGAGTCGTTATGGAGGGGCTCGTGGTCAACCTTGTTAATATCTATGCCCCGACAACGAGCCCGAAGCGGCCGCAATTCTATCAGCGGGTGTCCGACTTCCTCGGCACCCTAGATTCTCACGAGTGCCTAGTCCTGGGAGGGGACTTTAACACCACCCTCGAGGAACAGGACCGCTCAGGGGCCGAGCTGAGCCCGGCCACCGCGAACATTCTCCGAGGAATAGTCGAACATAACTCCCTAGTGGACGTCTGGCGTGACCACCACCCAGATGACATTTCCACGTTCACCTTTGTCCGGGTGGAGGCCCATCGGTCACAGCACTCTCGGTTGGACCGTATTTATTTATCCCGTTTCCATCTTTCACAAGCTCACTCCTCCAACATTCGGCTGGCCCCATTCTCTGACCATCATCTAGCCGCCATAACAGCCTCCCTCTGTGTAGAGAGGCCGGGGCCGGCCTATTGGCATTTTAACAACAGCCTGTTGGAGGATGAGGGCTTCATGACGTCCTTCCGGGAGTTTTGGCTGGCCTGGCAAGAGCAGCGGTGTGCCTTTCCCTCGGCATGACGATGGTGGGATCTAGGGAAGGTGCGCGCCAAGCTCTTCTGCCGTGACTACACTCGGGGCACCAGCTGACGGGGAAATGCAGCGATAGAGCAGTTGGAACGGGAGGTCATAGAGATGGAGAGGCATCTGGCCGCCAGCCCTGAGGACCCATTCCTCTGCGGAGCGTGCCGGGAGAAGCGGGAGGAGCTCCAGCCCCTCGAGGACCATCGGGCCCGAGGTGCCTTTGTTCGATCCCTCATCCGCCTCCTTCGGGAGATGGACCGCGGCTCCCGTTTCTTCTATGCCCTGGAGAAAACGAGGGGGGCCAAGAAACACGTCACCTGCCTTCTAGCAGAAGACGGCGCCCCCCTCACGGATCTGGTGGAGATGTGTGGGAGGGCCCGTGACTTCTACACAAGCCTTTTCTCCCCGGATCCGACCGATCCTGGCGCTTGCAGGGTGCTCTGGGAGGAACTCCCCACGGTCAGCGTGGGCGACCGAGACCGACTACAGCTGCCTCTCACCCTGGCCGAGTTCTCAGAAGCCCTCCGTCGCATGCCCACCAATAAATCTCCGGGCATGGAAGGGCTGACCGTGGAGTTCTACCGCGCGTTCTGGGACATCCTTGGCCCAGACCTAGCCACTGTCTGGGCCGAGTCTTTGCAGGGCGGGGTCCTCCCTCTTTCGTGCAGGCAAGCGGTGCTCACCTTGTTGCCGAAGAAGGGGGACCTCTGTGATTTACGAAACTGGCGTCCCGTCTCACTCCTTAGCACGGACTACAAAATCGTAGCGAAAGCAATCTCGCTGCGGCTAGGGTCCGTGATGGCGGACGTGATCCACCCAGACCAGACCTATACTGTCCCGGGTCGCAGCATTTTTGACAACCTATTTCTAGTCCGAGACCTTTTGGAACTCGGGTGTAGAGACGGTCTGTCGTTCGCCCTCCTGTCTCTTGATCAGGAGAAGGCGTTCGATAGAGTAGACCATGGGTACCTCCTGAGCACTCTGCAGGTGTTTGGATTCGGACCTCAGTTTGTGAGTTTTCTCCAGGTGCTGTACGCCTCCGCGGAGTGTCTGGTTAGGCTCAATTGGACCCTGACCGAACCGGTCAGCTTCAGGCGAGGAGTGCGGCAGGAGTGCCCCCTCTTGGGCCAGCTGTACGCTCTGGTGATCGAGCCCTTCCTCTGTCTCCTCCGCAGGAGGTTGACAGGGTTGGTGCTGCGGGAGCCGGAGCTGTGGCTGGTCCGATGACGTGCTCCGCGTGGTCCAGGACCCGGGCGACTTGGCATGGGTGGAGGCTTGCCAGACCATCTATTTGGCAGCCTCCTCCACCCGAGTCAACTGGGTCAAGAGCTCTGGCTTGGCGGTGGGGGACTGGTGGCAAGTGAGCTCCCTCCCACCTGTGCTTCAGACCATCCGGTGAAGCGCAGGTCCACTGCTCTACCTAGGCGTTTACCTTTCTGCCACGCACCCTTCTCCGCCGGAGAACTGGCAAAATTTAGAAGGTGGGGTGATAGAGCGGCTCCGGAAATGGACAAGGCTACTCCGATGTCTCTCCCTCCATGGGAGAGCACTGGTGCTTAACCAACTAGTCCTGTCCACACTCTGGTACCGGCTCAACACCCTGGTCCCGGCCCCGGTTTCCTGACCAACCTCCGGACATCGATTCTAGAGTTCTTTTGGTCAGGAATGCACTGGGCCCCTGTTGGGGTTCTTCATCTACCCCTGAAGGAAGGAGGGCAGGGCCTGAAGTGTCTGCACAGTTGGGTCCGTGTCTTCCGCCTCCAGGCCCTGCAGAGGCTCCTTTATAGTGCAGGTAATTCGACGTGGAGCATATTGGCGCATGCCTTCCTGCGCCGCTTCCAAGGGCTCCGATACGACCGGCAGCTCTTTTATCTTTGTCCGAGAGGTTTTCCGCGAGACCTCTCCAGGCTGCCGGTCTTCTACCAGGACCTCCTCCGGACCTGGAAACTGTTTTCAATCACCAGGTCCGTGGCGGCCACCGTGGGAGCAGATCTCCTCGCGGAGCCCCTGCTACACAACCCCCAGCTCCGTGTGCAGGCGGCGGAGTCCCGCTCAGTGCGCCACAGTTTGGTCCTGGCGGAAGTCACGAGAGTCGGAGACCTCCTGGACTTCGACCGGAGAGACTGGCTGGATCCCGTGACGCTCGCTCGGCGCATGGGGCTCTCCAGACCTCGTACCCCCCGGCGCGTACTTCAGGAGGTGAAGGCCGCCTTGACGCCCGCTGCTCAAGCTTACCTCAACCGAGCCCTGCGTGAGGGCGCACCCCACCCTCCCTCTACCCCAGGCCCGCCGGACCTTTCAATTGGGCCCCTACCCCGTAAATCCCAACAAACCCCTCACCCTTTCACTGCGAGCTGGCTGCATGAACTGCAGTCGGTCAGCTTCCAAATCGCACCACGGAAATATCTATACACACTCACGCTTCACGCCCTTCATGCCCACACCCTGGTGTCCCGCCCCGATACAAAGTGGCGGGACCTCTGCCACCTTTAGAGGGTGAGCAACCCCGGTGGGCCAGCCTGTATTCCACCTTGGTCCCGAGGCCCGTCGGGGACATTAGTTGGCGGCTCCTTCACGGAGCTGTGAGCACGGGCGTGTTTTTGAAACGGTTCACCCCCATCCTGGATACTTGCCCTTTTTGCAATGTGAGGGAAACCCTGGTGCACGTATATTTGGAGTGTGCCAGGCTGCAGCCCCTTTTCCGGCTCCTTACAAATATTTTATTACGCTTTTGGCTACACTTTTCCCCTCACCTTTTTATCTACACACTCCCCATCTGTGGCCCCACAAAATCGCGAGATCTCCTGGTTAACCTCCTCCTAGCCCTAGCTAAAACAGCCATTTATAAAACCGGAGAGAGGAAGTTGGCTAATGAAGCGTCCTGCGATTGTAGGGCCATTTTACGATCCTCAGTACATTCACGTATCCGGGTGGAGTTCCTCTGGGCGGCGTCCACCGACTCCCTTGACACCTTCGAGGAGCGGTGGGTGCTGTCCGAGGTTCTCTGCTCGGTGACCCCGTCCGGTTCCCTCCGTCTGACCCTTTGATTAAGAGGAAGAGTGAGAGACCCCAGCCCCAGCCGTTGCCGCTGTGGATACCATTATTACTGTCACCTAGGAGGGGTCCTATCACACATGGTGTACATCCCTTCCCACCCCCAAACCGCCCACCCCACAGCCATGCCCATCTTGTCAGGCACTCTCAGGAGAGGAATAATCAGTGACACTGAGCGTGGCACTAGGTAACTCGAGGGGGTGGAAGACCATGAGTGTCGAGGACGCCCCCCTGCTCTAGGCCACCAGGTAACTCAGGAGGGTGGAAGACCACGAGTGTCGAGGAAGCCTCCCCGCTCTGGGCCCAGGCTAGCCTGAACACTTCTCCCTCCTGAAGGCTGCTGTGTTATACCTTGTGTTTGCTTTTGTTGCATAGTTTTGCTTTATCCTTTTTGGTGATTCCTTGTAAAAAAATAAAATTCTTTTCTGCTTTAAAAAAATAAAACAAAACAAAAAAAACCTTACCCAGGGAAAAGGGACCTACTTAACCTGGGGCTAATATAGCTGCCTTCTATTACTCTCCTGTAGCCATCTGGCCCGACCCTGTCACAATACCCACTTTGTCGGATGATCTCTTATGCAGAAACATCCAGCCACACTATGTATGGGGGATTGTAGGCAGAGGATGAGCAGAGTACTACCATGCCCTCTGCCGCCCAACCTCTTGGGCTATCTGAGACAAGGCATTAGGGACGTAGGACTGCTTGAAAAAGCAGAGGCATTGCTCTTATGCTTTTTGCTGTGGGGTGGGAGGGGAATGTGTCATTTTAAAAATGGCTTGTTAGAGACACACTGGGTTTGTTTTTTTCTCTTGGCCTGAATGAAAACCAGTGCCATAGAGTATTTTTGGACACGCTGAGCGGTTCATTTTCAAGTTATTCATTATGGCCCAGATCATGTCCCCTTAGCCTGACAAGGAGGAAGATACCCTTCCTGCATGATCCAGGCTGTTGGTCTCTTTAGCCTCTGATAATTCTGAGAGCTCCCTATTATAATCCATAGACTCCCTAGCAGACTCAAAACCCTGCCACCCACAAGGCTTGTCTTGGATGTTTTTAAGCTGGCTGCTATAGTTACCTGCTGATGTTTTAAAATCAGGCGCTGAACTGACTGGGGTTAACAATTTTAACAAGTGAGCAGGCATAGCTTTGAAGAAACTCTGTTGCACTTCTTGCCAGTTGAGGATCAAGATATGCCAATTAGTACCGCTGTGATCACTTACTACCTCACTGGATAAAAATGGTCCTACACAGCAGAGTTGCCAGCAATTTTCCTTAACATACGTACCACCCTACCACCAACATTCTCAGACAAAGAGTTTTATTAAGGCTGAATTTAAAATATGTATCAATTACATAAGAGAGAAATCTTATTAGAATGTTGTAGGTATAATACACACCCACACGCATACAGAGGAAATTCTAAATTTCAAATGTCCAAGGACCATATTCTGCTCTAAGGTTATATGAGGTAGCTCCACTGACTCACACTGGTATAACTGAGAAGAGAGTTTTGCTGCAAGGGTGTGAAAGCCTGAATATTCAGAGTTACGATTCCACAAGCAAGCTTAACTCTGATCAATGCTTAGCCTCCGCCCATCCACTACCAACCCCTTCATACCCCACCTCCATATTGCTTCTCAACGCTTCCCCTACAGATTGCAATCCACCTTCCAGAGTGTCAATAGAGATCTGCACTCACATAAGCACATCTCATATGGGCCTCTGCTTCATCTACCCACAAATTGCCAATGAGAACTCAGACACTGTATCTTCCAGACATATTCAAGAAACAATATTTCTATCCACCAGGCTGCTATTAGCCAGCCAGCCTAGTGTATATAGGACCAGTTTTTGCCATCTTTACTCATACTGATTAATAGCCTACTCCACGAGCAATGCTACTGAAATCAGTGGAGATACTTCCAACATAAAGATAGTACTGAACTTTAGTAGGGTGGCAAAATATGGCCCTTTGTGACTGTAGTACTCCTCATTCACTTCCTGATCTGACTCAGACAGTGCACCATAGAACACTTATGGACCTGCATGAACTCCCAAACATATGCCCAAACACCAGGGGTGAAATCCCATCCCCACCTCAGTCAATGGGTGTTTGACCATTGATCTCAGTGGAGCTAGGTTTTTACTCCAAAAAATAATTATGATATACTTTACTAGACCTCAACCCCAGCTAAATCTTGGGTACACAGCATGACAGGCAGGGATGGGGGCTAAGAGATAATATTTGTTGAACCCTACCTATGAATTCCTAGATTCTCAAACATTTGCTATTCTAGAACTAACATGTTCTAATAAGTCTTAGTGTTAAGTAACTGATGTGCATTTTGAAGATTGTTATTTATTATTACACCCAAAATACTATGTTAAAAGGATGTTAAGGTTGCAAAATCAAGGAATTGTCATTTAGGAGATGCCAAAATTAAGTTTGTCCTTATGCCTTTTACACAAGAAACCTTAATTCTCGCATTTCCAAACTTTTTCTGTGCTTGACTTTGCAATATTATTGTTGTTTTAATGTAGAATTTTAATGTAATTTCCTAATTTTAAAAAAAGCAGACTGAAGATATAAAGATTCTACCATGTGACACCATACTGACACAAAACCTGGGTAATTAGCAGGGTTGGAATTTTTAGATCCACCACACAGAGCTCTGCCACTTGAGCTAATGATGTAACTGGTAGCAGTAGAAGCTGTTATCCTCTATGTAGACTAGCGACTACAGGGAGTTGGGACACACTTTTTTCCCAGTGGGTTTCACAAGTCTTTGCAGACAGCAGAGGAATATAGAGATTCAGGACTCCTGAGTTTAATTCCAGGTTTTGGAGGGAGAGTGATCTGGTGGTTACAGACTATTCTGTCCCTCTGCTCCAACCTGTCCCCCTCCCTCTCTCCTTCTGTCCACCCCAACCACCCTGATTTCTGCCCTCCTCTACCTGTGCTCCTAGCCAATCCCCTTCCTGTCTCCTGTTCCCCTCCTGCACTGTTTCTCTCATCCTCTGATCCCTGCAGCCCCCTCTCCCTTACCCTCACCTCACCACCCAGCATTAAAATCAAGCTGTACCCTCCTTCACTTCCAAACTGCCTGTCTCTGTGCTCTCAGTTTTGGTACCAAGCAACACATCAGCCAGAAGTGCAACTGCAGGGAAAGTCCTGCTCAGCTCCTGCGGCCCTGGGATGGAGCATGCTCAGTCACTTTGTGGGGATGGCACAAGCAGCATATGGTCACACACAGCAGCTGTGAGCATGATCAGTGCAGATGGAATCTTTGGAGAATTTAGCTGCTAAATGCTAACAAATCTCTACTGAGCATGTATGAATTTTATTTTAGATCAACTTCTGTTGGTGGAAGAGACAAGCCTTCGAGCTTCATAGAGCTCTTCTTCAAGTCTGGAAAAGGTAACTTGTCTCTTTCGCCAACAGAAGTCAGTTCAATAAAAGATAATACCTCACCTACCTTGTCTCTCTCATATGCTGGGACCAACATGGCATCAACAACACTGCAAATATGTATGAACTGAAATTTTTCAAGGTTTATAGCTTGGCCAAATTTGGGCAGATTTTCACAGGGACAGCAGAAGTGACCTCCTGGTGAACTCCACAGGGTGACCTCCTCCCCCAGCCAAATTTCAAGGCCCTTCTCCAAAGCACAGAAAAGCTAGAGTTTCTCAACAAACAGTTGTAAGATTGTTTTTAGCATGGGACAAACAATCTAATTCTCCCTAATCCCCCATTCTCAGAAACAGCCAAACCAATTTTGCTGAAACTTCTCAGCAAAATTCAGCCTGAAACAGACACCTGGCATTTAAAATTTCATCCTGAATTATTACAGTTTGGCATTATAAACAACTGAAAACTAGGATGTATAACGGAATGTGTCTGTCAATATATATTACAGACAGTGCTAGTAGCTCTGCCTACAATTAGTCATGGTTATTTCTTCATTTATTTCTTATTTGTCTGTTTAAATCAAGTTGATGTGCCTCAATGATCATAAAAGAAAATTTTTGCCCACAAAACCAAACAGCAAAAATAATATTCAGAAACAAAATGAGAACAAACAAGCTTGGTTCTTGGGTGACAAATTTCACACCAGACTGAATGTTTATAACTGAACTGCTGAAGTAAGAGCAATAAACTACAGAAGTTATTTCTCATTTTCATATTTTCTGTATTGATTTTTTCCTCAGTATATTCAAAATTTAAATGTCCAGTTAAATTAGAGACACATTAAAAGAGTGGAAAATTACAGTTCCTCTATTTTTCTTATACTACGGGTTGGGAAGTGAAAAGTAAAATACAGAAACCAAAAATGTAATGATGCACCCAGGTCACCTGGCTACTACACTACAGTTTTACTATTTTTATTCACTATGGCACTATTGTTCATAATATAAATTGCCATTGTCAGAATAATAAATAGGGGTTTATAATGGAAATGCTGACATACCATTAATTATAGAACAGCTAGCAAGATGGCTGTAATGCAAATCAGGGTGTGACACAGTTAAAACAAGCACCAGGATGATCAGCTTAAATAATATAGACAGATTTTTAAAAAATATATTGGTTTTGTTTAATTTTTAAACTCTTTTTTTTTCTAGTTAAAATACAGTTGCCCTTTGCTAATTGCAGGTGCAAAGGTATGTCTGTGTAGCAGAACAAGCTCAAATATTAAGCCAATCTAGAAGCAATGGTGAGGTTGTTTTTGTTCCACTGTCACCAGAGACTTGAAATGTCATGCAGTATATAATAAGGGAGAAAAGTCACTTCCACTTCCCTCCCCCTTAAGAAAAGCAAGGTCTCTCTAGTAAAAATAGATCATCACTCTTCATAGGGCAGTGCTGATAATGCTTGCCATAGTGATCAGCAAGTCAGAACTACAGAACATAAATATCCATATATATATACACACACACACATGCACACCCACCACAGGGTGATACCTGACGCCCCATTTACCAAGGCCAGGATTTCATCCACATTTTTACAAGAGATTTTTCCCTATTGTCAATGTTTGCAGTCTGCCCAAGACTTCAGATATGGTAATTAACTGATTCAATCTGTTAGGACTTGAAGATGATGAGTTAATTAAAAGCCTGTAGACACTGTGGAATACTATACAAGACTATGCAACATCTTTGGATTGATTTTATTTTGGCCTACCAGAAACTTTTTCCTTTATGGTGATTTTTAATACCAAAATCTTCAAGTGTTTGGTGAATGGATAAGGTCTGTCTGATCACAATTGCTCCATCTTTGCAGACTGGGATAGCTTCGTCTTGCAGGTATCAACCCAAGATCTGGAGAACCAGGAGAAATTTGGGGAATTGCAAAAGCTTTGCAGTTTTTCCTAAAGTGCAGGGGCAAGTGATAAAGCAATTTTAAATGGCTTTTTGCGGCTTTCTTTTTATGGGAAGGATGCACTGTCCCTTCAAGAACTGCATAAAAATAATCCTCAGTACAGCAAAGCAAGCAAACAAACAAACAAAAAAACCCAATGTTTTCAGTCTTACCTTGTAAATTTCACTGGTATATTCCAAAGTTAAAAGCAGTTTTCACAGATGAAGAGTTGCAAAATGAAAACTGGTAGTTTCATATAACTCTGCATCCTTCTCTCTATATCACTAATCACAAGCATTTTAAAGGTTAAGAAATGTAGAACCTACCAATATTTAATGTTATAGTTTTTGTGTTCTACTGTCTTCATTCATTCTCACTGATTTTAATCTAATTATTTTGGAATAATGTGTTAGTGGATTGAAGTTACGTTAAAATATAATATCAGCCTACTGCATCTCAGACCTGACCTACTTTACTGATCGTATGGTAAATGGTGCACTTTAAACATTCAAAAAAAAAAAGGAGTACTTGTGGCACCTTAGAGACTAACCAATTTATTTGAGCATGAGCTTTCCTGAGCTACAGCTCAAGCTCATGCTCAAATAAATTGGTTAGTCTCTAAGGTGCCACAAGTACTCCTTTTCTTTTTGCGAATACAGACTAACACGGCTGTTACTCTGAAACCTGTCTTTAAACATTCAGTTGGGTTAACAATTTTAGGGCCAAATTCTGCCCTTCGTTACACCTGTAACGCTCTGCAGTCATCACTGGGAGTTGTGTGACTGTATTTTCAGGCAGAATTTGTACTTTTTGTGGGGAGGGCAGTATATTTTCAAAGGGGCACTATAAATGCACACTTGAGGGATTTTGCATGAGCAAATGTGAGGCATCCAAACATGCAAAATATTTCACAAGGAAAATTATGGAATTCTGCATGGACAGGTTAGAATTATCGACTCTTCCCATGTAGAATGGATAGTCCGTGTTTAAAATGGTACTGTGAGGGAATTGGTTCTACAAAACGTAACCTTGGGAAAGCTCTTCTCCGTGAACATTAGCCGAACCATTTTGGAAAATGTTCTTCAAATAGAGCATTCACAAATCATTTGTTTTCAATACTTGGTCAACTGTGGTTCATTCTGACCAGAAACGGGAAATCTCCTAGCACTGCAAACACATTTTGTGCACAGACAGCATAAGAACAAAATGTATTTCTTTTCATCCCAATACGTCCAGGTGTCATGGGAACTCTGGAAGAGGAGAAAGCCCCAATGGAGGATGAACACTGAAAGAGTCATGGTAGGACATTTGCAAATGGTAATTTGTGTTATTTTTGACCGCCACGTCTCCCCCTTTCCACCTCTTCAATCTACAACCACTTCAGGGCGTTCATTAAAAATGGAGCCTTAATATTTCAAGAAAGCCAAGAACTGAAGGCCTTTCATTATCAAAAGTGACTAGTGCTTTTTGGATACTCAAACTGGGGCATCTTAATGGGATCTGCAATTCAGAAAGTGCTGAGCACCCACCCGCTGAACAGAAGGCCTTTTAAATGCCTCAATTTGGACACTCAAAATCACTCTGGAAGATTTAGGCCTCAGTTACTACAGAAATCAGGGGAAACGGTAGGTGAAAGAGAAAACAGATGGCAGGCCCAGGTCTTTTCGATCTAGAGCCCTCCCGACCCCACCTCTGCCCCCAGAGACATTATACGACCAGCAGGCCCCTACCTGGCAGCCCAAGGATGGTGAAGTAAGAGCGGCATTCGGTGAAACCTGAACTCTCCCTGACACAGGTGCGCCACAGGCCTTGGTAGTTATACACGGCTGTCACTGGGTTGTTGTAAAGGTCTTGAGTGCTCCACATGTCCATGCCTGTTGCCGCTATGATTCCACCTACCCCTAAAACTGACACCACAAAGCCCAGGGCCTGGCATATCGTCACAGACATGATGGCTGCTAGCTCTCAAAATGGGCCCTGGAGGTTCAAAAGCACTATACAAATCTTGTCTGGGCAGCCTAGCGAGCACAAAGGTACTTTTAGCTAGAGCCGCTGGTCACGTCACTAATGGAGTCAGGAAAGGTCTGGCCTGTGCCTCACAGACTTGCCCTGTTCCCTTTATCTATTTCAGGGAGATAATTTTCCTTAATCGGTACCAAGAGCCATTTGTTACTCACAATGTTAACACCTTGCTCTCTGTTTACCTTACAGAGTAGTTTCATTCTGACTAATGAGGTGCGCCGGTCACTGCAGCCACGAGGAATGACTGGCGATCAGTGTTTTCCAGCCAGTTGGGAAAGTTGTGTTTGGAGAGGTATTGAACAGAAACAAGAGAAAAGGCATCAGAAAACCCAGCGTTTCACAGGCAGTGAGCCAGATATTCCCAAGGGCTGCCGGGGCTCCTGAAGGATATTCAAGCTGGAGGGAAAGGCACCTTCCCAGCTCTGTTGTGCTTTCCTTTGTCTCACAGTCAGAGCTTCTCTGCTTCCCTTTGATTTTGGCTGACATGAGCAGCGTGTAGAGCTTAGGTCTGAGGGCATGAGACCTGTGTGTGGACAGGATTTCAGTGGGAAGGCAGTAAGGCATGAACAAACTCTGCCTCCTCATCTACTGCCCTCAATGCTAAGTCCTGGGAGGGTCCCCTGCATGGGCCATTAATCTGGATTCTTTCAAACTAGGGAGGACAACTCCACATCCTTGCACCGGCGCTGGCTACTATTGCAGTCCCAACATTGTCCTGGTCTGCTAATGAGGCAGGGCCATGGCCACACACCAGCCAGCATAGCTAATTATTAGGCATACAAGGGAGTGTTTTCTGCACCCCATTAGAGAAGGCGGGCTTGTCTATGCTTGAAATCCCACAGCGGCACAGCTGTTGTAGCACTTCTGTATAGACACTCACTAAAGCGATGGGAGGGGTTCTCCATCTCCCTGAGCACCAGTCGTGGGATCAATGGACGAATTCTTCCTAGCGCTGTCCATACCGGGGTTGGATCGGCTTAACTATATTGCTTAGGGGTGTGGATTTTTCACACCCCTGAGCGACATAGGTGCGTCGACTTAACTTCTGAGTGCTGACCCAGTCGCTAGCAGCATCACTGCATCCTACTGCTCCGGCCTCTGCGTTGCTTCCAATGCCAGGCTGTGGCTTTGGGCCACAATGTCTGTGATGGAGGCTTGTTTCTGGACATCACATTATCTCTTTATAAAGTCAAAGCTGGTTTTACAAAACAAGGCCCAATCAGTTGCTTTAGAACAATGGCTTGGCCCGCATGGTTCCACACCCCTTAGCACCTATTCTGTGGAGTGTGTGTGTGTGTTGGGGGAGAGGAGGAGAAGCTGAAGTACTAAACCTTCACCATGATTCAGGTGCCTCCAGGCATGTGGGAAAAGCCAGATCCCCTAAGCTCTTCACGAAGAGCCTGGGCCGAATGGGTAGCTTCCCAGTCTCTTCATTGGGCCCTGGGTCAGGCCCAAATACCTGCTTGGCACAAAGCATGATGACATGCCCCACCTCCCGCATGTCTTGGCTGTGATTACTTCCCATATTAGTCACTGCAGAGAGCAGGTTCATGAATCACGGGACGTTTCCCTGATATCACGCAGCTCAAAATAGAGACTAAAACTAGAGAACAAATACGGTTGCCTCTGTTTGCCTGTGCTGGGCTTTCATGGCTTGGGGAAGGGCTCACCACATGTGGGGTTTGTTTAGAATAAATATGTAAATAGAAATACGCCCTGATAGCTGTGACACCAACCCAACATGCTGGTCACCAGCAGGATGCTCCAGTGTAACTCAACCTGGCCTATTGAATTCACAGAGGCAGCACGGCCTATGGGAATGAATATGCGAGGGGGAGTCACAAGTCCCCCAAGTTCTAATCCTTGTTCTGCCACTGACTTGTGTGGGGTCTTGGACAAGTCCCTTAGGATCAGAAGATGCCTCGTCCTTGTACACATGTGACAAGGGACTGGAAAGGTGGCTCTCCCGTTGGTGTGACACTCTGCACAAAGGGGCCATGACAATGTGGGGGGGGAGCTTACACTCAGGAAGCACAAAACACTGCTCGGGGCTGGTGGTTGCCAGTCTCTACATGCAGTGGGGAGGGGCCAGGGGTTTGTGTTCCTGTCCTTTCCCCAGGGTTGGCACAGCAGCGGAACGTCCCTGTAGCAGGGTGGTCACCCCGCTCCGGCTCTGAAGGGATTAAAAGCAACCCTGGGGAGGGCTGCGGCTGGGAAAAGGGATTAAGAACAGCTGGGGGAAGCTGACTGTGTAGCTGACCACAGGAGTGGCTGGCTTAATCAGGGCCCAGTTGGCTCTTATAAGAGGGCTGTGGGCCAGAAGCTAGAGGAGTCTCACTCTAGTCCTGGAATGGGAAGCGCTAGCTGCCTGGGAGCAAGGTACCGAAGCAGAGCAGTGCTGGGGAATAGGGCAAGGGAGCTGGGGAGCTCCAGCCTGGTAAACCCCCAGGCTGCAGGCCTTGTTTAAGGCCAAAAGGTACTGGGGCAGCCCGAGGACAGGCAAAGGCAGCAGGTCCTAACCCGTTACCAGTGATGAGTGGCCATTACACTGCAGTCTGCCCCAGTGAGCGGGGGCTAGATGACAACTGGCAGTAGCCACTGAGGCAAGGTGGGTTTAGAGGGTTGGGGGTTCCCATGGGAGGGGAGACCCAGAATGTGGAGGCACTTCCAGGGGGCAGCACCCCAAGATAAAGGGGCACCGGGGTCCAGGAGGGACACAGGGGCCAGCAGCAGGCAAGACACTGGCCTGCAGAGGGCGCTCTGGGCTGGAAGAGCTAATTCCCAAGATGACCAGCAGGAGGCGCTGCGCCAGTGAGTCTTCCCCCCGCTACAGTCCCCCACCTCCAAGAGGATATACTGTGCATTTCCGAAAGCTCCAGGTGGAGCACTGTGCTGCTGCAATATCCCCAACATTGGGCAGCACTTTGCAAGCACAGCTGAGCCTAATGCCTACGTTTTCCCATCTGTAAAACAGGGATACTTCCATTTTTACTTTCCATAGGGCTGTAAGGCTTGAGTCATCAGTTGTGAAACCACTGAAATCCTAGCGCAGAGAGGGCTATAAGGGTCAGATCCTTAGCTAAGTGAGCATTTGTTTCAATGACTATGCCGACTTATGCCAGCTGAGACTCTGGCCCGAAGTAACATGGTTATCATTCATAACCAGAGGTCTCCATGGTAGCAACCCAATACAATTTCATCAGTCTTACAGTGAGACCGACCAAGGATTTAACCCTTGTGACCATCTAAAACTTCAAAACTTGATATTATAGTTCCCCTTGTTCTCCTTATTCCAGCCTGAACAATTCATTTAAGTGCTTGAGTCATTACCCAATACTTCCCCTCCTCCTGGGACTCAAACACCACGGTGGATTCTTGTGATTTCCCCTCTCCTCCATCACTCTGTGACCATATCTCTGTTCTGAGTGATTTCTCATTGTCCTTTACTGGACTATCACAAAACAGGTTCGGAGCAACCGAGACTTTTCCATAAAATCTTCTTCCTTGACTTTGTGTTTTGAGGAGCTGCTCCAGAAGCATGGGGCCAGCTCATTTCCCCAGTGAGCAGCAGCAGCAAAGAATCCAAAATCAACAGGTTCTCTCATTCTAAAGGAGCAGATTTTCAGAGCGGAAAAGAGGGGATTAAAGTTCTGTTATGCTACGGGAGCATTTTGCTGAGATTTCATCTGTCATCTCCCAAACCACTTAATTTTATAGTTTAATCTACCTGAAAAACAAAACTCCCACTCCCAGAGTGAACTTTCCTCCCCTGCTTTTTATTTCTTGTGTAAAAACTAGAAGATTTGTTTTAAAAAGGGGTGATGTCCCAATAGGACAACAATCTGCTATCTGATTTACTCCCGAATGCCTTTAGTGAGAAGAAACAGCAAGATGGTAGATATATCTCCTAGGGACATGCTAGGGGTCAAACACCTCACATTATCCTTACTCTTCTCTACATGGAACTACAGCATCACAGAAATGACTGCAGATGCATTTTTCTGACTATAAATAAGATTACGGGATTGAGATGTGACCATGAATATTCATTGAGCCTGTTCAGCGGGGACCTGCTAATCAGGACAATGGCCCTGGGTATTTTGATATTTGTTCCCCTTCATTCTCAAAATGTGGTTCATCTGGCAATGGCCTAGTAGATTGGTGAGTGTAGCCGGGTAGTTACCCTGCTCCTCGCGGAAAAGGTAGGCTGATTGGAGAAGCGGCCACAGCTGTGGCCACACCCAATCAAGCCACACCTGGCCCTGATATAAGGGCTAAGGGAGGAGCTGGGTTAGTCTCACTCCAGCCTTGGAGTGGGAAGGGCCTACCTGCTAGGAGCACAGGGTACCTGGAGCAGAGCAGAGCAGAGCAGGGCGGCGGCGGCGGCGGCGGCGGCGGCGGCGGCTCCCACCTGGCAACTCCCCAAGCTGAGGCCTTGTTAAGGCCTAAGGAGGTAGTGGGGCTGCAGAGATGCAGCCCAGGGATAGGCAGAGGCAGCTGGTCCAACCCCCTTGCCGATGATGAGTAGCCATTACAGACTGCAGTTTGCCCAGAGAAAGGGGGTTAGATGATAGCTGGCAGTAGCCACTGAGGCAAGGTGGGCATAGAGGCAGGGGGTTCCCACAGGAATGGAGACCCAAAGTGTGGGGACACTGTTGTGGGGCAGCACCCCAAGGTAAGGGGCACTAGGGTCTGGGAGGGACATGCCAGCGTGAGGTAGCAGAGACACTGGCTGGCAGGAGGCACTCCAGGTACTGGAAAAGAGCTAATTCCTGAGGCAACCAGCAGGAGGTGCTGTGGTGATGAGTGCTCAATCTGCTACAGTGAGACAAGTCTAAAAGAAGATAGTAGGCACAGTATTTTAGTATTCTTTATGTATGTCTCTGCTCAAGTGGACTTTCACAATCAATGGCTTGTGAGGAAAGAGGAGTTAAGAGATTCCAAAACTAAAGGAAAATTTTAAAACAAAACAGAATTTGGTCAAGCGTGAGCTACAGTTGACCAGGACATTGGAGTTAACAACCTTAATAATGTGAAAAAGGCCTTATGATGGGTATTGACCACATATCCAACATACGGCACCTACATCAGCACAATGCCCCCTAGAATCAGAATAGGGCAGATGCTGCCAAGCCATGGTCTATGTATCATTGTTGGCTTGAAGAGTACTTGCTGATGGTCTGCAGAGGTCTATCTGATCACATGATCTTGGCTCCTTCTTGCTGCTCTATTGCATTAAAGAAAGCTATCTACCAGAGTATTCATAGAAGATTAGGGTTGGAAGAGACCTCAGGAGGTCATCTAGTCCAACCCCCTGCTCAAAGCAGGACCAACCCCAACTAAATCATCCCAGCCAGGGCTTTGTCAAGCCGGGCCTTAAAAATCTCTAAGGATGGAGATTCCACCACCTCCCTAGGTAACCCATTCCAGTGCTTCACCGCCCTCCTAGTAAAATAGTTTCCTAATATCCAACCTAGACCTCTCTCCCACTGCAACTTGAGACCATTGCTCCTTGTTCTGTTGTCATCTGCCACCACTGAGAACAGCCTAGCTCCATCCTCTTTGGAACCCCCTTTCAGGTAGTTGAAGGCTGCTATCAAATCCCCTCTCACTCTTCTCTTCTGCAGACTAAATAAACTGAGTTCCCTCACCCTCTCCTCCAGACTCATGAATGCTTTCTGTCAACTTTTTTTCAACAGAAAACTGGGTTTCTAACCCAAGAGAATTTTTGGGTGAAAGTGTCTGCTTCCTCCTTTTCTTGGGGGGGGTCAATCCACTCCTCCCTTCCCAACATCTAAAACTCTTTGGGCTCTGGGCACTGAAACTATTCACTAATTTGGCAAAAAGATTTGCCAAGTAAAACAGAAAAAAAATCAACTTTATAAACAGTTTGTTTTGACATTTTTGAAACAAATCATTTCATTTCTTTATGAATTGACACTTTCCAAACGAAATGTCAATTTGAACTGACACTTCAGCTTTTCAACCCAAACTTTTTTTTTTTTTTTTTTTTTTTGGCTTTTGAATTTACTGAGACAAGCTGGGGAAAATATCAGTTTTGGTTTGAAAAAAATCTGCTTGTTCAGCCCTCTATCTGAATAATCAGTTATTTGCTTAGCTTTAGTTTCAGGGTGGGGAGTGGATTTAAATAAATAAATAAAAGTTTTCAGAGGGAAAAAAACTTTTCTGAGCAGCTCTATTACTTACCCGTGTTGGGTCTTGTGACTTATGCTCTAAAGTGCCTAAGGGCACTTTTGAAAATGGGACTTAGGCTCCTAAATCATTTGGAAAATGTCACCTGCAAGCTATTTCTGTAGGTGCAATGTGGGAAGTGATATGATTGTGAATGGGGAAGATGGGCCGTGTGATCACAGCTGGTGGGGAGGAGACGAACTCTCGGTGGAGATCTGGTCCTTGCTATGGAAAGCGTGGAGAACCCCTGGGCTAGGATATTGGTTTAATGCTGACTGAGCAAGCAGTGCTATTTACTAAGTTTCCAGCACAGATTCCTGCAGCAGCTGGGTTACATTTGGGAGGTTTTCCATACAAATACAAAGCAGCCCCAGCCTTGTGTAATGTATTCAGGTGAGTTCATGCAATCGACGTATACGTCACATAATGTCTATTGAAATTAATTACGATAAAACTACCAAAAAGAAGTTACTTTAAATAGTGAGGTAGGTGCTCAGATACTACCTTGCTGGGGACCATGTATGTACCAAGTGAGAGCTTTGAGGAAATCCAGTTCAGAAGCTGGTTGAAGGATGGGTGGGCCTGAGTTTTTCTCTGGACTGATTACATTTTTTTTCCTGAAGGATGAAAGCCCGTTAATTCCTTCCACATACATTTGCCTCCTCCAGCTTAGGGCCAGATTTCCCAAAGTGCCAAAGGCATTTAGAAGCATAAGTCCCATTTCAATGGACAATCCCTTAAAATCTGCCTCTTTAACAGGGGCTCTCACCTCAATAGCAAGTCATCTCTTAATGACTTTAGACAAATATCTGTGGGAGAGGATCTCCCCTAAGAGTAACTCTTTAAACCTGGCTTGTTATAGCAGCTATAGTGGCCTTAGTAAGGGGGCAAATTGAACTAGCATAGGTGAGACTCAGGGTATGTCTACACTATGAAATTAGGTCGAATTTACAGAAGTCGGTTTTGTAGAAAGAGTTTTTATACAGTCGATTGTGTGTGTCCCCACACAAATGCTCTAAGTGCATGTAATCGGCGGAGTGTGTCCACAGTACTGAGGCAACCGTCGACTTCCGGAGCATTGCACTGTGGGTAGCTATCCCACAGTTCCCACAGTCTCCGCCGCCCATTTGAATTCTGAGTAGAAATCCCAGTGCCTGATGGGGCTAAAACTTTGTCACGGGTGTTTCTGGGTACATATCGTCAGGCTCCCCTTCGCTCCCTCCTTCCATGAAAGCAAGGGCAGACAATCGTTTTACACCTTTTTTCTTGAGTTACCTGTGCAGACGCCATACCACGGCAAGCATGGAGCCCGCTCAGCAAACCATCACCGTATGTCTCCTGGGTGCTGGCAGACATGGTACTGCATTGCTACACAGCAGCAGTTTATCGCCTTTTGGCAGCAGACAGCGCAGTATGACTGGTAGCCGTCGTCGATGTAGTCCTGGGTGTTCTTTTAACCGACCTCAATGAGGTCAGGGGCACGTGGGCAAACATGGGAGTGACTCACCTAGATCATTTCCCTTTTATGTTTCGTCTCATGGCAATTCAGTCCTACTGGCAGTGCACTGTCTTTTAATCAGCAGCCAGCGGAAGATGATGGCTAACAGTCATATTGCACCATCTTCTGCTGAGCACCCAGGAGATGACGACGGCTAGCGGTCGTACTGCACAGTCTGCTGCCAGCAAGATGTATAAAGATAGACGAAATGGCTCAAAACAAGAAATAGATCAGATTTGTTTTGTATTCATTTTCTCTTCCCTCCCTCGATGAAATCAACGGCCTGCTAAACCCAGTTTTGAGTTCTATCCTTCAGGTTTTGAGTTCTATCCTTGAGGGGGCCATTATGTTTCTCGCAAAGCCACCCCCTTTGTTGATTTTAATTCCCTGTAAGCCATGTCGACAGTCGCCCCCCCTCCATCAAGGTAATGGCAGACAATCATTCTGTGCCTTTTTTCTGTGCAGACGCCATACCACGGCAAGCATGGAGCCCGCTCAGATCACTTTGGCAATTAGAAGCACATTAAACACCACACGCATTATCCAGCGGTATATGCAGCACCAGAACCTGCCAAAGCAAAACCCGTCGAGTAGGTGACATCAGCGCGGTGATGAGAGCGATGAGGACATGGACGCAGACTTCTTTCAAAGCAGGGGCCCTGGCAACGTGGGCATCATGGTGCTAATGGGGCAGGTTCATACGGTGGAATGCTGATTCTGGGCTTGGGAAACAAGCACAGACTGGTGGGACCGCATAGTGTTGCAGGTCTGGGACAATTCCCAGTGCCTGCGAAACTTTCACATGCGTAAGGGCACTTTCATGGAACTTTGTGACTTGCTTTCCCCTGCCCTGAGGCACAAGAATACCAAGATGAGAGCAGCCCTCACAGTTGAGAAGCGAGTGGCAATAGCCCTGTGGAAGCTTGCAACGCCAGACAGCTACCGGTCGGTCGGGAATCAATTTGGAGTGGGCAAATCTACTGTGGGGGCTGCTGTGATGCAAGTAGCCAACGCAATCAAAGATCTGCTGATATCAAGGGTAGTGACCCTGGGAAATGTGCAGGTCATAGTGGATGGCTTTGCTGCAATGGGATTCCCTAACTGTGGTGGGGCAATAGATGGAACCCATATCCCTATCTTGGCACCGGAGCACCAAGCCGGCGAGTACATAAACCGCAAGGGGTACTTTTCAATGGTGCTGCAAGCACTGGTGGATCACAAGGGACGTTTAACCAACATCAACGTGGGATGGCCGGGAAAGGTACATGATGCTCGCATCTTCAGGGACTCTGGTCTGTTTCAAAAGCTGCGGGAAGGGACTTTATTCCCAGACCAGAAAATAACCGTTGGGGATGTTGAAATGCCTATAGTTATCCTTGGAGACCCAGCCTACCCCTTAATGCCATGGCTCATGAAGCCATACACAGGCAGCCTGGACAGTAGTCAGGAACTGTTCAACTATAGGCTGAGCAAGTGTAGGATGGTGGTAGAATGTGCATTTGGATGTTTAAAAGCGCGCTGGCACAGTTTACTGACTCGGTTAGACCACAGTGAAACCAATATTCCCACTGTTATTACTGCTTTCTGTGCGCTCCACAATCTCTGTGAGAGTAAGGGGGAGACGTTTATAGCGGGGTGGGAGGTTGAGGCAAATCGCCTGGCTGCTGGTTATGTGCAGCCAGGCACCAAGGCGGTTAGAAGAGCACAGGAGGGCGCAGTAGGCATCAGAGAAGCTTTGAAAACCAGTTTCATGACTGGCCAGGCTACGGTGTGAAAGTTCTGTTTGTTTCTCCATGATGAAACCCCCCGCCCCTTGGTTCACTCTACTTCCCTGTAAGCTAACCACCCTCCCCTCCTCCCTTCGATCACCGCTTGCTGAGGCAGTAAAATCATTGTTGCTTCACATTCATGCATTCTTTATTCGTTCATCACACAAATAGGGGGATAACTACCAAAGTAGCCCAGGAGGGGAGGTGGAGGAGAGAAGCACCAGGATGGGTGGTGGAGGAGGAAAGGACAAGGCCACACAGCACTTTAAAAGTTTAAAACTTATTGAATGCCAACCTTCTGTTGTTTGGGCGGTCCTCTGGGGTGGAGTGGCTGGGTGGCCGGAGGCCCCCCCACCGTGTTCTTGGGCATCTGGGTGTGAGGCTATGGAACCTGGGGAGGAGGGCGGTTGGTTACACAGGGGCTGTAGCGGCGGTCTGTGCTCCTGCTGCCTTTCCTGCAGCTCAACCATATGATGGAGCGTATTAGTTTGATCCTCCAGCAGCCTCAGCATTGAATCCTGCCTCCTCTCATCATGCTGCCGCCACCTTTCAGCTTCAGCCCTCTCGTCAGCCCGCCACCTCTCCTCCCGGTCATTTTGTGCTTTCCTGCACTCTGACATTGTCTGCCTCCACGCATTCGTCTGTGCTCTGTCAGTGTGGGAGGACAGCATGAGCTCAGAGAACATTTCATCGTGAGTGCGTTTTTTTTGCCTTCTAATCTTCGCTAGCATCTGGGAAGGAGAAGATCCTGTGATCCTTGAAACACATGTAGCTGGTGGAGAAAAAAAAAGGGACAGTGGTATTTAAAAAGACACATTTTATAGAACAATGAGTACGCTCTTTCACGGTAAACCTTGCTGTTAACAAAAAGAAAAGGAGTACTTGTGGCACCTTAGAGACTAACCAATTTATTTGAGCATAAGCTTTTGTGAGAGCTCACAAAAGCTTATGCTCAAATAAATTGGTTAGTCTCTAAGGTGCCACAAGTACTCCTTTTCTTTTTGCGAATACAGACTAACATGGCTGTTACTCTGAAACTTGCTGTTAACGTTACATACATAGCACATATGCTTTCGTTCCAAGGTCGCATTTTGCCTCCCCCCAGCGCATGGCTAGCCCCTCCACGCTCCCTGTGGCTAACAGCAGGGAACATTTCTGTTCAGCCACAGGCAAACAGCCCAGCAGGAACGGCCACCTCTGAATGTCCCCTTAAGAAAAGCACTCTATTTCAACCAGGTGACCATGAATGATATCACTCTCCTGAGGATAACACAGAGAGATAAAGAACGGATGTTGTTTGAACGGCAGCAAACATACACTGCAATGCTTTGTTCTACAATGATTCCCGAGTACGTGCTACTGGCCTGGAGTGGTAAAGTGTCCTACCATGGTGGACGGAATGAGGCTGCCCTCCCCAGAAACCTTTTGCAAAGGCTTTGGGAGTACATCCAGGAGAGCCACGAATGCCAGGGCAAATTAATCATTAAACATGCTTGCTTTTAAACCATGTATAGTATTTTAAAAGGTACACTCACCAGAGGTCCCTTCTCCGCCTGGTGGGTCCAGGAGGCAGCCTTGGGTGGGTTCAGGGGGTACTGGCTCCAAGTCCAGGGTGAGAAACAGTTCCTGGCTGTCGGGAAAACTAGTTTCTCCACTTGCTTGCTGTGAGCTATCTACAACCTCATCATCATCATCTTCCTCGTCCCCAAAACCTGCTTCCGTGTTGCCTCGATCTCCATTGAAGGAGTCAAACAACACGGCTGGGATAGTGGTGGCTGAACCCCCTAAAATGACATGCAGCTCATCATAGAAGCGGCATGTTTTGGGCTCTGACCCGGAGTGGCCATTCACCTCTCTGGTTTTCTGGTAGGCTTGCCTCAGCTCCTTAAGTTTCATGTGGCACTGTTTTGGGTCCCTGTTATGGCCTCTGTCCTTCATGCCCTGGGAGATTTTGACAAATGTTTTGGCATTTCGAAAACTGGAACTTAGTTCTGATAGCACGGATTCCTCTCCCCATACAGCAATCAGATCCCGTACCTCCCGTTAGGTCCATGCTGGAGTCTTTTGTGACTCCATCATGGTCACCTCTGCTGATGAGCTCTGCATGGTCACCGGCAGCTTGCCACGCTGGCCAAACAGGAAATTGAAATTCAAAAGTTTGCGGGCCTTTTCCTGTCTACCTGGCCAGTGCATCTGAGTTGAGAGTGCTGTCCAGAGCGGTCACAATGAAGCATTCTGTGATAGCTCCTGGAGGCCAATACCATCTAATTGTGTCCACAGTACCCCAAATTCGACCCGGCAAGGCCGATTTCGGCGGTAATCCCCTTGTCAGGGGTGGAGTAAAGAAAACGATTTTAAGAGCCCTTTAAGTAGAAAAAAAGGGCTTCGTCGTGTGGATGGGGCAGGGTTAAATCAATTTAACACTGCTAAATTCAACCTCAACTCCTAGTGTAGCCCTGAGCTCAGAGCGCATTCCTTATAGTGCTTTATGGGCCTCAACCAGAGACAAGACTTCATCAAGGGTCTTTCCATTGGCTTCAATGGGTTTTGGATCAAGCCCTGTACATGCATATTTGCAGTTAAACGTTGTCCAGCGTTTCAATTTGCCAGGCTTCCCTGTGACCCTGCTAGGTTTCTTTATCCTGTCTTCCCCTGTGTCAGTGGGAGTGGATCGCTCCTGAATACCGGATTTCTCCCTGCAAGGGAGGGTGCCTGGGATGACTAATTATTTTATTCATAAGTCAGCTGTAATTTCAAAGACATCTTGTTGACCCATCTAACGCCAAATGAATTGCTCACGTAGGAGGAGGCTTTTTCGGCTTGATCCCTCCAGGGACACAGCGAGGTTGGGTGGCAGGAGGAGCCGCAAAGGGAGTGATATCCAGCCGGACAATGAGGAGCACAGTGACAAAGTGTTCACATCATTGGCTGATAGGTCTGCATCAGTCACTCATTCACAAGCACAAGGTCTAAATTGCAGAACCAATTAACGGCACTAATAGCCCTTGCCTGAATTAATCTTTGAGACAAAAGGGGAGAGAAGTGGAAGTGCTATTAGCAAATCAAGCTGCACCATCCCTGCTTTATTGCAGGAATCTAAGTGTCTGCATTTGGCTATTATGAACTGACTGCAATTACAGCCCTCATTTAAAATGATTAAATGGTTATAATTATTTTTCAATTAAAACTTAGATCTTCCATTTATGCAATATTGTAGGCTTCAATTAAAGTTGTTTTTTTTTCCTGGGAAAAAAGTGCCACTGTGCCAAAAGATTCCTGCTTCTGCTCCAGCTGCTAAGAGCCAAATAACATGCTAATAACACTTTTGTTTTTATCCCTTAGTCCCAGCCTCACTGAACTTGTGCACAGTGAAGCGGATTAACCACCAAGCACAGCATTTGCAATACCTGCTGGAGGTCAGGACCAATATACATGCAGAGAGTTTTACAGGTCTCAGCTGCCTCTCTGGATCTAAAGCACCTTCTGGACATGGGGAGGTGAAAGGGCATCATACACCAGCATAAGCATTAAGCGTAAGAAGCTAATGAGATCTTGAGCACCATTCCCTTCCCACGTCAACAATTGCTGAAATTGATGTGTGACCATTATTCAGTCACCAATGGGAGGAGAGGGTGTCCGAGTGACCATGAATGGCAAGAAGCCAAGGAGAGAATGGCTCCATTCACAAGGCCCAAAGCTGGACAAGATTTGCCCTAAAAATCTGAGTGGTTCTTCTATTGGGGCGGGGGTGGGGGGAAGTGTGTGGAGAGCATAGACGACGGGTGTATTTCCCTGGAGGGGAGAGATGGGAAGAAGAAGGTAAAATAGGGGTAAAGAGATGAAGCGGAGAGACAATAAGAAACAGAAAAGGAAGAAAGGAAACAGAAAAGAGGGGGGGAAACAAACAGCGGGAAATTTGCAGCCAGCCCAAGTAGCAGCAGCCTGAGGGGGATCACAGAGGGAAGAAAGAGGAGTCCATCTCCACAAGGATGCAGAAAAGTGGTGCAACTGCTCCACAAAGGCTTCTTCAGCCCAGTGAGTAGAGCAGCATCCACAGCCTAGCACCACCGCCTTTCAAGAGCAAGGAGCAGCAGATCCCCCAAACATATCCCTGCCTTGGCCCATCTGCATCACCCCACACTTCCCTGCATGCTGCCAAACAATGAACCTCTGCAGAACCTGGCTTAGACCTGTGGGGAAGGGAGCGGGTGCACAGAGCTGCGCACGCCTCAAACACTACTCTCCCTCTGCAGCAGACCCTCTGTAGTTGTGCTTCACTACAACCTTCCTCACCTGTGGAGAAGGAGTTGTGATTTGCCCCATAAGGAAGAAAAACAGGGACAACAGAGCTCTTGACCATCACAAGCTGGAGGAGCTGCTTAGAAAGAAGTAATTAGGCATCATAAAGCATAGGGGCAATAGGAAAGGTAAGAACTGAAAAACAATTCAATTCTCCCACTACTCAGATTGAGGTTTGTCCACGAAATTCATCTCCTTCTTCTTAACCTTTTCAAAGTGCAAGAGAAGTTTGCAAATAATGGCCCGATTCCTGAACAGCACCAAGCACTTGTGATTCCCGCTACAATTAATACTAGAGCCGCATGGAGAACAGAAATTCCATTTCACAAAGGATTTCAGAATGTTTTGATTTTGATTTGGAACACCACCTGAAAATTTTAAAATGTTCAAAAATTAAAAAAAAAAAACCCTTTCAGATAGATCAAAATGCTTAATTTTGATTTTGACTTTTTCTATAATATGTAATGTAAAACAGCATAAAGAAATTCAAAATGAAAGATTGTTTCAAAATGAAAAATCAAAGTTTTGTTCAGAAAATGTCAAAACAATGTTGGAACTGTTAGAACTTTTTTCCCCTCCAGAATGAACTTTTGGCAAAATTTGCATGATTTCACAAAGTGTTTTGATTTTTGTTAGGACTCCAATTCCAATGGAAAATGGTTCCATCAAAGTTTTTTTTGACTAGCTCCAATCAATAGGAGTTCAGCAGCAGCTCAGAGACTTCTTGGGATTTGTCCCTCTGAATTAAGGACACACAAAGTTGTATTGGACCAGATTTTCTGAACTATGAGTTATCACCTTAATTGCATGTAGAATCATAGTAACCATGACTAGGTATGCAATAATGGTAATTGTGCATGCAAACTAAGGCCCTTAATTCCAGCATTTTATTGGAGGAGTTTTGTAAACCATGAGCCTTGACATGAATGTTTCTCAGGGATTATCAAATATCCCAATTGGCCAGTGCTCTTTATAAGCACTATGAATCCTGAGGAAAAATAACTCCAGATGCTGGTTGTCCACTAGCTTGCTCACAGAGATTATAAGCACTGTGTTCTCTGAAAAGAAATCCAGGACAATTATAAAGACTTTCCACTGCAGTTTGTAAGATCTGAGAGTCCTGAACTGAGAGAGAATCAATTCTACCATGCTGTTGGCCGTTATTCTAGCATTCATGAGACAAGTTGGGTGGCTAATGGAGGTTATACAGTTATATCTGTATACAAGAGGATCTTGAACAAACAGCTAGTCAAGAACTGTAGCTGTTCGTAGGGAAAAGATAGTTTTCAAGGTAATTTTCATTTGCAAAAATTTTGGGGGGAAAAATTGAAATTGTTAAAACATCCTGTTTTGGCAAAACTGAAATTTTCTTTTCCAAAATTTCATTCCCAAATGGGTTTTTGTTTTGAAATTTAGGCTAATTATAGTAAAAATAATAATAATTAAAGGTCAAAATCAAAAGAAAGCATTTGCTTGGCTCAAACCAATTTTTTTCAGGTTGTCTGTTTGCAAAATTGTTTGAGATTTTTGACATTTTGTCCTGACTCAGAAAGGGCAAAATGTTTGAAATCTCAATTTTCCTAGGCAAGGAATACCATTTCCTGCCTGGCTCTCCCTTTGTAAACTTTCTGCACTGAAACACTCGGGGAGTATTGTAATTAATAGAAGAGGTCCTACAGATAGAATTTACAAGGTTCTTCGGCAGAGAGAGGTCACTTGTTTAGCTAACTAAATATAGATTTGGGGGGTCAATTTTAGACACCAAGCTTGAAATTTTTGCCTCGAATCTGTAGTATTATATATATGTACAATTTTCTTTAGCAGGCATTAAGACTGCTAAGGAAAGCACATGGTTTGAAAATGTTGCAAAAACACAAATATCACAGCTGATACAGTTGATCATTATTTGATATGAACAGTAACTTGTGACTGTGTAGGAGAAGCTGGGACTGGGTGACGGGGGATGGATCAGTTGATGATTCCCTGTTCTGTTCAGTCCCTCTGAAGCACCTGGCATTGGCCACTATTGGAAGACTGGATACTGGGCTAGATGGACCTTTGATCTGACTCAGTGTGGCCGTTCTTATAAGAGTGGATAACTCGGACCTAGGATGATCCTTGGGATCTAACTACGACTAACCAAATTCTCAACTTCTCTGTGCTTCAGACTCCTAGAGGGAAAACTGGGTAAAAAGTAGGATGCTCACGGACAGCCAGATTTTGCGTTTCAGCGAGATTTTCTTTAAAGAAGGAATTAAAAAAAAAAACCCTCTCTTGTAGATTCCCATCTGCCAGAGGCTGTTTGATCCTATTTTTAAAACAAAGCTAGTTTTTGACCTCCAAACCTTTCTGTGAATTTGCTGCTAATGAAATAAGGCACTGGGGGACATGTCTATACTGCCCTGATGGTGGGGGTGTGAAGAGCTGTGCACCCCAAAGCACTGCACTGTAACTCCTTTGTGTGGACACAGTGGGCGTGACCAAAAAGGTTCCTACTTTGCATTCAGGTAGCCCTGTTGGAAGAGGATTGCGTTAATGCAAACTAGGAACCTTTTAGTTCACACCCACAGTGTCCACACGGAGGAGTTACAGCGCAGCCCCTCTGTGTACACTGTTATCCATTCCCCCGTAGTCCAAACTGCTGGGCAGCATAGACAGGTAACTAGCTAAGAGGTTTTTTCCAGGTGCATACGCATATCTATACTGTGGCTCTGTCAGTTCCACATGCCTGACTGGATCTTGGGTCTCCTTCTCCCACCCACATTGCAGCTAGACCAATTCAAACTTGAACTGAGATGGAAAAGTTTAACAGTGAATGTAATGCACCCCTGAAACAAAATACTGCGGGTTGTGGGAGATCCTCCAACAGGAGACTTTCAATCGAGACTATCTTTCTAAAAGACATGCCCTAGCTCAGCCCTAAGCTATTGGGCACAAAGCAGGACTCACTGGGCGGGCCTGTGCTATGCAGATGGTCAGACTAGAGGATGGGAGTGGTGTTTTGTCATTCCAGATGAGTAGTGCATGGAGAAAGAAACATGCAACAGTGTAGGGAGGCTATGAACAACAGGCAACGCAGGTATTTCTGATACAGGATGTGTCCCTTGGGAAGAGGCTCTTTTACAAACACAAGTGCACTGATGACTTTGGAGACAGAAAGCAGAAAGATCAGCATGTAGGCAGCTAATTAGCATAGGAATTGGGTCTAGGAGTTCAATGAGAATTGGGGCAGCAGCAATTCCTGTGAGAACGACAAGGCTGAGGTCTTGCCTTTTGAGCTGGGTGAGATGTTGCTTGTGCGGATGGCGGCAGAAGAGAGAAGACTATTATGGGTTGGCTCTATAGTACTTGTCATTGGAATCCCTGCTACCTGCTCAGCTTCGGACAAGTTGCTAGTCCTGAGTGCACCATGGCAGTGTATGTGTTCCTCCTAGTCTTGCCCACCAAGCCCAGAAGCTGCTGGGATAGCTGACTGAATGTCTGCCATTTTCCCCTGTCCCAGAGTGTTTGCTTCTTATTGCTTAAAAAGTTACAAGCAAGTAGGCTTTAAAAAGTTAGTTTATGTAAAATGAATATGACTGTCAAACAGTCAGTGTGGTTTACTTGCATCAGTTCTATGCTCCCAACTGGATTATACATTCCTAGTGCTGAGTTCTAAGGACCTTCACGCTCACTTTGAGCAGTGACTATTCAATGAGGTAATAGATTTACTCCTGGGGGAATTCTGTGCCACTGCGTATGCACAGAATTTATGTCCCCCACAGATTTATTTCCTTCCCTGCAGAAAAATGACTTTCTGATGGGGAAGCAAAGGGAAGCCACATGAGTGGTCACATGACCCTCCCCAAGCGGTATGTCATGGGTAGCCAGCAGAGAGGTAAATCACTGTGGGGCAGAGGACAGGACTGGAGAAGACCCAGCTGGTAGCTTCTACCCGGCTCAGCTGCTAGTCCCAGCTGGGCTGGAGAGGACAGAACTTCCTCTTCCACTGCATGGTATCCGGGGCTGTGTCAGACCCACCCCCAGATTTCTCCCCTGGCTGTAGGAAGTGCTGCAAACTCACCCCCACCCCCACCCATGCACTTCCTGTACCCATCACTCCTCAGCTGCAGGGGGAGGGATCGCTGTACAGGGACCTTCTCCCCTATCTGCCCAACCCCCGTGCATCTGGACCACCTCATACTCAAACCCTCCTGCCAAGCCTCAACCCCCCTTGCACCTGGAGCCCCCCCCCTCCCCCCCGATGAGCTCCGTGCACCTGGACCACCCTGATGAGCCACCCTCACCTGGATCCCCCCTATTGAGCCCTAACCAGCTGCACCAGGAGCCCCATCACCACAGAATCTGGACCCCCTCACTGAGCTCCCCACACACAGAACCCCCTGCCAAGTTCTAGCCACCCCACACCCAGACCCCCCCTGTGGAGTCTCAACCATCTTCAACTGGATCCCCTGCAGAGTCCCGTTATGGTTGAACTCAGAACTTCCCAACAAGCCTCTGTGCATCCAGATGCCCCCTCGCCCCCCACACCTGGATTCCCCCTGAGCCATCTGCACCCAGTATACCCGACACAGAATCCTCTCAAACCACACCTGGATCCCTCCACACTAAGCCCCCACACACTTGGATCCTGCCTTGCTGAGCCTACCTGGCGCACCTGGCATGGAGGGGAAGGGCTTTGGGGTATTTCTGGGGCAGGCCTGGTCTTTGCACTGTGTCAGGATTGGGTGCAGCCTCACTGCTGAGTCCATGTCCCGTGGGGAGTTGCACAGTGATCTCCCACCTCTGTGCAGCCAGTGGCCTGTGCTCCCCAATGCAATGCTGAAGCCTCCACATTCATTTGACAAAAAAAAAAAATGTGGAATTTTGCAGAATTTTAAAATATTGTGTGCAGAATTTTTAACTTGTTAGTGCATAATTTTTGTGGCGCAGAATACCCTCAGGAGTATAGATTAGCCACCTACCTTTCTCTGCTATGGATTCACAGTTCAAGCCAGCAATAGATATCTATTCTCCTGCTTCAGCTCTGTTCACACTGTCCCCTCCCCCCACATTCAGGATGACTTCTTGTTTACTTGCCTATTACTGTTACTACTGGAAGCAGTATCAGTACTGAGTTTCCTTTATTTAGTATGAAATGACCGTGTGTTTGAAGATGAAAATAGGACTTTCTGGGCCTCTTCACCACTACCTTCGTCTAAATATGGGGTGGTGTAACTCCATTGTAGTAATGAATCAAGCTCCTTGTGTATATACATATGAATGCAGAGACAGATCTAAAGAAATGAGTTACTTAGGGCATCTAGTCTAGGACTCTCCACTAATACAGGATTGTCCTCTACACTCAGATTGTGTTTCTGTCTAGTCTGCTTTTAAACACCACTAATGTTATTGCCCCAGCTATATCAATTCCATTTTCAAAATTGACCTGTCTTTAACACATGCTTTTCCTAATGTCCAGTTGGTGTTTCTTTTTTCCAGGTTTGGGTCCCTAGTTCTTCTTTTACCACCTTAAATAAATCCTCTATCACTTTAGTACTAGTTCCTCTCAAGTGTTTATATACAGATATCCTATATGCCTCCTTTGTTATCTTTTCTCTAGGCTGCACATGATAAGATTCCCTTAATCTCTCTTCATAAGCCATACCCTCTAATCCTTTTATCATACTTGTCGGCCATCATTGGATTCCCTCCAATTTAACAAAATGTTTCTTATTTTAATAATTAGATAAAAAAACCCCTACGTTAGTGCAATGTTAAGGTTGCACACTTAAACACCCCAAAGCCAGGAAATACCAATATTGAGGTTGAATGCACAGTCATGCCTACAATCCCTTGCATGTGCTGCATTAAGATACAGGGACCAAGCCTGCAATCCTCATTCAAGGTAAGCTCCTATTAAAGGTTAATAAGGGTTTCACTGGATAAGAACTACCAGTAAAGCTGCAGGCCCGGTCATTATTATATGATCACATGCTAGTTCTCAAATACTACAACATAATATAATGCACTTTATTCTTACATTTCTCTAAGGGGTTGGCTACATGAACGATCAGTTTGTAGCAAGATGGGGTGTTAATCTACCCTGCACTAGCCTGCCTAGACTAACTATCCATGTGGACTCTGCTGATGCACATTAACAGTTGGTTAATGCTCTTGGATTTAGTTCTCTTTTAAATGTGGGGATTGGCAGCTACCTTCACAAGTGTTTTGCTCTCCAGATTCATTAATAGAATTGAATGATATGATTTCCAGTCATCCAGGTCCCTGCCCTTTTTCAGGATGACAACAGTACCTCCCTACTGAGATGTATTTGGAAGTTAGCCTTGTCCAAGAGACAGCTCAAACATCTGGGGGATCCCAGGAGAAAGGGCCTCTCTGAAGCTCTTCTAGAATTCATCTCTAAGACTTGGTCTGCACTTAAAAGTTATATCAGCATAGCTGTGTCAGGCAGTGGTATGAAAAAACCAACCCTGCCCAAACTAGCTGTCCAAACAACTCCCTGGTGTAGAGTTAGCTATGCAGTGGAAGAGTGCTTCTGTCAATGTAGCTAACATTCTCCAGGGAGGCATTGTTCCTAAACCAACAGAAAAACTCCCTGTCAGCGTAGGCTATGCCGGCATAGCTGTGGTGACATAAGCCCCATGGCGTAGACATGGCCTAAGCCTGTCGGCAGTTGGAGAGGTGCCAATGGAAGATTCACTACTACAAGTTCCAGTGTTGTCTACTGTCACACTGACTTCAAATTGGATTTTCTGTTCTGAAACGTGTGGAAGGCCTTCAAAGGACCTATTGATGTTCTGAAAAGGCTATGGGGAGACAGAAACCTCAAACTCTTAATCAAAAGCTGAGCATATGATTCTGAATAGATTTGAGAAACATACAATGGATATTTTGCCACAGACTATCATGTCTCATAGGAAGAGATACTTGTAGTAGACATATTTGTGGGGGAAGGGGCACACACAGTCACTGAATGCATCTAAGATACAAAGGATCTGCCATAACAATGAGACCAAGAACCAATATGGCCCTCATTCAGAAGGAGAAGTATAACAGATTAAAGACATTTAGATGGTGGACTGTATCCCCAGTCCAGCAAGGTACTTAAGCATATATCTACTTTTAAACATGTGCTTAAAGGCAGACAAGAGCTCAAGTACCTTGCTGAATGCAGGCCTATTTCCCTTGAGCTTTGAGGAAAGGTCTAAAATAATTAAACCAAACTACCGCTAATGAGGACCCTCTGAATGCTGGGAGTTTTTTCTGAACTTTGCTTTCAGAACTGCACTCTTGTCCATATGTTTGTAGAGAGAAGGTTGCCCTCTTTTTGCAGTTAAGATTATTTGTTTTAAAAAGCTTGCTAAAAATCTTTGGCAAGAAGTCCTGTAATGAGTGTGTATATTTCTATGGACCACAGAAGTTAGGAAAATTAAAAAGATTCTTGGGAAGTGGTTCTTGTTGACAGTATTTTTATATCTACCCTTTTATTATTTGTATTACAATAGCACCAAAGGGCCCAGCTGAGATGAGGGCCCCAAGTGCTAGGTGCTGTACACTGCCTGCACTGAAGAGTTTACAGTCCAGCCAGATAAAAGCTGGGAGGATTATTTTTGCCATTTTACAGATGGGAAATGGAGGCATGGAGTGATTCAGAGGCTTGGCCAAGATCACACAGGGAGTCTGTAGTAGAGCAGGAAACAGAACCCAGGACTCCTGTATTCTCATCTATTGTCAATCTGATGCTGTCTCATCTGGTTCCTGCCATGAGGAGGAACTTAGTCTGTTAACTGGATTTTGCCCATGATTTAGACTCTGGTCTGACAAGCTTCTGTGCTTCAGGGACTCTGCTGCCTGAGGAAGAGTGGAAAAAAAACCACTTCATTTGACAGGGGGATCACTACTTTGGCCAGAGATATCATCATCCCACTCCCCGTGGGCCTTCTTTTCCCCCATGCTGGCTGCCCCGTGGTTGGTTGAGGAAATTGATTTCATATTTCCTCATATTGTTGTAGCACTGTTGGTTTCGGGATGTTAGAAAGATAAGGTAGGGGAGACATTAGCTGTTACCGAACCAAATTCTGTTGGTGAAAGAGGAGAGTTTTGTGCATCTCCAAAGCTTATCTCTCTCACCAACACAAGTTGGTCCAATAAAAGATATTCCCTCTCTCACCTTGTTTCTCTAATGTTTTCCCATCATTTAGGAAAATGTCCAAGAATACAAAACTGGTTTTGTAATCTGCAACTTTCCTACACACTGAGAGTGACCGAGCAGGGAGAAGCTAGAACTTGAAACATGGGAAAGGACCCCTCAATTAAGCACCTGCCATGGGGTGAATTAATATAATGTCTAAATAATGCTGGGTGGGAAAGACCTTTTGAAATTGTCTGATGAAAAAGCCAGAGAGAGCCTGATGGTTAAGTCAAGCTCCAAGTCCTTTCTTTGCCTGATTTAGAGCAGGGACTTGACCATCTCATGTTGCAGGTGAGCACCTTGACCTCCTTCCTGACAAAAATTTCATCAAAACTTAGCCCTTTGTGAGAAAAGTTTCCTTTTCAATTACATGGCATTTTCCAGTGGAAAAACTGTTCAGTTGGCCAACTCTACTTCTATAACCCTCAAACCCCTAACAAATCACAGACTTTCACTGGGAGGACACAAGGCCAGGAAAGAAGACAACACCAGCCTGCAGATTAGAAGCAGTCTTCCCAAGAGGCTGCAAAGCCAAAGGATCCGAAGGAAAAGGAATAAGCGGGGGGTAAAACAGTGAATGCATCATTAATGGATGATGCCACTTTCCCCCCATAATGAGGTGTGGATGTACCTGTCTGAATTAGCTGTTGTAGGTTATATAGATTCTTCCCATTTGATTTTCTCTCTGTTCTTGATAATTCTGGAGTCAGATTTCCAGTATGCTCTGGGATGCCCTTTCACACCCAGAAGCTAGCAGTGGCTCCTTTGCTGGTGCTAATCCCATCTCTCTCTGTGGCTTGCCAGATGAAGTTACATCTCTTAGGCTCCTAGTTGATTGTATCACCAATGAAAGCCTGATCAGCTTTATCCTCCCTCCTCCTCCTCCCCCCACTGCTGCAGTGGCTGCTGTTCCAGAGATGGAACCACCTCCCTTGTATCCTGCTGTATGGCAGGCTTAACACCTGGACGATCTACTAAGACACCCAAGGGTGACTGCACGGCCTGCCTGGCCCTGAGAGGGCTGCAGGTACCAAAGCTATAGGAGCCATTGTGATGCCTGCCTGTTGTACTCCCAAGCCCCAATTAACCATCTTCTGGGCAAATTCCATGTATGTCCCCAAATCACCCACACTGCTGTGGGGAGCTACCTAGGGTAGGGCCAGCAAGGGGAATGGCTGGGAAAAGAGGCACATGGCATCATCCAAGGAGCCTGACTCCCCACTCCACATGGGATAAACCCCTGTTGGAGGGGGTCAACCCACAGTACTGAGGGGGGCAGGAGAGAGGTGGTCTTTCTGGGGACTGTAGCTGTGTGAACAACCCCACAGGGGCAAGCCACTGCTGCCCTAAACAAAGGGTCCCCATGTGAATTCACACTCATTCTCGGCCCAGTCATCTCACATTCTTGGATAATAGTAATTTACTACACAGAGTCCCATTGATTTCAGTGAGACTATTTGGACAGTAAGATACTATACTCAGGATGAGTCAGAGCAGCACAACTGGGCCCTTTATTAACATCCCTCCCAGCACATCCTAGACTGCATTTTTTCCCCTCATATGCAGGAGTCCACACTGCACCCAGTGCAGCAGCGATTACTGTTAACTTTAATTCTAAAGCTTAACCAAGCAGTAAATTCCCCTGCTTAAGGTTTTGTCAATAAAATATAAAAGCTCAAAGCATCTGTCACAAACACCATTTCATGCTTGTTTCTTCTCCAAGCCTTTGTCTTCACTCATTGCTTTGGTGCCATCAGATTTCCCTTGGAAACCCAGGAATTGTGCTTGCAAATAATACAGCCTCAGCCTTCCTGAGGCCATAAGCCTGGCATTGAACAAAACAGTTGTTTGTCACCCAGCTTTCTGGAAAGACAAACAGTACGTTGGCAGCACCGTTGAGCTGGTGGACAGAGGATGCCCAGCACTAGTCCTTGTCACTTTCTCTCTCTTAAATCTTCCCCGTTTGTGCATTAAAATTTCACCGTCAGCAAGGTTTGTGCTACATGCTAGTAACTGAAAGTTGTGCTGACGCATGGGTATAATTCATAAGGTCAAAAGAGCCGAGACCTTAAAAATTGGATGGTAACAGCCCACGAATCCCAGTAATGTTTAGAATATCACAAGTTCGAGCAAAGAGTTCTCAGCCATTCTTGTAGCTGTTTCCATCACTTCACACCGATTCTGCTGGCATTCTAGGCTTCAAAGTGACACAGACAAAGGGGCAAACCTGGAATCTTGTTGTTTACATAGTACAACAGAAAGAGTGGGAAAGAGGATGTTAGACCACAGAAGCAAGTGACTGAGGAGACTTTTGTAATGTTGGCAGACCCGGTGCCAGCTCATTCTGAAGCCACAGGCCAATTCTTTGGTGTATTGGTATAGATCAAATTGATTGGTTAAATGTATAAGAGCAGTGTTCCCTCTAATTTGTCCCACTCATGTGCAGAATGAATTTTGTTATGTGATGTGTGACACATCACCTCCATGTTGGTGCACATAACAAAATTCATGTGGTGGGGGTGGGGCCAAAGGGTTTGGAGTGTGGGAGGGGGAGGGCTCCAGCTGGGGGTGCAGGCTCTGGGGTGGGGCCAGGGATGAAGGGTTTGGGGTGCAGGCTGCTCCAGGGCTATGGCAGGGAAGAGAGGAATCCCCCCAGCTCTCTCTCCCTGCCCTAGCACCTGGGCTGGGGGGCTAGGCTCCTCTCCCTGCCCCTGCAGCTCCGGGGCTGGAGCCACAGGATAGGTGCCTCTCCCCCGGCAGGTCTGAAGCTGTGGGAGAGGCATCTCTCCCCAGCGCAGCTCTGAGCGCCTGCACGGTGCTTAATAGGCTGCTGCGCAGCTTAGAGGGAACTTAGTATCAGTGTATTTGGTGTTTAAGCTTCATGAAAACTAATGGGATGTTACATGCATTGTTTTCACTTATCTGTGTCCTGTTATAATAGAATAGCAAACATTTACATTGTGTATATCCCTGTAACTAAATAACCATCGAATGAGGAAGAAGCCTTGTGGAATGCAAATGAAGATCTCTAACAGAAAATAGCTAATTTCAAAGCAAGTGGTCATTGTGTGTGATGACTGGAAGTCAAAGACTATAAATGTTTTCCTCATTCTCTGTCAAAGGAATGGGTAGGGACCCTGTCAGCTTGTTTTCTGGGAGAAGAAGCTATAAGTATGGACTTAGGGAAAGATCCTGTATCTCTGGACTGTTTGGACTCTTACAGGGAAGTGTACCAGATGAAAAGTGGGGATCCCCAGGGACAATCTGGGTACCCTGAAAAGACTTTTGGGAAACTGGTAGTTTATTACATCACTGCTACCATTTGGAATTACAAACTGTGACTTACCTATTTCAGAGTGGTAGCTATGTTAGTCTGTATCAACAAAAAGAACGAGTAGTACTTTTGGCACCTTAGAGACTAACAAGTTTATTTGGGCATAAGATTTCATGGACTAAAACCCACTTCATCAGATGCATGCAGTGGAAAATACAGTAGGAAGATACTCTGACTTACCTGTGCATATATTTTATCTGCTTTAACCTCTCAATAATTCATTTCCTTTTCTTAGCTAATAAAGCTTTAGTTAGTTTGCTATAGAATTGGCTGCCAGCTTGTCTTTGGTGTCAGATCTAGAGTGCCAATTTATTTGGGGTAAGTGACTGGTCCTTGGAACTGGGAGCAACCTATTGTGGTTTGATTTTTGGTTTAAGTGACCTTTTATCACCAAGTCCAGTTTGTCTGGGTGGTGAGATAGACTAGAGAGCCCAAGGGGACTGTTTGTGACTCCGTGGTGAGACTTTTACAGTGATCCAGGAGTTCATATTTGTTACTGGGTGGGTGAAATCTAGTTACAGAACACACTTCCCCCTTGGGGCATCTGCCCTGCTTTCTGACAGTCTGCCCTGGGGTCAGCACTCATGGTTGTGAGGTGCTCCAGACGTGTGATAACTATTTCTCAGTCTTCATGTTTAGAATAAAAAAGGGGAATAAAGACAAGAAATGAAGGTGTTCAGACCAAGAGCCTCAGCATGATGCCAGCAGGGGGTATCCAGCCCCTGTGAGCAGAGTCTGTGTGTCTATTTTAATCTCTTGGACCATGGGAGGCAACTGTGTTGGAGACTGCCCTTCACTTCCCAGGCGGGAGGCTGGGAAAGCGTTAAAGTGCTGTCAGCACTTCAAAGGATGCTGAAGAGAGGGGATGAGTCATCTGGCAAGCTCTGACAGAAAGGGGGCTGCAGGTGGCTTGTGCCGCTACATGCCTCTGGGTGGACTTTCCATCTCTGGGGGCTTGGGTTCCATAGGACATCAAGCCCATAGCATCTGCCTGAGAAATTACAGCCTCTTTTTTGTATTAGAGCAGCACATGAAGGCCCCAACTGGGGGCAGGGCTCCATGGGGCTGGGTGTTGTATTACATCTTGTAAGAGACAGGTCCTGACCCTGAATGGCTTGCCGTTTAAATGGACAAGACAGACAAAAGGTGGAAGAGGAAACTGAGGCACAAAGAAGGGAAGTGACTTACCCAAGGCCAAAGAGCCAGGAATAGAATCCAGGTCCCCCAAGTCCCAGTCCATCTTTTGTCACTGTCCCCACTCAACTTTAGCTGCCAAAATAAACTCCCATCTGGGCAGATCTAGAGGGCTTCCCCACCGGTTGTGTCACTGTCTTCACCTGAGGCAGGGGCTCCTTTCCAGAGTCAGGCCTACTTGCT
The DNA here is from genome assembly GCF_965152235.1 of Eretmochelys imbricata. Lineage (NCBI taxonomy): Eukaryota > Metazoa > Chordata > Testudines > Cheloniidae > Eretmochelys > Eretmochelys imbricata. The sequence goes on along the minus strand of NC_135580.1, from coordinate 51,439,478 downwards.
TTCCACCCTCCCCCACACACAGCACAAGAGAGAAGGTGGAGGCGTGGGGAAATGGAGTGAGCAGATGGTGGGCAGGGCTGGGGGAACGGGAGAAGAAGGAGGGAGACCCCACTGATAATATGCATTAATAGGAGCATTGCCTACAGATCAAGGGAAGTGATTATTCCCCTCTATTCAGCACTGGTGAGGCCCCATCTGGAGTACTGCGTCAAGTTTTGGGATTCCCTCTACAGAAAGGATGTGGACAAATTGGAGAGAGTCCAGCAGAGGGCAACGAAAATAATTAGGGGGCTGGAGCACATGACTTATGATGAGAGGCTGAGGGAACTGGGCTTATTTAGTCTGCAGAAGAGAAGAATGAAGGGGGATTTGATAGCAGCCTTCAACTACCTGAAGGGGGATTCCATAGAGGATGGAGCTCGGCTGTTCTCAGTGGAGGCAGATGACAGAACAAAGACCAATTGTCTCAAGTTGCAGTAGGGGAGGTCTAGGTTGGATATTAAGAAACATTATTTCTCTAGGAGGGTGGTGAAGCACTGGAATGGGTTACCTCGGGAGGTGGTGGAATCATCATGTGCCAGCAATGCCCCTCTGCCATGTACGTTGGCCAAACCAGACAGTATCTCTGTAAAAGACTAAATGGACACAAATCAGACATCAAGAATTATAACATTCAAAAAGCAGTTGAAGAAAACTTCAGTCTCTCTGGTCACTCGATTACAGACCTAAAAGTGGCAATATTACAACAAAAAAACTTCAAAAACAGACTCCAGTGAGAGACTGCTGAATTGGAATTAATTTGCAAACTGGACACCATTAAATTAGGCTTGAATAAAGACTGGGAGTGGATGTGTCATTGCACAAAGTAAAACTATTTCCCCATGTTTATTTTTCTCCCCTACTGTTCCTCACATGTTCTTGTCAACTGCTGGAAATGGCCCACCTTGATTATCACTACAAAAGGTTTTTTTTCTCTCCTGCTGGTAATAGCTCATCTTACCTGACCACTCTCGTTACAGTGTGTATGGTAACACCCATTGTTTCATGCTCTGTGTGTATAGAAAATCCCCCTACTGTATTTTCCACTGCATGCATCTGATGAAGTGAGCTGTAGCTCACGAAAGCTTATGCTCAAACAAATTTGTTAGTCTCTAAGGTACCACAAGTACTCCTTTTCTTCCTTAGAGGTTTTTAAGGGCCAGCTTGACAAAGTCCTGGCTGGGATGATTTAGTTGGTGTTGTCCTGCTTGAGCAGGGGGTTGGACTAGATGACCTCCTGAGGACTCTTCTAACCCTAATCTTCTATGATTCTATGAATATCCTGGTCTTCTGCTTTGCTGGCTTAACAACCCCTGAAGCAAGAAAGGGGCAGCTGCTGGCTGCTAGTATCCTGCCTCCAACCAGTGGCAAACCTTGTTTTCCCAGAGCTGGAGTTACCTGCTCAAAGTGCTGCTGACAGTTAAAATGCCATGATTCCTGCAAAGGGGTGGTGTAGGAGTAGGATTTTATAATTGTACTATAAGAATAGAGGTACTAATGTATGTCTTGTTTCAGAGTAGCAGCCGTGTTAGTCTGTATCCGCAAAAAGAAAAGGAGTACTTGTGGCACCTTAGAGACTAACAAATTTATTTGAGCATAAGCTTTCGTGAGCTACAGCTGACTGTCTTGATTCATTTTACCAGCCACCCTTTTTGAATAGCAGAAAGGAATGACCCTCTGGGACATTGGTAGGAATGCATCTGACAGACTGCCAGTGTCTGTACCGATGTTAAGGCAGGGACAGACCAGAACAACCCTTATTATTGATTATGGTCACCCTTTTGTTTTAGGATAAGTTATAAGGTCTACTATGGTTTCCTATATGTATTACAAATTAGGTACTCTAGTTAAATATACATTTCTTTGTTTTAAGGTTTAGTAAGTAAAATACAGGATTTGTATTGTGTCTGATAAATAGATTAGAGAAATGTTGAGGGCCTGAAGCCCCAATGTGAATTGTTTTAGTTATAAGATTTAGCACAACTTAATTCACAATGTATTCTGTATACCTTTGAAGGTTTCTGTGAGAGACTGTTTGTGTAAATGAGGACTGCAAGCACTAGGAAAAGATAAGATGTGAAAGCCATCACAAATGTCCAGATGGTCAAGAAAAAGTGAAAGACTTGGAAACAGCAGGAGACAGAAAATATCCAGTATATCCATGCTAAACATTAGCAGTGTTGACAACCTCAGAGGTGAGGCAGGCACCCCTGAAGGCGAGACAACAAATAAGTGATAACAGCAGAAAACCCCAAGATTACCACCACTTAAGGACTAATGATTACAGGATGACATTGCAAAATGCATCGACTCAAATGGGAATTTACAACTATAAAGATGGAGTGTTTTGCCATGGAACTCTGGGTTTAGTCCTGCAAAGCCTTGGAGCATTGGATCACGATCGACAGAGCCCTGCTCCTCACTCATGCTCAATCTAGCTGACCATTAGATTGACTTGAGCTACAACAGACTGGTAACTATAAAGACCATCTGCAGGACTTGTGTGTGTATGTTGTGTGACTGAAAAGCATACGCTAACTGTTGTATTTACAATAAATGTGGCATTTTGCCTTATCCCTCTTATAAAATCCTATTGGTATTATTTTATTAGTGTAACGGTGGGGCTGTCACTTGTCAGCAGCTGCCTAGGCAGACAGGCAGGCTGTGTGTGGGAGTCTGTGTTCTTACCAATAAGAGATGCAGCAGGGAGGTAGAGATGAAGGAAAGATTTATTGAGCATGCTGATGGCTAGGTTTATATGCTGCGGGAACTGGTCCTTTCCCAACCCAGGGAATGGTAAGTCTTGGGGAAGACCAAGACACACATACAGTCTGTTTTATTGTTTTTAAGTCTGAGTGGGCCTGGAGAAAAAACATTGGGGTTCTAGAGGGACATTGCTACGTATGGCACCAGAGGTTTGGGAATGCAACCTGCTCGCCAAGCTGCCAGCAAACAGGCCACTCAGCATCCATCTTCAATGCTTTTGTCCTGAATAAGTGATACTTTGCTTTAAGGAAGCTGTTCAGTCACTGATTACCATTGTCACTGTCTGGGAGCATGTGGGGTGGACAGAATTGCGGGGTCTGAACACAAGTTAGATCTGCTGAGGTGATCTAAGGAGACAGCAGCTCAGGGCCTGACATGAGAGTGTGGGAATCATGGGATTCCATCCTGAGAGGGGGGGCACCCAGATGAAACAGAAGGGGTCACCCGATAACTGTGACAAACTCTTAGTGGTTCCCTAGAGGAACCTTTGGAAATGTAGGAAACCTCCAAATAGAAACAGAGAGAGGAGACTCAAGCCATCTGGAGACGGCCTTTCCTGCAGACAATACTGACGAGAAGATAGCCAGATGGCACTGAGATTAAAAGTGCTGCCAATGCTAATCCAGTTGGAGTAGCAGGAGATGATGCCTAAAAATATATTACTGTCACCATACAGGTCTGACATAGGGAGTCTCTGTTTTTCTGAATGCCATGCAGGTTGAGCTTTCCAAATAAATAGCAGAATGCCAAATTATTGATAAGCACACTGTAGACATAAACAAATAAATATTGGCCAATTGGTTAAATCTGGTGGGGATCTCAATTTTCCCAGGGAGTATCTGCCTGCCGTGTTCCATTTAAACTTATCTCCCATCTCCCCTACTTAATTAGGCAATACTGTTGATTAGGCATGTCTCCAGACTTCCCTTCTTAGTTATCAGTGGGACAAGCAGAGCTGCCTTCTCCTGCACAGTTTAGGTACACCCCAAGCTCCCCACTCTCCAGCCTGAGCTCAGTATGGTTTTGGTTTAGCATGTACCTAACGTATTAAAATGATCAGATTCAAGGTGACAAGAAGAACAATATTCTAATTACTTAATGTTTGTGAAGTACTTTGAAGAGAAATGCTAGTTATTAATAAGAATATTTATAGAAACAGTAACAGTATTTATAGGTTTTTTATCTCAAAAGCAATTTATAAACATTAAACTAATTAATCCTTACATAATACTCGGTCTACTGGACTCACAAATGTAACTTTACATATGGCAATAGACCCATTGATTTGAACAGGACAATTGACATGTTAAAGTTAACTTCACAGATACATGCTTTCAGGATTGTGGCCCAGGTACCTAGATAGAGAGAATATTAGGTGTATAGATATCATCACAGTGTTACCAGCACTTGTGATTTTATCACTTGTGATACTTGGTGTTCTCCTTAGAGTCATGTGAATAGATGAGATTCTCAGCTTTTATTTGTACATTGCTAGCCCTTATGGTCGCCGGAATAAAGCTTGCAAATGTGACCCAAATTACCTTTACAAAAGTACATTTTAAAATATCCAATTTTAAAAAAAAAAATCTAAATTTTTGAGCCAATCTCGTGATTTTGGAGGCTTGACTCTTGATCTTCGAATAGTTGGGCTTGGCTATATTGTAATCACAACAAGCAATGATATGAAAATAAATGCCAGTGCCTATAGGGCATGATTCATTGCCCTATTTGTAAATACCAAAGACAGAATTAATTACTACTGGGGAAAAAAATTCCCTTTCTTGCTTTGATGACTTTGACCCTAATAAATTTGTTAGTCTCTAAGGTGCCACAAGTACTCCTGTTCTTTTAAAGACAGATTTCCTTCGGTGGGAGCAACAAAGCAATTTGTATCACAGACACTAGATGGCAGCAAAAACTTACTGATGGTATGCTGACAGGGCCTGTCCTGAATTAGTCTGGGCTGTCTGCTGTGATGGACTCTCTCTATTAGAGGCAGTAAATTCATTGTCTGGAAGAATTTTCTGCAGTTTTCCATCCAGAGGCTCATGATAACAAATTCTGCGTCAGAGTTTCAAGGAGACAGAGTGAAGATAAAGGAGTGTAATACTACTCGCATGCCCCATGGCGGATGATTTTCCTATCACGTGAAAACAGTGCAACTAGGGACGTGCTGCCTACAGGTATGGTGGGTTAATTGATGGGAGGACTTGAATGCCTCATCAGAGACATCACAGTGTCACTGAAATGAGAGCTAGAAAAGGCCTGTTCGGTCACCTTGTCCATGCCCTGCCAGTGCAGGATTCTTCCTTCTTCGGTTCCTGGGGCCAGACTAGTATGAAATGGCGCAAACAGTGGGGCTTCCATCGCTTGCCTGGGGAAGCCATCCCAGTTAAATAGACCTAACTAGCAGGAGATTTTTCCCTGCCACGTCCCTCAATTTTTCCTTTTGCTCCGTTGAATCCCCATGACTCTTCGGCTACCTGTCAAGCACTTGCACTGGCTCTAGGCTTTTTGCAAGTTGCCTGCCCTGCCATAGCTCTGTGCCCCACACAGTCAGATACTCACTCAAAAGGCTCAGAGGGAGCTGATGGGGTTTGGGGCCTATTTGATGTCAAAGGGAAGCAGCGTGTTGGGTCTCCATACGGAGCCAGGGCTACATATCTCCCCTTAGCCACTACTTAGCCAAGCTTTACATACTTAGGTCTTTCAGGCTTTCCAGCCCATTTCATATTTTTTGTTGCCCTTCCCTGGATTCCCTCCTTTTTATTGACATCCAGGACTCTGCCAGTTGATAACAGCTAGGCAAGTGGTAAGTGACATTGTACACACAGCCAGGCAACATGAAAGCATGCTCAGATTACTGTAACCTCCCTCTCTCTACCCCAGCCTGTTAGTTTCTTTCTCCCACCTGGTGCAACTAAGACATGAGTGACATGATTACTGTGCCTAAAGAATTTTGCAGTCATAAAGCATTATTGCACCTATTGCAGTCCCTTCATCAGCTAATTATGTAATAATGATGATCATTTTTAAGTGAAGTTTCCTGCAATAATTGTTCTGCCCCCCTTCCCCAACCAAAACCAACACCCCAAGACCCTACCAAAACAAATCACTACACACACAGCTCTCCCCCAGAGCATAGAAACGGGCAGGGAATGAACGGCACATGACAGATGTTAGTCACGTCATTTAATGCTCTGCTGGAAGGAGCTCAGATACTACAGCGATGAGGGCAGCATAACAACATACACACAGAACAGAAGAGAACATAGCTGTATAATGGCTTATTGCTAGGGCTACTTAAACCAAGGCTAGACAAACAGTAGGAAATATATTACAAGGAATGTCAGTTACAGGGTTAGCTGCACCTCTGGCCTCTATCAATACATCCCTCTCAGGTACGAGCCTTGGGCCTTTACCTTTCTTGGGGTGGAACTGAGCAATTCTCCCAGGCTACAGTACCATGTGGATCAGCCCCAATCAGTACTTACCTTGACGTGTCCAACAGAGATCGGGTATCTGCGGCTCTTCTCTTTGGGAACTTGTGACCCCAGCCAGCCTTTGCATGCCAAAGGGCTGTTTAATCCAAACAGCAGGGATAAAGCAGAACATAAGAGAGTTTTAAATCAATAAAAGGTCCACAGGAATGCCATGTCTAAGCCCCATCCCCTGGCATAATGAGGTTAGGAAGGCTCAGCTTCTTTAGACCTCTGAATACATATCTATGTGTGTCAGTCTGTTCCCTGCAAACAGCTCCCAGAAGACTGCCTGACCCTAGGTCATAGAGATTGCTTTAACTCTCTGTAACTTAGCTGGAGCCAAAAGGAAGGCAAAAAGCAAGTGTGGCCTACTTGCTAGAGTGCTGGAAATAAGAGAGCTGGGTACCATTTCCCACTTCTCCACTGGCCTGCTGGTTGACCTTGGGCAAGTGGGTTCAATGGCCTGTGCCTCAGTTTCCCCATCTATACAATGGTGATCATGACATTGACTTTCTGGATAAGCCACTTTGAGATCTACTAATGAAAATTGCTAAATAAAAGCTAGGTTTTATTCCCTTCCCAGTTAATAGCTCAGGCCCACTTTCTTATCCCCTGTGAAGTGTTTACCCAGAGGAGTCTTATCTGGAGCCAGTGTCTCATCTCCCTGTTTATGTTTCCCAACAGCCTGCTATTAAACTAATTCAGCATATCCATACAGTAAACACCCCAGTTACCAGGTCATATGCAATATTCCTAAATTGCAACAGAGCAGCTCCCTAGGGAACAACTGCACAAGGACCATAGGGGCAGGCGTGAAGACGTCTGGTCTCCCATTTCTGGGAAGTTTATGTGTACTTGTGGGAAGATCAGGAGGGCCTGAGGATGAGGTTGCTCACAAAATTCTGGCTTTTCCGACTCAGGGCTCAAGCTGAAAATCCTGCAAGGTCCTGCCTTCCTTGTAATGTACCTTCCATTCCAGAGAGAGCTCAGAAATGCCATTGTGCACAGAAATGAAAGTGTTACCAGGACATGTGTATTGTTACCAATGGTGGAGATTTCACCTCTGCAGTTGGCAAAGCTGGGACTTCTCCAGATTACTGTGAATAAGTTTGTCCCTTTCCACTTGTCTTACTACTTAAAATTTCCTCTCCTAACACTCCCTCTGTTTCTCACCCATCTCCTAAATCCGCACCTCATTCCCTAGCTTCCATCCAGACACAAAGGAGTGTAACAGGGTGCACTCATCTCTCGGGCACCTCCTCCTGGCTGCCTGGGGATTAGCACCTTCCAGCTCCTTTCTGGTGCTGCACATTCACTCACCCTACTGCTTCTGTGACTCTGGGTGCTCTCTCATCATGGCTTGGCCCTCTGGCCAGGTCACTACAGTTCTCCCCTTCTGGGGTAGCAGAGTTCTATCAGATGACTGACCTCCTACTCCACTGCCCAATCTATGCCACTTCCCCAGAGACTGCTAGGGGAACCCAGGCCCACCCTCTACTCTGAGTTCCAGTCTGGGACCTCTCTGTCTAGCACCTGTGGTCTGCTTGCTCCCAGACCCCATTGCTATTTCCCTTGACTCCTTCCTGCATCTCGCCCGTGGTTTACCAGCCCAAACTCCTACCGTTCTAGGGAGGAGCTGTAGACTACTTACCTCCACAGCCTCAAACACACCTTCCTTCTCCCAGAGAGTGACTACAACCTACTTCCCCTGCAGCCCCTTTCTTCTGGGGACCTGCTGGCTTTATACCTGCCCCACCCCCTGGTCCTTCTCAGCAGGGCTCCATCATCAATCAGCCTTTCAATTCCTGACTCTCCCCCAGAATCTGCTCTGCTGCATGCGGCGTGGAGACCCTACCAAGAGGAGGTATGTGATGACATTCCCCTTTGGTGGCTGGAGGCCTAGAAAAATTGAGTAAACCCAGGTATTCACAGCGAATGGAAATTAACAGTGAGATTAGCATAACAGGCTTAACAACCAGGAGAGGGATAACCACTATAAGGAAATTTCAAGTATCATCCCATACCCTAGGAAATCCTTCCTATCACCCTTTAGTGATAGAGGTGTATGGTCACCTGACAGCCTTTGTTTTGGATCCAGTCCCTCTGTCTGAAGATAATTACATTTGAATGAAGTGGTAACCAAACTGGAGTCAAGCAGTTAGCCAACATAAAGTCAGTCTGTGTGAGCGCAGAAGGGATGTTGCTCTTAGTGTGGGGTGGATTGTCCCAGCAAGTTTGGGTGGATGGCAAAGCCCAGGGAACTGGTTAAACTTGCTGTTTAAACCTAAGGCTTATGTTTATCCTTAAGTATTGCCTTTCATTTTAATTGTTTGCTGCAGGTTTTGCAAAGACCCCAAGGAAATTATTCCCTTTTGAGAGTGAGTAACAGGGACTGTCTCATGGATTCAGTGTCCTGTGGATTACAGGAGCTGAAACAGCTACCTGCCGAGTTTATCTACAAAGGATACCAACAAGACTTTTTGAAGTCTTGTTAGATTGTGGATTTATCACTTGCTGGATTTTTTTAACTTGGTGCTAGCTTTGCAGTGTATTATAGGTTTATCTTGTTAATGTATTTTGTTAATGTTTCCTGTTGAACGTCATTCCCATGCTTCGGGGTTTGCTGTGCTTATGTTCTTGTATGTAAAGTTAGTCCATCAAAAAATATCAGGCTAGATTGTCCCCTGCTCTATAGTACACACAGGGGCAGAAGTTCTCATGAATTCTTCCAGAAGGAGAAGCGGTTTGCTTCCCATGCAGAAGAAAGTGTGGGGATGTCTCCGCAACTGTTCAGATCCCAGAGATATTTGGAGTCACAGGGCCAGCCTTATTCATGTTATTTACATTAGACTAGCACATGCCATCAGGCACGTCCCTGGGTGGCAGATAGGGGAACATCCTGTGAATATCCAATAAACGATTAAGGACCAACTAGTGGCATCTCTCAGCAAGGGTGGGGTAGTCAGTGGTGTTACCTCTATAAAATGCCACATGAGCTCTCTGATGAGGATGTCAAGGTGAATAAAGACTACCTTAAAATCAGTCTTGCTGGGGCAGCTGGGGTTTGGTAGCTTTGGTAGGCGGCTCACCAAGGAGAAGGAAAACTCCAATTTCAAAGCAAGGGTTTCAGGCTTGGACAGCTGACCTGTAAAGCTCGCCCAGTAGATAAGCTCGTGAACTATGACCATGTTGCCAACCCCAAATACAGAAGTTGCAAGAAAGAAGAAGAGATTGGAGTAGCACATAGAGGCCCCATTGCTCTAGTTACTGTACAAGCACATAATTAGAGACGGTCCCTGCCCCAGGGAACTTGCAGTTGAAACAGAGAGGGGAAAGCCCAGATCTATAAAAGTAAGTAGGCTCCTGCCTTCGATCAATTTCAGTGGAAGCCAGGAGCTGCAATACCTTTGCTGATTCGAGACAAAGTGACTTGCCCAAGGTCACAGCAGATGAACAGCACAGCTGGGAGTAGATCCCACATCTCCTGGGTCTTATGCCCTAACCCATGAGCTGCATGCCGCCCAATTAGCACAGAGCTGCAGCCCAGCTCAGCTATGTGCTAAAGGCCAGCCCGCATGCTGGGGTCAGCCAGGTTCCCGGCAGCCCTGTGCAGAGGGGTCTGGGATGCCCCTCTGCCCAGTGCGGCAGAGTCAGAGTCAGGGCTGTCAGCCGGCCCCACAGGGTTGGGTCCGGGGCAGCTGCGTGGTGGGGGTTCAGGGTCGGAGCTATGTTATAAGTGTTATAAGTGGAGAACCACTGCTCTAGACCACGCTGCTTTTCACAGCCAGCTCCTGATCTTTGGTCCTTTGTGTCTGTGCCACCACTCCCCTGCAGCAGAGATCAGGTGGTGCTGCACTGCCAGGTACAATCTTAGCTGCAGCTGCCCCTTAAAGAGGAGAATTCGTTCCCTTGCAGGGTTGGCCACAGAAAATATAATAAAGCTTCTGGCTCTGTTCTGTTTCCTGGGGAATCTTTGCCAGCCTGCATGTTGCAACATGAGTTTAGCAAAGCACTTAAGCACATGAGCAGTCCCACAGATCTTCCTAACCCTACCCACACTGATCTCCAGCCCGCCCTCTGCAGAGTCTGGAGAAAGAAGGGCTGTTACTACAGCCCAGGAGGGTGTGAGCTGGTCCATTATATTTTTTAAGCCCTGGGTTTAGGGCTTCTCCACATGAACACTCATTTTATGGTGAGCTGCTAGATCTGCTAGCTCCAAGTGCATTAATGAACTTTTAATGTGCGTCAACCAGGGCCCACATAGAATCACAGGACTGGAAGAGACGTCGAGAGGTCATCGAGTTCAGTCCCCTGCACTCATGGCAGGCCTAAGCATTATCTAGAACATCCCTGACAGGTCTTTGTCTAACCTGCTCTTAAAAATCTCCAATGATGGAGATTCCACAACCTCCCTAGGCAATTTATTCCAATGCTTAACCACCCTGACGATCAGGAAGTTTTTCCTAATGTCCAACCTAAACTGCCCTTGCTGCAATTTAAGCCTATTGCTTCTTGTACTATCGTCAGAAGTTAATAAGAACAATTTTTCTCCCACATCCTTGTAACAATTTTTTATGTATTGACAACTGTTATCATGTCCCCTATCAGTCTTCTCTTCTCCAGACTAAACAAACCCAGTTTTTTCAATCTTTCCTCAGAGGTCATGTTATCTAGACCTTTAATAATTTTTGTTCCTCTTCTCTGGACTTTCTCCAATTTGTCCAGATCTTTCCTGAAATGTGATGCCCAGTACTCAGGATTAGCTGAGGCCTAATCAGGGTGGAGTAGAGCGGAAGAATTACTTCTCATGTTTTGCTTATAACAATCCTGCTAATACATCCCAAAATTATGTTTGCTTTTTTTGCCACAGTGTTACACTGTTGACTCATATTTAACTTGTGATCCACTATAACCCCAAGATCCCTTTCTGCAGTACTCCTTCCTAGGCAGTCATTTCCCATTTTGTATGTGTGCAACTGATTGTTCCTTCCTAAGGAACAGTTAGACCGCGGCAGGCTAGTGCAGGGTAGATTCATACCCCAGCTTGCTGTGAAATAAATGTTTGTGTAGACAAGCCCTTACTATTTTCCACAGGTCCCTTGAGTTAAGGCAGCTAATGACAATTAATCAAAGGGGGTATTAAAGTGATTGCAGTCAGAAAAATATCTCTAAAATTCTAATTTATGCCTGCTTACCTTTTTGTAAAACACAAAGTGAAATCCTGGGCCTCTTGAAATCAGTAGCAAAACTCCCCTGGGCTGCTCAGGGACCCTGATTTCACCCAAGTTTTTTCCCACCACAATCACTGCAGAGCCAGTGCAGTTCTGAAGCTGGATTTTGTCCCAGTTTGTGCATAATCCAGTTTTGTTAATGTTCCAGTTGCACAATCTTTATTACTGATGATCAACTACACACTGGGGACTGACTTGCCTTCTGGAGTCTGGATTGAGTTTTCACACATGGAAATTAGAAAAAATGCCCAAGTTTTTTCAAAAGTGAATAGTGATATCGGGGAAACTTCAGTTTTGGAGGCTGTGAGAGGAATTCAGTCACTGCAGATGCCCCGTTGTGGCCATGTGTGGGCATAGCAGGTTCACCTCCACCACCCCCTGCTGATGGCCGCTCCAGTCCTGTGGTGGCCTGGCTCCTTTATGTCCCCCTCTTTGGGATAAAATATCTTTTCAATCTGTCCCCAAGCCGTGGTTTTCCAGCCTGACTGTCTGTAGTGTTCTGGTCCTTTCAATGGGAGCAGGGTTATAACATCTTAAAAGTCTTTATTCTGCTCCACTCACCTACAGGCTGCTGGCCCATCCTTCACAGATCAGATATCTGTTTTTTCCAGTTACATTTCTCTCCCTTTTCTGTTTCTTAGCCTTTACCTCATTGGTAGGGGGCTACCTGGGAGCTGGGGCAGGAGCACCAGAACCTCAGTAGAAGTGGCCCTGTCCTGTGCTCCTCCCCTTCCCCTGAGGCCCCATCCTCTCCAGGGCTCTGCCTCTTCTCCACCTCTTCCCTCAAAGCCCTGCATCCTGACCAGGCCAGAAGCCAGAGCTGATCTGTAGTAAGAGCTGCCCAGATAGCCCATGATGCTGTGGGGAGTCCTAGACATTTCCCCAGGGAGGGGAGCACTTGAGAGACAGAGCCCTGCCCCCTCTAAGTCCTGGGGAGGAAGGGAGGCCCCAGCTTCAGAGGAGATGCCACTGCTCTGCCTGAAGGAGCTGGGCACTGGGCTCATCCCAACAGCATCAGCCCCCTTCCAGGCCCATAGCAACTAGTACCCAATGAGCGGGCCTGGATCCTGACAACAGCTCCATGGAAGGGCAGGGAGCAGTGGCCTCAGCCCAGATCACCCCAGCCAGGATGGCAGTGGGAGCCAAGAAGGGCATGGCCTTTCTCGATCTCTCTCGATCTCTTGTGCACCCTGTGGGGGGTAGCAGTTAATGACAAATAAAACAAAAAATTATAAAAAATAAAATGAATTTCACAGGGATCTAATTGTAAGGAACTCACATGCTTTTGCAAGAGGTGCTATATAGAGGCAAATTAAACACATCTCCACATTGGCATGGAAATATGGGAGTATCCCAGTGCTGATCTAACAATCAAAATGTACTTATACTCTGGAAGGCAGCTGTAATAAAGTCAGCAGAGGTTCCATATTTGTCTTTCAATGGCTTTCTAATAAATTGACTTGGCAGAATTGAATTTTTTTTTAAATGTTGATGAATGTTTATTTTTAAGCTTTTTTTTATTTTTATTGATTTAAATGCTCAGAGTTGCAGAAAATGGTGGGGTTTAAGTGTAACCTTTCTGCCAGGTGGAGCCAGCAGCTACATGGGCCAGGTTCAGTATCTAGGGGTTCCTTTTCAACAATACAACACAAAACTCGCTCAAGCCCCCACCCAGTGACCTGGGACAATTACACGCCACCCCCCGGGCACCTTTAAGAGGAAATACTTCCCCTCTCGCTTTTAATAAAAGGAGGGAAGTAACTCAGCATTAATTTGGGAAAACTCCGCAACTAGGGTTCATAAACACAAACCATGAGCAAAAGACCACCCCCAAGTAAGTTGGGTAGTGTCCTTTTCCCCTCAGGTACTTAAGTGCAGCAACCCAAAAATCTCTTTAATGTGCCCATTCCTTCTCTGCACCCCACTGACAGTTGCTGTCCTTGGCCAGTGCAGCCCCAGAGTTCATAGGTTTATCCGCAGAGTTCATGTCCCACCTTGTGTGGAAGGGGTGGGATAAGGAGGCATCTTACACACTGCACTGCTTGGGCACTCTCTCATCACCCCAACATCTGATTGCCACACCTCTCTGCAGGGCTCTGCTCTGTCACTCTCCACCAGCCCCCCTACTGACACATTTTCAGGGCCCCACACTTAACACAGCTCTCAGTGGGGGAACATTATTGCTGGTATACACTGGGCAGTCTCTTGCAGTAGAGACACTGTCCCAAAGTAGGTCTAATACTTAGATCTAGAGATCAGTGATTTAAATCAGCTCTGCAGTATGTAACAAGACTCTCACTTGAGTGTAAATTAGCTCTTTTATTAGACTGTAGGGAGAGAGATGTGTTAAATGATGTCTAAGACCCTTAAACCAACCAACCAGTCAGTCAATACTCTCTCAACTCATTGGAGTTTGGAACCCATGTCCCCTGTCTAGTGAGTGCCATTCAATTGAGGGTGAGTCCCTCCATCAGGGTATGCCAGATACAGTTCTGCTGCCCTCGGTTCACACAACAAGGATAACAACACTTTATTAGTCCTGCTCCAGTAACAAGGAGACTGGGGATCCAACACCAGTCACGAGTGATCATTTGGGCAAGCAATCCCATCATGCTGAGCACCTAGGCCGGGTGGGTGTGTCCATTTAAACGAGATCAGCTCCTGAAGTCTTTTTACACATCTCACCACTAGATGTCAGGGGAGAACTTATTCAGATTCTGCTTACATCGGCATTATTTTTTATAGCGGCAGGAAATTATGGGAGGAAGGGTCAGACAATAGGCAGGGCCTGTTAGGGATGGCAGGTCTCAGACCCAGCTCTAGAGGTTTGCTGAGCAGGAGCAGAAGCCTTACATGCTTCACCACTGTTCTGTAAGGGCAGGGTAACAAATTGCAGCTGATGTCTCACAAACAGGGGCTACACCTGCTGACTTAGTGGGATCAGCTGACTAGCAGCAGGCTGCTGATTAGATGTCTCTTAGCATAAAGCTTCCTGTTCCTATCCCACCCATTTTCTGAGCAACTAGTTGCTTGGCCTGCTGTTGATCAGACCTCCTGAGATCAAATTCCTGCCTCCTTGCTTGGTTCCTGCTCCCTTGTATTAAGTTATTGACTCTAGCTGTGAGCCTTGGGGTGACTCCTGATTATGACCCTAGCTCAATGCTGGCCTCTGATCTGTCAGATCATCCTGATGCATTCAGACAATAATTATTTAATGACAGTGGACCCATATTCAAAAAGTTTTAACTTTATTACCATTAGCACTAGGTGTCAACATCACCTGTCAGAATATGCAAAGTAAATATCCTGAAATCAAACTCCACAAAGCTCTCAAGCAGCATTTTCTTACTTTGCCTATCTGTAAATTTTGATGATTATTTCTGGAAATATTTTTTGTTGGTTTGCGAGTGTGTGATGAAATTGACTTTTACCAACACTTACCGATAAACATCACATCCTTCCAAGCCTAGGTATAACTGATAACCAGGTCAAAGCTAGGTTATTGTGGAAATGGACTTGACATTGCAAAGAATAACGCATATTTGCAGGGCTAGTAAAATTGTGCTGCTTACATGAAATGTTTAATAAGCAGTGAAATAACTGAAGTGCATATATACGGATGTCAAGAAGTAAAAGGCAATACAAGAGTAAACTAATGGCTGAGATCAGAACTGCTTTTAATACATACAGAGCCAATCACAATGCAGCATGCC
The DNA here is from genome assembly GCF_965152235.1 of Eretmochelys imbricata. Taxonomy (NCBI): domain Eukaryota; kingdom Metazoa; phylum Chordata; order Testudines; family Cheloniidae; genus Eretmochelys; species Eretmochelys imbricata. The sequence continues at coordinate 51,424,247 of NC_135580.1, read as the reverse complement.
ACAAAGTCATGTCTGGAATCAAAACAATGATTTTGCAAGGGTGTGTCCCTTTCAGCGCAAACTGTGATGAAAGTCAAAAGCCAAATGCATTCACAAATGTACCTCTGGAGGAGAAAGTGCTGCTGCTGATGATGATGATGCAGAAACAGAGTTCTTTGTTGAGTCTTTTAATACATTCCCAAAGCAAGATGGTACAACAGATTGATTTGTGATAAAGGAAATAAATGAACAAAAAGTGAAGTTGAAGATAGATACTGGAGCTGAGTTCAACATAATCCCAAGGGGCAGATACAAAAAGATTAGTGACCACTCACAGTTAAAATTGAAAACTAAGCTTGTGCATATAACAGACCCAGCATGAGTCCATGGTCCCTCCCAAGCTAAAGTAGCATGGCTATAAAAGGGCAGATACCGCTCAGAAGAGTTTGAGTACTTGTGGCTTACTTCATCAGATGCTGTAACTCACGAAAGCTTATACTCAAATAAATGTGTTAGTCTCTAAGGTGCCACAAGTACTCCTTTCCTTTTGTGAATACAGACTAACATAGCTGCTACTCTGAAACCTGTCAGAAGAGTTTGAAATAGTGGAATCGATAATCCCATGTCAAGTTAGGCTGAAGAGCAGTCTGCTAATGCAGATGATCAGAGGCGTACAGCTTCTCCACAGAACAGGATGTAAAACATATTCTTAAAGAAAACTGATTAGGTGTGTAAGGTGTGTAAGAGTCAGGATGAGCTCCACCCTGACATCTGGTGGTGATGTGTGGCAAGTTGTGGAAAAGAACTTCAGGGGCTGATCTCATTTGCATAGGCACACCCACTCCACCTAGAATGAGGCCATAGCTGCCCAAATGGTCACTTTGGCTGTTGTGGGATCCCCAGTGTCTCTGTTTTGGGGGCAGGAAGAATAAATTGTTATTACCCTGATTATGGGAATTGTGCTTGGAACTGTACTGGGCCTTTTGTTATGATGGAAGGACTTGCCATCAACTAAGTAGCACTCTCTAGGCAAGGGACATGTGTTCCAAAACTCTGTGAATTGAGAGAGGTTGGGGGTAGGTATTTATATTTGGTGGTATGAATCTCCTGGTGAGGGCCTTACATGTTAATTGCACTTTCTCCTCTCTCTACTGTGGAATATCAGTGTTAATGTTGATTCCATTAGGAGTCTAGTTACAGGCTACTGAGCTGAATTCACTTTGGGCTAATGGTGCACCAGCACTAAGGCTCCCCTACTATGAGCTGAAATCACTGAGTGTTGTATTAGTAGTGGGGGAGCCTGAAGATATATGGTGGAGCAGTTTGTGGACCGGCTGTTCATGGGATGGTAGGAGCTGTTTGTGGGACACCGAGCGGAGCAGTTCGTGGACTGGCTGGTGGAGCAGTTCATGGGACGGCGGGAGCTGCTTGGGGGACGTGGAACTGAGCGGAGCAGTTTGTGGACTGGCTGGTGGAGTAGTTCATGGGACGGTGGGAGCTGCTTGTGGGACACGGAGCAGTTTGTGGACTGGCTGGTGGAGCGGAGCCCTATGGAGCTGTGGGGCAGTCAGCTTCAGATCATGTAAGGTGCCCCTTACCTCTTCCCCTTCCCCCCCATCTCCACCCAGGTTGGGAGGTAAAACTCTGCAGATAAACTTTCGAACTCTGGGGCTGCCCTGACCAGGGACAGAGACTTTTGGGACTTTGGGTGATTTCCGGTTGCCGGACTCAAGAACCCAAGGGAAAGGACACGCCCCAATTTGCCTGGGGTGGGTTTTTGCTCATGGGTTGTGTTATGAATCCTGTTGGTGGTGTTTCCCCAATATAATGCCACATTGTTTCTCTCTGTTATTAAAAGGCTTTTTTGCTACACTCAGACTCCGTGCTTGCGAAAGGGGAAGTATTGCCTCTTGGAGGCGCCCAGCGGGGGTGGTATGTATCTGTCCCAGGTCACTGGGTGGGGGCTCGAGCCAGTTTTGCATTGTATTATTGGAATGGAACCCCTAGATACTGAACCCGGCCCTTGTTGCTGCCAACTCTGATGGGCAGAAGGGTTACAGGTGTTTAATGGACCGAGACACATTAAAGACATAAAACAACACATTGATATAGGTGCCAGTGAGCCGTCAAAAATACACACACCATGTAAAATCCCATTAGCTACCCATTACCCATTTCCAAAACAAAACCCGACAAGCTCAAAAGCTTACCCAAAGCTAGAACTTTTCTCTTAGGGAGAAATTCGAGGCAGATGACCAACAGAAAAAACCTGGCTGCCTCCAAGCATAAACCCTTACTGGGACTGCATTGATGAAATTCCTGCATATAATGGAATTCTGTACTAAGGACATGCCAGAATAGCACATACGAGCTCAGAAATGCTAAGTGAAATATGCAGTGCCCATGTGGCTGTAGAGAAGGTTGCCCAGTATGAACGCTGCTTTTGATGCTAAGGTACCCATGTCTGAAATCTGCAATAACTACAGGGAGCAAAATACACACAAAAAATCGGAAGCTATATGAGATTTCTGTTTTATTGTTCATTGTTTTATTACAGAGGAACATAACATAATGACCAATGGCCTCATCGGGCATCTGGTTTCTTGGATAAGGGAGAAAGGACATTCCTTGCTGCTACAGGACCACTCAGGAAAGAGCTGAGTGACTTTTTTGTCCAAACCTTTTTGCAGTAAAAAATGCAGATATGGTGACACAAACATTTGCAATAATTTTGAGTCAATTTCACTGGCTTGTTCATTTTGAACTCTGCCTGCCCAACCCCCAAATTCTGAAAAAATCGAAGTGTATTGTTTTGACACTTTCCAAATGAAACATTTTGAGTTGTCAATTGGAAATTACGTTTTGTTTAGGAATTTCCTTTCCTTTTATTTTATTTTAAAGTTTTAAATATTGAAATCAAACCAAAATATTTAGTTGGACCCAAAATAATTTTTTGACACACTGAAATTTTCAGAAAATGTCATTTTTGGTTCGACATGAAACATGTTATTTTTCCTGATTTTTCAGAATTGCCGGTGAACTGAAAAACATGTTACTTGTCAGCTCTACGCAGGAGAACTTGGCTCAGTTCATTGCTCTACCATAGACTTTCTGTCTGACTTCGAGCATGTCATGTAATCTTTCTGTGCCTTAATATAATGGGAATAATATTACTTCCCTATCTCGTGAGGGAGCAGTGAGGGAAAATAACTAATGTTTGCGAGGTACTCATGTAAGTAGATATTTCCACACACAAAAATTGGCCTTTACCAAGTGACATTCTTACAAGGTTCACAATGATTTTGAAATGTTTGCATTATTTGTTCTAGCCATTTCAAGTTCCCTTCATGCTCCCATTTTGCTATAGCTCTCCAGGGCATGTGGTCATGCCAGATCCAACAGAGTGAAGATTTTACCATGTCTGGTTTCTCTGCAATACCACTTGCTTCCAGGTAAATCTGGACGAATTGCAACCGGTTCCTCCAGTTCTTTGCCAAGTCCCCTTCCAGATTAAGGGACTCTGGTGGCTTCATTTGCCAGCTTTGAAGTGATTTAGTTTTCTTCTGACACCGTATAGCAAAAATGTGACACTTCCAACCCCAGGTCACCTGGTGTGGGGCAGGGTTGCCAAAGGGGACTGTCCTGTTCCCATGACAGAGGATCTGTCTCCATTTATTCTTGTGGCTACTGTTACAATATTTAGATGTCAAATACAAATATTAAAAATTCTCAGCTTCCTCCTTGTAGGTGCATCCCCTCTGCTCCTCCCTCATGGAGGTTTTATTGAACCAATGCTCCTCACAAATAGATTGCTATAAGGGGAAGAATACCTGCCAGCCAGTCTGTCTCCGCCTCTATCCAGGGAAGTTCTGTGCAAAGTGATGTCTCTTCCTTTGTGCTCTGAAAGATGCCAGGCATCCTGTGGGATTGGAAGTTCCACTCCTTTCATTGAAAACTTCTTGTCCTCAGCTTAGTTCTGGATACAGTCAGCAGCATAGTCCCTATTGACAATAGAATTTTTGGTATGGCGCATAGGCAATTTCTGTGGTAGCTGGGCTTCCTGCTGAGGGCTTTGAAGATGGGGACCAGGATCTGAAGCTGAATGTGGTGTGGAATGAAGAGCCAGCCGAGGGCAAGGAGCACCAATGTGATCAGGGGGCTGGGGCACATGACTTATGAGGAGAGGCTGAGGGAACTGGGCTTGCTTAGTCTGCAGAAGAGAAAAGTGAGGGGGGATTTGATAGCAGCCTTCAACTACCTGAAGGGGGGTTCCAAAGAGGATGGAGCTCGGCTGTTCTCAGTGGTAGCAGATGACAGAACATGGAGCAATGATCTCCAGTTGCAGTGGGGGAGGTCTAGGTTGGATATTAGGAAACACTATTTCACTAGGAGGATGGTGAAGCACTGGAATGGGTTACCTCAGGAGGTGTTGGAATCTCCATCCTTAGAGGTTTTTAAGGCCCAGCTTGACAAAGCCCTGGCTGGGATGATTTAGTTGGGGATTGGTCCTGCTTTGAGCAGGGGGTTGGACTAGATGACCTCCTGAGGTCTCTTCCAACCCTAATCTTCTGTGACTCTATGATATGATGTGGACTGATGCTTGTTCCACGAAGGTGAAAGAAAAAAGCTAGTTCCTCACAGGCCCAGCTGCAGCTTCTGTGTAGCTACCACCATGAGCCCTAGGGAGACAGCGTGGCAGTAACCCAGCCTAGAATTAACAGTGGCACGGGCACAATCACCAGATCTGTCCCAGAGGAGTGGGCACAATCTTCTTGTTGGCTGGAGATAGAAAAAGGCATTTTTGGCTATTGCTACCTCCTGGCGTATAGCTGAAATGACTTCAAGACTTCACTCATCCCTGACAGTCCATGGGCTTGTAGCTTGGCAGTGAGGGATTCCGTGAGATTCTCAAACCTCTTCCCTTTAATTACCAACCTCAACTCTGTCTCCCTCAGGTTCAACTTGCGACATCGCAATTTCTTGGGCTGACTCCAGCCAGATGCCGGGAGTAGCCTGGTGCCAAAAGTGAGTTAAGCACTGAGCTCTATTCTGTATCACAGTTTCTTTACTTTGACTTGTGACAAATATATTTCACAAAAGCACCTGGGCTGTAGGTGCATTTGCCCGAAATTAAAAATGCAATCAGTTCAAAGCTAAAAGCAACAGCTGCTCCTCATTCCCAACCCAAAGAAAATAACCAACCACATTTAAATCAAGTCCAAACAACTCCCTCTTTCCTCACAAACATCCTTAGCATCCCTCTTCCTCCCCAAAAGCCTCAGTGAAGGGATGCTCTGAAGGTCAACAAATCTGGGCAATTCAGGACCTGGAGAATAGGGACCTACTCTAAGGGCTCCTCCTGAAGACTAGCAGATACCTGGCTTTTTTCCTGGGAGGGCTTCAGCCTGAGTGTCTTCTCTGGTGGTAGCTGAGGCATATGGCCCAGGAAGAGAAGTGGTCTCTCCACTCAGCAGAGCCTACAGGGCTTTAATGTACCACTGGGGGAGAAACAGTTCTTCTGTCCCATGAATATTTTTGAAATTTCACTAAAAGAAAAATCCTGTTTTGTATTGAAACTGAGACTTTTTGTCATTTTTCATGAGCCAGCGAGAGCGAGCACCCACCCGACCCCACAATAGCTAGGTGGGCAGGGCCCTGGCCTGGGATGTGACAGACCTAGATTTGAATCCCTGTTTTGTAGCAGGAACTTGAAACCAAGTCCCCATATACTAGTTTAGTGCCCAAATCACTGGGCTATCAGTTCCATACAGCTCACTGGCCCAATGCAGATTTAATTTTTTATACACAGTGGAACAGCTTTGACAGAGAAAGAGACTGATTCTATGCCCTTGTGGTTGGGGTACGCCTCCACCCCCGGGATATGGGAGAACCACAATCAAGGCCCTGCTCTGCCTGATTCAGAACAGGAACTTGAATCCAGTTCAACTTTAATGTTCAAATCTGACACCGTAAACTCTAAGCAGAAGCCAGCCGGGCAGCACCTGATGACATACCCTCTGCAGGCTGCCTCATTCTGCATCAGCTTCAGCTTGTGGGTTGCCTTAAGGTGTCTCTGTATGCAGAGCTCATTGCTGTGGTCCACCCTTGCGATCGTAGCCAAAAAAAGCCTGCATCCAAAAGGAACAGAATCCATCTCCCAACCAAAAGAAGATGGTAAGAAAAGTTTCCTCCCCAACCTGGTGCTATACTGTTTTCCCTCAGCAGCTGGAGATCCAACAACACCGCTAGGCTGCAAACTCTTTGCGGTCAATACATTTTGCTGTGCAACATCCTGATCATCCCTACCCTGGTGCTTAAGATGCAGACACATAGGCAGGAAGAGAAAGCTGATGTGCAAGGTGCAGAGCAGAGGGATGCAGACAGGACCCTTGTCTGGCATTCTAGAGTGTGGGAGCATCTCCTGCAGCGAGAAGTCACCCTGCCGTCAAAAGGGGTCATGGCTCTTGGATAAGTGGGTGTGGTTCCCTCACAAACCAGATAGTGCACATGCTGCCATCGATAGTAAGTGCCAGCAAGCTTCAGCAGCAGTAAGCACTTTCCTGCAGAAGACATCAACTGCAAACAGTGTAGCACCTCTGCCTAGCAAATATCTGATTGTTCCTTCACAGACCTCTTCTATTAGCATAGCACAGGTGCAGTTGCCTACACTTAGCAGGCATTTCCCTGTTGACAGGATTCAGCCTTGTGTCTGGGATGGACCTGTGTGGGCTAGCACCAGACAACTCCTATCAGACCCCTTTCCCATCATGTCTTCACTCAACCTAAACATGGGCCCAGCCCAAACTGATTAACACAGATGCCTTCTCTCTATATGCCCTCTCAGAGAGATCTGAGGTATGGGCAGTCTGGGGACGCAGTACTTGTTTTGTAGATTAAGAAAGGATTTTCAGTTCCTTTGGCATCAATTCTTCCCCTTCCACATGTACAAAATATATTTTAAAAGCTTTGGAAACAGGGCCTGTTTCCCTCCAAGATATCTACACTTTATTACCTAAAAAAGGGGCCCTCTTTTAGAGCCCTCAATCTTGTATTTTATAACTTGTTAGTCCAAAAAAAGATCTGTTGCTTACTAGGAAAGAGATTTTCCCCCTCTCCCTGTTTTTTCAACTCTTTTTATTAGACTATTATTTCTCTCCTGAGTCATGTATTTTCTTCTCTTTTCCCCTCTTGCTTCTATTCCTCTTTAAGAACCAAAGCAAGGACAGGTCACTTGCCCTTTTATATCAGCATTTGGATGAGATGTTCTGAGAGACCAATAAAAAACACCAAAAAAACAAAACAACAAAAGGCCATTTTTAATTGGAAGTGTTTTGTTTTCCCTTGCTTTTTAACTTAGAGAGAGGCTCACAAATACCCTCTCAGGCTACATGGCTGGGCTGTTTTCTTCTGCCACAGACAGGCTTTCATGGTATAGCACAATAGCTTTTGTTTCAGAAGTATAGGGCAACAAGGACCTTGAATGCCAGAGGTCTGTATTATATCCATAACTGTAGATTTGGATGGTGGAACGGAGGTTGGGGGAAGGTGAGAATAAGAGATTTCTCATTGTACAGATGGAGTCCTTCCAGCAAACGCCAACACAATGAGAAGCACATTCTTAAGAGCTGAAGCAGCCTCTGGATAAAGACTCACTTATTTTGTACATAATGGTCCCTGTGCTTTAACCTTGTACAGCTGCTATGACACCTGCTTTTCAGAGCCATTGTTGCAGAACAAGCAGAGCTTTGTCTGCCGTATACATACTGAGCCATACATGTTAACATGTCTCTCTTTTTTTATTTACTTTTGTTCCCCCTCTTTCTCTCTCTCTCTCTTTTTTAATACAGCAGTTGTGAATGACTAGATTAAAAAGCAGTTCAGCCTTGATTCTAGCAAAGTTGAGTCCAGTTTGAGCCTTTGTGACATATTGGTGGTGGTGGCAGAGAGGAGAGCCAAGGGGAGATAGCAGGTCAGATTGCGTTGGAAGCAAAGGGCAGCGGGGCTTGCACTAAAGGTCATTGGTAGGGAAGACTTTTGAGCCAGTGTCACAATTATAACACCTGCTGGGTTCTGATCCGATGTAGCTACTGTTTTCCTTTCTCTCTGTAACAGTCTCACTGTTGATCCTTTTCTTCTTCTTCTAAGTTCCCTACCTTTTCTCTTTCATCCTTGGGTAGCTCCTTCCTTCCTTTACAATTGATCTCCTCTTCAGTGGAAGTATCAGTTGGACTGGATAGCTAGAAATTTTATGCCACAGAGAAGAGATGGGCTTGGGAAAGAATCAAGGGCCCCTGAAGCACAAAAAGGCTGACATTTTTTGGTGGGAAGGGCAGTGTGGGAAAAGCTTTATGAAACAAAAATGAAGCTTTTAAAAATTCTAAAACAGCCTTCTCGCGTGCTGGGAATCCAGTGTGGTGGGAAGAAGCAGGTGTGGGATGTTGCTAGATAACAATGAAAGAACTTGTAGGATCTTGAAATCCTTTCAGGAACTATGCTGTGAGGCCCAAAATCACCCTTAGCCAGTAGTACAAAGACAATACTGCAGCAAATAATGTGGAAGAGATATTAACTTGTTCAGAAAGAATTCAGATTGAGAAATGATCAGAGTACTAGCTTGGCTATTTTAGAAATTATTAAACTGGACTGTTCCGTTTTCTCCAATCTCTACTGATTTGGAGTGAGAGGAGGGCAAGATGTGCTCAGACGCTCTTTGTGTTGTTCTTGTTGCTAGAAATCTCCTTCCTGAAAATAAATGGGTAAATACTCCAGAGCTGTATTTGGATCATTTGGGAGAAATTTTGCATCCTCATTCTTGGCTGTGTCAGTGCTTTCTCAGCCCAAACACAGTGAACTTCTAACTGTTATGCTTTCCCCTATGGAAAAAGCCCTGATGCACACGCACCAGGCATGACCTTTACTACATAGAGAGAAAGAGGGCAACAAACGAAAAAGGGCAAACATAAAGATTCTACAAAAAATGCTTAATTTGTGCTGAAGCTTGCCAGGGCTGAGCACCGGCACCTCTCGGTTTGGTAGTTCATAGCCCCGGCACCTCTGGGCCTGCCGCATCAGTTATGAAAGTAAAAAAATTGCTTGAGCCCTGGCTCCTAATGGCTTGAGAACTGACTCCTCTTTCGTTACAAATTAAGCACTGTCTACAAGCAAGAACACGGGGATGTGTGAACATGTATGTGTGAGCGTGTGTCTGCGTGTCTCCTCTCTGCAGTAGGCTCAGCTGAACACAAAATGGCAGTTTCTTCTACAACAGGGAGGGGAACGTCTCTCCATTTAAAGCTGCTGTGCATAAAAATAAGCGATAACAGACTGAAGCTACTTATGCTGCCCAAATCTTTCTTCCTAGCTTCTCTCCTCCCTGTGTTGACAATTGCATTATCCATCCTATCACACAAGCTCACAGCTATTGACAACATTGTTGAGATCTGCTTTTTCTTCCTTTGACCTATGACCAGAATTCTGGTTTATGCAATGATCATTTCTTGCTTTAATGATTGTAACCCATTCCTTTCTGCCCTCTCTTCTCTTAGCATTATCTCTCAACCTCTAGTCTATTCCAAATCATCTTCATCTCCTGCTCCTGCTATATCATTCACTTCCTCAGCACCCTTCCCTGACTCCTTGGTTTCTTCTGCATTAAATTAAAACCTCTCCCCTTCTGGGCTCAACAAGGTGAGTTAGCATTGGCTAAAGAGGGAACTAAGAAGAGCAGTTACTGATACATTACAGGGCAAAGGAGTTATGAGCCCATCTTCTGGGGGCTGCTTAAATCCAGACCCTCAGTCAGTATGAATTACGCAACTATGAATTTTATTGATCATGTCTGCACTGTATAAGTATCCATAAAGCATGGAGTAATATCCTAATGTCTTGTCTTGGCAAGCATTGAACTCAGTGTTATACTGGGGATGGATTCTCTAGAGAAGAGTCTCTTAATTGTTCAGGATTCCAAAATCTTTAGGCGATATCCACATGTAGCAGAGAAGGGTGAATAGTTCTTTGGATTCCAGGAAAAGAGCATGTGTCTTGTTTTAAATTCCCCTGGCTTGGCTGTTGTGCTGAGCACATGAGGGAGGCCATTATAAATTAACCAGTCAGGTTATCTGGAGAGAGATGCAATCCCGTTTTACTTCCGACTTCCAGCAAAGGAAAGCAAATGTAAAAGGTTATCTAAAGAGGTTGTGGAATCTCCATCATTGGAGGCTTCTAAGAACAAGCTGGACAAACAACTATCAGGGATGGTCTAGCTATACTTAATCTTGCCTCAGCACAGAGGGTGGACTAGATGACCTCTCCAGGTCTCTTGCAGCCCTACATATGGCTGGAACTGAATTCCTCTCACAGCCCCATGGATGCCATGGTACCTAAGAAACAGAACTCTAAAGGACAACCCAAAGTGGCACAAAAGGGACAGCAGGAAGAAGTGAGCTGGCCTATGTGGGGAAAGGACTCCCAGGGACTGTCAAAATAGACAGGCATGCATGAAATATGTACTAGTCTGGATAACAGTGTTGCAGTGAATGATACCCCACTAGAAAAGAGAAATTCGGATCCTGGGAACTGTTAATCCATTATTCACCTGCACACACTCTCCAACACTACTAAAGAAAGATGCAGATCCAAAACCATCATCTCCCTAATTAGCCGTGTCTGCAGTTTGGGGAAGCTCTTCTGATTTAATCGTTGCATGAAAGGCTTCCATGGTAGAGCTAGCAGGAGTAATGCCAGTGCTGGTGGGGCCAGCACTCTGGGACTGCTTTTCTCTTACCACCGCTGGCTACGGCCTTGGCAGAGTGTTGCAAGGCTAAGAAGAGGATGCAGTGCTGCTGCAACGGCTGCCCATTATGCCCAGACGTTCGGGAGTCCCATGCAAACAGAGTGACTGAGAGAAGAAAAAATGAGAGGTAATATCCATCCTCGTCTACTTTCCTCTTCACCTGGGAGTGGGCGGTTATTCTAAATATCTTCTATTTCCATCGGGCAGAGGGTGCAAGGTAGTATATTCCAGATGCAAGAGGTGTGCCTTTGCTCGTCACCACCCACTTAAAGTTGGTTGCATTTGCTACAAGCATGACCCCGCTCAGAGCCAGATTTCAAGTGGTGCAGTGCATATCTCTTCTTCCCCCCCCCCCATTAAAATCACATCGATACACTGAAAACAGCTACTGTAGACTTGGGGGAAATCATTTCAAAATGCTGAGGCACCCAGTGAGACCCAGCCTTCCCTCTGCAACTATCCTAACTTCAGCAGTGCCAGTGGCACGAGAAGAGACAGATGTTAGAGGGACAAGGTGCAGGAGGTAAGATATTTTATTGGATCAACTTCTATTGGGGAGAGAGACTAGCTTTCGAGCTACACAGAGCTCTTCTTCATGACAGCTGTCAAGGTCAGGGGAGTGTCATGTGCAGCAGGAGAGGTGCTGGTAGTAATGGGTAAGGAAAGAGCAAGGGTGACCTCAGCGCTGACAACTAGCATAGCTTCTTCATTTCTGGGTGTGCTACTATTTTCCCTCCCAGAGGAGAGGGCATTGATGCTGGCAGTGGCTCTTGTAGCTGAAGGATTTTTCTGATAGGAATAAGATAAGCCTGTGGGAGACTCCTCAGATATCCAGGAGAACATCTGAACCTACTGTGTTGGTGATGGAGTGGAGGTCAGCTTTTTTGGTCCTTTGGAGGTGGTCACTGTGGCCTGAAATGAACAAAAGTAAAGAAGAGATTTCTGCAATATTCTCACAAGAGCATCCCGCTGCTGAGCTTAATTGGCTTAATTAACTACAATCTACCTGTGATTTGTGACACTTTGCTTGATGCTGATGGGGCTGAATCATTTTTAAAACTGAAAATCTTGGTTCTTTCTGGACCTAATTGTATGATGGGGATAGCCATGGTCCATCATGCTGAAGATCCCGCAGTCCCTGCCTGTGTGACAGACAGCAGTTGCTGCTGTAGCTCAGGGGCGGGCAAACTTTTTGGCCTGAGGGCCACATCTGGTTTCCAAAACTGTATGGAGGGCAGGTTTGGGGGAGGCTCTGTCTCCCCAAACAGCCAGGCATGGCCTGGCCCCTGCCTCCTATCTGACACCCCCCACACACACTTCTTGCCCCCTGACAGCCCCCCCTCCGGGACTCCTACCCCATCCACCACCCCCTGCTCCCTGTCCCCTGACCACCCCTGGAACCCCCCACCCCTGACTGCCCTCCGCCACCCCATCCAACCCCTCCTCTCATTCCTGACTTGCCCTCCAGGACCCCTGCCCCATCCAACCACCCCTTCTCTCTTTCCCCTGACCACCCCAGGTGTTACCCGGGGTTCTTTCAACCCAAAGATCTTGGTAACTTTTACTCTGTGCAAGGTGGTGTCAGGAAATAAATCAGGGGAGACATGGCCGCCCGACCAATAGATGGCTGGCACAAACAGAACACAAGAGTGCTTTCACTTAAAGCTAAACTTTACTTAGTCTCAAGCACTTATACACATGTCTGCAACAGGTTAGTAAAACACCCCCAACCCTTGATAATGACCAAAGCTGAGTGTGGCTCTCGAGTGGCACAGCGGCAGCCCATCTGCTAGTGGGGAACACAAGATGCATCCAGAGGGAGAGTCCAGTCCTGAAGAGTCCCCCCACCTCAAACTTTTCCCCCTCATTTATACATTAGTAATAGAATGACATGTCCCTTAAAGAAAACTTGTTAAGCAAGCAGTTCCAATGGGCAAGCAAGAGGCTCCTTCTGATTATCGATTAACCAGGTGAGGGTTTTTCCAGAGTTTGCAGCCTTGAGGCCCCAGTAGACATTCCTGGGGCACATCCTACTCTTCTAAGATGCATGTATCAGCAACTTCAACACAATTGTTATCAGGAAGGTTGCGGGGTCAAACTGCCCTTTCTGTGGCACCCAAAAACCCCCCTCCCCTCCTGCCTTGGTTAAGCTAAGCCTGCTGACTTGGCTGCTTTTAGCAATAAGCCATAGTGGTTTCAGGCACTTTACTGGTTTGACAAAGTCTCCCCGTAAACAGGAACCCCTGCCCCTGACTGCCCCCTGCCGCCCCATCCAACCCCCCCACTCCTTCCTGACTGCCCCCCCCGGAACCCCTGCCCCATCTAACCCCCCTGTTCCCTGCCCTCTGACCACCCCGACCCCTATCCACAGCCCCGCCCACTGACCACCACCCCCAACTCCCCTGTCCTCTATCCAAGCCCCCCTGCTCCCTGACCCCTTACTGCACTGCCTGGAGCACCGGGTCAGGCCGCGGCTCTGCAACTGCGCTGCCTGGCCACCCAGAGCATTGCGCCGGCAGCGTGGCATGCTGAGGCTGCGGGGAAGGGGGGACAGTGGAGGAGGAGCCAGGGGTGAGCCTCCTGGGGCAGGAGCTCAGGGGCTGGATAGGAGGGGCTCGCTGGCTGTAGTTTGCCCACCTCTGCCATAGCTGCTCTTTCATTTAGCTGTACTGAAGTAGTCCCTGCAGGAGCGTAGCTTCTCTTTGCAAGGAGTCACGATGTGTATGCTGTTGCTGGGCAGCTCAAGGGCTTTACACTATGAATAATGAAGAAAATTGGGTCTCTTTGAGATTAACCTACTTTGCTAAAACAACAGCCACTGTGAGCTAGAGAACTGGCTCCTCAAGGGTTCAGATCAGTGGAGATAAATTCAATATGCAGTATCAGCAGTCATAGGTGGCTGGGCCTTGCCACATGGCCAAACTCAAAATAGCAACCAAGTGTGGAGGGAAAACCCACCAAGTAACACATAAATCACAATTTAAAACAACATCAGAAAATGTTATTGCAAAAAATTATACGTTGGGAAGAATGTTGAAGTATTTGTTTGTTTGTTTGTTTTGATGGAAAATGTCTTTTTGATTATAGAGAAATTTTCATGAAAAAATTTCAGGTTTCTTTGGAAATTTGTAATGGGTTGTCAAAAACCCAAAACCCAAGGTTTTCAGTTTCACAACAACCTTCTCCCCCACATTCAATTGTCAGTGAAAAATATCAATGAAAAGGAAGAAAAAAATGTTTTCATCAGATTTTTTTCTCCAATTAGCTCTAGTTTTGGGCTCCATGGCCACAACAGTTACATTTCTCTGATCCTCAACTCTTTCCTTTCCTATTCGTCATTAAAGTGACCACCCTTACACTCTGGGTACTCCAGAAGTAGCTGGGGGATGGGAAAGGAGCTGTTGCCAGTGGTTGAACAGTTCACAAACCTAGGACCAGGAACAAGGAAGAGGAGAGAGAAATGATCCCTGAGTGTGCCAAGAGACTTGGATGGAGATTAGGAGCCAAATCTTCTGCTGATGTAACTCCACTGATGTCAGTGAAGATATACTAGCAGAGGATTTGGTCCTAGGACCAGGTTTACCATCAGTGTTGCCCACTCTCATAATTTTATCATGCGTTTGGTGTATTAGAGACCCAACAGGTTGATGCGCAATCAACCTGTGGAACTCCTTGCCAGAGGATGTTGTGAAGGCCAAGACTATAACAGGGTTCAAAAAAGAACTAGATAAATTCATGGAGGATATGTCCATCAATGGCTATTAGCCAGGATGGACAGGAATGGTGTCCCTAGCCTCTGTTTGCCAGAAGCTGGGAATGGGTGACAGGGAATGGATCACTTGATGATTACCTGTACTGTTCATTCCATCTGGGGTACCTGGCATTGGCCACTGTTGGAAGACAGGATATTAAGCTAGATGGACCTTTAGTCTGACCCAGTATGGCTGTTCTTATGTTCTAACTCCCTGACTCATTTGAATCTGAGAGAATCTCATTTTTGTTTTGAAAAGAAGCAAGTTTCATGGATGTGCAGGAAAGCTTGACAGTGTGACCCTAGAGAACCATAAAGTGAATCAACTAGACGGTAAATAAAAAGAACTTACTCTCTAGCTCCATCTCAGCCATATCCCATTCATTTGACTCATTCTGTTTCCTTAAAGATCTGGCCGTGTGTAACTCTCACATTAAGCATCTGGGTCTTCCATGCCAATCCACCAACATCGATTCATGCTTCCATGGTCACTCTCACCAAAACCATTCCAGACCCATTAATAAAGCAAGAGATAATAAATGCGTAAACCCATCCTGAGAGTATTCCTGCCACCTCGAAAGCACATAAAGGCATGTCTCAGCAGCAACTGCCAATTATCACTCCCCTATTGATACAACATCACTTTAGTCTTCCATAAACTCTCTCAGTGTACTGATCAACAAATTGGAATAATTAAGTACGGTTACATGAAACCTACCCCAACATAAATGACTCCTAATTATATATGATGCGCTAACCAGCTGTACCACTGGAGCCCCTATTCACTAATTCATCCGGTGTTCCCCCCTCTCATTTTGAAAGTGTGTACATAGAGCGTTCCTGATTAGGGCAGGATGCTAATTGCAGCTGTGCTAATACAACCAACAGCCTCCATTGCAACAGCTTGTCTGTCTGAACATAAATTGCCGTGAGTCCCACAGCCTCCTCACTCTGTTGTCCATAGGAAATAACACCTTTCATATATTATACAAAATGCAGTCAGCAGATGTTAAAACAGATACATTAGCCACTGAACTCTTACTATGGGTCATCAGACATCTCTATTTTGCTTTCAGTCTCGCACACTGCACCACTCCCCTGAACCTGCGGAGTGTTTAATTGAATCAGTCACAGAGCTGGCCGGGAAACTGAATTTCACTTCCATGAAAAATGTCAAATATTTGGAACAATTTTCATCCTGAAACAGACCAAAAAAAAAAAAAAAAGACAGACTCTCGAAATGTTTTGTGGAAGTGAAATTCCCCAATATTGCATTTTAGAAACATTGGAATGTCCCCGCAGTGGGAGATATGGTGCTTCTGGAACGCTACGTGCTCCCTGGAATCCCAGCTCCCTTGTAGCCAGGAAGCCCTAGCTTTGCAGCCTACCAGATGAACTGTGAGGGATCCTGGAGAGCCCCAGCTCCCAACTGGGCAGAATGGCTGCTGAGAAGCCAGGGAAGCAGGCAAGTGAGCTGGCAGGAAAGTTTAATCAAATCTGGCTCATTCCCATGGAACTTCTCAATTTTGACAAATCAGCATTTTCTGGTGGAAAAATGTTCAGTAGAAAAATTTCCAGGCAGCGCTAATCAGCGTATCTCTGGGTTTGTGCAATCTGGCAATAGTTTTATTAGCCAGGATAAAAGTGGGTGTGTGGGGCTTTCCAGACTCACAGTGGGGATGGAGACGTAATTAATGCCAGTGTTGCCTGGTGGAAGCAGAGTCCCCCTTCCGCCTACCCATGGAAAGTCCAGAGTTTGTGCAAATTCTAGAACCGTGCACTTTGCCCATCCACCCAAGGTCCCTGCAAGCTCACCATCCTCATCCTTCCTCATTTGGAAGTTATGCAGCCCCTGCAGCTCATCCTGGGCCCCCACAACATCTCGGCCCTACTGGTCAGAGGTTATGACCCAGACACAAAAGTCGTGCTCTATCCTGTGAACATCCTCCTGCTTCCCTGTGTGCCAGCTGCTCTAAGGTTACAGGGGGGCATGACTCTAGGACTTTTGCCACCCCAAGCAAAAAAAATGTTGGCCGCCCCCCTTTTTTTTGTGCCCCCCCTGCCCCCAGCTCCTCCCCAACTCTTCCCCTTCCCAACCCCTTCCCCAAATCCACGGCCCCACCTCCTCCCCCGGGCATACTGCATTCCCCTCCCCCCATTGCTTCCTGCGGCTCCCCACCCCTGCAACCCTCCGCCCTAGCTCACCTCCGCTCCACCTGGTCCCCGAATACACCGCCGCTCTGCTTCTCCCGCCTCCCTCTCAGGTGAGGGAGAGGCAGTGTGTTCAGGGGAGCAGGCGGAGCGGAGGTGAGCGGGGGGAGTGCAGGAAGTAACGGGGGGGAGGGGTAAAGGAGCCGCTCCTCACCCCAGCTCTCCTCCACTCCACCGAGTGCGCCGTCTCTTGGCTTCTCTTTCCTCCTTCCCAGGCTTGCCATGCCAAACAGCCGTTTGGCATGCGGCAAGCCTGGGAGGGAGGGGGGGAGAAGCGGAGAAGCAGTGGTATGCTCAGGGGAGCAGGCAGGGGCGGAGCAGAGGCGAGCTGGGGTGGCGGGGGCACATTTCTAGGGGCTGCATGGCCGGCACCTGCTTGTTTTGCTGGTGCCAAGAGCTTGCCCTGACTGCTGGTTTCAGTCTTTGGCTCTGTTCAGGTACCACCATTACATGCACTGCCTCTTCTGAGACTCCCTATAATTTCTCTTACAAGATTCAGCAGAAACCTTTCTTGCTGAGCAAAGAGTCAGAGTTAAGTGTTCATCCTTGACTCCATTTTGAGAGAAGCACTGGTAAATAGTATCCAGACTTCTGGGAATTTCCCAGGGATTGATCCATTCCCCTGGGTTCCTTGAAGTTTCCCAAAAGGCCTTTCTGTTTCTCCCAGAAGCTAGTGCATCAGGAAGCTATGCTGGGAATTATGTTATAGGCAACCAGAAGGCAGTGCAACTGCAGTGACATGGTAGAGCACGAGCATGACTGCAGGGCAGAACTGCAGCTGACCTAGCATGGCTCTTGGGGATGTGCTGCACCTTTTGACATGTACATCCGTGCTTCCCACCCATTTGATGGACAATGGTTCACCTCTCTAATATGAACACAGCAGGAGGGTTGCCAAGCCTCCTGTAGTCTCCAGGAATGAAGGATTAATCTTTAATTAAACATTATGTCATGTGATGAAACCTCCAGGAATACGTCCAACCAAAATCGGCAATCCTATGCAGCAGTAGGAGTTGTGTGGGGCGATCTGGGGACAGAGCTGGGTAAAGCGAGGCTGACTTGTGTCTAGTTTCTGCCTTAGCAAAATGAAGCATCTTTTACAAAAAGAACAATCCTGGGTGGTTAATGAACAGTCCACAGTTCACAATAGCAAAGTGCTGGGTGCCATCAAAGGCATCCTGAAGTTAAAGCTATGACTGCTTTAATAATCAATGACTGCAGAGCGTTTAAAAAAACAGCTAAGCTTTCAGGGGCTTAAGACTTATTGCTTGCATTTTCTCAGCTTTCTTAAAGAAAAAAGGGGTATGGTAGAAAATGGTCAAATGTATCATTTATAGCAAAATATTAATGTAGCAGCAGGAGACATGATGTGGCCATCTATCTATAAGCATTCAGACTTCAAAGGAAGCATAAACACGAAATTAATGATTTGTCTAGTGTAAGGGAAAAATAAATGCAAATGCAGCCTCATTAATATCAAGTGGGTGACTTCTTGCTTTATGGGGTTTGGATTGATTTTGTCAAAAGCCAATAGATTTATTAAAAATGTCTTTTAAATTTAGCGTCCATATACCCATTAGTTGAATGAAATCAAACCCTCAGCAATTGCCACCATCTCTCCTCCTCCTCCTCCCCCGCTCCCGGATGTTGTTTTACTTAAATAAAGTTCTTGCATTAGGACTCACTTTCATACTGAAATATGTCCCTTGTAGGAGCTGCTATAAACGTCAGCATTTTCCACAACATTAGTTTATGTGCAGAGTGAATTTTAATGGCATCGTAATCTTACTGCAATCAATTGTGGTGCAAGGGGAGGGGGAGCTATGGGAGTGTTCATTAAATAGAGCTTTGCATCAATTTTAATGTTCAAAAGCCTTCAAAGGTTTGGTGGAGAGTTTGTTTGGTTGGTTGTTTTTTTCATCAGTGTCTCTTGACAAAATATTTGTTCGTGGGTTTTTTGCTGTTTTTAATGGCCAACGGTGGATAATTTTGTACTTTTCTTTCCCCCCACCCTCTTGGTTTGTTTAAATACCTCTTTTGACTGCTCCTAGAGCATAGGATCACACTCATCTTTGCTTCCTCATTCTCACATGGACAATGAAGGTGGAAGAGGGAGATAAACTGCTAGTCTCCAGAGGTGTTTTATCCAACTAAAGATTCTGGGACGGCCCCTGAAGCTTATTCATTCTCCTCTTGCCTGTCCATAAATCTCTGGACTTTCCCAAAGTTTCTGTAGGCTGATGTAACCAGGCCATTTGCTGTGCTCATTGTGGCCTCCTCTGTCCATTGCTCTGCCATCCCAGTCCCTCTCAGATCCTGTCCTCACACAGTCATGGCATAAACGAGTCTAAAATGTAATAAAATGTAGAGCAAACCACACTAGATTGGCTGCTGATTGATAATCGTTGAATGTGTTAGCAGAATGCTCTGGGCAGATGTAATGGCCCCAACCATGGGTCGCCAAGCACAGGAGCCTTCAAAACCAAAGTACAGACGACTATGATTTGAGTTAAGGGAACGACTCTCTTCGCTGGTAGAAGTAGTTGGGCCTTATCCTCTATGTAGAGGGGAACATGGCAAAATAGGGCAGGAAGTTATGCATTCCCTCCTCAGGTCCACAGGAGAAACGCTGCATGAGCTCACACTATGTAATGAGCTCTTTTCATCACATATCACTAGAGGAGCTGGACCTGGGACCTTTCTGCACCAGAGCACAGACTTCCATCAGAAGAGGTAAAGGAGTAACATCAGTAGCTGTTCCAAGTTTAGGCTCTTCTCCACTCAGTGGACCACCCACTAGCCAGGGACCTGGCAAACTTAGCCAATGCATTACACGGAGACTTGCTGGGGGGAGGGAGAAAGAAAATTTTCTGTTTCATGTGAAATTCCATGATTTCATTTTTTTCCCCCATTCACACCCAGAATGAAAAAAACATCTAAATTTCCCATGAAATTAAATTCTGGAAAAAAAAATCAGGTTAATTGAAAAGTTTTGTTTCAAAATCAAACCATTTCATTCCGATTTTCACCGATGAAAATTTTTAAAAGGTTGTTTTATTAAAAAAAAAATTCAAAACTCATTGTGAAATGAAAAATTGAAATATCAAAAATGGGACATTTCATCATTATCAAAACACTATGTTTCATTATTTTTTAAAACCAAATTTCATCCAAATAAATACTTTTTAAAACATTTTGATTGAGATTAAAATTGCATTTTCCATCAATAAATTGTTTCAAGGAATAATTTCTGACCTGCTGTACTTACAAGTCTTTAGAAAAAAGTGAAAGTTGAACCCTGCAATACTGCAAATTTTCTGTTGTCATGGTGCTTTATGCCACAATCTACAACTCAAAACTGCAGCAGAGTTATTTTTAAACACCACTTATTAATTAGAATGAACTTATTCAGATGAGTTTAGAGGAAGAATTCACAATATATGCCTTATAATGTTATATGTGTTCGCCCAAGCAGTTGGTATAAAATTACTGTAGAGGACAGGAGGAAGAAAAAGATCGCCAAGATATTTTGGGAGCATTGTTGTACCTGGGAGAGGTAAAAGATGAGATAAGGGTAGGGTCAGTTTTTTAACGTGCCTAAGTCAATTTTAAAAATGAGACAGGCCTGGGCTACACCTAAAACATAGGTCAACCTAGCTACATTGCATCCCTGAGTGATGCAGTTAAGCTGACCTGAGATGTGGTGAAGATACCTCCAGGCTGACAGAAGCTGCCACTTCGCAGAGGTGTAGCAAGTATCTGTACTACAGAGCTGCAGCTGTACCACTGTATCATATAGAGTGCAGACATAGCATGAGGCTCCTAAATCAGTTAGATGCTGCAACTCTGAGCAGAGCAACTCCTAAATACCTTTAAAAATCTCAGCCATAGTGACTAATGTTTGCCAGATTCAGGCTTAGAAAAGGCAGTGAAAATGACAATGTAATTACCTGAGAGGAAAACAGTGATACTTTCCACTGGCCTGAAGAAGATATGCCATTCTTGTGGTCAAATTTCTGGGTGTAGACAAGAAAGCAGTGAAAAAACAGGTGCCCAACAGCCTTCCTGTTGCATCCCTGTGTTAACTACATAAAACTCTCTCTGGAATACTCCCACACCAACATCAGCTTCCTGGACACCACAATCAACTTCACCAATGGAACCCTACAGACAACTATATACAAGAAACCCCTGGATCACCACACCTACCTTCATAGATCCAGTGGCCACACCCCCCCCACACACACACACCAAGAAATCTGTTATCTACAGCCAGGTACTCAGATACCATAGAATATGCTTCAAGGAGAAAGTTTGGGATATACACCTTACCATCCTAAAACCACCTTCACCAAGCAAGGATACTCCATGAGAGAAGTAGATCACATCATGGAATGGGCCACCCAAATACCCTGAAAGAACTTGCTTCAGTACAGAAATAAAACTCTCTCCAACTGCACACCCATAGTTGTCACCTACCACCCCACAATGGAACCCATAGGTGCTATCATCCAACAATGCTGGCTTATTACAACAATCTGTAACCCATTACCAATTCCCGCCACCTGCTTCTCCCTGTTCCTTTCCTCCCTCTGACTTAGGGGGTGTTTATGGACCACTTCACCTTGAATGGTCCCTTGAAATATTTGTTAAATATTTATTCTAAACAATCTGTTCCACCTTGTGACACTCTAAGACCCTGTCGACATTACAAAATTATGTCAACGTACCTTAGGTTGGCATACATCCAGCACAATTATTAAATTGCTTGTTTGTGCGTACTCTTGGCTTCTTGTGTCTGTGGTGTGCATCCTCACCAGAAGTGCTTGTATCAATTATATTGTCAGTGTGGGGCATTGTGGGACAGCTCTAAAAAAGCCAGTAACAGGCAACATAAGCAATGCAGTGTCTACACGGACACTGCATTGACTTAATTACATCGACCGTGACTCAACGCCACTCAGGGAGGTGGTGTTACTAAATTGGCATAGAGAGGCACAGTAAGTGAAGGCACTTTCACAGCTAGGTCAACGCAAGGCAACTTACATTGATCTAACCGTGTAGTGTAGATCAGGTCTAAGTTTGTTCCCCAGACCTGAAGAAGAGCTCTGGGTAAGTTTGGAAGCTTGGTCAGGTAAAAGATATTACCTTACCCACCTTGTCTCTCTTAGCTACATAAATGCAGAACTCCCTCAACTTATTTTAAAAATTTACAAAAATTAGATAAATGAGGGGTATTCTGTTTAATTTATTGATTTATTTGATTTCTCTGACACCTATCCTGTGCTCTTAGCACCCCCTATATTTTAAAAACAGACAATAGAGAAATCACTTTTTTTATACTTTGATTCATATAATTTACAATTACAAATTTTGCAAAAAAGAAAACAAAAGTACTCGATCCAGCCACCCTACATTAGCTCAGCTAAATTCTCATGTGATTTCCAGCCTCTTCATGTATGTAGCTATGTAAATTAAAACAAATTTTCACATTACATATTCTGTGCACTGCATCTTTAAATATGCAGGAGTCCCTGTCCTGCCACTGGGGCAGCCACCATTTTGTGTTTCAGTGCAGATAAATATGTTAACAATGGGTTGATCTGTTCTGTCTGTCATACAGACTCGATACTTGTTCTTTTGTTGTTTTCCTTCATCTTTACTAAAAGTCACTGAGGGTACATCTACACTGCAATAAAAGACCTGCAGCACAGCTGAGGCTTGCCTGGGTCAGCTGACTCGGACTGATGGGGCTTGGGCGGCAAGATTCAAAACTGCACTGTAGATGTTCAGGCTTGGGCTGGAGCCCGGGATCTGAATCCCCAGAAGAGGGCTAAGTCTCAGAAACCGGGCTCCAGCCGGAGCCTCAGTGTTTATGATGCAATTTTAAGCCCCACCGCCTGAGCCCTGTGAGCCTGAGTCAATTGACCTGTGCTCCAAGACTTGATGCTGTGGGTGTTTTATTGCAGTGTAAACATTTTGCTTTTGGGGTATGGAGAATCATAATGAAAGTTGCTCAGTGAAATGATCGATGTGTCAAGTGGTCTACAGAGCACAACTGCAGACCTGCAGAGCTAAAGTAATATTATGGCTTATGTCCCCTTTTGACCAACTACTAGTGGGTGACATAGTCACTTGCACCTGAGCAGATATGATTTTCTACCCAGCAGGTCACACACACACACACACACATGAGCCAATCAGAAAATAGCAAATATTTACCATCACAAATTTTGAAAAAAATAAATAGAGGGCTTTTTTCAATAGAAAACTGAAAACAGCACATTTGGGGGGCTTCAGATACCAAACTCCCAAAAACTTAGTTTTCAGTTTCTGTTTTTAATTTTAAAAAATTGACTTTTTTTTTTCAACCAAAAGCAAGGACACAAAAGGTTTTTCCATGCAAATGAAGGAATGCTCAGCTGACTGGAAGGCTAATTTGTACTGAACTGATTTCTCCTTCAGCACACACCTATAGCCCACCATCACTGTGTGAATACCTGGATGGGCTACTATTAGGCAGGGGAGGGACAGTTAAATCATTACAACTTCCACCTGAAAATCAGTTCGGAAGCACATAAGAAGGCTGCCTAAGAGGCTGGAAGCCAAGGAGGGAGGTTCAAGAGACAGTCCGCAACCTTACCCAAGTAAAAGTTGGCCTTTTTACTTGTCTTGCTTCAATATACAAGTGCAGGAACATTATTTCTCTTGGGCAGGCCTAGGGAGGGGGGCAGGGTTAACAGAAATGAAAAACAAAAAATAGAAAACAAAGCAGGAAGCAGAATTAAAGCAGAAGTCATCTCCCTCTCTTCCCCCCCCCCCCCCTCCACTGAGCCTCTTTTGTCCAAGTTTCAGAGGGTAGGAGATTTAGAATCTATGTTACTATGGAAGAATCCAGTAGTGAGGAAAATCTGAGTCTTTTCTGACATGCCTGATCCCCTGAGGTAACCTAAGCAAATTAACAAACAGGACAACTGAAAAATAGGTGGAACAATCCCTCATTTTAAACAGGCTGCTTTCTGGGCTATGTGCCCACTAGAATGTCATTCACAGCTCAGTCTGCCTGAGTTTACTAACCTATAGTACTTTCCTCCTTCTAGTTCTACCTCAGCAAAAGCCGAACTCATATACACATATGAACACTACTCTTAGCGCTCCGCCGTATAAAAAACTGTGGGAAGGTGGTTATAGCATAATCCTTGTTGGCAAGGGACTGCGGCCAGCACCTCTTTTAACACCAATGCAGGCAATGCAGACAAAATGAAAATATGAGGGGGGGGTGGGTGCTGAGGGAGTTGGCTGATGAGAGTACAAAGCCATTAGCCATTAGCTTTCAAAACTTGTGGCGCTCGGGGGAGGTCCCGGATGATTGGAAAAAGGCAAATATAGTGCCCATCTTTTAAAAAGGGAAGAAGGAGAATCTGGGGAACTACAGACCAGTCAGCCTTACCTCAGTCCCTGGAAAAATCATGGAGCAGGTCTCAAGGAATCCATTTTGAAGCTCTTGGAAGAGAGGAAGGTGATCAGGAACAGTCAACATGGATTCACCAAGAGCAAGTCATGCCTGACCAACCTGATTGCCTTCTATGATGAGATAACTGGCTCTGTGGATATGGGGAAAGCAGTGGATGTGATATACTTTGACTTTCCCAAAGCTTTTGATATGGTCTCCCACAGTATTCTTGCCAGCGAGCTAAAAAAGTATGGATTGGATGAATGGACTATAAGGTGGATAGAAATCTGGCTAGATCGTCAGGCTCAACGGGTCGTGATCAATGCCTCCATGTCTAGTTGGCAGCCGGAATCAAGCAGAGTACCCCAGGGGTCGGTCCTGGGGCTGTATTGTTGAACATCTTCATTAATGATCTGGATGATGGGATGGATTGCACCGTCAGTAAATTCACAGATGACACTAAGCTGGGGGCAGAGGTAGATATGCTGGAGGGTAGGGATAGGATCCAGAGTGACCTAGACAAATTGGAGGATTTGTCCAAAAGAAATCTGATGAGGTGCAACGAGGACACGTGCAGAGTCCTGCACTTAGGGTGGAAGAATCCCATGCACAGCTACAGGCTGATGACCGAATGGCTAAGCAACAGTTCTGCAGAAAAGGACCTGGGGATTACAGTGGATGAGAAGTTGGATATGAGTCAACAGTGCACCCTTGTTGCCAAGAAGGCTAATGGCATATTTGTCTGCATTAGTAGAAGCATTGCCAGTAGATCGAAGGAAGTGATTGTCCCCCTCTATTCGGTACTGGTGAGGCCACATCTGGAGCATTGCATCCAGTTTTGGGCCCCCCACTACAGAAAGGATGTGGACACATTGGAGAGAGTCCAGCGGAGAGCAACTAAAATGATTAGTTTCAGAGTAGCAGCCGTGTCAGTCTTTATCCGCAAAAAGAAAAGGAATACTTGTGGCACCTTCGAGACTAACAAATTTATTTGAGCATAAACCTTCATGAGCTCACTTCACTACAGCTCACTTCATCGGATGCATGCAGTGGAAAATACAGTAGGGGGATTTTCTATACACAGAGAACATGAAACAATGGGTGGTACCATACACACTGTAATGAGAGTGATCAGGTAAGGTGAGCTATTACCAGCAGGAGAGAAAAAAACCCTTTTGTAGTGATAATCAAGGTGGGCCATTTCCAGCAGTTGACAAGAACGCGTGAGGAACAGTACGGGGGAAGAATAAACATAGGGAAATAGTTTTACTTTGTGCAATGACACATCCACTCCCAGTCTTTATTCAAGCCTAATTTAATGGTGTCCAGCTTGCAAATTAATTCCAATTCAGCAGTCTCTCGTTGGAGTCTGCTTTTGAAGTTTTTTTGTTGTAATATTGCCACTTTTAGGTCTGTAATGGAGTGACCAGAGAGACTGAAGTGTTCTCCGACTGGTTTTTGAATGTTATAATTCTTGACGTCTGATTTGTGTCCATTTATTCTTTTACGGAGAGACTGTCCGGTTTGGCCAACGTACATGGCAGAGGGGCATTGCTGGCACATGATGGCA
This sequence comes from Eretmochelys imbricata, assembly GCF_965152235.1. Lineage (NCBI taxonomy): Eukaryota > Metazoa > Chordata > Testudines > Cheloniidae > Eretmochelys > Eretmochelys imbricata. The sequence goes on along the minus strand of NC_135580.1, from coordinate 51,398,491 downwards.
TATATCACATTGGTACATGTGCAGGTGAATGAGCCTCTGATAGTGTGGCTGATGTGATTAGGCCTTATGATGGTGTCCCCTGAATAGATATGTGGACACAGTTGGCAACGGGCTTTGTTGCAAGGATAGGTTCCTGGGGTAGTGTTTTTGTTGTGTGGTGTGTGGTTGTTGGTGAGTGTTTGCCTCAGGTTGGGGGGCTGTCTGTAAGCAAGGACTGGCCTGTCTCCCAAGATCTGTGAGAGTGATGGGTCGTCCTTCAGGATAGGTTGTAGATCCTTGATGATGCGTTGGAGAGATTTTAGATGGAGACTGAAGGTGATGGCTAGTGGCGTTCTGTTATTTTCTTTGTTGGGCCTGTCCTGTATTAGGTTACTTCTGGGTACTCTTCTGGCTCTGTCAATCTGTTTCTTCACTTCAGCAGATGGGTATTGTAGTGGTAAGAATGCTTGATAGAGATCTTGTAGGTGTTTGTCTCTGTCTGAGGGGTTGGAGCAAATGCAGTTGTATCGTAGAGCTTGGCTGTAGACAATGGATCGTGTGGTGTGGTCTGGATGAAAGCTCTGACCACCTTTAAAAATCTCTGACCACTCTCCAAGTTTAAATCCAAGTTAAACCAGAACATCTGGGGGGGGGGTAGGAAAAAACAAGAGGAAATAGGCTACCTTGCATAATGACTTAGCCACTCCCAGTCTCTATTTAAGCCTAAATTAATAGTATCCAATTTGCAAATGAATTCCAATTCAGCAGTTTCTCGCTGGAGTCTGGATTTGAAGTTTTTTTGTTTTAAGATAGCGACCTTCATGTCTGTGATTGCGTGACCAGAGAGATTGAAGTGTTCTCCGACTGGTTTATGAATGTTATAATTCTTGACATCTGATTTGTGTCCATTTATTCTTTTACGTAGAGACTGTCCAGTTTGACCAATGTACATGGCAGAGGGGCTGCCAGCAATTTGCAAATTGGATACTATTAATTTAGGCTTAAATAGAGACTGGGAGTGGCTAAGTCATTATGCAAGGTAGCCTATTTCCTCTTGTTTTTTCCTACCCCCCCCCCCAGATGTTCTGGTTTAACTTGGATTTAAACTTGGAGAGTGGTCAGAGCTATTACCAGCAGGAGAGTGAGTCTGTGTGTGTATGGGGGTGGGTTTTTGGAGGGGGGTGAGGGAGTGAGAGAACCTGGATTTGTGCAGGAAATGGCCTAACTTCATTATCATGCACATTGTGTAAAGAGTTGTCACTTTGGATGGGCTATCACCAGCAGGAGAGTGAATTTGTGTGGGGGGGTGGAGGGTGAGAAAACCTGGATTTGTGCTGGAAATGGCCTAACCTGACGATTACTTTAGATAAGCTATTACCAGCAGGACAGTGGGGTGGGAGGAGGTATTGTTTCATATTCTCTGTGTATATATAAAGTCTGCTGCAGTTTCCATGGTATGCATCTGATGAAGTGAGCTGTAGCTCACGAAAGCTCATGCTCAAATAAATTGGTTAGTCTCTAAGGTGCCACCAGTACTCCTTTTCTTTTTAGGGGATTTGATAGTAGCCTTCAACTACCTGAAGGGGGGTTCCAAAGAGGATGGAGCTTGGCTATTCTCAGTGGTGGCAGATGACAGAACAAGAAGCAATGGTCTCCAGTTGCAGTGGAGGAGGTCTAGGTTGTATATTAGGAAAAACTATTTCACTAGGAGGGTGGTGAAGCACTGGAATGGGTTACCTAAGGAGGTGGAAGAATCTCCATCCTTAGAGGTTTTTAAGGCCCAGCTTGACAAAGCCCTGGCTGGGATGATTTAGTTGGGTTTGGTCCTGCTTTGAGCAGGGGGTTGGACTAGATGACCTCCTGAGGTCTCTTCCAACCCTAATCTTCTATGATTCTATGAGAGGAAGTGAACAGTGTTTACAAAGAAAAGAAGAAGCCATTCTCTGGTGGGTTAAAAACCATGTTTGACAGAGTCAAGCCAGTCTAAGACTGGGTGTGTGTAACAGGCACAGGAGGTGCAGCAGTAATGGTATATATAATTCCATTACTTAGAGGTTGTCCAGACTTGGAATATCCATTCTGTGGGAAATTTTGACTTTATGAAATTTGTTTTAATTCTGAACTGAAAAGAAAACAAATATTTTCAACATTTCACGCAAAGGAAAATTAAAAAAAAATTGGCTTCAGAAAATTCCACTTTGGAATTTTGAAATGTCTTCAAATTTTTTTATTTTATTTTATTTCTATGCTTAAACTATTTTAATTAGTGTTACATGGTTTCATGACATGTTAGTAGTAGCAGTGCACTGATATGTCGTGGAATATTGTAAAAACAAAACAAAATATAAAAATGAAAATAAAATAAAGTTCAAAACTAAATTTTGAAATCCTGAAACAAATATTTCAAAATTTTCCAAATGCAAATTTTCCCAAACAGCTTTTTTAAAAAAATTCAAAATAGTTCTTTGTCAATGGCAATACCCACCACATTTCAAATAAGACATCATTTTACATCATGAAAAAAGAAAGATTCAATGAAAAATTTCCAACCAGCTCTACTATTACCCTTCCCTTTTCCCGGCATCTCAGCTTACTTCTCTATCGAAGCACATGACAGAGTTCTGTCTTTTCTGGACAAATCAGAAAAGCTTTACACAGAGTTAAACCTCAGAGCTATGGGATGCATAACCCTGAATGTTAATAACAGCTGCCAGTTGGACTCAGAAAGAAAGCACCATAGAATTTCTTAGTGAATGAGCATTTCATACCTTTAATACATACACAAATATTTCCAAACAATATGAAATACTGTTGAAATACGTCTTGCACAAAGCTATTAGATAAAGAATCTAGAGCTCAATAGCTATTAGCCACGATGGGCAGGGATGCAAAACCATGCTTCTGTTTGCCAGAAGCAGGGAATGGGCGACATGGGATGGATCACTTGGTGATTACTTGTTCTGTTTGTTCCCTCTGAAGCACCTGGCATTGGCCACCGTCGGAGGACAGAATGCAGGGCTGGCTGGACCATTGATCTGACCCAGTATGGCTGTTCTTTGTTCTTATGAACCCATTGGTGCTCTTTATTTAGATTTCCCCCTTTTGTTGCATACATTTCAGTGCCAGGTTTCAACAGAGCATGTGTCCCTTTATACTTTAATACATAAATGCAGACACCTGCCCCTCTGAATACCTCCCGGAGCAGTTCTCTCTCCCTAGCTGACAGGGATGCTATTTTTATTTCCTTCTTCTCACTTGCATTTTGTGCTTACTGCAGGCAAGTTCAGTTCTTTGGAGCTAATGTACATGTGCCAGCTTTGTTTAAGGTAACAAAGCTTTTCGATAAGCTAAGTACAGGTAGGAGAATCAAGCAAAGAGCCTCTATTTACAATCGAAACCTACACATAAAAGGCATATGATTCTTAAGTTCAGAGGGCTCAAGAAGATAAAAAAAAATAACCTGTCAGGCTGTATGCTTACAAAACTAAGAAAAAACTATTCAATACCCTAGAGAAAAAATGATCAAAAGTTCAGAATGATTAACTATCCAAGGTCCCAAGAAGTTGTGTTGAAAAGGTAGGGTGCAAAGTAAGGAAAAAGCATATGAATCATATTGTTAACATTGTTGTTTAAATGTACCTGGGATGTCTACCTAGCTATTCCAGCACACTCATCATTAGCATGTTAGCCTACAGTGAGATCTTGCTCTCCACACTAACGAGATTTCTTGATCACAGAGTGTTCAACAAAGTCACTATGTGCTTCTACTGCTACCAGCTAGTAACATTCAATTTCTACCAGGTATGTCATACAACTAGGGAGATCATGATGTAATGGGCATTGTCAGTTTTGTAAGCCTTGCCCTTGCAATAATTGTTGTAACTCATGCTTCCACAGTGTGGCTCTCTGTCCCCTATCTAGTGTCTGGCCCACATAAAGAGTCCCCTTCAGTCTTTAAGCTCAGGCACTGGAGGCTTGTGATTTTAGCTCCAGAAGTTCCGAGTTCAATCCCAGCTACTGGTGACCCATTCTGGGGTGTCGCATTACATAATGATTTAAAGGGATTTTCATCAGTCCCCATTTTTTTCCTGGAATCTAGGGCCGAGTAGGGACTCACTAAGCTAGGATCTCCTTCTTCTCCCTTCCCAGAAAATAAAACTATACTTCCTTCTGTAATGGCAAGCCGTGTGAGTCCCCTGTATAATTTATAAGACTTACAAGGGACCAGAGGAACCTCAATGAAGCAATCTTTAATTAGAGATAAAGGAGAGGGTGAAGCTAGGTTCTCCATGCCAGTCAGACCCATGCAGCAGTCTACAGAGCCCAAATATATGAGGAACACAAAAATTCTCTCCTTCCTTCCTCCTTCTCACCTGAAATCTAAAACCTTTGACGTGCCTCTCCCCCATGCCCTCCACTCTGTTATCCCCTGAACCTTCCTAACTAGTCAGAACTGTTCAAAAGGGTGACCCAGGACACTTAACCCACCACTAGTCCAGAACAGCAGGTCCACAGCCTGCATGTGTCAACATGAGCTTCAAATAAATAAACAAGGAACAAAAAGAAGAGAGAAATCATCAGGACTGTTAACCTGACACCAGCTCTTTTGATCTCCTCTTTGGATTGCAAGGAAAGGGGAAGTGTGCCTCCTTTTAATCTTCACTTCTGCTCTTTAAATGCCTCGATAATGTTCCCACCAACCAGATCATTTTCATTTGCAACTCTAATTAATCTGTGAATAAATATACTCTGGAGAGGTGGATTGATTTAAATGAGGGCTGTCTTCCCACCTTTAATCTATAACACTACATTTCTCTTGAGAGAAAATAGCTCCTAGCTTGCACTCTTTCTTTCTTTCTTTCTTTCTTTCTTTCTTTCTTTCTTTCACCAAGTTCATGCATGACTCTCTCTCCTCTTTTTTATTATTATAAAATAATGGCCTCAGTAGGTGAATAAAAGGTTAGGCAAGTTTTACAAAAATGGGAGGCTATTCACCCTTGCTACCTTTAATCTACTACATTCTCCTCCTAATGAGTGTAAATTACCCAAGCTATTTCACAGAGTCTTTATACCGTACAATACCAGCTGGCAGGCCATTCTCAGAAGGGCATTCTTGTATTATAGGTATTAGTATTATCTTCAATCTTTTGTGGTGTGAAAAATGAGGACAACACGAGGCTTGACACAAAGCAGCAGCCAGGCACAGATGAGTTCTGTAGGCTCTGGAGGGATATGTAAAGGAATGGTTCGACATGGACCTCTGCCAGGACTGTACAGGGAGGTACGTGCATGTATGTCTATGTGGGGAACAGATATAAATCATGGGATGGGTGGACCAGCTGGGATCTAACTTGAACCTTTGCTCAAAGCTCAGATTGAACCCCAATTAAACTGATTTCAGGGTTCTGTTTTTGTTCACCTTTGTGCTTCACGGCTCAGGCCAGGAATGGGAAGGAAAGAAATAAAATACCTCATTGCCTTTTCTTCTGCAATTTCCAGCCCAGGTTTGCACAGCCAAGATCTAGGCCCTGATACTGCAGAGACTTACAGAAGTAGGTAACTTTAAGCATGTGAGTAGTCCCAGAGACTTCCATGGAGGGGGCTGAAGAAGGTTCCCAGGCCTTTTAGCTGGTGATGCAAGGACCTTTCACAATAGCCGTGCCTGTGCTCTCACCTGAGAGGGTCTGGGAGGGGCAGAGAGGAGTGGTGGAGCCAACTCACCTGCAGGGAGCAATCTGCACCAGTCCAATGACTGATAGAAAATGCAACGCATCTCCCACCCCCGAAGCATGGGAAGCAGCCCCTGGAAAGATTGGGGCTGCATGCGGGAGCATAGGACATGGTACCTCTTCCACCTCCTCTGTAGAATCTCAGACATGTAGAGCTGGAAAGGACCTCAAGAGGTCATCTAGTCCACACTGCTACGCTGAGACAAGATCAAATAAACCTACACTGTCCCTGACAGGTGTTTGTCCAACATGTTCTTAAAAACCTTCAGTGAGGGGGAAATCCACAATCTTCCTTGGAAGCCTGTTCCAGAGTTTAACTATCCTTATCGTTAGGATGTTTTTCCTAATAGCTAACCTAAATCTCCCTTGCTTCAGATTATACCCATTACTTATTGTCCTACCTCCAGTGCACATGGAGAATAATTGATCACTGACCTCTCTATAACAGCCCTTCACACATTTGAAGGCTGTTATCAGGTCCTCGCTCAATCTGCTTTTCTCAAGGCTATACTCTGTGCATAGGCCTACTATAAAAGAGCCATGGTCTAGTTCCCCAGGGTAGAGGAACATAGCAGAGGCATGTACAGAATAGTTTGAAGAAGAGTCAGTTGCAATTTATAAACATTAACCTTGCTAGGCAAACTCAATAGCTTGCAGCTCAGCCGGGGTCAGGGTTGGATTTTAGTAATGTGTCTCAAAAAGTCTTCACTGAACAAAACATTCCAATTGGCTCTGAAGGGAATCCATGCCAGATGGACTGGAAACTGGCTAAAATACTGTAAAATAAATCATTTTGATAAATGTCAAGGACCAAACTGGGGGAAATGTAGGGGAGCATCACAGGGATAAGTCTTATTCAAATCTTTGTTAGGGAGCACCCTAAAAGATAACTGCAGATGGGTCAAGATTGTGGAGGAGCTGTGTACACCAGTGTGGGCAAAGAAATGAAAGGGACCTAAAGAGATTTAGCAATATGGGCAGAAAATGAGATCCTGCAAAGCATAGCAATATATCTGAAACATGTATACTCAATGGGAAAGGGCAAAAAGCTTTGGGATTATAGTCTGCAGCAGATCGGACATGAGTTTGCAATAGGATGTAGATGCAAAACAGTTCTACACAGTTTTGGGCTGCACACGCAAAGGCATATGATCTTGGCATAGGGAGGTAACAGTCCAGGTGACCACAACTGGAATATTGTGCTGAGTGAAAACCCTATGCAGAGACTTTTATGACCAATAAAAAGACATAAAAGACCTTCAGGTGTTGTAACTCAGCATAGCTATATAGAGGTTAATATGCCAGATCTCAAACTGGTTTAAATTCATGTTGCTCCACTGAAGACAATGGGGCCAGATCTCCAGCTGATGTAAATCAGCATAGCTCCACTGAAATCAATGGGTCAGATTCCCACCAGGTGTAAATTGATGTTGCTCCACTCAAGTCAACGATCTAGCCCAGAGGCTCCATGAAATCCACTAGGGACTTTACTGATTGACAGGGAAGACACTCAAATACTATGATGATGGGTGGCAGGACAAATCCCTGAAATAGATGGCTGATATCTTTCTGAAGTGTGGCTGGTCTTTTGTTAAAAGATGAAAAAGTTGCATTTGAGACTATAGAAAGGTAGTGACAAGATATAAGTAATATATTTGGGGAGTAGAAAGAAAACCTTCTTGATTTTCTTCTTTTCTCTGTAGGTTGTAACTAGGCTGTTTGCTAGACAAGGCCACTCTAATTCCCTCCAGTTATTCTCTGTAGTCACAAGTTGATTGAGGTCCTTGCAATGTCTATTATATTACATATCTTCCATTTTTAAAATTTGCCACTCATGCTTATTATTCTCTGCTGTAAGAATGCCTCATATTCAGGGATTTCTTTGTTTTTTTCTTATTATGCACGCCATCTATGTTCAAGGTCGCCAGTCACTCTATTATTCAGGCGGGCCCTTTATTTTCGTTATTTTTTTTCAGAACAGTCTCAGTTCAAGGTCTTATATTCTCCGCTTTTTCCCCTAAGTTTTGCCATTTCTTCTTCTTATAAAAACATTTTCCCTTGCTTCACATTCTTCAGCAGTTTCCATTCAGTTCAATCTCGCGGAGCACATACCCGCAAGGAACCGAAGGCAGCCTCAAAGTCAGTTGCTTCTGCTATTTTAAACGAAACAAAGGCCACTTTTTATTTTCATAGAATCTTCAGCAATTTACTGAGTTACAAATTGATTTACAAAGCATTCTTAGAAGTAGCCAGGAGATTTTCATACTAATCTAGCCAGCATGGGCTAAATCTCATTCTGTGCTGCATGGGGACTGAGGCGATAATCACAACAGAAATTGAGAACTTAAAGCCCCATGCACTGCATTCGAATTTAACCCTACTGGTCTCTAGCTCATGATACAGTAGGTAAAATAATAATGGAACGTCTATCAACCAATCAGGCTGAGGTTTAATTCTGCATAAATGACAAAAATAAAACTTTAGCCCATCAGAAACCAACATGCTTATAAAAATACAGTGTATTTATCAAAAACTAGGCATGTCACCAGACTTTTATTGACAGTTATATGATAATGATATGGGTCTATATTTATGTAGCATCATTCATGCAGAAAGGACCCAAATTGCTTTACAAACTCTCTCGACAGTGCAGAGGAATCACAATATTCACCACCTGAAGAAGAGCTCTTGTAAGCTCCAAGGCTTGTCTCTGTCCCCAGCAAAAGTTGGTCCAATGAAATATATCATGTCCCCCACCTTATCTCTCTGATATCCTGGGAGCGAAACAGCTACACCAACACCACATCCAATATCGACCGCTGAAATGCAGCCAGCTTCGGAAGGAGATGTGGCAGCTATTTAACAACAAACCACAAAACACAGCTGTCTAGGATTTGAAATGAGGACCGTCTTATCCAACTGGAAGTCAAGTAGGTGCCAGATCCACCCCTGTTGAGGTATGGTGGTGTAAACTACCCTTCCACATACAAGCAGGAGCAACTGCACTTATAAGCTTTAGTTTCTGAAAGAGGCTCTATAGGAGCCTCAATGACAGAGTATACCAAGGAGATGCCCTGAATCAGTGTCCTTGCCCAGTATCTCTTCCCAGCTTGTGCCATCCAGCTGTTGATCCCCTGGCAGAGGGGAGATGACAGCTGCGTTATGCTGACTTGTGGAAGTGTTGAGTAGAGCTGGGTGAATACTGCATTCTTCAGTTCTTTGGCAATTTTGGAAAGTTCAGAAAAAGAATTGTTTTGGGTCAGACCAAAAATAAACGTTTTCAAAATTTCCAGTTAATCAAAAAGTTAAACAAAAAAAAGTTGTGTTGGGTCAAACAAAATGTTTTATTTTGATAAAATCGCAATCTTGGTTGCGACCATTTTTACAATTTTTTTCATTTTTTTCATAAATAAAATTAAAGGACATTTTGAAATGGAAAATTGTCTCAAACAGTGATTTCAAAATGTTTCTTTTTGAAAATGGCAAAACAAAACTTTTAGATTTTGGGAGGGTTCAAAATGCACAATTTGCGAAATCAACATGATTTCACAAAGCATTTCAGTGTCACCAAATCTGGATTTTTTTGTCAAATATATATGGCTGAAAATTTTCACCTAGCATGCACAGCTGCTCCTGAGGTTGCTGGAAACTGGGCTTTGAACATCTAAAGTGCAATATAACGCTAAGCACTCTGAAAAATCAGATCGTAGGTGGCACCCAAAATTAGTGGATATGTCTGACCTTAATCTCTTTGTGCTTTAGTCCCCCACCTGTAAAATTAGGATATGATTCCCCTTCAACCCATAGGGATATTGTGAAAATAAATTCATTAATGTTTGTGAAACACTCAGGTCAAAATAGGCACTGTTGTGATGAGTATGAAAGAAAAGCCCTGGGGAAATTAATAATTCTGTCTTCAGAGCAGAATACTTTATTTGGTCAAAGCACAGCTTTCATTGATTTCAGTTGCTGTTCTTTGTGCTCAGCACTTCTGTAAATCAGACCCCAGAGTCTCAAGTCAGGCACCCAGAAAATGAAGGACACATAATTAGTGACCGCTTGTGAAAAGTTTGGTTCAAGTGACTTGCCCAGAATCACAAGAACTCCATGGCAGAGGCAGGGATAGAATTCAGTTCTCCAGAGCAGCATTCAACTGCCTGAACCATGAGACCCTCCTTTCTCTTCCTGCAAACCCCTGCCTTGTTCACTACTTGCCTTCTAGCTTCTGCAATAAATGAGACAGGGTCCAACAGACACCAGCCTCCTTTATTACACAACCATGCTCAGACAGGTCCATGCTGTGCACTGAATGATGCCATGGTCTCATTGTGATCATGTGGGAGATTCCCAAACCTGAGCCGTCTTTTGTAGGTGACAAATCTGAGGAATTGTCACAGATTGAAGAATCACTAGAGGAGGTTTTGGAATTGATTGAGAAACTTAACAGTAACAAGTCACCGGGACCAGATGGCATTCACCCAAGAGTTCTGAAAGAGCTCAAATGTTAAATTGTGGAACTATTAACTATGGTTTGTAACCTGTCCTTTAAATCAGCTACTGTACCCAATGACTGGAAGATAGCTAATGTAATGCCAATATTTAAGAAGGGTTCTAGAGCTGATCCTGGCAATTACAGAGTGGTAAGTCTAATGTCAGTACCGGGCAAATTAGTTAAAACAATAGTAAAGAATAAAATTGTCAGACACATAGAAGAACATAAATTGTTGCGCAAAAGTCAACATGATTTCTGTAAAGGGAGATCATGTCTTACTAATCTATTAGAGTTCTTTGAGGGGGTCAACAAACATGTGGACAAGGGGGAATCCAGTGAACATAGTGTACTTAGATTTCCAGAAAGCCTTTGACAAGTGTAACGATGCTGGTTCTGGCAGGACCCAACTGACAGTGCCAATTCAGGACAAATTGCTTAAAGCAGGGCAGTTACAGCCCAAAGCTGGGGTTTCTGTGCACACCAAGGCAAACCAAACCAGCCAAACAGAAAAGACTTTGGTTTTACCCCACTGGATAACCACAAGTCACACAAGCAATTCCCTTTGACACTCCAGTTTCCCAGTATCACCATCAGTGCCACTCATTATGGGGACAAATGGTTAGGAAAACCAATACCCCAGTAAAAGAAAAAAGGTTCTCTTGATCCCAAAGGACCAAGCCCCAGACCCAGGTCAATATACAAATCAGATCTTACCCACAAATCACGCTGTTGCCAATCCTTTACAACCTAAAATCTAAAGGTTTATTCATAAAAGGAAAAAGATATAGATGAGAGCGAGAATCAGTTAAATGGAATCAATTACATACAGTAATGGTAAAGTTCTTGGTTCAGGCTTGCAGCAGTGACAGAATGAACTGCAGGTTCAAATCAAGTCTCTGGAGAACATCCACAGCTGGGATAGGTCATCAGTCCTTGGTTCAATGCTTCAGTGTAGCAAAGTTCCTCCAGAGGTATGAAGCAGGATTGAAGACAAGACGGAGGAGCTGCAGCAGCTTTTTATATTCTCTTGCCATGTGGTCTTTCTTTCTTTGTTCCAAAGACAAGCTGTCCATCACATGGCCTGGCAAAACCTCAGAGTTCTGTCCATAGGCATGTCCCTGCATACCTTGCTGAGTCCCAAGGCGTGTCTGCCTTCTCTCAATGGGTCAATTGTGTAGCTGATGGTACTTAATGGGCCATCAAGCAGGCTAGGCAGAGCTGACACCAACTTGTCTGGGGTGTCACCCAGAAGCATAGCACAAGTTTGAACTACAGACAGTATAGAGCCAATATCCATAACTTCAACTACAAAAATGATATGCATATACAGATAGCATAATCATAATCAGCAAACCATGAACTTGTCTTAGACACCTCATTTGACCCCCTTTATATAAGTTTTGGTGCCACTACAGGATCTTGGTTGCAATGATGATCTATATGGTCCTAGTTTATGTCAATAATGTCACAACAAGGTCCCTCACCAAAGGCTCTTATGTAAATTAAGTTGTCATGGGATAAGAGAGAAGATCCTTTCATGGATTGAGAACTGGTTAAAAGACAGGGAACAAAAAGTAGGAATAAATGGTAAATTTTCAGAATGGAGAGGGGTAACTAGCGGTGTTTCCCAACGGTCAGTCCTAGGACCAATCCTATTCAACTTATTCATAAATGATCTGGAGAAAGGGGTAAACAGTGAGGTGTCAAAGTTTGCAGACGATACTAAACTGCTCAAGACAGTTAAGAACAACGCAGACTGTGAAGAATTTCAAAAAGATCTTACAAAACTAAGTGATTGGGCAACAAAATGGCAAATGAAATTTAACGTGGATAAATGTAAAGTAATGCACATTGTAAAAAATAACTGCAACTATACATACAATATGATGGGGGCTAATTTAGCTACAACTAATCAGGAGAAAGAACTTGGCGTCTTCGTGGATAGTTCTCTGAAGACATCCACGCAGAGTGCAGCGGCAGTCAAAAAAGCAAACGGGATGTTAGGAATCATTAAAAAAGGGATAGAGAATAAGACGGAGAATATCTTATTGCCCTTATATAAATCCATGGTACGCCTACATCTTGAATACTGCATATGGATGTGGTCCCCTCATCTCAAAAAAGATATACTGGCATTAGAAAAGGTTCAGAAAAGGGCAACTAAAATGATTAGGGGTTTGGAATGGATCCCATATGCGGAGAGATTAAAGAGGCTAGAAATTTTCAGCTTGGAAAAGAGGAGACTAAGGGGGGATATGATCGAGGTATATAAAATCATGAGTGGTGTGGAGAAAGTGAATAAGGAAAAGTTATTTACTTGTTCCCATAAGAACTAGGGGCCACCAAATGAAATTAATGGGCAGCAGGTTTAAAACAAATAAAAGGAAGTTCTTCTTCACTCAGCGCACAGTCAATCTGTGGAACTCCTTGCCTGAGGAGGTTGTGAAGGCTAGGACTATAATAGGGTTTAAAAGAGAACTGGATAAATTCATGGAGGTTAAGTCCATTAATGGCTATTAGCCAGGATGGTAAGGAATGGTGTCCCTAGCCTCTGTTTGTCTGAGGGTGGAGATGGATGGCAGGAGAGAGATCACTTGATCATTGCCTGTTAGGTTCACTCCCTCTGGGGCACCTGGCTTTGGCTACTATCAGTAGACAGGATACTGTGCTGGATGGACCTTTGGTCTGACCCAGTATGGCCATTTTTGTGTTCTTATGTAATTAAAGTCTGTATCATTATACATATGCACAAGGAGGTCAAATTAAGGTTGCACAGACAGCCTTAATTCTGGCATTGCCTAATTTTAAGTGCTTGATTTTGAAACCTTAATGTTCTTTTATCCTGGCTTTTATGTATAATTTCCTAATTTTTTCAAAAAGACTATCTGAAAAAATAGAAATTCCAACATGTGGCATTGTACTGGCATCCACATCATTCATCAGCAGGGTTAGAATTTTTAGATCTATTGCACAGACCTGAGTTTGAACTAATGGAGTAGCTGATAGCAATAATAGGTTGTCATCTTCTATGTGCACCAGCCATAGAGGGGAATGAAGTGCACACTATGCCAGTGGATTTCAGAGGTATTTGCTTTCACCTCAGGAATGAGGAGACTCAGGAATCAGGTTCTGATGGGGAGTATGCTCTAGTGGTCACAGATCCTTCTGCTTGTTCCCCCTAATCTTGGTGTCTTCTGCCCCATTCCATCCAATCTGTCCTTCTCCCAGTCTAGTCTCTTCCCAACCCCTGGTTCATTATTCCAATGCCAGCCTCCTTGACCAGTTTCCCACTTTGGGCTCTCCATCTAAAGCCCAGTCTCCCCATCGACTCCATGTCTCTCCACCTCCACAAACCCCATTCCAGTCTCCTTGCCCAGCCAGTCCCAGTTTCCTCCTCCTGCCTCCATGTCTAATCCTTCTCTTCCCTCTCTCTGGCCTTCAGTCATCTCCTCAAACCCCCTTGTCTCCTTATCCCAGTTTTCCCCTTCCCTATCTCCTTGTCCCATTCTTTTTACCCAGCTAGTCCAATTTCTTCCCACGCCACACCAGTTCCTCATCAGATCAGTCTCCCCCTCCCCCACTACTGTTCCTTCCCCACTAGTCCACTTGTCCAGCCAGTCCTAGTCTCCCCTCCTCCCGCTAACTCCTTATCTAACCTCACTGTTCCTCTCTGCGGCCAACTGGATCCCAGTCTCCACCCCCTCTTTCTCTCACCAGCTCCCAGGCTCAGTCTCTCGACCCCCAGACTCCTACTCCCATTCTCCTTGCCCAGCCAGTACCAGCCTTCTCTGTCCTCACCTCCCAGTCCCAACCTCCCGTCTCTCCCACTGGCTCTCCATCCCAGTCTCCTTGCACCATAACAGCCTCCTCTCCTGCCTCCAGCACACAGTCCCAGTCTCCTTGTCTCACCTCCCCAACAGCTCCCAGTCCCCCTTCACATCTCCTGTCCCTCCCCCAACTCCCAGTCTTCTTGCCTACCACTCCAGCCCTAGTGTCACCTAGGGTTGCCAGGTGTCCAATTTTCAACCGGAACACCCAGTCAAAAAGGGACCCTGGTGGCTCCAGTCAGCACTGCCAACTGGGCCCTTAAAAGACTGGAGGGCTGGGGTCTGAGACTAAGGCAGGCTCCTTGCCTGCCCTAGCTCCATGCAGCTCCTGGAAGTGGCCGCCAGGTCTCTGCATCCCCTAGGTGCATGGGCAGACAGGGAGGCTCTGCGTGCTGCCCCTGCTCCAAAGGCCAGCTACGCAGTTCCCATTGGCTGGGAACCATGACCAATAGGAACTGTGGGGGCGGCATCTGCGGATGCGAGGGCTGGGCGCAGAGCAACCCTGGCCACCCATGCACCTAGAGGCTTCAGGGACCTGGCAGCCACTTCCTGGGAACCGCAGGAAGCGCCGTTGGGACCCTGCACCCCGAACCTCCTTCCACACCCCAACCCCCTGTCCCAACCCAGAGTCCCCTCCCACACCCAAACTCCCTGCAGGAGCCTGGGGATACACGCAACACTCCCACTGGCCACAGTTCACTGTTCCAGGCCAATGGGGGCGTGGGCAGAGAGATGTGTTGGCTGCTGCTTCCTGCAACCCCCATTGGCCTGGAACGGTGAACCACAGCCAGTGGGAGCTGCGATCGGCCGAACCTGCAGATGCTGCAGGTAAACAAACCGGCCTGGCCTGCCAGTGGATTTCCCTGATGGGGCGCGTGCCAAAGGTTGCTGATCCCTGACCTAGACCATCCTTGACAGGTGTTTGTCCAACGTGTTCTTAAAAACCTCCAGTGATGGAGATTCCACAATCTCCCTTGAAATTCCAGAGCTTAACTACCCTTATAATTAGAAAGTTTTGCCTAATATCTAACCTAAATCTCCCTTGTTGCAGATTAAGCCCATTTTTTCTTGTCCTACCTTCAGCTGACATGGAGAGCAATTGATACGTGTCCTCTCTACAACAGCCCTTAACATGCTTGAAGACTATCAGGTTCCCCCTCAGTCTTCATTTCTCAGGACAAACCATGCCCAGTTTTTTTAACCTTTCCTCATAGGTCAGGTTTTGGAAACCATTTTTTGTTGCTCTGTGGACTATCTTTAGTTTGTCCCCAGTTTTCCTATCATGTGGTGCTCAGAATTGGACACAGTACTCCAGCTGAGGCCTCACCAGTGCCAAATAGAGCAGGACAGTTACCTCCTGTGTCTTACATTCAACACTCCTTTTAATACACCTGGGTCCTCTTTGTTCCTCTTTTTGAAGATAGATACTATGTTTGACCTTCTCCAGTCCTCTGAGACCTCATCTGTCCTCCATGAGCTCTCAAAGATAATTGTTAATGGTTCTGAGATTGCTTCAGCAACTTCTTTAAGTATCTTAGGATTAATTTCATCAGGTCCTGTCAACTTGAAAACATCAAACTTATCTAAATACTCTTTACCCTATTCTGTTCCTATTTTGTCTTGTGTTCCTTCCCCCTTGTAGTTAATACTTATTGTGTTGAGTATTTGGTCACCACTCACGAAAGCAATATAGCCATTAAACACCTCAGCCTTCTTGACGTTAGCAGTTATTAGTTCTTCTTCCGCACTATGTAGAGGACGCACGCTTTTCTTCATCTTTCTCCTGTTCCTAACATATTTAAAGAGCCTCCTCTTGTTGCCTTTTATGTCCTTGGCTAGGTATAACTTATTCTGTGCCTTAGCCTTTCTGATTTTGTCCTCACATGCTTGTGTTATTCTTTTGTACTCCTCCTTAGCAATTTGTCCATATTTCCACTTTATGTAAGATTCCTTTTTGGTTTTCAGGACATTAAAATGGTTCTGCTAGAGCCATACTAGTCTCTCACTATCCTTTCTATCTTTCTTTCACATTGGGATGGTTTGCAATTATGCTTTCATTTTCATCTCCTTGAGAAACGGCTACCTCTCCTGAACTTCATCTTCCCAGGGACCTTACCTACCAGTTCTCTGAGTTTGTTGAACTCTCCTTTTTTGAAGTCCATTGTCCTTACTCTGCTGCTCTTACTCCTTCTTTTCCTTAAAATCATGAAATCTACATTTCATGATCACTTTCACACAAATTTCATTCCACCGTCAATTTTGCAACCAATTCTTCTCAGTTGCTGAGAATCAAGTCTAAAATGGCTGTCCCCGTGGCTACTTCCTCAGCTTGTGGCATTAATATCCACATGCATCACCTCAGTTAACTCCACCCACAACCGTGCAGATGATTCCTGTTAGCATCCACTAGGGGCCACCTAAGAAATATGGTGAGAGCAGGGAAAACATATATTGCAAATTATATGGATTAATACTGACTCACACTGACCCTACACCTGTGTGCAGGTGTCCTCTCCTGCTTTATAGCCAAAACACGTTCCTTTTCTTTATAGAATTATTATTGCTTATTACTAAGCACCCACAATGTCTGTATGCTAGATCTGATTTCCCATTGAGTCACTGTGATTTAGCGGGTGCAAAGCGTTTCTGGAACTCTGGCCTGTGCACTGAGATGTGTAGGGCTAAGCTTTCCTGAAAAGCTGACCCTAAGCACCTTGTAGATCTCGGTACACTGTGTATCTATGTGCATTTGTATTGATATGCCTGATAGGACTGTCAGGCTATAATTTGCATTTTGGCCTCTCTTACACAATGACACATCCTCAGTTTGAATTCAGGACCAATGTAAATTACCTTCCGGTCTTTTAAACAATTTTCTATGCTAGACTTCAAGGCTCCAATGCCCCAAGTTTGTGTAGCCACAGAGAATGATGTTTGTTTTATTTTTAATCTTTTTTTCCTTTTCTTTCTTCTTCTTCTTCTTTTTTTTTTTTTGGTTGGGTTTTTGTTTTGTTATGTTGTTTCCCCGGTTTGGTCACAAGGACATGGGGAAAGACATCCTTTCAATTCTTCATGCATTGTGGCCGACTGAAATGGGAAACCAAGACAAAGGCAGAGAAGAAAAGCTTTTTATGGGCAGCCTAGTTGGAAGAAAATGAATCACCTAAGCAGATATGTTTCAATGATCTCAAGCGAACTACGCTCTTTATTCTGCACACCCACGGCTAATTGTTCAAGAAAATGTTCATCTGCTTCATAATCACAGTCATAATGGAAGTTATGTGAAATAACTAAAAAAGTTTATTCAAAGACCTGCTTCTGAAAGTACAACTACAATGCACTTTCTTCTGGAGATTTAATAGAATTTCCTCTCATAGAAATTGGATGGGTAACAGGTCATTTTTTTTATTTGAAAACTATGCTAGTTAGAAGCCTTTTCTGCTGTTTGATAGGGACTTGTGGTGTATAGAAATAGGATACTCTGACTGATATTAAACATAAGGTAGAGGGGGTTAGGATGGGAAGAAGCAGTAACATATTTAACCAACCACCCAGTTGGACTCAGTTTCTAATGGTCACTTCCTTTAACACTTCAACAGATTATTTTTAATGATCTTGTTTTTATGTAAATATGTTTGCCTGGCCCATAGGAAAGGTTTTTAGAAGATCTACCTTTGAAAACTCACATTTCTCTTGGAACTGTTGGTGAAATAGAAGTTTATGTCTAAACGAGATTCGCCAGTCCCAAACCCATTATTGTTAATACTCTTAACGGGAGTGCCAAGGAACCCTAACTAAGGATCATAGAATCATGGAAGAGACCTCAGGAGGTCATCTAGTCCAACCCCCTGCTCAAAGCAGGACCAGCCCCAACTAAATCATCCCAGCCAAGGCTTTGTCAAGCCGGGCCTTAAAAACCTCTAGGGATGGAGATTCCACCACCTCCATAGGTAACCCATTTCAGTGCTTCACCACCCTTCTAGTGAAATAGTGTTTTCTAATATCCAACCTAGACCTCCCCGACTGCAACTTGAGACAATTGGTCCTTGTTCTGTCATCTGCCACCACTGAGAACAGCCGAGCTCCATCCTCTTTAGAACTCCCCTTCAGGTACTTGAAGACTGCTATCAAATCTCACCTCACTTTTCTCTTCTGCAGATTAAATAAGTCCACTTCCCTCAGCCTCTCCTCATAAGTCATGTGCCCCATCCCCCAATCATTTTTGTTGCCCTCCGCCGGACTTTCTCCAATTTGTTCACATCCTTTCTGTAGTGGGAGCCCAAAAACTGGATGCAATACTCCAGATGTGGTCTCACCAGTGCCGAATAGAGAGGAATAATTACTTCCCTCGATCTGCTGGCAATGCTCCTTACATGCAGCCCAATATGCCGTTAGCCTTCTTGGCAACAAGGGTGCACTGTTGACTCGTATCCAACTTCTCACCCACTGTAATCCCCAGGTCCTTTTCTGTTGAACTGCTGCTTAGTCAGTCGGTCCTCAGACTGTAGCAGTGCATGTGATTCTTCCGTCCTAAGTGCAGGGCTCTGCACTTGTCCTTGTTAAAACTCATCAGATTTATTTTGGCCCAATTCTCCAATTTGTCTTGGTCACTCTGGACCCTATCCCTACCCTCCAGTGTATCTACTTCTCCCCTAGCTTTGTGTCATCTGCGAATTTGCTGCGGGTGCAATCCATCCCATCATCCAGATCATTAATGAAGATGCTGAACAAAACCAGCCCCAGGACTGACCCCTGAGGCACTCCACTTGATACTGGCTGTCAACTAGACTTTGAGCCGTTGATCACTACCCATTGAGCCCAATGATCTAGCCAGCTTTCTATCCACATTACAGTCCATTCATCCAATCCACACTTCTTTAACTTGCTGGCAAGAATACTGTGGGAGACTGTATCAAAAGCTTTGCTTAAGTCAAGATATATCACATCCACTGCTTTCTCCATGTCCCCAGAGCCAGTTATCTCATCATAGAAGGTAATCAGGTTGGTCAGGCATGACTTGCCCTTGGTGAATCCATGTTGACTGTTTCTGATCACCTTCCTCTCCTCCAAGTGCTTCAAAATGGATTCCTTGAGGACCTGCTCCATGATTTTTCTAGGAACTGAGGTGAGGGTGACTGGTCTGTAGTTCCCCACATTCTCCTTCTTCCCTTTTTTACAGATGAGCACTCTATTTGCCTTTTTCCAGTCATCTGGGGCCTCCCCCAGTTGCCACGAGTTTTCAAAGTTAATGGCCAATGGCTCTGCAATCACATCAGCCAACTCCTTCAGCACCCTTGGATGCATAAGATCTGGCCCCATGGACTTGTGCATGTCCAGCTTTTCCATATAGTCCTTAACCTGTTCTTTCACTACTGAGGGCTGCTCACCTCCTCCCCATACTGTGCTGCCCAGTGCAACAGTCTGGGAGTTGACATTATCTGTGAAGACTGAGACAAAAAAAGCATCGAATACTTCAGCTTTTTCCACATCATCTGTCACTAGGTTGCCTTCCCCATGCAGTAAGGGTCCTGCAATTTCCCTAATCTTTTTCTTCAATTGCGCTTTGGCCTTCCTGATTACACCCATGAATGCTCGAGCAATGTTTTTATACTCCTACCTAGTCATCTGTCCAAGTTTCCACTTCTTGTAAGCTTCCTTTTTGTGTTTAAGCTCACCAAAGATTTCTCTGTTAAGCCAAGCTGGTTGCCTGCCATATTTGCTATTCTTTCTGCGCATTGGGATGGTTTGTTCCTATGCCCTCAGTAAGGCTTCTTTAAAATAAAGCCAGCTCTCCTGGACTCCTTTCCCCCTCATATTAGCCTCCCAGAGGATCCTGCCCATCAGTTCCCTGAAGGAGTTAAAGTCTGCTTTTCTGATCATGGCCCACGTGTGTTAAATGCTGTACAGATTAATAGCAAGCAAGACAGTCCCTGCCCCAGAGAGCTGAGGTATCAGACAGGATTGCCACAGACAACTGGAGTGGGGATGGGCTAGGAAGATAAGATCACAAAAGAGTTTAGCCAAATAATACAAGTCAGAGCTTGCCACTTGCTTAGCTAAGTCCAGACAGAAGTGTTTTATAGGTTTCACTGCAGAGGTAAGTTTTAAGGAAGGATTTAAAAGTGGATAAGGTGCTAGCTTTACAGTGTCTGCCCTGATGACACATCTTGAAACTGTTCTTGGACTTTTCAGGTTGTATTTCTGTAATGCAAATTCTCCAACTTGTCTCCAATCTGAACCAAGGGGCTATGATTCAAACATGTCTTTTTTCCCAGTTCCTGAGGATCAACAGATTTTCCTGTAAAGGAGATGTGTTGATAATAGACCTTCCAAAGAGGTAGCCAGAAACTGCCTTAAAACACAGTGTAGACCGAGATGAAAGAATAGTGTTGATATAATATATTTTACACTATTTCACCAGACAAAATCCAAGAGAAGAAACACCCATTTCCAGAAGCATATGGAAGAATATTTAGGAAAGCAGATTCCTGGACTCCAGCATCATTTTTGAACAAGCTTGACAAAAGATGCTTTCCTTATCGTGTAACACGGCACCCTTGCACAGGTTCTTGGCAGCAGTGCCAAACGCAGAAGCCTTTGGATCGAAATGATTGAGCTTCTACTGTCCAAGCTAAAAGACACAGCTCTTATAGCCATGGCTATAGCAGGCTGGTCAACTTCTATCTGTGTTCCAGCCACCACTAGTGGAGAACAGAGCACTACACGGCATGGGTGGTGTTATAATAGTATAAACTAAGTTAGTCAAAGTCTTCTTAACTTTATTTGCATATGACAGACTTCAAGAAAGTGTGGGGCCAATAAACTAAGGCTTTCCTCATATAACTCAACTCAAAGGTAGGTTGTAAAGTCTTCAAGGGCAGGTCTTACAATCTGTTCATGAACCACTAGCACAGTGGGGCCCTGATCCTGATTTGGGCCTCCGGGGACTTTCGCATGATAATTTAAAATAAATCATAGGCATCAGTGAAAAACTGATGTAGCAACAGAGTATTGTAGTGCATCTGCAAACTGAAACTCAGTTAACCTCCATCAGGAAACTGTAAGAAAGATCTTCAGTCAAGAAGTGTCTCTAGACAGGGCATCTGTGAGGCCAAGTCTCTGGGCACAACATCAGTGAGAAAAAGCATCATCACAGTGTCTGAAAAAACACAGGACTGCAGCTTCAGCAGTCAAATCATGGAGGCAAGTTTTGTGGGTTAGAGCAAATTTGCAGAAATGGCTTCACTTGTCTTTTCCATAAGTTGGTCACCTGTATCTGGAGCAGGTATTCTGGAGAAGGCAAGAGGCAGTACCAATTATCCAGAGGAGATGCAGCTACCATTCCCTTTACCCCAGCACTGTCTCCATCTTTTGTCACCTTTTTGTGGATCATTGGCAGTTGCTATTTTAGAAGTCCATTAACAGCTGGACTAGATAAAGGAATCATCTGGTGAAATTATCTGACCAAAGTTATGCAGGTGGTCAGACTAGATGCTCATAATGTATCATCTCTCTGCTGTGTCTTTCATGTCAAGACAAATAATGGATGTTTTCCTTTTGTTGAGACACTGGTGGTTCAGAAATAATATTTTCCCTGGAAGGCTGATTTCCAGGCTCCTCTAACTCGGAATTTAAAATACCAATGTTCCCCAAATACCCTGGTAAATTCTACGGCACATAGATTTGCAGAAGATTCTTCAGAGTGGCTTCTTTTTTAAATGCTTATTTAAAATGTAGTAAAAATATAAATCAGGAATCATCCGGTAAATACTTTCCATCTTCACCATTTGCTTAGATTAGTTTTCAAGCAAGGAAATTGCCTGCATGAATAATTGTTGGGTGTCCCTCATCTTGAGTCCTTGTCACACACTGTGTCCCACATTTGGGTGGATTGAAAGGACAATCTACAGAAAGGCATCTGAGAGCCCGCTGAGAGCTTTGACACCTCCGTAATCCATTAAAAATTCAGTGGGGCTGCACCGGTGTCACAGACAACATGAACTGAAGGAAATGGGGTTGCAAAGCCATAGATGAAGGCTTAATTTAGCTGGCAAAACCTCTGTTGCGGGGATGATGCTCAAGATGAAAAAAACCCATACTGACTCTCTGGGACTGGCAACTGGGAGTAAGGGGGAAACAACCCTTTTTGCTACGTGATCTGAGAATATTTAATAAGGAGATCAGTGAACCACAATGAACATGGAACCCCATGATGCAATTTCTGCCAGGTCACTTACACGGTGAAACCACGTTTTAAGTAATTTGTGACAAGCATTGTGGCAGACGGAGACAAGTGACAGAGAACTGGAGTTATCTGTTAAATATGGGTTTCTGAATCCACTGTGTAAGGCAAAATTATGGAATAAGTCATGCACTTGCACAAAATACTTGGTCACAATTCTGGCATAGAGGCAGTCAGAGGAGCAAGACAATTATCTGTCCACATCTTGCACAGCTAGGCCTACACATGTATTAGTATTTCCTATGTGTGAAAGTGCTGGAAGGATATCCATTTTAGTACTGAGCTCTCACAATAAAGATCACAATAGCCATATTTTTTCCAGCAGTGACATCTCAGACAAGGTCTATTTGACTCAAAATGGAAAATTAGTTTTCTTAAATTCCCTAGTCCTGCCTGTCTGTGAGCACTGTATAAATTACTCCCAACACCCATCTTCTCTCTGAGATATTTGAAACCCAGTCGCTTGCTTACACCCTAGCCTTCTCTACTACAGAAGCATTTATCATCCAGTCAAGGAGCAGAAGCCAACCCACCTGAGTAAGAAGATCAGTCACATGGGATGAATATCAAATATCAAATTCTTGAAAGAACAGCAGTAGCTAACTTTTCCTGAGCAAGCCATAGACTTCTGGTTTGACCTTAGTGGAGCTATGCCAATTTGTACGAGCTGAAGATCTAGCTTGTATTTTGTCAACAAACATTTTCATTAAATAATTGTTCAAATTTGAAGAATCATTGTTTGCTCAGACTGAGAGATTTGTCAAACAAATCCTTCATTCTGAATAGTGAACTAAACTTAATACAATTTAAGGAGGGTTTTCTGAACTGTAAAATTAAATTAATTTATTTTTTGCAAGTCCTCAGATACAAAATGCCACGAAAGCCCTGATACAGCAAGATATGTAGGCATGTGCCTAATTTTAAGCCTATGAGTAGTCCCATGTACTGTAATGCATACTGCTTAAAGTCAGGCATATGCTTGAGTGCCTTGCTGAATCAGGACTTAAACGCTTCCATTGACTTCTGAACTAGGCTTTGGGCCTGCCAGTTGATTTTAATGGGCTTTTAATCAGGTCCTTTAAGGGTAGGTGGTAGCTTGGATGCTAAATTTTCAATTTTTCTTAGAAGCCGTGTGTATACATATGTTCATAGGGGTTTGTGTGTGCGTTTGCATGCAAATTGTGTATGCTTATCAACAGGACTTTGTTCCCCACTCAATGGCTTTCTTTTTGTGGGGACTATAGAAACCATTTCAAGGCAAAGCCCTGTCTATTGCTTTTGTTTTTCCCACCTAGTTTCAATGGAGCCTTGGCCCAGGCATTCACCACTAGCTTTTGCTCAGGTCGCTTCCATTGTTCCTTTCCCCGCCTTCCGCTGAAGGCCTGACAGAATGCATGGAAGGTCAGTTAGAATTGAAGCTTCTTTTATCTGGAATCTGCCACCAGCCCTAAGCTGGGTTCCCTTTTTCGCACTAAGGCCTAGCCAAGCATGAAGGAAAATAATTTTACCCAATCTCTCTGCTCTAACGCTCACCAACCCCCGCCCTCTCTTTCCACAATTCCATACCAACCAAAAGAAAAAGACCTTGCCACAATGAAAGCACAACAAAATAGAAATCTTTTAGGTGCTGCTCTAAATGTGATTGCAGCCTTCAGTTCATCCCCATTCAAATATCATCATATCCACTGTTTATCCCTTTGCAGCAAAGAAAAGAAAAAGAAAAAGAAAAAAATTAACCTGATGATTAGGCATGTTCCATATAATTGGAATGGACATAGGAAAGAGGACTTGATTAATTTACCTCATGAATTATGCATCATTTTGCCATTCCTCCTTCACCGCCCCCACCCATGCCTCTCTGAAGCTTTATTATGTATATATCTTGAATATTGTCACCTGTCTTCTCTTTTCTGTGAAAGCTGTTTTCCAATAAGTATTAGTTAAGGCTTGGTGTTTAATCCGCTATGAGCATATACTGCTGGGTTTGCTTGATTCAGGAGGGAAACATTCAGCATGGGGGGAACGACACATGCCAATGTATGTAATTCCTAAATAACAAGCGAAGGATTTACTGAGCGAGACAAAACTAAGTTGTACTAATGAAACAGTGACACTTCAGACGTGACTGCAATTCTGCCACTTACATTTTAAAGTAATTAAAAATGAAAGGACAAGTTTCCTTTTCCAGCCTACAGTTCAGCAAAACACTTAAGCGCATGCTTAATTTTGACATCTGCAGGACCAGTCAAGTGTGTAAATTAAATAAGTGCTTAAGTGCTCTCCTTAAGAAGTGACATTTTCCTCAAAATCATGAAGTGAATTTAACAGAAATATTGCAAATATTTATGCAAAAGTTGGAGCTACTTTTTTTCTTAGGAACTTGTGAATTGCCAGACTGGATCAGACCCGCGGTCCATCTAGACCAGTACCTAGTCAAGAAACCATGAAAATAATATCTGTGCGTAAAGTTCACAGCTCTCTTCATACATGTGTTCCCCCATCCTCACCTCAGTTTTTAATTAAAGAAAAACATCAATGGAGTATTTATAAGAGGGAGAAGAGTAACCAGTAGTCAATAACCCAACACTCAGGAACAACTGTACAACAACAAAGCACATGCAGCATAAGCAAAACGTGGATGTTGGTCCAAAACAGTGGGGGCCAACATTTGTTAGAAATGTGAAGTATATAAATGAGAAATTTCAATCAACATTTCAAATCTTGATTTTAAAAAATGGAACATTTTTGAAGAAATCTTGAAGTGTTTTCTCATTTTTCCATCAAGTGTAGAGCTGGTAGAAATTGTGAAAATGTGGATGAATTTTTTTTTAAATTAAAATTTTAGTATTTTTTCCTGGTTTTTGACCAGCTTTAAAAACAGATTCATTTGGAAGCTTCCAAGGGCTAATCATAATAATGAGCAAAATATATATTTTAATAATGGAAATAATACATCATACTTAATGCTGATCAACTAATTTCTTTCTGATTAGCAGGAACATAACTATTCCCAAACTATTTTTATCAAGGTACTGGTAGAGCAGTCTGACTCTATTCAGCATAGCATGCTTAAGTCCCACTGAAGTCAGTCTTTTAGGGACTAGACAGTTTAGGATAGCAACAGAACTGGTTTGAAAATTGGTTTTCCTCCCAAGAAAAATTTCAACAAAAAACACTTTTTTGTCAAAAATTTCAGTGGAAATTTTCTACTTTTTGGTGAAAACCCAAACTCTCTCCCCTCCCCTCGCCCCCCCCCCAAAAAAAATTAGGGAGGGAGGGGGATTTTTGGCAACCAAAAACCACAAACTTTATACTGAAAAGTGACGTTTTTCATTAAAAATTGCTGGGGAAAAGACTGTCCACCAAACCCCCACCAGAAATTCAGGTTTGGGCCAAAATTTTCAGAGTTCAGGTTTCCAGCTTTCTAGGAGGAAAACAAATCAACAAAACAAAAATGAGGAAATGTTTCAATGAATATTTTCACCTAGTCAACATCCCCCCCCATCCATTTTCCATCCCCCCAAACTTGCGACCAGCACCAGTTGTTCATACTGATGACTGGAATTCTATAGGGCACAGAGAAGCTTAGTGGTTGAACAATATATTACAAGGAAACATATCCTTGCCACCCCACAGTCCCTCATCCTGTCTCTTGCCGATCTCTGTGGTCCTGCTTGTGCACTGTTTGCAGCAATGTGTCAGTTCATCTACTCCTTCAGTCTCCGCTGCTATTGCAACCCAGTTTACCCTGCCAACTTCTGGTGTGAAGAAAAGGTCAAGAACCATCTGGAGGAGAAGAATACAGTCTGGGAAAGGAGCAGGGAGCCTGGCAAGGAGAGGAGGGTCGTGACTTGATGATGAAAGGCACAACTCAGTCCTGCCTCCCAAAGATGAGAGACTATCCACACTCCCTGGCACAACATACCGTAGTCCTGCCCTCTTGACCCTGGACACTGTCTAGCTCCAAAGATCCCAATCCAGAAAAACACTTAAGCACCTGCTTACTTTTTGACAACAATGGCTCAGATGCCTAAATGCTTTCCTAACCCAAAGCCCAGCAACCAAGACCCTGCATACATTTGTGTGAGTAGCTCTAGTCGTTTCAGTGATCCTATGGAAAATTATCAATGGCTATACACTGCAGTCCATTCACCAAAAATATCAGTGAGGTGGCAGGTCCTGTATTACAAAATAATACTGTAAGGTAGGAAAGAGATTGTGCAAAGAGAGGGAGATATGGCTTGGTCAGGTTTTCCATGGGCGCTGATAGGTCATAGAAGTACCAAATCACTGAACTGTTTGAGGTTGCTCCATCACTAATTTATGAGGTTAGAGTGTTGTTTATGAATTGATAGATAAAGCTTTTTTCCCCCTACCCTGGAAAAAGTGACTTTTGGGGGTGGGGAAGGAGGTGTCAAAATGGCAAATTTCCCAGGGCAACAATACATTTCATAGACATATTTTACTGGCTGGTATCAACCAAACAATCAGACTTGCAGGAAGAAGACAAAGAATTCCCACTCCCTTTTTAGCTGGTTGGAGTATAACTTTGGAAAATTCCAAGAATCAAAGGATAACAGGTATAGGACTCAGAAATCATAAATCAAAGAAAATAGCATTGAAATGTATAGGTACCATCCCTAGGTCCAGCGGCGTATTAATGCCTAAGCCAGCAAATTTGCAGGGGCGGCAAATTTATAATAGCAGCCAGAGGCTGCTTCCCCTGGTGCTTTTAATTAAAGCACCCTCCACTCCTGGCCCTGCCCCAACTCCACCCCTTCCCTGCCCCCATTCCCCGCCCCCTCCCTGCCCCTATTGGTCCCCTTCCCCAAATCCCCACCCTGGCCCCACCTCCTCTCCTGAGCGCGCCGCGTTTCCCCCCTTACCCGCTCCTTCACGAAGCTGTTTCGCACACAAGCACTGGCATGGAGCAGGGAGAAGTAGGACCCGGCACTGCGCTCAGGGAAGGAGGCGGAGCGAAGGTGAGCTGGGGCGGGGGAGCTGTTGGGGGGAGGCAATTATTTCTGGGCCTTGGGGCAGCAAAATCTTTAAAGCACCACTGCCCAGGTCCCGCAAGGTAGGGCGCTCTTGCAGCCCAAGGAGGACTCCATAAAAAAGCTATTGACAGAATTTCCGGGGCTCCATGGAAACAGGAGACTTTCTACTGCTGGTTCTTTGCAATATGTTATCTAAATTCAAACTCTCGGCCTGGAACTCACTGAGGGCTCAGTGCAGCAAAATACTTAAGCACGTGCTTAAGTCCATCCATCCCTGTTATGCATGTATTTCATTGCCTTGCTAAATAGGAACCAGAGTGAATCTGGTCCCTACTGTGAAAAATGACCATGTAAACATCTTCTTACTCAGCAGGGCTTTATTTTCAGACTCAGATCTGTGCTGACTTCAGTCACAAAAAGGTTTTGTTACTTTTTATTCTAACTCTTTGCTGGCAAAGCAGAGACAGTACTGCTGTGGGAGAGAGATCTGGACTCCAGTTTGGTTCACACATCACTGACAGAATTGTTACCTAAGTTCCATTTGTGGAGTCACACTGCACTTCCTAACACCCATGCAACTCCAGTGAGGACAACTGTAAAAGGGCAGAGTTTGGCCAACAGAACATTTGTTAGAAAGAAGACATCTTGACTTTGAGATTCCAAAGTAAGTTTGCCGCATTGGCATTTAGGAAAACAGTCTTCTTACTGTAAACTGAGTAGAATCATAGAATATCAGGGTTGGAAGGGAGCTCAGGAGGTCATCTAGTCCAACCCCCTGCTCAAAGCAGGACCAATCCCCAACTAAATCATCCCAGCCAGGACTTTGTCAAGCCTGACCCTAAAAACTTTTAAGGAAGGAGATTCCACCACCTCCCTCGGTAACGCATTCCAGTGTATGTTTGATCTGGAATTTACTAAGAGCCTGTTTCATGTATCATGTGATAGGTAATAAGATGAGAGGACTCCATGTTGCTAAAACAAAACTGTCCTTTTATTAAGAACACTATTTACAGAGGTACTGCAACTGCACCTAAAATTCCAGTCATGTGCACACAGACTGCCTTCCTGGTGCCTCCTCCAAACTCTTCCCTCTTGCAACCCTCCAACTTCTACGCACACAATGCCCTTTTAACCTCGTCACATTCAGCAGTCTTGACAGGACCGACTGCAGGTACATGTTTTGTGCAAGGACAGGACGATACCTTAGATCAGAGTCACATTTTTCGAAGGCAAATCATGCTTTCTGTTTCAAATCAAGTGCTTGAACTAGGAAATACTGAGATGTCTCTTTTGGCTCCTGTGCTGCTCTTCAGAGCTGCGGATACAGTTCAGTTGTGTCTTGTTCCTGATGTTCCTTAGTTTCAGCCGGCTCATTAGTTTTTCTCTCCAAGTAACTCCTGAGGCACCATCCTGGGAAAACTGCTCTGATTACAGTATCCATATCTCTCCCTCAGTGTACCCCTTTTGAATCCCACTTTCCATTTGGTAAGCCTAATTGTTTATGCTTAACCTGTCCTTTTGCTGGGAGTTCCCAATCTGTCCTGTTTTTTGAAAATCTTTTCTGGGGAGGGGGCGACAGATTTTCCTCAGTGGGTTGGCTTTTAATTTCCTTCATTCTTTCTTGAAACTGTTTTTCAAGCAACTTTAATTTCTTGGCATATAGTTTCTGAATTGTCTCTACTTTAGTTCCTTCAGTTTGTTCCTCTCTTACAAGAGCACTGTTGTGTAAAATCTGATCTTTTAACTCTAGCAATGTAGACAATTCCTGATCTTCTAACTCTTTCAGCTCTTCACTGTTTAAGTGGTCTCTTATATAGCTGATTAAAGCAAAAGGGCTTTTTGCTGCAATTTTACTGCAACTTGTCCCAGGAAAGCACAAAGAGTCAGACTTCTCTTAAATGCTCATCCTTTAGCTGGTATAAGAGTCCTCCTACCTCCATATGACAGACCTCCAACTCTCTAATGGCCAGAGTGTTTGCAAATGAATCTTCGTTGGCAGCTTTCCTTGCAACAATCTACCGCACCTTCTGGGTAGGTTCATCTCAGAGAGGGTCAGATCACTGTAATTCAGTGGCTGGCCAAAAGTTACACTCCTAGACATCGGATAATTTTAAAATTGGAGTTCCATTAAACTTCGTATCCAAAACCATCCACACAGTTTGCACAAGTCTCATTGTGCTGAGTCCTTTCAGAGAACACTACACTTTGCTGCTGCAATCACACCCTGCTCCCCAGAGAGGTCCCCTTTGATCACTTCAGCTGAGCTCCAATCTTTAAAGGTACAGTAAATATAACCCTTTCATTCTCTAAAGTGCTACAAGGGCCCCCTTAAGAGCAAGGAAAACTAGGGCTCTCAAGTGATTAAAAAACTTAATTGTGATTAATCACACACTTAAAAAAATTAATTGCAATTAATTGCGTGATTAATCACACTGTTAAACAATAATAAAATACCATTTATTTAAATATTTTGGATGTTTTCTACATTTTCAAATATATCAATTTCAATTACAACACAGAATACAAAGTGTACAATACTCACTTTATTTTTATTTTTGATTACAAGTATTTGCACTGTAAAAAAACAAAAGAAATAGTATTTTTCAATTCACCTAATACAAGTACTGTAATGCAAACTCTTTATCATGAAAGTTGAACTTACAAATGTAGAATTTTGTACAAAAAAACTGCATTCAAAAATAAACAAAGTAAATTTTTAGAGCCTGCAAGTCCACTAAGTACTACTTCTTGTTCAGCCAATCGCTCAGACAAACAAGTTTGTTTACATTTGCAGGAGATAATGCTGCCTGCTTCTTGTTTACAATGTCACCTGAAAGTGAGAACAGGCATTCTCATGCCACTGTTGTAACCGGCATCACAAGATATTTACATGCCAGATGTGCTAAAGATTCATATGTGCCTTCATGCTTCAGCCACCATTCCAGGGGTCATGCGTCCATGCTGATGACAGGTACTGATCAATAAGAATCCAAAGCAGTGTGGACCGACGCATGTTCATTTTCATCATCTGAGTCAGATGCCACCAGCAGAAGGTTGATTTTCTTTTTTGGTGGTTCGGGTTCTGTAGTTTCCACATTGGAGTGTTGCTCTTTTAAGATTTCTGAAAGCATGCTCCACACCTCGTCCCTTTCAGATTTTGGAAGGCACTTCAGATTTTTAAACCTGGGGTCAAGTGCTGTAGCTATCTTTAGATTAGTACCTTCTTTGCGTTTTGTGAAATCTACAGTGAAAGTGTTTTTAAAATGAACAACATGTGCTGGGTCATCATCTGAGACTGCTATAACATGAAATATATGGCATAATGTGGGTAAAACAGAGCAGGGGACATACAATCTTCCCCCAAGGAGTTCAGTCACAAATTTAATTAACGCATTTTTTTTAATGAGTGTCATCAGCATGGAAGTATGTCCTCTGGAATGGTGGCCGAAGCATGAAGTGGTATATGAATGTTTAGCATATCTAGCGCGTAAATACTTTGCAATGCCAGCTTCAAAAGTGCCATGAAAATGCCTGTTCTCACTTTCTGGTGACAGTGTAAATCCTAAACTGGACCGCGCCAAGAGGAGGATCAGTGCTCCCTCACAGCTTATGCAAGGCAACTCCATCTCCAGATGGCTTAGTGCCTCCTCGCAGAACGTCCAACACAACGCTATCATCAGAAGGGTCAGTGCCTCCCTGCAGGTAACTTCACAGGACCCTGTCATCGGAAGAGCTAGCGTCACTGCACAGGCTACCCAGCGAGACCCAGCCAGTGGAGGAGTTATCTGTGCTGCTAGGATCATGCAACAGGATCTCACTCCTAGGTGGACCAGCACGGCTTCTAGGACCACCCAACTGGACCTTGCCCCCAGAAGGTCTCACACTGCATCAAAGACCCCTCAGAGAGAACTCACCCACAGAAGGACCAGCGTCACTCCAGAAACTCCCAGGCAAGTCCGCATCCCTGAAAGGGCCAGTACTGCTGCCTCTAAAACTGTCCTTTCTAAAAGAACCAGTGCTGCCTAAAAATCCTCGTTCCAAAAGATCCAGCCAAATGAAGTTCTCAACCCCGGAGGGGAAAAGGCAACAGGCTAATTCCACAGCAGTTTTCCAGCCTGAGCCTGCAGAGACTGAGCATCCAGAAGAGCAGCAGCCCACAGTGAGGGCCACCACACCATGGCAAGCTGCTTCGATGGAGGAATTGGCCAGGACAGCCTCCTTTGAGGACTTCGACCTACTCATAGACAGACTCACTAAAGATCTGTCTGCAGAAATTGTATCTGGGAGGAAGGTAACTCAGGAGACCACACCAACTGCACACAGAGCTCCTGCATCCAGACAGGACCAGAACAACATGAGGGAAGCCAGGAGAAGGAATATCAATCACTGCTGTGACCCAGCAGCAGCATCCAGGATCCAGAAGTTCTACTGGTCAAACCGCCCTAAGGCTATGAGAAAGATCCTCGATGGTCCCTCATCGTACTGCACAATCCCGTCCAAGAGACTATTCTCGTACTTCAAGGGGGTGTTTGAACGTGTAGCTCAGAACGACGTGCAGTGTCCAGAATGCCTTCATCCTCTACCCTGAGTTGACTATGCAGAACACCTGGAACAAGACTTTACATCACAGAAAGTAGAGACCAGACTTACAAAGACCAAAAACACAGCTCCAGGAAAAGATGCCATTCGCTACAACTTACTCAAAAAATGTGACCCTGGTTGCCTGGTACTAACTGCCATTTTCAACAAATACAAACAGTTCCACCATACTCCCAGCTCCTGGAAGAAATCTATGATGGTGCTCATCTACAAGAAAGGCGAGCGAGACCACCCCAACAACTGGAGACCTATTTCTCTCTGTTCCACCTTGTACAAACTGTATGCCAGCTGCCTCGTGGCTAGGATCACAGACTGGTCGGTGAACAGAGGACCCATCAGCTCCATCCAGAAAGGCTTCATGTCATGCGAAGGCTGCTACAAACACAACTTTGTCCTTCAGACTGCCATCCACATGGCCAGGAGGTCATGGAGTCCATAGCAGGGCTTGACCTGGCTAATGCTTTTGGATCGATGCCCCACCAGCACATTTCTGACACACTGCGAGAGTTCAGGATGCCCCAAAACTTTCTCCAACTGGTCCAGGAACTGTATGAAGGCTGCACCACCACCATCCACTCCATGGAAGGAGAGATGCCGGAAATTCCTTTGCATAGCAGCGTGAAGCAAGGCTGCCCCCTGAACCCCATCATTTTCAACTTAGCCATGGAGATGCTCATTCAAGCAATCTCCAGCAGTCTAGGCAGTTTCGATCTATATGACAACAGAATGAATATCCTGGCCTATGCAAACGATCTGCTCCTGATTGAAGGCAACCCCGAGAGTCTCCAACAAATGCTCAACATCACCAGCCAGGCTACCAACTGCTTCAGTGCCAGGAAGTGTGCATAGTCACTTGCTGAAGGATTCTCTGCTCCTTGAAGTCTTTAAACCACGATTTGAGGACTTCAATAGCTCGGACATAGGTGAGAGGTTTTTCGCAGGAGTGGGTGGGTGAGATTCTGTGGCCTGCATTGTGCAGGAGGTCGGACTAGATGATCATAATGGTCCCTTTTGACCTTAATATCTATGAATCTATGAATCCCTGCATATCAATGGCAGTAGAAGGGACTCGGTCCAGGCAATGTTTTTTCTGATCCAGGGTGAATCCATGATCTTCCTCGAGGATGGGCAAGCATACCAACATCTCGGCATGCCCACGGGTTTCTGCATCCAGCAGACACCTGAGGATATCATTGTGAAGATCCTACAAGATGTGGCAGGATCAATTCCTCACTACTGCCACCGTGGCAGAAGATCAACACCTTGAACCTTCCTGATCCCCTGTATCTCATTCGTCCTGATGGGACCTGCCATGGCGAAGGCAGACAACAAGGCAGACAACGCCATCCAGCAGCTAGTGAATGTTTCTTCCCCAGAGGGCCAGGAATAAACTGGTGTACATCTCGCACAGGCAGAACGGTGCCAACATCCCTTGAATGGGTGATCTGTGCAACATTGCTGTGATCACTCTCGCCTTCCAACTGTTATCGTGCCCAGACGCCAAGGTGAAGTACATTGCAGAGAGTGCTCTGCTGGATGCCATCAAGAAGCGTATCGCCAGGACCCCCTCCAACCAAGATGTGGCCACCTACCCGAGCGGCTCGCTGAAAGGTGAATTTGGAAGAGACAGAGGAGATTTTGCTTCACTCTGGACTCATGCCCACAATGCTACTTGATGACTGGAGAAGCGTATCAGCTGCCATTGGACATGGTGCAAGGAACACCAGGAGATGGGAGCCCTGGTGCCACAGGTGAAGAACACAGAGTGCACCACCATCACTCCATGTGCGAGAACCAAGCTGGAGAGGACCCTGAAGAATGCCATCTGCTGCCAATACGTGAAAAACCTGAAATGGAAGCCGGACCAGGGCAAGGCCTTTGAGGTGACATACAGGTGGGAAGCCAGCAACCATTTCCTCCCCAGGGGACGCTTCATCTTATTTTCATCCTTCATCCAACTGGAGGTACATCCACAGGGCCCGGTTCAACTGCATCCCACTGAATGGAGCCGTCTGCCCTGGGAATCGGGACAAGCGATGCAACAAGATGTTACCCCACGTCCTGTGTAGCTGCAAACCCCATTCCAGAGCCTGGCAGCTGCGACACAATGCCATCCAAGATCACTTGGTCAGAGCCTCCTACCACCTATGGGGAAGGTTGCTGTAAACTCTGCCATCCCTGGAACCATCAGCCAACTGCGATCGGACATCATCATAACAAATGAGGACCGGGAAAAGATCATCATGGTGGCATCACAGTACCCTTCAAAAACAGGACCCCAGCTTTCCATGACTCCCAATCTTGAAAGTTGGAGAAATATGCCCCTCTGGCCAACACCCTGAGAGCTAGGGGCTACGAGGTTCAAACTCACACGCTGATTGTTGGAGCCCTGGGTGCATGGGACCCCGGTAATGAGCGAGTGCTGAGAGAATGTGGAGTAGGTCAATGCTACGTTTGGCTGATGAGGCAACTCATGGTGTCAGATGCCATCAGGTGGTGGAGGGACATCTACATAGAACACATCGCCGGATATTGGCAGTATCAGGAGAAATGAGCTGGAGCGTTGATGAGAAGTGCAGTCGGGAAAGTAACTCAAATACTTTCCTGATGGACTGTTTTTCTC
The DNA here is from genome assembly GCF_965152235.1 of Eretmochelys imbricata. Taxonomy (NCBI): domain Eukaryota; kingdom Metazoa; phylum Chordata; order Testudines; family Cheloniidae; genus Eretmochelys; species Eretmochelys imbricata. Next base: position 51,364,003 of record NC_135580.1, on the reverse strand, counting down.
TAAATGGACAACCTATCCTAAATTCTCAATTACTGTGGGACACTCGTTTTATTTTGCTTTCCACCACCATCTCTCTGTATAACTTTTTTTGTGAGTAATGTACCCGAATGCATGGATGCTAAATATCTAAACTGTATTCTTAAATTCATTCACCTAAATTTGGGTTATTACTGATTATGCACCATATATATCTTATGACTTTAAAAACAAACTTTGTATTTGAGGATAATCTAAGCACTATACCCAGATGCATAACATAGGCAGTTTAGGTTGGACATTAGGAAAAACGTCCTAACTGTTAGAATGGTTAAGCACTGAAATAAATTGCCTAGGGACGTGGCCGAATCTCCATCATTGGGGATTTTTAAGAGCAGGTTCGACAAACACCTGTCAGGGATGGTCTAGATAATATTTAGTCCTGCCTTGAGTGCAGGGGACTGGACTAGATGACCTTTTGAGGTCCCATCCAGTTCTATGATTCTATGTACAGACACTCTTTTTTCAACCTATGTATTATATAATTTTTTTAACATTAGCTTTAATAATTTTTTTATATCTGGCATGTAAATACCTTGCAATGCCAGCTTCAAAAGTGCCATGCAAATGGCTATTCTCACTTTCTGGTAAAAAGAAAAGGAGTACATGTGGCACCTTAGAGACTAACAAATTTATTTGAGCATAAGCTTTCGTGAGCTACAGCTCACTTCATCGGATGCATCCAATGAAGTGAGCTGTAGCTCACGAAAGCTTATGCTCAAATAAATTTGTTAGTCTCTAAGGTGCCACAAGTACTCCTTTTCTTTTTGCGAATACAGACTAACACGGCTGCTACTCTGAACCCTGTTACTTTCTGGTACCACTGTAAATAAGAAGAGGGCAGCATTATCTCCTGTAAATGTAAATAAACTTGTTTGTTTTAGTGATTGGCTGCACAAGAAGTAGGACTGAGTGGACTTGTAGGCTCTGAAGTTTTATATTGTTTTGTTTCTGAGTGCAGTTATGTACCAAAAAAATCTGCATTTGTAAGTTGCACTTTCATAACAAAGAGATTGCACTACAGTACTTGTATGAGGTGAACTGCAAAATACTATTTTTTTTGTTTATCATTTGTACAGTGCAAATATTTGTAATCAGGAATAATATACACTTTGATTTCAATTACAACACAGAATACAATATATATGAAAAAGTAGAAAAACATCCAAAATATTTAATAAATTTCAATTGGTATTCTATTGTTTAACAGTGCGATTAAAACTACAATTAATCATGATTAATTTTTTTAATTGCAATTAATTTTTTTTAGTTAATCATGTGAGTTAACTGTGATTAATCGACAGCCCTAATGGAAACCTCCCTAGGATATAAAGGACCAGTCTTACCAGAAAGAACCCAGTGAAGAGCCTATAGAAATTTAAGGGATCACTGAATAGAAAGAGCACCGAAGAAGATTGTGTAGGAACTTAAGGGACCAAGACACTGATCAAAAACCCACTGAAGTCAAATAGCGCCAGATTCAGGCACCTAAGGTATTGCTGAATTCAGTGTTGTGATACCTGATTTAGGAGCCTAAGACTCCTTTTCAAAAGTGAGTTAGGCACTTAAAATAAAAAATCCAATTGACAGTCAATTAAAATTCTGGGCCCTAGGCACTTCTGAAAATCTCACTAGGTGACTATATGCGTCTCTAGGAACTTTTGAAAATCTGGCCCTTAATGCCTGGTTCTGCACCAATGAAGGCAAAGTGAGAAGAGCCATTGAATACAGTGAGAATAGGAGCAAGTTCCTGATGCCCTGATTCTGGCTTGCCTTGTGGATTCCTATTCTTTTGTGTGTTTGTGTTAATCAGTGAGAACTCTTGTTAAAATTACAGCCCTGAGTCAGTACATTCGATGCTTAGTTCTCTGACCTTGCATCACAATCAGGTGTATTTTAAACCGTGAACCCTTCAAAAGGAGGAGGAGAGCTCTAGAAAGCTAGAAGGAGATTATAATATTCCAGGGGGAGCTTTTTTGCGTAAAATGAAAATAAACTGAACTGAAGGATTACAAAACCAAACATGGAACATTACATGAAGTAATAATTACCTCCTATTATTTCTCTGCACTCACCAAAACAGCTATTTAGACAAACAAAAGAGCAAAGAAAGGAAGAGACCAGCACTGAAAGTTGTTTTATCTCTACTAATCCCAGCTGCTTTGATAAGTCTGTAATAGGATCATTTGGCCTCTCCAAAGTGCAGTGTGTCTGTGAAAATGTCTCTTAGCATACGGTTGCTGCTCAGGTGTATGTTTCAACACCTAAGCAATTATGCAATATTGTGCCTGTTTGGTTGTAGACATGCTGTATTCAAAATTAAAATCACCTGTATTTTGTGTTGTGACAAAACTCTGTCCTTGTCTCCATGGGTCCCGTGTTTCCTGGCGGATTTTGCTAGCCTGGGAGGCTCACTGTGACCCTCCAAGTAGCCCTTCTCTCTCTAGAGGCAAGGGCACAGCCTACTAAGCAGCTTTCATCATAAGCTGGCAAAAGAGGTAAGGAGAAGCTACCCTCCCTTGCACAGTCTCTGTTGTCTCCCAGTCTCAGTGATTAATCGGGGGGGGGAGCAAAGAGGGGAGCACGGGCCTGCCCTCTACTCCGGGCTCCAGCCCAGGGACCCTAATAGTATCAGCTATGGTAGCTGAACGTTTTAGAACCAGGATGCATACAATTCTCTGGGCCACTTCCCCACAGCAGCCCCCACTTCCTCAAGATCCACTTCACCCTTATCTCAGAGCCTCCTTCCTTGTGTCTGATATGGTTTGTACTGCTCAGTCTCTCCAACGGCGCATCTTCCTCCTACAGCTCCTGACATGCGCACCCACCTGACTAACTGGGAGGCTTTTAACTAGTTTCTGCCAGCTCCTGATTGGCTTCAGGTGTCCTAATCAACCTAGCTGTCCTCCCTGCCTTCTGGAAAGATCTTAATTGGCCCCAGGTGTCTTAATTGACCTGGAGCACCTGCCATTTGCTTATCCTGGTAACAGGGATTTGTTTAGCCCGTGGCTAATATACCTGTCTCCCATTACTTTGCTATAGCCATCTGACCTTGCCCCATCACAGTGTATATGAATAAGAAGAACATTGTACGGTAGCTCTGGTGGAAACTGCTTCTGAAAGATGTTTCATTACATTTTCATTTGTCTTTATTTTATTTATTTATTAGTTGTGTGGTTAATTTCAATCCAAGGGCCAGATTCTGATCTTTTTACTTATGTCTAGAGTATCTGACTCACAAGTATTCACACTGATTTCAGAGGGACTGTACACGAAGTCAGATACTAAGTGATATGAATGAGGTTAGTGGAGTCTGGCCCTGCATGAGCTCCAAGAATTTTGAGCCCCTATACTAAACAATTGAAGACAGTTGGGGTGTTGCTGTAGACTTCAATGGGGACGGGATCAGATGCTAAATGGTACTTCAGTACCTGAAGTTTATGGTGTTTGTTAATCACCTTGGCCCAAGGCGCTTGAAAAAGATCCTCTTTATTTGGCCATCGAGTTCCCAAATGCCTCTGCATAACAGAACATGGGCTTCTGCAATGCTTATCTTGGAGACCTCCTATCTGGAAAGATAACCCACTTAAAGATGCAGTCCCCAATACCACCAAGCTTCTTCTATTGAAAAATGATTAAATTGATATGAAAACTTGAGGTAGGGTTGAATATAATCTGAAGATGCATTTCCAATCTCCTCTCTAAAACTGATGTTTGAAATGAACTGCTCAGCTTTTGCATTTTCAAGTGCTTGTAGTTAAACGTCATCAAGTTTACTGTGTTTCTAGAGAGCTCTGATCTTTAGAATGATCAAAACAAAACAAAAATTGACATTTCATTGACATTTTCCTCCTCTGGGCAATCTCACCTCTCCTCCAAAATGGCCACAGAGTTGCTTTAACCTATTTTAGAGAGTTTTACAGTTTTTATTGGAACTATTTATCCTATTCCTCTGCTGGGAAAGCCAAGTGCCTTAATTATCATGAATCCAACTGTGCAGGGCTCAGGGGAAGCCATAGGAACCTCTAGAAAGAACCAAAACTAGCTTTTCTGCACATAAACATTTCATGACTTTAAAGCAGCACTAGCCAAAAACTGAATATCTATTTTTACCAAAATATCAAAATTTGAAAGGTTATTTCAAAGTGTTTGACTTTAACCTATTTTTAATATTTTTGCATCTTTTATTGACTTTTAATTTAATGTTGATTGATAAAAGTTTTGAAAACATAATCACAATGCTTTTTTTTATTGACCAAAACCCCAGCAAGCCAAAACATTCAATAGATATTTCAATAACATTTTTGAGCATGTTTTCGGTCAAAATGTTGAAAAAAATATATGGGGAAAATGGCCTGAACTTTGTTATGAAAAACAAAAATTGTCTATTTTGACTTTGAAAAAAGGGCCATTTTTCAACCCAAAAAACCCTTCATCTATGAAAAATTCAACCTACTCTGTTTCAGTCTGTTATTATGGGTCCCTCCCTCCAGGGCTAAAAGTGAGTGCTGGGCTCACTTGGGGTGCTGGGAATCTCTCAGTGGTATAAACTTCTTTTCCAGAGCTATGAGCTATTTAAAGTCATGCCATGGTTATATGTCAAAAATCTGACATCTGTCCAAGTCTGAAAGTTTCCCATCCTGTGCCTTGGGAAGAGATGATGTACATAACATTTACTTATCACCTGGGTCTGCAAATTAACACATAGCTCTCACTGCTAAACATGGTGTGTGTGTGTGTTTGTGTGTGTGCGTGCGTGCGTGCGTGCACAATGGAAGCTCCTGTTAGTGACTCTGTAGTTAGGCAGGGTAATGCTGGCATATATTCCTGGTTTTGAACAGGGTTCAAAAAAGAACTGGATGAGTTCATGGAGGACAGGTCCATTGATGGCTATTAGCCAGGTGGGCAGGGATGCAAAACCATGCTCTGAAGTGTCCCTATCCTTTATTTGCCAGAAGCCGGGAATGAGCGACAGGGGATGGGTCACTTGATGATTACCTGTTCTGTTCATTCTCTCTGGGGCAACTGGCAATGGTAATGGGTCAGAAGACAGGACGGTGGGCTAAATGGACCAGCAGCCTGACCCAGTATGGCTGTTCTTGTGTTCTAAGAGTAGGTGGCCTATGGGTGTGAGATTTCATGCAGTCTTGGGTTTTATTCTTTTTTTAACATTCTGTGCCATTTTTGTTTGGTTTCTCTTTACAGATTTTTTTGTAGGAAGTCTTTGAAATTTTGCTTTGAGCAAAATTTTACCATGACAGTCCTACTTTTCCTTGATTTTCATAGATAAGCAATGTCAACATGAAACCTGATACAGAAGTATGCCTGGCATAAATCTAGTGTGGTGTGCAGGGTTTGAGGGTTTTTTTAATGCTGGATTTTATGGTCCATTTTAGTTGAATTTTAAGATCATTATTTGTAATATTATGTGTTGTGCACACTAACCTGATAGCTTCAGATAAAACCTTTCCTGTCAGATTTTATCCTAAGTGGCAAATGGTTCATGCACAACTGCTGTTGGGTCAAATCTTCTCCATCAGCAGCTGCCCTTCTCCCTGTGCATTAGACCCCCACTGTCTAGCTCTAGGCTTAAGCTGTAAAAAGCCTAGGAAATTAATACACAGAAAACTTGTGGTGAAACAGCAAGAATTGCTACTCATAGAACACACCTCACACAAACCCACAAAAAGGAAATGAAGGATAAACTCCCTACCAGCATATATGCTGTCATAAATATAAAGGGAAGGGTAATCACCTTTAAAATCCCTCCTGGCCAGAGGAAAAATCCTTTCACCTGTAAAGGGTTAAGAAGCTAGGATAACCTCGCTGGCACCTGACCAAAATGACCAATGAGGAGACAAGATACTTTCAAAAGCTGGGAGGAGGGAGAAAAACAAGGGTCTGTGTCTGTCTGGGTGATGCTTTTGCCAGGGACAGAACAGGAATGGAGTCTTAGAACTCAGTAAGTAATCTAGCTAGATATGTGTTAGATTATGATTTCTTTAAATGGCTGAGAAATTAAGTTGTGCTGAATAGAATGAATATTCCTGTCTGTGTGTCTTTTTTGTAACTTAAGGTTTTGCCTAGAGGGATTCTCTATGTTTTGAATCTAATTACCCTGTAAGGCATTTACCATCCTGATTTTACAGAGGTGATTCTTTTTACTGTTTCTTCTATTAAAATGTTTCTTTTCAAGAACTGAATGCTTTTTTCATTGTTCTAAGATCCAAGGGTTTGGGTCTGTGGTCACCTATGCAAATTGGTGAGGATTTTTACCAAACCTTCCCCAGGAAGTGGGGTGCAAGGGTTAGGAGGATTTTGGGGGGAAAGACGTTTCCAAACAACATTTTCCCAATAAACCCAGCTAAATGTTTGGTGGTGGCAGTGGAAGTCCAAGGGCAAAGGGTAAAATAGTTTGTACCTTGGGGAAGTTTTAACCTAAGCTGGTAAAAGTAAGTTTAGAAGTTTCATGCAGGTCCCCACATCTGTACCCTAGAGTTCAGAGTGGGGGAGGAACCTTGACATATGCCCTACTACTCCAGCCCCAAGAACACACCTTATTACGTCCACAACTGCCATACATCACAGACTATGCACTACAACCTGAGCTCTGGCCCCTTCCCTGGCATGCCAACCTTCCATCACCCCCTTTTACCACCTTTCTGCAAACAGCCCTTTGCCAGACTATGCCCTTCCAATACAACCGACTCGTATGCCAAACAGTCACCACTAATAGCGTTAGGGGGAAATAACCTGGTCAAGGAGTGTGTGCAGAAGGCTATGGCTGAGGGGGGCAGCACCCAGGTTGCAGGGCATGGTCTGTGGCATACGGTAGTTGTTGTAATGATAAGTTGTGTTCCTGCGTCACAACAAAATTTATTGTGTATACATACACACACATACACACACACACACTCCAAAATAGGTAAATATTTACTAGACAAATCTAATCCTTAGTTTTCCTTTAAGAGGATCTTTTCAGTGATTGGTTGTATTGAAACTAGGGTGATCTGAGGTGACCCAAGCTCCTTTTCTGTTTTGAAAGGCAGTAGAGTGATTGGTTGAGATAATCCCATTATTATTATTGTGACTACTAGCACCTAAAGACCACAAACAAGTCAGGCCCCATTGTGCTAGGCACTGTACAAACATAAATGACATTCCCTACCCTGCAAGGATTTACAGTCTCAAATCCCAATTTTGTTCATTCCTTATAGGAATTATAGAGGATACCTTCATATGTTCTGCTTGCTATTCAAAGGGAATGCAGTAGCTGGCTGGGTTGTTCCCAAGAATGTATTCCCTGTGGATATCTCAGAAGATATATGCCAGTGACTGTTCCTATTCATAGCAATAATATGAATTGAAATGGAATATCAGCAACCCATCTTATTCAGCATATCTCTATTTCAGATCTGTATTTTGAAAAGAATATTGAAAGCATAATAGGGAGGCTTCGGTAACCTGCTCTGTCTTATTATACAATCCCACACTAGTTTTCCATTTTTTATTGAATTGGTCACTCAGTCATACTAAACATGGCAGAAAAATAAAATGAAATAAATGAACCAATAAATAAAATCAGAGTTCCCAGAGCTTTTCTGACTGGGACTCTGAAGTTTATCAGAAAGCAAACTGCCCTGGTTAAAATAACATTGTGCAATGGAACAGAAAATAAGATGTTCTGGTGAATAAAATATATTCTTTCACTATAAAAATCAAAGATATCTTAGATGATATTGGATTTATACCCAGCTTCCTCAGTAATCCGCAGTTGGCAATACCAGGATAGCTGTGCCTGCCTGGTTATGCCCATCCCTCTAGTACCCCAAGAGGGCAGGTGAGTTCTTTCACCACCAGTCCATCTCTGCTAACCAGAGAGCTTTTTAGTATGTTGTGAAAGTGAAGCTGTTTAGTTTGCCGTGACATCTTATTTTCTGTTCTGCTGCACAGTGTTCTTTTAACTACAGCAGTCTGCTCCCTGATAAACCCAGAGGAACTTAATACCGGCAAAAAAAATCTTGCATTCAAATGTGTGTGTGCATGTTGGAGAGAGAGAAGAAATAGATACTTGGGGGTGGGGGTGGGGCAGATCCACAAAGGGACGTAGGCATTGCAAAGCCTCATCCTTAGGTACCCTGCCACCCACTGGAACTGACAGCTCTGAGTTAGGTGTTCAGGCTTGCTATACAATACATGGGAAGAGCTGGGTGCCTAAGAATGGGATTCTCAGAAACCAGTGCCCCGAGTGTGGAGCCACCTAAGCTATCCAAGGAAATAGGCCACGCTTCAAAGGTAAGGTTGGTGCCAAAGTCCCTTTGTGGATCTAGCCCTTACTGTAGTAACTGTGCTTCTTTGCAATACTTGTCTTCTTGGGTCTCCACTGTAGATGTTGCATGCAAACTGTGAATTGCAGGAAAGGCCCTTTGTGGCTGCATGTGCATCTCTGCCTATGTTCTCCTGCCCCTTCCACCCTTGCATATATGAAGAGGCACAGCCCCAACTGCCATTCAGTTTCCTCCATTAAATCAACAATTTGTTGTGAGACTCTGAAACAGTAGGGAAGGAACATGTGTTATGTGAATCCCACCAGACCATCACCTTGAAGAACCTCCAGGCAGGTAACCTTTCTTTTCCATCTAAGCCTGGTTTGCATACATCTGCGCTGTAGGTGATTAACCAACAGTCTCCAGACCAAATCCAGGTATGTCTGAATAGTCTTTTTTAAATTAAGATTGTAGGCCTGCTCTGCTGAACTGACTGCCTATTATAGAGACCAATTCCAGGGAGTAATGCCATGTGAAGGTATGGATGGATCTCCAGATAGCAGCCTTGCAAATATCTCCAGATCAGACCAGCAGTCCATCTAGTCCAGTGGTTCTCAAACTAGGGCTGCCGCTTGTTCAGGGAAAGCCCCTGGCGGGCCGGGCCGATTTGTTTACCTGCTGCATCCGCAGGTTCAGCCAATTGCAGCTCCCACTGGCTGCGGTTCGCCGCTCCAGGCCAGTGGGGGCTGCGGGAAGCGGCACGGGCTGAGGGATGTGCTGGCCACCCTTCCTGCAGCCCCCATTGGCCTGGAGCGACGAACCGTGGACAGTGGGAGCCGTGATCGGCCGAACCTGCAGACGCGGCAGGTAAACAAACCGGCCAGGCCCACCAGGGGCTTTCCCTGAACAAGCGGCAGCCCTAGTTTGAAAACCACTGATCTAGTCCACTATCCTGTCTCCAAAGTCACTAGAAACAGATGATTCAGAGGGTGGTGAATGAAACCTGTAGTGCGATAATCTGCCACCCCACCTTGGTTTCATCCTGATCTCTTACAGTTAGAAATTTGCTTAAGCACTAAAGCATGAGGGTTAAGATCCCTTCCAAAATGTTATTGTCATTAATTATGATAATTCTGGATGTTCTTGATATCCATATAAATATCCAATCCCTTTAAAAAAATCTGGATAATTTCTTGGCCTCCACAACTTCCTGTGGCAGTGAGATCCACAGTCTAATCACACCTTGTGTGACAAAAGTATTTCCTTTTATCATTTTTGAATTTTCCACTTTTTATTTTCATTGAATGTCCCTTTGTTCTTGTGTTCAGAGGTAGGGAGAACAGAAATTCCTGATATATCTTCCCTAGATCATGCATTATTTTATACATTTATATCACGTCTACTTATTTGTCTCCTTACTAAGATAAACAATCCCAATCTTTTCTTCAAAAGAATATCCAGCCCTTTGATCATTCCCATTGCTCTTCTCTGAGTCCCCTCCACTACTGCAATATCCTTCTTGAGATGGGGTGACCAGTCCTGGCACACAATTGAGGCAGCACTATTGTTTTGTATAAAGACATTAGATAGGCTTCCTTTGCCCAGTGGAATGTGCGCTAACACCTGTCAGTACCAGAAACACCACAATTTCATACTAGAAAATATGCAGTCTAATCCACTTGGACAGTCTCTAAATGGAAATTGGCAGACCCCCCACATTATCTCCATGTGTTACAGACAAATTAGGTGTTCAGCAGAATGGCTTACTCCTGTTCAGAAAGCAGCTTGGAGTCTTCTTAACATCAGTCTAGCCTCCCCGGTAGTGAGCTGAATTTAGGATCCGACAGACTGAGCAGAGGGAAAGAAGGAGAAGGAAATATTCCCTCTTTTGCTGCATTCACCAGTGCACTGAGCCCTGGGGTAGATCATATCCCAACAGTGGCCTAGCTAGGAGTAGAGATTTGGGTGGGCCCCGACTTGCAGGTGGGCGGGCAATGACAGACAGTGCTAGCTCAGTTTCTCCCCTGATGCCACGCCCAGTGGTGAGCTGGAGCCAGTTTGCACTGGTTCGCTAGAACGGTTGTTAAATTTAGAAGCCCTCTTAGAACCGGTTGTTCCATGCGGGACAACCGGTTCTAAAAGGGCTTCTAAATTTAAACGGCCAAAAGTGGCACCTTAGGCACCAACTCCACAGGTGCTCCAGCCCTGGAGCACCCAAGGGGAAAATTTGGTGGGTGCAGAGCACCCACCGGCAGCTCCCCGCCCCACCCCCGGCCCCAGCTCACCTCACCTCCACTGCGCCTCCGCCTCCTCCCCTGAACGCGCCGCGCCGCTCTGCTTCTCCGCCCCCCAAGGCTTCCCGCGAATCAGCTGTTCACGCGGGAAGTCAGGTCAGGCTGAGAAGCAAGTGGCGGCTTCCCGCTCAGGCCTAGGGAGGCAGAGCGGAGGTGAGCTCGGGCGGGGTGGGGGGGTGCGAGGAGAGCCGCCCGCTCCGCAGCAGGTAACCTGGGGGGAGAGGGCACAGGGGAACTACTCCCCACCCCAGCTCACTTCTACCACCCTCGGCCTGAGCAGGAAGCCGTGACCTGCTTCTCAGCCCTCCCAGGCTTCCCGCCAAACAGCTGATTCATGGGAAGCCAGCGTGGGGGGGGAGACGTGGAGAAGCAGAGCGGGGCAGTGGTTCAGGGGTGGAGGCTGAGCAGAGGTGAGCTGGGGTGGGTGGGGAGCTGCCGATGGGTGCTCTGCACCCACCAAATTTTCCCCTTGGGTGCTCCAGGGCTGGAGCACCTGTGGAGTCGGCGCCTAAGGTGCCACTTTCAGCCGGTTAAATTTATATGCCCTTTTAGAACCGGTTGTCCCGTGTGAAACAACCAGTTCTAAGAGGGCTTCTAAATTTAACAACCGGTTCAAGCGAACCAGTGCGAACCAGTCTCTGCGTAAGGATCAAAGGGGTGAAAAACAAGGGTGATGTCATGGTAGGGGTCTACTACAGACCACCAAACCAGAAAGAACAAGGTCAGCTCCCAGACTACTGCACTGGGCAGCACAGCATGGGGAGGAGGTGACCAGCCCTCTGTGGAGAAAGAAGTGGCTCATGACTATTTAGAAAAGCTGGACGAGCACAACTCCATGGGGCCAGATGCGCTGCATCCGAGAGTGCTAAAGGAGTTGGCAGATGTAATTGCAGAGCCATTGGCCATTATCTTTGAAAACTCATGGCGATCCGGGGAAGTCCTGGAAGACTGGAAAAAGGTTAATGTAGTGCCCATCTTTTTAAAAGGGAAGAAGGAGGATCCTGGGAACTACAGGCCAGTCAGCCTCACCTCAGTTCCTGGAAAAGTCATGGAGCAGGTCCTCAAGGAATCAATTCTGAAGCACTTAGAGGAGAGGAAAGTGATCAGGAACAGTCAACATGGATTCGCCAAGGGCAAGTCATGCCTGACTAATCTAATTGCCTTCTATGATGAGATAACTGGCTCTGTGAATGAGGGGAAAGCAGTGGACGTGTTGTTCCTTGACTTTAGCAAAGCTTTTGACACGGTCTCCCACAGTATTCTTGCCAGCAAGTTAAAGAAGTATGAGCTGGATGAATGGACTATAAGGTGGATAGAAAGTTTGCTAGAATGTCGGGCTCAACGGTTAGTGATCAATGGCTCCATGTCTAGTTGGCAGCCGGTATCAAGTGGAGTGCCCCAAGGGTCGGTCCTGGGGCCGGTTTTGTTCAATATCTTCATAAATGATCTGGAGGATGGTGTGGATTGCACCCTCAGCAGTTTGCAGATGACACTAAACTGGGAGGAGAGGTCAATATGCTCAAGGGTAGGGATAGGATACAGAGGGCCCTAGACAAATTAGAGGATTGGGCCAAAAGAAATCTGATGAGGTTCAACAAGGACAAGTGCAGAGTCCTCCACTTAGGACGGAAGAATCCCATGCACCGCTACAGACTAGGGACCAAATGGCTAGGCAGCAGTTCTGTAGAAAAGGACCGAGGGGTTACAGTGGACGAGAAGCTGGATATGAGTCAACAGTGTGCCCTGGTTGCCAAGAAGGCCAATGGCATTTTGGGATGTATAAGTAGGGGCATTGCCAGCAGATCGAGGGACGTGATCGTTCCCCTCTAGTCGACATGGATGAGGCCTCATCTGGAGTACTGTGTCCAGTTTTAGGCCCCACACTACAAGAAGGATGTGGAAAAATTGGAAAGCGTCCAGCGGAGGGCAACAAAAATGATTAGGGGACTGGAACACATGACTTATGAGGAGAGGCTGAGGGAACTGGGATTGTTTAGTTTGCGGAAGAGAAGAATGAGGGGGGATTTGATAGCTGCTTTCAACTACCTGAAAGGGGGTTCCAAAGAGGATAGATCTAGACTGTTCTCAGTGGTAGCAGATGACAGAATGAGGAGTAATGGTCTCAAGTTGCAGTGGGGGAGGTTTAGGTTGGATATTCGGAAAAACTTTTTCACTAGGAGGGTGGTGAATCACTGAAATGCGTTACCTAGGGAGGTGGTGGAATCTCCTTCCTTAGAAGTTTTTAAGGTCAGGCTTGAGAAAGCCCTGGCTGGGATGATTTAATTGGGGATTGGTCCTGCTTTGAGCAGGGGGTTGGACTAGATGACCACCTGAGGTCCGTTCCAACCCTGATATTCTATGATTCTATGAAGAAGAGGTGGATGAGGCTTTTTTTAGACAACTAACAACATCATCCAAAGCACAGGACTTGGTGGTGATGGGGGACTTCAACTACCCACACATCAGTTGGGAAAATAACACAGCAGGGCACAGTTTATCCAACAAGTCCCTGGAATGTATTTGAGACAATTTTTTATTTCAGAAAGTGGATAAAGCTACTGGGGGGAGGCTGTTCTAGATTTGATTTTGACAAATAGGGAGGAACTGGTTGAGAATTTGAAAGTGGAAGGCAATTTGGGTGAAAGTGATCATGAAATGATAGAGTTCGCAATTATACGGAATGGTAGGAGGGAGAACAGCACCAGTGAAGACAATGGATTTCAAGAAGGCAGACTTTAGCAAACTCAGGGAATTAGTAGGTAAAATCCCATGGGAAGCAAGTCTAAGGCGAAAAACAATTGAAGACAGTTGGCAGTTTTTCAAAGAGACATTATTAAGGGCACAAGAGCAAACTATCCCACTGCGTAGGAAAGATAGGAAGTATGGAAAGAGACCACCCTGGCTTAACCAGGAGAACTTCAATGATCTAAAACTCAAAAAAGAGTCCTACAAAAAGTGGAAACTTGGTCAAATTACAAAGAATGAATATAAACAAATAACACATGTAGGGACAAAATTAGAAAAGCCAAGGCACAAACCAAGAGCAAACTAGCTAGGGACATAAAAGGAAACAAGAAAACATTCTAAAAATACATTAGAAGCAAGAGGAAGACCAAGGACAGAATAGGCCTTTTACTCAATGAAAGGGGAAAGTCAATAACAGAAATTGTGGAAATGGCAGAGGTGCTTAATGACATCTTTGTTTCGATTTTCGCCAAGAAGGTGGGTGGAGATTGGACGTTTAACATAGTGAATGCTAGTGAAAATGAGATAGGATCAGAGTCTAAAACAGGGAAAGAACAAGTCAAAAATTACTTAGACAAGTTAGATGTCTTCAAGTCACCAGGGCATCCTAGAATACTCAAGTAGTTGACTGAGAATATATCTGAACCATTAGCTATTATCTTTGAAAAGTCATGGAAGACGGGAGACATTCCGGAAGACTGGAAAAGGGCAAATATAGTTCCCATCTATAAAAAGGGAAATAAGGACAACTCGGGGAATTACAGACCAGTCAGCTTAACTTCTGTACCCAGAAGGATAATGTAGCAAATAATTAAGCAATCAATTTGCAAACACCTAGAAGAAAATAAGATGATAAATAACAAAGAACAAATCATGTCAAACCAACCTGATAGTTGGAAGGGCATAACGAATGGGGTCCCACAGGAATCAGTTCTGGGACCAGTTCTGTTCAATATCTTCATCAGATAATGGCATAGAGAGTACACTTACAAAGTTTGTGGATGATACGAAGCTGGGAGGGGTTGCAAGTGCTTTTGAGGATAGAATTAAAATTCAAAATGGTTTGGACAAACTGGAGAAATGGTCTGAAGTAAATAGGATGAAATTCAATAAGGACAAATGCAAAGTACTCCATTTAGGAAGCAACCATCAGTTGCACACATACAAAATGGGAAATGACTGACTAGGAAGGAGTATTGCAGAAAGGGATCTGGGATCACAAGCTAAATATGAGTCAACCGTGTAACGCTTCAAAAAAAAGCAAACATCATTCTGGGATGTATTAGCAGGAGTGTTGTAAGCAAGACATGAGAAGCAATTCTTCTGCTCTACTCTGCACTGATTATGCCTCAACTGGAGTACGGTGTCCAGTTCTGGGTGCCACATTTCAGGAAAGATGTGGACAAATCAGAGAAAGTCCAGAGAAGAGCAACAAAAATGATTAAAGGTCTAGAAAACATGATCTATTAGGGAAGATTGAAAACATTGGGTTTGTTTAGTCTGGAGAAGAGAAAACTGATGGGGACATGATAACAGTGTTCAAGTACGTAAAAGGTTGTTACAAGGAGGAGGAAGAAAAATTGTTCTCCTTAACCTCTGAGGATAGGACAAGAAGCAGTGGGTTTAAATTGCAGCAAGGGCAGTTTAAGCTGGACATTAGGAAAAACTTCCTAACTGTCAGAGTGGTTAAACACTGGAATAACTTGTCTAGGGAGGTTGTGGAATCTCCATCATTGGGGATTTTTAAGAGTAGTTTGGACAAACACCTGTCAGGGATGGTCTAGATAATACTTAGTCCTGCCTTGAGTGCAGGGGACTAAACTAGATGACCTCTTGAGATCCCTTCCAGTCCTGTGATTCTATGATGCTATGAAACAGCCCCCTCCATGCTCACTTTGAAAACCAACACGTGTACCTTCACAAAGTCCATGTGCTGACAATATACTCAGCACCCTTGATTCTGTAACAGAATAGGTTTTTCCCATATACAATTTCTTAATTAACTTAAATGTAAAATGGATGGCATATTCCTTTCATCTAGAGCTGGATGAATAATGGGGTTTCAAAAAGTAAAAAAAAAAAAATGATTTGGGTTGGCCCTAAAATGGTAATTTTTGGTGACTCAAATTTTTAATTCAGGGTGAACGAAACATTGTTTCTACAACATTGAAACTCTTTGTTTCAATTCTGACCATTTAAAAATATTTGTATTTTTTTAAAAAAATTGAAGAACATTTTAACACTAAAAGTTGTTCCAAACCAAAATGTCAAAATGAAATTTCATTTTTTTAGAATTTTGTTCTTCTGTTGTTGTTGTGAAATTGACACAAATTTGCAAAATGTTTTGGTGTTACAAAATCTTCATTTTTTGCCCCCAAAAAGTTTTGGACAAAAAAATCCCCCCCCCTACTTTTCTTCCAAAAGAATTCTGAGGGGTTACCTAACAATCATGCACTGAAAAGGAAAGATACCAGGGTGATGGACTACAGTATGAAACCCTAAAAGAGAAAGTTTGTGCATAAACCAGAAGATTTAAAATTTAATATGGGAAAGTGGCACATAGCAAGAGTACTACTAAAACATTGGTGACCATGACATTCAGTTGGACAGCACTAATACAGCGGTTATGTGGAAGTGGGAAACGGAATAAAGGGAGTTTGAACACAGACGTCTTAGTTTTCTTAGGAATGGAGCAAGACTAACTCTAACTCTAATAATGCAAGACTTTAAGGCAGGGCCTAGGTGAGTGGGAAGTGAGTGGGCAAACTGTAAGAGATGCAGTTTTGACCTTGTGTTAGATAAGAATGGAACGCAGACTGTAGCAGGAACTGCTGAGAAAAGTAAGATATCAGACGCAGCTGTTGATCATTATTGTATGCAACAAAAGGTATAAATGCTTGCCCTAATTGTTTATCTGGTGGAGGAAGGGGGAATCCCTGTCCATGTGTACTCTCCCCCTTGCAATTGCTTGAGAATAAACTGTCTCTGACTTGTTGCAAACAACTTAAGAGTGAAGACTGCGTTTTCTTCCACAGTTACATGAATATGGTTGCACCTCTGAATAAACGGGAGTGACAGAGATTTCGAGCAATGGACATGTGCTTTTCAAAATTCCTACCAAAGTTAACTATGTCATTTGAAGGGTTACAGCAGAAAGACTATGAATGACACCTCTTCAAATGTTAATTGTCAACCTAAGGTGCGGTGGTGAAAGGGTTCCAAAGGTCATTTTTCCCATAAACATGTTACTATATGAAGATGTTATTGGAAAAGACCTAAAATGAAGTCTGAAAATGGCGTTAACTGAATTTGTTTAGAGTAAAAATATCTGGTTAAAACCTCTCCACTACTTTAAATATTATAGCCTATGTTCATGCTTTCATGTGGTCTCTTTATAGTCACTGATGGCATGGCATGACCATCTCGTTTGCTAATGAGGTCTTCCATATGAGCCATTGTTCATGAAATTATTAGCCTACGCCCCATTATTTTCCATTGAAGAGGCATGGCCCTGGGGTTAATGAACTCATCAAGCGGAGCCCTGGCACTTCTAGAAAGTGTATACTTACCACTTCACCCAGCATAATCAACACACCAGCAGCAAGCATTTACAGTATTGACAGGAATCACTGCTTTAAGCAGCCAGGCAGCAGAAACCCCTCCTTCAGATGTGGCATCATGGAATATCTCCACTTCATGGATGGAGTCTCAGACACCATGCTGAGTGGAGAGCTCTCAAAGCACTAGCCACAGTCCCACTGGCATGTACAGTCCATTCAGTTCTCTCAGGGCTCAGGCAAGATCCTCAGGGCCAACCCTGGGGCCCTATAAAGAAGACAGTGCAAAGGCATAGAAAGTTCAGTACAGTGATAGCGTTGCACAATAAGAAGGCAGCAGACAGCCTGCAATGGAAACTACAGGAATTTCTATTCCCTGGCTACAAATTTGTGCCAGCTTTAACTCTCTTAGGAGAGCAACAGTTTAGGTAGAGCCTCTAACCCAGGAGTGGGCAAACTTTTTGGCCCGAGGGCCACATCTGGGTATGGAAATTTTATGGCGGGCCAGGAATGCTCATGAAATTGGGTGTTGGGGTGCAGGAGAGGGTGAGGGCTCTGGCTGTGGGAGAAGGCTCTGGGGTGGGGCCAAAAATTAGAAGTTCAGAATGTGGGAGGGGGCTCCGGGCTGCAGCAGAGGGCTAGTGTGCGGGGTATGGGGGGGTGTGGGCTCTGGGATGGGGCTGGGGATGAGGGGTTGGGAGTGCAGGAGGGTGCGCCGGGCTGGGACAGAGCGGTTCAGAGGGCAGGAGGGGCATCAGGGCTGGGGTGTGGGAGGGGTCAGGGGTGCAGACTCCAGGCAGGGCTTACCTCAAGCAGCTCCAGGAAGCAGCAGCATGTCTTCCTTCCAGCTCCTACACGGAGGTGCTGCCAGGCATCTCTGCATGCTGCCCTGTCCACATGTGTCGCCCCTGCAGCTCCCATTGGCCATGGTTCCTGGCCAATGGGAGCTGCAGGGGTGGTGCTTGGGGCGGGGGCAGTGTGCGGAGCCCCTTGGCTGCCCCTACGTGTAGGAGCCAGAGAGGACACATGCTGCTGCTTCCAGGATCCACGCGGAGCCACGGCACGCACAGAGCAGGGCAAGCTCCCAGCTCCGCTCCTCAGCTGGAGCACTGGAGCGGAACAAGCCCTGGACCCCGCTCCACAGCGGGAGCTCAAGGGATGGATTAAAACATCTGAAGGGCCGGATGCAGTCCCAGGGCCATAATTTCCCCACCCCTGCTCTAACCTCTTCCCATGACACCCAGTGTAACACGGGGAGACCCAACTTCAATTCCCTTATCCTGCCTAATACAGCAAAGGCATTAAAAACAGTATTGGGCTAATCTTTTAAAAATCAGCCCTTGGTACTCTAGGAAATGGGTGAGGATGGCAGTTGGCAGCCATTGCTGCCATGCTTGTTGCCCAGGCTGAAATACAGGGCAAGGGGTTGCGATCTTCAGAGAAGACATGAGGTAGGCAGTCTCCTTCTGCTGGTCCATAAGAATGGGCGCTCCAGCCCCGCTGAGGAGCTGTGTGGTGGATTGAGGACCGTGGTTGGAATTGCAAGCTATCATCTTAAGAGTGTGTGTAATGGGGAGGGTTCCCTGGTGCTGCTTGCAGGCTAGAGGGCCCTAGCAAAGCATGCAAGCAGAGTCAGTTCTGGACAGACCCAGCTTAAAGCAAGTTGGGGTGAGTTGTGCCTCAATATCTTAGGGAGCAGCCTGTTTGTTCTTTCTGTGCGTTATGATTCTGACTTCTAAGTAATAAAGTAGTGTTACATTGCAACCTCCCAGAGAGAGTATTTAAGTTTTTATCTAATTTTTCTTTGTGTAAGTCATGAGCATAAGAAGCTGCCCCTTTGGACTTCCTTCTCACTATGCTCATGGGAAGCCTGGGTGCCACTGCTTACCCCAGCTGTGTCTGTGCTGTGCAGGGAAGGGAAGGCTCACACTAGGGGTGAATGCTGCTGCTCTGATCTCCTGTTTGTCTTGCTGCTGGAATTCTGTCATCTTCTGAGGGGATTGTGAGACATGAAGTGGCTGCTTCCCAGCCCCACTCCTACTGCAAGCTACAGAACCCTGAGTGGAGACAGCTTCCAGACATAGCACTGACTCCACTTCCGCCTCATTGCGTTCCACTCTTCTTGGTGCTTCTAGGCCTCTCTTTCCTCTGACTTGCTTGACTCTGTTCCTCACAGTGCAAGGAAATATGGGGACATATTACTTTGAAGAATAGACCCACCAGAAGTGTGTTTATGTTTCTCAACCACTGAGCATTGGCACCTCTGAAACATTTAGTGTGTGGCATGTATTTGTGAGTCTCCATCAAAAATAAAATTAATATTAATAACAAATCAAATGCCATCAATGAGAATCACTCTGGTGTGACAAACTCAATTTCCAGCCTATAGCATCCCCCAGTTCAGCATATTAATATTGTGCTGACCTTCCGAACCCTATCAGGGAGATCAGCCCAGTAGAATGAATAATAGAAGAGAGTTAGGGTCATCCGCATGCTAGGGATCACTAATTTTGGATGGCCTAGACCAGTGTAGAGAAGCAGCAGTGGCTTGGGATACAATACAGAGAGCACTCCTGCTCACCGTGTCCTTTCACAAAATGTTGGCCATTGCCAAACTCCTCATTTCCCTGAAGAATAATTAGGTGAACAGTCTGCGCTAGTGCGGATCCTCCTAGCTCTGCCAAGCAGAGGCAATGATATCAGCATGGCACAAGGGTCCCAGTCTGAATGTCCAGATGCAGTGATGCACTGACGGGACATGCATACACTTCAGCAAGTCTACTAGTAGTTCTCCAACAATTTTACCCTTTCTCCAATTCATAAGAGAAAGATATGCTTGTAGATCACTTTCCCTACAGTTAGCTGACATACTCCTAGAAGGCTTTGTATTCTTTATGCTTATGCTAACAGTGTGTAACAATGATCCAAACTTCCAGAATGTTTTGCTGTATTCCTGCTAAACTTACTGTGAACTTCTGTTCTTTGTATCTGTAGAATCTGTCAGGGATGAGATGTATGTTAAAGCTTCCCAAATATAATAGTGTTTGGTACAGCTGGCACAGCAAGCTAGAGAGAAGATAGATGATTTTGACTGACACTTGACCAATCTGTAATCTGTACCAAGCTAGGGCTTGGGCAGGATGTCTCTCGTTTGCTGATTTCTGAGAAACGATGTTCAAATGAAGATAAGAACTGCTGTAACCTTCTGTTTGTTGTAAACCAGGGTAATATATAATGAACAAAACTAAGCCCATAATTTTGGAGCAGTTTGAATGCTCCAAGACTCTGCTTCCCAGATCGGATTGGTAAAGTATTATCCCTTTCCTTTCTGGGTTATGCTATTTTGTCTTTGACTAATAAAGCTGGCTGAACCTGGGTTATTGGACGTCTCATCAGTAATTTAGATGGAATCCAAACATTTCCAATCCCGAATCCCACGCTGCTTGGTTCTCCACATGTTTCATGCTGCAAGCCATCAGGAAGGAAGCTTCAAACTAGAGGCCCATGGAGCACGGCCTGAGAGCCATTGATATGAACCCACTCTTGTGTCTATCTAACCAGTTGGCAAGTGGAATGTCTTGGAGAGAGAGAACAGTCTCTGGCTGTCCTTGGCATTAAAATTATTGAACACTTTTTTTCAGTGACTACTGCAGGTAAATCCCACCTGAAGGTCCTTTCTCTCATTAAATGTGACTCCCTGGGGGAGAGGGCTGTTTCCCTCCAGCGCAGGAGTCTCTGCCAGTTGGGGAAAGGCAGAAGTTGACGCAGGGAGCCAGGTAGTGGGTGGCTGGCTGCTTTGGGTGCCTAGGACAGGGGAGCAGGGACCACACCCGTCACGTGAAAGATGGGAGTCCGATACCTGATGTTTAATGGGGCCCCAGACCCTCCCATTTCACTTTATGTACACAGATGTTACAGATGTTTTGGGGGCTCTCCTGAGCTCAGGGCCCCAGTACAACTGTCCACCGTTTCTTCCCCTCTCATCAGCTCTGGTGGGGATGCCATGCTACCATAGTTGCCTTGATTGTGCTGCTTCCTCAGCCTGCTGTGCATCTTGAGTCTGCCCCGCCACCTCCCACAACCCCACCTCTGCCGGAGCCCCGGTGCTATCGCACTCCCTCTGCACCACAGCCCGGGCTGCTCTGCATACACCCCTAACTCGAAAGCGAATCCCCTTCCCAGTCAAGGTGAGCTTTTGCTGCCGCTGAAACACCAACGCCCCTGAGCTGCAGGAGGCCCTGGGCCAGACTCCATCCCGCACAGCTATAACCTTTTAAATTGAACACACATCCTCTTGGGTTTGCAATTCAAAGTGACACTGACAACACTGATACATTTCTCTGGCCCTGCCAGAGCTCAGCCCCTCCCACTGGTGGAAGTCATCCCCTCCCTGCACACTGCTAAGTTATCCATGGCACAGATGACTTATCCCTGCTTAGTCTTCCCCTCCTGCCCAGAGCCAAGCCCAGAACTGTGCTCTCAGTCTGCATCTCAGCAAGAAAGGAGAAACACTCCCAGCGAGCGCAGTCAGTCAAGGTCAGCATGCCTCCCCCTTGACTGGGATACAATGACATTGTTTTATGAATATATTTGACAGTCCCTCACCCCACACACTCTCTGGGTATTATTTTGGTTCTCCCTCCCTTGTCAGGCTTGAACCTGGGATCTCCAGAAATAAATCACAAGCCACTGCATCTTGAACTAAAGGATTTCACCACTTAGTGCTAGCTACAGCCACCTTATGTGCTCTCTGGGTCAGATATAGAGGGGAGGCATATTATACATACCGCACAGTGGCACACAAGCACAAGTACCCCTAGAACAGTGGGTTTATTGAAGCCAAAGGTCGGATAGTTTGGCATGATCCTCATGCTAAAATATTGGCATCATATGAGCCCCTGTACTCATTCCCAACACCCGCCAGATCACAATCCCTCTTGAGTATCTGGAAGAGAGAGAGAAAGCTCTTATTATGTGTTCCCTCCCCCACCACAGAAGAAACAGAGGAGAGATAATGCTTGAAAAACCATTAGAAAAGAACTAATATGGAGCTGTCTCCAAAGAGCTGCTTTCCCTATGTGGCGAGCGCCTGGTGGATTAACCTTTTGTATATGCAGAAATAGGAAATGAATAATTGAACAGTGCTTAGACGCAGCAATGTCTCCTGTCCCGCATGCTGTATCATCCAGATTCACGGCTCACTTTACAAAACCTCTCCAGCGACACCTTTTAATTGGGATGTATGGGAGGACGGGGTGGGGAAAGGGTAATGAGTGTTCTTTGCCTAATCATGCCTAGCAAGAGGTGCTGTACGGTTTAATATAATTCTGTAAACAAAATGATACACAGCAGTGAAGCCATCAACAGCCATTTGATCCACCCCAGATTGGTGATACAGGATTAATTAAATGTTCCCCCCGACCCCGCTATATCTCTCTATCAGCACAATTGGTTTATAGCTACAGCTACAACCTTCAAGTGGATCTGTGTGGCTGGGCCCCCTTCATAGTTGCAGGATCGTGACCTTAGTTCTGTCTCTTTCCCAATTTAAGAACACACTGTGCAGTCCCTCCTTGCTTCTGTGACAGCCAAGTGAGGGAAATGTCCTTAGAATATACTCCCTTTACTTTTATGCATGTAATCCTGGGAATTCAGGAATACTCACGGTTGAAGCACCCTCAGAGAGAGAAATCACTGTGGCATCCTAGTAGCATAGTAGTATAATAAGAAAGAAACAAGCTGGGCAAGAAGGGGGAGAGAGAATGAGACAAGCATGTGTGAGATCTTTGCAACCAAGCAGATTTTTCTCTGATTTATTCTGTTTCTTTCCCTGGAACATGTACTGTGTTCTTGCACCTTCCCTTTGCGACGGCACATTGATGCGGGTATTTTTCATCACCATATCGGACTGTATTTCTAATTCAGTTCTTAATCTGTTCTCTAAATTCTGACATTTTTACAATTTCCCAGGTGAGCCTCAGGAATTCACAGGACAGTCGGTAGCAAACGTGATATAGTTCAACTGCCTGACTGGGGAAAGCTCAGGACCCCTTCACACCACAGCAACACGGCTAGCTGAGCAGTAGCCCTTTGGTTGGGGGTGTAGACTGTGGTGAGTACTACTCCTGTTCTTAAAGGGATAGCAGCTAGCACAACACTTTATAAACTTCACCTGCTCCTGCACTGGTGGGGTATGTTTGGCTACCTTGATTATTCCTGTACTTGCTGAGGCTAGGCCTGAATGAACACATCACATGTAGGCAGTGTTGTTGTCACCATGTCAGTCCCAGATATTAGAGAAACAAGGTGGATGAAGTAATACCTTTTACTGGGCCAACTTCTGTCTCTCTCACCAATAGAAACAAAATTGTCTTCATTTACAAATTGTCAGTGATGGAGAACCCACCATGACCCTCAGTAAATTGTTCTAATGTTTAATCACCCCCCCTGTCAAAAACTTACACCTTATTTTCTGTCTGAATTTGTCAAGCTTGAACTTCCAGTTATTGGATCATGTTAGACCTTTCTCTGCTAGACTGAAGAGCCCATTATTAATATTTGTTCCCTGAATAGATACTTACAGACTGTGATCAGGCCACCCTTTAACCTTCTTTTGTAAAGCTAAATAGGCTGAACTCTTTGGGTCTGTCACTCTAAGGCAGGTTTTCTAATCCTTGAATCATTCTCATGGCTCTTCTTTGAACCCTCTTCAATTTATCCTTCTTGACTTGTGGACACCAGAACTGGACACAGGATTCCAGCAGCACCAGTGCCAAATACAGAGGTAAAATAACTTCTCTACTCCTACTTGAGATACCCTGTGTATGCATCCTAGTATTGCATTAGCTCTTTTGGCCACAGCATCACACTGGGAGCTCATGTTCAGCTGATTCTCCACCATGACCTCCAAATCTTCTTTCAGAGTCACTGCTTCCCAGGAGAGAGTCCCCCATCCCATAAGTGTGGCCGACATTCTTTGTTCCTAAGTGTACCCATTTACATTTAGGCATATTAAAATGTGTATTTGCTTGCACCCAGTTTACCAAGCTATCTAGATCACTCTGTATCAGTAACCTGACCACTTCATTATTTACAACTCCCCCAATATTTGTGTCATCTGCAAAATTTATCAGTGATGATTTTGTGTTTTCTTCCAGGTCATTGATAAAAATGTTAAATAGTGTAGAGCAAGAACCTGCAGACTTCACTGAAAACACACCCACTCGATGCCAATTCCCTATTTACAGTTATCTGTTGAGACCTATCAGTTAGCCAGTTTTAATCCATTTAATGTGTGCCGTGTTAATTTTATATCGTTCTAGTTTTTTAATTAAAATGTTGTGCAGTAGCAAGGCAAACACCTTACAGAAGTCGACTAGATCAACCAGACTAGTAATCTAATCAAAAATATATATCAAGTTATTTTGACTGGATTTTTTCCCCACAAGCCTATGTTGATTAGCATTAATTACATTACCCTCCTTTAATTCTTTATTAATCAAGTCTCATATCAGCTGTTCCATTATCTTGCCAAGGATTGATGTCAGGCTGACAGGCCTACAATTACCTGGGTCATCCTGTTTACCCTTTTTAAAAACAGCTACAGCATTAGCATTCTTTTAGAACTTCCCTGGAGCTCCAAGTTTTATGGAAAATCAACATTTTCAGATGATACAACCCCTTTTGGCTGGGATAGAAAGAGAGGCAAAAGGATCCTTCACCAAACCAGACTGTATCATTTAACCAGTTTTCTTGGTCTTGGTCTCACATATGTCCCTAGTGGATTTAAGGTTGTGCACCTTAGCATGAGACAGTAGGCCATAATTACTTAAATTGCAGTAGTGCATAGAAGATCAGGGTTCCCATTGTGCTAGATGCTGTGCAAACACATAGACCCTGTCCGGAAGTCAGTGGGGGTCTTTCCACAGACATTCATGGGAGTCAGCTCAGGCCCTAACTGGAGACCAGATGAGAAAGTAGCATGGCAAACAATCGTAAGAGGGAGATAGGACCAGGGTACTAGTCACAATAAGACATTTCTGCCCAGGCTGGCTAGGTGCATGTTGTGATGATTCTGAATCATTTAAATGTTGTGTCTATTTATGTGCTGGTCTCTTGCAGGAGGCATGGCAGAAAAAAGATTCTGATAAAGCATCTGAGGGAGAGGATGGGAGCTTTATGGCCTAGATCAGGAAGGACTTGCCATGGCATTTGAAGAAGCAGGGAAGATAGCAGGAAAACAGGAGTGGTAGAAGCAGAAAAATGGGGTTTAAAGCTGGCATCATTGGAGGATCAGAGTGGGCAGGGTCCATGCCAGCATATTCTAAAACCATTGCTTATTCTTTCCCATGGATAAAACCTGTCCTTACTCTCTGGATAACTTACTAGCCGAGTGCATAATGTATCAATCTCAAGAGGAGTTGGGCTCCTTCCCCCTAGCTAGGGGGGCTCAGAGCTCGATCCCACTCTCAGCACAGGCACCCTTATGAAAGGCCAGCCAATGATGCTGTGAAGACCTCCCCTTTGGTGTCTGTGCTCCACACCAAAGGAAGCCCAGACACTGGTCATGCAAACTTCACTGGTTGATTAGCTCTCCTTGTGCCTCTGCAATTCATCATCCTTTTGCCAGTTCCTAGAAGGGACCTCAGCAGCTACGATGAGAGCCTGCATCAGACCCTGCCCCAACATTACCCAGGACATCAGCCTAAATCTGACATAGAGGATGACAACTTGTGAGTGTGGCCCAGGTTAGAGGCCAAAATCTATGGGTGCATTGATATCCTAGCAATTTTCAAAGATAAATCAGAGGGATCAACAATATTTGAAGATTAGGAGTTGTGCCTGCCAAAAAGTGTAGATGTGTAGAAACCAGGAGAATATGTTATCTGGTGATTAGCAGACTTAGCTATTGCTATTTATGATATAAATGGGGCTTGGATATGTAGAGTCAGCCACCTGCTTCCCGGCCCTGTGCCCAGGCTAGAGTAGGGGCTGACCAGGCAGGAGGAATCATGCTATCCAACTGCAAGAGCAATCCATCTGGCAGTGTTAGTGCACCTGGGTCAGATCTGGAACTTTGTACCCTCTCTCAGATTCCCATCCACCTGGAATAAGCAGAGCCTCTGCCATCATTTCAGTAGGAGACTCACCCAAGTAACATCCCAGACAGTGAATCTACCAGACCCCACGAAACACTGGGCACCTGCACCCTATGCATCTCCCTGGTGTCCAGCTCCCCTGCCAGTGCCTGTCTCCTGAGACCTGCCAACTCATGACATGTTCCTGGTTACTATGGCAGCACATCTGCAATGGGGCCTTTAGCATCACGAGAGCTCTGACCCTTGATAGGTTGTAGCCCCTGTAGGAGGCCTCAGGGTTGGTGGGGGGGTGACCTGAAAGGACCGGGGAGGGCAGCCTATGGCATTTGGTACTGACTGGGAACTGGGAAATGGCTCTCACTCTCTCAGGCCTGACTGCTTTGAGCCCCTTCCTTGAGGGGCCTTATCCTACTGGGACTGGTTCTTTTAAAGCGTCCTCTGAAGATGGCGCTAGGAGACTGACCTAAGTGTTACATGTTTTGTACCAGGTGCTATGTTCCCTGCCAACCCTCATATATGGGGGTGTCTGCACCTCCAAGTACCATGGTACCATCTCTTTGGCCTGAAGTTAGCATGCCCATGTCCTACTTGGCCTGTAATCAGACTGCTCCATCCATGGTTGCTATGGGTTTCCTCCTCTGGCTCCTTTTCCCTGCCCTGTCTGACACTGGGGTCACCCAAATGTGAGCTGTGAGAAGGTGAATGGTGCTGTGGTGCGTAGACAACACTTGTTCCCACGTGATTGCCTGTTTGTGTCTGGCTGTGGGTATGTACAATGACTGTTTTCATGAATAAGTGCAAGGCAGCTCCTTTGCAGGGAGTATGTAGTGGAAGCTGCTACAGATCAATTTGAGGTGCTTCCTATTCATGACTCCGTGGACACCTGTATCCAGATATAGCCTTTGGAAAAGAAGAGGGACATCTATGGGGGCCCTTTGCATGGGGTGAACTTCATGCATAGTGAACCATTTCTACTGGGAGGCATGGACCCTTCTGAAACTTAGCCCATAATGCACAAACACATTAGTAGGCACAAAGAGTCTCCTTGCTGTTCTGCACAGATGAGGTTAGTGAAGATGTTGGACGCTGTGTACCAGCTCAGACTGCTCCACGTCCCCTTCCTTACATCGGGACCTTCAGCTTTTCAGCTCTGCTGGTGCAGTGGCCAGTGAGTTCTGGACTGGTGAGGCTCTCTGGATGACTAAGAACTATATGGCCACACATTTACCACTCCATGTTTTTTCTTTGGAGTCATGGGTAAGAATCCTGGAGTGGAAGGTAAAGTCAATGCAGACCAGCAAAGCAGCTTCAGATGGATGTGCAGAGGTCACAGAGCTGGGGGAGGGGCCACCTGGGCCATGGCCCAGAGACCACATTTTGGCCAGGCCAATCCTGACTGGCACTGCAACCCTGTGGGCCCAGTCACAAGGCCATTCACTCAGATCTGAAGGTAGTGGATGCAGGGCATCATGGGCCAGGGGGTCAGGCTGCTAGTGGAGGAGGGGGAGAGGAGAGTCAGTCAGGGGACGGCCAAATCTATGCCTCCCACCACCACTTTAAATGGCACTATGCCGCCCCTGGCAGAGGGGAAGCACTGGGCACTACATGGCTACATTCCATTTATCCCTGATGATCTGGGGAATAGTGTTCCAGTGATTTCTGTAGGCTAGTGTGAGTCTACAAAGCACCCTCTGCTGAAGGAGTTGCAGCTATAGCGAAACCTCACCTCCTAGCTATGGTGCAAACAGAGGACTGTGCGCAACTCACATCTGTCATAGCCTAGGCTTAATATCTTCTGACAGTGGCCAGTGGCAGGTGCTTCAGAGGGAATTAACAGAACAGGGCAATTATCGAGTAATCCAGCCCCTTTCATCCAGTCTCAGCTTCTTTCAACCAGAGGTTTAGAGACTCCCAGAGCATGGGGTTGCGTCCCTGACCATCATTGCTGATAGCCATTGATGGATCTATCCTCCATGATCTTATCTATGACCTATCCTCCATTAACTTTTTCTTTTTGGAGCCCTGTTATAAGTAGCAGCATAGTTATGTCGCTAGACCTTAACAAAAAGGGTTTTACTTGAGTCTCTAGTCATTAGGTAGATAATGTCAATTGTTCCCAAAATGTAGATGGCACAGGTGCTTCTTAGGTGTTCACCAAGCACAGGTTTTCAGCCACACATAAGGAGATTTTTTAAACATCTGTGTGATGGTCACACACTTAGCAGAAGGGGGAAGTAATCTGACTTGCTTGCTGTGACTGAACAGCACATAACTATGAGAAGGAGAAGTTTCAGCAAACATCCCACTACCATTAGCAATCAAGTAGTAACTTTCTCTCCAAAGTCAGGGCTACAAATATTAAAACAGGGAATGCCAAAAATATGCACCAGACAACATTATCCCCATGTCCTTACTAAGACTTCTGAAGAATACTGTGATTTGACAAGTTAATTGACCTCTAATGTAATCACAATCCTTCCTCAAATCTTTACAATTAGTTCTATCAATTTATCTAGGATTCTAATCCCCGGTTTCTGTGGTTTGCTCCAGCAATTAACTATGGGATTAAAGATACACAGCTGCACATTTTTCAGCAGCATCACTTGCTGTGATTCACAAATCTTTGACCTGGAAACAGCTGAATCTTTCATACTTCTACCTGAAAGACATGATGTTACAGTATGTAGGTTAAATGCCCCTACATGATACTGCCACTAGGCGGCACCATAACACTGCGGTGTGTTTTGTCCTCAGCAGAAGGGGTTGTTCAATTACACTTAGCAGTGGAAGGACACTGTAAGCCAGGCCTGTGTCTTTTCTTTCCATGGACATCATGGTCTTTCCAAGACATGACAGGCTGAAAAATCTGACTAAGTGGCTAGGCCTTGGGATAGCAATGACATTAGCAGATCAACGCAAAAGTTACTGAAGACCAATCTCTCTTGGATTTTAAGACAAAATCACCCGTATTAAGGGCAAAGTTAAATAACACAGAAGCCTCTCCAAGGACCATTGCACTGGAAAAGCTTAAGCCTTCCACCAGGAAAAGAGAGGGGGCAGATAAAGTCTTTGCTGTATTGCTATGATTGTTTATCCTGCTGTCCTAATATTTATCATTTCCATAGTGATGAATCCAGCTTGAGCAGCAATGTCAACTCATTAGACCTTGTAATGACAAGTTATTTTTTTCTAATGAATTTCTGATAATCTCTCTTGTGGCGAGTTCCTGTTTACTCTTGAAAAAAGCATTATACAGCTCTCAGAAATGTGAGATTCAGGCTTTTTTTAATGTAAGAGATTTAGTTTTTTACAATTTCATACTTCTAGAATGAGCATGGCTATGGAAATAAAAACCTACACAAATGGAAGGGTTTCCTGCCCAAAATGGCTCAGTTCTATAGCAGGTTAATGGACATGCTTTTCCCCCTGGAAATCTGAGTTGAAATTCTGACAGTGAAATGAGTTTGGTAGTGTCCATGTAGATACCCGATGCTCATGACTGTTCCCTATGTTAATTCAGAACCCAGTATTGTGCTTGTTCCTTCTGATGTGTATTTATTAACACTGATTTCATCTGCAATATACCAGTTCACAAGGCCCAGAATCTTTTCTCTGGTCACTATTGATATTGATATGCCAGTCCTTTCCAATGGGCCCGGGGCATTCATTTAAAAAGATTAAGTTGAGTAAATGTGTATCAAGGTAATCTTTGGCAGTGACCTCTCCAACATGAAGAAACACAGTAAGGATCTGTTCTCCTGTGCAATGTCCAGCAGCGCCCCATCATTGTCCAGCCACTTCCTTTTGGGACTAACCCAATCTGCATGCCACACACCTCAAAAATATAGAGCAAGCTTCCTCAAATGTAGTTACCATAATGACAGGCCTGTGTTATCTGCATTGCCCTCCAGGCAGAAATGACGGATGTTGTCCTAAACCTCCAGAAATTAGGAGGTATTTCATTGTATTTTATTAGCGAGTGCACAGCCATGACACTGAATAATGGACTCTGTGAGTGGCTGATTTCGGGCAGGCAGTTGCCACAACTCAGTCTTTACTCTTCCTGTTTTGTGTCGTTCCCACGATCTGTGCTCAGATGGAGCCTGGGCCCTGAGTCACATAATGCAATTGCTCAAGATGTGCTCAGACACTAGCTTTATTTGCCACAAGGGAGAGGGAAAAGCTGCAGAAATATCTTCATAAGGACCCCCTAGTTGGGTCATCACTGGGAAATGAATGGAGGACCTCTAGAACCAAAGCACAGACCCCTCCCACTTGAGATAAATGACTACGTCAATGGGCTGAGGATGGTAGCAAGCAGATATGCTCATATGGGCTGCAGCCACTAGAGGGGGATCTTTGGATGAGGTCAGAGTACAGAAGGAAACTGAGTGAGTGATGCGGCAGATGCCTGCAGCTGGAGAAGGAGGAGTACAAAGCACAGCACGACCTTGTAGATCCTGCAGGTATCTAATGGGAAGTACTCTAGAGAGAGGCATGGAGACAGAATGTTTAGGGGTTCCGAGTCAGACACTGAATGTGGCATCATCCACAGTGTTGATGTATTTTCCACATAGAATCATAGAAGGTTAGAGTTGGAAGGGACCTCAGGAGGTCATCTAGTCCAACCCCCTGCTTGAAGCAGGACCAAACCCCAATTTTTGCCCCAGACCCTAAATGGCCCCCTCAAGGATTGAACTCACAACCCTGGGTTTAGCAGGCCAATGCTCAAACCACTGAGCTATCCCTCCCAATTATTCAATAAAAGCATCTCCTGAAACCTGCTTCCTCAAGAGTAGATGGAACATGTGAAGTGCCTGAGAGTGACAGAAACAGAGCACCAATCTGTGCTCATCTGCAAGAGGATTCAGGGATCACATGCTTCCTTAAGAACTGCCTGCCATGGCACAGCCAGGCGCTGGGGCACCGTATCCACTCCCACGCCTCTTCCTGTCTGATGCACCTTCCCTACAGATCTCTTCGACTCCCCATCCCTTACCTCACCCCCCACACTCTCCAGCGGCCATGTATGCCCCCACTGCCCCAAAAACCTCATGCTCACCTTTTAGAACTTCATTTTGTTTCCTCTCCACCCCCCACGCCACCCCCACTCCACTGACCAGCTTTTGTTTATTGATTTAGAGTGGGGCTGGATAACTGGCGTGGTGTTGTGTTTTACGATTGAGGAGCGAATACTGAATGCTTTAGCCATTATTTATTCGGTACCTAATAGATACAGAAAACCTAACTGAGATAACAATGTATTGGAGATAAAATTCTCCATTAAAGAACTCTCACTTAATATTTGGGCTAGTAAATAGTTTTCTTGTCCTCTTTCCCCTACCCTGGCAATGAAATTTGATGTAATGCACCAGAATTTTAGGCATTAAATCATCATTAGAGAATACAACAACAGAAAACAGCCAAAATAGAAGAGCAAATGTCTCTGCCTCTGGCTGTGGCCTTCACAGAGGGCATCCTGAATCAGAGCTCATCTGTTATTGCTCCTGCATCCCTGGACTTTCCGAATGGTGAAATGCAGTGATGTCCAAACTCAGTCCAGGGATGGACAAGTGCTGCGTAACATTCTGCACGGGGGATAGACATTCAGCAGCATGTGCGCTTGAGCAGCAATTTCCAGGTCACCTTACGTTTCCCACAGGCTCTTGCTGAGGCAGTAGCTGAAGCAATACCTGGTAAAGGCGTACGTGATCTGGGTAGAGTTTCATAACCCAAGGGAGTGGGTTACAGGGAGGGTCAGCCAGAATTACCCTGGAGAGGAAGACTCCAGAGTTCATGATTATTATTATTTACTTGTATTATCGTAAAGCCTAGGAGTCCTAGTCATGGGCCATGACCCACTGCGCTAGGCGCTGTACAAACGCAGAACAAGATGGTCTCTGCCCCAAGGAGCTGACAATTTAAGAATGAGACAAGAGACAACAGATGGAGACAGACAGAGAGAGGAGTACAATGAGACAGTACTGGCCCGCACACCGGCAGCAGAGCTGTTGCCACTTTTTTGCAGGCCTCCTGGGAAAGGAGAGCTTTGAGTTTCCATGGAACATTTTGCCTTTCTGACCCATTCAGACATCCAGGTTTGTATCTTTTCAGGCCCGTTGCCATCCAGGAAATGGCCTTGGTAATTAATTTGCTGTTGGATTTCCCAGCAAGCTGGACTTTCTGGAGTAACACTAGGGGTATAGAAAAATAGGCAGTACATTAGTTTGTATATTGAATTACAGTTTTGGATCACTTACTATTTAATGTGATTTTTAGAAATCTCTGGATCTGAAGTCTTCCCCACTAGGGTGACCAGATATCCTGATTTTATAGGGACAGTCCCAATATTTGGGTCTTTGTCTTATATAGGTGCCTATCACCCCTCCCCATCCCAATTTTTCACACTTGCTATCTGGTCACCCTATTCTCCACACATGCCAGGCCATTGCCTAATGACCAGTTTGCTGCCCAGTCCAGGGTCACCCTACCACAGAGATACACAAGGCCTTGTTGGGGAATTGAAAGTCCAGGTTCTAATGACCCACTGATCCTGGATGCTGGGAGAGGTGGGAACCAGAGGGAAGGAGATGGGAGATGCAGCAGTTTGGTGCAAGTGACCCAGACCCTGAGAGGGGAGCAGCAGGGGATGGGGAAAGGGGACATGGCACTAGATATTTGGGGACAGGAAGGTTAGGAAGGCTTTGGTTTCTTACCTGGAGGGGAGGGCTGCCTGTCAGGCCTGCCCTGGTCAGAGAAGCTTACCTGGGAAGCACTTTCCCCTTTAGGTCCAGGCTTAAATTTTGCTTTGGCACGTGTAGTTAAAATGGTTGGACCTCCCCCCTCTGGTGGAAAAGAGACAAGCAGGCAGACATGGATAATTTTCATTTAGTCTGCTCTAGGCAGGCGTTAACCGCAGCAGGAGAAGATGAAGTGATGGCCAGATTTTTGGAGAAAGAGATTTCTGTGGTCAGGTGATAGATTTCTTTGGTGTCTCCCCCCACAACACATATGCACTGTCCCCACAAACTCACCCATCACCGGGGAGATGAGCTATCATTATGTTTCCTTTGTTTTATCCCTTTGAACTGACTGGTGTGGGTGTTATTTTGTTATTCCCCACCCAGAGGTCCCATAAAGTAATTGAACCACATTCAACCGGGTGGAGTTATTTTACCCAAATGCTTTACTGTGAGTCCAGTGGATAGAACATTGCACGGGGACTCAGGAATCCTGGAGTCTGGTCCCAACTCCTCCACTGCCCTAGCAAGTCCGTTTGCCTCTCTGTGCCTCAGTTTCCCCATAAGTACACAGGGATAATGGTACCACTCTCCTTTGTAAAGTGCTTTAACATCTGTGGAGGAAAAGTGCTGTATAAGAGCTCAGTATTATACGCTGGGAAAGAGGTGACCAGGGTTTCCTACCCAAAGGCTAACAAGCCAGGGGCTCCTAATTGCACCCCTTCTGGGGATGTCTCACAAGACCAATAATTCCCAGTGATTATTCGCCCCTCTGTATTGAACACAGTGCCCATTTCCCCGCAGTTGTGTCAATTACATGTTCCTAAGCTTGCTACCTACCACTTCAGGAAATCATCACTGAAACAGACTATGGCTCATGCATCGAATCAGTCAAAGCACAATAACAGTGTTTGTTTTAAGAGTCTGTTACGAATCTTATAAACAGTAATGAGTGTCATTTTCTCCACTCGTGAGCTCATTTGAATGGAAGAGGTGCAGCGCTCTAACTCTCTGACATACAGCATGAAAGGGGCTGCTGAACACACTTGCCTTCCAGAAATCAGAGCTTTCCAGCCCCTCAGAGCGAGTCGTCCATCAGAGCAGGAAGTGAGACAACAGAACTAAATGCTGCTATAATAGACAGTTCCCTCCAAGCCATCCACATAGGCTAAAGTTTCTAGGAATTCATATTCAATCTGATTTCTATTGCACTCGCATGTTGAATAATCAGAGCCTTTAGAAGGAGGTATTTGGTGAAGGTGTGTCTGTGAACCAGGAAACCTTGCGCGAATGTAGCTAGTTAAGGAAATCCCCGTTTGGGGGCTGGGAGCTAAACTGAAGCTTGCCAGGGGCTGACCCAGTGGGAGCTGCTCTGAGCTGGATTTCACCCAGTGTGTGCCCCGCGCTCCTAGCATGGATTCATGCATGAATGTGTGGCAAGGTCTTTATGGTGGACTCACCAGGATGCATTATATCATAGACACCTCTAGTGACTGAGGCATCCAGTGCAAGTCCTTAGAAATGGAGACTAATTATATTGTTCTTTTGGCAGGGCTCTCCCCTTTGGGCCTGATGAATTGCCCCTTCTCTGAAAAAATGCAGTCAGCATTAGCATGCCGTATATGAGAGTGGTTCTGCTATCTGGGTGGTTATTATGCTGGGTTTGTGTCACTTGCCAAATTACTCTAACTAAATACAGCTCAATAGTGGCTCTAACCATGCCTGACGCGGGCATGTAACTGTGCTTGTAAATAACAGCGTGAGAAGGCAGAGGCTGGAATTACGTCCCTCCAGACAGCCATTCTGTAAGGGAGAGAATAGGACACACTAGCTGTAATGCTATGCATTAAAAAGCACTTATGCCGCTAAAACCAGCATTAGAATAGCACATAAACAGTGCTGTCATGATCTCAATGGGACTCTGGAGTCCAAATGGAAGCTCTAGTGGCCTTTCAGAGCCTGCCTAAGGGGGGGAGAAAAGCCATTTCATGTGTTATAATGATGTGTCTCTTATACACACAAACTAACTCAGATTCCTTCGTACGCTGGGTGCTGACACACCCACGCATTCTGCACCGACACACAAAGAACCGATAGAAAGCGCAATTAGCAGCTGAGCAGCTCTCTTGGTATCACAACTGGGACATGGAGATAGCAAAGATGGGGCTGATCAACTGCTTCCTATTATTCTGAAGCATTTAATCATAAATCCAGAACATGCATGTTGAGCGCCAAGATGGCAACATTTTTGTGGAGCCAAAATGGTTTAATTCTTTAAGCAAGTTCTTCGCCAGCGCACATTCCTGTCCTCTCCAGCAGCAGGTAGAGCAGTGGGAGCCTGGGCCTGAACTGTACAGAGGAAATATATACATATATATATTATATATTAGGGCCAAATCTTACCTCAACCCACACACTTTGCACAAGGGAATTCAAGGAAATAACTCAGATGTTTACAGTTAAGAAGGTGCATATTGATTTTCAGGAGAAGGGACTTGGAACTGTGGAGTTACCTGGCCATACTAGTCTGGAGATATAACATTATTATTGGTGTTGTTGTTGTTCATAGTAATAATAATAATTAATAAATCATTGCAAGCCCCTTTAAAAAGTGAAAACCCTCTTATTTTTATAATTCTGTATCCCCAAAACGTCTTATCTGAGTCACCTCACATTTGGCTCGTACGGAAGTATTCTACTGTTGCAAGAGATGCAAGTTTAAAAATGTGTGTGGGATAGATTTGTTCTGAGGAACATGTGGAGCAGGGTTCAAAATGGAGCTTCTCATGGAATGGTGATTACAGTCTTTAAAATAGAAAGACTCCTGTCTTGCCACAATGTGTGATGAAATTTAGCAGAGAACCGTTTTTTTCTTTTTTTTCTTTCTTTTTTTTTTTTTTTTTTGCAATGGACTTTCAACCTTTAATTTATTCTGTAAATATTCCCAGTTATGGTAAATTTTTTCTCCTTTTGAGGGAAGTTGATTTTTTTCCCTCTGAAATGTCAATTGAGCAGCCCCGCTGAGCAAGAACTGAGAGAAGCTCAGTATGCAGAAACAGAAGATGCCAGCATCTTTTTGACTCTTTGAAACTCACTGGGGCTGGCAGGATGATCAGAAAAGTCTGCTTTAGAAAGCAAAACAAGTCCTGATTAGTTTGAAGTTGTTGAGATTCTAAAGCAGTGTGAGAGTCCTAAAAAAACAAGTGCCTAAACACACTTCTGGAGTAGCATTCCAGAGCATTCCAACCTGGCCTGCTCCCTGCTCTAAAGTTTGAATTAAAAAAAAATGGTTTCCTCTTAAAAAGCCAGGTTTTTCAAAGCATATTCATTTTTTCTCTGTCAGTTTTTGTTAGCTTCCAACAAGAATCCTTCCCTGAACAATCAGAAAGATGAAATAAGAAGAGTACCGTAGTGAGTGTCAGGTCCATATGCTAGATCAAAACTACACAGTGGTGTTAACTGGTCACCTGTTCATATAATGAGGTTAGTCTATCACAATTCAAGAGTTTATAAAAGTATTGATTTTCCTTTTTCCTCTTTGTGTGTGTGTGTGTGTGCACGCACGCACGCGCGTGTGCACTAATGAAATGTTTACTTACTGTATATTATTCAGCCACTAGATGTCTCTACGTGCTGTCTAAAGCTCCAGACAGGATATGGTCCCTGGTAAATGAGGTAGACAAAAGTAGAACTCAAGCAGGGTGGAAGCCTGTTTATTTGTGTCTACAGTCAGGAGCTGGTTTCTTCAATAAATGCTTCCTGTTTAAGATATATCATGACATACATCTTCTTTGTTTATAGGCTCTCCTATGCCTTCACAACAGTCTAGTATCTTATACCTCACAAATATGAATGAGTTTAACCTTACATAACCCTTGTGAGGTAGGGAAGTATTATTCGTCTTATATCTGCACCTTATTAGCGGTTCCCATTAACTTCAGAATGTGCCTGGCTCTCAGACGGGTGGACACTAAGGAGGAAGGTTGTATGAAGCTTTCATCCCCCTTCTGATTGATAGTGTCAGAGTAACCTAGGGCATTTATGACAGGTTTCAGAGTAACAGCCGTGTTAGTCTATATTCGCAAAAAGAAAAGGAGTACTTGTGGCACCTTAGAGACTAACCAATTTATTTGAGCATAAGCTTTCGTGAGCTACAGCTCACTTCATCGGAAAGCTTATGCTCAAATAAATTGGTTAGTCTCTAAGGTGCCACAAGTACTCCTTTTCTTTCTAGGGCATTTAGATGCTCACCTCATAATTTTAATGGAAATTGGGAATTCAGATCTCTTACGTGGCTTTGAAAATCGCACTGTGGCTGAAATATCCCATCTCCCTGCTGGACAAGGAGAGAGAACATACTGATAGATGCAAGGGCTCAGAAGTGGAGAGAACTAGGGCAGCCCACATTTCAAAGAGTCCTTTGTCAATGATAGCAGAGCACCACCAGATAGTAGAGCATCTGGAAAGGAGAGAAAGGAGATGGGAAGAGTCTAACATAGCTCATGAGGAATGGCAGCAGGAGTAAGTAAGGTGGTTTTAAGAGGAGACAGAAAGAGCTGAATGTGAGGGAACCTTGGCTTGGGAAGGGGGAATGGAAAACTAAATAGCTGAGCTGTTTTGGATAGTGAGTGAGAAGAGATGGAAACAACCAAATACAGCTAGGGACCCTGTTATTGTAACTGAGCTTCACTCAACAAGAATCCAGAAGAGATGGAAAGAGCTGGATATGGCTCATGAGGAGACCCTCTGAGTATCTGGTATGGAAAACCCAGCACCACAGGGATGGTGGAAAATGCATTGGAAAAGCAGGATACTTCTCAGAATTCACTGACTCTTTAACCAGTTCAGTACAGCCTGGGGGATGTGCTGGGACTGAGCAGCCAACCTTTGTGTGTTTTGAAAAGCAGGACACCCAGGAAGTACTTGTACAAGAGTGCGAGTCTCTGCACGATGCAGAGATAGGGTGTCTACCTAGTGCACAAAAGTGGAATAGTAGCAAAAAGAATGTCAGAGAAGAGCCATTCTGCTGCTTCTTTCTGCTACTGCTCTAGCATCAACAGGTGGGCAGAAACAATGAGCCATAGAAACAGTCCTTTTGTAAGTGCACTTACTGGGCACAACCTTAAAAACAAAGATCAAATGGTGCCAACTCCTTACTTAATGTACATGTCAATCTATGAGCAAAGACTTAGGGGCTGATTCTCATTTACAGAAAAGCTCCATTATCCCTCGCTGGCAATGTGAAGGGGCCTTAAAGAGGGAGAGCACAGTACTTTTGGACCCACGTGAAGGGCCTTGTAGAAAGCAGTGTGGAGTAGTGGCTTGAATGCTAGACTAGGGAGTTGAGTGACCTCTGTTCTATTCCTGGCCTGCTGGGTGTGACCTTGGGCAAGTCACTTCCCCTCTCTGTGCCATGTGCAAACTGACCTCCTTTGAGATCTGCCAATGAACAGTGCTTTGTAAGAGCTAAGTGGTGATGTTGTTGCTATTAATAATGAAAGGGTTTTAGTGTAAAAGAGAATCAGGCCCTGAGATCCTGTATTGGCAATGTGAGTAAAGAGCAAACAGATTTCATGCCGGCATGATGTCAATCATCAGGTAATCATCATGGGGCAGGGCATACCCGTTCATCTAGGTCTAGGGCAGTACCGAGTGCACTGCTTTCCCTCACTGCAGAGATCTATTTCATGGTGTCAAGTGGAGAGAGCTGCCGAGAGTCCCGTTGGGACCTGAGTTGAGAAAAGAATGGTGTGCATTGGACTGAAGCATTCCATAGTTCAGCATCCACAATAATAGAGCTATCTGCTCAGTGAAATAGATATTCCAAGTGCACATATGTGATACAGGCCAGTTGTGCAGAGCATAAAGTGGCACTTCATGCAGATGATGTGCTATTGATGTTAACAAATGCCAGGCCTTCAATGCTCCATCTCATGCAGCAAATAGAAGACTTTGAAGAGGACTCTGGTTCTAAACTCAATTATTCCAAGTTGAAGGCAATCGTAGAGGGGCTCACTCATACAATTCTGGGAAATCTATAGGATTAATTTTAAATGGACCATGAATTATGTCACTCTTTGGGAGTATAAATCATCTCTTCATGTGATATCCTTTGGATGCTACTCACTTCAGAAAGGTCAGAGAAAAAAATGTAGCCAACTGGCTTGCAAGGAGGACATCTTCCCAGCCATGAATATGAACCGTTTTACTCAAAATGTCCCTTTTTTTCACACTACCAAGTCTTTTAAGTACTGCACCCTTCCATGGTGAAATTCACCTAAGTGAAAATTTACCTGGGACCATCCAGCAAACCCTGCGCAGCCATATGTAGAGGGAGGTTTTGCAGCCCCAAATTGCAGCACAGCTCTCCCTGTGAGTGGTGCAGTTCCAGGAATATCCAGGCGAAAAGTGGGTAAACACTGAGTCATATTATTCTGATGTGCCTGTCTAAACAGCAGAGAAATTGTCAGAATTGTTCTCAGCCACTTATTAATTTAACAACTGGTATAT
This sequence comes from Eretmochelys imbricata, assembly GCF_965152235.1. Classification (NCBI taxonomy): domain Eukaryota; kingdom Metazoa; phylum Chordata; order Testudines; family Cheloniidae; genus Eretmochelys; species Eretmochelys imbricata. Next base: position 51,324,756 of record NC_135580.1, on the reverse strand, counting down.
GGGAAAAAATTAGGATTAAATTACACCTTGGTGCTTTCTTACTGTCTGACTCCAATAAGAAATAGTGCAAATTTCCCCAGGGAAGACTTGGACCTGGGCTACAATTTTCCAAAGTGCCTCAGTGACTTAGAAGCCCCAGCCTCATTGAAAGTCAATGGGATGTAGGTTTCTAAGAAATTAAGGAGCACTTGTAAATCTTAGCCCTGAAGTTCAGGTCATGAGGGGGGGGGAAATCCTGAATTGCATGTGGTAGAATGGCTATCTAAAGATAACAAGGTTCTGAATACCAGTGAAACAAGTGAAATATTTAACTGCTCAAACTCCTCCATATTACCATTCTTATCCTTTAAAAATTATGCCATCGATGAGGTGGGGGAGATAGCAGAAAAGACAAGAGAGGAGGCAGCCACCTATAGTGGCCCATTGCTGACCCCTTCATCCCCTTCCCGGAGGAATGATTGCAGTGTTCGATAAGTGCTCATGAACTCTGCCTGCCAGTATCACACTTAGGCTGTGGGTAACAGGAGATGGACCAGTCAGGCTCTCCTTCTCACCGATGACCTCCTCCTTGGTGACAGTTTGGACACAGCAGAAGTAAGTTCTACCTGTTTCCTTCTTTACGTTCAGTCAACTCTGGAGCCACAGATCTTCCCAACTAGCCAGAAAGCTACACCTCCCCTGGGATGCCCAATGGGAGAAGAGTCTTATCTCCTGAGCTTCTGAAAAGAGGTTCTACAGACATGAAAAAGTCTAAAGATGGATGGTACAACATGGACAACTGTCATTGCCCCAGCAAACTCAACACAGACCCATATCAGATCAATTACATAGCATAGGACGCTTAATGCGCTCCAAGGAATAAGGACTTCCATAACATCTGTGGCTTCTGTACAAAGGATGCAGGCAGAGTCCTCAGCACCCTTTGTGGGGAATGCACATCAGCTGCTAAGACTCTACCTGCAGCATCCTGGAGTTTCCCACAGCCCTTCATTCCTGCTGAGCAGCATCAAGCCACCTTGTGTACTGTTTGGGACAACATCTGCACAGCCTCAGAGTATCTGTCCATTGATTCTATTGGGCCTACCCACAGCACGCCCCTAAGCCTACCAACAGTACTCACCCTTCACTTACCACAAAAGCCAGTGATGGCAGGCAGCCTAAGAGGTAATAGAGGGATGACTCTCCATCCCTTACCCCCATCCCACCCAATAAGCACACTGTAAATGGGCATCTTTTCCCTCTCTGCTATGGACACTATTCTGTGCTGGAGTATTGGGCCATCCTTTTCAGAGAAAGCATGACCTTGTGGGTAAGACATGGGCTGGGTCTCGCAGGCATTGATCTCCACCCCTGCCACAGAGCATGGTACACTGACTGAATCTCAGTTCCCCATCTTAAAACAGAGAAAATAACACTGTCTTTCTCCTATCCTGCGTGTCATAAGCTTTTTGGGGGCAAGGATGGTCTGTGTTCATACAGTAGCTAGCACAATGGGGCCCCATTCTTGTCTGAGACCTCTACGTATTATTATCACATAAATAATACTTACCATGCCTTTCACATTGCATACCCTGCACAGTTCTTCACCAGAGCCATTGCTCTGTCTCTTATTATTGTGCTTGTCCTTTTTAATTAACAGTTTACCTGCAAAACTGGTGGCAACCATGCTGTCCCTCGTAGTTCTGAGATCAAGTCCTGGGCTGTGGTCATTGTTTCACATTCTGCCAGCATTGTCCTGCTGGTACCCCTCAGGCTCCTCCATGCATTATTGTTAGCCCCATCCGATGGCAACACTGATATTGGCAAAGCTACGTCCGGTGGCAATGTTGGCAGGGCACACAACACGCTAGGAGTGTCCTGTTGCTCTCTTCTGGGCCATATGGCAGTGTCCCACCAATTAGGTGAAGGCACCTGAATCTAATTTCTAAGATTCCAAATGCTCTCTTTATAACCCATTTAATACATTTTACAGCCCTGTTTGTATTGATTAATAAAGATTTAAAGATTTAATAAAGATTTAATAAAGATTTAAAGATTTATTTAATAAAGATTTAATAAAGATTTAAAAGAGCTCAATATAATTAATGCCCATCAATATGGGTGTATGGAAAATAAATCCTGTCAGACTAATCTGATATCTTTTTTTTAGTGAGATCACAACTTGGTTGATAAAGGAAATAGTATAGATGTAATATACTTAGATTTCGGTAATGTTTTTGACTAGATATTGCATGAAATTTTGATTAAAAAAACTAGGGTGAAATAAAATTAATATGGCATACATTAAATGGATTAAAAACTGGCTAACTGATAGAACTCAAAATGTAATTGTAAATAGCGAATCATCACCAAGTAGGTATAGTTCTATTACGGCCCCACAGGGATTGGTTCTTGGCCCTATGCTATTTAACACTTTGATCAATGAACTGGAAGAAAAAAATAAAATCATTAATGATAAAGTTTGCAAAAGACACAAATATTGGGGGGATGGTAAATAATTAAGAAGACAGGCCACTGATACAGAGGGATCTGGATCACTTGATAAGCTGGGTATAAGCAACTAATAAATCCAGACTGGGTGGTTTACTAAAAGATCTGTTCTAGGAATTATTTTGCAGAAGGTCTATGCCCTGTGTTATACAGGAGGTCAGACTAGAATGATTACTAGAGAGTCCCTTCTTGGACTTAGGATCTATGAATATACATTTCAGTATGGTTAAATCTAAATTGCATCTAGGAACAAAGAATGCAGGCCACACTTACAGGATGGGGAACTCTATCCTGGGAAGGAGTGACTCTGAAAAAAGATTTAGGAGTCATGGTGGATAATCAGCTGCATGTGTGCACCTTCTGTGATGCTGTGGCTAAAAGGGCTAATGTGACCCTTGCCTATATAAATGGGGAAATCTCAAATAGGAATAGAGAGGTTATATTACCTCTGTATTTAGCACTGGTGTGACTGTTGCTGGAATATTGTGTCCAATTCTAGTGTTAACAATTCAAGAAAGATGTTGGTAAATTGGAGAAGGTTCACAGAAGAGCCACAAGAATGACTGAACGAATAGAAAACCTGCCTGATTGTGATAGATTCAAGGAGTTCAATTCTATTTAGCTTAACAAAGAGAAGGTTAAGAGGTGGATTGATCACAGAAGTATCTACATGGGACACAGAAATCGGATAATGGGCTCTTCAGTCTATCAGAAAAAGGTATAACCAGATGCAATGGCTGGAAATTGAAGCTAGACAAATTCAGACTAGAAAAAAGGCATAATTTTTTAACAGTGAGGGTAATTAACCATTAGAACAACTTACCAAGGGCTGTGGTGAATTCTCTATCATTTGCAATTTTTACATCAAGATTGGCTATTTTTCTAAAAGATCTAGTTCAAACTGGAATTTATTCAGGGCAGTTCTCTGACCTGTGTTTACAGGAGATCAGACTAGTGATATATCTTGACTTTAGCAAAGCTTTTGACATGGTCTCCCACAGTATTCTTGCCAGCAAGTTAAAGAAGTATGGGCTGGATGAATGGACTATAAGGTGGATAGAAAGCTGGCTAGATTGTCGGGCTCAACGGGTAGTGATCAACGACTCAATGTCTAGCTGGCACCCGGTATCAAGCGGAGTGTCCCAGGGGTCAGTCCTGGGGCCGGTTTTGTCCAATATCTTCATTAATGATCTGGATGATGGGATGGATTGCACCCTCAGCAAGTTTGCAGATGACGCTAAGCTGCGGGAGAGGTAGATATAATGGAGGGTAGGGTTAGGGTCCAGAGTGACCTAGACAAATTAGAGGATTGGGCCAAAAGAAAACTGATGAGTGTTAAAAAGGACAAGTGCAGAGCCCTGCACTTAGGACGGAAGAATCCCGTGCACCGCTACAGGCTGGGGACTGACTGGCTACGCAGCTGTTCTGCAGAAAAGGACTGGGGGATTACAGTGGATAAGAAGCTGGATATGAGTCAGCAGTGTGCCCTTGATGCCAAGAAGGCTAATGGCATATTGGGCAGTATTAGTAGGAGCATTGCCAGCAGATTGAGGGAAGTGATTATTCCCCTCTATTTGGCACTGGTGAGGCCACATCTGGAGTATTGTGTCCTGTTTTGGGTCCCCCACTACAGACGGGATGTGATCAAATTGGAGAGAGTCCAGCGGAGGGCAACAAAAATGATTAGGGGACTGGAATACATGACTTATGAGGAGAGGCTGAGGGAACTGGGCTTGTTTAGTCTGCAGAAGAGAAGAGTGAGGGGGGATTTGATAGCAGCCTTCAGCTACCTGAAGGGGAGTTCTAAAGAGGATGGAGCTTGGCTGTTCTCAGTGGTGGCAGAAGATAGAACAAGGAGCAATGGTCTCAAGTTGCAGTGTGGGAAGTTTAGGTTGGATATTAGGAAAAACTTTTCACTAGGGAGGGTGGTGAAGCACTGAAATGGGTTACCTAGGGAGGTGGTAGAATCTCCTTCCTTTGAAGTTTTTAAGGTCAGGCTTGACAAAGCCCTGGCTGGGATGATTTAGTTGGGGATTGGTCCTGCTTTGAGCAGGGAGTTGAACTAGATGACCTCCTGAGGTCCCTTCCACGCCTGATATTCTATGATTCTATTATCACAGTCATCCCTTCTGGCCTTAAACACTATGAAGCTATTATTTTTTTCCCTATGAGCATGTTGGAGGGCTGAGGGATCAACAGGCAGGTTCAAAGTTGATATCCTTTTTCTCTTGGGGGGAAAAGCAGGGACTTGATTCTGGTGAGTGATTGTGCCTTTTGACAAACAAATATGGGGGCATGATTGTATGTGGGTATCAGGATGTGTGTTGGCGAGAGAGTGAGATGATTTCTATTCAACAAACAGCCTTAACATTTTCTCCCTACTTAAGAACATAAGAACAACCATATTGGGTCAGACCAAGGATCTATCTAGTCCAGTATCCTGTCTTCCAACCCTGGCCAGTGCCAGATGCTTCAGAGGGAATGAACAGGGCACGGCAATTTACTGAGTGACCCATCCCCTGTCATCCAGTCTCAGCTTCTGGTAGTCAGAGATTTAGGGACACCCCTGACCATCTTGTGTCTTGATGGACCTATCCTCCATGAACTTATCTACTTCTTTTTTGAACCCAGTTGTACCTTTGGCCTTCACAACATCCCCGGCAATGAGTTCCACAGGTTGACTGTCTGTTGTGTGAAGTAGTACTTCCTTATGTTTATTTTAAACTTGCTGCCTATTAATTTCATTGGGTGACACCTGGTTCTTGTGTTATATGAAGGAGTAAATAACACTTCCTCATTCACTCTATCCACCCCGTTCATGATTTTATCAATCTCTCTCATATCGCCCCCTTAGTTGTCTCTTGTCTACGCTGAACGGTGCCAGTCTTTTTTAATCTCTCCTCATATGGAAGCATCAGGACTGTGTGCCATCAACCACCTGGAGGAGGGGAGAAGTTTGCCACATGGCTGCTCTTAGCTTCCCTGTGTGGCTCCCCATTCATCTCACCTCAGAGGTTCATGATGGCACTAGGGGTGAGCTGCTACCCCAGCATAACCTGCACTTCAGTGAGGTCTGCAAAGGTTCTCCTCAGGCTGAACTTCATCCTGTTGTTGATGGCTACGTAGGCCTTAGCTTTACAGGAACAGATGCATGGTCCCCTCAATCCTGTATCTTCTACAAGCGTGTGGTAAACTCATAAAAGTCTCCAGGATAAAAACTAATTTCTCCAAGAAAAATAACAATCTTCTCCTGCAGGGAGACCCACTCAATCTGGAACAGAAAACAAGATGGCTCCCAGGCAGCACAATGCAGCGAAAGATCGGAACGTACTAGCGACTAAGGCTGGCATCAGGGAACTGCTGCTAGATTTCTAGGCTTTAAGGCCCAATATCCAAGTAGATATTTCTACCATTTGAAAATAAGAAGCCACTGAATTGGGAGAGGAAACAGGAGCACTTGAAAACTCAGATCAAGTTTGTCAGACTGCAAGTGAGAGCGAAGCAGATGAGAATAAGAGACAGCCGTAAAATAATCTAGAAGACATAGGGTGTGATCCAAAGATCCCTGAAATCAACAGGAGTCTTTCCATTGACTTCAGGACTTTGGGACATGCCCACAGAGACTAGAGAATAGAGAAGTAATACAACAATTAAAGGGCTGCCAGAATATCAGAACATACAGATACTCTAGGCTCTCTCTGCCTTAATTCTGCACAGAGAAATGAGCTAGACAACTGGGGAGCTCAGGATAAATGACAGCCAATGGCATTACAGATGGAGCTTTCCTTTCAGCTCCCCTACTGCTATCTTATGAAAGCTCTTTCTATGTTTGGTCTGAGAAAAGGGGGCAGTTGAAGAAGATCAAGAAGTAAATAGAGAAGAGAAGGAATCAGATCTGGGCAAGCAGCAAAACCCAAATGGGGGAGGCTGCTTCAAGACAAGAAAAAGAAAAGAGTTTCTAGAAGTGAACTGACAATATGGAGGCGGATTCATAGCCCCAAGGGCAGACACAGAGCAAAAGGGAACTAATGGAAAACAAACAGCTAGGTAGCTCTCACCTTGTAAGGAACCCATATGCTGGGCCAGATCCTCAGCTGGTGTCAACCAACATGGCTCCACTGACTTGAGCTGAGCGATGGTGGTGGACACCAGCTGAGGATGTGGTACTAAATTAAGTTATTGGGGGGAAAGCAACAACATGACTGTTAGAAAACTGCCTTACAACAACCATGAACTGCCGATCTGGAGATGCGAAAGCACTGGTGACATAACAGAATGTGTTTGGTTAGAGGAGTCCCAATGCATGCTGAGGGCCTGTCTTTCCTCCCCACCCTTCCTCCCTGTAAGTACCTGATAGTGAGAGAAAGCAATGGATGCTCACACTTAGTAGAACCAGCAAGATCCCTGCACAGAGGATGTGAGTTCAGGGGCACTGTTGGATGCAGGATGGAGGAAATGCCTATTAATTAAGGGAGTGTAATGGGGAGAGTGAAATGGCCTCTGCCTTATTAGATCTCCCTTTAAGGGTGGGAGTCAGAAATCAATAGTAACATAAAGTGACCTGTAAAATGAATAGAGGTCATTGACTTACTGAGTGTGTACAGAATGTGATAGATGAGAAACAAAATCCAGCCCATTGGGGGCTTGCATTGTTACCTCTTACACTGGCAATAAAACTGTTGACACTGGCTGGGGTGGGGAGAGACAGTGAGGGAGGGAATGTGTAGAAATGAAGAGTAAGGAAACATCAAGACTGCTATGGAATTCATTAAAATGTGTCGTGTATGTGTAGCTCACTAATGCAAAGGGTAAAATCTGCAAACATAGGGGATATTACTGGGTCTGACCATGCACCTGTAGAAGAAGGAATCAGAAATGCAGACATGGAGATTTAACTGCTTGTACAGGATACCAAGTCAAAGCTGTTCAGAAGGACATTGCTCAATACTTCCAAGCAAATGGCAGAGCTAACAGGAAAGGAAATGTACTGTAAGAGCATTGGAAGATAAGGTTAGAGTCGCTCATTTGAAAATAGGAAGGACCCAGAATAAATTAAAGAAAACCAAAGCTTGGAAAATATTAATAAATCATCTGAGTCAAAAAAGGTCCTCAAACAATTGATCAATACAAGAGGAAAACATAGTGTCCTGATGAGAGAGACTACTGAAAAAGGGCATGGGAACAAAAAGTGTTATGAGAAGGACGATAAAAGTGACAAATTGTTGGACTGAAAATTTAAAGGACTGCTGCATATTACTCCTTTCATTCAAATTAAATAATAGTGTAGTATTTACAGACTATTACAGCAATCGGGTATTCCTCAAAGGGAGCAACAGAACATTATCAATCATTCAAGTAAATTCTAACTTGGTCTTTCAGTGGACACCTTTAATGCTGGGTAAGGAGCTCCCAATATATCTGAGGAAGAACTGAGTCCTTTATTGGTGGAGATTGTCACTGTCAAGCAGTAATGTCTTGAGCAGAGACTGTGCCAATGCTACCTTAAGAGAATTGGTCAATCTGCCCTCTCTCCAGGAGACACTGACAAGCTGTCCAATTATCGCTTTGTATTTCATCTGCCTTTTCTGGTTAAAGTTGTGATGAAGGTGGCTATCTGGTATCCTCAGGTCTCTAAGAGTTTTGCCAGCCTGGGAACTGAGATAGATTTGACACTGAGAATGCTCTTTTGCATTGGTAGATGATCTCCTCCTGACAATGGATGAAGATCATGACTCCATGCTGATATTATTGGGTCTGTCAGCTGCTATTAACATGGTCCATCATGAGGTGTAGCGGGAATAGATGGGGCACTGAGGTTCCACAACGGATTGGTTTCTGACATTGGGAGTAGAACAAGAGTGATTTTCAAAATCGATATTGGAGCTGGGTGCCAAGTAATCACAGCACTTGTGTACAAAGTGATTAGTGACCACCTGATGTTAAAATTGAAAACTTAGCTTTTTTCCTATAGCGAGCACAAAATGAGACCATTTGGCAAAGATACACTGGCAGATCTGTATAAAGACAAATATCACTCAGTTGAGTATGAAACAGTAGAAGAGAAATTCCCATATTTGCATAGGTCAAAATCCAAACTGCAAATGCAAATGATCAAAGCGTCTACCGAATAGGATACAAAAGATATACTTAAAGAATTTTATGGCATGCTTAACAGACCGGAATGTATTAGAGAGATAATGTATCCAATCATATAGATCACAGAGTGCTGCCATAAATATATGCACCACATAAAGATCCACATGCACTGAGCAGTAAAAGTGGAACCTCACTGGATGGCAAAATCAGATGTTATTCCTGGAACATGGACACCAGCTGACAGGGTGAACAGAATGGTCACCACAATGAAACAAAACAAGATAGATCTGAAAGATCTGAATGAGTGTCAAATGTTAGCACAGCCCATGAGAAAAGGCCATGTTTAAAGTTCAAGATGCAAGAGTCTGGGGGACAAGCAAAGGGTTCTGGCCGGTCCAACTCAATATAAAAAGTTCAGAACTCTGCACCTTCTGGTAGATCTATGTGTTAGCAACTTCCCTTCAGAGTTGCCTCAGCACCTGAGGTTCACCAAAGTAACATGTCCAGATCTTTGGTGGTCTAGATGGGGTGGAAGCAATTGTTGATGAGCCGCTGCGACTGAGGCTCTTCGGCACTATAATAATAATAAAAATTAATAATTAAGAATAAGAAACTGCGTGATATTCTGCATAGTACAAAAGAAAGTACGAAATCTGAGTTTGTATACATAGTCAGATATAATGCTGTTTTTAAGAGAAGACAGCAAAGGATTTTAAATGCTCTACAATTTCTCATACCTGTTTAGCTTCTGCTATTTATCTTTGTCTGAAGTGCCCTCCAGCCTCTCACAAGAGATTGAGTGATTTCTTCAGGCACTGCTTTGGTTCATAAAGGTTAGGAAACCGCACACGTGACATAGGTGACTAACCACACAGAGCTAATTCCAAATATGAAATACCCAAAGGAGAACTCAGATCAAATGTCAAATTCCAAAACAAAAAAGCAGAGTTTGCAAAAACCCCAATATGTTCAAAAATACTTTCATTCTTCATTGAACAGCCACCAAAAACTACCAAATTCAGAAAAATCTTATATTCCTTTAAGTAGGTGAACAGAGCCAAATCAAATCTGATTTTGATTAATAATTGTTCCTAACAAGCTCTTCTTACAATGTTTATATTTCCAAAAAATGCCTAAATTTTTTTCTTACAGTTAAAACTCAGACTATTTACAGGAATTTCAATCAGCATTTTCACCTTCTCAAGGTTTTATATTTTATTATATTTCCTGACAGTTTTTGATGCTACAAAGATGGAAAGTGTACTAATGCTTCTGGGTTAAGAAGGTAAGGGAACAGACATCCATGTTATATTATCAGGGCTGGGATGATTAATTTGTAGTTAACATCCACTTACTTCATTATTCCTTCATCTAAACTTGACAAATGTGAAAACAACAATGAGAAATAGAAACCAAGAGCGGCCATAGGAGTCTGAGAACTGAATGCAACCTATTGTATATTAAATACCCACTAAAAAGCATACAGATACATTATATCATCTTTCTTTCTATCTATCCATCCTTCATCTGTCTGAATTTCTATATATACATGTAGGTGAAAGGATTTTTATCAGTTAGGGCTGGCAAAACCACTCAGATTAAAATAAGGCACATGCATACTTGGAACTCCGGTCTGTCCTGCAGAACAAAACCAAGCTTTTCATAGATTCAGGAAAGGCTGACAAAGGATCCTCCATTTCAGAGAGAAGTTACAGCATGCTCTCTGCTGTATACTCCACCTGAGCAATCCTCTATCAGGGCTCTGTCCACCTTCTTCAAAACTCCTCCCTCTTGCTCACTTTTTTGCCAACTCTCAGCCCTAGGCTACGCTTAAAAATTAGATTGAACCGAAATGTCACCCAGGGCTGCAAAAAACTTGATGTCCTGAATGCCATAATTAGGTCGATCTAACCCCCAGTGGTAGCTGTGTTAGTCTGTATCAGCAAAAACAACGAGGAGTCCTTGTGGCACCTTAGAGACTAACAAATTTATTTGAAAGCTTATGCCCAAATAAACTGTTAGTCTCTAAGGTGCCATAAGGACTCCTGGTTGTTTTTGCTAACCCCCAGTGTAGACTTGGCTAGGTGGATGGAAGAATTCTTTTCTCAGCCTAGCTACTGCTTCTTAGTTACAAAATTCCTTCCATCAATGTAGGAAGCGTCTACACTACAGCAGCACAGCTGCAGCACCATCACTATACTGCTGTAGTGTAGACATAACCTCAGAATATTTGGGTTTTTGTTTAAAGCACCAGTAATGTGAAGATATGAGAATCTTAGCGTTCATTTTTTTAAAAGAGTATTCTTCTACTACTCATGGTTTTGGAATACTGTACCCAGTTCTGGGGTCCACAATTGAAGAAGGATGTTGAAAAATTGGAGATGGTTCAGAGAAGAGCCACAAGAATAATTCAAGATTTAGAAAACCTAATTTATAGTGATAGATTTCAGGAGCTCAGTCTATTTAGCTTAGCAAAGAGAAGGTCAAGAGCTGACTTGATCACAGTCTGTAAGTACCTACATGAGGAACTAATATTTAATAATGGGCTCTTCAATCTAGCAGAGAAAGGTCTAACACGATCCTGTGGGTGGAAGTTGAAGCTAGACAAATTCAGATTGGACATAAATGTTTAACAGGGAGGGTAATTAACCATTGGAACAATTTACCAAAGGTCATGGTGGATTCTCCATCACTGACAGCTTTTAAATCAAGTTTGGATGTTTTTTCTAAAAGCTCTGCTCTAGGAATTAGAGTGGGGAAGTTCTATGGCCTGTGTTACACAGGAGGTCAGAGTAGACAATCAGAATGTTCCCTTCTGGCATTGGAATCCATAAATCTCTAAATCTGCTTGTTCCCCACACATCTGCCACACCAAATTTTCCTTTTAATGATCCCCTGTGCTCTCCTTTCTGGAGAGGTGCCACTGTTGCAAAATAATTGCAAAGATTTATTTTTTAAAAAAATATTTCTATATATTTTAATTAAAAATGTGTATGTTTCCATGTGAAGAAAAGTGTTGGTATTTCTTTAAGTGTGCAGTGGCTACTTGGCTCTGCAGTAGCTGCTTGAGCTATTATTTGTCTGTACCAGTGGTTCCTTGTGGTCTAAGCTATAAAGGTACTTGAATTTTTGTCGTGTGACTGGTTGCCTGCAGCTCGCTGAGTCCCAGCTTTTTGCAGATGTTAACCTTTTGTGCACACACAATGTTAAGAAGAGTCTTGCAAGCCCCAAGCAAGAGCCTGCCAATTCACAGACTTCAGGTGTGAAAAACCCAGCAGTCATCCATGACCAGTGGACTTAGGTGTGTACATTGATCAGAGCAATTATCAACACTTGAATGCCAATCTTCTTCAGTGTGCAGATCTTCCTGGATGTGCATGTGCCACCCACACATGCTAAAATGGCTCATGAACATAGGTTAATCTGCATGTATGCAAAACTCTTGTATTCTTTTAAAAGAGATTGAGGTGCAGCCAGTAGACTGAAATGGCTATACTGAGAAGGTGTCCTGCTGCTTACAGCTCCTCAAGACAAAGATAAGAAGCCCTGTGAAAATGGGGGATGTCACTGATGAGGATCTTGCTATACTCATCACGGAAATGCTCTTCAAGGAAAAATCACTGTTAAAGGAGTCACTCATCCACCCGCCAAGGTGACATGCAAATAAAAGACAAAAAGGATTGTGTGGCCTTATTTTTTGCTTCTTCTTGAAGAAAGCCTGAAAAGATAGGGAGGGGGCATTTTTCCTTTGACTTTTGCCATTAGAAATTCAAAGCTCTTCTCTTCAGTGGAATTGTATGGACCACTGGAGAACGAGTGAAATTGTAACTTCACAAGAGACAGACAACTGAGCAGGAGAGGGGAAAGGATGTTTTAGTCAGGCTCTGTGTGAGTGGGTTCCCCCTCCCCTGCCCTTAATGTCTATTTAATGCCAATGTTCAATCAACATATGGGAGAAAGAAAGTCTCAGATAAAGGTTCAGCACCCTTACTTCTTTAGTTATCATGTGGAGACGAGCCTAATATTAGAGCTGCATAAAAAAATGCCACAAGGTTTTGTGAAAAAAAAATTCATCAAGACTTCAAACTTCAAAAATTTCAACTAGCTCTATAAGCTATCTCACACACACACACACACACACACACACACACTGCAAAAACAATTAACCCCCCAAAAAGTTCAGAATTTCAAAACTTGGGAAAATTATGTGAGCTGGACCCAATATGCATCCAGCAATCCCTCCATCAAAATCAGGAAAGACCAGACATGATAACCCAGATATTTCTGAGATTAAAGCACAAGCCGATACATAAATAAAGGTCCAGTCCCCCTTTACATATCAGAAAGGAACCAAAAGGAGAACAAACACCCAGCCCCCATTCCATTTTGAAATTAGCTGAGCGCCCATATGGGAGGCGGGACACTGTCTTTAGAATCTATGCTATGAAGAGCCACAGGAGATCTCTGAAGGGAAAGGAACTACAGGTCAGATGAACACCCCAGTTATCTGCCTTGGTAATTCCATGTGGAACACATTTTTCACATGTTTGTGGCTGCCACAAGCTTCTGTCTTCTCTCCTCATATGATCGGTTTCTTCCATCACAGTCAGCTCCTTTGCACCTTGGCTGGCTCTGCCAGATAGCGACCTACTTTTTGTTCAGGAGCAGTGACCAGCGGGTATGCCCAGGATCAGGAAACATCTAGGCTGGTAACCCCACTGGGCCTGCAGATGGGCGCCATACTGGAGAGAATGATTGCTAAAGATCCCTTTTTTTGAAGATAGGTGCATGTTGCTATTTTGGTCCTCCACACCTCCTAGCAAGGAGACCCATCTGACCTCCCTAGAGAACAGTGCAATCTCCCTGTCCTCAGAACCTGACTCTGATAGCTCCAAGCATCTCCAAGCACCCCTAGCAGCCTCAGGGGTTCCCAGGCATGCAGAACTTACGAGACAACCAGATCCATATTGATCAGACCCTTTGGACAGAGAGAGTTTGGACCTGCAGTCAGGAGCATCTGTAGGTTTCTAAGGTTATGTCTACACTGCAGTGGTATGTTGAGCTAAGTTACGCAGCTCCAGTCGACATCACTTATGTTGACTTACTGTGGTGTCTGCACTGCGCTGGGTCGATGGGAGAGTGTCTCTTGTCTACTTATCTTATTCTTCTCATTTGGGATGGAGTACCGGGGTCAACCAGAGAGCAATCTGCAGTTGATTTGGAGTCACTAGACTCACTAAATCGACTCCTGGTGTATCTATCACTGGAGCGTTGATCCGGCGGTAGTGTAGACATAGCCTAAGAATGCTCTAAACCAGTAAGGCAAAACCTGACCTTCTCCATTCTAGTGGCCCAGCCTTTTGGGGGAATGAATACCATCTGATGAGAAGAAACAACTTGTTAGTTTCTCCTGGACTGTGCCCTTCCACCTTTAGATGTCATTGACTTCCACATCAACTGGTGAAAACACTCCACTTTCCCCCATAGTCTTCATCTGCCCTGTGATCTGCTAGGAAGGGCATATTCTCCACCAGCCTCAGAGTCTCCCTAGAAAAGGCCAAGGGAAAAGAGGAGTACCCTTTCCATTACATGAGGCAGGTTTGTTTGTTTGTTTCCTTGTGTTTTCTAGAGTCCATGATTGCTGGCTTGGTTTGGACTCATTATGGATTTCTCCCCAATGTTCCTCAGGATTCTACACTTTGTTGTTAATAGAAATTTTCAATGGGGGGCCCTCTTCTTTTTGGATCTTACACTGCAGGACTAATACTGGGGGTGTGATTTGTTTCCAGGTTATTGCAGTTTTCATGGCTCACTGTGCAGGTGCCACTCGACCTACTCTTTATAGCCGACAGGGATTTGCCAGCCTGCCTCCATCTCACCTTCACTCCAGCTCAACAGCAATAAGAGTTTGGCCCATCCCAGCTGCTGCTGATTTTAATTTACAGCAGCTGCCCATGGAGCTCCTGTGAGGCTGCTCCCACGGGGGTCAATTCAGAAAACTGACTACAGCTGAGATATGCGAAGGAGCCTACTGGAGTTAGATGCCCAGCCCCTTAAGCTCCTTTACAAACCCCAGCCTGTGTGATCTGTTTTACAGGTGCACTTTGCCTTGATGGGCGTCATCTGCACGTCTTCAAATTGAATGCATGCCCATCTCCTCTCTGTGCTCAGTTTGCACACACACTGATGTATGCTTCCAAAACCCCAGCCCTTGGACTGTGTATGTGTGCACATATCTCTGGATAGAGGGAGCTCACGTGATGGCGTTGTGTAGTGTAAGGGTTTCATTAGCACGATGTCCACATTACTCATTGGTGGAGAAGCCGTGAGCAAATTATGCAGTCATCCTAATGGGTGCCAATAAAACCTTTATATAACAATGCATCATTATGTATTCTGTACACACTGTATATTTTACAGGCAAACTATTTGAGAGTTGACTATTAATGGACCTGATCCTGCTATCACTGATGTCAACTGCAGTTTTGCCATTGTTTCCAATGAGAGCAGGCCTGATGTTGGTTGTCTTGCATATTTCTCCAACTCTTAGGACAGGTTTCCATAGTAGCAGCTGTCCAGCTGTACCAGGAAAATTGTAACTAATATATTTCAGAGAACCTATTAAGCTGACCTAAAATAGTTTCGCCATACATAACAATGCCACAATGTAATGGTTTGATATCTGACAATCTACTGAGGTCCTTATAGCCTTGGAAAAGGAGATTCCTCCTGGATTTCCAATAGAATAAAACTCCTTCATGGGTCACAAAATATGGGACTCAAACCTGTTCCTGGTCCAAAAGAGAATATTGCCTGTCCAGAGTTGGCACCAGTTTAATTTTGGAGGGGACAGCCCACCTTTGGAAGACAAAGCACAAGATGTTTCTCTGGCAGGCTAATTTCATTTTAAATGCGGCTGCTTGAATCTGCCCAGAGGTTTAGTCCATTGTCCCTCATTTCAAGGGATGTTGCTTATTTCGGTCCCAAAGTTAATTATGTTCCACACAAATATAGCAGCTCCTCACTTTTCCAGTTGAAAATGATTTATGCCAGCAAGATAGAGTCATGAGACTGGAACTGTAGAAAGGAAGGAATCCCACAGTTTTTCAGGTTTCCTTAATGAATAATTGTTCTGAGTCCCCCATTTCAAGCCTTTGCCCCATATTGCTCCCCACAATGGACCCTGACAGGTTGGGGGTGGGGGAATTAAGATAAAAGAAGTCACGCTTAGGATGAATTAGTGGGCAGAGTGCAGGTGAGGCCGTCAAGAGAGCATGAACACTGTAATTTATCCCATAGCTATACAATTTATCATATGGCTCCACAGTGTCTTAAATGGATACAGCAGCATCTGGTCTTGCAGAAGAGAAGGGATTGAAAGAGCAAGTTACTTACCGAATCTAGTAGGTGATGCGGTCCTGTGTGATCAACTCTTTCCATAGCAAGACAGGGAAGTCCGAAGACACCTCCAAGCAAACAGCTCAAGAGAGAGCAGGCTCGGTTTCAATGGATTTTTCACAGAACCAGGGATAAAAAGAAAAATTAAGAAGCACCTCCAAAATGACTTAAATGTTTAATTATGTAAAACTGTTTTTCATTGACATTTTCTCAAAAGTGATATTTTAAAATGATTTAAAAATTAAATATCATGTGACAGTATTCGAACTCCAGACCAATATGGGTTTTTTTTCAGTTCCTTTGGTCCTAACCCGGCTCTCATGAAAGTCTATGGCAAAATTCCCATAGATTTAAATGGGAGCTGGACTGGGCCTTTGTGTTAATTTTCTCATTTTAAAATCTTACCAGCAATGAGATCCTTAAGAAAGTTTATTCCACAATGAAATGAAAGCCAAGATAAAGGAAACATATTACACGAGCTGAACTGTAACATCCAGTGCATTAAGACATTGGAACTAAACCTGCCTTGCTTCCACTAGTGCTTGCATTTTAAGGAAACCTTTTTTAAAGGATCGTCTTTAGGAACCTTCTTCCAACTGCCTATTTTTTAAGAGTCCTTCATGGCAATATTATTATAAATTATGTTATGTGATATTATGATGTGTTTATTCGGGTAGGGGTTCAAAACACAAACCAGGTTTAACATCTAGAAGTCTCACTTACAATATGGACTCTGGTAACTTCAATCTTTGATCTGGTTTATGTTTTCATAGTGGATCTACACGCAGAATGTCTCCACTGAGTTGCTGATATCTATGTTATTGCCGGGTTGTTTGATCTGAGATTAATTGATGGAGCAGTTTAGTTATATGTGTATTTTTAAAAGATTATCAAGGATGCCCAGAGCACTGAATGGGGCTCTTTAAACAGAGAGCAGTAAAAACCAAAATAAATCAATTTGGTTTTGTACAATGAAAAGGCAACTTTTAAAATGGCTTTTACAACAATATTTGGGTTAGAAATTTACATTGTTTCACCCCATCCCATTTTCAAACTCTGGAAAGCCCTCCAGAAAATTACTTACATAAGCTAACAGGAAGCCTGATGCTGCAACCTTTTTCTTAGGTGAGTAGTCCCACTGACAACTGTAACCATGCAACTGAATAAGGGCTGTCAAATCCAGACCATGGTGAAGAGCTGCCCATTTCCAGCAATGTATAGCACTGCCTAATACACACAGGCAGTAGGGATAAGCAAGAGCCTGCATATAGTGGATTTGCTTTAATATTAGAATGCACTGCTACCAATAGGAAAGATTTATTCATTGCTATAGCTGGTTACTATTTACAAAAAGGAAATTGTAGCTCAGTTCCATGTCCTTCATTGAGTGAATATATATATATTTGCCCTTCCTTGAGTGGAAAATTGAAAATTACTTAAAATTCATTTATATCGATATAATTCTTCCCTAAATTTTAAGACAAGACGGGACCATCTAGTTCCTTTAACACACTCTGCCTGTACACACACGCATATTATAAAATACATCTAAAATCATATATATATATACTTGCTTCAGTTTTGAAACATTGTGTCTATATATAGAGAGAGATGATGTGTATATATACACACTATATATGTACATTGTATATATGAATACTCTATAGCTGTAAACAGCATATATGTATGTTGTGTGTGTATATACATAATATATGTATGTTTTTATATTTGTGTATCTCATACATATATATACACAAGGTATATATTATATACTTATATATATAGTGTGTGTGTATATAATATACAGTGTGTACATGTGTTTATGTACAAAATCTCTCCAAATTGAAGCAAAAACATGTATATTTAAAATACTGAAAATTCTCCTAAAATTCATAATGTAAAATCCACAAGGGGAAAACCTTCTTCTCTTTACCTACTTCAACTCAATCTCGCTTTCTTCCTTTTTTAAAAAAGGAAACTTCATTGTATATTCTAGAAAAGTATATTGGTGGGGAAGGTTTAACAGAGCCAGGGAGAATGTGCAAGGAGTGAGAAAGTGAATTGATGGATGGATGGTTAAATGAATATAAATGAACTGATACCTTTACAGGAAAATAACATTTCTTTTCTTTTTTTATTCTATAGATCAGTGGGTTTTGTATCTGTAATTCTTTCATATCAGCAAAGAGGAAATAAACTCCCATGTAAATCATTTTCCCCCCATCTGGAAGCATATTAAAACCATGCCATTTTTTTTCTTTTAAGCAGAGCCTTTTTCCCTATTTGCTTATCAGTTCATCCACCATTACATTTTAAATGAAATTGCAAGACCCCCCCCTCCCTTCCTTCCCCCAAATTCCAGGCTGATGTAGAAAAGTGGGAAGCAGACTTTTCTTGCTTTAGAATAGTGACCTAGATTCAATTACAGATAGACCTAGAGGAGAGGATGACACCTTACCATTTTCATAGAGGTCCTCTTAAAAAATTAGAAAAACAAAAAACCTCCCCTCCCCCTAAAAACCAACACCCCAATAAATAAATAAAGACAAATAAACAATAACCCTGAAGGGAAAGAAATGTGTTTATTTCAACTTTGGGTTTTGTCCCCCACTTATATTTTATTATATCTTGCTTAACTTCAATGGCATGTCTGTGCTACAAAACCCACAATATTTCCTCCAAGGGGCTGGCTGTGTTCATGAAAGTGACATGTTGAAAAGTATTTTTCCTGGTGTGTGTGTGTGTGTGTGTGCGGGGGCGGGGGGTGCGTGTGTGTGTGAGTGTGTAGGGAGTGTCTACATTAAAGATACACAGGGAGCCAGATAAAAATGTAACCGCCAGAAAGAGGCCCATTTGTTTGACTGTCACCGCCAAACAAAAATCCAACTAATTACATGATAAAGACACACGTATTACAATTATGATGAGGCAGAAAGCAGCTTTGAAGAGTCCAGTGCATTTTTTTATAACTGTGGTTTCCCTCGTTACTCTGAAATATTTACTAGGAGGGGACAGTGCTGTGATCCTCGCTTATTGACTTGTATCACTAAATTAGGCATATAAATGACCTGAAAGCGGTGTCTGTCGCATTAAATTAAAAAATAAAGAAAGAACAATTACTCTCTCTTCTTTTTTTCCCCTCCCTTCTCTGATCTCAGCCTGAAAGGAGCCTGAGTGAGATAAGAGAGATTGGATTTACTTCTGGAGCTGCTCTCGGTTTGTTCTTCTGAAATAAAATAGACTCGGAGCCACTTGACTAGGGAGCTAGTCCGCTCATATTCACGCGCGGCTCCCTTGCTTGTTTATTTATTCATTTATTTATTCTAAGGGTTTCTGAAAAGGAGAGGGCTCCTGGTTTTAAGGACAGAAAACAAGGAGGGGAAACTTAGTTACCTTTGCTCTGTTTTGTAGGGAAATCTCCAGTTTTTGTTTCAAATTTATGCTTTTGTTTTGCCGAGTCTGCTTGAAGGCTGAGGGACCCCTTTAAAAATAAAGGCTTTGGGGGAAATGAGCTACCTCTTGTGTACACAATGTGCACATGACCTTAGAGAGGTAACAGCAACACACACGTGCGTGGAACTGGTTGCTATGTATGTCTGATCTGGCGGCACACGCGGGTTAGTCTCGAAGCAGTGATAACTGGGGAGATCTGGACTCATGCCGGGGAGGAAAGTGTTTCTTTCACAATGCTCTCCCTGGTGCAGTTGTTTCTTCAAACGCCTTCTGTCCAGGAGGGGCAAGGCGCTAAAGTGGGCAGTGCGGGGGGCATAAAATGGGAGCTTCTGGGGCAGGAAGGTTTTGCAGGGAATCCACTCTGGCGCAGGGCGGATTGTTTCCTTTCAAAGCGGGGCTGTGCGTGCTTTAGGAAGCGATGTTCAAAATATAATCTTCATATTCAGTTCAATGGAGTATCCTTATAATTTACGGCACCAAGATAAGGTTGGAGGATGTAATAAAAAAAAATCTGAAGCCGTCCTTTCACACACACACCCCATATTGAATTGCACCTTGGGCAACAGTGCGGAATCCAGAATCTTAACTTCGCTCAACATATGTTTCCAGCTGATAAGTAAACAATCTGGACGTGAAATGAAAATTTTAATTAATGCAGTAATGCTATTACACCTCAAGTGTGCAAATCCCATTGCCTTGCACTGTGACAATGGGTTGGGGGGAAAAACACACACAGACAACAACCACAAGCAAATTCTAATCTGGGTTTGCTTTTCACTCAGCTCCAATTGTTTTCATAGTTTGTTTCCTTTGAATTAATCTCATCTTATATTTCAATAATTACCAGCTACTCATCTCTCCCCCCCCTCTCTTTCTCTCACACCCTCAAAGAGGCTCTTTTCCCCTGTCTCTCTCCTCCTTAATTTGGCATCAACCTGCATTTAATTTCTCGGCTCTTCATGTACAAATATTTGGTTGTTGGAATGTGATCTTTACAGACCCTGCACGTTATTTCTTGTTTAGCTATTCAAATGTGGCATGTTCAGGAATAATGAAGTATTTTTGTTATTTGCCCTAATAAAAAAGGGTTGGCTTTTCCCTTTGATGTTCCTATAAAACAACCCCAGCTGAAACAGAGGCGTGTGAAAGAATGAAAGAAAGGCAGGAGGTAAAATTAAAGAACGAAGAGGGAAAGATAAATTACAAACACATCCAAAGCACCATCAGGGGCTTCTTCTCTGGCTCCGAATTTAAAAGTAGCGACCTGTCTGGAGAACAATTTTAACTTCAGGTGCCATTTTCAGAAGAGACTAGAGAACTCTTGTCTCCCTTGCCATCCTCTCTGTGCTTTTCCCCTCCGCTCCCTTTGTTTGCTTTAACTCTCCAGTCAGATTATTTTTTGTCATTCTTCCCTCTCCTGTAGCTTCACTGGATCGCTCCCAAAGTGTCTCTAGGTTTCGCCCCTTTTCACCCCCACTCGCTTTCCTTTGCGCCCCCTTTTCTAATATCCCTAATCCTCGCACGTCCTTGTTTAATACCCTTCCACCTGCTCTTTGTTTTAAAGCACAGACTGTCGCTTTCCACACTTTTGATCTCTTTCTTTTGCTGTTCAGTTTCCCCACCCATTGTCCCTTTCTCACCTAGAGGGCCCCGTTCCCATCTGGATGATACAAATTCACATTTTTCCCAGTTGATTCCACAATTATAAAGTCTCACGTGTGTCTGGGGGGTGGGCGGGCGGGTCGTCAATTTCATTCGGTTTAAAAATGAACGTGCAATTTTTTGCTGATTCTTTCCTCACCCATCATGTTCCCCACTTCCACCCCCACCCCATTTTAAAAGGTAACCCACTTGGGGTTGAAAGGAGGAGCAAAGATGAAGAGAAGAGATTGCAGCCTCGATTTCAGGCACTTAGCAAGGTGTAAAAAGACCTCTCTTATTTTAGGTGTGGAAAAAGTTGTGGGATTTTTTGAAATGTTATAGTCCTTAAGTACATTCACGTCCCTTGTATGCCTGGATCTTAAAGCCAACATCCCATTCAGAGAAAGCTGAGGGCTTGCGTTGTTTATTTGATTTGTAATATGAGGACAAGTTCTCACCTGCACAACTTTACATCATACCTTTGAAGCTACTGCAACGGCAAAGCACATGCGTGTATAATCTAGATAAGGATTACTTATGTAGAACGGACAGCTCAAAATTCTCAGCCTTCCACTGATGGCCGCTGTGGATTTTCGCTGTTTAATTATCACAGAGGTGTATGTGTGTGTGGGGGGGGGGGGGAGGTTGTTTTTGTTTCTTGAATTCATGAGGTATTTAGAACACAGAATAAAGGTATATTTCTGATCACCAGCTTTTAAACAGTGCAATCAAGGACTGTAGCCAGGAGGTCGGGGCTGGAATAAAACCGGAAAATCAGAATTGAAATCTTTTTGATGTTTCAAAGTCTCTTTGAATTGCCTTGATACACTCAATAGCAAATTTACTCTGCTATTATCACTAATAAGCAGAAATAAGTAATATCTCTCAGAGACTTCTTATGGCTTAATGTGTCCTTTAAAATAAAGTTTTTAACACCATGTAATGCTTCTCTGTATATCCTACCTCTCTGACACACACACAGCAAAGTTATTAAACAATTAAGCATTTATACTTGTAACCAAATTAGGGACTGTCTACTTTTTTTCCTTCTGACTTCTTTTGGGTGGGTAGAGGAGAAAAAAATTATTTTGACAAGCTGCCTGGTTCTCTCTCTCTCTCTCTCTCTCTCTCTCTCTCTCTCTCTTTCTGCGGCCAGAACCCTAAACAAAATCAAACAACTCTTCGGGGAGGTTTATTATTGGGCTTTTTTTAAAAAAAAGGGAAAAGAAATCATCTCTACGCGTTTGTGTAATTCGCTTGACAGGAGGAAAGACGATTTATGGCAGCAGAGAGAATTGCTTAAAATAAGTTACTCCACGAAAACAAACAAAAGAAATCAACCGGATGAGCCCCCTACTTCTTCACTCGGTTACTTGTTAATGTCAAGGCAGCAGGAAAGCAACAGAAACAGTGACAAGTGTCGAAAGCTCAAAATGCGACGGCTACTGCCTGGCAAAGTCCTTCATTCCCTTGATCTCTCTTTCATTTTCAGGTAGATTTTAAAATGAAACAACTTTGCAGCTCGCTCCTTGCTAGCCCGCCCGGTGTGCTTTTCAGCTGTACTCCTTGCGGGCTACGCAGAGTACCCCACACCCAAGATCCAGCAAAGACCTTGAGTTGTCCCATCTCCTCCCAAAATTCTTTTGGAGCGGGCTGAAGGCGTGGAGTCTAACACCCCTGCAGCCTCTGCCTAATGATTTTATTGCAAGAGGCAGACAATTGTGGGGAAACAGGTTTGACAAGGAGCTGCATTTCCCCCCTCTGGGGAGTATCTTTTTTTGGTCTCCTTTTGACATCAAAGTCAGTAATCGGTTCATTTCGGTGTCAGGACGATTATTTAATATGTTTATCTCCACGAGTAAAATAGCTGCACACCTGCAGACGGAGAAGCCAGTTGAAGGGATAATTTGGCTGAGTCAAGGGGCGGGGGGGGGGGGGGGAATGTGCTGGCAAGGTGAAGAGAGACATGGGAATGGGTGAGAGAGAGCAAGAGAGGAAAGACCGACGTTAAAGCGTCCACCCCTGTAGCTTTTCTACGTGGTGTGCTGGATCAAGCCAACAAGGGGCGGGGGTATTATTTTGCCCAGAACATTGTGGCCAGGCTTATTTCTGTTGGGGGAGGGGAATTACCCCGGCATCCTTCTCTTTAAAACCTCCCCGCAGAGCTTCACTTCCCTACACGCTAGGGTGGGAAAACAGGACAAGATCCTGACCCTCGGGACAGATTTGCCCTGCCCATACTAATCCACCCTCACGTATAAGAAGAGGGTGTGATCGGCTACCAGGAAAGGAGTCAATGGCTATGAAAGTCACCAGTGGCTAAAGCCTCCGTACCTAGCTTTTTTTTTTTGGGGGGGGGGGGGAGGCTCTGCAAAAATACCCTGGTTTGCTCAGTTCTATAGGTTGGGGAGGGTTCTGCCCCCCTCTCCCCCACCTCCCCTTTCTTCTCCAAAGTCTGGTGGGGAGAAGGCAGCAAGCGCCGCAGATTGGGCCCAGCTCTGCCTGAGACCACTGTAAAACTAATCTGGGTAGATGTTAAAGGACACTGAGCTATGAGTGTTATCACAGAGCCTGACAGCAACTGTCAGCTGGGGTTAAATCAGCGGAGGAACCCACCAGGCTCCCAGCTCCTACCTCTCCTTCTCAGAGCCACGCCGGGGTCTTTTCACTGGGGCTTTCCCTGAGTGTCCCAAAGCACCGTGCCCCTGATTGCAGCCCTAGTCAAGCCAGTTCCCTAATTGTCCTGCTTTGTAAGCGTGCTTTGTCATGCTAAACGAGCGTGGTCCAGCCATTCTAACCTCCCCTTTCAAACCCTTTCTCCTCTGTTCTTTTGTTTACCTCCGCCCGATCTCCCATTTATTTATCTAGATGCTTACCCTTCCATTCAGGTCCCATGTATGTTAATTGTGTTATGCCATTTAATTCTAACTCCGGTCTCAAAAGAGCACTTCATGAGAAAAGCATCTACAACACGGATCGCTTTGCCATTCAGCTCAAACCAGATGGACAACTGCGACTTTTTTCTTTCTTTTTTTTTTTCAAAATGAAAATCCCTCCCGAACAAAGGGGACCTGATGAATAGCCCCCCCAACATTGCTAATTGCTCAGGACAATATGCTAATCCGCTGTTTTCGGCTTCGGCCGGCTGCTTATATTGAGTGGTAAAAGTTACGTTGAGCGCTGCTGAGGGGGAAAAAGAACTGACCTCTTCGGAAGTCGGATGCCACACACGCTCGCCGAGAGAGGGAAAGGGAGACAGATCCAAAAAAGATGTGGACACGTTTAAAGGGGCCGGGCATTTGGCGAAGCAAGCGACTCGCATCCAAGCATGACTCCGAGATGCTCAAAGCTAGCTACCTGTGAAGGCCAGTCCCCTTCCCCGACAGTCCAGCCAGCCACATGGGTTTTGTCCGCAAAAACTTTCTCCTGAAGAAGGCTATTAAAAACACGCAGCCCCGTGGATCCGAAATAGAGACACTGTTACTCTGATTCTGTCTATTGTCAATTTCTATTCTTTCCCCCTGTAGCCAGGAAAGAAGAGGAAATGCAAAGGAGCCTGGTTTTTAAACATTGGGGAAAGTCCTGATAAATCAGCTAAGTTAGACTTAGCTATGAACTGGTATTTCCAATAGATCAGGTACTCCAACCTCTCCTGAAAGCAGATGAGACACACGCTGTCCTCTCCCGTGTGTTACTGACTCATTGTTTCACTTTTAGCAAATAATTGAACACTCGAAGTGGTTATTAAAATCTGTGTAGGTATAAACCTGTCAAAGTGAAACCGCAGCAAAAGGCTTCTTAGTTGACAGTGGAGATGAGATTAAAAATTATGTATAGGTATAATCTATAAATGACCCGACCCCGCCAAACGTCACGGGAGTAATATTACTCAAGTGAGTAGTCCCACTGAATTCACGTAGGGTCCCTCACCCGTGTAGCGTTACTCACTACCTAAGTTTTTTCCCTCCGGATCGGGCCCTAAAATGCTTTTCTGGCCAGAAGCATCTGAGCTAGTCCTATTCAACTCAGTCTTTAAGCTTTGCTTTCGTGCTTTTAGGAGGAAGCTTGTCAGAATTGGGACTTTATTCACACCACATGGTTTGCTTGTTTAATGACAGATTGTCTTTATTCAAAATGTCTTTGTTCAACAAATGAACAGGTTAACGAGGTAAAATCCTTCTGGATACATTTTTCAAAGACATGGTTGAAACATATTGAAATTACCATCTTTTTTAAAGTCTTATTCTTATTTGTTTATTTAGTTATTTTTACAATTCTACTGCCTGACTTCATACCTGACGCTCTGTCTAAAATGAACTTAGGTCTAGTTGCACTGGATCACACAAATTGAAGGACTATCTGTTTTAAATTAAGCAAACACTATCATATCATGTTGTAAAGAGAAAAGTTTCCTTTTCCGTAACTTTTAAGAGCCTTTTTGACATGAAAAGCAATTTTTACTTATTAGTGCTTGATGGCAAAATATATATGTATATATATAATATAACACAGCTAATCTTGTCTTTTAATGTGCAAAAGGAAATAAAATAATAATAATGATATTAATAAATACCAGGACTTCAGAAATTCAAGTCCAAATAACAGCAGGTAATATAGAACTCATATACATTAATATAATAAATAAAACTCAAAA
Organism: Eretmochelys imbricata; assembly: GCF_965152235.1. Classification (NCBI taxonomy): domain Eukaryota; kingdom Metazoa; phylum Chordata; order Testudines; family Cheloniidae; genus Eretmochelys; species Eretmochelys imbricata. Next base: position 51,299,024 of record NC_135580.1, on the reverse strand, counting down.
CCGCCTAGCTTTTAGTCCAAAAGGGCAGGTCAAGATTTAACACATTTACAGTTCTTAAAGGTTTCTGCACCTAGCTGAGCCTCCAATTCCAGTTTCCCCAGGCTGAGAGAGAAATCTTTGTTTGTTTAATTTGACTAGAGAGTCTCTGAGTTCCAGGAGAAGTCTTTCTGTCTTTCCCCAGGTGCCATCAGATACACTGGCATCATTCTCCCATGCAGGTGGCTTTTTGCTTCTGCAGTTTCTATGTACATGCCCATGAGTGAATTCAAGTTCTGACTGCAAAGCAAGTCTCGCTTGCGGGTATGTGGGTGTGTTACATGGCAGTCGCATGTGCTGAAGAATAGGGGTCTATTCCAGTCTTGGTCATGCCTGGGAATAATATGTAGGCAACTGGAGGTTGCAAACTGGAAGCCGACCAAGCTGTACAGTTACAGGGCACCACATACCCAGGGTTAGTTGGCGAAGGGTGAGTATGGGTGTGCTGGCTGGGGCAGCTCAAGCTGCCGAACGCCCCGCTCTGGTATCCCAAGGTGGAGGCGTAGGGCAGGGTGCTGGTGGCTAAGGTGTGGGGCACTTCGGTCATCTTCTGGATAGCGCTGGAGCTGAACTGGCTGGGGTCAAGTAAGGAGTAGGGTGCGGAGGTGGGAGGCAGGAAAGCCCTAGCCTTCTCCGGGGAGCTCAGCAGAGCGTCCGTGGCTCCCACGGGCAGCCCGGCCGCCTTGAGCGGGTCCGTGTCGCTCAGGTAAGGCAAAGGGAAGACATACCTGTCCTTCTTGAGCAGGTTCTTGGGCTTGCGCCGCGGCCTGTACTTGTAGTCAGGGTGCTCCTTCATGTGCTGCGCCCGGAGCCTTTTGGCCTCGTCGATGTAGGGTCGTTTCTCAGCCTCCGACAGCAGCTTCCACTCCGCGCCCAGCCGCTTGCTAATCTCCGAGTTGTGCATTTTAGGGTTCTCCTGGGCCATCTTCCGCCTTTGGCCCCGGGACCACACCATGAAGGCGTTCATGGGTCTCTTGATGTGATCGGTCGGCTTGGACATGGTGCTGTGGGGGGGTCGCTCTGAGGAGTCACAGCGGGGCTGGGCTCACCTAGCCGACTCGCCTGCCTCGCCACCCAAAAAGAACTCCAAAACTCTCAGCTGATCATACCAGTTCTCCGGCAAATCCACAGGCAGCTACTGGGGGGAGGGGGGGTCAACGGAGGGGGGGGGAAGAAGACAAGAAGGAGAAAAGGAGTGAAAAAAAGAAATCCAGGAGTGTCTCAGGTCGGAGTGATCAGCCTCTCAAGGGTTTGTCTGCGGGAGAGAGAGGGAGGGCTTGCTTTTGTGATGAGATGCTGCTGCCGAAGGTGTCTAGCCCTGCAAAGCACCTGGCTGGGAATGAGGAACAGCCGAGGACCAGGAGCCAAAAGCGGTGAAGTTCAAAGGCTAGCCTGCTCCGGATTGCACGCAATCTGACATAATCGCAGGGCGTTCACTCCCTAACCTGAGCGCCCAATCAGCTTGGAGAGACGAATACCTTGAAAAGAGACAGTCTGGGAGAGGAGAGAAAAGGGGGGGAGGGGGGAGAAGGGGGGCAGGCACTAACTACATGGGATTAAAGGGAATGCTTTTGTTAGACGTTGCGCTAATAGCACCAAATGAAACTCCGCACGCCTCCTAGCTAGAGTTCCGGGCTGCTGGGGAGATGGGACGTGTTGTACCAGTCACACAAGAAACAAAAAACAGCAGCGTGTGAGTTTGTAAGTCAGGCACCACAAGTCAACTGCAAGGCAGCGTTTCCCCTTCCTGGCCAACCTCGGGACAAACAAAATCCCAGGGAGCAGCTAACAGCATTTCTTTCGAAAAATTAAAACCAACATCTAAAGGCAGCGTATATTACTGCGGCTATTATAAAACACCTGCAAAATACAGGTACATCTATGCACTCCCATTCTATGTCTAACTGCAAAGCATGCCAATCTAACCCCCCTGCCTATACATACTGTCCCTATATATACATCGTGTATCAGCCCCGTGCATACCTCTTCAGTATTCATTAGGGAATGTAAGACAAATGGCAAACAGGGCTTGATATAGAAGATAAACTACCTTTGATTTTGCGGATAACAGTTAACTTTACACCAGCAGTTTAACAAGGCTTTTCTTCTTTCTTTCTTTCTTTCTTTCTTTCTTTCTTTCTTTCTTTCTTTCTTTCTTTCTTTCTTTCTCTTAAAAGCCTCCAGAATTATTTTAAATTGGAAAAATGAAGTCCACTAGTTGGATGAATTAGATGGATTGGCGTCGGGATTGGCCCGGTGTCTGGGTTAATAACACTTGGTACCTTGCTTTTGTACTGCTTGGAGAATGGTGTGTTTCTATTCTCTGGTGGTTTGCTTTTTTTAAAAAAGCAGGTTATAATTCTTCGGGTAAGGAACACTAAATAACCCTAGGAATCAACTTGCATGCCTGTTTTCTTTGAATAATTGCCTGCCTAATGTGAAATGCCCTTGGGGAAAATATTTATTAAATGGAAACAATTGTCCCGAGTCCCTGTAGAGACTGGGTTTGTTAAAGGGTTATTGGCAACTGCACCTGCCTGGTTTAAAAGACTTGTCTAAAATAACGCCTAAGCACCTTCGGTTGTTCCTATATGCAGCGTTCAGCTTTAATAATCTATTTAAAATAGAATCTGGAGGGGAGAACTCTACCAGTCTGACAGCTCTAAATATTTGCCAGTTATCTTTCTCTCTCTTTAAATCGACCCTTTCAGACCGGATAGTCTACGTTCAGTTAAATTCGCCAAGAAATATCTCCACCTCTCAGTGCAGACTTTAGAACCTCGTTAACGCAGAGGACATGGAAACACATCAATATATAATTTAGCTGCAAAGTCTTTAGCCTTTATTTCCACAACAGCCCCCAATGCAAATTATAACAACACAAATCCATCTGCAGATACACGTACTGGGTGCGTATATAGACTGGAAATAGCTGCGACGATTGGAGTCTTTAGGGGGGCTTCTCCCCTCCCCGCCCCGTTTTCACTGAAATTATAGCCCTGTTCCCTGCTTTCTACTTTTCCCACACTTGGCGTCTCCAATAAATTAGTTTAATTCAATGTCAGTCTTAAAGCGATGCGGGGAATGATTTAAAGTCCATTCACCTGTACGGGTTTGCCCGGCGCCCGGGGCGCCACCTGCTACTTAGATTGGACTTGTGCATTTAGCAAGATCGGAACAGATTTTTCGTTATACAGAGAAATGCGTTGTGCAGGACTCAGGATTCAGGGATGTTTTATATTTATTTATTTATTGCTACGAAGTCAAGCTGCAAATTAACACCTATTTGGAACGGAGTAGACAGTAGATGGGACATATTTGTAACACACCACTAATTTTACAGTACAATACATTCCCCCCTAGCCTTGGGCACTCAACATTTGCTCCCCAGTGTATATTTAGAGGCTACTTCTGAGCAGCTAGTTCATGCCTATTAAAAAAGGAGTATTTTGAATGCACGCAGGAGTATGTATTGGCATTTCTACTTCTAATTGCCTCCCTCCACACACCGTCAGCCAAGGGGAATCCTGTAGGTTGTGATTCAAACGGAAATGGCCCCTTTTTTTTTCTTTTGCCACCCTTTGCCCCCTGATATTTTTGTGTGTTTGTTTCCAATCTGGCGCTGAGTGATTCCTGAAGTTTCTGAACTTAAGCCTTTAACTCCCCTGCTTTTCACCCTGCACAAATACGCAGTCATCCAGCCGACTAATCTCAGGCACTGAAGAGAGTCGTTTTCGTGTTAATCAGAGTAAGGACTGTAACTAAATATAGCGAATTCAGCCCCCCCACCCCCGCGCACACACCCTCCAAGGATGGAGCAGTTAATACCACAGCCAATGTTTGCTGCTTTCACTGGGGTTCTGGGTGGATTGGGGGGGGGGTGGCTGTGTGTGCGTGTGTGCAAACCCTGTTTTCCGCTAGTGATAACGCACTGAACTGCTGCAGAGAAACGCTCAGAGACGCTTCGTGTCATCAAACGCACTGCGCCCTGCATCCGGTAGGCAGTGCCCTGCCTCGGTCAGTAACAACAGGCACCGAACCTCTCCCAGCCGACACCTGGTGCAGAGAGGGAAAGGGGGGTGGGGGCAGCACCTTTCTGTGCTCTTCCTTGAAGCCCCGGTTTCCCATCAAGGAACTGAGACGGGCCTCAAGGAAGCAACTGGTCCTGCCAACTCCACGGGGTGCATTGCAGGAGGATGGGAAGGAGGGTATCGCCTGCTCGCATTGCCACCCCTTCTCCTCTCTTGCCCCTTGCAGAGTTCAACGCGAGTTGCTGGAGAAGTGACTCCCGGGGAGCGGGGGGCAATCAGGTGCCTGCCTCGCTCCCCCCGAGTCTGGAAAAACGCCCCTTGAGGGTCGGCCGGGAGGGGGACACAGGCAGGGACAGAGCAACGTCCCGGGATAGTTCTCTGGCAGCTTTAGCGTCTGGGCTCCGCAGCTCCCTTTAATTCGGTGCCACCGGGGGCTGGGGCGCGCTCCCCTGGGCACGGCTGGTCAACGGCTTTTCAGCAACGCGGCCACCGGCAAAGGCCGCCCTGGTTCCCAGGGCTTTCCTGCCGCGGGTTCCAGATACAGACAGGCCGGCACTGGGGAGGGTAGCAAGCGGGGCTGCTCCCACGCGCGCCTCTCTCGGGCTGGGCGGTGCAGGCCAAGCTGGAGAGGCGCACGGGGCAGAGCTCACTGCCAGCTCCCACCAGCAGGGGTGCGGGGGAGCCCGGACAAAGCGCTGCGGTGGGTACTGCTGTCTCACCCACCAGGCGAAGTCCCGGAGTTCAGCGCGCCTGGCTTGGCACAGGCAGCCTCAGGAGGCGAACCCCCGCCCCGGGAAGGGACGTGGGGACAGCCAGGGGATCGTCTTTGTTTGCTGGTCTGGCCTATCCCCGCTTGCCCCTTCCTTTGCGGAGGCACATTTCCTGGCAGGCATGTCAGCGGCGGGGGGCCGCTTTCCCCCCGTGGGACCCTCCCCGCGGGAGAAGATCAGGGCTAGCTGAGGACTTGCGAAAGACTCTACAGGTGCAGCCCCGCTCGCTGGGTAGTTTGCGGGAGCTCTCCCCGCAGCCCAGCCCGATGAGCCAGGCGCCAGCCCTTTCTGGGCAGGCAAAACACACCATTCCGGGACCCCTTCAGCCTCACCGCGGGAAGGAAATATTTCCCTGGGTGGCCTATTTGCCTCTCTTCCCCGGGAAGCTGCTGCTGCGGCAATTCCTAGCTAAAGAGACTGATGTGAGAGGGAAGGAAAGGTCACGTTAACAATCCTGGCTGGGGGAAAGTGTCCGTGTTTTAGAGCCCCCGCTTTCCATACCGCTCCTCTCTCAGACAAACTATGTTACAATCCAAACCCCTCCTTTGTTTTCATGGTTAGGGTCCGATTCTCCAGGTATCTATAGATCTAGATGGATCGCTTGTCATTGCCCGTGAAGACGAAACAAGAGAAACTTGGCCCCCTTTTCAAGCAGGCAGATAGCAAGACAAATCGTTTGGAAATGAGGGATGATTTGCAAGCCCTGTCTGCTACTGAAGAGTCTTGCGAATCAGTTCATGTTTGTTTGGCATATTGATGATAGAAAATACGCATCTGTACTTTGATTGGCTGACACTTCTGCATTAATACACCCTATATATATATGTTCTTCTGTCACATAGTTGTAGTATAGCGTATATGGATAGATAGATAGATATGACTGTCCCCACACTTTCCGCTATTTTTGTTGTTACATTGTATATGCCTCCATTTAAAAAAGAGAGAGTTAATCTGAATTGCCAAAACGTCCACCCCCACCGTTAAAAACTCCTGTTTCTCATGTATGTGATCTGCTCTTGAAGGATACCTGTTGCAAAAAAAAAAAAAAAAAAAAGGAAAGAAAGAAAGAAAGAAAGAAAGAAAGAAAGAAAGAAAGAAAGAAAGAAAGAAAGATGTCTCCCGGCTTTTAAAAACTTTGTTTTCCCGCTATGCTACTAGTTATGAATGCCACCAAAGACAAGGACGCCCGATTGCTCTGAAATCCGTTTCCCTTTGCCAGGTTGTTGAGACACGAAAACTAACAGTGTAATTATTATTCCTGAATGACACCGTGCTAATACAGAAAGATAAGCATAAAATGATACGGAAGCATTACAATTCTATTCTCGGAGATAGCTCATTTGGAATAATTTTAAACTCGATTAGAGCATTTAGCCTGTAACCTAACATCAGCCATAACTAGAACTGTAATTTAAAAAAAAAAAAAAAACTAAAACCCCCCATATTTTCTTCATGGGAATTACAGTCAGGGCGACACTATTGTAACTCACAAAAGTAACTGACAAAGAGCTCAGAATATACAGTCAAGGCCATTTTGAATGAACTGGGTCTCTCTGTTTTCCCTCAGATATTGAAGTCTAGCGAGCCAGCACAGCAGGTGTTGAACTTGAAGTTGTCCCTCTTCCAAACTTTTAGTTGCTGGAAATTTGTAGTTCCTGAAGAAAATGGATTTTAAAAAATATAGACCTACTTATATCTGATTTTAGGTTGCAGACTAAATGCTGGAAATAATATAGATATGCTGGAATTTAGTGGATCTATATCTATCTACCAAGCTATATTTATATATTATTACATTTTATGCACTAAAACCCAAGGATTTTAATTGAATGGTGTTAAAATAGTGTGCAGATTTTCAATAGACTTTCAGCCCCTTGGTGCTTTTCACAGCTATTTAACACAACGTTTTTTTTTTTTCTGATGCTCTGCATGCATTCAGCTTTCCTTCCCTATGTCAGAATTGCCTTGCTATATTTCCACTGGAGGCAATGTTCTTAAGATATATGTGATCAACTCAGTGTAATAGGCTGTAATTGGGTGATACATTTTTTCAATTTGGTTTTTATATATGTATATACACACACATTTTATCCATCCATAAATACTATATATAAATATATATATATACACACACAGATACAAAACACTATATAAATACACATATAATAAATACATATAGTGGGAAATATAATACATATTGAACAGTGGTGTATAGTACAGACACACATATCTAGGTGCACATTTACTTCCTTGCTCAACTATATAGCTAGATCACTATGCAAAGAAAACCATATATATATATACCTACACACATAGAGAGAGAAAAAACATGAAGGAGAGCTCTGTGTAAGCTCGAAAGCCTGTCTCTTTCACCAAGAGAAGCTGGTCCAATAAAAGCTCACCCACCTTCTCTCTGTAATATATACAAATACACTAACAAAAGTTAGTTTTAAATAGAATATAGTTTTAATGGAGCAAGAAACTATACTACAACTATATGACAGAAGAACATAGGCATTGCCAGACTGGAGCAGACCTGAGATCTTTCTAGTTCTGTATCCTGTCTCTGACAGTGGCCAGTACCAGCTGCTTCTCAAGATGGTGCAAAAAACCATGCAGTGGGCAGCTCTGTGGTAATCTGCTTCCAGAGAAAGATTCTATCTAATCCCCATTAGTTAGAGGTGGCTTATGCCCTGAGTTGCAGAGTTTGAACAGCCTTCCAGTGGGAGCAGTGGGGGGCAAAAAACCTAACTGGCTTTGAGACTGAGTTTGATCAGTTTATGGAGGGGATGGTATGATGGGACTGCCTATGATGACATGGAGCTGATCTGTGACTGCTAGCAGCAACTATCTCCAATGGCTGATGATGGGGCACTAGATGGGGAGGGCTCTGAGTTACTACAGAGAATTCTTTCCCAGGTGTCTGGCTGGTGGGTCTTGCCCACATGCTCAGAGTGCAACTGATCACCATATCTGGGGTCAGGAAGGAATTTTCCCCCTGGTCAGATTGGCAGAGACCCTGGGTTTGTTTTTTGTTTTTTGCCTTCCTCTGGAGCATGAGGCATGGGTCACTTGCATGTTTAAACTAGTGTAAATGGTGGATTCTCTGTAACTTAAACCATGATTAGAGGACTTCAGTAACTCAGCCAGAGGTTACGGGTCTATTGCAGGAGTGGGTGGGTGAGGGACTGTGGCCTGCAATGTGCAGGAGGTCAGACTAGATTATCACAATGGTCCCTTCTGGCCTATGAGTCTACAGCCCTTCCAAAACTTGATTTTTGTTGTGTTTATTTTTTAAATGTCATCACTGTGTCGCCGTATGATCTCACTGTCCATATAAATACATGATCCTTTTTTCAATCCCAAACGCAGTACTACATACATATCCACAGCTCTCCCTTTGCAGTCAAAGATTGTAATGAGTAAAACACCAGTTTTAGTCTTTTAAAACTGCCATTTCTGTTAGTCCCTTGTTAATAAGAAAGGGACTTATTCTCATGCTCAGGCTCTTTTTCAGTTCAAGGACACACTCTGTAGGTAAAATGAACATCTGTCAGTGTAAAACTAAACTCGGCTAGCCCATAGATTTCTGTTACTGCTAGGGGACACCTGTATTAAGGGACCTGGTGCCTCTGTTGTAAGAAATTAAGCACATATTACTCTTCTTCATCTTCTGTCCACACTACAGTTGAGTCTCTGCTTGCAATATCTGCATTTAAGTGCCATTGTTGCTAGAATGAGACTAAAACAGTTTCCCAAACCATGATTTCCCACCCCACCCCCAAGAGTGCTAGTTGAGATAGTCCACAGTATGGTTTTATAATATAGTTATAATACGCTTCCTAGGGAAATAAAATCAAGCATCATTCTCTGTCCATATCGGTCAAGGGAAAAATGCGTTGAACGTTGCAAGCAACAACCATGTTCAAACATGTTTGTTCCTGGCATTGTTTCAATTGCAATGTTCCCAGGGTACTACTTTGGCTCCAAACAGCTCTAGAAAACATTCAGAAAAGATGTGTATGGGTGGACAGATGAGATATTCCATGTTAGTTATGCTAGAACTAGCCATGAAAGGCTAGTCCTAAGCATACAAATGACCACCAGGCACTGTGCTGTAAACAAAATGTGGTTGCCCCATGATGTGGATTGTATATGGTTAGAGTTTGAACCTCAACTGTGTTTTGTGACCTTGCTAATGCCTTGGACCTTGGTTACAGAATATAGTTGCATTATCTGAATGACTTTCCCCTACCATGCTGTGCAAAGCCTTGTGGGAAATACAGGGCCGGCAGGTGGGTCCCTGGCAGGATGGTATTGTCAGGGAGATAGATGAGGAGAGGAAACCAGAAGCCAGTGCAGAAATAAAGGGCATCAATCCGGATAGCCCTGCCCTCCGCAAATTCCCCACGGCCTGTGCAGGTGTTGGGGGTTCAGTTGGGGGTTCTGATGGCTGAATCCCTTGATTCTTCTCCTGGTTGTAATCCCTCCTCCCTTCCCCCTCCCCCCGCTGCCCCACCGAATGAAGAATTCACTCCAGTGAGAGTCCAGTCACAGCTCCTGTCCCTGATGTGGGAGTAGCAGCTGCCCATGTAGGGGAGACTAGGGCTGATTAGTCTGTACTGTAAGTAAGCATGTTCACTTTGCCCTGGATGCCTGGTATCAAGTGGACTTTTTAGCTCTTTCATGATCAGGAAATCTTAGTGACCATGAGCAAGAGAAAGTGAAGGATAAACCATGTTAGGCTGAAAGCACAGAGGCCAAACTAGCTACCTTAAGAACTTACATGCCCTCCACACCCCCCCACACACACCCTGTGGGGTCTGAGTGCCCCACAACCTTTAACATATTCATCATTCCAAGACCCTTGTCAGGAAGGGAAGTGCTATTACCCCTGTTTACACATAGTGAATTGAGGCCCAGAGCCACACTCCAAGGTCAGACAGGGAATCGTGGTAGAGCAGGGAACTGGCCCCCCATCTCTAGCATATCAGGCCACTACCCTAAACACTGGGCTACCCTTCCTCTAATCCAGTCAGCCCCAAATATTACCAGGAGATCCAACATATAGAATACCTGCTACTAGCTTTAATATCTTAGTTATGATTGGTACATTGCAAAACACATAAAGCCCAGATAAATAAATACCGGGCCAACATCTATTGCAACAGTCTGTAAAAGCAGTATATATCCTGATGTATTTTCTCACACATAGCATTCTGAAGCAGTTAGGTAACATGAAAAATATAGTTTTGTTCAAGATTTTTATGGCCCGGAGGAAAAAGCTCTATGTATCGATCTGTGTAACCTAGTCACTGTTTTATGGGCTCCACATTTTTGCAAATCTAATGTGTTGTCCCTGAGTGCTTGCATTTGGATATCTGAATTAGATGAATGGCATTTAAAAGCCCATGTAGCTACAGAAGCTGCACAACTAAGGAGTTTCAAGACCTTTAGTTATTCTAGTAAAGGATGTTTAAAGGTATGTTCACTAAATTTATTTAAGATCTGCCTGTTTCAGACATGAGCATACAATTAAGTTAGATGTGTTGCTAAAACTGCCCTGTTTGGGTTAAAAGATGTTCTTTGCAGAAGGTCTGCCACCACAAATGCACAGAATCATAGCTCCACTTCAGCACATGCTTAACTTTAAACACAGGAGTAGTCCCATGGATTTGAACTGAACAGCTCACGTGCTTTAAAATCAAGTGTGCACTGAAGTGCTTTGTCAGAGAGAGGAAGAACAGTCTTGGGATTAGAGCAGAGCTTTGCAAGTCAGGAGAACTTCAACTCATTCCTGCCTGTGTTACATGTTGCCTGTGGCCTTAGGCAAATCACTTGCCCTCTCTGCATCTCAGGGGAAAACAATACATCCACATCTCATAGGGGAGTTGTGAAACTCACACGCTTCTTCCAGTCCATAGTGGAATTTCTGCTGATGCTGTAAGCTGGCCATAAAACCTGCGTGAGGACTGATGTCAATATAAGGTCCTAAATACCAAGGCTATTATCAACCATCAAATGCTTCATTTATTCCACCCACCTGTTTAAACTATATGGCATGTAATTTGTCCCAAAGAATGTAAATCCTTGGGATCTAGTCTTTCAGATGAACCATAGTAAAATCTAACTACTTCTGGTCATTACAGTTCCCATGGAACTCTTCACAAGAGTAGAGGTGTTAATTCCAGTGTTCTGGCCAAATTCCAGGATGAGCTGACCTTACCCTAACTAGAGCTGTGTGTCCATAACCCCTTGCAGGGAAACACTTCTATTCTAACCTTCCTGATGCCTTCCTCCAAGCTGACAAGCAGCAGCCACCACCACATTGTCAAAAGAAGATAAGAATTTAATCCAATGTGCCTCAGACAGACCCATCTCCTTTCTAGGTACAGCCCATAAAAGCCCCATCAAATAATTGTTAATCATTTTATCCCAGTAACTCTGACTGTCAGATTGCACGGGCTTAATACAGATAAAAGACCCAAATAAACTAACAAGGTACCTAAATCAAACCCTTTCTGCATAATAGTCTACCCCCTTATTGCCCACTTCACTTCAAGTGACTGCCTCCAGTATGCTGTACCCCTTCTGCTTAACAATCTGTCCCAACATATAATTAGCTCAGACACTCTGCTTCCTTCCCCAGACCTGAGGAAGAGCTCTGTGGAGCTTGAAAGCTTGCCCCTTCCACCAACAGATGATGGTCCAATAAAAGATATGACTTCACCTGCCATGTTTCTCTGAGGCCCCTAAACATATTTAACCAAATCACAGACTCTGTAACGAGGCTCCACCTTAAAACCATCTAGGCTCTGAAGACTGGAGAGCATGGTAAACACAGTATCTCACTATGGGTATATCAAGCTAGTGCCTAACAATCTGCACTGGTTGTCTGAGGTTAACCATACTTTTAAGGTCTGGTCTTCGGCCTTTGCAGTCTCTTTTAGAGAAGGAAGAAACCACAGAACCAAGTACCAGCTCCTGCAGGATAGCAAAGAACCTGGGGGACCGGGTCTCACAAATAACGTCTCAGGCCCACCTCAAAGATCTAATTGCTGGGGTACCGGATTCCACATGAACACCTGGGCTCACATGGAACATTCAGCCCTTCTGACTGCCGCACTGAATTAGTACTCTTCGGAATGATCACAAAGAGTAAAACTCGCCTCCAGATGAGGCTATGGGTAGAAATCAACAACATGGATCCAACACTTCTGCACTTCCAGAAAGCAAGAGACTCCTGGAATACAGTTTCCCTTCTCCAGCTGGTCAAGAGGTTGCATTCATCCCTCTCAGAGGTGGACCCATTTGTTACGGGCTTTCCCTTCACCCCCTCTCCTGGTTCTTGTCATGCAGACAGAAAGCAGGAAGACCAGAAATCCGAAGTTCAGACAATGTGATGTTTATTGGGGTTAGTTTCAAGCGAGCAAATCCATAGCTGTGACACCGCAGAGCCTTTACTGTGTCCCCATTCCTACCTCCTCCTTCTGAGCAGGCCCAAGTATACCTGCAGTGTATGCTCCTGGTCCCACCCCTTACAATTTGTGGTGATGGTCCATTTTGAAGGGTCGTGAATCTAGGGGCATCAGTACCACCTCTTTTGTATCCCATGGGAGGGGTAGGGAGTGAGGTTGTGTTTCGGTCAGGGACAGGCATTTCTTTGGCTTTTAGTGTTTCGTATGCTTTCTCCCCTCATCCCCCTCACCCCTCCCAACTGGTTGCTTGACCTTGGCTTGAGAGAGGAGCCAGGCAGCCTTCCAGTGCATGCTAGTATATTGCACTCCCACCGTACCCAGTAACACTTTAGCTCTCTCCCTTTTCTTTTCCCACTGTGCTGTAAGCCCCATCTGGTTGTGGGAAATGCAATACACAGTGTCTTTGTTTACACTTATTAGTAAGGATATAAGAGTATCAAAAATCAAATCCAAAATTCTATCTCAGGCTAACAAACAGGCCTCTCTACTAACACCTGTGACAATGATCCATCTGTTGGTCACTATCCAGGCTGTGGGATGCTTTTCATGGAGCTAGTCCTGAGGTCTAGCTGAAAGTTTCCAGCACGCTTTGGGAAGACATCACCAGCATGTTCCATCTATGCTTTGGGCTGTGCATTGGCTCTTAATTTGTTTCTGGTACAACTCAAGGTCTTAGTAATGACTTAAATGCTCTAAATGGTCAAAGGCCCAATTATCTCCGTGATCAGGTCCTGAAAAGACTCTAGCTATTTGTCTCCAACTGAGCTTGCAGAACCTAGGGAAAGGGGGCTCTCACGGGCAGCTCCTTGACTATGGAACTCGCTAGGACCCAGGATCCCCCAAAACTTTAATATCCCCCTTATCAGGACATGTAACACAATACCCATTTCTAGCCTGGCTGTCCTACTACAGTTGGAGCTGGCCTCTATCCCCTGGGAAACCAGTCTCCTAACATCCAATGTTAGGGGAAGTCTCACTAACTCATTTGAGGAATGGGACAGATGGTATGATCATGGAGTGAGGAAGTTACTATATTTTAACTACATTTTGTGCACTGGGCTCAGAAATGACTGTGGAGGGCCCTTTATCAATTGTCAGGGCTCATACAAATGCCATTCGCTTCTTTCTGGAAAAAAAAAAAGATATTTGATGTAAAAAAAAAGTCACTCTGAATTTTAACATTAAAATAACAAAATGCCCCAGTGTTTCAGCATCTGCAAAAGAGAAAGCCCGACAGTTACTCAGGGTACGTCTACAGTACGAAATTATTTCAAAATTATTCTATTCAAATTTTCGGAAGCAATTTTATACATTCGGTCTTGTGTGTCCCCACTAAAGCACGTGAATTAGGCGGAGTGCGTCCACGGTACTGAGGCTAGCATCGAATGTTGGAGCGGTGTACTGTGGGTAGGGGCCAGATGGCTACAGGAGAGTGATAGAAGACAAATATATTAGCCCCAGGTTAAGTAGGTCCCTTTTCCCTGGGTAAGGTAACAGGGAAGGTTCCAGAACAATCAGGAACTTTCTGGAAACAATTAAGGCAGACAGGCTGATTAGAACACCTGCAGCCAATCAAGAAGCTGCTAGAATCAATTAAGGCAGGCTAATCAGGGCACCTGGATTTAAAAAGGAGCTCACTTCAGTTTGTGGTGCATGTGAGGAGCTGGGATCAAGAGGCGCAAGAAGCTGAGAGTGAGAAGGCATACTACGGGAAGACTGAGGTGTACAAGCATTATCAGATGTCAGGAGGAAGGTCCTGTGGTGAGAATAAAGAAGGTGTTGGGAGGAAGCCATGGGGAAGTAGCCCAGGGAGTTGTAGCTGTCACACAGCTGTTCCAGGAGGCACTCTAGACAGCTGCATTCCACAGGGCCCTGGGCTGGAACCTCAGTAGAGGGCGGGCCCAGGTTCCTCCCATCCCTCCATCCCCTCAACTCCCTACTTGATACCGGAGGAGTTGAACTGGACTGCGGGTTACACCAGAGGGGAAGATCTCTGGCCTGTTCCCTGATCCACTAAATGGATCAGCAGAGACTGCGGGGATTGTTCTTCTTCCTTTCCCCATGCTGGCCAGTGATGAGGCTAACTGAGTGAATGGCAGATTTGAGCCATGAAAGTGGCCAAACTGAGGGCTGCTGTGAACCTCTGAGGTGAGAAAATTCGCCAATAAGTGCAGGACCCACCAAGGCAGAGGAGGAACTTTGTCACAGTAGCTATCCCACAGTCCCTGCCGCCCATTGGAATTCTGGGTTAAGCTCCCAGTGCATGATGGGGCAAAAACATTCTCGCTCTTGTTTCTGGGTGTGTGTCATCAGTTGCTCCTCCTTCAGTGAAAGCTACGGCAGACAATTGTTTCACGCCTTTTTGGTGTGCAGACGCCATACTGCTTTCAGCAGACTGTGCAGTACAGTGCACCTCTTCTTTCCCGGTACTATGAATCCACCTCACATTTCTTCTCGTCTTTCTATGTAATCTCTATAAGTGTCTACTCTTTCTCTTCCTCATCCACCGCTTCTGCTGCCAACTCTGCTAGGCCATCATGACTGAGCAGCGCAGCTTCCACTGCCAACGCTGCTCTCCCGCTCTTGCCGCACTACCGAGCTTCTCCATGTTGTCTGTTCTGGGCTCCCGCCTCCATGAAAGCTAGAGAAGACAACCATTTCCCACTTTTTTTTGGCTATCATGAACCTAACAGCACCTCTTCCGCTGCCACTCTGCTCTCCTACGTTTCGCCCACTTTTTCCAGGATTACCCATGCAGGCGCCATAGTGCAGCAAGCATGGAGCCCGCTCAGATCTCCGCTGCCGCTTTGACCATTGTAAATACCTTGCACATTATCCAGCAGTATGTGCAATACCTGCAAAACCAGGTGAGGAAGGGACGACAGCACAATTACTATACTGATGAGGACATGGACACAGATGTTCCTAGAAGCATGGCATGTGGCAATTGGGAGACCATGGTGGCCTTAGGCCAGGTTCATGCCTTGGAACACCAATTCTGGGCCTAGAAAACAAGCACAGACTGGTGGGACCACATAGTGTTGCAGGTATGGGATGATTCCCAGTAGCTGCGAAACTTTCGTATGTGTAGGGCCACTTTCATGGAACTTTGTGACTTGCTATCCCCTGCCCTGAAGCACAAAGACACCAAAATCAGAGAAGCCCTCACAGTTGAGAAGCGAGTGTCCATAGCCCTGTGGAAGCTTGCAACGCCCGACAGCTACCGGTCAGTTGGGAATCAGTTTGGAGTGGGCAAATCTACTGTGGGGGCTGCTGTGCTGCAAGTAGCCAATGCAATCATTGACCAGCTGCTATCAAGGGTAGTGACTTTGGGAAATGTGCAGACTATTGTGGATGGATTTAATGCGATGGGGTTCCCTAACTGCAGCGGGGTGATAGACGGAATGCATATCCCTATCTTGGCCCCGGAACACCAGGGTGGCCAGTACATAAACCGCAATGAATACTTTTCCATGGTGCTGCAAGCACTAGTGGATCACAAGGGATGTTTCACCAACATCAACGTGGGATGGCCGGGAAAGGTGCATGACACTCGCATCTTCAGGAACTCTGGTCTGTTTGAACAGCTGCAGGAAGGGACTTACTTCCCAGACTAGAAAATTACTGTTGGGGATGTTGAAATGCCTATAGTTATCCTTGGGGACCCAGAATACCCCTTCATGCCATGGCTCATGAAGCTGTACACAGGCACCCTGGACAGTAGTAAGGAGCAGTTCAACTATAGGTTGAGCAAGTGCAGAATGGCAATAGAATGTGCGTTGGGACGTTTGAAAGCGCGCTGGTGCAGTTTACTGACTCGGTTAGATCTCAGCACAACCAATATTCCAACTGTAATTGCTGCTTGTTGTGTGCTCCACAATATCTGTGACAGTAAGGGGGAGACATTTATGGTGGGGTGGGAGGTTGAGGCAAGTCACCTGGCGGCCAATTTCACACAGCCAGACAACAGGGCGATTAGAAGAGCACAGCAGGGTGCACTGCACATCAGAGAAGCTTTGAAAGCCAGTTTCATGACTGGCCAGGGCACAGTGTGACAGTTGTGTGTGTTTCTCTTGAAGTTACCCGCCCCCTATATATATATGAAAGGAAATAAAGTCACAATTGTTTAAAAACCATTCTTTATTATTTGTTGCATAACACATTGAGATAAATCAGAAGGTAGACCAGGGGAGGAGGGTGGGTTCTGGGGGAGGGAGGTGGAGGAGGAGGGAAGGACAAATCCAGAAACCAAATCAAAATTTTGGATATGCCAGCTTTCTGCTGCTTGTGCAATCTTCTGGGGTTGAGTGTGTGGGTCCCTATAGTCTCCCCCACCCCGTGTTCTTGGGCATCTGGGCGAGGAGGCTATGGAACTTGGGGAGGAGGGAGGGAGGTTATACAGGGGCTGCAGTGGCAGTATGTGGTCTTGCTGCCTTTCCTGCATTAGATCCACCATACAGTGGAGCATGTCAGTTTGCTCCCCCATGAGCCTGACCATAGCATCCTGCCTGCTCTCATTGTGCGTGTCCCCCCTCTCTTCTTGTTCATGTAACGCTTTACGCGACTCCGCAATTGTTTGCCTCCATACGTTCAGCTGGGTCCTATCAGTGCAGGAGGACTTCATGAGCTCGGCGAACATGTTGTCCCGAGTTCCTTTTTTCCGCCTTCTAATCTGGACCAGCCTCTGGGATGGAGTAGATGGGGCCACATTGAAACATTTGCACCTGTGGGAGAAGGAAAAGGGAGGGTAGTATGTTAAAAGATACATTTTAGAGAACAAAGGGGACACTCTTTCTCAGTGAAACAGGCAATTTATAGTACACAGCACATGTTCTTTCTGTACAAGGTCGCATTTTGCCTCTTCTACTGAAGTGCCTGCCATTTTGGTGTGAGTAAGCTATCATACACGGCCGGGCAACAGAATTCAGCTTGCAGGCAGCCATGGGAAGCCTGAGGGGCACGCGGGATTCTGCTTCTTCCGCATTCATTTCAATGCTTTTAAACTGCCGGGCTCCTTTCCCATAGCAAGCAATGCCTGGTGGGTTTGCCATATAAAAGGAGGACCTGTGAGCTCTCTGGGATGATCACTTCACACAACACCCCCACCCTACCTCCCCACCCCCCGCACCCACTGAGTGGCTCCAATGAGGCTCTGAGCAGGGATGAGCCCTTTAAACTAAATGCGAATAGCCCAGCGTGGCTGGGTTTCCCCGTACCGCATGGCTCCGATCAGGCTCTCACTCACCAGAAGTGCCTTCTCCAAGGTCATGGTCCAGGAGCCCACCTTGGGAGTGGGGGGAGGCTATTGGCTCCAGTGTTAAGAATAGTTCCTGGCTAGGGGGGAAAACGGATTCACCACTTGCCGCCTCTGCACTGTCCTCCTCCTCCTCCTCCAATAACTCACCCTCCTCGCTCCATGCACCTCCCTCCTTGCAGGTGTCCACGGACAGTGGTGGGGTAGTGGTGGCATCACCCCCCCATAATTGCATGCAGCTCATGGTAAAAGCAACATATATGGGGCTGTGACCCAGAGCGCCTGTTCACCTCCCTGACTTTTTGGTATGCTTGCCTGATCTCCTTGATTTTTGTACGACACTGCTCTGTGTACCTGGAATAGCCTTTTTCCGTCATGGCCCTGGAGACTTTAGTGTACGTATTTGTGTTTCTTTTTTTGGAATGTAGTTCTGCCATAATAGATTTGTTTCCCCAACATGCAACGAGATCCAGTACCTCCCGTTTGGACCATGCTGGAGCTTGTCTGCGAATCCAGGACTGCGTGGTATCTTGTGACGGTGGACTCTGCATGGTCACCTGTGATGGTGGACTGTGCTGATAGTCACCTGTGCTGATGGTGACCAAACAAGAAATGAAATTCAAAAGTTCCCGGGGCATTTACTGCCTACCTGGCTAGTGCATCGGAGTTGAGAGTGTTGTCCAGAGCGGTCACAAGGGAGCATTCTGGGATAGCTCCCGGAGGCCAATAACGTCGAATTGCGTCCACAGTACCTGTAACCCCGAATTGTGATCTTGATTTTAGTGCTACTCCACTTGCCGAGGTGGAGTACAGAAATTGGATTAAAGAGCCCTTTAAATTGAAAAAAACAGTTTGATCATGTGGATGGAATCAGTTTTATTTCGAATTAACTCAGCTAATTCCAAAATAACCGTGTACCGTAGACCAGGCCTCAGACTGGGAACTCACGGGGGCAGGGATTGTCTCTCTGTTCTGGGTTTGTATAGTGCCTGGCAGAATGGGGTCCTGGTCCCAGAATGGGGCTCCCAGGTGTGATGGAAATACAAATAATGCATCATAATACAATGTGGCGTCACAAAATCTGAGAAATATGGGCTATGGATCAACCTGCAGCTCACAATAGATAGCCCAGTGACTATCAGGTGAAGCATTAGGCTAAAGCAAGTTATTTACTCGTAATCTTCAAGAACCAACAACAACCTCAGCCATGTAACATAATACATGGCACTGACCTGTACCTAGAAAGCTGTTCCCTTTTAGGACCAAATCTTCAACTCCCATGTAAAGCCCAAATAAATGGGTTTCAAGCTGATGTCCTCTGCAAGGGCTGGCTGTATAGAGTTCCCCCGCACAGACTGCGGAGCACTTCAGGAGCCATTCCACAGCTACTCCCACAACCTCAGGGCCACCATGGTCTCTTCCACCTCTGTATCCTCCCTCTCCAAACTGAGGAAGAAGGAGGTTTGACTGGTGGGTTGACACAGTCCTGCCATGGTGTTTAGTGCCCTCCATACCCCAGGGGTGGGGGTCATGGCATCCTCCACACTGAATACGTAGCAGCTGCATACTTATTCAAGTGCACCATTGTGGATCCAGTGGCTGTGTATATTTGTGCATAGAACAAATGGTGCACCAGATAGTCATTATTTATTTATTGCCCATTTACAAGGTGCCCATCTCTCAGCAGTTGCTCATACTTCACTAAGGCTTGGAGATGAAACCAAACAACATTTCCACCCACCCAGCCAAAAGACAGTGTCAGCTCAGTAACCCTTTCCTTCCCCCTGAGCAACACTAGCTAACCTTCCAGGAAGAGGTTCAGGGAGCACAATTTAACAAGCAGGAGAAGTGGCAGGAGATTCCAGACCCTACAATTAATGAAAGGCCTGGGTGAAATGTGCATTTTATATCTTGTTCCAAACACAGCCAGGAAAGTTTCCACTGGGAGCAATTCAGGAAGGAGGGCCCACTATGGTGCACACCCTACCCACAGCACCTGCAAATTTCACCCTGGGGATAAGCAGCTGAAGCATCCTTTTCACTTAGAACGGGTTTTGCTTTATGTGGGGCTGCTCAAATTATTCCTTGCAGATACATTATCAGATGATGTTAGCCTGTTTGTTTTTGTGGTAATGTTCATGAATCATTTGCAAATCGATCCTGATTTCTGAGAGTGTATTTATCATTCATAATAAGTAAGCACTGAGTAGATTATGCAAACATATTTCAGCCACTAAGGTGTTGTTATTGTTAGTGGCATGTGATTGGTGGTTTAGGACACATGGTATTGCTTCCTCACCCTGATTGGGGATGGACAAACTGTCCAAACATGATGATAACAAAAGAGGAATAAGGAGTAGTGTATAACAAATGCACTTGATCACCCAGCTATACCTTGGTTTGCATGGGAATGTGTGTATCGGAACGAAGAACAGCCATTTTCCAAATAATGGTGTGGACACAGAGCTGTTTATGTGCATGTCTCAAACTGTGAATAAAATGATCAAATTGAAGAACGTATTGGAATTCACCACAACCTTTGTGAGTGAGC
This sequence comes from Eretmochelys imbricata, assembly GCF_965152235.1. Taxonomy (NCBI): domain Eukaryota; kingdom Metazoa; phylum Chordata; order Testudines; family Cheloniidae; genus Eretmochelys; species Eretmochelys imbricata. Next base: position 51,278,904 of record NC_135580.1, on the reverse strand, counting down.
TTTCTGCAGCACTTGACTGGCTTCAACTATCTATCTCTTAAGAGTCAGTCAAAATATCAAGGCAATACATTCTCCACACGTCAAAAGAAATGCACCTAGAGAGAGAGAGAGATGTACCACTTTAGCTTCCCTCTCTTGCACTGGTGGCCTGAGTTCTACACAAGGCAAGCTTGAGGCCTGGCGAATCAGTCAAGACTTCGTTTCTTCAAAGTGCGCTATTTGCAAGTTTGAGCAATTACAGCACAAATGAACAGCCAGAGGTTATTAGAATGCCACATAGACAATGCCCAGTTGGGCAAAGAGGGAAAGAAAGCTTATTACCTTTGAATAACAATTTGCAAGACTAGGCCTGGGCAGCACTGAGGGGACAATGGGCAGAGAGAAGGCGGAAGAGCAGTGGCTGGGATGCCTGAGTTATGTGCTTACTTCAGATTGCTGTAGACGGGGAAAGCATCCCATTATTGGCAAGACAATAACAGTCAGTGCTGTATAAACACTCCTAATCAGTGTCATTATTCTGCCTCAATGGTCAACCTGAGACTGAAAAACCACAGGGCGGTGCAAGGTCTTGGCCTGAGAAGACAGACAAAACTCCCCTCACATTCTGCTGTGAAAAGTGATTTAATCAACAACAGTTGCAAATTCACAGGGCAAGAATGAAGCCCATATTAAAGCTGCAAGGCTGTTCCATGGCCTGGCTGTTTCCGGAACTGATCCTTACGCGTGCAAACAGTGCCCTGGATTTCAGTCAGGCCACTTGCCCAAGGAAGGACTACTCGCATAAGCAGGCTCTTGCGGATGGATCTTACTGCAGTTCAAAGAGTATTATATTCAAAGAAACATCCAACCCTCACTCCCAACCGCCACTGTATGAGTTAGCAGCCTGGCTGTGACATCATTTATAGAAGAATGCAAGGCTGTATGACTTAAATTTGCCCATCACCTCGGGATATCCTGACATTACAGACAGGAAATCAAGAAAACACTTCCCATGGCCAGCGAACTCAGGAAAAAACAGGGTATTTCGTTGTCAAAATCCAAACTGAGGAAGCTGGTCACTGCTGTCTATATAGAAACAAACCCTTTTCTTCCACATATTCATTTCTTGTTGTTTCTTTCCCTATACTGTCACTGAGGTCTGGTTTGCAGTTTTTGTACTGGTATAACTAGGTCAGTTCGGGGTGTGATTTTTTACCAGTGTAGTTATACCAGTACAACATCTAGTGTGGATGTAGCTATCCAGTATAAAGGTGCTTTAGATCAGTGCAGCTTATTCTCCTTTCAGTATAAGTATTAAGACTAATGCTCCAGAAATCCTTAAGAATTCAAGTCCAAACAACATAAATATGTCAGTTAACAATTTAGTAACTCTCTCCAGAGCAAATTGAATTACATATGACATGATAAATAATGTTGCCCTTTCTTCTGACATCACGTCCCACTTTGAACATCAATGTTGCCACTATGCTGAGCAGTAGCAAAATTTCAAGGCCTTGTCTCACTTTGAACACCAATGTTGCCCCTATGCTGAGAGGTAGCAAAATTTCGAGGCCTTGCAGGTCAGATTCCCAGTGGAGGAGAGATCAGTGATGCAGAGTCTAGGTATATTTTAAGCGTAACTTGCTTTATTTATGCACGTGTGCTAGTCCTGGAACTGAGGCAGTCACAAACAGCATCCAGGCAATCCCTTCTTCCAAACCTGAGCCTGCACACCAAAGCCCAGATCCCAGGAAGCTATTCAATTCTAATAATTGCCTCCAAACATGAAGAATTAACAACAGAACAAACTCTCTGCTATCTGCTACAGCTTCTTTCAAAAGATGAATGCACGACAAAGCTAACAACATCAATAACACAACATTTCTTCGAAGACTAAAAACTTGCTCACACACCAGGAAAAAGAACTTGTAAGACTATGTATAACAGTGCCATCTGGTGAGTCCTGCCATAGCATTGCTCATCAAAAGAATTGAACCATTTCTTCTTTTCACAAACAGAACAGGATTTAGTCATTGTTCCTAACTGTTTACTTAATCACTTGTCTGAAAAAATTACAGCCTATATGTTCTCCATGAATTGAGCAGTTTGATGACTCATAATGTATCAGTTGTGTGCTTGGTCACCTACGTCAGACGGTATTGTTTCTGATCCTTCATTGCATGACCTAAAATTTAAAAATAGGAGGCGTGCCTGGACTAACCACTGCGGCTTCAAATCTCTCACAGAGACAGGTCTGGGAGGGAATATTTTAGGGTACAGTGAGAGCAGTCAAGAGAATTTTAGGGCATTCAAAATCTTTCCTTATCCTGGTTTGCACAAGAAAGAGTATTTTATTGGTCTGCGTATGAGGTCCTCAGACTAAAAAAAAAAAAAAAAATAGCAGGGTTGCTTCCTGATGGTGGGAGAATAAAAAACAAAAGAATTGATTGGCTGCCTTGCAGATTTGGCATCCACTTTTCTCCTCTCCCACCAAGGCACTGGCACTAACTGCATGAGCATGCAACTGTTGGTGCAATTTGTGGCTGGATTTGGCTCATTTCATTGCCTGAATTCCAAGGTTCTGGCCAAAGGATGTCAGGGATGTTCAGTCTAAAGGGCCCTGTGTGCACATAGAGAGAGCAGTGCCAGCACTCTCCCAAGTGCAGAGATGGGGATTGGGACTGTTCCTGCCAGGGCATGGGGCCTGAAAGGTGGGTAAACCTCCTTGTATGTCCCCAGCCCTCTGTGGCTGTGTAAGAGACACTCAGTGCTGGGAGTGAGAATCCCCCGTAGAGATGAGAAGAGGAGTTCACAGTTCACTCCCAATCATGCTTAGATTCACCTTGGCGGACCCTGTTATGTTAGTTCTGAATGTTTAGCACCACTACTCAGAGTGGCCATTAGGGGGCATATAGCAAGGAAGTAAAAATCTGTGTAAACAGGAAGTAGAGTGTCTTGCTCACCCCAAGGACAGGGTCCTAAGATATCATTGTTGAAGGCTCTTTGTCTGCACTAGAGCTGCTCAAAATTATTAGAATGTGTTTTAAAACCCAAAGATGGATTTATTTTAATTTTTTTAAGAGAGAATTTCTTGTGCAAATGTGATTGTGATTTTTTTCCCCAATTTTTTCAAAACATTCTGGGCAGCAGCTTTTGAGGCAAGAATTCAGCCTGCTGGTTGCGCTGCAAAAACGTTATGGGTTCCCATTTTTCACTTTTTGCTACTTTCGCCCAACTTCGTTTTATGGCGTGACATTTTTTTCTCAAGCAGAAAATTTCAAGATGTGAAATGCTGTTTTCTTTCAAAATTGCAACCTTCCTTTAACTTGAAATTTTCCCATTTCAGAATAATAATCATAATCAGGTTTAGCAAGACTCCTGTTTTGAAGACTGGTTTCAAAACCAATTCTGCAGAAAATTCTGAAAAGAAAACCTGTGTTTTACAAACCATAACGAGACAGAGAACGCTTTTTCACAGGCTTCGAAAAAAAGGTCCACTGGTTAGGGTCTTAGATTCAGACTTAGAAGACCCACTGCTCCTGATTTCTTGTGACCAAGTGTGCTTAGTCTCTCTGTGCTTCCTTTTCCTATCCATGTAATGTGGCCAACAGCACTGTCTTCCCACACGGGGCTGTTGTGAGGTGCTCAGATGCTGTGGTAATAAGGGCTAGAAAAATGTATCTAGATTTTTTTTCCGATTTTTGCACAAGTGCATGTCTCTGATTCTGCAGCTAGCCCCATGCTGGCCCAGGGGTCAAATTGCAGTCTTACCAGCAGGTTTGGCTCTTCCTGATCCTACAAAACCTTAAAAACAGGCTGAACATTAAGGGCATGAGCAGTCGCATGGGACTACCTTTGTTTTAAGCCTCTGCCAGATTGGGGCCAAATTCTGCAGCATCCCAAGCACAGCATTGGTTTGCCCTTGTGTTAGATTCGGAAAGTTTTCTTTACAACGAATTGGGCTACAGATGTACTTTAAAAAATAAATAAAGCTTAAAACATGCAGCTCCTTCTGATCCTGACTGGAGGAGGACTGATGCTGTGTTTATGTGTACTACGCTCAACTTTGCATAACCATGAAAACTCGGCCACATTTTACAGGTGCCTTTTTCTACACAGCTCTGCTGCCTGTTCCCCTTTCCGCTGCATGCTTCCTCCAGTGCAATGGATGTGCTCCAAGGACAATGAAAGCACTGCACCAGGCAGCACAGATTAATACAGGGCAACTAATACCAGATAAGCTTGATGGCATTTTTAATTGATTTTTTAAACATTACTATAAGAAGGGAACGGAATAAGATATTTGGACTTTATTGAACGGGAGGCAGTGAGGCCTAGTGGATTGAGCACTGGACTGGGACTCAGGAGACCTCCATTCTATACCTGCCTCTGCCACTGACCTACTGTGTGACCTTGGGCAAATCCCTTCACCTGCCCGTGCCTCAGTTTCTCCACCTCTGAAATGGGGATAATGAACTAATCTCCTTTGTAAAGTGCTTTAAGATCTCCTATGAGAAACACTACATAAGAGCTAGGTATTATTATTGTTATAAAACATTTGACACATTATCTTACAACATCCTACTTTAAAACTGAGATCGAAATTATCAGCAGCTGTGAATCAGCTTTTGAAGTGAAAGGAACTATGGCAGTTTACACCAGCTGAGAATCTGGCCTTCAAGCCAAATTGGCTGGGATCTGAGCATTGTCACATGGACTGAAGGTTGGTTGAAGGACTGTAGACAAAAGGGCCGTGATAACCAGTGAGGTATCAAGACAGAGGGCAGTATCTAGTGGACTCCCATAGGGACTGATATTAGGTTGGATCTTATTTAAAATCTTCATGAGCAAGCTGGAAGGAAGGATACGTAGAAAAGTGGTCATCATGGGGTTAACTGGGCTACCCAAAGTATTGTGGGATGGAGCCACACTCCACCTCTCCTAGTTTGCAATTGGGATTACCCCTCCCACCACAGCCTCTGTGTTACAATGCAACTGAATAAAGCAGCAAGTTCCCAGCCTGTAGGCCCATGAGGACAGAGTTTGTTTTTCTTGCACTGAGTGTCCCTTTTACAAAAGGATACACAGCATGTGTATTAAGGGTGCAACCCACCCTGGGCAGTGGCCAATGCACCACCTAAGCCTCATTTAAGATCTCAAAATAGGAGTAAGTGGGACTTTAGGTGTCTCACAGGTGTTGTGCTGGCTCTGTGGACTGGTACGAACTTTACACCCTGTCTGCAGAAGCTACTGCATGGTAAGCATTGCACTATTGTATGGGCTGCTGGGAACCAGCTACGCATAGGTCGGAAGGTTGCCCAGAGCAGTAGCTGTGCTGTGGGCTTGTTTGATGCCTACATAAAAGTCCCTTCTGATTCTCCCTGTAAGTTTAAAACAGAAGCTGTCTCTTTATGCTTTCCAAGGGGAAAAAAAAATTCAAAGTGGTGCACGGGGATAGAGCAGCTTTGCTAATGTTTAAGTCAATAGATGTTGGGTGGCTAAATCTTTGTGCAGTGCTTTGAAAATTTCCGTGTAAGGTTCTAACGGCACAGAAGCACTGTGATGAGCCTCTGGCTTCCTCCGCTTACATGTCAATGATGCTAATACTGACTCTGCCTACCCGTGTGACAAGGAGTGGATGTGCTTCTATTGGCATCTTTTCTTTGAAGTGAAGGGAAATCCCAAAGCTTTCATTCTGATAGTGGAAATCCTGCTAAAAGCTTGCCTCTCTCTGACCCTCTGATATAGGCCTTGCTAATCCAGTCTTGCTTGCAGCACCAGAAGTTCTCTGCCTATTTTGACCTTTCAGGGGAAGGGGGGTGAGTCCAGCTAGAAACAAACGAGAGCTGGTCCCCCACAAACTAAGGGGTTTGTGTTCATGTCCATTGTAAATTTCTTCTCTTTTTGCATGACTGATGCTGCCTCCAAAACGCCTCTGACGTCACCATTAGCTAGGTACGTCTTCTCCAGGACAGGTGTGGCTTCAGTTTGATGAATCAGGACATTCATAAACAGTGAGCTTGTTACCCAGGGTTGGTGAAAGCCGGTGAATTATTGTAGTTGTCCTAGTCCCTGCAGCCAACTCTCAGTAAAGAGTGTTGGCTTTGTTTTTCTGGTACCTACCAGACATGGTCCCCATTCACCAACAGTCACTGCTCACCTAAGCCTCTGCAGTCATTTCCCTGGTCCAAGTGTAGGATCATGCAGCAGTATCTCTGGTGCCACAGTGTGAAGCCTGGTTTAAATAGTGACCGCTATCTGTCCTGCCCCTCTTGGCAGCCCTCTCCACTACAGCAGAGAAGCCAGGAAGTCCTGAATTGTCCATGAGTTTTGGAGGGTTGGTGTGGTGGTCTGTGGACTGTTTCTTTAAATCTCTAACAGGGAAACCAGGCAGCATGGGCTGGGGAAGGGGCTGCAGTGAAGGAGACAGAGTGGGAGACCCACTAGTAATAGTGATGCTGTTTCCTTATTCTAACCAAGTCCCTTGTTCAGTGTTAGCAGAAAGCAATTCTTTCTGTGACCCTTTAGCGTTGTCATGTGAGGTGGGGTCAGACCAGCTCATTTGGAACAAGCGTGGATCAGAGGAAACAGGAAGCCAAACTCCCCGAGGCTTTTTCGGTGGATAAGCCCCTGGAGTGGTGTTCATAGAATAGAATCATAGAATATCAGGGTTGGAAGGGACCTCAGGAGGTCATCCAGTCCAACCCCCTGCTCAAAGCAGGACCGATCCACAATTAAATCATCACAGCCAAGGCTTTCTCAAGCCTGACCTTAAAAACTTCTAAGGAAGGAGATTCCACCACCTCCCTAGGTAACTCATTCCAGTGTTTCACCACCCTCCTAGTGAAAAAGTTTTTCTTAATATCCAACCTAAATCTCCCCCACTGCAACTTGAGACCATTAGTCCTTGTTCTGTCATCTGCTACCACTGAGACCAGTCTAGATCCATTCTCTTTGGAACCCCCTTTCAGGTAGTTGAAAGCAGCTATCAAATCTCCCCTCATTCTTCTCTTCCGTAGACTAAACATCCCCAGTTCCCTCAGCCTCTCCTCATAACTCATGTGTTCCAGTCCCCTAATAATTTTTGTTACCCTCCGCTGGACTCTTTCCAATTTTTCCACATCCTTTCTGTAGTATGGGGCCCAAAACTGGACACAGTACTCCAGATGAGGCCTCACCAATGTCAACTAGAGGGGAACGATCACGTCCCTCGATCTGCTGGCAATGCCCCTACTTATACAGCCCCAAAATGCCATTGGCCTTCTTGGCAACAAGGGCACACTGTTGACTCATATCCAGCTTCTCGTCCACTGTAACCCTTAGGTCCTTTTCTGCAGAACTGCTGCCGAGCCATTCGGTCCCTAGTCTGTAGCGGTGCATTGGATTCTTCCGTCCTAAGTGCAGGACTCTGCACTTGTCCTTGTTGAACTTCATCAGATTTCTTTTGGCCCAATCCTCTAATTTGTCTAGGGCCCTCTGTATCCTATCCCTACCCTCCAGCGTATCTACCACTCCTCCCAGTTTAGTGTCATCTGCAAACTTGCTGAGGGTGCAATACACACCATCCTCCAGATCATTTATGAAGGTATTGAACAAAACCGGCCCCAGGACCGACCCTTGGGGCACTCCTCTTGATACCAGCTGCCAACTAGACATGGAGCCATTGATCACTACCCGTTGAGCCCGACAATCTAGCCAGCTTTCTATCCACCTTATAGTCCATTCATCCAGCCCATACTTCTTTAACTTGCTGGCAAGAATACTGTGGGAGACCATGTCAAAAGCTTTGCTAAAGTAAAGGAACAACACGTCCACTGCTTTCCCCTCATCCACAGAGCCAGTTATCTCATCATAGAAGGCAATTAGATTAGTCAGGCATGACTTGCCCTTGGTGCATCCATGCTGACTGTTCCTGATCACTTTCCTCTCCTCTAAGTGCTTCAGAATTGATTCCTTGAGGTCCTGCTCCATGATTTTTCCAGGGACTGAGGTGAGGCTGACTGGCATGTAGTTCCCAGGATCCTCCTTCTTCCCTTTTTTAAAGATGGGCACTACATTAGCCTTTTTCCAGTCATCCGGGACCTCCCCTGATCGCCATGAGTTTTCAAAGATAATGGCCAATGGCTCTGCAGTCACACCCGCCAACTCCTTTAGCACTCTCGGATGCAACGCATCCGGCCCCATGGACTTGTGCACATCCAGCTTTTCTAAATAGTCCAGAACCACTTCTTAGCGGAGGGAGTGCTTCCGACTGGTTTCTGACCCACGCTGAAGTTTAATGGAGAGTGCAGGCTTATTCTGGGATTGATGCGTCAGGGAGGGACTCCAGAAATATTAATACAACATTTGCCTTTGCCACGGAAGGAGGGATGGTGAGGTATTGTTTCTAGAAGGTATGTGGAGCATGGCCTCTCAAAACAGAACGTAATACAAAACATGGGGGGGTCTTATGCTCAGGCAGAGCTGTAAGGGTGTAGAAGGTTGGAGAAGACACTGGAAAGAAGACCCTAGAAGGGCCCTACATGAACAAGCACGGCATTGGGACTGTGGCCTCAGTACAGAAGACGCCATAAAAGAGCATCTAGTGGTTGGGATTTTCAAAAGGAAACATTCAGGATAAAGGCTGGAAGCTAGCCCAAATGTCAGTCTGATGGCCCTGCCTAGGTCAGGGCCTAACACAGGCTCATGCAGATCTTGCCGCATGACCAGGAATACACAGCCTCTCATACCCAGAGCAGTACCCCAGAGGCCTAACGAGCTGGCATCGAGCAGTCTATGCTGTGTTGTGTTTTGCCTTTGCCAATACCTGGGGCCAGAGGGCCACATATGCCCCCAGGTGACAGTATAGCAGGGAGGAGGCTGTGCTTAGCAGGGACACTGCTAATTGAGGGCACAGAACATCTACAGCAGAGTGGTCAGGAGGAAAGGTGGGCTTGGGCAGGAGCTACAGAATCACCCAAGAGAGATGCCCATAGAGAGAGAAGGCTGAAGTGAGTTCAAGAATGATCCTGTGATTGGGGCACTGGGCTGGAACTCTGCCATGGACTCCCCATGTGACCTCTGGCAAGTCATTTAATCTCTGGGCCTCAATTCCCACATTGTAAAGTGGGAATCATAATGTGTCCTTCCTCCAGCCCTGTGCCTGTCTTTCTTGTTTAGTCTGTACTCTCTTCAAGGACTGTGGTCTGTTCTGTGCACAGTCAGCGCCTAGCGCAACAGGGCCCTGATCTCTGTGGGAGCCACTAACTGTAACCAGAAAAATCAGTGTAATGTTGGGATCATTCCTGGGTCTCAAAATAAATGTTTAACTCATTGGAAAATAGGATGGCTTTGTCTTTTATCTGAGTCCAGCTTCTACTCTAGCTCTGGCTGCAGCAATGGCGACTGATTCTCCACCCCAATATCACTGCCCTGTCAGCACCGATTCCTTTCCAAGGGCTGTATCTGAATGGAAGGACGCGTTAGCGTCTTGACAAAGAGGGAAACACTGTAGCAATTTCTCTGTCTTCTGGGCAGGACAGCTCTGTACCATTCACAATCTGCACTGGGTGCCTGTTGGAAGGACCCAGAGGGTACTTGCTGGGTGGCTAGACTGAAAGAACTAAGGATTATAAATCATTCACTTCTACATAGATAAGTCCTGACATAACCTTAGTTGGAGCTAAAACTCTTGCTATAATCCCACAGAGTCTTTTATCATGTAACAAATTTAGCACCAGATTCTGCAACTCTTACTCATACTGACTCCTCACTTGAGTAAGTGCGACTCCCCATGAGTATGGGCTGCCAAATCTGGCCCTTAAACAGTAAACTTTCAATGATATGAAAGCAAAACTTACCATGTCTCTTGGGTCCTCTCTTCTATACTTTCATCTTTGGACCTGTGTTTATTTCTTGAAGCATTTAAGTCTGTTTTCCTCATATTTTTAGAGACTCTTTAATACTTTGTATTGTTCATGTTTTATTTTATCTTCTTATTTATTTTCCTCTAATGCCAACCTTCTTTCATCTCCCTAAGACTTTTTTTTCCCTCTCCTGATTCTGAGTCTCTCTTTAGCTTCTTATTTTTCCCTTTAAGTATTCTTTTGCTTATTTGGTATTGTAACAAATCAGTGTAGGACTTTATGGTTGTCACTCTGCCACACACCATGGCTGTTGGGAACTTCACAGTGACAGCACGGAGAGACCTCAGCTCCTAAACCTCAGGCCTCTATCACTTCAGTCAAGGGAGAATCGCTGTTAGCTCTTAGAGCCTATGACACACAGGTGAGCAGTTCTTATTCCATCCAGCAGAAGGCAGTGGTACACAGGAGCCAGTTCTTGAAAGTAGTATATGTAATAATATTTGTATACATCTGATACTTGGCTTTGATTTTCTCCTCCTCCCTGTGGATAAATGTCTCCATCTTCTTTAAACCATCTTTCCCCAGCTTCTTCCTAAATCTCTTCCTTCTGTCTCCTTCTGTATTGGAGTCCCTGTCTGTGGGTCTGATCCTGCAGTGGTGCAGATAAGGTACCCGGCGGGGCTGGTGAGCACAGTGTGTGACACTTGCAATGCCTCATAATGAAGTGAGCAGAGGAGAGCGGGCACTGCAGACTGAACTCAGGTGCGAGGGTTCTGGCCCCAGTTCCCACCCCTATGCACTGCTGCAGCAGCAAGCAGGATCCACAAACAGCCCACGAGTGGTCCAGGGAGAATTTCCCCAGCACCAGCACAGCATGTGCCAAGTGGCAGGAAGGGGCGATCCCTGCTGAGAGGCAGCCCTCAGAATCCCAGGGCCATAAGGACCACTGGAAGCAACCTATACCTCCAGGACTTGGGCTGCTGCTCCTCCAGACATGGCATCTCAGCCACTGTGTCCACCCTACACCCTGAGCCACTGAGCTGCCTGCTGAGAAGGACACTGTGTACTTAGAACATGCACAACAATGCCTGCCAGTGGCTGCCCCACTGCTCATTTCCTCTAAGGGTCTGAGGCTGCTCCCCTCACCAACAGTGGAGAGTCTGTGCGTGTCTTTAATGGGCGTACAGGCAGGCCCCAGTGCAACTCTTACGCCCCCACCAGTAAGACACAGCTGGGTGACCACAGAATAATTGTGAACCCTCTGAATGGCTGCTGTGCATGTCGTCAGCATCACCCAGGCTGCATTTAAAGCGCAGGTGTGCTCTGAAAAGTGACAGAGAAATGTTCCTCATTCTGCTCTCCCCTGCTTATTGTCTCGGTGATTCCAGCTTAAACGTGCTCAGCTCACAGGTAAGCCAATGGCTTTTTGAGGTACCAGCTCTGTAAACTTAGGCTGGGATTCATGGTTCCATCAATGCTAAGGCCAGCAGGGACCACTGTGACCATCTCGTCTGACCTTCTGAATAGCACAGGCCAGAGGACATCATCCATTGATCTGTGCCTCAAGCTCATCACTTCTGGCTGAGCTACATCATCTCTTGATTTAAGAGGGCGCCACATCCCTAGATAGCTGTTCCAATGGTTAACTACTGTCATGGTCAATAGCGAGCGACTGTGTCTACACTTGGCTTTTCCTTAACACTCCCCACCATTCTCTCACTGCCTCAGCCCACCAGAGACAGCAACTGTGGGGGAGCTAATGTAGACTGGACTCAGGGGCAGGTCCATCCTGCTCCACGCAGTCTTAGATAACGCAATGGTAAAAATGCCTAAGACTTGTATGTGCCCTTGCACTGTTGTATTAATTTATGTGGAATAAAGAGTCCCAAAGTGTCAAAGGTGTTACCATGACCCTGAAACCATTCAATATTACAGTTTTAAACAAGGTTCAGGGTTTAGTACACAGTAGGGTGACCAGACAGCAAGTGTGAAAAATCGGGACGTGGTGGGGGGTAATAGGTGCCTATATAAGAAAAAGCCCCAAATATCGGGACTGTCCCTATAAAATTGGGACATCTGGTCACCATAGTACACAGAGACCCCAGCCTGCTTAGTCCCATGGCAAACACACCATTAAACATCCTTTTAAGCCTTTTATTAAAGGTACAGAAAAGGTGGAAAACAGTTAAAGCATTGGAAATGTAAAGTATTAAGTAAGGCTGCCGTTTTAACAACCTCTCAGGTTCTCTTTCTGTTTACAGCAGGTCCTCAAGGAATCCATTTTGAAGCACTTGGAGGAGAAGAAGGTGATCAGGAACAGTCAACATGGATTCACCAAGGGCAAGTCATGCCTGACCAACCTGATTGCCTTCTATGATGAGATAACTGGCTCTGTGGATATGGGTAAAGTGGTGGACGTGATATATCTTGACTTTAGCATACCTTTTGAAAGTTTTTGGTCTCTCAAGTATTCTTGCCAGCAAGTTAAAAAAATGTGGATTGGACGAATGGACTATAAGGTGGATAGAAAGCTGGCTAGATTGTTGGGCTCAACGGGTAGTGATCAATGGCTCAATGTCTAGTTGGCAGCCGGTATCAAGCAGAGTGCCCCAGGGGTCGGTCCTGGGACCAGTTTTGTTCAACATCTTTGTTAAGGATCTGGATGATGGGATAGATTGCACCCTCAGCAAGTTCGCAGATGACACTAAGCTGTGGGGAGAAGTTGATACACTGGCGGGTAGGGATAGGGTCCTGAGTGACCTAGACAAATTGGAGGATTGGGCCAAAAGAAATCTGATGAGGTTCAACAAGGACAAGTGCAGAGTCCTACACTTAGGATGGAAGAATCCCATGCACCTCTTCAGGCTGGGGACCAACTGGCTAAGAGGCAGTTCTGCAGAAAAGGATCTGGGGATTACAGTGGATGAGAAGCTGGATTTGAATCAACAGTGTGCCCTTGTTGCCAAGAAGGCTAAAGGCATATTGGGCTGAATTAGTAGGAGCATTGCCAGCAGATTGAGAAAGTGATTATTCCCCTGTATTTGGCACTGGTAAGGCCACGTCTGGAGTATTGCATCCAGTTTTGGGCCCTCTGCTACAGAAAGGATGTGGACAAATTAGAGAGAATCCAGTGGAGGGCAACGACAATGATCGGCTGGGGCACATGACTTACGAGGAGAGGCTGAGGGAACTGGGCTTATTTAGTCTGCAGAAGAGAAGGATGAGGGGGGATTTGATAGCAGCCTTCAACTACCTGAAGTGGGGTTCCAAAGAGGATGGAGCTCGGCTGTTCTCAGTGGTGGCAGATGACAGACAAGGAGCAATGGTCTCAAGTTGCAGTGGGGAGATCTAGGTTGGATATTAGGAAAAACTATTTCACTAGAAGTGTGGTGAAGCACTAGAATGGGTTACCTAGGCAGGTGGCGGAATCTCCATCCTTAGAGGTTTTTAAGGCCTGGCTTGACAAAGCCCTGGCTGGGATGATTTAAAAGTTGGGGTTGATCCTGCTTTGAGACTGTTGGGCTAGATGATCTAATCTTCTATGATTCTATGATTTATATGTAGAGAGTCTTTAGAACAGTGGTGGACATCCTGCAGCCCGCACCGCTTCCTGCAACTCCAATTGGTCAGGAACAGAGAACCGCGGTCACTGGGAGCTGCAGGCAGCCTTGAAAATGTAAACAAACTGTCTGGTGGCCTGCCAAGGGATTACCCTGATGGGCCATGTGCGTCCCCTCGGGCTGCAAGTTGCCCATCACTGCTTCAGAAGGAAAACCCTCTCCTTTGACAGTTTCTTCAATGGTAGTAACTGTCCTTTGTGGGGAAAGGATGAAAAGTTAGTTAAGATGTTGTTGGTAAAGTCCAGTCCTATTTCCTAGGTGACCGAAGAAGAGAAACACAAGAGGGGAGAGAAAAGAATGGCAAAGCCAGACAAAGCAATCCATGCCTCTGGGGTTGACTGTCACTTGCAACCTCACTGCTGGAAAAATAGGCACAGCGCTTTGTTTTATTAGCCACTCTGAGACCTGAAAAACTCATAACAGCATCAGGCTATTTAGGGCATTGAGTTTAGCTGCCTTGTCCTGGTCCCAGGCTCACAGCAGTGTTGCAAAGTAGGCAGCCTTGGCTGGCTAAGCTGGACTTTTACTAGGCAGAAGGAAAAGGGAGCAAGAGAGGACAGAGTTTGGAATAAGGTGGGGAAGGAAAGGATATGCTGGGAGGTGCGGGGGGGCAGACAAAGTATCATATCCCAGAGGGTGTTTGGGACTTTGCCGACGCCTAGGGAGGGGTGGTATCATGCGAGTCCCTCTCTCTAGCCCAGCCTGGTCAAGACATCTCTCAGGATCAGGATGATGGAGGCCCAATGGCATTCCAGTAGATCCTGGGGTCCCAGGAGATGACAGGTGTGGCAGCCATTGGGAGAAGCTGGCTCCTTCCCCTTCTGTCAGCCATTGTTCCTTCCCTTCATGTTCTGGGCCAAGGTGTTCGAAGCACCGCAGGCCGGCAGAGGTACCCTGGAAAACGAGACCCACATGCAGCTCTCGAGTTATTGGCTTTATTGAAGGTTAGTGACACACCTGCAACGGGGACTCCAAGCGTTGCTGTCACGGAGGTGGAGAACCCAGCACACCGGAGCTTTGCCTGGGACGGAGTCCAACGAAGGGGTAAACAGCGAGCCCTAATAAGCAGTACACAAAATCAGCTCATGAATATCTAATAAGGTACTTTCCTGAAAGGGCTTTCTGCGAACTGGCAAAGGGCCATACAGGGCAGACAGCACCGGCTGAAACCAGTTGGAACTGGTTCTCCATGTCCTACAGTAACCGGGCAGCCTCGAGAAAGTGGAAGTTCCCTAGCTAGGCCGTAACAAAGTCTTCCGCAGTCCCTTACACTTCCCGTTCCTTATTTCCCCCCAAAGTCTTTTCTTTTAAGACCCCCAAGAGAGAGTGATGAGGCAATAGCCCAGGCCCCCTTCCAGCAGCGTAGCTGGGGGGGAGCGGGGCAGCGGCCGCTCCCCCACCGAGCAGAAGTGGCGCCTTTTTAATTACTTGGCGCCTTTTACATGTTTACTCACCCGGCGGCGCTCCAGGTCTTCAGAAGCACTTCGGCGTCGGTTCCTTCACTCGCTCCGGTCTTAGGCAGCATTGCAGTGGTGGGGGAGGGAGGGTCCTTTGGTGCCAGAAGACCGGAGCGAGTGAAGGACCCGACGCCGAAGTGCACGGAGTGCCACCGGGTGAGTAGCAGGGGGTGGCGCCTTTTTTAATTTCCGCTCCCCCTGTTTTTTCCACCTGGCTGCACCACTGGCCCCCATCAGTTTTCCGTTAATTAGGCCTAATTTTCAACACCCTAGTTTGGCTCCATCGAGTTCTGATTCCAAACGTTTCTCATTTGCCAGGCATGATTGTACCATAGTCCCTGAGTTATAGCAGGAGGCCACACTGTTTGGACTTTGTCTTTGTCTTTGTCTGTCCCTTTTGTCACTTTTCCCACCAACATTTATCGCTGTAGGCTATTGGGATGTTTTATGAACTTCCATTGACTCCTTCCGGGCAAGCTCACAATGAGGATAAATCTGTCGGCCCAGTTATTACAGTAGGACTCAGGCTTTTTCACCCTGCTCTGAGCCAGGCCAGACATCACAATGGTAAAAATGTCTGAACCTTGTCTGTACCCTAACACGCCTGCCAGGACTCCTACCTGCGGAGCTGCACAGTGGTGGTGCAGTGGTGGAGATTTCCTGGAAACTGCTGGCGTAGACAAAGCCTGCAAATCACTGCTGGGTTCTTTCCAGCGCATTCATCATCATCAATTAAAGGTTCTGCCATTACATCTGCATGGCTGCATTGCCTCTAGATAAGGACCTCAATGACTCATATTCAAGCCCCTTGCTCTCCTTAGGTTTGTACAGGAATTGGAATTTTGTTAAACAATTCTCTTGATGATGCAGGAGATGGAGCTCACTCAAACTCCACTGTGTTGACTCTGCAGAGATAACCAGAGCAAAGAGCAAAAAAAGTTATTATTTGTCATTCAGGTCATCATTAGATATGAATGAATATACAATGTAATGATAAGCATTATTGAGTCACTAGCTTAATTTGTGTGCTATATAGCATTCAAGGCAGGGTGTGGTCTCTGGTAAACAAGGAAGACAAAGCAGGAACTCAAGCTGCGTGGAAGCTTGTTTGTTTCTGTCTATCCTTTGTGATTGTTGCATTTAATAAATGTCTCTTCTTTAAGATGGACTGTGATGACACACAGGAAGTAGATCTGCTGAGTAAGATTGTAGGATTTCTTAGCTTGTAAGCACTTTGGGCAGTCTACCTCTATGCATGTACAGGGAAAACCACAGTGAGGCCCCTATCAGCACAACTGTAATGTAAATATGGAAAATAATAATAATTAGTTCAACTCACTGCCCATGCCATAAGTCTGCAGCTGTCCCATTGCATTCACTCCCCCCGTCCCCCTCGCCCCAAGTTTGCTGTTTCTTGACTTCAGGAACATCTAGCCATTAGGGCATAGCAACAGGCATATCTCATATGCATGCAAGTTGAGATGATCAATTATTTGGTTGTTGGACAAAAATATAAGACCATAAAGCACAGATCTAACAACACCCCCCTGTAAGCATTAACTTCCCCGCAGTGAGAAAAATACAACAGAACATTTGATATTTTTCTCTATAAATCCATTTGGTGCAGGTGCTGCCCCTCAGTCAAGCGCAGGGGAAAACATTTTCCATTGCCAAACTTGAGACAGGCCTAAAACCTGGCATAGACTCCTGAGCCTCTGAACTGGTCAATGGGGAAATCCTTTTTGGGGTAAGGCAAACTGGCTTCTTTACACATTTCACTCCATCGAGGGAGGGGCTTTGAAAGATTCAGGGCCTGGGAACATTTTATTCCCTCCAGAGAAGAGCTGAGGGACAACTTGATTACAATGGGCCAAAGCCTCCTCTGAGCTTTTCAAAGCGGAGAGGTTGCCAGCCCTGGGGGCATTGTGGCTGAGGTGCGAAGGCTGTTTAGCAAGCTCAGTGGTGCAAGTACAATTCATTTCTTACCAGTACACTGCACCAGCCAAAGGGGGGAGGGGGGCATGTGATCTCCCCATGTGACCCCACCCCAGCCCAGGACCCTGCGCTCTCCCCCTCTCTTCCCCATGATCCATCCCATGTTACCTGGGGGAGGTGGGGGGCGCTCCCAGTGGGTGGACAGGCACAGCTTCTGTATGGGCTACTAAGAGAAGAGGAGGGCTTGCTCTTTGGAACAATAGCCAGTTTACAGTCACACCTGCTTTGGGAATTGCCAGCAGAAGAGCTTCAAACCAGCTCCCTCTGACAGTAGAGAATATTTTTTTCAGACACGCTGGCAACCGAGCCCCACGCCAGCAGCCTCTCCAGCACAGCTGTACCACCCCCAGCCCTGCCACCAGCCCTTCCACACAGCTGCATCTCCTGAGTCAAGTCCAGAGGGTCTGTACAGCAGCCCCACCAGAGGAAAGGGCTGGGGGAGCAAGGCTGGGGCAGTACAGCCATGCCGGAGAAGCTGCCGGTGTGGGGCTCTGCTCCTTTTGCTGCTGCAGTTTCCAGGAGAGTCCTGAACCGCAGGGTTCTCCGGGAACCGCAGCAGCAAAAGGAGCACGCCGGCAGCTCCTCTGGCGCAACTGTACCGCCTAAGCCAGGGGTGGGCAAACTGTTTGGCCCGAGGGCCACATCTGGGTGGGGAAATTGCGTGCAGGGCCATGAATGTTGGGCTGGGGCAGGGAGTTGTGGTGCGGGATGGAGTGCAGGGTGTGGGAGAGGGTGTGTGCAGGAAGGGGCTCAGGGCAAGGTTGGGGTGTAGGAGGGGTGCGGGAGCGGGCTCAGGGCAGGGGGTTGGTGTGCAGAGAGGGGTGTGGCAGGAGGATCAGGGCAGGGGGTTGGGGTGCAGGACGGATGCAGCAGGGGTTTGGGGTGCAGGGTGCAGGAGGGGTGCGGGGTGCGGAAGGGGGCTCAGGGCATGGGGTTGGGGTGCAGGAGGGGTGCAGCAGGGGTTTGGGGTACAGGGTGCAGGAGGGGCTTGGGGTGCAGGTTCCAGCCCAGCACCATTTATCTGGAGCGGCACCATGGTGGCAACGGTTCTCAGCGAGACTAAGGCAGGCTTCCAGAGCCCCTGGGAAATGGGAGGGCAGAGGGCTCCATGTGCTGCCCTCACCTGTGGGTACCTTCCCTGAAGCTCCCATTGGCCGCGGTTCCCCGTTCCCAGCCAATGGGAGGTGCGGTGAGGGGGGTGGTGCCTGCAGGCAAGGGCAGCGTGCGGAGCCCTTGCTCTCCCTCCCCCAGGGGCCTCAGGGACCTGGTGCTGGCTGCTTCCGGGAGCGGTGCAGGGAACGCAGCGCCAGAGGGGTGACAATCCCATGGGCTGGATCCAAAGCCCTGATGGGCCGGATCCAACCCGCAGGCCGTAGTTTGCCCACCCCTGGCCTAAGCCCTGCCCCCAGCCTTGTGCTCTCGGTGGGCTGCTGTACAGATTCCGGGCAGGAGACGCAGACACACAGCTGTGTGGAAGGGTTGTGGGCGGGCCTGCGGGCGGTAAAGCCACGCCAGAGGAGCTACACATTCTGCTCCCGGGAACTGCAGTGGCGAAAGGAGCAGAACGTGGGGCCACCGGGTGTCCCCATGCTGGCAGCGCCCTGTCCTCTGGTAGGGCTGCTGTACAGACCCCGGACAGGAGATGCAGGCATGCAGCTGAGTGGAAGGCCTGGGGGCAGTACAGCCACACCAGAGAGCTGCCGGTGTGGGGCTGCCTGCCGGCCCCATGTTCTGCATCTACTGTGTCTTTCTGGTATGCTGAACTGGCTACGCTATGGCGTAGCGATCTGGACCGCCCTACTTGAACCATTGAGCAAGCTCCTCCTCTCCTTGACCCCTCAAACCCACACCTCTGTAACACTGAATTCTGTGATGAGAAGGGAGCCTGGCTGGGGCCCTGCCCTGCTCTGCTTTCTACCCCTACCACACAAAAATCATGGCACAAACCATGGGTCGGCATGCATTTGCATAGGCCCTTTTTCCGTGCTGTGGCCCAGTGCCCCACAGAGGGAGCAACTCCTGACAAGGGGATCTGGCCGCCACTGAAGTACAGCTTGATGACAAATGTGTTGCCAAGGAGCTACAGGGGCCCTGGAGCCAGTACAGAGCTACAGGGCCTCACATAAAGATTCTCCATCGTGGGTGATACCTACCTGAAAGGAAGGATTCTCTAATGATAAGGGCATTAGCCTGCCATTTGCAAAATCTGGGTCTAAATCTTTGCTCTGCCTCAGGCATCCTTTGTGCCCTTGGGCAAGTCACTTAGCCTTACTGTGCTTCAATTTCCCATCTGTAAAATGAGGGTAATAGCACCGTTATATCTCACAGGTGAAGATGTAAACACAAAAGATTGAGGTGCTCAGATGCTATGGTAACAAGGCCATATAAGTGTCAAAGACAGATCACCTATTTTAGACCAGACTCTGCACTTCTGAGTTCAGATTTTGCCAAGGCTGTGTTTTATTTGCAATCATTCTGCGATTCAGGGTCTGAGGAGAAAAATGGGGGCGAAAACCACAGGGCAGAAGAAAGTAGGCTACAATGAGCTGTTCTGCACTGTGGTTTGTGCAGCAAGCAACCTCTGAGACATTAGCTACACCATGGCTTGCTGACACCTAAGCTGTTACTGTAGTGTATTGGTTTTTTAGTAGTTCTTGGACAAACCTGTTTCCTAGCCTCTTTGATGCAGAGGGGAAAGCTGCTAACCCTTTTGAGCAAGAGGCTCAGCTGGTGTAAAATTGCACAAGGAAGCCAGTGACACTACACTGATTTACAGTGTCTGAAGAGCTGGCCAAATACAGTTGATACCTCTCTCCTTTACAAATATCTGAAATGGAGACCTGGCATTCACCTTGATCAGAAATTTCATGTTTAGCAATTCATAGAATATTACGGGTGGAAGAGACCTCAGGAGGCCATTTAGTTCAACCGCCTGCTCAAAGTAGGATCAACCCCAATGTTTAAATCATCCCAGCCAGGGCTTTGTCAAGCCAGGACTTAAAAACCTCTAAGGATGGAGATTCCACCACCTGCCTAGGTAACCCATTCCAGTGCTTCACCACCCTCCTAGTGAAATAGTTTTTCCTAATATCCAACCTAGACCTCCCCACTGCAACTTGAGACCATTGCTCCTTGTTCTGTCTTCTGCCACCACTGAGAACAGCCAAGCTCCATCCTCTAGGGAATCCCCCTTCAGGTAGTTGAAGGCTGCTATCAAATCCCCCTTCACTCTTCTCTTCTGCAGACTAAATAAGCCCAGTTCCCTCAGCCTTTCCTCGTAAGTCATGTGCCCCAGCCCCCTGATCATTTTCGTAGCTCTCCGCCAGACTCTCTCCAATTTGTTCACATCCTTTCTGTAGCGGGGTCCCAAAACTGGATGCAATACTCCAGATGTGGCCTCACCAGTGCTGAATAGAGGGGAATAATCACTTCCCTCGATCTGCTGGCAATGTTCCTACTCATGCAGCCTAATATGCCATTAGCCTTCTTGGCAACAAGGGCACACTGCTGATTCTCATCCATTGTAATCCCCAGGTCCTTTTCTGTAGAACTGCCACTTAGCCATTCGGTCCCTAGTCTGTAACAGTGCATGGGATTCTTCCGTCCTAAGTGTAGGACTCTGCACTTGTCCTTGTTGAACGTCATCAGATTTCTTTTGGCCCAATCCTCCAATTTGTCTAGGTCACTCTGGACCCTATCCCTACCCTCCAGCTTATCTACCTCTCCCCCCAGCTTATTGTCATCTGCGAAGTTGCTGAGGGTGCAATCCATCCCACTATGCAGATCATTAATCAAGATGTCTCAGAACTTCAGTGTGTTTTCTGGATTCTGGGGCTTGTTAAAGCTATTGCCTCTGACCCCCAGAAGAATGTCAACGTGTATTCCATACTGCATGTAGTCCTTGATGCCAATCCAATAATAATAGAGACATGTTACTACAGTTAACTTGGGAATGTTGGGCCCAAGCTGATCAGGCTCATGATTTTAGTTTGAGAGGTCATTGGGTCAACCAAAGAATTGGCCATCACAGATGTGCCGACTGTTGTGGGAGCTCTCCGTCATTCTCTGCACAGTTAATATAAATTCTGAGCCATGGATTCTGATGCTCATTCCAATCATAGCAGGGTGCAGTGGCAGACAAATTATAGCCCCATTGGTACCCATCACACAGCCCACTCACCAAATCTATATTCTGGTCTAAACTCGGCAAGGTAAATAGTTTCTGCTGACCATTTTCATTTTAACTGTTGCCATTGTGTCTACAATATTCAGGAGCAGCACTTGCTGCTCCAAGTCCATCTTTTGGACTGTGTATGGCTGAAGTGGTTCATTCAATAGACTATTCACAATATCCTCTAGTATCTGCAGCTTCAATTCTTTGAAGAGAGAAACTTCTTCAGTCTGTTGTGTAGTAAAAAGAAATTCTTTCAAAAAGGAGGTTCTGGAAGTAGGATTTGCTTATGGTGAATTTTTTCACTGCTAATAGCAATCATGTGTCATCATTTCTATGTTTATAAGATTGCTTATAAGATGGTAGCATCAAGCCCATCATTTTAGCCAAGCAGCACTAAGACTGATATATGCGGCTTTGGTCCAACAATCTTCACAAGTGACTTGTGGTCTGTAATTAATGAAAACTTCCACCTAGGCAAAAACTCTTGTTGTTTTCTGGTTTCACAACTCACACAGAGAGCCTCTATTTCTACTTCAGCATAGATTTCCCTTCATTGAACTATGATTTTTAACTGGAATAAAACAGGTGTAAATGATATGAGAGTCTTGCTCAGTTCCTTAGGTCATTGCTTCATTTTTCTTGGGGAGGTTCTCCACATTAATCATTTGACCAGAAAATGTAACTTGTGACTTTAAAAAAGCACACTTGCCCTTTTTCACCTTTGATCCAAACTGTTTTAACACAGGGTCCAGGAGCTAAATCCAGCCATCTCCTGTGTAATGATACAGTATATGAAATCAGTCTTTCTTTAAACAGGAAGTGTTTATTATATGAAGCAACTAAAAAAAGCTTCTGACAAACCAACTGACTTCCATGCAGTTTGAGTTCCAGCTTAGTCTTCCTTGTTTACCAGGGACAACACTCTGTGTTGAACTTGATATGACACTCAGAGACATCTAGTGGCTCAATGATACATTGCAAGAGCCTATAATTACACCTGGTGAAATTCATTGAATTCAATGGAAACACAAAAGGGATGAATTTAGGTCCAGGTTTCCCAAATGAGCTTCCTTATTTGCATTTGCAATGACTAAGTCATCCAGATAGCAGATCACTAAGTAAACCCTATAGGATTTAATCCATGATAGACCAAGTTACAGCTGGAGTGCTATCCATACCACTGGGAAACCTGTTAAAATTAAGCAAATTTTTATGCATGCTAATGATAAAGTACTTTCATGTCTCTTCTTTGATCTCTACCTGCTGTTAAGATGGAGACAAACCAAATGTTGCAAACTTTTGCCCCCCTACTACCAGTACAAACAGATCCTGTGTTGCTGGCATTGTTGGTCCTTAGCCAACAAAGAGTTCAGAGTTATCCCACAGTCAGTGCAAATTATATTTGATACTATTCTTCCTTAAGAATATCAGAAACGGAGAACCATGGTTCACCTTTGTTTGGAAGTTCATATCTAGCAATGTTCTCAGAACTTCAGTTGTTTTTCTAGATGTGGTACTTGTCAAAGCTCTTGGCTCTGACTACCTGGAGTATGCCTATCCCACATTTTGCCCCGATGACCAATCCACAAAGATTAGGGGTACATTACAGCTCTTAGCTTGGGACCCTGTCTCTTTAGCTCAACTGTAGAGACTCATGCTCATTCCCAACTCTGCTGATTCTGCTACTGAATTTTGCAGTACTGAATCTTGTACTCTAAAGTCTCAAAGAAACTGCAGCCCCAGCATCATTGTCCATTATAAGCATGTATCTCAGAGCTTCTCATGCCCAAAACAAATCTATTGGTAATGTTGTTGTAGCCATGTTGGTCCCAGGATATAAGAGAGATAAACGAGGTAATATCTTTTACTGGATCAAATTCTGTTAGTTGAAGGGGAAAGTTAAACAGAGCTCTTCTTCAGGTCTGGGAAAGGTACTCAGAGTGTCACAGACAAATACAAGGTGGAAGAGATAAGGAGTTAACACATGTTGCAAGAGGCCAATCCAGGTGAAGTAGGCAGTTAACACATCTATAGTCGAAGGACAAAGGAGGGGTAGTGGGTTTCACATTGTTGTAATAAGCCATAAATCCAATGTCTTTGTTGAGTCCATAATTTTTAGTGTGTAACAAAGCTCATCTTTTGAAGGTGCTGTGCAGGTTTCCTTTGAGGTTGAGGACTCAGAGGTCAGATATGGATGGAGTGATTATTATGTGAAATGTATTCACCCACAGGTGATGTGCTGTTTTTTGCCTTGTATCATTTTTCTGTGTGAGTACATTTGAGAGCGTAGTGATTGTCTCCTTTCACGCACATAGCATTGAGTACACTGGATGAGGTTCACCACATGTTGTGACATGAGTAGGACCTGTGGATCTTGAAAGGGGTGTTGTGGGGTGTGTTGATCATGGCAGCAGTGGGGCTGTCTGCCAGTTTTGCATCTGTTCTTCTGGCAGGGTCTGGTGCCACTTTGAGTTGGTGTGTCCTGGTCTGTGGGGAGCTTGCTTCTAATGATGAGCTTGGCAAGGTTGGGGGATTGTTTGAAGGCCAGAATAGGGGGTTTGGAAAGATTTCTTTCAGGATGGGGTTCCCATAGAGTATGGGTTGTAATTGTTGGATGATAACCTGTCTGTGTTCCAATGTGGGGTGGTAGGTGACAACTAGGGGTGTGCAGTTGAAGGTTTTTTTCCCCCCTGTATTGAAGCAGGTTCTCCCAGGGTACTTGGGTGGCCCATTCTGTGATGTGATCTATGTCTCTGGTGGAATGTCCTTGTTTGGTGAAGGTGGTTTTAAATGTGTTGAGGTGTGTATCCCGGACTTTCTTCTTGGATCGTATTCTGCAGTGTCTGAGTGCCAGCTATACATAACAGATTTCTTCTTGTATTTGGTTACTGGATCTATGAAGGTAGGTGTGGTGATCTAAGGGTTTCTTGTATGAAATTTTCTGCAGGGTTCCATTATTGGAGCTGATTGTGGTGTCCAGGAAGTTGATGCTGGTGTGGGAGTGTTCCAGAGAGATTTTGAAGTTATTAATATCATTGGTTTCATGTTGTATTAAATTCATAACTCTTCTAGACACCAAAACTCATGGACTTAATAAAGACACTGGATTTATGGCTTATTACAATGATGTGTAACCCACTACCCCTCCTTTGTCCTATGACTATAGATGTGGTTAACTGCCCACTCATCTTGAGTGGCCTCTTGCAACATGTGTTAATTCCTTATCTCTTCCACCTTGTATTTAGCTGTGACACTCTGAGAACCTTTCCCAGACCTGTGTAGCTCAAAAGTTTCTCTCACCCAAAGAAGTTGGTCCAATAAAAGTTATTACCTCACTCACCTTGTCTCTCAAAACAAATCTGTCACACAAGGCTTTATTTAGTAATAGCTTAAAACCACACATTCCTGCCATTTTCTTTAAATTAGTCAGGCTCTCAGAAAAACATTTCTCCAGCTAACTGGTTCTACAAGTATAGCTTCTAATGCTCTACAAGGAAGTTGGTTTCTGGAACAAAATATCCCTTTCAAATAAGTCCTTAAACTCTTGTTCACTAGTTTATTGTGGTGGTGGAAAGTCTGTCAGCTTGCCTTACTTTCTTCTTCTTCTCCCTCAGCCATAAATGCTGCTGTACATGTTTCTTCAGTAATGAAATCATGGAGAAGCTGATCCTTACTATAGTGTGGCATCAGCGCCAGCATGTCCCCCTCTCTCTGTGACTTCTCCCACTCAGGTACCAGTTGTACCTTCTTCATAACTTTCTTTTCTCAGCAAAGCAGCTGTAGTCCAGGCTGGAGAGGGAAAACACGTGAACTACTAAGGCCAAATGTGTGTTTGGGAGGAATTGGGAAGGAGACTTCTTGCTGGCTGGAGATGAAAGAAGGCACTGTTAGGGTCTGCTGCAGTCTCATTGTCCAGGCTCAGTGAAGAATCCAACATGATCCCAAGACTTCATGCTACCTTAATTTCTGGAGATAAATGCCCTTCATCGAGAAATAAGTGATGGTGCTTGTTAGCTCCTCACAGTGCTTCCCTCTCTGCTGCTTAGCATTGCTTTGTTTTTTGTTGGGGTCTCTTTGTTCATGCTCCAGCCTCTCTCAAGCATTATGTGTTGTGTGAAATGGCAGTGTTTCCATTGTATAGAAAGGGTTCATAGGGCTGCGTATCATCAGCACATTCATAGCATTGCAGCCCAAGTTGACTCACAACATTTTCCCAATGGTTGTACGGAGATGTTAGAATTGGAGAGGTGATGGACTGAGTTGTAAAGGGTTCTGCATGCCATGGCTCTTGTGGGAGGCTCAGTTGCCCATCTTGACTCTTTAGTATCTACTGGAAAGGAATGTATGAAGCCAATCTACTGCAATTCTGTTGGTTCCTGACCTGAAGAAGAGCTCTGTGGAGCTTAAAAGCTTGTTTCTTTCACCAACAGAACTCAACCATCTTGTCTTTCTCATCCTGTGACCCATCCTGTGACTTCCATGGAAACTGAGGGGGGTGAGCAGCTGGCAGGACTGTGTCCTTCATTTTCTGTTCAGTCATTGTGCTGGTGTGTCTGCTTTGGTTGCAGTATTTGGTCACCCGCTGAGGCACAAATACATCTCCAGAACTTAGAACATTAATCCTTTTGTGTGTGTCTAAACAGCCAGATTCTAATACCTTCAGTCACACTGAATTGTGTTCTACTCTATGAGCAGTCCTGCTGAAGTCAACGGGACTGCCCCTGGAGTAGGGTGCTACTCAAAGCAAGAAAGTGTATGGAAATCTGGCCATAAGTAAATAGAGACATGAGGATGGGGCAAAGTTTTCAAAAGGAAGCAGGTAGTGTTTGTTTTCCATTGATTAAACTTGAGTCTCCTACACTTCTGCTAAGAAAAATCTGTGCGTGAGTTAAAGAGAAAGGCCTCAAGCCATTCCAGACGTGGGTTGTTTTGTAGATCAGTACAGTAGCTTTGGGAGTTATGAATGTTGCTACGATAACGCTCTATGTCTGTCTATATGTAAATAGATAACAAGTAAAGCACCAATAGATGGTGCATAAGAACTGGTAGCATAGTTCCTGGTTGAAGGACCAATCAAAGTTGTTGCTGGGCCCTGCAAATGGCTTCCTGAGTGCAGCTCTCTACAGGCAGCTCTGAACTAATGTTTAAAATCACACAGGTGCATCAGAGGTTCTTTCCCATCTGGTATTTTGAATGCATTTTCAGGAAATGGTGGCAATGGAATTACAAGGGGAGTCTTTGTTATTACAAGAGCTGTTCCACCACAGAGTGAGCCATAATCCCACAAAAGAAGTTACAAACGTTAGTTGGATTGATTTATGGATGTTAAAGCTTGAAGGGACCATTAAGATCATCTACTCTGGTCTCCTGCAGAACTTAGGACAGAGAACCTCATCCAGGGATTGCTGCAGTGGAGGAAATTATTCATCCTTGCTGTTGGAAGTGAGCACCATCGCCCCAGGGTGAGTAACCCGACTGGCTGTAAACCTCCCTCAGAGCTGTATTGTGCTATACTTTCTCCCCACTTCCTGTTTTGCTGTTGCCACACCTCTGATGACACTCACAGAGGTGAGCAGGAAGGGAATAATAGAGCAGGGTAGCTGTGAAAAAGAACAAGATGGTGGAATGGTGTGCACCAGGCCAAACCTCCAGAGACTTGTCACGTCCATTGGTGATGAACCCAGTGCACCTGCAAAGACCCAGCTGCTCTAGCTTTTGTGATATTTTCTGATTTTTTCACTGTGCCCTGGGTCTGATGACCCCAGAAATGCAGGTGTTGGTGTCACAAGGAGGTTCTTCCACTATACACAGCTTAAAGGAAGAGGGGAGGCACTTCCCAGGCTCCCCACTTTCCCCATCCTGTATTAGCAATGTGGTATTGGAGGAGGAAAGGAGAAACCTTACTCGTGAACGAAGCCCCCTTGCAGCCTTCAAGACCGAAGGGCAGGAAGCCAAAATCAAAATTCCCTCCCCTTCTCTCTCCCCCCTTCCACCTCCCCCCCCCCCAGTGTATCACTGGCTATTGTCCTCATCAAACAAAGCCCTTTCATCAAAGGCTCTTTAACACACTTTATTTCTCTTTTATTTTGCTTTGAAATAAGCCGGGCAACAATTAATTTCAGAGAGAGAGAGAGAGAAAGAGAATTCAACAAGGATCTATTACTACTCTCGGCTTCTATTGCTGTAATGAAAATCTATTTCCTTTCCCTTTTGTGTCCCATATAATTTAATGCCCATTTTATTAATGGTCTGAAATAATTACGGAACCTTTTGTGATTCTCAAGTATGTTTCATTTAATTGTGCAATAAACGCCTAATCTCTTCCTCCATCTGAAGCTATTATGGCATTAAAATTAACAATTATGCAGCAATGCGCCCGGGTCCATAGAAATCACTCCAGATAACTAGACATATATAAATCATTCATGAGAACAATTTCTGAAAAGAGACGAAGGGAGAGAGGGGAAAAAAATTGTGTTGAGAATGACATTGGGAAGCCAAGGGCCTGGTCTGTAAGAAGATAGCAACACCTTAAAAAAATCTCTTTTTCCCCCCTTTTTTTATTATTATTATTTTACTAATTGTGTTAGTTGGCACAACCCTCCTACCCCCCCCCCCTTTTATTAGCCTGACAGATATTTTCAGAATTAATTAACCGTTAGCTCAGAGGATAAATTGTTCATTATCAATTTTTCCCCCTTCTTCCTTTTTTTCCTTTTATAGTTTTTCTTTTTCTCTTTCAGGCCAGCAATTACACTCTCCACCGTTCACTGGCAGGTCCTGTTCTGTAGGAGGTAATCCAAATGGGGAAAGTGCTTTTTCTTTCTACCCTATTCACTTCTCCTCTTCTCCCTTTTGTGGGATTTAATAACCATGGCTGATAGGCGCACTGTGGACAGAGAGGTTAAGTTTGTTGTCTCAGCACTTTGCTGACAGGGGACAGCTCAGGAATCCTGCAGTTTATAACCAGCCCTACATGATAAAAGTGACTGCTTCTTTCTTCATTCTCAACTTTGCACCAGTGTTTCCTTCCTGAATTGTGATTTATTTGCAAGGGGAGCTGAAGTAAATTCTTCCAGCACTCATGAAAGTATGAGACTGGCAGAGCCAAAGCGTAGTATGGTTGGAGGCTATGTAAGTTTTTCCCCATGATCTCCCACTCCCAGCTTTAGCTGTGCATCTCACTGCTTGAATTTGACACCTCTGTTATTTTATCCCATGGTCTCTCCTTAGCAGAGGCTGCCAGCTGTGGAGTTTTCTCTTAGGGCCCAGCGTGAAGCAGGTTGATCCAAACAAACTTTTGGCATGGCCTCACCTATCTGAACCTCCTTCTCCTGCGGGGAGCAGCGTCCTGCTTTGACACCAATTTTCCTTTTCCTTGATGTAAACAGATCCCTTCTGCCGACCATCCAAGTGTTGTTTGTACAGGTGAGATGTTAAGTAGTGGGCAAATTAGTTCAAATGTGCTTAGGAAACAGCTGGGCCTAGGACAGAACTCTGAGTAATGGAACATAGAGGGTAAAATGCAGCTCAAGCTAGTGCCACTCTGGCCTTATCCGCCAGCACCAACACTCTGCCACTGAGCACCAGGGTCCTTCCTCTATGCCGTAATCCACTGGTTCAAGCACTTTTCTGTTCTGTGGTATCACCTCCCTGATGCCAAAGCTCTACAGCCCTGCACAGCCTTACCCACAACGACATTCTCCTAGTAAGGAAAAAGCCCCCTCAGCTTATTCTTGGTATATGTATGAAACCCTCTGCCAGCGCCAGGGCTGTCCCTCAGTTTTCTGCAGCTATCGTTGCTCAGCCACAGATAGATAATGCTAGTGTCTGTGTTCTCCTACTCTGGGCAGTGTTCTGCCAGTAACAGCCTTTGGACAGTCAGGGCAGTGTCACTATATGAAGTGCACCATCAATGCCAGTTCTGCCTCTGAGGGCAGCGTCCTTTGCTATTTTTTTTCCTTTTTTTTTTTTTTTTAGTTCCTTGCTGCTCTGCAGACCCCTGCAAGAACCATTTCTCTGCTATCCTGGGCAGTGCCATAGTAATGCCAGCACTCTGATACTCAGTGTAACAGCCTGCCACTATGGCATTCTGCCACTCAGTGCACCACCTGGGCAGGGTTAATGCTCTCCCGCAGCGCAATACCCAGCCAGGGCTCTGCCACTCGAACCAAGTCATGACTAGATACACCAGAGTTTGCTCTTGAACGGAGAAGGATGTTGTGGTTGTGACGGTTCTTCTCTTTACTTGCTGCATCTGGATCTGAAGGGATGCCGATAGAACCGTGAGAAGAGGCAGCATGAGGGCAAAGGCAAGTGAAGTGATAAGGAGGCAGGAGGGATAAATGAGGGACTAGAGGACAAGAGCTGGAGGTGCGATTATGCTGACTTAGTACAGGTGAGCTCAGTCAGTGGGCAGTATGGCCCCACCAAGCAACGACAACAGTAAAGGGACACTTGCTTCAGGTGCTGACCAAGGAGGTTTATTAGAATAAGGAAAAAGGAGTTAGCCTTGAAGCTACCCCATCTCTTTCTTTTTTTACCTAGAATTTTTCTTAGCCATGCTCCTGACTGGCTTTTTGCTACAGATCTGAAGAGCCAGCACCCATATTCTCCCATCTCGCTCCAGCAGAGATTTCAGAGAACTGCTGCCCTTGCTGCTGGATTCTCAGGAGATCCCAGCACTGGCTCTGGAATCCTGTGGGATTCAATGGAACCCCGGACACAGAGCCCTGGAGAGCTTGGGTCGGTATTGTATTACACACAGTGTCAGAGCGCTGGCATTGACAGACTGCTGGGTTTGGCAGGCTGTTGGAGAGTGATGGGCCACTGGCACTGACAGGGCCTTGGACAGAATCGCAGAGGGCTGGCTGTGGCAAGGTATATCACAGAGTAGAACAGCACTGGGATTGCTGGGGGCTCCTCAGAATGTAGGGTAGTCCTGGCATTTTCCATGGATTGCAGCAAGTGGCAGAATGAGATGAATAATAGTATCCAACATCACTGTAGTGCCTTTCATCCCATTACCAGTCTAGCCAGAAATGGAACATGCTACCTATGCACAATATGGGCAAGTCATCATTGCTGATGAAGCCATTATGTTTGCATTTACTGAGGTTTGGGGGTTTAGAGCTTCCCCCTCAATTTCACCCGATTGTTGATTTTTGCATTTAATGTTCTTGATATTTTTTCACTAAAAGACAGAGAAGAAAGTTTTAAAAACAGCAAGCTAGTGAAGCTTATTATTGCACACCATCCAGAACCCCCAAGCTCAGGAGACTTTGAATTGTTATCTCTGGCAAGGAAAGCCACAGTGGCGGCCTGCCTGAAACTGTCTTCCTCCTCCTCTTCCTCTTTGTCATCCCTCTCTCAGAGGCCTTCACCCAGCTTTCGCTGGCTTCTCTTTTTATCCCAATTCTAATGAGCCACCGGTTAACCCCTTCCTTACCTATCCCATTACAGGACCTTCATATTACATACCTTTGTAATTCTGCCGCCAACCCTCTCCCTGAGCCAAATACAAAATGATAAATCAACCATAAAAGGCCCTTTGTCCCAGCAAAGTCAATAAAACAAATCTGTAGTTTGTCAGCCAAGCTGTTTTCAACAGTCCGAGTATAATACGTCTTCTTTAATTTTATCCGGACCACAGACAAATTCTACCCTAGGATTAGATGTAGGGTATGAAAATTCAGGGGAACTAGTTTCTTCTGGAAGAAATTAGGTATGTGTGGGGAGAACCTGGGGGGTTGACAATCAGGTTTTTGATAGGAAGCTGATTGCAGCATTAATATGGGGAAGCTAGTGATTCAATTCCATTCAGTTCAGTGAAATTCCATTGGTATGACAAGCAAGGCAAATGCTTGCAGAATAAGAATGAGTCAAAATCCTCAGATATCTCTCAGAGGCAGGCCTGACCCACCCAGGACAGGGTTACACACTGAGTTTGGGGTCTGAGCCCCTATGTCCATGTGTTGTTACTGTCCATTCCTGATCTAGCAGCAGGCTGCTACCTACCTGAAGAAGAGCTCTGTGTGGCTCAAAAGCTTGTCATGCTCACCAACAGAAGTTGGTCCAATAGAAGTTATTCCCTCACCCACCGTATCTCTCTAATATCCTGGGACCAACATGGCTACAACTACACTACACCTAGCACAAAGCCATCCCCATAATCTCTCTCTTTTCTCCCAGGGTGCTGCATCAGAATGTCTGAATTTTACTAAAGGATTTGATATTGTGTGTCATGAAAGTTTACCTGGAAATTAGTTGGATCAGGAACTATATTGCTGAATATACTAAAAGCCGCTTATGATCCAAATTCTTATCTAGTTCTGTGTGGCCAACGAGCACCACCAGACAGCTAGGGTGACTGAATGCCGGCTGTAGGATCACATGCAAAGAGTAAGGCATATGGCAATGTGTTGAGTTTGATAACTGGTGTTAGGAGTGGTCTTATGTAACATCTTCATCAGGAATGGACAAAAGGCAGCAAACATTTGTTTGTTATTGCTTGGTTTATTACATTTTCAATAAATATTACATAAATCAGTAAAATGTTTAGTAACGCCTGTCACCACTAAATCAAGAAAACCCCAAGATACAGATGAAATATTCAAGTTCATTATGGTATATATACAGTAAAGGCTGATAACCAGATACAAATTTGACCAAAGACTTCAATTAGGAGCTTTCAATAATGGTAGCACATCACAAATACCATTTAGAAGAAAATATGTAATCAGCAGAGATCAAGAGAGAAACAGACTCTATCAAACATGACAGTGAGCATAGTTCAAAAGCAGATTAATCAAATTAAATCCCAAATTCATCCAGTGACCTCCCCCATTTCAGATCAATAGAAGGAGACACACATCTGCTTTGATATCTTTTCTATGCAAAGGATCCTTTGACTGATCAGGGTAAAAAAAAAACCCAAACAGGCAGATGATTATTGGAATTTATTTGACAGTATAATGGCTTTATAATTTAAAATCTGCCTTAATCCATTTAATATCCAAGGTTTGGGGTAGGGAGGAGGGGAGAGGGGTAGGGGAGAGATCATTTCCTACACTGTAAACTAGATAAGAAAACCTAACCCTCAGGACTAAAGTTTTCAAAGGGGTTGTGCCACTGAGGCCTGGTGCAGGGACATTTTAATTTCGAGGACCAGCACCGTCAGGGAACTCGTGGACAGCATGGAGACCAACATAGTTAAGTGCTGCAAGCATTCACCTTGGGAATGGCCAGTCCAGGGCACTATGTGGGCAGCCAAGTGATGGCTTGAACCCATTGTCAGTGTCCATAAGTAGCAAAGGCCCACTGGATCCATGCACACATCCTCCCTCCTGATATCAAAGCTGCCTTCGTCTCCATACACGTCCCTAAGTTCTGCAGCAAATACAGAGGCGCATCACCTAACCAGTAGCAGCACTAGGATTTGCCACAGGCGCTGCTTTCAGCAAGCATCAACAGTAGTGCTGGCCTCTCAGGCAAAGAACACATTGCACCCTCTTCAAGGAGCAAAATGCCTCTACCCTCAGTGGAATGAAATGCAACAATAGAGCCTCTAGAGACACCTGTCATTGGTCTGCTCTGATCTAGTGGTCAGGGTGCTAGTCTGAGGCTCCCAAGACCTCAATGATAGGCTGTGTTCTACCACAGTCTTCCTGTATGGTATTGGGCAAGGTATTTGGCTTAGTCTCTCTATGCTTTAGCTCCCCATCTACAAAATGGGATTAATCCAAAATGGGAGTATTGTGAGGCTAGCTATCTCAAAGGCAGTGAGGTGCTCAGGTACTACAGTAAGAGGGAGTCCTACTCACAATCCAAGGCTTTCTTCAAGATTCAGTGCTTCCCTAGGCCTTCTTGATTAGCTACAGGACACAAGCAGAGACATCTAAGCAGCTGTCCCTCTTGCTTTCAATGTAGTACCTAACACCTCTTAAGTTCAGGTACCTTTCCTTTATTGTTTTCAGAGGAACAATAACCTGGACAGACACCTGATAATTGTGTTCACATATTTTGGTTGTTCCTGTGAATATTTTAGCCAATTATTTGACTGCCAGGAATATTCATAGAAACAATTGAATTTTAGAGACTATTAGACATAAGTGAATTCTGAACTTGTGAACACAGCGCACGAGTATTCACACAAGAACCCTAATTCTAAGAGTTATGTTCATCCTACCCCTAGCTGTCTAAAGATTGAATTTATAAGGGACCCATTAGTATCTGAGGCCTAGATTCAGGGAAGTATCCTTATTCTGAATAGTACTTAAACAAGTGCTTTAGCTTCATTGAAGTCAGCAAGACTTCAGCATTGTGCTTAAAGTTAAGCATGTGCTTATATGCTTTCCTGAATCAGGGTCTAAGGCCTGAACAAAATTATGAAGAATTTGAAATCCCAAACAAATAGGGTCAGATCCTCATTTGGTGTATATCAAGGTGGATTTACTAAAGCCAATGGAGTTATGTTGATTTGCACCATCTAAGAATCTGTCCCTCAGGACTCTTTCCATTGCCTAGGTTACATGGTTGCATCAACTGATTTGGCCAGGGATGGTTTTCCAAAATGATTTATGGGTGTTGTTTTGGGGGAAAGATCTTATGGAAGAGCAGAGTTAAATGGCCCAGTGGTAAAAACTACTTGTGCTTCTACTGTACTCCCCACCATGCAGCTGCACCTTTGCTAGACAAACACTACTAAGAGTCCTGGGGTGAAAACCTGGCTCCATTGAAGCCAATGGGAGAGTTGTCATTCATAATGGCAAAGTAAAGTCATTCATAAGAACATAGAATGGCCATTCTGGCCAGACCAATGGTCCATCTAGCTCAATATCTGACAGTGGTCAAGGTCAGATGTTTCAGAGGGAATGAACAGAAGAGGAGAATTATTGAATGACCCATCACTCCACTCCCAGCTTCCACCAGTTAAAGGCTTAGGACACTCAGAGCATGGGGTTGCATCCCTGACCATCTTGGCTAATAGCCATTGCTGGACCTTTACTTCATGAATTTATCTAATTGTTTTCTGAAGCCAGTTATACTTTCAGCCTTCACAACATCCCCTGGCAATGAGTTCCACAGGTTGACTGTGCGTTTTGTGAAGAAATACTTCCTTTTATTTGTTTTAAACCTGCTGCCTAATAATTTCCTTGAGTGACTCCTATGAGACAAAAACAATGAGGAGTTCTGGTGGCATCTTAAAGACAAACAGCGTTATTTGGGCATAAGCTTTTGTGGGTAAAAAACCCACTTCTTCAGATCTGAAGAATTACCCACAAAAGCTTATGCCGAAATAAATCTGTTAGTCTTTAAGGTGCCACCGGACTCCTCATTGTTTTTGTGGATACAGACTAACACGGCTACCCCTCTGATACTTGGCTCCTATGAGACAGACTCTATAGACTGGAAGTTAGGTCACTTTACTTGGCTGCAGGAGACCCAAGTTAAAGTCCTTGTTTGAGTAGCTCTGTGAGGTTGGCAGACCAACCAACCTGTGTATGACCCATAACAATTTAACAGGAGGCATTACATTTGTAATCAAGACAATCCACTTATGTATGGGTATCAAAGAAATGTTAATTAGGCTAGCAATCCCCAACTCATTCACTTTGTGTTGATAAGAATCAAAGGGTAGATGCTAAGTGTATTTGTCTGTGTTTACCTATATCCTGTTAGAAGTTTAACAATGTACCACATTAGCATGTAGATGCTAATTCCCTTTCATGTCTTAATTGTCTTAATTATGCATGCAACTGTGTCCAGTTAACCTTTAGATCAAAGATGTAAGATACTGCAGGAAACTAATAATATTATCTGCATTGTCTTCAGCTTAACTATCTATGCTATAATGAAGTACCTGCTAATTACCTTATGTGAATGAATGCAACTAGTTTACCTGTGTATGCATAGGAAATAGATTAGCTTCAAAGTAAAAATCTGCATTGCCTGTTTTTCACTGGGGGAAGGTCCTGCTGTGACAGTTGCTGGGAGGAGGCTTGTCTGCTTTCTAGAGGGCTATAAAGGAAAAACCCTGGCCTGATCCTGCCATTTCAGGTCTGTTTCAACTTCAAAGGAAAGTTCTAAGCCATAAAACTTAGGTCTCCAGGTTTACCTTGGATTACCCAGGGATTCTCATGGAAGAACTCTAGCAGACTCTACACCTGGACTGCCTTTTGGACTATAACCCTTTACAATGATTCCAGAAAGACTTTTACAAATCAGCAGCCTCATCAACTCTGCTATGAAACTGACCTAAGGACTTCACACATATCTGTATGTGTATTAAGCTCTTAACCATATGCAATGCTTTTCTTACTGGGTAAGATCTAAGACTCACATTGACCTTGGGATAAGTGTTTGGTCCTTTGGGATTGGTGAACCTCACATATGGTGAATCAGGTTTTCAGTAACCTCTCACTATATTAGACTTGGCTGTCTAGATGGGTGCCAAGGGCTGGAGTGCCAAAAGGGACTGTGTTTGGTTTCTTGTTAACCAGTGTGGTACTGCTGAAGCTGTTTTGTTACTGGCTTGGTGAATCTAATTGTAGAATAAACCACCAGTTTTGAGGATTGTCTGCCTCGTGTCTTGCAGTGCGGATTGTCTGCCCTGCTCTGCTCTGAGTGAGGCGTTCTCTATCCCAGGCACATGGTCACAAGCTCTTTGTTTAGAAAAAATGGAACAAGTTCAGGAGGGGAGATGGAAAAAAAGCCATGCCGGAATATCTTATAGCCCAGTACACAGGCACGGGCTTCTAATTTTCCCCCGGGGTGGTCAACCCCTGGTCTGCCCCAGGCCCTGCCCCTGCCCACCCCCTTCCCTCAAGCCCCCACCCTGCTCCATCTCTTCCCTCCCCTGCTCTGCCCTGGGCCCACCCTCACTACAACCTTTCCCCCAAGGCTCCACCCCCACCATGCCTCTTCCCCACCTCTTTCCATCCCCTCCCCCAAGCATGCCCTGTCCCCGCTCCTCCCCCTCCCTCCCAGTACGTCTGGCATGCCGCTGAACAACTGTTCCGCAATGTGCAGGAGGTGCTGGGAGGGAGGGGGAGGAGTTGATCAGGAGGGGCCGCAGGCGGGTGGGAGCAGGGGGGAGGGAGGGGAGCTTTTTTTCCTACTTAGAAGATCAGAGGATTGGCATCTCTGGCACTGATTTACAGTGTCTGTGTACCACTGGGGGCTGGGGTGTGGAGATCATTGGTGGATCTGCCAAGCATGCCCATGAGCTATGTTCTGAAAGTGTTGTTGCAAGACCTAGGATGGTAACTGCTTCAAGCACCAAGGGGGTTAGATGGTGTTTGGAATAGAACCACTGTACCCTGAGAAAACCTACTTCCACTTTGGCTTTTGTACTGCTATGTGGACTATGTCTGTGATGGACAGGTGTTTGTGTGGGGTGCTACCAACTACAGAGTGGAATAAAGTTCCTTGTTCAAGCCACGTTTCAAATGGAAACAAGTGTCTGTTGCTCCCATGCTCCATTGCTCCATGAGAGTATCAGGGCTATGGCTATGGCTGTGGCAGATAGCCAGAAAAATTACCCCTGGACAGGCTCATAAATGTACTCATCACAGAGAACCAATGATAGGACCACTAGTTCCATGCACCTGCCCATTTGCTGAGGTTGCTGCCTGAGCGCTGAATTGTCCAACTGATGTTTGGAGCCTGAAAAGCCCAAACAAAAAGGGATCCTGATGTGGATAGCCCAGAAATCTCTACCTATGCTCAGCTTTCATTTTAAAAATGATCGACTATCAATACTAACCTTAACTCTGACCATGACGTACTATCTGCCTACTTATATGGCTCCCATTAGCAGAGTATCTGAGGGCCTCACAATTTCTAATATTTTTCTCCTCACAACACCCCTGTGAGGTAGAAGAGTGCTATCCCCATTTTAGATGGGAAACTGAGGCATAAAGAGAATCCCCCAAAGTCACACAAGAAGTAGGTGGTGGAGCAGGGATATCAACCGAGGTCTCCCAAGTGTCAAATAGCACCCTAACTGCTGTGTCATCCTTCCTCAGATTGCATTTTGAAAGAGGCTTATTTTAAAATATATGTAGTAGATAAGAAAGAGCTCAAAATATTTCTAGCAATATATATTTATTCTGTTTTAACAGAAGTTTGTTTATAAGGAATACATGGAAAAGAGAAGGCGTATATGAAACTGTCTATATGAACAACAAGAAGATGTCAATAATGCACAGATGGGAAGATTGTTTATTGAGATCTACTGATGCAAAGCACTATATAAGAGCTACAACATTACAACAGGCTGTATCCTTCTAACTCTCCTTTGTCTGATAATTACAGAGATGTTAATTATCCACTTCATTTTTAATGGTTTCTTGCAACATCTTAACACCTTATGCTGAACCATTTGTTTCACCTTGTATTTAGTTAAAAAGAAAAGGAGTACTTGTGGCACCTTAGAGACTAACCAATTTATTTGAGCATAAGCTTTGGTGAGCTACAACTCACTTCATCGGATGCATACTGTGGAAAGTGTAGAAGATCTTTTTATATACACACAAAGCATGAAAAAATACCTCCTCCCACCCCACTCTCCTGCTGCTAATAGCTTATCTAAAGTGATCACTCTCCTTACAATGTGTATGATAATCAAGGTGGGCCATTTCCAGCACAAATCCAGGGTTTAACAAGAACGTTTGGGGGGGGGGGGAAATAGGAAAAAACAAGGGGAAATAGGTTACCTTGCATAATGACTTAGCCACGCCCAGTCTCTATTCAAGCCTAAGTTAGTTGTATCAAATTTGCAAATTAATTCCAATTCAACAGTTTCTCGCTGGAGTCTGGATTTGAAGTTTTTTTGTTGTAATATCACAACTTTCATGTCTGTAATCGCGTGACCAGAGAGATTGCAAAAGTGAAGAAACAGATTGATAGAGCCAGAAGAGTTCCCAGAAGTCTCCTACTACAGGACAGGCCTAACAAAG
This sequence comes from Eretmochelys imbricata, assembly GCF_965152235.1. Classification (NCBI taxonomy): domain Eukaryota; kingdom Metazoa; phylum Chordata; order Testudines; family Cheloniidae; genus Eretmochelys; species Eretmochelys imbricata. The sequence continues at coordinate 51,240,873 of NC_135580.1, read as the reverse complement.
AAAATAACAGAACACTACTAGCCGTCACCTTCAGCCCCCAACTAAAACCCCTCCAATGCATTATTAAGGATCTACAACCTATCCTGAAGGATGACCCAACACTCTCACAAACCTTGGGAGACAGGCCAATCCTTGCCTACAGACAGCCCCCCAACCTGAAGCGAATACTCACCAGCAACCACATACCACACAACAGAACCACTAACCCAGGAACCTATCCTTGCAACAAAGCCCGTTGCCAACTATGCCCACATATCTATTCAGGGGACACCATCACAGGGCCTAATAACATCAGCCACACCATCAGAGGCTCGTTCACCTGCACATCCACCAATGTGATATATGCCATCATGTGCCAGCAATGCCCCTCTGCCATGTACATTGGTCAAACTGGACAGTCTCTACTTAAAAGAATAAATGGACACAAATCAGATGTCAAGAATTATAACATTCATAAACCAGTCGGAGAACACTTCAATCTCTCTGGTCACGCGATTACAGACATGAAAGTTGTGATATTACAACAAAAAAACTTCAAATCCAGACTCCAGCGAGAAACTGTTGAATTGGAATTAATTTGCAAATTTGATACAACTAACTTAGGCTTGAATAGAGACTGGGCGTGGCTAAGTCATTATGCAAGGTAACCTATTTCCCCTTGTTTTTTCCTATCCCCCCCCCTCCCCCGACGTTCTTGTTAAACCCTGGATTTGTGCTGGAAATGGCCCAACTTGATTATCATACACATTGTAAGAAGAGTGATCACTTTAGATACGCTATTAGCAGCAGGAGAGTGGGGTGGGAGGAGGTATTTTTTCATGCTTTGTGTGTATAAAAAGATCTTCTACACTTTCCACAGTATGCACCCGATGAAGTGAGCTGTAGCTCACGAAAGCTTATGCTCAAATAAATTGGTTAGTCTCTAAGGTGCCACAAGTACTCCTTTTCTTTTTGTGAATACAGACTAACACGGCTGTTACTCTGAAACTTGTATTTAGTTGTGACCTTTCCCAGACCTGAAGAAGAGCTCTGTGGAACTTGAAAGCTTGTCTCTTTCACTAATAAGGGTATGTCTACACTACGAAATTAGGTCAAATTTATAGAGTCGAATATTTAGAAAGTGATTTTATACAGTCGATTGTATAAAACCGTTAAGACCATGAAGTCAGCGGAGTGCCTCCACAGTACCGAGGCTAGCGTCGACTTCCGGAGTGTTGCACTGTGGGTAGCTATCCCACAGTTCCCACAGTCTCCGCCGCTCATTGGAATTCTGGGTTGAGATCCCAATGCCTGATGGGGCAAAAAACATTGTCGCGGGTGGTTCTGGGTATATGTCGTCAGGCCCCCATTCCCTCCCTCCCTCCATGATAGCAACGGCAGACAATCGTTTGACACCTTTTTTCATGGGTTACCCATGCAGATGCCATACCATGGCAAGCATGGAGCCCGCTCAGCTCACCATCACCGTACGTCTCCTGGGTGCTGGCAGATGTGGGACTGCATCGCTACACAGCAGCAGCTCATTGCCTTGTGGCAGCAGATAGTGTAGTACGACTAGTAGCCGTTCTCGTCATCTCTTGAGTGCTTTTGGCCAGGTCGGTCAGGGCGCCTAAACAGAAATGGGTGCTCCTGGGAGATCTCGCTGAGGTCTGTCAGGGGCGACTGCACATAAATGGGAGTGACTCAGGTCATTCTCTTCTTTAAGTTTCGTCTAATGGAGATTCAGTCCTGCCTAGAATATCAGCAGAGGGATAGCTCAGTGGCTTGAGCATTGGCCTACTAAACCCAGGGTTGTGAGCTCAGTCCTTGAGGGGGCCATTCTTCCTCAGGCTGCTCTCCCAGCCAGCAGCACTGTCTGCTACCAGCCTACTCCTCTGTGAAAGCAACAGAGCAGGATCACTTTGTGCATTCGTCCATGCGGGCACCCTATTGCTGTCAGCATTGTCATCCTTCCACTGTCATTCTGCTCTCCTGCTCACACCATACCACAGCAAGCATGGAGCCCACTCAGATCACCGCGGCAGTTGTGACCACTCTAAACACCATGTGCATTATCATGCAGTATATGCAGAACCAGAACCTGCAAAAGCAGGTGAGTCGGTAACGGCAGCGCAGTGAGGAGAGTGATGAGGACATGGAGACAGACTTCTCTCAAAGTATGGGCCCTGGCAATTTGGCCATCCTGGTGGCAATGGGGCAGGCTCATGCCGTGGAACGCCGATTCTGGGTCCGGGAAACAAGCACAGACTGGTGGGACTGCATAGTGTAGCAGGTCTGGGGTGATTCCCAATGGCTGTGAAACTTTTGTATGCGTAAGGGCATTTTCATGGAATTTTGTGACTTGCTTTCCCCTGCCCTGAAGCACCAGAATACCAAGATGAGAGCAGCCCTTACAGTTCACAAGTAAGTGGCGATAGCCCTCAGGAAGCTTGCAGTGCCAGATAGCTACTGGTCAGTCAGGAATCAATTTGGAGGGGGCAAATCTACCTTGCGGGCTGCTGTGATGCAAGTAGCCAATGCAATCACTGAGCTGCTGCTATCAAGGGTAGTGACTCTGGGAAATGTGCAGGTCATAGTGGATGGCTTTGCTGCAATGGGATTCCCTAACTGTGGTGGAGCCATAGACGGAACCCATATCCCTATCTTGGCACCAGAGCACCAAGCCGGCGAGTACATAAACCGCAAGGGGTACTTTTCAATAGTGCTGCAAGCACTGGTGGATCACAAGCAACGTTTCACCAACATCAACTTGGGACGGCCGGGAAAGGTACATGATGCTCGCATCCTCTGGTCTGTGGGAATGGCTGCAGCAAGGGACTTACTTTCCAGACCAGAAAATAACCGTTGGGGATGTTGAAATGCCTATAGTTATCCTTGGGGACCCAGCCTACCCCTTAAAGCCATGGCTCATGAAGCCGTACACAGGCACCCTGGACAGTAGTCAGGAGCTGTTCAACTATAGCTGAGCAAGTGCAAAATGGTGGTAGAATGCACATTTGGATGTTTAAAAATGCGCTGGCGCAGTTAACTGACTTGGTTAGACCTCAGCGAAACCAATATTCCCACTGTTATTACTGCTTGCTGTGCGCTCCACAATTTCTGTGAGAGTAAGGGGGAGATGTTTATGGCGGGGTGGGAGGTTGAGGCAAATCGCCTGGCTGCTGATTACGCGCAGCCAGACACCAGGGCGGTTAGAAGAGCACAGAAGGGCACGCTGCGCATCAGAGAAGCTTTGAAAACCAGTTTCATGACTGGCCAGGCTACAGTGTGACAGTTCTGTTTGTTTCTTGATGAAAACCTGCCCCCTTGGTTCACTCTACTTCCCTGTAAGCCAACCACCCTCCCCTCCCCCCTTCAATCACCGCTTGCTGAGGCAATAAAGTCATCGTTGTTTCAAATTCATGCATTCTTTATTAATTCGTCACACAAATAGGGGGATAACTGCCAAGGTAGCCCGGGAGGGGTAGGGGAGGAGGGGAGGATGGAAGGACAAGGCCACACTGCACTTCAAAACTTATTGAATGCCAGCTTTCTGTTGTTTGGGCGGTCCTCTGGGGTGGAGTGGTTGGGTGCCCAGAGGCCCCCCACCGCGTTCTTGGGAGTCTGGGTGAGGAGGTTATGGAACTTGGAGAGGAGGGCGGTTGGTTACACAGGAGCTGCAGTGGTGGTCTGTGCTCCTGCTGCCTTTCCTGCACCTCAGCCGTATGCCGGAGCATATCAGTTTGATCCTCCAGTAGCCTCAGCATTGCATCCTGCCTCCTCTCATCACGCTGCCGCCACCTTTCCTCTCACTCGTCCCTCCTGCTCTTTCGCTCCTCCCTCCTGTCCTCGCGTTCATTTTGTGCTTTCCTGGACTCTGACAATGTCTCCTTCAATGCATTGAGCTGGGCTCTTTCAGCACTGGAGGCCTGAATGAGCTCAGAGAACATTTCATTGCGAGTGCCGTTTTTTTCGGTTTCTAATCTTTGATAGCCTCTGGGACAAAGATGATATGGGGAGTATTGAAACATTTGTAGCTGTGGGAGGGGGGAAAAAAGGGAGATTAGTCTTTAAAAAGAGACATTTTAGAGAACAATGGGTCGACTCTTTCACGGTGAACCAAGCTGTTAACATTACCTAGCACATGTGATTTCTTTACAAGGTTGCATTTTGACTCTTATATCGAAGGCCTTCCAGTATGGTGTGAGAGATCACACACGCAGGGCCAGCGGGCAACAGAATTTGGCTTGCAGGCAGACATGGTAAGCCACAGTCTTTTGGCTTCTTTAACCTTCCTAACATGTGGGAATGGGTTTCAAACAGCAACACCCTCATTTCACATACCAAGCACCCGTTGGGTTGGCCCTTTAAAATGGGTTGGCCCTTTAAAAGGAAGGGCTGTGGTTTTCGGGTTAACGTGTAAACGTGTGGTTTTCGGGTTAACGTGTGATTTTGGGTTAACGGGTAAACCCAACTAACCCCTCTCCCCCCACACACACACCCAATTCTCTGGGATGATCGCTTCACCCCTCCCCGCACCACGTGGCTAACAGCGGGGATGATTTCTGTTCAGCCACAGGCAAACAGCACAGCAGCAATGGCCACTTCTGAATGTCCCCTTAATAAAATTCCCCTATTTCAACCAGGTGACCATGAATGATATCATTCTCCTGAGGATAACACAGAGACATAAAGAACAAATGTTGCTTGAATGCCAGCAAACACCAGGACCATACGCTGCCATGGTTTGTTATGCAATGATTCCAGACTACGTGCTGCTGGCCTGCATGGTAAAGTGTCCTACCATGGAGGACGGAATAAGGCTGTCCTCCCCAGAAACCTTTTGCAAAGGCTTTGGCAGTACATCCAGGACAGCTTCATTGAGATGTCTCTGGAGGATTTCTGCTCCATCCCCATACACGTTAACAGACTTTTCCAGTAGCTGTACTGGCCGCTAATGCATCCCAAGTCTTCAGGGCAAATTAATCATTAAACACGCTTGCTTTTAAACTGTGTATTATATTTACAGAGATACACTCACCAGAGCTGCCTTCACCGCCTTCAAGGTCCGGGAGCCCTGGTTGGGAGGGTATTGGCTCCAGGGTGATAAACAATTCCTGGCTGTTGGGGAGAACGGTTTCTCCGCTTGCTTGCTGTGCGCTATCATCTTCCTCGTCCCCAAAATCCTGAACCCCGTTGCGTGAGACTCCCCCCTTGCAGGAGTCCACGTACAGGGGTGGGGCAGTGGTAGGGGCACCCCCTAGAATTGCATGCAGCTCATCATAGAAGCAGCATGTCTGGGGCTCTGACCGCGAGCGGGCATTTGCCTCTTGGGGTTTTTGGTAGGCTTGCCTGAGCTCCTTAAGTTTCACTCAGCACTGCTGCAGGTCCCTGTGTTAGCCTCTGTCCTTCATGCCCTTGGAGATTTTTTCAAATATTTTGGCATTTCATCTTTTGGAATGGAGTTCTGATAGCACGGATTCCTGTCCCCATACAGAGATCAGATCCTCCCTTTCGGTCCATGCTGGATCTCTTTTGTGATTCTGGGACTCCATGGTCACCTGTGCTGATGAGCTCACCACACTAGCCAAAAAGGAAATGAAATTCAAAAGTTCGTGGGGCTTTTCCTGTCTACCTGGCCAGCGCATCTGAGTTGAGAGTGCTGTCCAGAGCAGTCACAATGGAGCACTCTGGGATAGCTCCCGGAGGCCAATACCATCAAATTGCATCCACACTACCCCAAATTTGACCCAGCGAGGTCAATTTCAGCACTAATCCACTCATCAGGGAGGAGTACAGAAACAGGTTTTAAGAGTCCTTTAAGTCAGAAAAAATGGCTTCGTAGTGTGGACGGGTGCAGGGCTAAACCGATCTAACGCTGATAAATCCGACCTAAACTCTTAGTGTAGACCAGGGCTAACAGAAGTTGGTCCAATAAGAGATATCACCTTATTCACCCTGCCTCTCTTAGGGCAGCTCTACACTTAACACATTGCATTGGCGCTGTTCCAGTGCAGCGCTTTAATGAAGGTGCTCTAAGCCAATGGGCGAGAGCTCGCCCGTCAGCTTAGATGCCATGTCTACGCTTACAAGCTTACAGGGGCACAGCTGTACTGATACAGTTGTGTCGCTGTAAGAGCACTCGTGTAGCTGTGTTGTGCCAACGAGACAGAGCTCTCCACTTGACATAATAAAACCAGCTAATGAGTGGTGTAGCTATGTTAGCAGGAGAATGTCTCCTGCCGTGCACATAAGCGCTTAAGCCAACAAAACTTTTGTCGCTCAGGGGTGTGGGTTTTTTTCACACCTCTGAGTGACATAGTTATACCAAAGTAATTCTGTAGTGTAGACCATTTCTTTAAGAGTATTGCAGAGGGCTGGCACGAGCATGTTGCACAGAGCTGGCACTGACAGAGCACTGCCGGATCCGTCGGCTTTCCCTTCATGATGTTCATGTCTTTTTCTTTTTCATAAGCGCTAAGCGGGTGTGCAAGTGGGGGAAAGAGAGAAGGGTAAAATATGTTCTCCCAATTAAGTCATTATTTCCACCTCATTTAGATTTTCCTATTCTTCATGTGCTTCATCATTTTAGGTCATTTGATTCCAGTGGTTTAAAAAGTTACCCTCTTCTATTTCCCTTTGGTAACATGAGGGCAGTTGAAATAGGACAGTGATTTGCCTGAATCCAAACTTCGCTGCCTGTCTGGAACTATGTCGTACCGGCAACAGGGGAAGAAGAGAAAGAAACAGAGAAGTGAAAGTGACCTCCACTATCAATGCTCTGCTGCACACCCACTTGTGATCAATCTGTGGGGGCATCTGTATGGCTGCATTGGGATCCACCCTCCAGGGATGCTGCATCACCACTCCAGCTGCCAATAAGAAGTCTAAGTTGATTCCAGGGCAGAGACTGAATTCCCTGACTGTGTTGTGCTGCAGCTCTTCCTCCTGGCATCTGGAAACGTCGGGAATTTGCCGTGGAACTTCCCAAACAGGGGCTTGTGTGTTTGTAAATAGGGAGATTCTCCACGACTTTTGGAAGGTGGCCAGAGGGCATTGTGGTTCCGTGCTGCGGAAGAGAACCCCATCGTAGGTGGGGATGGAGCTGTGTGTGTTACTTTGCTGAGTCCTGCAAGGACAAGGGTCAATCCTGTGCCCAAGTTTGTGTCTTCAGTAGAGGTGTTTGCATTGAGCTTGTTTTGGATGTGGCATATACAACATTTGCAAGGGGAGTTCAGTCTCCAGGCCCCGCTAAGTTCTCATTCTCTCTCCAAAAACCCCTCCCATGATCAGTGCCAGCTGTCAAGGTGATTTCTGGCATGCAGGCATCTAACCACCAGACCAGAGAATGCAACCACCAACCTGGGTCACTAAGAAACTGTCTGATGGCAGCTTCGGGGTTGAATTTGTAGCAGTGACCCAAAGATGAACAGTTTGATAGCTTTGCCAGTAACCTCACTTCATATGGAATGTTGATAAGCCAAAGGGACACGGTGTGTCTCAAAGCAGAGAGCCTCATTAGTCACTGGGCATTCCATACTTTTCTACAGTATTTCTCTCTTGCAATTTGAAAGCCAATAAAAGCCATGGTTGTTTAAACAAACACTTTTGTAATGGCCATAAGTGATTTGCTCCATCACTGGGGTGAATTGATCCTGTTTAGTGTTACCACATCTATGCTGGGCAAAGACATCTAGCTTTCATGACTCACAAACCATCCTAGTTATGGTGATATTAGAAAGGAATTACTGCTTCTGACATGACGTATAGGGTAAATGTGCTGTATGCTAGTGAGTGAAATCGTTGCATTAGCAAGGCCTGTTTCAGTCAAATGACTGTTTTCGTATTCCTGAATAATATTTATTTACTCCACATTGTAGGTTCAAGGCTGTAATGAAAAACGAGCCAGCCTCACCACCAAGACTGCCCCATACATAAGACAATTAAGATAAAGTCCTGCATAAGTGGCCCTAATAAAAGGAATTTATCACAAGACATAGAGAGTGAGGTGTCTTTATTCATGAGGTGAATAACACTAAGGTTGTCATTGCAGATTTTCAGGCCTAGAAATTATCATTCATTCTCCAAATTACTGACTGCACAAAAATTACTAAATGGTGTGTTATCAGTCCCTCTCAGCACGAGAATGTCTTTGTTGTATGTTCGATTACAAATGGCTTTCCCCAAGATTATCATCAATAAATCACAGGTAAGCGCATTGCATGCCAGGGCAAGGGTTGGCTGAGAATGGTTCTTTTTGCTGACGTGAAAAGAAAGGCAATAGCACGCAATGGCGTGAAGCTGTGGCATTTCTCTAGCTTTTGATAATAACTCACTGCAGTGCGTTGTTATACACAAAGACAGCCATGGATTCACATGATCATTATATGAATTCACAGAGGTTGGAAATACATCCTGATAATTCCATGGAGTCTTGAGTATCTGGATGGCTTCCTTTGTTTCTCCATAATGTCTGGAAGAACCTGTTCTATTCCCTGGAACAGAAAGAGCTGACATCAAAGGAGGAAGCCTACTAGAAAGAATAAAGAGAAAATAAAGGGTTACGTTAGTGAAACTTCAGTAGCTTTAAAGCAGGTTTGATCGAGTTCCAGCAGCACATGCCCACTATTCAGCTCTGTGCCTTTTGCACACCATGAGCAGGATCATAGTAACAGACACAAATGTAAGTGACTTCTAATGAAAGGACACAACCAAAGTCTTTGTTTCTTTCCTTGCAGCGTGTGTGTGTGTGTGTTTGTCCATCCAGCATCTGAAATGCACAGCCTGAAAGGAGCCTCAATATTCTCTCTCTGTCTCAGAATCAGGAAACTAGGCCAAGTTTTTCAGAAATTGAGTTAGGCTGAGTCTATTGACTTCCATGGGAGCTGCTGGGTACTTGGCATCTTTGAAAATCAGGCCACCTCTCTCCGTGGACTAAGGAGAGAGTCGCCATATTTTCAAAATCAAAACCCAGGACATTTTTGTGGTGCCATTGGCTCGGAGAGCGAAATACTCATGCAAAAGACAAAAGGACTCTTCTTTTAAGGGTGTGTTGGAGTCTTTACTGCCAGCAAGCAGCGCTATAGGGTTATTTCTCAGAATGGAGAATTTTTTCCAGTTTCTTAGCATCTGATGAGTTTATGATGAAACACCAACCCAGGGTCGTTAACATTCACTTTGAGCAAAAGAACAGCTTTGAACTTCCTCTTCACTCCAAACACCGTGCACCATTCAGGGCAATTATTCCATTGAGCTGTTTGCTCCCAGCGAACACAGAATAAATTCTCCTTGGCATAGCAATAAACCTTGAAGAAACATTCTATAATGATAAAAAAAAAAGCTGTTTGACTGATGACGTGAAAAACCAGAACATTTTAGGTATCCCCAAAGAAATTAAGGGGACACCAAGACATCAACTGAAAAAAAGGACTGTCCCAGGAACATTGTATGTTCTTTAAATTAGGAACCCAAATTTCAGCACCCTGACACAGATCCTCAAAAGCATTTAGGCACCTAAGTCCCATTGATTTCAATAGGAGTTAGACACTGAAATATCTTTGAGGATCTAGGCCCCTGTGACAGAGTGAACTGTCACATGGGGGAGGGGAAAACAGAATAAAAAAATCCCCCAAACAGCCGACTCCAATTAACCAATCCTCTCAGATTTTGCTGGGATTGGACAGGGTCAGGGCATTTATAAACTAGACCCAGCTCATCCCAGGGGGAGAAGAGAAGAGGTAGCACCTGAGAAGACTGAAGGAGTGCTAAGGGAAGGGTTTCAGAAAGGAACAAGAGGAGAGGAAATCATCTTGGCGGAAAAGGTACTAAATTTGGGCAAAATGGGACAGCAGCTGGCTCCTGCCTCCCCAGGAAACTGTGTACTTGCTCCCCAACTGATAGCTTGGGGACACACCCATTTGTTGACAATCTTGGCCCTAGTAATTGTAACTTCATGTCTGCAGCAAAGCTTTCTTGGTACATTGAAACAGCAGGTTGTATACAGGGAAATCTATAGAATTTCTCCTTACCAGATGGAATCCTGAGGCTCCCCATTGCTTCAGGATATCCATTAGTTGTCTTTCTAAAAGATCTGCTTTAACTCCACCAGAAGTTATGGGCTCGATGCAGGAATTACTAAGTAAGGATCTCTGGCCTGTGGAATGCAGGAGGTCAGCCTAGAGGATCAGAATGGTTCTGTTCTTAAAACCTACAAAAATCTGTGAAACTTCCTCCATGCCCATACACACACCCTTGAATTTGCTGATGTGAATTGAGCTTCCATCATAAGTCTGGCTAGAACATATTTCATGTATGAGAAGAGACCACTAACATCACCACAGGGATAGGGAGAAGAAGAGGCTGGTGGGGAACTGAATTAGGAAGCCAGTCTACAAGTTTTCCCAGTAAAGCAAAAAGGCTCTGGTAGGAAAGACAGTTTTTCTGGACTGGGAACTGGTCTTGTTCCTTTCCTAGGCCTCCACTGTGACTTGGGGCAAGTGACTTCATCTGTTCTTGTGTCTCAGTTCACTGCCTCCTGGGGGGATAAGATCTGTGAGGTGCTCCTATGCTGTGATGATGGGGGCCCTATACTCTCCTAGGCAGAAAGGGGTGTGCAGCTATAAATACAGACCAGGATTCTCAAAAGAAGCTAGTGATTTTGGGTGCCCAATTTTTCAGAGGGGGCAGGTGCAGGACAGCAAATAGGACAATTGTAATGAATTAAACCTGTTCTAGGCACGAAACCTCTGAAGGATTTCCCTTGCTTTCCCGTGCGCCTGCCCTCACCGTCTTGTCTGGCTTCGGTACCTAGGAAAAAGAGAGACTGTATTAAACCTCCCAGCTGTTCAGTCGCAGGGCTGGATGTGTGCCTGTGTGGCGGGGGCCGGGGGAAGAGAGAGGAGCATGTGGCCAAGTGAAAGGGACAGAGCAGAGAGATTAAGATCTCTATCAGAGCTTGTGGCTCCAGCGATTACAGTGTATTAGGGCTCTGTCCGTGTTGACAAACACTGCCCCAATTAGGAATTAGTTCAGCATGGCATCTGATAGTGCCGCTGTGGCTGACCTGCTAAATGGACTGGCCCCTCCTTTCCCCCCGCTTCATTTTATGGGGCAGTGGACAAAAAGCAAAGGCAAATGCCCCTCCGCACACACCCCCTCCCTAGCTGCTCGGATGACGCATCCTCATTGACAGCCCTGTGACTGACATGTGAACGTTAACACGAATTATTCTTCTCTGTAAGATCTTGCTCCTCCTGAATCCAATGCCAACAATCTCATTGGTGAGGTCCCAGCCCAGGTTCTTTCCTTCTCTTTCAGTAAGCGTGCTGGATGACAGAAGTACTCTTTCCAAGAGTGTATGTGAAGCCCCCAGAGAAGTTCACTTCCCCTGGTGATTCGCCCATTTGGTGCTGGCTTTCCATTATTCTAAGAGTGTGTGAAATTCAACTGAGCAAGAGGCACTGGTTTCATTGCAAAAAGCCAGAAGGCAATTTTAAAAATGCGTCATTAATGCAGGAGGAACCATTGCCGTAAAAAGCTGTTATAATGCACAGAATAACCAGTGGGTATTGTTAGCTTAATACTTGTAAAATACATAGTAAAGGACATTTTGTTATTTAAGGTAGCACCTATGAGGTGCTGGACACTGCAGTCATTCAAGAGAAGAGAGATCTATGTAACTCAGGTATTCTTCTGGCCCCCCTTTACCACACTATCTGATCACCTCACAATCTGTAACATTTTTCAGAGTAACAGCCGTGTTAGTCTGTATTCGCAAAAAGAAAAGGAGTACTTGTGCTACCTTAGAGACTAACCAATTTACCTGAGCATAAGCTTTCGTGAGCTGTAACATGTTTACCTCACTACATTCCTGCCAGGAAATAAAGTGCTATCATCCCCATTGTACAGATGAGGAACTGGGACCCAGACAAACTAAGTTACTGTGAACACCGCTCTCACTGAACACCTAGGTTCACATCCTAACCACTGCTAGAACAACCCTCCCCTCACCATGAAACCATGAGTGTACGAGCCAAGACCCACAGAGGAGAACAACAAATAGGTCTCAAAACTGGCTTGATTTCTTGGGGGCAGCACAACAGAAGGGAGTCTTCAAGAGGGACTTAAGGCCCCTGTCCTGTGCACATTTATGGAGGAGATCAGGGAGACTGGCTATAATGGGATATAGTGGATTGAGAGCTTTGAACCATGCTTCTAACTGTAGTTGGATATTTCATTAAAAGATCTAGAATGTGAGCTCTTCAGGCAGGGACTGTTTACTACTCTGTATTTGTCCAGCGCCTAGCACAAGGAGGGTCCATTCTTGGTTGGTCCCTAGGCATGGCCATAATAAATGTAATTAATAATACATTTCAAAATGTAGCTGCGGGGCATAATGGGTAATTGGTAGTTCATGGAAGATGATACTGAATAGGTGGCTAAGTTAGGTTGCCCCAGCTATGTTGGTCAGGGGAGTGAAAAATCCACACCCCTGGACAACGTAAAGTCCACCTAACCCCGGTGAAAAATTCTTCCATCGACCTTACCACCTCTCAGCAAGGTGGATTAACTACGGCCATGTGTACACTACAAAATTATGTCAACTTAATTTATGTCAGCATACAGCTGCTATAGTAATTACATCACTTGTACATGCCTACACTTTGGTCCTTGTGTCAGCAGTGCACATCCTCACCAGGAGCACTTGTATCGATTATACTGTCAGTGTGGGGCATTGTGGGACAGGTCCTGAAAGCCAGTAACAGTCAACATAGGAAATGCAGTGTCTGCACTGACAATGTGTCCATCTAACATCAATCTTGACTCTACACTGCTCATGGAGGAGGAGTTAAGTTGGCATAGTGGGACAGTTACGTCGGCGGGAGAGAAACTTAAGTGTAGACACCTCCATAGTTAGGTCAACATAAGCTGCCTTGTGTCAACCTAACTATATGGTGGAGACCAGGCCTACAGTGATGGGAGAGCCCTTTTCATCCCAGTAGTGAGTGTCTACGCTGAAGCGGTGCAGCTGCAGAGGTGTAAGTGAAGGCAGAGGCTTAGGGGGCTCCATTAGTCCACTTATCAGCTCATACACTGTTGCAAACTTGTAGGTAACACGAGCTGTTAACAGTACCTCATCAGGCTGGCGATAGAGCCCATGGCTGGTGAACAACTTTCATGTGAAAACTGGAATTTACAGATTTTTTAATTTCCTTTTGGCTTGTAATTTAGCAGAAAGAAACCTCTCCTGCATGACTAACTAACCGCCAACTAGAGCCAGGAATGAAGGGCCTGGGATCTTCACTACACTGGGAATTTCAGCCATCAGCAACCAGTGCCAGTGTGGACAGGCAAGGCTGCTGTTTACACCAGTAGAGCTCAGACCGGCTTGAAACCAATGTAAGCTACTTGATAATTTATTCTGACCACAGCACTGTTTCACACTGCTGCTGCTACCCCAGCTGCTGGGCACCAGTTCTAGACAAGGCCTTAGACTTTCATTCCAGTCCCTCTTTTCATCTCTCTGTCCTCCCCTCCCCAGGAGGGTGCAGGTTTCTTTGCATGCATTTATCACTTAAGCATGTGCATTTCCATTAGCGTGTGAAGAACCAGGGGGAGGTACCCCATGAGGTGCACCTTTCTGCAGCGGTGGAAATTGATAAGGTTCATAAGCATACAAAAGGCTGAATGGAGAGGCAGCGGGGTGAAAGGGGTCGTAAACTCAGATGGATTTTTTCATTGCAGGGGAAAATAACACCACAGTCTCCAGTGATAACATAGCCTTTCTTCCCAACTCAGACCAAAATATGATTTTTCATTTGTGCAGCGGAGGAGAAGAAAATTATACAGAATTTCATTCTGTGGAATAATAAGGCTTCGTGCCGAATAAAGATCCCATAAGCCAGTGTAATTACTGAAGGGCAGGAAATCCACTTTCCAGTTATATCTAATCACAATGCCATACTGTGGGTTGTGAAAAGGACTTGGAGGGGCTAGGTGTTACTGGAATGTTAGTAGGCCCTGGCAGACTTTCTTCTTGGCAGGACTTTTTCTTTGCTTAAAAAGGTGACTTGCCAAAGTCACTGAAACTGGATTCAAAAATATCATTTGAAGAGGAACCATTGGAGCTTGTGTTTTGAGCTTCAGATTCAACCTCAGCAGATATCGGACCATAATGTTATACAAAGCTCTGCCCCAGGAACCTCCCAAGGTGTACAACAGAATGCATGATCAGTGCGGGATATAAGATAGCCAATCAGTCCTGACAGTACTTGTACTTAAAGCAGTGGCATGGCTGTGGCATAGGATAAATGATTGCTTTACCATTATCCCAATGCCTGGGTTACTCTCACCACTGGATACAGGAGTTTTCTTTGGAGCAGCTAATCATGAATCCTTCCCTGCATCACAGCTGAGAGGCTGCTGTGGTTTTTAGGCCAGATCTCTGATAAGACTCAGCACCCGCTAGAAGTGCTCTGGATCTAGCGGCACCGTCGTTCTCATTGAGAATATGTAGCCTCTTCCTTTAGGGGCCTAAAGGAGAGAACTTGAATGCTGAGTGCTTTAGAAAATATGGCCCTCAGAGCATAAACAAAACAGCTTAATGATAATTAAAAACATGGGGCCTGATTGCTCTTCCAGATCTGCATGTGGTGGGTCTGCCATGCCTGTGCAGAAGTGGGTCAGGTGCCTTTATTATAGGTGGGGCTGGTGGCAAGCCTGTTATTAAGGTTGCTGAACAGTTCCCATTGAAAGACAATGTTTTCAGTTGCTAATAACTTTGCCAAATTTTAATTGTTTGAGCTGAAGTTTTCCAGGCCAGGTGTCTGCCTCAGGGCACCCAGATTTAGGTGCCAAAGTCCCTCTGTGGATCTCTGCCTAGGTGCTTCTGAAAATCCCACATAGAGCTCAGATGCATTGTTAGGTGGCTTCACACCTCTGAATATCTATCCCAAAGTTCCCTCCTTGCTTAGTTCTTACTCAGAAAAAATATATATTGAACTCAGTGGGAATTTTGCCTGAGTGCAAACTGACTGACTGGATCAATAAATCTACTGCTAATGCTACACATACGGGGAGGAGGTGTTAGTTTGTTGACACAGTACGTTATTGTGACCAAAGTTCTGATCACAGGGGCTTCATGGTGGCCCCAGTCTTCACCACTATGCAGTGGCCTGTAGATCTCTCACCATCATCACATGCCCTGTTGACAAACCCTAACAAATGCAACCCCATGTGCCCTCCCTTGTTTTCCACAGATTCCAAGGCCAGAAGGAACCACTAGTGTGGCCTCCTGTATAACACAGGCCAAAGAACTTTCTCTTTCCTTACTCTGCTGTTACTAGGTGGCCATTCATCCAGTTTTAAGCTGAACAGTCCTATTTTTCTATGGTGTCCCCCCGGTTCGGCACTGAGGCGAAACTGGACATGATTTTGTCCAGTTTCACACACAAAGGGCTCCATTTTGAAGAGCTTGCCACTCTCCCCCGCCAGCATGACTTCACACAGGCTGTCACTCCAGCAGGGACAGGGCAATGCGCTCTTCAAAATGGCACCCTGTGTGGTGTGAACGGGGTGAGCCCAGAAGTACCAGAATGTCCAGCTGCTAACCAAAAAAAAATCCCAAAAGACAACAATAAACATGACCAATGACTACTGAACAGAGAAACAGCCTGTATGTATCCATTGCTGCAGTGCCATTTATCCCAAGGCCCTCATGCTAAGTCCAAGCAGGCAGCTTTGAAGAGCCGTATTCAGATAGCAACAGGGCTCCAAATGGAACGGCAACTTTGGAGCCCTTACGGATATCCTACACTGCAAAAAAAGACCTGGGCAGTGAGTCTCAGAGCCTGTGTCAACTGAGTCAGGCTGGCGGGGCTTGTGCTATGGGGCTAAAAATAGTCTACACTGCTGTTTTTAGCCTATAGTACAAGCCTGTGAGCCCAAGTCAGTTGATCCAGGCTCTGAGATGTGCTGCTGCTCTTTTTGTTTTTGCAGTGTAGACGTACCCTAAGAGGCATGACAACCTGGGGGCAAAGACAGAGACCATGTAGGTCCAGTCCTGTGCTTTCCCCACCTGGCATCACAGGTGTGGCCTAGCAGGCTGGGTTCTGGCAGAGAAGGTGGCCACAGGGGTCATGGGTAGCTCTGAGCCAAGTGGAGCAGCTGGTGTGTGGAGCTGACAGGGCCCAAAGGAGCGGGTTGCCTGTGCAAGTGGCGATCGAATAGGGCTGCTGGGTGTGAGAGGCTGGGGAGGCTGAGTCTGGGAGGGAGCATCCCAACTGAGAGCTAGCCAGAAGATAAACAGTCCATCAGCTGCAGGAGAAAGGCAAGATGCAGACGGGCCCCAGGGGCTGCTCTAAATTACAGCAACTTCCCACAGTCATGTATGAGTGGTCAACCTAAGTTAATGGGAGCAAAATGCACTCCAGCCACCCCCTCTCCTTCCTCTGGACTTCTCTCTTCCACCCGCAGTATGCATCCTACAGTGTGGGGCAGCAAAAGGGGAGGGGGCAGAGCAGTTCCACCAACCATATGCCCCCAGGGAAGCCCTTTCCTCTCTCTGACCCATGCCCCTAACACAGGAGCTGTTGCAGGTTGTAGCTGCATTAGATGCTTTTGCATGCATTCACATGCTGGATTGGATGAGATCTCGCGGTCCTGTCGAGCCCTACATTTCTGTGATTCTGTGGCCAGTGCTAGGTAGGGGGAGGGGTGTGTGCAATGGCTTTAAGTTTAACTTTTAACAACAACACATGTGACCAGACCCTAAGTGGGTGTAAAGCAGAGCAGCTCCATTGGCTGCAACGGGGACTGTCTATGTTGCTTCAATGGAGCTTGTAGTGAAGCGAAGCCTCACCGGTACGGCACCTCCTGCTGGTCGTCTTGGGAATTAGCTCAATTCCAGTTCAGAGTGCTCTCTGCTGGCCAGTGCTCACCTGCCGCTGGCCCTGTGTCCCTCCCGGACTCAAGTGACCCTTTACCTCGGGGTACTGCCCCAGCAATAATCCACAGTCTGGGTCTCCCCTACTAGGGGAGCCCCCAACCCTCTCACCCACCTTGCCTCAGTGGCTACTGCCAGTTGTCCTCTAGCCCCCGCTCACTGGGGGCAAACTGCAGTCTGTCATGGCCACTCATCATTGGCAAGGAGTTTGGACCAACTGCCTCTGCCGAACCCCGGGCTGCATCTCTGCAACCCCAGTACCTGTGTAGGCCTTCACCAAGACCTGCAGCCTGGGGGTTTACCAGGCTGGAGCTCTCCAGCTCCCTTGCTCTATTCAGCACTGCTCCAGTTTCAGGTACTGTATTTTCCCCAGAAGCTGCCTAGGCCCTCGCCCTCACCAGGGCTAGAGTGAGACTCTTCCAGCTCCTGGCCCCCAGCCCTCTTATCAGGGCCAGCTGAGCCCTAACTGAGCTGGCCACACCTGTGGTCAGCTACTCACTCAAGTGCTTTCACTCCTTTTCCCAGCTGACGCCCTCTCCAGGGCTGCTCTTACTATTGGCTTCCCAGGGCTGTTTTAACCCGTTTAGGGCCAGAGCAGGGTAACCACCCTGCTACAGAGCTACACCAGCTGGGGATCTGTCCCATTGACTCAGAGGGAGCTATGGCCAATTGACACCAGCTGGGGATCTGGCCCTCTGTGTTAAAATCTTGTGTTGTATTAACTGGTGCATGAGGGAAAGTTGCCATTCCCAAGGCCAGTTCTTTAACCCTGGCTCTATGATGTCAAGTATTAACAGGGCTATTAAACACACCCTGGGCTTACTCACCAGCCTTCTGTGTTGTTGAATTAATTTGTCTGAACTAGACACAGACAAACACAGACAGGAGAGACGAGAAAGGGAAGAAGAGGAAGAAAGCTCCTCAGATGGTTCACTGTAGGCAGGAGGAACAGATCTTTCCCAAGAAGAGTAGAGCCCCATGATCTGCCAGAGGTCAAGCTGGGGCAAAGTCCAGTGGGTGGTGGAGGAAGTTTCCCCTTTCTCCTGGGGTGGAGCCCCCCTCATGCACACACTCTGCATGTCAGGAGTCATGCTGGGGAACCCTGATGGATTAGGGGTTGAGAAGGGAAGGGAACTGGCCTCTCCACCCACCAGAACCCTGCGTCACTGGAGAACTGGCAGGAAATCCCATCCCTATGGCCTGCTGCCAGCTCTCCTCCCACTGTGGGAGGGGAAGGCCATTTAGGGAGAGACACAATGCCCTGGGGCACATGCTGCTGCTCGGATGCAGCCAGCCCAAAGGGCGCGTGAGCTGAGGAGAGGCCCAAGTGCATGGTCTCTATGAGTCTGCCCTGCACATATGAATCAGCTGCTGCCCAAAGGGGAGGAGATGCCTAAATCTGGGACCAAGGGACTGCGGTTGGAAGGGTCATCAAGACAGTTTGGTGGAGCTCCTTCCAGCATCTTTCACTGGTGGGTGCGTGAGCTAGTTTTTGCTATTGGTGTTATGGTGGGTGATTGACAGACTTGTAACCGATATCTGAATGCATTGTATGGACTGGAATTGGGTGGATACTGATTGTGTTCTGAGCTGTCGAGATGGCCGGTTTGTTTTGCCGACACATTATTACCAAGTTAGGCACATACAGGAGTGAGGGGGATAGAGCATGTATCTTGTGTCGGACTCTGTGATGGAAACTCATATTTGGACAATTCCCCCTACCAAACTTGTAAGAGTTGTGCAGGGAGGGATGATGTTTCCATCCTACTTGTACAAAATGTTTGCTATGGGGTTGTCCCAAATTTCTGACCACTCAAGTAATTTCCTTCCCACAAGAAGCATGGTGTGAAATCTTCAGGCTGGGATTTAGAAAGCCACTTAAAGGATTTGGATGCCCAATTCCCATTAAACATTAAAATAACAACTGAGGCCATATCCCAAAAAGATACAGCAGTGATCAAATGGGGAATGCTCCTGTGCAGATTGTCATCTGCTCTTCCTCCTACCTGCTCGCTTTAAAACTTTTTTTTCTTTTTTTCCAACCAGTGGTGGCAGTTGTGTGAGCATGAAATATCCATTGTACACCCCACCCCTCTCAGCCCTGTGAGTTCTGAAGTAGATCTCCTTTTATAGAGAACATTCCCTTCTGTTTTTCTTTCACACACGTACATATTTACAATTAATTAAATGAGAAGTGTCTGGGAAATCTGGATCTTTTCTTCACAAGCTCCTCTGTGGAGGGAGATCTTCCATTCCCATGACTCATGGTTCTGCATCACCCAGAGATTTCCATTTGCCTTTGTTAAATCCGCTGCCTGCCTTTGGTTAGCCTCTAACCTCTATCCATTTTAAACTGATGTGCAACTGTTTTGGACTAAGCAGTTAGCTGAGGGGATTCGGCCCTCCCAATCAGCACAACTAAAGCATGAAATGAGGTCACAGAATGAAAGCGAGCGGGAGAGAGAACTCTGTTACTCTCCCTCCCCCCCTAAAAAAATAAAAAGCTTCTGCATTATTATGTGTTCAGTTAGGACCACAAATGCTCTATTTATATATATATATAAAAATAAATGTATATGTATATGTATACACATACATACATACACACACACATCTCCACAACTCCCTCCACCCCACTTTCCCTCCTCCTCCACCCATACAGGCAAAGTTCTTGAATCAGCAGATTCTGAGCTCAGGAGCAGTAAAGAGCTATGGAGGGACGGACTCCGATAGCATTACAGCCCTACATGGAGCCATTTTCTGTGGCGAATCGGTGAGTTCTACCTGGTTATCTCCTGCCTTGCACATCACTTCCAAATGACATGCTCTCCGCCTAGGCAAAAATGAGAGTTTTTTTCAGAGCTGGGATTTCAATAATATGTGACGAAAGGATGAGATTACTTTCTGAGGTGGGAGAAGGCAAGAGAGGGAGATGAAGAGGAAGTTCTCAGTCCTTTATGGCACATCCTAGGCGAGACTTCTTTGGCTCTGTTACAGAGTCCTTCTTGGAACTCAAGGGATCCAGTGAGAAAGTTTGATTTCTTTTGCTCACCTTATATCCCTTCCTGCCCTTTCTCCAGTGATGCTGACTAGGGGCAAACAGCAACCCTTGGGGACACAGCTCTATGGACCAGCCAGAAGGCCATGCCTTCATTATGTGCATCTCAGCTGATCAACTTTTGCAAGCTGTGCAAGTACCAGCCAGTGCAGGTCCAGTTGCAATCTTGATTTCTTTCTTTGCTAACATTGGACTGTTGGCCCAATTGGGAAAAGAGATGGATTGTTCCACATCATAGTTCCTTCATACACATCTACCCAAAAGACCTCTCCATATCAGTGCTCTCAAAATCAGTTGCTCTGGCCTGGGAAATGCATATATACTTTCACATATGTACTTATTGGCCCAGATCCTCAGCTGGTATAAATCCACATAGTTCTAGTCAATTCAACTGTATGTGCTTTATAACTGGTGTGAGGCACCCAGAAACTGAGATGTTGGACATTATTTATAACTAAGGAAATAAATTCTCCCAGAGAAGAGACTGGTTGATTGCTCTGCTAGGAACTTAGACTCACAAAGTCAAAGAAAATGCAAGCTAGGCCTACTCCAAGTGCAGCTTTCTGAGATGAGCCATGCCAGAAAATCAGAACACTGGTTTGGCTTCCAGGAGATCATAGTACCATTACTTAGTAGTATTGGTGATAGATCCTAGTTTTAGGTTCATTTGCTCATTTTGGATTCTGGCTATAGTAATAAAGAGCATTTCCATATCTGAGCACCTCACCATCTTTAATGGATTTGTCCTCACAACACCTTTGGGAGGTAGGTCAGTGATACTGTCCCCATTTTGCAGATGGGGAAGTGAGGCAAATAGTGACTAAGTGACTTGCCCAAGGTCATATAGGAAGTCTGTGGCAGAATAGAGACTTAACTCTAGGTCTCCCAAGTGCTAGGCTGATGCTTTAACTACTAGACCGTGCTTTGTCTCAATAGTCTTCTAGGACTATTGGGAGAATAAAAGGAAAAGGAAAAGCAAACCCTAGCTGCATATGACAAATATTTGTACAGTAGGCAAATGCAGCTGGCAGTGCAAGTGGCTGGGTTGTCCATGGAGCCAGAGGTAGTTGGTATGGGCACCTTTCCTATTGTGTTGTCGGTAGTGGGCTTCTGTTGGGGATCTATTGCGGGACATGCCACTGTGAGCATCCCATCCCTACCTACCCCTGCACTCCAAGAGGCTGTCAATATCAGACTAATGAGGCATGTGACTTATGAGCACTAGGTTTGAGGGACGCTAACTTGTGGTAAAAGGCATTGTAATTTTGAGCCCATTTCTGCAGCCCTTACACATGTAAGCATTCCCACTAAAGTCATTTGAGATCTTGGTGCAGTAACTCAGTGTGAATAAAGGCAGTGGCAGAATCAGTCCTGCTCTATTCTTGATGGCTATTGTTGTGGAGATGTACCTGTACCCTCAGAGAGCAGCACTAGCTTCAGCGGGGCTCTGTGGGAGATCAGGGGTCTTCTCCATGTATCATTTTGAAAGACTGGCGCCTTAGAGGTCAAAGTTACAAACCGAAGAGAACTCTGGAGTCCCACTGCTTTTTGTTTTTTAAATTTCAGTATTTTGCAAAATGTTGACGATTTTCACAAAATTTCACTATTTCCAGAGCACAATCTCTCATGCAGCATTTACATCAAATGAGGAAGACTTGCTAGTTGGGGCAGACTTTGTGAATTTTGCTAGCTTTCACTATGTCACAGAGCTTACTGCTTCTGAGGGAAAACTTGCACGAATGGACCAGGGACAAAAGTAGCCATGAACACTAATCCCACCAGATCATTCATTCTGATTCTTTGCACTTCTATAGAGTGAAAGTGTCACTTGCCCTTAAATCACCATACAGGATAGTGAAAGAGTGGGCACTGGAGGGAGAAGACTCGGGGGTGGGGGAGAGCTACCGTTTCACCCCTCCGTGCCCCATAAAGGAGTAAGCAGAGCTTTGGCTGACACAACTAGAGAGGAGTACGTAGCCCGATCTATGGATTATGTATTAATTATATTGATTACCTCAGAATTCCCAGTTGTCATTCTGAGGTTTGACAGGTTCTTCTCCCAAGATCAGGCCCAGTATTAAAATTACCATTCAGTTGGGAACCCTGATGTGCACAGTTGCAACACTCACACTTTAGGAACCCTTCTGTTTTTGTAATGGTTTATTAATACATTTAACCCAGCACGGTAGATAAAGATAATACAGAATGTCCATCTGCACATCCATACTTACACCATCCATCACAGAACAACATGAAATGTTAGCCATTATCTTCCTCATCAGCACCAGTGTCCATCATTCTCTCTCCTCCCAAGGGCTACGTCTCTCTCTCCCCCTGCCCACAGGCTGGGATACTACTTTTATAATATGTTTCACTGATGCCATGATGCCTAATGCATATCCAGTAGGGGTTTCTCCCCTCCTCCTCATTTAATGTGCTTACCCTGCTAATGTTGGGGTGCCCCTTCTCCTACAGGTTAGCATATTAATGATCTCAACTACATCAGTTTGTTGCTATGGCACTCTCGTGGTAAGACATCTGCTGATGTTCCCATCCTAAAATATCCCAAAGCTAGTGCTAGCTCACGTTCCTGTGGTTGGCTGGTGTCGTTATGGACAAAATTCCCCCTTAAACACTCTGTTCCCAGTTTCCTAAAACTTAGGGGTGACTGTTGGGCCATTTATCTGTGCCAAAGTTCATAGGCCTCAAGCCTTATGCTAATGGCTGAAGCTAATGTCTTACAGGATACAGCCCTGTAGGTTCCCTGCATTACAGTTGAATATAATAAATGCTAAAGCTAGCTCTGTGGGCTACAAGTAGTACTCTGTACCTGGTGAGGATTACCTCCCTCCACAAGCAAAGGGGGGACCAGGGAAAAGACTGTGCCCTTGGGATGCTTCTTGGGTGGTGCTCCTTACTCAGGGCAAGATGTAGTGCCTCAGTCTGTCACATAATGCTTTTCACCTGAGGCTCTAGGAAGATTCTATGCCAGGTGGGCTGAGACAAACAGCTTTGCTGTCTGTGCTGTTTGTTCTCCTGTTTGTTTACCAGCCCTGGGTGGAGAAAGTGGGCAAGCAGATGTACTGGGCCAGGAGGAGTGAGACCTAGAAATCTCCTGAGAGCAGGATGGGATCACCCATTTGTCACAGTGAGTCACCTGCTGTCTATATCAGGGAACAATCTGACAAAGCGCATCGGATGAAATTTTGCTGGCTTCTGTCTTTAGATAAGGACGCTATCACTGACTCAATATATTTTATGTGTAACACACCAGCCGCAAAGAGTATTCAAGCATCAGGCTTGTTTAAATATCTTTGATGGTATCCGGAAAACCAGTTAACGTTTCTCAGCTCAACGTGGCACATTTTTATGTCCAATCTCCCTTCAGCGTAGGGCCATCACATCTCATTGTCAATACACAAACCTGCCTGCTAGCCATGTGCATAGGGAGCCAGCCCTTTTCTTTAGGCATGGGAACATGTGGCTCATTCTTCACGCCAGCAGGGGCAAGGAGTGCTGCAATGAGCCACAGAAAGGGTACACCTGCTTGATGCCCCCCACAACTCGAACCATTTTTGGTGAGATTTTGTTTGTGTTATTTGTATTATGGGCACATCTAATGGCTCCCACTGACCTCGCAGCCCCATTGCGGTAGGTGCTGTACAAACACAAAGGGAGAGATAGCTCCTTCCCCAAAGAGCTTACAGTCCACATAGGCAAAACATAACAAAGGGGGGCTTATCCTCATTTCCCAGATGAGGGTTGGGGCACAGAGAGATGAAGTGACTTGCCCAAGGTCACCCAGAGAGTCTGCACTAACCCAGAGCTCCTGAGTCCCCATTTAGGGCCTAACTACAAACCCAACCTTTTTGCACCATCCCCCTTTTCTGACCTGATGTGCCTGGACACGTCAGACGGGCTCGGTACGCTTCCAGTCTGACATTTGAAGGTTCAAACAGCGTCATTGGTGGGTTTATCACCCAAACCCCTGGGGCTCCCAGGAGAATTCTCCAGCTGAGTGGAAGCCAAAGAAAACAAGCTCTGGAGGTCTGACCGCACTACCAGTCTGTACTGCTTCACGGTCAGGCATTGCAGCTAACCATTACCAGAGACATTTGCACCTGCAACGGTTCCAAGGGATCACACTCGCTAGCCCCATTTTTAAACTGGTGCAGTTTTATCCAACTCCCCTTCCATCCTCCGCTGCTGAAATGCGCACAGAAGCCCCTCTCCCAATTCCATATTCGACGGCATAGCCTCCACGCCCCTCGGAGGAAGCACATTCAAATATAACCGCACATGCATAGTAACCCAGAAACGGAGCCTGGTTTGTGATCTAAGATAATGCTGATTAAGGAGTCAGATTGAGCCTTCTTGGTCCATGGCTGTCCAGGCGGAGGAAGGCAGACAGGGCCTACAGTGGAATGTACCTTTAAGAGACTTGGGGGACATTACAGACTAGGTCTTTGTGGTCCTGTGCAGTATTAGAGCCAAATCACTGCCCCTGCTTTCCCCAGAACTCCAGGGTTCCTCCCTGCATGCACCCCCGAGACTTGTCCAGGCTCCCCAAAGTAGACAGAAAGAGCTGGGGAGGAAGCAGGACCCTGGCCATCAAAACTAGCCACATGCATGGTTTGGTGCTTCAAAGCCACCATGATCCCGGCAGTATTAGCAATTTCTCCCCCGCCCAGGGTGCAGTGCAGTGGGACACCTACAGTACATGGTGCCCCACACAGCATGGCGCAGATTTGACAGGATTCTCCCCCACCTATCCTGTAGCTCTGGGGGCAGGTGTGGTAGATGAGGTAAGGAAACTCACCACCACTTTTTTTTTTTTTTTGGTTGATCAGGTTTATATTTTTAAAAAAAGAAAAGGAGTACTTGTGGCACCTTAGAGACTAACCAATTTATTTGAGCATAAGCTTTCGTGAGCTACAGCTCACTTCATCGCTCACTTCATCGGATATCCGATGAAGTGAGCTGTAGCTCACGAAAGCTTATGCTCAAATAAATTGGTTAGTCTCTAAGGTGCCACTAGTACTCCTGTTCTTTTTGCGAATACAGACTAACACGGCTGCTACTCTGAAATCTGACTTTATATTTTTAGTCAATCCTGTGCAGGACCCCACTAACCACAAGGGGGCACTGTGAGGGCACAGAGGCAGTCCCAAGACCATGTTCTTAATCTTTGCCCTGTTCTCAGAAGACGCTGTTTTGCCTCCTAGGGTCCAGAGATGGGCGTCCCCTTGTCCCGGTGAGCAGGTCCTTCAGGGGATGAGGCACTTCCTCTTCCCGTCCCAGTTTCCCCACCACCACCAACACACAGCTACGGCAGTGATGCCCGGAGGGTTGGAAAGAGACAAACAGGAGCTTGAGAACCACAGAATATTAAGTTAATAGATTCATAGACTTAAGGCCAGAAGGGACCACTGAGGTCATCTCCTTGGCCTCCTGTGTGGCACAGGCCAGAGAACTGCCCCAAAATAATTCCTAGAGCAGATCTTTTAGAAAAACATCCAACCTTGATTTAAAAATGGTCAGTGATGGAGAATCCGCCACGACACGTGGTAAAGTGTTCCAGTGGTTAATTACTCTCACTGTTAAAAATGTACACCTTATTTCCAGCCTGAATTTGTCTAGCTTCAACTGCCAGCCATTGGGTCATGTTAAACCTTTCTCTGCTAGACTGAAGAGCCCATTATTAAATATTTGTTCCCCATGTAGGTATTTATAGACTGTGATTACGTCACGCTTTAAACTTCTCTTTGTGAAGCTAAATAGATGGAGCTCCCTGACTCT
Source organism: Eretmochelys imbricata (assembly GCF_965152235.1). Lineage (NCBI taxonomy): Eukaryota > Metazoa > Chordata > Testudines > Cheloniidae > Eretmochelys > Eretmochelys imbricata. The sequence continues at coordinate 51,215,095 of NC_135580.1, read as the reverse complement.
ATAACGCTAAGGCAGGTTTTCTAATCCTTTAATCATTCTCTTGGGTCTTCTCTGAACCCCTCTCCAATTTGTCAGTGTTCTTCTTGAATTGTGGGCATCAGAACTGGACACAAGATTCCAGCCACGGTCACATTATTGCCAAATACAGAGGTAAAATAACTTCTCTACGCCTATCGTACTGCATTAGCCCTTTCAGTCACAGCATCACACAGGGAGCTCATGTTCAGCTGACTATCCGCCATGACCTCCAAATCTTTTTCTGAGTCACTGCTTCCCAGGAGAGAGTCCCCCATCCTAAAACTATGGCCTACGTTCTTTGTTCCTTTACATTTGGCATTATTAAAACACATATTGTTTGACTGCACCCAGCTTACCAAGCGATCCAGATGGCTCTGTATCAGCAACCTGTCTTCCTCATTATTTACCACTCCCCCAGTCATTGTGTTATCTGCAAACTTTATCAGAATGTATTCTGGAAAGACATATTAGTGGGTTCATTGTAGTGTAGATTGGGGGTATTTAACAGTAATACATATTTGATATAAAAAAGCCAGAACAGAAAATTGATAGTTGCACAAAATAAAAATTAGAATACTTTTATTTCCTGCAACATTTGTTTGTTACTGTGTATATGAAGTGACTAAGGTGTGTGGAGGGTTGGATTTTGTTTTTATAACATAATCTTTGAATTTCAAATCTGAATACTTGCTGTGATTTTCAGTTAGTGATAAACAATTGAATGTGAGGCTAATGAAAGAAGAGCTTTTTTACTGAGAGCGGGGCTTTGGTTTGCTAGATGCTGTATATACACATCGGAAGAGACAGTCCCTGCTGCAAGGAGCTTACAGAACAAATACCCAAGATAGATGAAGAGTGGGGAGGAACAACAGAAATGGAAAGTGACTTGCCCAAGGTCTCACAGGAAGTCCTGCTAATGACCTGCTTTGTGGCCTTGGACAAGTCACCTAGCCTCTCTGTGCCTGCATTCCCCATTTGTACAGTGGGGATAACAGCACTGCCCTGCCTCGTAGAGGTGTAGGAGGATAAATACATTCCGATTGTAAGGTGCTCAGACACTATGGTGATGGGAACCATAGAAGTTCTAAGATAGGTAGATGGGTTACTGAAGTAGGGCCAAAGAGAGTCTAGGAAGTCAGTTAAACTGTCTAGTCCTTGGGCCCAATTTTTCACTCACTCACCCCAGTTTTACCAAAGTGTGACTCCACTGAGCTCAACACAGTTACTCCTGGTTTACATCAGCGTCAGGGAGAAGAGAATGAGGTCCATACTTGTTTCCATTTTCCATTCTTATGGGTCAGGTTCTGCTCTCAGGTATGTCTACACTGCAATCCAATGTGTGACCGTAGCTCAGGTAGACCCATCCACACCAGCTTTACCTGCACTGGACAGTCCCATAGCTTTTCATGGGCAGCTGGGGGTGGAATGAATACTCCCCCACCCTTTGTCCCACTGTAAGAATCTAGAGCAATCACAGTCTTTGCACTTGGGGTCTGTGGCCCAAGGGAAAGCCTTCCCTGAGCTCTCCCTGGGGCACTGTGTGTCACACTGGCTCTTACTCGCAGTGTTGCTAACTCTCACAGTTCCATGATAGTTGGTGTTTTCTTAAAGCCCAAGCTCCTGGAGTCCTGTGTTTACATGAGAATCTCGTCTTCTATTTTTTTAAACAAGTAAGTTTCTATGCTTCATGCTTATGGGGGCAAAAAAACCAAACCCTATGAGTGTGACCCAAGTGCACCCTAAAGATTCAAAATCCAGAAGAAAAAGAACCCAATTTTTATTAACGATAAAAAAAAGTCATGGCTTTTTAAAGGCAATCTATTTTATTTTATTTTATTTTGAGGCCCATCTCATGCTTTTTGAACATTTGTGGCTGGCAGTTCTGTTCACAGGACAGCACTGCCTGCCTCCTACAACTTAGGCCATTGTGATCCAGAACCGTGTGTAGTGTCAACAGGTCTGGGTGCGTTGCAATGTTGTGATATTATAACGAATGGTGATAATAATTAACTGAATAATGAATTAATTAATGATGATGGGTAGGTACCAAGAGTCCGTATTTTTCTTTACTGCTAACCCCAGCTAGAAAAGGGATGCAAGGCCTTTTATCTCTGTTTGGTGTGTTTGTTTGTTCCCCGCACACACACGCACCCCAAATAGTGACTAACAATCATCATTCTTTTTCTTATTTTTTTTCATGCCATTTAAAATGTGTGCTTTTCCCAGGGCAGCCTGTGCTGTGCTGGGAAGGGAGGTGGGTGTATCTAGAGGGGTGGGGTTGGTAAAGGATCCTATTGTAAAGATCAGCAGTTCTCTGTGCTTTTATCCCAGGCAAAGATTACATTTGACTCCCAGGGGCCTTTGCTTCCTCAGATCCTTTTCAGACTGAGTTGCTGTGGCACTGCAGATAGTTTTGGGTGTCCTTTCATTTTTTTTTTTTTTGACAGTATTAAATATATACCCCAGTGAGCCATAAATCAGTGGTTTATCAGAGAATAAATCATATCTGTAATAAGGGACCACTTCTCTCTAATTGGACAGTGCATTAAATTAAACAGATATACCCCCTCAAAGAATACAAAAATGTGTCAGCTAGCCTTCTTTAATGAATTTTAATTTTAAACCACCTTTTCTTTGGGAGAAAAGCTACTTCCCCCCCTCTGTCTCGTAAAATTATATTCTAATTAGAGGATTTGCTGAGTTTTATGGGTTATTGTATTCACACTACTTTATCTTTCTCTCCTACAGTCATGTCACCAGCCTCTTCTCTGGCTTTTGTATTGGTTTGTGTGGAGATGAGTCTGTTAGTGAATTAAGATTTGTAAGTGCATATACATGTGTTGTCTGAACATATTTGTGTATGCATGATTGAGAGTACATGCATGTACATTTGAATGTGGAACAGTGATTTCTATGCCAGAAATTAGATTACCAATGCCATATCAACCAGTATTCTATTTTTATATTACATCTATATATGCTATAGACATCCCATAGCTGTCCATACCGTATAGCTCAGAGAAAGAGAAACCTACCTAGCCACCATAGAAAAGAAGCAGTGTTTGGATACTAAGCTAATATTCACATTAGAAATATCTGTGCTAGAAACGGAATATAGGTAGAATTATGCAAATGTAGCCCAAATATATATTGAAGAGTCTTGCAAATAAAACATTCCAGGTCACTTTGCAGGTATTCACAAACCCTTTGATTCATTTATTTGTGGATAACTGGTTGGGAGACACTTTATTTTCAAGAATGTTTGCAAAAAGCAAGAACATCACTAGTATATGTTGTTGGGAGAATATTTTCACTGAAAAGTGCTTTCCCAGTCTTTTTGGAAAGCCCATTTTATTATTCATACAACAGTTTTATTGAGCAGTGACAAACGTTAGTGGATAATTCACAAACAGAGAAGGAACTCGTCTTTTTTCCCAAAGTTTGGGTCATCCAGTTAGGGAACCAAAACAATAGTAGGTACTTGGGTGACAAATCACATGGCACAAATCATGAACAGCAAATATCCACTACGGGGAAGGACAGCTTTGTGATTGGGGCACTAGAATGGGACTGCAAGTCACTTAGGGCCTGATTTTCAGAACTGTTAAGCAACCCCAGTTCCCACTGATAAACCTGCATCTACCTAAGCTGCTACAGTGCCTCATGGGAGTTGTACTTCTGGTGCCTCATGCCTATTCTCTCCTGTGGACCAGATTCCTGGCCAGGCTACATCTCCCACAATGCACCATGACCATAGGAGTCAACTCCAAGGGTGCTGGAGCTGGAGCTGGAGCACCCATGGGGAAAAATTAGTGGGTGCTCTGCATCTACTGGCAGCCAAGCTCCCCTCACTCACCCCCCCGCCCCACCTCCTCCTCCTCCTCCCCCTCCCTGAGTATGCCGCGTCCCCGCTCCTCTGCCTACCTCCCAGCACTTCCCACCCAGCTGCTGCCGAACAGCTGTTCAGCAGCATTAGCATGCTCCGGGGGGGCGGTGGGAAGCGGGAACGTGGCACGCATAGGGAAGGAGGCAGGGAAGAGGTGGGGCCGGGGCGGGGATTTAGGGAAGGGGTTGGAATAGGGGCAGGGACTTTGGGGAAGGGGTTGGAATAGGGGCGTGGCCTCATGGAAGGAGTGGAGTGGGGGTGGGGTCAGGGGCAGATGGGCCGTCGAGCACCCAGAGAAAGGGGAAGTCGGCGCCTATGACCATGACCAAGGTCTATGATGCACTATGATGGTTGAGATAGAGAGGAGACAATTCATTATGGGAGATGTAATCTGGTCAAGAATCTAACCCACAAAATGGAATGGGGGTATGAACCATGCAAATTACAGCTCCTGTGAGGTATGGTGGCAGCGCAGACATACGCAGATTCATGTCAATCTGAAATAAAACATTTACATTTGCTAGTGACAAAATCTACAGATTTTGGCAAAAATGATAGAATCATGGAACTGGAAGGGACCTTGAGAGGTCATCTAGTCCAGTCCCCTGCACTCGTGGCAGGACTAATTATCTAGATCATCCCTGACAGATGTTTGTCTAATCTGCTCTTAAAAATCTCCAATGATGGAAATTCCAGAGCTTCCCTAGGCAATTTATTCCAGTGATTAACCACCCTGACAATTAGGAAGTTTTTCCTAATGTCCAACCTAAACCTCCCTTGCTGCAATTTAAGCCCATTGCTTCTTGTCCTATCCTCAGAGGTTAAGAAAAAACAATTTTTCTTCCTCCTCCTTGTAGCAACCTTTTATGTATATGAAAACTGTTATCATGTCCCCCCTCAGTCTTCTCTTTTCCGAACTAAACAAACCCAATTTTTTCCATCTTCCCTCATAGGTCATGTTTTCTAGACCTTTAATCATTTTTGTTGCTCTTCTCTGGTCTCTCTCCAATTTGTCCACATCCTTCCTGAAATGTGGTGCCCAGGACTGGACACAATACTCCAGTTGAGGCCTAATCAGCACAGAGTAGAGCAGAAGAATTACTTCTTGTGTCTTGCTTACAACACTCCTACTAATACATCTCAGAATGATGTTGGCTTTTTTGGCAACAGTGTTACACTGTTGACTCATATTTAGCTTGTGGTCCACTATGACCCCCAGATCCCTTTCTGCAGTACTCCTTCCTAGGCAGCCATTTCCCATTTTGTATGTGTGCAACTGATTGTTCCTTCCTAAGTGGAGTACTTTGCATTTGTCCTAATTGAATTTCATCGTATTTACTTCAGACCATTTCTCCAGTTTGTCCATATCATTTTGAATTTTAATCCTATCCTCCAGAGCACTTGCAATCCCTCCCAGCTTGGTATTGTTCACAAACTTTATAAGTGTACTCTGTATGCCATTATCTAAATCAACATTTTCCCATAGAGAATTTTGTGGAAGCCATATTTTTGATCAAAAAACACTTAGATGGAAAATTCCCAACAAACCCTAACAAATATGTACAATCCCTAGCACACTGGTGCCCTGTCTTTGTGGAGTCCTCTAAGTGTTACCCTGCTATAAAATAATATCCATTTAATGAAGAATCTGTAGCTAAATCTTGTTGTCAAACAATGTGGAATAATGACCACTTTTGTAAGTATCATGATTGGGTTGTTAACAACTGGTGAAAAGAAAACACAGCTACAATGAACACATTGTTGGTACCGAGCTCTAAAGAATTACAATTCATCTGATAAACTGTGCCTAAAACATTGGAGAGTCTATTATTATATTAAGAAATATCTAATCTTTTTGTGAATCCTAAGTTATTTGTGTCAACACCACCTTCTAGCAAGGAGTTCCACTGGTTAATGAACCCTAATAATAATAATAATAATTAATAATAATGTTGATCTCTAGCATCCATTATCTATTAGATCATGCAGTCCATTTCCATGCCAATGTGGGGCTGTTTTAATTGAGTATAGTGTTAAAAGCCACAAACAATGCCGCTCTCAGACTTCCCTTTAGAAGGAGCAGCTATTCCACAGACTTGTACATAGCACTGGGCCACATCATGCCATCCTGCAAGGACAAAGGGAGTGCAGGCTCATTCCAGCGGCAACTAGCTTCTGACAAATCTTTTAAACTCAGCCACTCTGAATGTTCCTGGCCTTAAAGATGCAGTACTCAATATCAGCACAGGCCTTAAAGGTCCCTTCACCTCTCTCCTCTCTTGTTAAGTTTCAGATGATAAATTTAGTCTTTATGGGAGGTCTGCAATTCAGTATTGGCCGAAGAAGCTTGTCAAGAAGAGCAGTTGTCAGTTGCTCCTCCTAAAGAGAGTCTACCAGAACAGGATATTTTTCTGTCTTGTCTTATTACAGATGGACCCCGTCAGCCAGCATTGCACCCAGCATGTGACCAGTCCAGCTTGCTCAAGAGCTTATAAGCAAAGAGAAAATTGCTACCCCCTCCCTCCATCCCTCAAAAGTCATAGTAAAGATACTTGCAGAATTTGATAGGACTCATTGAAACTGCAGTTAACACATTTCTGTCTGAGCCACCCCAGAACCTTGCTCCAGAAGTCACACAGCCCAATTTCTCTTTCAGTGTCTTGGTATAGGCTTGGCGACCACAACTAAATTCAAGCCAGACTTTTCATTCCATATTTACATCCCAAGGCAGGGCCATCACGTGGCCCCCTCCCCAAATACTAAACAGAAGATGAGCTTGGCAGTGTGTCTGCAAAGCTAAAACGTCTGGGCTCTCAGATACCAAAGACCCACACACTGTTTAGGAGTTCATTCAGTAAATCAATACCAGCATCTAGAACTCTGTCCTGATGCCAAGAGGCAACCAGTGCAATTCACAGACTACTTGTGTTTTGGCATGTGGTCTGAAGCCCTAGAGAGTAAGGCGCTTACTATTGACACCTGTTGGTGAATAGAGAGAAGAGCGGCCCAGAGCTGCTTAAGAAGGCCACTGGGGGAGAGAGCTTTCTGCCGCCATCTGTTGGTGAATGGACCAGGCTCTATTTGCATTTCTGTGATATGGCAGCTTGGGGCATTTTGGTTACATGACAGCTAAGTTTTGAGTCTGGGGCAATAAAATGCTATTGTCCCTGTTTGGGAATGAAAGGACAAGAGAACTACAGTGAATGTGTCTGGGACGAAGTGTCACCCGCATCTGACCACAGTGAAGCACAGTTGGGTCAGGGATTTGCAATAGGATAGTGAGTCCTTATCTTTTGCTGGGAATCTCTCCTTTAACAAGTATTCTCTTTGGAGGTTCCTATTGGTCACTGATCACTTCTGGAAGATCTAGCACAGAGGCAGGTTCAAGACAGATCTGTTGTCAAGAAGGGGGTATGAGCTGAGATAACACCAAAGCGATAGACAGCGGTAGCACTGAAATGGTTTGGACTGAAGCTGCAGCCAGTTACCTGATGGACTCTAGTGTGGGGCTCTCTACCCAGCAATGAAAGCTGAACTCCTTTCTGCTGGATCAGGTAGTAAAGCCACTGAGTAGCCCAGGCAGCACTTACCTTAGGGACTAGAGACTGACCTGCCAGGATCCTTGAACTCCAACCCAGGACAACGAGTCAGTGGGAAGATGTGGTGGTAGGGAAGTAGCTAGAACACATCAGCTACTCACAGCTGCATGAGGAGGACTGCGGTTAGATATTGATTGATTAATTCCTGGCTTTCCCAAGTTTATTCTGTTTGCCCTCCGCTCCCACGAGTTCTGTTTGTTTAAACCCCTGGACTTAGTGCTTAAGGGTGGGGAAGTATTGCCTATCAAGAGTACCTAGTTATAGTTTCCAAGATTTCTGGGTGGAGTCTTGAGCTGATGTTGCTTAAGTTTTCAGTAGGAACCTCTAAATAATTGAACCCAGCCCTGTTCGCAGCTGACAACACTTGGCAAAAAGGTTACAGATGCTCTCAATGTGAAACTGCACTTATCATGCAGTCAGCCACTTTCTGCATTTTCTGGAGCTTTCAAGACATATCCTCACGTAGAATATATTAGAATATTCAAAAAAGGATGGATAACTGTAAATCCTCATCCAACAGAAGGTCTCATCCACTTTGGCAAACATAACTGGAAAGTGTTCTTTCTTACAGCTGCTTTCTAGGAATTCACTAGTAGCCCAGGATCAAGCAAGACTCCTAGTTGCCAGGTACCAATGGTAACTGAACATGCTCAGTCAGGCTTACAGAGATAAGCCTTGCTTTGCCCCAGCTTGCTACCATAATTTCCATCCTGCATGCAGTGCATCCCAGCCAGCCTACATTCAAACCACATGGTGTTACAGACACTGTGTCACCCACCAGCCTGCTCCATGATGGGATAGTTTTGGTTATGCAGCCAAAATTGCACTGGCCTTGTTTTGTAACCATACCATATTGTAAATTCCATTCTCCCCCACTGGGTGTCTTCCAGCATTATAGCTTCCAACATTTCTGTCTCCCATTAAGTGTATGGAGATTTGGATTATTTTCTTCCAGCTGTACTGTATTAGCTGACATTTTCTCAAGTTGAATGTCACTTTATTATTTTATATAATCCTCAAGGTCTTTTTGTCTGATTTCTCTGACCTGATTGTACTCACCTTGATGACTATAAGCGACTGATTTGCTCTGCATGGGGATGGTGTGTGTTGTGGGAAGGTGTGGATACGTATGTGTAAGATGGTGACATACATAGTGACATGTCATTACTCTGTATTTCTTGGCCGTCATGTGTTTTGAGTTGGGCATTATTTGTCTTTAGCAACCTGAACTATTTTTACCAAATTTCTTTGAATTTTTTGAATTTCCTTGGTGAGATTTTTTTTGGTTTGTTGGTGGGTGATTTGTTTGTTTGTTTGTTCCATTTTAAAACTGAAAACATTGTAAAGAACACACAGACTTCTTTTTCCTCTACAGTAGTTGGGAGTCGTCATAATTCATTTTTGCTTTGTTTGGTGGTTACTAGTTGTCATACATCATTCCTTCCTTGTTTTCAGTCTGTTTCAATCATAAGTAATTACTTCTTCCTCCTTTTCTTTGGTCATTTGAACTTGCATGCTCTAAACCCTCTCCCATAGTAAGTCCTCTGCCATGATAACTACTGAAAGTCAAAACAACTTGTATGCTCTTGCAGCCTTGACATCACTCACTAATGTTAACTATTTTTGTCAATTTCCAAAATAAAATCTGTGTTGTCATTGTTGCCTTAGGCTGCAGAATCTAATGTAATAAATCATGTGACTTTCTTGCCGGCGATGGGTATTTGGGAGTCTACATGCCATAGTTTTTAACGTAGTGGCTTCCAAATAAAATGAGACATTCAGTATAAATATCTAGAAGAAATAATTGTTAGAAACACTGCACCGCAAAAATGGCATAACTTTTCAACCTTAGAACATTCACACACGCTCAGATTGATCATTGCAAATCATTTAAAAACAACTGAGTCAGAACAGAATGGCAAATATCTCTTTAAAAGGAAACTCCTGCTGCAAGCAGAACTGTTGAGCCACTATCAGAGATCCCACAATATGGTTAAGAATGGAGAGGTGCAGGTGTAAGCATGTTGCCAAATCCTGTTGGTTGGTAGGGAGAGCCATTGTCTCCTAGCAGAGACACCACTTTAGCCTAAGAGAACCCAGCTAAAACACAGAGACTTTTCAAAAAAAAAAAGCAATTTGATTAATATTAGCACTAATAAGAAGGGGACAAAATTCAGCCCAGGTGAAAGCTTTCAAGCTCCTTTAAATCTGGGGATCTCTGGCCACTTACAAGATAGCTGAATTTAACTTGAGGTGTGTGTTTGTCAATCATGCACACAGCTGTCCAGAAAGCTGGTTCCTTGGGCCAGGGATATTGTCTTCCTATGTTTTTGGAGTAGGCCAGACATATTTAGGAGCCTACCACAATCTAAGTACAAAGTAATCATAACAATAGGTGAATGACCGACCTGTCCCCCAATGTGTCAAATTAATAAAATGGTGGTTTAATTGTTATAAGGTTAATTTCTAGTTCAGACACACATGAACTGCATGGTTTAACTAGTCTGCCTTTCTGTTTCTGCAGATTTAATTTTAAAATAGCATTTTGAGGCTGCTCTAACTGCTCCTGGGAATCTTTTTTGCATGCTGGGCCCCACAGCTGCACCACACTGGAACTGAGGATTCAGGTCCTCGTTCTCAATGCTGTTAGCGCTGGCTGTGGCTAATTCCCCCTAGCTGAGAGACTGGCCATATATGAACAGGCAGAAACAGAGCACTTATCTACATCCTCTCCTCTCTTCACTCTCCCTCTCAACTCAGCCTTTGGCAGCACGAACCAGCTCTGATCCTCCATTGCAGGGCAACCTGCCCCTTTCAGTGCTTGCAGAGCCAGGGAGTCCTGGCTTAAGGAGAAGCCTAGCAGGCAGATGCTGGGATCAGTTGATCCAGCTAAGCAGCAGCTAATGATTAGCCCTGATTCCCGGCTAGCAGTTTCCTAGTTCCAAGGCCAGAAGGGACCACTATGACCATCTAGTCTGACCTCCTGCCCAACACAGGCCAGGGAACTGCCCCCCAAATAATCCCTAGAGCGGACCTTCCATATTACAGTGAGGGCCCAGCTCTGTAAGAAAGAGACAAATGCTTCCCTGAGCAGCAGCAGAAGGCTACAACAGGGCAGGTAGGCCCTGTAGGCTCCCTGAGGCTAAAGCCCCTTGAATTGTGGGGGAGTAGAGAACCCTGCAACAACAGTCCAAGTCAGGACTATCACTCCTGTTACATTTCTTGTGTCCATGTGGTCGAAGAACAAATGAGGTGGTGTAGAAGGCTAAAACGGAGTTGGGTATGGCTGGTTTGTGCCCAAGCTATTGGACAGGCCTATAAGTCTATACACTCACTGTAGCTCCAGTGTGGAGATCAGGATGGGGTTCTACCACAGCTGGGGAGGTGACCTGACTGCACCTACCTCACACCAGCCATGAGCAGCATCAGAAGCCAGAATCTGCTACAGCATTGGCCCATTCTGGCCCAGCTACCCCACCCTTTAGTTGTCTGGGGGCGCTACATCTTTAAGGGTGTTCCCTGCACCACAAGCAGTGGCCAGGATGGAAAGCAGCACAGTGGTACAGCTCTGGCCCAGCCAAACAAGAACAGATTTTGGGCGTGTCTTCCCCTTTAAGTTCCCCCCACCTGGTCCCCATGCATCCTAGACACAACATCCCCTTGCACTGTGGCTAAACTGCCAAACCTGGGCATTGTTGATGCTCAGCCCCGGAGCACGTCCCTTCCTAGGCTTCCATCAGGAGTGGACCTTGGAAAATCCACCTAGAGTTTGGTTTCACCTGACATCAATTCAGTATGTTCTGCTGACTCCAGGAGAACCAAGCCTTTGTTTGCAATCTATTTGCATCCCTCACTGCCGGAACTGGGCAGGCTTGTAACTCCTAAGCTGTTCTGCCAGGGCACCATGTGTCTGTTATGTTTACATTCAGCATAGAGGAGCCTAATTATCCTGTTAATTGCACGTTGACTTCAATGGGAATGGTGCCCTGATAGGATAATGAGGTTCTTAGAGTATGTCTTCCACCCACTGCATTACAAAATGGGAAATTTATTTGAGCATAAGCTTTCGTGAGCTATAGCTCACTTCATCAGATGCATGTAGTGGAAAATACAGTGGGGAGATTTTATATACACAGAGAACATGAAACAATGGGTGTTACCATACAGACTGTAACAAGAGTGATCAGGTAAGGTGAGCTGTTACCAGCAGGAGAGCGGGGGGTGGTGGGGGAAACCTTTTGTAGTGATAATGAAGGTGGGCCCTTTCCAGCAGTTGACAAGAACGTGTGAGGAACAGTCTCGGGGGCGGGGGGGTGGAGAATAAACATGGGGAAATAGTTTTACTTTGTGTAATGACACATTCACTCCCAGTCTTTATTCAAGCCTAATTTAATGGTGTCCATCTTGCAAATTAATTCCAGTACAGCAGTCTTTTGTTGGAGTCTGTTTTTGACCTTTTTTTTTTTTTGAATAATTGCCACTTTTAGGTCTGTAATTGAGTGACCAAAGAGATTGAAATGTTCTCCGACTGGTTTTTGAATGTTATAATTCTTGACGTCTGATTTGTGTCCATTTATTCTTTTACGGAGAGACTGTCCAGTTTGGCCAATGTACATGGCAGAGGGGCATTGCTGGCACATGATGGCATATATCACATTGGTAGATGTGCAGGTGAACGAGCCTCTGATGGTGTGGCTGATGTGATTAGGCCCTATGATGGTGTTCCCTGAATAGATATGTGGACACAGTTGGCAACGGGCTTTGTTGCAAGGATAGGTTCCTGGGTTAGTGGTTCTGTTGTGTGGTTGCTGGTGATATTGCTTCATGTTGGGGGGCTGTCTGTAAGCAAGGACTGGCCTGTCTCCCAAGATCTGTGAGAGTGATGGGTCGTCCTTCAGGATAGGTTGTAGATCCTTGGTGATGCGTTGGAGAGATTTTAGTTGGGGGCTGAAGTTGATGGCTAGTCGTGTTTTGTTATTTTCTTTGTTGGGCGTGTCCTGTAGTAGGTAACTTCTGGGTACTCTTCTGGCTCTGTCAATCTGTTTCTTCACTTCAGCAGGTGGGTATTGTAGTTGTAAGAATGCTTGATAGAGATCTTGTAGGTGTTTGTCTCTGTCTGAGGGGTTGGAGCAAATGCGGTTGTATCGTAGACCTTTGCTGTAGACAATGGATCGTGTGGTGTGGTCTGGATGAAAGCTGGAGGCATGTAGGTAGGCATAGCGGTCAGTACATTTCCGGTATAGGGTGGTGATTATGTGACCATTGCTTATTAGCACTGTAGTGTACAGGAAGTGGATCTCTTGTGTGGACTGGTCCAGGCTGAGGTTGATGGTGGGATGGAAATTGTTGAAATCATGGTGGAATTCCTCAAGGGCTTGTTTTCCATGGATCCAGATGATGAAGATGTCCTCAGTGTAGAGCAAGTAGAGTAGGGGCATTAGGGGACGAGAGCTGAGGAAGCGTTGTTCGAAGTCAGCCATAAAAACGTTGGCATACTGTGGGGCCATGCGGGTACCCATAGCAGTGCCGCTGATTTGAAGGTATACATTGTCCCCAAATGTGAAATGGTTATGGGTGAGGACAAAGTCACAAAGTTCAGCCACCAGGTTTGCCATGACATTATCGGGGATACTGTTCCTGGACACTGTGGTGCTAATAGGCAATGGTCACATAAACACCACCCTATACTGGAAACCTACTGACCGCTATGCTTACCTACATGCCTCCAGCTTTCATCCAGACCACACCACACGATCCATTGTGTTTCCCCCCCACGTCCTCCCGCTCTCCTGCTGGTAATAGCTCACCTTACCTGATCACTCTTGTTACAGTCTGTATGGTAACACCCATTGTTTCATGTTCTCTGTGTATATAAAATCTCCCCACTGTATTTTCCACTACATGCATCTGATGATGTGAGCTGGAGCTCAGGAAAGGTTATGCTCAAATAAATTTGTTAGTCTCTAAGGTGCCACAAGTACTCCTTTTCTTTTTGTGGATACAGACTAACACAGCTGCTACTCTGAAACCTGTCAAAATGGGAAATGACTGCCTAGGAAGGAATACTGCAGAAAGTGATCTGGGGGGTCATAGTGGATCAGAAGCTAAATATGAGTCAATAGTGTAACACCACAAAAAACAAAGTGAATATCATTCTGGGATGTATAGCAGGAGTGTTGTAAGCAAGACATGAGAAGTAATTCTTCTGTTCTACTCCATGCTGATTAGGCTTCAACTGGAGTATTGTGTCCAGTCTGGGCATCACATTTCAGGAAAGATGTGGAGAAATTGGAGAAAGTGCAGAGAAAAGCAACAAAAATGATTAAAGGTCTAGAAAACATGACCTATGAGGGAAGATGGAAAAAAATGGGTTTGTTTAGTCTGGAGAAGTAAAGACTAAGAGGGGATATGCTAAGAGTTTTCAGGTACATAAAAAGTTGTTACAAGGTAGAAGGAGAAAAATTGTTCTCTTTAACCTCTGAGGATGGGACAAGAAGCAAAAGGCTTAAATTGAAGCCAGCAAACTTTAGGTTGGACATTAGGAAAAAATTCCTAACTGTCAGGATTGTTAAGCACTGGAATAAATTGCCTAGGGAGGTTGTGGAATCTCCATCATTGAAGGTGTTTAAGAGCAGGTTAGACCGGTCATGTATGGTCTAGATAATACGTAATCCTTTCTCAGTGCTGGGGACTGGACTAGATGACCTCTTGAGGTCCCTTCCAGTCCTACAATTCTAGGATTTTCAAGGCAGGTCTGTAGGACCCACACTTGTGAACTTGGTGTTTCCAAGCCCCACTTGAAAGTCCCCGCTGCACTGTAAGTATGGGTTTACAATTTCTGGACTCATGTCTCACAGCCATATTAACATGTCCCTACTGCACTATTCGGACCTTCTGACTCAGCTCTGTGGCTTGAACTGTGTCCACGCTGCAAAATGACAGGGCTGGGACCCAAGTCACAGTGGGACTCAGGCTCTGACCCACCACTTAGCAGGGTCGTAGGACCTAGGTATTGGCTGACCTGAATCAGGCCGATTTGTGTATGGAAGGAAGGGGGACTTGGGCTCAAACCTGGATCAGCACCTGGGATTAACATGCAGCATAGACATACCCATAGTCATCTTGTGTGCACAGCTACAGTCAGCCCTCTTGCTGAGATTCAGCCATAGGTGAGAAATCCAGATTGGGCCTTTTGGAGTTTTACATCCAATTTCCAGGCTCAGGGTGCTCCAACTCTTCTACTCACCAAATGTTTATTAGGTTATGGTTTGTTTGTTTGCCGCTTCTGTATTTTTGAAAATTTTGCTTGTGTGTGTACTTGCTCCAGGAGGCAAGAAAATGGAGCCAGAGTCTGCTAGAAGCAGAAGCATGAGACAATGAGAGGGACCCAGCTGAGCATCCCTTTTAGTCTTCATGGGCCCAACAATGGGCCTCCAAGACTGCCGAAAAGCCCCTACCCCACTTGTGGATCATCATGTGGTGCAGGTCCCTAACGTCCTTGGAGTGTGGCCCTTTCACAATATGTGCAATGCAGCCAGAGGTTGCTATGAGCAGCCCCAGGTGACCTGGCCTTGGAGCCTCAGAAGCATCTCGGACATCTTAGCCCCTGATCAGTGAGCTGCTTCAAAAGATGGTGGAGTGACCCTTGAGAGGGAGGTAAGAAAGTGGTGCAAAGGAGGAGGGAACTGGAGAAGGGCCATGTGATGGTATGTCTGCCCAACATGAGGCCTAAGCAGGTTAAAAAAGGGCCGATTAAACCCGTGACAGACTGCACCTGGAAGAGAGTCAGGGCTGATAAGATGGTAGGGGCAGGCTGAGCTGGTATAAAACCAGGAACTGGAGAGCAAGGAACAGGAC
This sequence comes from Eretmochelys imbricata, assembly GCF_965152235.1. NCBI lineage: Eukaryota > Metazoa > Chordata > Testudines > Cheloniidae > Eretmochelys > Eretmochelys imbricata. The sequence goes on along the minus strand of NC_135580.1, from coordinate 51,199,735 downwards.
TGCAGGGATGGGGAGGCTGCAGTCACTCTCTAAAGAGGAGGGGAGTTGGTCAGAGACGAGAAGAAGCCCTAGCGGCGAGAAAATCCTGAGATCCTGCTTGGGAATACAGATTCTGGCAAGAGCCTGAGAGAGGCTACTTTCATGAAGTAGCCACAGGGAGCAGAGAAGGCTCCGAGGGTGAGCCAGAAGACAGAGGAAGGAAGGAGCCCGGGGAAACAGCAACAGGGTCTGGGGTTACATAGACTATAGTTGCTAGTCACAGGGTCCCTGGGCTGGAACTGGGAGTAGTAGGTGGGCCCTTGTTCCCCTACTAGTCACTGGGGAAGTGGCACAGTCTGGGCAGAGGATCAGGAGACTGCCTGAGACAGTTTGTCCAGAGGGCCTTTGTTACCCCAGAAGGGGAAAACTATAGTGACCTGGCCAGAGGGCCAAGCGATGAAGAGGGAGTGGAGTCACAGAGAGAGAGAGAGAGATATCACAGGGCGAGCAACCATCTGGCTGGTTGAGACCTCATTTCCAGATGAGCCACAAGGGGGCAATCCAGCAGTGAGTGGAGAGTGCCCATGGCAGGCCAAGTAAGGGACAGCCACTCACACGAGGACAAAGTGGTTGTAAAAACATGACTATATCAGGATGATAGCACTTTGCAGCGGAGCGGCAGGCTAACAGAGCACCTGGCCCTGAGAGTGAGAGATCATGTAGCCTTTTGCTGTATTCAGTCCCTACCTGAGGCTGGGAGGGTGAGTTGTTAAAGGCATGCTCCCCTGATATATTCAGAGCAAGACGGTTGCTGTCTTTTTCACATTGTTTCGTAGACATCCCTGCAGGTTTCTGGCCTCCAGAAGTGGCAGTTAAGATGGATACTGCTGTATATTGGCATTCTATGTGGCTTTGCAATACTGAATACTGCACCTTAGCAGCCTACCTTTAAAATTATGGGATGACAACAGACATAAGTTGGTTTGTTGGTTCAAACACAATAAAGAAGGAGTTTAGATTTATAGACTCTAAAGTCAGAAGGGACGATCATGATCCTCTAAGTCCAGTGGTTCTCAAAGCCGGTCCGCTGCTTGTTCAGGGAAAGCCCCTGGCGGGCCGGACCGGTTTGTTTACCTGCCACGTCCACAGGTTCGGCCAATCGCGGCTCCCACTGGCCACGGTTCACTGCTCCAGGCCAATGGGGACTGTGGGAAGTGGTGCGGGCCAAGGGACATGCTGGCCACCCTTCCCGCAGCCCCCATTGGCCTGGAGCGGTGAACCGCGGCCAGTGGGAGCTGCCATCGGCCGAACCTGCGGACGCGGCAGGTAAACAAACCTGTCCAGCCCACCAGGGGCTTTCCCTGAACAAGTGCCTGACTGGCTTTGAGAACCACTGCTCTAGTCTGACCTCCTGCACATTGCAGGCCATAGAATCTTGCCCAACCACTCATGTAATGGACCCATAATCGCTAGCTGAGTTACTGAAGTCCTCAAATCAGGATTGAAAGACTTCGAGTTACAGAGAGTTCACCATTTACACTAGTGAGCCGTTCCCTAGTGACTCGTTCCCCATGCTGCAGGGGAAGGTGAAAAACCCCAGGGTCTCAGCCAGTTTGACATGGGGGGAAATTCCTTCGCAACTCCAAATGTAGCGATCATTTAGACCTGGAGCATGTGGGCAAGACCCACCAGCTAGACATCTGAGAAAGAATTCTTTGTAGTAACTCAGAACCCTCCCCACCTAGTTCCCCATCACCAGCCGTTGGAGATAGTTGCTGCTAGCAGTTGCAGATCGGGTACATGCCATCATAGTCAGTCCCATCATACTATCCCCTCCAATCAAGCTCAGTCTTGATGCCAGTTAGGTTTTTTGCCCCAGCTGCTCCTCTTGGAGTTTGTTGCTGACCTGCAGCTGCTGTGGTATTCTAGATAACTAAGAGTTTGCTTAAATTCCAGATTTAACAGGCATCTCAGGAGAAAGGGTAATTCACCAACTGTAACTGTCCTTTGCAGATGTCTAGGTTAATGTATTACCCCTCTCCTGCAGGCTGTAAATCTTGTATCTTACAAATTCCTTTTAATTGGCTACCTATCTGACAGTATTTCATCTCCTTCTGTGAAAGGAGCTGACCCCTGGAGACACCCTGATATCCTAAGTATGTGCACCATGTGGTCAGTACTTGTGAATATTGAGCTAGAGAAGTTCCCACCTAATATGGGACATGAGCCCAAGTGTTGCCATTTCTATGGGCCAGATCCTCAGCTGGTGCAGCTCCTTTGAAATCAAAGGACCTGGCCCTATATCTTCAGAGGACAAGAATCTGAGCTATAGGTAACTCATCTCATAATATTCCAGGGTTTGTTTGGGGTTTTTGTTTTGCTTTCTTTTTGAAGAACTATCTGTACAGGGTTTTTAATCTCCTTTGGTTCCAGCTCAGGATGCATTTCTGGGCAGCAGAAACTTTGGTGGTCCAAGATTTTTTCTTTAAACGTAAATAGAAAAATATCTGAGCATGCTGGTGTGGGCTAGACCTCTGGGGATATAACTGAAAGATTTTCACAGGCACGGATGCACAGTGTAAACTTTCCAGACTTCCATAGCAGTGCTACTAACTTTCATGACATTATCGTGAATCATACAAGATTTAGTGTCTTTCCTAAAGCCCCAGTTCTAGAGTCATGTGACTTTAAATCTGAGAGTATCGGGGTCTTTTTAAAGTAAGTTTCTAGTCCTGGGGCTTGCAAGAAAATACCCCCCAAAATGAGACCTGAATGCACTCAAAGAGCTCAGAAACTAGAAGGCAGACAAAAAGAACCCAATGCTGGATCTTTTTTTATTTGTTAAAGTCTTACAATTTTTCAACCAAGCTCAGGATTTTTTGTGGCATGACTCATGGGTTTGTTTGTTTGTTATTTAATGCCTGAGTGTGGCAAAGCTACTAGCACTGTCCTCGCGCACTAATCCCATCCGTTGGGAAGGCAGGAAGGAAAAGTTGGGAAGTGACAGCACAGGTTGGCAACTGGCCAGGGATGGCCTTCTCATGTGTAATATGCTCTTGGAATTTATTTAAAGCAGTAAGACGAGAGGACAGTTCAGAGCACTGGATTAATTCCACTTTCTCTCTCTCTCTCTCTTTTTTTATTAGGAAAATAAAAGAGACTTTGAAATATTAAGAGATAGTGGGATTAGAGCCCTCTCCTGCTAGCCCTAGTCTTTCCTTCCCTATTAATTTCCACTTGATTAGAATTCTTTTTGAAGTATTTAAATATGGACAATAGGAAAAAGGGAGGGTGAAGTTATTGAATATCAGTTAAACTGTATTAATATAAGCTCAGTTCCAGCTTTTATATGGATACTTCATATATATATGTATAGTTTCCACCAGGAATAAAATAGAACTAACCCTCCTCCCCTACCTAAAGTAATTATAGTTTTAAAAAAAAAATATAATGAAACTCTTAAAGTTTAATAGCCCATTTATAAATCCCCAGCTTAAAATTTAAATGCATTTAAAAAAAAAGTTTTAGAACTGTAGATTTTTTTTAACGTAAGATACTTTTATAATGTTAAACTTTTGAGGCAGCATGTGATTTGAGAACACTTCGCCAGTGGAAATTGCGAAGGGAAGAGGTCCTTATGGAGTCACAGGGGTTCTCATGCCAAATTTTTTGGTGGCCTCAGAGTGTGGCCACCAATGCTTGATGATGGCCGCTCTGACAATTTTTCCTAAAATACTTAATTAACTTTAGGAAAAACAAATAAATATAGACATCCAAATCATTGTAATTTTATTTATGTAGGGTTTTTCTGCAGACTCAGTAATAAAAATAATGTACAGTTGTCACTACTCTTTATTGGACCTAAACAGAATTGAAACACAAGGTACTTTGTACATTCTTGTCTTTTTTCTTATTGTTTCTTTTGCTTTTTTTTTATTGCTTTTTTTAAGACTTGCTAGCTAGTAAGCGTGCTGTGAAAAGTGATGTTAACAAATATACAAATGTCACTTTTTCACAGCAGACTTACTCAGTCCTGGCAAGCTCGGGAACAAATTAACCCCCGAATGGGGAAGTAGTTATGGAGGCAGTGGGGCAATGGGGCAGGCAGCAGGGCCAGGGGTGATTGTGGGGGTGAACTCGGGGCAGCGTCCATCATCTCACGATCAGGGAATGGAGCCCAAAGCCCCATGTTCAGAGATGGAGCCTGGGGATGGAACCCAAAGCCCCATAGGTGAAGCCTGCCACCCACCACCCCAGGGCTGAAGCCCAACCCCACCATGCCTGGGAAGGTGGGAACACACACCAGCTGTCTGCTCCTCCAGCTTTTCTGTTTCCAGAGGTGGCTAGGGTCCAACAACCACTGATGGCCCCAGGGAAGGGGCTGCTGCTTTTCCCCACTCCTTTCCCCCCACATCACCACCCAGGAGGCTGTGGCTGCCAGAAAAGCCCCTGGTGGCCACATGTGCCCATGGTGGCCGCATTTAAGAAACACTATTAGGGCATCTCTGCATTTGTAGGAGAGATGGGATGGAGTGCATGACCCTAACTAGGTGAGACTTGTGTCCCTAAACAGGTGGGGACAGTAATTGTCTGCTAGAAAAAGCTGCGTAGTCTCCCTTCCTAGCAATCCTTCCCAAAACATCCCCATCATAATGCCACACTGAGACGCAGGGTCCTGTGGCTTTTCCTTGTTAACGACGGGTAAATCTGCTGCAGCATACATATTGTTGCCACTAGGTCTCAGGTCTGTTTGATAGACAGCACTGGACCTCCATGTCAAGGCCATTTTGTACATCCTGACTCAGTGTGCCACGAGCCAAAGCTATTCTTGGGGAGGGTTATTTCGAAATCATCCCTTTAAGAAACCAGATTTAGATATCTCCATTCGGATTCACAAATCCTTTCAGGGAACCGAAGAGCTGCATTTTGATTTACAAACTGTGTCTTTTTGCATCAGATTTAGCTACCTGACTGACTTCTGAAATGTTCGATTGGCTTATAAGTCAGGAAATAGATTTACAAACCCTAAAACCAGTTTACAAATCCTGCAACGTAATCACAAGGCATGCCAATAAGTTCTAAGTAAAAGGTATTAATTTACCAATCTTTTCTTTGCATTGGGAATACAAGAGACTGATTTATATGCTGGAACTGCAAGGTCTTGGTACGGTTATGATCAGCTTTATGGATCCAGCTCTCACATTTTAATGCCAAATTCTGATCTATAAATCTCAATTGGCTCTTCTGTAGCTGATTCATCCCTAATGTTCTGATTTACTAATGAGCTCCACAGCCAGTCCTTCCTTCTACTTTGATCCCTTTTCTTGGTATTGCTAGAAGAATAGCCTGGCAAGCAAAGTGCTGCCCCTCAATGGAATTATTTAGTGCATTGAAATGAAATAAAAGGCTATTCAATTTGTACGCTGCAGTCTGATTGGGTGGCCCCCCTGCTCACGTGGAATTCTCCCTGTGGTCTCGTTTACACTAGGCTTATTTCTCACTCATTTCCTACCATGCCCCAGTGCAGCTTCAGCCATGGTGTGTAAGGTACAATGTGCTGCTGGCATTTTAAACAGTGGGTTGCATTTATATGAATGCTAAAGGAGTTGGCGGATGGGATTGCAGAGCCATTGGCCATTATCTTTGAAAACTCATGGAGATTGGGGGAGGTCCCGGACGACTGGAAAAAGGCTAATGTAGTGCCCATCTTTAAAAAAGAGAAGAAGGAGGATCCTGGGAACTACAGGCCTGTCAGCCTCACCTCAGTCCCTGGAAAAATCATGGAGCAGGTCCTCGAGGAATCAATTCTGAAGCACTTAGAGGAGAGGAAAGTGATCAGGAATAGTCAGCATGGATTCACCAAGGGCAAGTCATGCCTGACTAATCTAATTGCCTTCTATGACAAGATAACTGGCTCTGTGGATGAGGGGAAAGCAGTAGACATGTTGTTCCTTGACTTTAGCAAAGCTTTTGACACGGTCTCCCAGAGTATTCTTGCCAGCAAGTTAAAGAAGTATGGGCTGGATGAATGGACGGTAAGGTGGATAGAAAGCTGGCTAGATTGTCGGGCTCAACGGGTAGTGATCAATGGCTCCATGTCTATTTGGCAGCCGGTATCAATTGGAGTGCCCCAAGGGTCGGTCCTTGGGTCGGTTTTGTTCATTATCTTCATTAATGATCTGGAGGATGGTGTGGATTGCACCCCCAGCAAGTTTGCAGATGACACTAAATTGGGAGGAGAGGTAGATATGCTGGAGGGTTGGGATAGGATGCAGAGGGCCCTAGACAAATTAGAGGATTGGGCCAAAAGAAATCTGATGAGGTTCAACAAGGACAAGTGCAGAGTCCTGCACTTAGGACGGAAGAATCCCATGCACCGCTACAGACTAGGGACCGAATGGCTAGGCAGCAGTTCTGCAGAAAAGGACCAAGGGGTTACAGTGGACGAGAAGCTGGATATGAGTCAATAGTGTGCTGTTGTTGCCAAGAAGGCCAATGGCATTTTGGGATGTATAAGTAGGGGCATTGCCAGCAGATCGAGGGATGTGATCATTCCCCTCTAGTCGACATTGGTGAGGCCTCATCTGGAGTACTGTGTCCAGTTTTGGGCCCCACACTACAAGAAGGATGTGGAAAAAATGGAAAATGTCCAGCGGAGGGCAACAAAAATTATTAGGGGACTGGAACACATGACTTATGAGGAGAGGCTGAGGGAACTGGGATTGTTTAGTCTGCGGAAGAGAAGAATGAGGGGGGATTTGATAGCTGCTTTCAACTACCTGAAAGGGGGTTCCAAAGAGGATGATCTAGACTGGTCTCAGTGGTAGCAGATGACAGAATGAGGAGTAATGGTCTCAAGTTGCAGTGGGGGAGGTTTAGGTTGGATATTCGGAAAAACTTTTTCACTAGGAGGGTGATGAAACACTGAAATGGGTTACCCAGGGAGGTGGTGGAGGTTTTTAAGGCCCGCCTTGACAAAGCCTTGGCTGGGATGATTTAGTTGGGGATTGGTTCTGCTTTGAGCAGGGGGTTGGACTAGATGACCTCCTGAGGTCCCTTCCAACCCTGATATTCTATGATATACATGCATCTGGCCCCATGGACTTGTGCTCGTCCAGCTTTTCTAAATAGATCTGAACAACTTCTTTCTTCACAGAGGGCTGGTCACCTCCTCCCCATGCTGTGCTGCCCATATATATTCTGGACAATGTCACAGATTCCTCTCACAAATATATTGATGCTAAATCCACTCAGCACGGATTCATCTGCCAGCCTGCCTTCTGTAAGGTCACCCAGGAAGTCTTTGGTGTAGTTTTCTCAAGCTAAATACAATGCTCTTATGTTATAACATTTATTCTATATCTGTTTAAAAGGTAAATTCACAAAAGCAACCATACAAACAGAATTACATTGTGAAAGCCAGCCTCACCAGGTGGTATGGTAGTACACAATCTTCCTCATTTTTAGTGTGAGAGCAAATGTCCACCCTTGGGCTCTAATTAGAGTCTATTCTCAAGGCAGAGTTATTCTCTGGGTACTGGACATGGGTGTAGGACTGAGAGTCCTGGAGGAAGGGATTGCCTGCATGCAATTTGACCAGGACTGGTGTATATGTGTAGTAAAGCAAGTTACATTTAGCCTAGATTCAGAATCCATGTGACTTCCTCCACTGGGAAGCTGACTTGGAATTCCCTGACTTCTGCTACCTCTCTGCAGAGGGGTGATACTGGTATGAGAACAGGACAAGATTACCACGGCTATGGCGGGCATCTTCTCAGTGTGAGACACTTAAGAGAGATCTAGTTCCAAAATGGGGAATGTATGAAATATTATTAGCTTGGGAGGTTTGTTCTTAAAATCATCATCTTACCCTAGCGTCTCATTTCCTTTGAGTCTCTTGTCTGCTCAATTTGTGGTACGTGTCCTGGAATCTGTGGGAGTGACTGTGTACCTCCTTGTGTTTTCTTTTGACTTCACAACATTCCTCCCTCCCTTCTTCCGGACAGACTTAAGGAAGATCTGGGCAAACAACGGATATTTCAGTTCACTGACAGTTCTGAAAAATGGAGGTGGGGGAATTGGTTCAGGTCAAACCTAATCTGAAAATTGCAAAACAAAATTGTGGCAAATAAAAAAAAAATCTATTTTGGATCAAATGAAACATGTTTTGTTCCATCCAAAAGAGATTTTTTTTTGAGCATTTTAAAAGGGCTTGATACCCAAAATGGCCAGTGAAGAAAATCATGGCTTTGATGTCCTCCTCATAGCCCAGTGGTCGGGACATTCAGCTGGCATGTGGAAGACCAGAGTTAATATACCTCTGATGTGGAGAGGGGACATTATGAATGGCAATTATTAGTCATTGGGCTAGTGAGAGTGACTCTGTAGCTTGGTGGTGGGGCATATATCTAGGAGCGGGGAGGTTCAAGTTGTTGCACCACCGGTGATTTATACAGAGTTGAACAGGAGAGACTGACAGATCCTATAAAAGAAGATCCCACAACCGAATGCTTAGGGTATGCACCTGGGAGATAAGAGACCCAAGTTCAAGTCCTCTCTCTACACTGCGGGGAGAAATGAAGCTGGGTCTACATGAGCATCCCTAGGCCTAAACTTACAAGGAGAGGCCACACCACTTCCTCTGGTTATTTTGTGAATGGCATGTAAATCACAATTTTTTTTTTTTTAAGAAGAATATATTCAGCAAATTTGTGGCTTTGCCTACACTGGCAATTGAACAACAAAACTTCTGTCTTTCAGGGGTGTTAACATCCTCCCCTTCCCACCCCGAAAGACAAAAGTTTTGCTGGCGACAAGTGCCAGTGTGAACAGCGTGTTGTCAGCAGGAGCACTCTCCTGCCAACAACGCAAATGCCGTTCGTTGGGAGTGGAAGTTTTTTGTCAGCAGGAGAGCCGACAAACAGCAGCTGCACAGTGCAACTTTTAGCGGCAGATCTGTGGCGACACAACCCTGTCGCTAAAAGCTGTGTAGTGTAGACAAAGTCTGTGTCAAATTCGTGAATACTTTGGGGTTGACCAAAGCTGCATTTTTGGCGAGTAAACTATTCCACTGCAAAATCTGGCCCAACTCTACTCAAGAAAATGGTTTTTTGTTTTTGTTTTTAAGTCACGGAAACATTTTGGTGAGTATATTTTTACTGAACCTCATTTTTTTAAGCCAAATTTGACTTGATGGTGCCCTTAAAAAAAAAAAAAAAGGGAATGTCATATGTAACAAAGTTAATTTGTTAGTTATCTGTGGCCCTGACTGCCGCCTGTCTGCTCAGGGCTGGGCACTATACAAATATGTAGTCAAGGAGAGTCCCTGCCTCCAAAGAATTTACAATCTAAAAGATGAGGGATGAGACAGAGACGGAAAGGGAGGAAAGGCATAGGTCAGCCATATGCACGATTCCTTGATGTTCAGTAGCTGTCACCGAAATCACAGCTTGCCACCTGCCTCACTGTTACCAGAGGGCTGTTTTTGGTGGGCATCACGCAGAGGGGATGGAACTTGAAGGAGGATAAGGTGGTAGCTTTGCGTATTTTCAGAGGGATTCTTTCCTACTTGCAGGGGGCAGCATGTGGGAAAGCATGAAGGTGGTGGCAGGAGGCATGGACAAACGTGTGATCAAGGTTGGTGTCACTGGCAGAGGGTTGATCATGTGATAAGCTAGGTAGGGCTGGGCTAGGTTGTGAACGGCTTTGAAAATTAGGATAAGTTTGCATAAGATGGTGGTCGAGAAGGGAAGTCCATGGAGCAATGTAAAGGGGTAACAGAGGAACAAGCCAGGAAGCTGTTCTCTGCAGCAGCGTTTGGAATGAATTTGAGGATCACATGGTTGCAGATGTCGAGGCAAGCAAGAAGAAGGATGCAGCGTTCAGGGATGTGAGATGATCTGGGAAAGAACATCTTAAACGGTAAATTTTCTGTTGTGGCACTGCCAGAGTCACTAGCTCCTCTGCTCGGCTCCTCTGATCTGATTGTTTAAATGTAAAAGCCACGGTGGCATTTCCATTCTCTCTATTGTGCCAGAATTGCTAAGTTATCAGAATGGGAGGTAAGGGGAAATTCCTGCATGCAAGCATTGCACAATACTACAGCTTACCCCAGGGTGGGTATAACCCCACAGTGCCACTCGAATCTGAAAGTGGAAGGTCAGCTGGATCCAGTGGTTGGCTGTTGTCTCCCTGTAACTGAGCAGGGACATGGACTAGTGAGCTGATAGAGATAGAGGTGAGGAAAGTGGAGCTGAACCACAAGCCCAGAAGGTACACACACAGGTCTCGTACGTCTACAAAAACTGAATAGCTAACAGGAGGATATAGAAATATTCATTGTTTGCTAGTTTGGGGACATTCCAAGCTGAAATTAACCACAGCAGAAATAACCAGAAAAGGTGGTGGGTTTTGTTTTTTAAATTCTTCTTATATTTTCCCTCTTTGAAATATAAGGATTTGGGAATGTCACGTCAAAACCATTCTGGTTTTTGCTGGAGAACTCATATGAGATGTGGCTTCTGAGTATTCTCAGCCCTGATAACTGAAAAGGTGGTGGGTATTGAATCTTTAGCAAATATACCCATTAACCCAAGTGTTTCTCAGGCATGTGAACTAAATTATTGTTAATAATGGCAAACAAAATCTCCCTCATTCAGCCACATTTCAGTTGCATAGTATTTCTGATGACATAATCCTTCTGGATCTCTAGTCATCCAGAGTCTTCCTGGAAAAAAACAGATTTTAAAAAACCTCTGAACTTTTAATGTAAATGCAAGCAGGAAAAGAAGTCTTAAGTGAATGAATAACCCTTTAGGCCTTCCAGATACACAACATAAAGAGAAAAAACATAGCACAAATCCATTTTTAATCTTTGCTATGTCTTCTTTAAAAGAAAAGCATCAAGATGTTTTCTCCCAGCTGCCAGGACTAGAAAAGAAAGGTTGGATGACATAGGAGAGCTCATGGAAAGTATCACAGCTAAAACATAAAAGTTTGGTCCTCAAATAACTGAAAGACAGAAATTATCAAATGAAATTAAAGCCAATTTAATTGGAATCAGGAGACTGGAAAATGTGGAGACTCAAATTTGGAGCAGGAACCTGAGGACCAGGAGGAGACGAGAAGATAAAGAGGTAGCTGACATTGTTATTTTTATAGAAAAAGCTCATAGCTTGAATTGTCAGGAATCACTGGTGACTTTCGGTGCCTCAATTTTTGGATTCCTTGCTTAAGACACCTTCAAGGGGACTGATTTTCAGAAAGTGTTGAGCGCCTACCCAGTAAAACTCAGACCCTTTTAAGGTGTCGCAAGTCAGGCACTCAGCAATGGAAGCCGATAAAATCACTGTATTCCATGGACTTTTACTGCTAAACCTTCTTCCTTCCGCAGGTCTAAAGTATGGAATCCCTGGTTCAGAGGCTTTTGAGTTAAGAGGAGAGTGGGGGGGGGGGGAACGCACACTTTCCTCTTTAAAAAAAAAAAAAAAGCGTGTGACTTTATTGGAACAGGTCTAATGCCAAAACTGCTGGGACACAGCGGTGATATTTGATAGCGCTTAGGCAGAAGTGGCTTTCAGTGCTCTGATGTACTGCTTTGATTTGACCCCGGTAGGAAGGTTTGAACATGAAGACACACATGGACAGTAACTACAGTAGTGGTTCTTAGCAGCTATCTCCCAGTCTTCTAAAGGAAAATAGGCCGTTCCGAACCTGTGTGTTACAGTCAGCTACACAGTAAAAACTGCAGTGAAACAGTGCCATGAACGAGGCTTGGTTCATCAGGGGATTGTCTTCAGTGCTGCTGACCCACAGACGTCCGAAGGGCCATGACATTCTACTGAAACACAACACAGGAATTGCAAGCTGATGAGCGTGGACCTGTTGGTTCCCGTCCCAGGGGTGAAATCCTGACCCCACTGAGGTCAGTGGGAGTTTTGCCATTGACTTCAACAGGATTTCTCCTGACAAGGCCAGGATTTCACCCCAGCTACTTAGTTTCCTTTTCCCCAGGTTGCTGTTTTTATTGGCTACGTAGCCCATGAGCCCAGCCTGTCTTAGTGACTGTGAATCTCCAACAAAGCACCCTCCTTTGTCACGGATGAACATGTGCCACCTCACTGAGATCCTCTTCATTTTTTTCCATTCTACTCTATGGCCCTGCCTTGCGTCTTGAGCTGTCATACAGGCCTGGGCAAAATGGGCCTAAGGCACGACTCATCTGAGTCAGAAGCTTTTCACACTTAATTTGCACAAGAAGAGAGCATCTGTGTGTTGGACTCCAAATTCCTATCCCCGCACCGATGTGCCCAACAAAACATTATCGACATTCTGTTTCTCCCTGAAGCCACCCCCCACCCCTTATTACACTTTCCTTCCCCTCCCCTTCCACTGCTCCACCTGGCTGTCCTGGGCCCCTCCCTCTCTGCCATGAGCCCTAAGGAAATCATCATAATACAAGCCCTGTAATAACTGGTGTGATCACTGCCTAACAGGCAGTCTAAAAAGGCTGGTGATAAATAAAAAACCTTCCCATTTATCTGTGTGCGAGTGAGAGAGAGACTTAGCTATTAAAGAGCCCACATAGCCACAGGCAAATTCTCTCATCGTCTCCTTGTAGAGACCTTTATTTTTTTGAAAGCAGAGATTGCTCTGGCGGTTCAAGGTGCTATCGAGCTCTAACCAGGGACAATTACAAGACTCCAGTTGGAGCGTCTGAGGCGATGCTTGTGTCTGATAAGGTTGAAGGGGAATAATGGGAAGGTGGGAAAATGATAATGGGTTGCTGAATGGATGGGATGAGGTATCATTGCCACAGTGCCTCGAGACAGAAGCAGCTGCTAATGCAAGGAGGGGGTCCCGCCCCCACTCCTTTTCCATTTTCCTTGCATAAGAAAAATATATATATCTGAACAGGCACTTCAGAAATGATTTCTTTTTCCCTAGCTCCAAGCAACTCTAGTAATTATGATCACCAACAAGTTTTCTACAAGGGAAAGCGTTCATAAAACAGGGCTGCTCAAGTGACTGCCTCACTTTCCCTCATCACTGAGTCCAAAGAGTGTTTACAGACCCCCACCCCCCTCTTTCATATGTTGTATTCAATGGGCAGATTCCCACACTCACACTGAGTGGCACCTGACTGCAGGACTGGTCCCACTGGACCGCATTTTATCGCCGTATGCATTGCTACACTGCCCTGGGAGCCTCCCAGGGACAGATCTGTGGCCCACCATGCCCTCCCTGCCTCCCAGGGGGCAGTAATTTACTGCTAGGCTATACCAGTAGCAAGATGCTGTCCCCACTCACTGGGCAGCCTTAGCTGCTCCTGCTGGCAAATGGGAGGGGTGGGAGTTGAACGCTAGCTCCACCCATTATTTGCCCATCCTACTAGATCCCCACCCACCTACTCCAGGGAGGGGTGTGGATTCACACTTCCTGTTACTCCATGTAGTCTGAGTCACTGTGAGTATGTCTACACTGCAAAAGAGAAACCTGTGGCAGCCAGTCTCAGAGCCTGGGCCAACTGACCTTGACCTGTCTACACTGCTACTTTTAGCTCTGTAGCATGAGACCGAGTCACTTGACCCACTGGGGCTACTCATGGAGTTATACACTTACTCACAATGAGTAGTATCTCAGAAGCTAGCGTGCAGCTATCAATGGCCCTGCACTCAAGAAAGATCTTGGAGTCATCGTGGACATCCACTCCCTGTTCAGTGGCAGCAATCAAAAAAGCTAACAATGTTAGGAACCATTAGAAAAGGGATAGATAATAAGACAGAAAATATAATGCCACTATATAAATCCATGGTACGCTCACACCTCAAAGACTGCATGCAGTTTGGTCACCTCATCTGAAAAAAAGATAGATTAGAAGTGGAAAAGGTGCAGAGATTAGGAGTACGGAACAGCTTCCGATGAGGGGAGATTCAAAACACTGGGACTTCTTCAGGTTGGAAAAGAGACAGCTAAATGGGGTATGATAGAGGTCTATAAATTTATGAATGGTGTGGAGAAAGCAAATAGGGAAGTGTTATTTACCCAATCACATAACACAAGAACCAGGGGTCACCCAATGAAATTATTAAGCAGCAGGTTTAAAACAAACAAAAGGAAGTACTTGTTAACACAATGCACAGTCAACCTGTGGAACTCATTGCCAGGGGATGTCGTGAAGGCCAAAAGTATAACTGGGTTTGTCACGGGGTTCACAAACTGCTACAGCACCTCCTGATGGCCATCCTGGGAATTAGCTCTGCCAGGCATTGCACTCCCCTCCCCCTGTGCTGTCTTGCCCTGTAGCCCCTCTCACTCCAGAGACTGCAGTCTCCTCTTCGTGGCTTGGCCCTCTGGCCAGGTCACCAAGGTCTTCCCCTTCTGGAGAATTCAAAGTCCTTTCAGACCAGCTGTCTGGCTGGTGTCTCTAATGACCTTGCCAACTTCCCATTTTCTGGTAGGGGATCCCGCACCCACCCTCTACACTGTGTTCCAGCCCAGGGACCCTGGAACAAGCAGCCAAGATCTCTGCATGGTCCCCTTGCTGCTGTATCCCTGGGCTTCTTCCTACTTACTTATCTAGCTTCTCCTCTCTCTGGGTTTGCCAACCTCCCAACTCCCTCCACTCAGGCAGTAGCTGCAGCTTACTTTCCTGCAGCCCCCCACTCTGTGGGCAACTTCCTTTCTTTATAGTCTCCACCTGTTCCTGCACAAGTGAGCCTGCATGCAATCAATTAGCTCCTCCTCCAAGTGCAGCTTGAGGAGTTAATTGGCCTGTCTAGCCATCTTAACCCCTTCCAGTACTGTGTAGCATGGACACCCCATCACAGGGTTCAAAAAAGATAAGATAAGTTCATGGAGGATATGTCCATCAATGGCTATTGGCCAAGATAGTCAGGAATGCAACCCCATGCTCTGAGTGTCACTAAACCTCCAACTGTCAGAAGTTGGGACTGCACACCAGGGGATGGATCACTCAAGAAATGCTTCTTCTGTTCATTCCCTCTGAAGCATCTGGCTCTGGCCACGGTCAGAGACCGGATATTGGACTAGATGGACCATTGGTCTGACCTGGTATGGCTGTTCTTATGCACTGAACCCTTGTCTACATGTGGAGTTATTCTGGAATATGTATCCTGAAACAACTACTCCTGAATAGCTCCTGGTGTGGACACCCTTATTCTAAGAGTGACCTGAATATGTAGTTATTCAGAACTAGCCATTTTGCTTCACACCCTACCTTAATCTGAATTAACTTTCAAGTGTAGACAAGCCCTAAATTAAAGGAAGGAACACAGGGGACATACAATACAATTTTCAAAAACACCCAAGTAACTTAGAAGCTAAGGCCTATCAACTTTCACTAGGTTTTAGGGTTCTAAGTAACTATTGTATATCTGCTAATTTTTACTGTTTGTCTTTTTACAAGATTTTAGCCAGTGATGTGGACTGATGCATTTGAATATTAAACAAACAAAGCCCTTTGTCTCCTTTGATTGTGTAACAGTCCTCTCTTTGGCAGACTCATTTATGTCTCATTCTTTTTTTGTTGTGGCTAAAATTAAATAAAAAATGTTTTAAAATAAATGGAGAAGTCAAGGACCTGATCTAGCTAAAAGCACTCAGAGCTCTAAAGTCTTCATATACTGGTATCATGAGAGATGGTGAACATACTCTGTGCCAAAAAATAAACAAATAAAAGATGGTAGCATTGTGTAGGATCTCAGAGCCCTTTATATATTAGGGGTTACAACAGCCCTGTGACGTAAGTAAATATTGTTATCTCCTTGTTATATGTAAGGAGACTGATGCTGAGAGAAGCATAGATCCCTGTAACATGCTTGTGATGCTGGCAGACCAGGTGCCAGCTCATGCCAAAGCCCTAGGCCAATTCCCTTGTGTATTAGTATAGATTGTTAGTATAGTGATTGTTAAATGTATCAGAGTTTATTTGGTGTTTAAGCTTCATGGAAACTAATGGGATATTACATGCATTGTTTTTACTTATCTGTGTCTTGTTATAATAGAGTAGCAAACGTTTACATTGTGTGTACCCCCTGTAACTAAATAGCCCATCAAACAAGGAAGAAGCCTCGTAGAATGCAAATGAAAAACTCCAACAGAAAAGAGCTAATTTCAAAGCAAGGGGTCATTGTGTGTGATGACCAGAGGTCAAAGACTTTAAATCAGTTCCTCACCCTCTGTCATCAGAGGAAAAGCCCACGAGGATGGTGACCTGTCAGCTTGTTTTCTGGGAGAAGAAGCTATAAGTATGGATACAAGGAAAGCTCCTGGATCTCTGGACTGCTTGGACTCTTATAAGGAAGCATACCACATGCAAAGTGGGGAGCCCCAGAGACAATCTGGGTACCCTGAAAAGACTTTTGGGAAGCTGGCAGTTTATTACATCACTGCCACCCTTTGGAATTATAGACTGTGACTCACCTGTGCATATATTTTACATGCTTTAACCTCTAAGTAACTTGTATTTCCTTTTCTTAGCTAATAAACCTTCAGTTAGTTTGCTCAGTGGCGTAGCAAACAGGGGCATAGAATATCAGGGTTGGAAGGGACCTCAGGAGGTCATCTAGTCCAACCCCCTGCTTGAAGCAGGATCAATCCCCAAATTGCCCCCTCAAGGATTGAGCTCACAACCCTGGGTTTAGCAAGCCAGTGCTCAAACCACTGAGCTATCCCTCCCCCCAGAGCGGACATAAAAAAGGGGCCACCCTCTTGTATTCACCGGGTGGCACTCCGGGTCCTCAGCGGCACTGAAGACCCCCGCTGCTGAAATGCCACCGACAAGGACCCAGAGCGAGTGAAGGCCCCTGCCGAGCCGGAGCGCGTTAAGGCCCGAGCCACCAAAGAGCTGCAAAGGAGCTGGAGTGCGTGAAGGCCCCCGCCGCCGAAGACCCGGAGCACCGCCAGGTGAGTAAAAATTTTAAAAGGCGCCTATAAAGTAAAAAGGTGCCACTTGTGCTCAGAGGGGGAGTGGCTGCTCCCCCTGCTCCCCCCTCCCCCCCGCCCCCCCCCCCCCCCCCGCTGGCTACGCTACTGAGTTCGCTATAGCATTGGCTGCCAGCCTTGTCTTTGGTGTCAGATCGAGAGTACCAATGCATCTGAGATAAGTGGCTGGTCTCTTGGGACTGGGAGCAACCTGATGTGGTGTGATTTTTAGTTTGTAACCTTTTATCACCAAGTCCAGTTTGTCTGGGTGGCAAGATGGACTGGAGAACCTATGGGGACTGTCTGTGACTCCATGGTGAGTGACCCAGGAGTTCATGTTATAGTGACCCAGGAGTTCACATTTGTTACTGGCTTGGTGAAATCTAGTTACAGAACACGCCACCCGCTTGGGGTGTCTGCCCTGCTTTCTGAGAGTCTGCCCAGAGGTCGGCACTCACGATCATGAGCCGCTCCAGATAGCGTGGCAAGCTCACTCCTGAAGAAATCTTTGTAGTCGTAGTGGGAGGTGTTCGATGGAGACTGGTGAATAGTGGAGGGAATTAGTCACAAGGAGCTAGATTGTGTCTTTAGGCCCAGCCCTGATCGGGGGTTGGGGGGAGGGAGGAAATGTGCCACCCCAGGGCAGTAGCGTAGCTAGGTGGGGAGTGAGGCAGCAGCCGCTCTCCCACCAAGCAGAAGTGGCGCTCTGGATCTTCAGCGGCACTTCGGCATCAGGTCCTTCACTCACTCCGGTCTTCAGCGGCATTTCGGTGGCAAAGTGGTGGTCCTTCAGTGCCACCGAAGACCGGAGCGAGTGAAGGACCTGACGCCGAAGTGCCGCCAAAGACCTGGAGCGCCGCTGGGTGAGTACTAGCGGGTGGTGCCTTTTTTTATCTCTGCTCCCCCTGTTTTTTCCACCTGGCTATGCCACTGCCCCAGGGGCAGCCTGGGGGAGGATTCTGAGAGTCACACCAGAAAGTCACAATTTCTCCCCTGCATGCTCCTTTCTCCAGGGTGCAGGGGAAGGAGTGTGTGGGGGTTGGAGGAGAGAGTAATTTATTGTTGCCTATGCCAGCAGCACACAGAATTTCCAACCCAAGCCTTCAAAAATCATGAGTCAGGCCCCCCGGAGTCACGAGATTGGCTTAAAAATGGGATTTAAAACATACTCCATGTGGCGTCCTGTTTATTTACCTTCTGGCTCTTGAACCTACAAGGGTCAGGTTTTCAAGCTTCTCTCTGCCACCATGAGAGCTAGGAAGTTAGCTTTTCTTTTCCACAAAAGCTGAGTTTCAGGGGTATTCACATGACTCCAGGGCCTGAAGCTTTAAGCCAAACACCAAATTCTGTGAGAATCTCAATAAAACCATGATCTTTGGTAACATTGAGTACCACCACAATCAGGCACTAGCCCAGCTGCTCTAGAGAGAGTGTAGCCAAAACCCGACAACTCCTGGCCCCTCTCTGACCTCTCATCTGCTTCAGGGAGGATATGAGTGTGGGAATGGTTTGCCAATCCACATTCCCACAGCACAGGTTCAGGGTTCACACTATGGCTAGCCATATTATTATGCCTAGTCCTTCACAGATTTGGGGAGGTCAAAGTGGCTATTTTGGTTTATACTCACAAACTGAATTATCTTCCTCACTTTATCTAATGCACATTTATACGACAAGAAATACCAAGATCCTGCTGGAAATGATAGAAATGTTAATCCTCTGACCCTGGGGCCCAGTCCTCAAGATTCAAGTGACACTGTCATAGCACAAACAGGTTAAATGTTGTGTATCTTCCCTGCCAGACACTCTGTGAACTCATATTTACCATCATCTAGAGGCTGATTCCAAAATCCAACTGTAAGAGTAGTCTGATTTGGTTTGTGCCAAACATGTCTGAAGGGAAAGCCATGCCATGTGTCTGCCTGTCAACTCCTGGAAGCCATGTCATGTCAGCAGTAATGTGGCTTTCGTTCCAAGCTCCTAACAAGCAGAACATTCTTCTTGGGATTGTTCCCGCCCGTTGCATTTTATGGTTTCATTCAGTAAGACCAACAAAAGACACAGGATAACAATTTAACCACAATGACAGGTTTCAGAGTAACAGCCGTGTTAGTCTGTATTCGCAAAAAGAAAAGGAGTACTTGTGGCACCTTAGAGACTAACCAATTTATTTGAGCATGAGCTTTCGTGAGCTACAGCTCACTTCATCGGATGCATACCGTGGAATATATGTGGTCAGCAACAGCCTGAAGATAAATCACTAGAAGATATAATAAAGAGTGTTTTCAGCAGCAATCTTAGGAAAAGTGTACATGAAGAACAGGACACGGGAAACTGTTCCAAGTGTACGAAGTGGTTTGAAATAAACTCTGCAAAACGTTTTCCCTTTTTTTCTTTACCAGCCCTTGCATGAGAAAAGTATAAAGTGCTTATTCCAACTGTGATTCCAAAGGTGAAGTTAAGACACTTGGAGCATAAATGCCCAATCTGCTTGCATTTTATCACTCCTTCCTCTGCAATATTGCAAAAATCTGCCCTTTCCTCTCCAGCTTAAACTTTGCTCCATTATTCTCGGTCCGTTATCCCCAAACTCATTATTCTTGCCTCCTCCGTTGTAACTTTTTCCTGCCTACCTCACACCTTACATATTACCCCACCAAGCTATCTGAAAGGCCACTAGCAAACCTGTAATCATAATTGGAATAAGCACTTTTGCCATGCAAGTGCTTGGGGGAGGAGGATACATTTTGCAGCTTTTCTTAAATTTCTCTCCATTTTTTCAAATTCATAATTTGGAAGTTTGGAAAATGACCAGCTTTATTGACCATGGAAATACAAAGGGAAAAATCCTGAATATTTCATCAAACTTTCCTGACTTTTTTTTTTTACAATTGAAATTTTGAAATATTGTCAATTTTAAAATTTTTTAAAATGCAGCGATCCTTGTCTCATGCACATATGGCCCAGTGTTCATTGGCATGGCTTCACTGAAATCAGTAAAGCTTTGCTGAGTTACAACAGCTGAACATCTTGCCTGTGGGCTTCATAAAATTTCTCAGAAGAAAACTCTACCCTTTGGACTCATCCTTAAGGTTTAAAATTATGGATGACCATAGTAAATTACTTTCCATATGTATTTATGTCCCGTATTATTGAGGTGTTTCCTATCTTTCTGAGAGTTTCAAGTGATAGACTGAAGTAAATATCCCTTTAAAAACAAGGTGGGTGAGGTAATATCTTTTACTGGACCAACTTCTATTGGTGAGAGAGACAAGCTTTTGTGCTACAGAAGAGCTCTTCTTCAAGTCTGGGCCAAATGTCGCCTGAAAGTTTGTCTCTTTCACCAACAGAAGTTGGTCCGATAAAAGATACTACCTCACCCACCATGTCTCTCTAATATCCTGGGAACCAACACAGCTACAACTCTGCAAGCAACCTTTTTAAAACATCAAACATATGAAAACAGCGCATATATATATATATATATATATATATATGTGTCTGCTTTATAGTGTTCTGGTCTAGTGGCTGAAGAACTAGACCATCCTTTCTCCACGTTGCGTCTTGCTCCAGCACCATATGGAACATGGAAAACCTACAGAGCTGGATGTCAGCATGCAATGAAGTCTGGAGTGGTCAAAGAGCATCAGTTCTTTGAGTCTGCCCACATCACACCTTATTTTATCTCACTTTACACAGCAAGCATATGAAGCTCTGGTGGCAAGATTTTGCCCTTAGTGACAGGAGTATTAACCTTTAATGGAATGTGAGGGCATGCATCATATGCAGTGTATTCCAGGGGCACACAAAAGTGGTTCAGTGCTAAAGCTTGGATACTCCCATTTCATTAAAAAAAAAAAAAAAAGCAGGGGAAATCTGATGGCAGTTGCAATCGCTGAAGATATTTGAAGTTTCTTTGCTTGGCGATTTAATTTCCTTTTAATTCATGTGCCACTTTAAGCCTTTGGGTGAGCTAAGAACATGCAGCGTGGATGGTTTTAAGGGCCAAGTGTCTGGAAGGTTCACACAAGCTTTACCAACATCCTTAAGATGCCCCCTTTCAAAGGAAGAGTGGGAAAGAAGCATAAGGAAATAGGAGTGGAAATTCCTTTTTGTTCCCTGTCATTGTAATAGACTAAAATAAAGGGCTGCCGCACGCATGCCTGCAGGGTAAAAGCAGGACCATCTCAGTCCAGATTTGCTCTGGATACTTAAAAAGTCCAAACGCATTGCAGCCAAGTTCAGTGGCCTTCAAAAAAAAAAGTTGATTTTCTCTCCAGCCCTTGAAAGTGAATCTATTTGGTATAAGGCTGAAAGAAGACAGCTTGTAAGTAACTGGAGAAAGTGTTTACTCAGTG
Organism: Eretmochelys imbricata; assembly: GCF_965152235.1. Taxonomy (NCBI): domain Eukaryota; kingdom Metazoa; phylum Chordata; order Testudines; family Cheloniidae; genus Eretmochelys; species Eretmochelys imbricata. Next base: position 51,178,454 of record NC_135580.1, on the reverse strand, counting down.
AATTAGTTCAGCTTTCATTGTGCAGAGAGGATTAGGGCCTCAGCAGCAGATCAAGCTCCATTTCAAGCTGGAGTGGCTCACTCTTAGCTACCTCCAGGGCAGGACTAATTATCATAGGACTTAGGCCATTAAAGGGCTTTAACTACCAATGCTCTCTCTCTTCCAGGTCTGGATTAACTGTTTGCCTAGAGCAAACTGCCTAGATAACCATTCTTCCTAATGGTCTGCTTTGATTTCCCTGCCCTCATCCCCGCTTCCCTTTGCTTTTAAACTCAGCCTTATTTGTGGCTCTGTAACAATAAATCAGACTAATAATATGATATCTGCAAAACATTGGAGAGGTTTCATGATACTTTTTCACCATTGCTAAGAGTAGCCCTGTCTGTCAGTCAGAGCCATACAATATTACATGACAAGGCAACGGTTACACCCCTGCATCAGGTGCACTGTGAAGGGCAAATTGAAAGCTTCCTCTACAGGAAAATGCAGAGAAGCCTGTAGGATCGACAGTCTTCTGATACTGTTATTTATATTATGATAGCACCCAGGTGAGAGCAGGGCCCCATTGCACTAGGCTCTGTACGTATAAATAGCGATGGACAAACATGTAGACGTTCCAATTAAAGGTTGAGAAGGGAGACATGAGCATTGGTGCCTTTCTGTCATTCGCCAGGCCCAGTGCATGGTACTTTACAGTACAGGGTCTCTGCATCAATGATTTATAACCAGAGTGCAGACTGCGCCTGCCCCTTGCACGGGTGTGCAGAGGGAGGCTATGAGAACACATTCACAGCTCCCCTGGCACGGTTGCCATCCCCATGCCCTGGGAAGTACAGGCGGTAGAGAGGAGATGGATAGGAGGCAGAATCATGGGGTGTAGAGGAAAGTGTGGGTTTCATGTTTGAGGGGCTTCAGAAGGTGTTTCAAGGCAGTGTGACTCCAAAGCAGAGGTGCCCCTTAAAGAACGCTAACTTTCAATGACAACATAAGAATGGCCATAAGCATGGGTGGCGGGTATCGTAGGCAAGGGTAGGCTGTGCCTTCCCAAACAGCCTAGTGTGGCCCAGCCCACACTCTGCCCGCAGGCCAGGGCCCCTCCTGTGGTTCCCAGAGTGCTCACCGCTCTGCCTTGGCTGGCCCAGGCTTGCTGGGCCTGGCTGGCGTGCCTCCTGCAGGGAGTCAGGGTGGCTGGTGCTGGGAGCAATGGGGCTGGCTGCCCCGCCTAGCCACCTGGCTCACTGGGGCTGGGAACACTGCCGCGTGGAGCCCTGGGGCCAGGAGCACTGCTGCATGGCACTTCAAGGTTGGTCATGCCGCTTGGCCGCCCAGAGCCTCGGGGCCAGGAGCACTGCAGCATGAAGCCCCAGAGCTGCCTGCGCCACCCAGAGGGGACTGGGGTCTCGCCCCTGGACCCCCAGCCCTGGGGCTGGGGGCCATGGCGGGGGTGCTCTGGGCTCCTGCAGGGGAGGGGGAAAGGGAGCAGATGGGGAAGGGCAGGACCTTGGGCACAAGGGGAGGGACCAGAGGCTAGCCTCCCCTAGTGGCTGGGTCACCGGCCGACCATGGCAATAGCGGGTCAAACCAGTGCTCCATCCAGCCCAGTGTTCTCTATTCCAATGGTGACCAATGCCAGGTCTTCAGAGGGAATGAACAGAACAGGGCAATTACTGAGAGATCCATCCACTGTCGTCCAGTCCTAGCTTCTGGCAGTCAGAGGTTAAGGGACACCCAGAGCATACAGTTGCATCCCTGACCATCTTAGCTAATAGCCATTGATGGACCTATCCTCCATGAACTTATTCTGTTTTGAACCCAGTTATACTTTTGGCCTTCACAACATCCCCTGGCAACCAGTTCCTCAGGTGACACTGTGTTCTGTGAACAAATACTTCCTTATGTTTGTTTTACACCTGCTGCCTATTAACTTCATTGGGTGACCGCTGGTTCTTGTGTCATGTGATGGGGTAAATAGCACTTCCTTATTCACTTTCTCCATACCATTCATGATTTTATAGGAGGAGATGGAAATAAAGGGAAGGATGAGGGAGAAGAAGAAAAAATGATCATTCGGTCACTTGAGAGGCTAACATGCATGTGGCAAAGATAACAAAGATGCATTTGTTTTAAATGTATTCCCGGCCTCTTGCTTTACGATTTTATCTTTCATTTCTGTGTCAGATTTGCTAGGACCCCCTGCACGGCATTTCAGCACCTCTGTGGAAACAGTCTCTCCTAGATAAAATAAAACATTCCTTCCCCCAGCCAGGAGTGGCATAATCTGCTTCAGCATCACTCCACTCCTTGACAGCTTCAGAAGCGGAAGCCTGGGGACAGGACTGAAACCCACCTCTCCAACATGGTTGTGCTGAGCACTATTGGCTGTGCTTATGGGCTGGCCCAGTTTACTCTCCTCTTCCTCACTAGCTTCGTCCTGGCCTGGATGCTTGTCCCAGCTCTACCACTGGCCTGCTGAGTTATCGGGAGTGAATTGTGTTACATCTGTGTGCCTCATCTGTGAAATGGGATACTGGCACTGACCTCCTTTGTAAGCACTTTGAGACCTAGTTATGCAAAGTCCTCTGTAAAAGACAGGGATTATCATAAGAACTTTTTAAAAATGAACTATAGTTATTATTCCTCTAATTGTGCCTAGTAACCTCAATCAAAATCAGAGACCCAGTGTGCTAGGTGCTGTATGCCAAGTAAAAGGCAGCCCCTGACCCAAAGAGCTTATAAGCTAAGGCCAAGCCCGTTATGCATATGTAGAACTGTATGCACTGTAAGAAGTCCTATCAAAGTCAATGGGAACACTCACGTGCATGAAGCTAACCACATGCTTAAGTGTGTTTGCAAGATAAGGGTCTGATTTAAGTCCGGACACAGCAAGTGAGTGCAACAAACGTTTGGAATATACCAGAGTGGGAGGAGGAGAGAAACACCTGTAATAACAGACTTTTCCATGGGCCAGCTATGCACACAGCTAGAGGGTGGTGTTGAGTCATTTAAAGCCAAAGTACAGTATACAAATGACAAAACAATGTGACAAATATTTGCATCCCTGGCTGACCATCTACCTGGGCATTCCCACATTCCCTGTTTGAGGGCCTACTCTCATGCACACACATCTGCCACCGGAATCAGCCCTCTGTATGCAGCCTTTTCATGCTGCACATTTGTTGGTATTCCTGAAGTTCTGGAACCTGCAAAATTTGAAGACAGCAGCTGATCCAGCTGAGATTGCTAGACTTGCTGAAACCTCAAGGCATGTTAAAGCCAAGGAAGAAGGCTAGCTGTAAGAAAAGAAGGGGCACTAGCTATACACTGGAAACCAATGCAGAGCATGATTTGTTGAGAGTTTGGTGTGTAGTTCTGGCAGGTTTTTATTTTTTCCTAATTGGTGTTCCACCAACCTTTTTCACAGTAGTCTTTGGCTAATCAGATTCTACCTATTATAACATGGCTTCGTGAATCTCAGAAGGGCTTTTTGGACTTAAGAAATAAGAATGGCTGAAAAGCAAGGACTTAATGCCAAAATGATGTTAGACGATAACATAAGAATGGCCACACTGGGTCAAATCAGTTGTCCATCTAGCCCAGTATCCTGTCTTCCGATAGTGGCCAATGCCAGGTGCTTCAGAGGGAATGAACCGAACAGGTAGTCATCAAGTGATCCATCCCAGGTCACCCATTCCCAGCTTCTGGCAAACAGAGGCTAGGGAAACTTCAGAGCATGGTTTTGCATCCCTGCCATCCTGGCTAATAGCTATTGATGGACCTATCCTCCATGAACTTACCTAGTTCTTTTTTGAAACCTGTTATAGTCTTGGCCTTCACAACATCCTCTGGCAAGGAATTCCACAGGTTGACTGTGCATTGTGTGAAGAAAAAATTCCTCGTTTGTTTTAAACATGCTGCCTATCTTCTGTTTGTTCATCCCTATGGAAATTGTGTAACTTCCACCTCCCTCTGATCTCTTCCTCTGCTTTTCAGTTTCCTTCTTGCCACTGATTCAGTTTTGAACTGGAATGTGAGCCCAGCTGTTCACTGTAGTTCTCATTATTTGTTGTGTGCAGATGAATACAATTGGTTTGAATTTACTCCCTGTGATTCTGAACATTTGATTTTTCTCTCCTGTTTGTTGACCTAGTGCCTGACACCCTGTTGGCTTGCACATGCTGAGCCACATCCAAAAATCATCACAGAAAAGAATTTAGGAAAAAGAAGCTGCAGAAGCAAACTCACTCTAATAATGAAATGCATCCAAATTTGAAAGAAAAAGCCACTTTCCACAGGTACCTTTGGGAAAAGAATGGTCTCAAGGGAATAACAGAGCAGGAGGAGGAGCTTTCTTCCCTGTCTTCAAGCACATACCATTTTAGTTGAGGCCACCTTCAGAAGGATGCTCTATTTGTCAAGAAGGACACATTGGCCACAGCCATCTGAAATATAAAAATAGTAATTGGCAGTGGGATAATAAAAAATAGTTTTCACAACAAAAAGCAGTCACCACTAGTCTCCTGATCTTTCACTGAACCTCAAGAGACCCCGAGGTCCACTATGTGCAGAGTCCCTAAACCAGCTTGGCCATACCACCTACCCACTCTGAGACCCTCAGCCAGCCAACACTCTACCCTCATGAGGATGGCTCTCCGGAGCAGGGACTGTCTCTGATGATGTGTTTGTATAGCATCTGGCGAAATGGGGCTTGCATACTCTGCTGGGACTGATAGCCAATATGTTATACAAATAATAATAAACACGGAGTAATTCCAAGCCCTGCCCATATCAGCTTCTGTTTTCTGAAATATCAAAGTTCCACAATAACTACCCCAAGAGACAGAACTAGCTCTTTCCAGTTAAACTGCAATTAGCTTGTCAATTTAAATTGTAAAGAGTTATCCTGCCACAAGATGCCAGAAGAGTCACACCAGTATAAAATCATAGTGAGATCCAAACTGGGCCTTATGATGAGTTGTGTCCTATGAGATAAGATCTCGTGGGACTAACAAACCCAGCACTCTTTTACATCAGAGGCAGTCTCAGTAACATATAGGCTGCAATCCCCAATCATAGAGACACTTGGTACAGTACATTCAAACCTGCTGTGAACAAGAACAATGCCAATGGAAATCTCAGGGCTAAATTCTATGGTGATATAAACATTTGTACAACTATGGACGGGCCTGAACCAAAACAGTGGACCTGAATACCCTGGGACTTTGGAGGTAGGGTCAGCATCCTGGATTCTGGGTTAGAATTTTGTAGCTGGTCCTCTTGTGAAGTGACAGAGGCCTTTCCATTGTTAAAGTCACAGCCAACTTTAGATTTGACCTGATAATTGCCATGTTTGCTCCGAAGGCAAAGGACAATGCTTCTGAAGGAGTTGATTAATCAAGCAGTTTTTCAAGTGATAGGTCATTAAAAATGGCCCTGATTCAAATGTTGACTTTTTCCTTTTGAATTTTCTATTCACTATTTCTGGTACATGGTAGCCAGGAGACCTCTGCCCTCTGTTGGTTTACCGTCCTCTCCTCATCCCCAGCATTTGTATTATGTCTTTGACTCTTACTGGATATCTGTCAACAGTAACTGTCCTTGAACCTCAGTTACATTCTGATCACACTCTTTGCTCCCAGCTCCTGCTGCAGTGGCCTGTTCGATGACTGAGGTAAATCTGCCACCTGGAGCCCATGTTTGCTGCTCCTGGGGTTTTTCATCACTAGGCACTGGGTGAGCACGTGTTACTTTTATCAGCCTAGGAGCTCTCTCAGTAGCTTTGTGGGTGAACTCAAGAAATGGAGAAAGTCTCCTCCTTGGTTTTGTTGAGACATCTTCTGTTCCTCCTTTAGGACTGTCCCTCAGGTGTGATTTTAACATATGCCCTTGGAGCAGATGGTGGAGCTCTTACTTGGGGAGATTGCTATCCACTTTTTGTTTGGAATCTATACTTCTCCCGCTCTGCAGTAAGGGTAACTGTCATATTTCTCTAGTATTTCTTCAGTCCTAGTTTCCTCAGATAACACTCTTTCATAACTATCTCAAGGGTGAATTGTCTGGCTCAAGAAAGATCTCAGTTTCTTAAACTTCTTCCCACTTGGATCAGTAGGAATGTGAGGTGTTATAGAATCACAGAATATCAGGGTTGGAAGGGACCTCAGGAGGTCATCTAGTCCAACCCCCTGCTCAAAGCAGGACCAATCCCCAACTAAATCATCCCAGCCAGGGCTTTGTCAAGCCTGACCTTAAAAACTTCTAGGGAAGGAGATTCCACCACCTCCCTAGGTAACGCATTCCAGTGTTTCACCACCCTCCTAGTGAAAAAGTTTTTCCTAATATCCAACCTAAACCTCCCCCACTGCAACTTGAGACCATTACTCCTCGTTCTGTCATCTGCTACCACTGAGACCAGTCTAGATCCATCCTCTTTGGAACCCCCTTTCAGGTAGTTGAAAGCAGCTATCAAATCCCCCCTCGTTCTTTTCTTCTGCAGACTAAACAATCCCAGTTCCCTCAGCCACTCCTCATAAGTCATGTGTTCCAGTCCCCTAATCATTTTTGTTGCCCTCCGCTGGACATTTTCCAATTTTTCCACATCCTTCTTGTGGTGTGGGGCTCAAAACTGGACACAGTACTCCAGATGAGGCCTCACCAATGTCAACTAGAGGGGAACGATCACGTCCCTCGATCTGCTGGCAATGCCCCTACTTATACATCCCAAAATGCCATTGGCCTTCTTGGCAACAAGGGCACACTGTTGACTCATATCCAGCTTCTCGTCCACTGTAACCCCTCGGTCCTTTTCTGCAGAACTGCTGCCGAGCCATTCGGTCCCTAGTCTGCAGCGGTGCATGGGATTCTTCCGTCCTAAGTGCAGGACTCTGCACTTGTTCTTGTTGAACCTCATCAGATTTCTTTTGGCCCAATCCTCTAATTTGTCTAGGGCCCTCTGTATCCTATCCCTACCCTCCAGCGTATCTACCTCTCCTCCCAATTTAGTGTCATCTGCAAACTTGCTGAGGGTGCAATCTGCACCATCCTCCAGATCATTTATGAAGATATTGAACAAAACTGGCCTGAGGACTGACCCTTGGGGCACTCCACTTCATACCGGCTGCCATTGACATGGAGCCATTGATCACTACCCGTTGAGCCCGACAATCTAGCCAGCTTTCTATCCACCTTATAGTCCATTCATCCAGCCCATACTTCTTTAACTTGCTGGCAAGAATACTGTGGGAGACTGTGTCATATTATATCCTTAATGAATCTCAGTCCAGACCATTAACCATCCCATCAAACTCCTGAAAAGCAGCAGGTACTGACCACTGATGAAGACAGGTATTGGACCAGATAGACCCCTGCTCAGAGCCAGCCTGGCAGTTCCTGCATTCTGATTTTTTCTAAGAGAGATGGTTTCCTTGCAGGGTAAATCAATAGAAGATAGCTGCACTGGCAAACAAAGAGAGGGTATCTGTCAACAGGACGAAGAAACATGGGAAAGCACAATGCAAAATCAGACAGAATGTAGGTGTGATAATAGGCAGTGAGTTAGATTTTACTTTGCAATGTGACTTGTCAGCAAAAATGCTAGCTGGTGAGGTCTAGATATGCAGCGCAGGATGGGGAGTGAGGTAAGGGTACTGGAAGAGTGTGGGTCTATGTCTCCCTCTAGTGACCAGTCCATGTAAGAGGTTAATGGGTCTGCTATTATTTCTCTTTAATGGAGGTAGTCCTTTGTTTCAAATAGTAGACTCTCATGCTGGTTGTGCTGACGGACCTAGGTCGTAGGCATCATGGGATAAAATTAAGATTGAGAAAATTTGAGTCTGAATAGCAAATAAACTACCTGACCAGAAAATGTAAACCTGGGCAATGAATGCCAAAATGATCCAGTGAATATTCATTGTCAGATATAAATGAACATGCCTCACCTGTGCTTGCTTCCCTTTCATATAGGAACATAGTGCGGAATTCAGCAGTGGTTAAGTGGTGTTTCTTTCCATGAGCATATTAAATCTGTGCTCTATGATCTTTACTGCCTGCCTGCTGCTTGGTGGATTGATTCGTATGTTGATTTTGATTTACAAAGCCCTAAACCACCTGGGAGAGACCAATCTAACTAGGAGACCTCCTGTGATGTTTGCAGTCAGTGAAAATGCCTGAGCTAAAGCCCCTCTGATGTCAGAGAGAGGTGGCAGGTAGCAGAGTTTTCTCCACTACAGCCTTGGACCTTTAGAACTTTTTCTCTCCAGGGTGCTGAGAGCCTTTCAGAATGCACCACATGGCCCATCTTTCCTCCTGTTTTGGCGAGGATACAGTGTTGGGTGGGGCTGGGTCAGTGATGTGAGTCTGTGGCATGGAGCGTATGGAAAGGTGAATTAAATTTTGCCATGTTTATGGGTTATTTGAGTGGATTAGGGTAACTAACAGGTTTGTTTGTTTATTAGTGTGTTTATAAAGGATTATCAAGGGTCCCCAGAATACTGGATAGATGCTTTTTCATTGTCATTTAGTAAAAGTTTACATAAATAAATGTACAGGAATTTCCAGACCAGATGGGATCCAGCTAGTCCAGGACAGAGGCCAGTACTCGAGCTGGTTGGGAATTTTTAGACTAAATATTTTTTTTGCAAGTCAAGGATGGAATTTCTCATCAAAATGAGAGAGAGAGAGAGAGAGAGAGAGAGACACCCACTTCAAAATGGGCAATAACTCAATGATTTAGGGCACTCACCTGGGATGTGAGAGACCCAAAATCATCGAGCAAAGCAGGGACTGAAATTTGGGTTTCCCATATCCCATGTGGGTCTCTCTCTATTTTTCCAAAAAAATATTTGAAAGGACTCTGTTTTGTTCCACAGTGGAATGAAAACAAATTCCAAAACCTTGATGTCTTTCACAAAAGAGAATTTTTTCACCAGCCATAGCTGGTGCTACAGGAAGGTGCAAGAAATCTTCCAGTAGACAGTTCTGCAATAAGCTGCCCCAAGGAAATTTTCCTACTATTTCCTGCTAGTTAGAAGTTGATTCATGCCCTGGAACATGAGGATTTGTGCCCCTTTCAAACTCTTGGTTATTTCATTTCAAATTCTTAATATTGCAACTACTGTGATAGCATTTCTGTTCCCTTTCCTTGGACATTTGAGTGTCTTAGATTGATTAGGGTTGCCAACCCTCCAGGATTGGCCTAGAGTCTCCTGGAATCAGCATCAATCTCCCGGTGACTACGGAAAGCAATCCAGGAGATTTTAATAGGCTATTTTAAGAAAATGACATTACATCATGTTGGGGGAAAAAAATCTTCCAGAATAGCTTCAATCAGAGTTGGCAAGCCTCAGACTGACTAATACAAATATGTGGAGAAAGTGTGTATCGGACCAAACTTCCAAGTGGCACGTGCAAGTATTGCTATGGAAGTGCTTGCATAGTCTTGCAGAGCCAACCATGTGACCTGTTCGACCAATCATCACTAAGCAGCACATCTTGAATCCAAATGTCCGCAATCAAGCCATAGAGTAAAACATATGGAAAGGTGAATATATTCAAATAACAAATACGTCTGAGGAAACCATGATATCCTTGCAGATATCTCACAAGCAGAGAAGGAGGTTGCACTCAAATAACACGTCTAAAATCAGCTCAGAGGAATGCTGGGAATTAAGATTCATAATCCGAAATATTTACATTGGACAAAGCGTTAGCAAACAGGACAGCGAATGACTCTGTACTGTGAATAGGCAACTGGCCATTACAAAGGCCTGAGTCCATTTTGAAAGCACTTTTAATATTTGTGATTTCCTAACCATTTCTTTCAGTTGAACAACATAGTTTTCTGGGTCCTCCCTTTCCCCAAGATCACTGGATACAGTGTGTTCTGCCATTGACTGCCCTGGGCTTTGCATCAAGCACTTAGTTTCTCAAAGTTGGACTCCTGATTATTCTGCTAACTAAAGTTTTCCATCAGTCTCATACTAGTTTCTCCTCATTTCCAGAGAGAATTAATGTTCTTGGCAGAGCGCAAAGAAATTTCAAGTGTTTTATAGAGAAATAACAGCAAATGTGCTCTCTGGACATATTTACAGTTGCCCTAATTTCAAATATATGCTGTGGAACCGTGTGTGTTCTTCTTGATGGGCTTGCGCCTTCCTCCTCTAACATGTGGAACAAATGTCTCTTTGGGACCATGATGAGGCAACTTGGAGAGACTGGCAGAATTGCTGCAGTTGGACCCTGGGCTGGTTTTATTTTCCATTGAACCTTGATGGAAATGCACACACAGCAAGTCAGGGCCTGTCCCTTTTCCTTTTTTCTTTCTCTCTCTCTCTCTTTTTTTTTTTTTTATTTCTTCCAGGAGTGCTGATGATAAGGAAAGCAATGTCTAAATCTTCTTAATGGTGTTTATGCAAGCAGTTTTGCTTAGCTGCAGCCTATGCCACCCCCTCCCAAGACCACCCTCCCCTCCCATCTTCCTGCTAATATCGCTGCTTCATTCCTTTCCCTGTTGGCTATTACTATGGACTACAGCGCATCTAAAACTAAATAATCCCCTTAGTGTCAAGTTTTCTGGGCTGAGCAAATAAATCTAACCAAATGCATTATCTAGGTAGAGGAGGCGAGTGGAGGGGTGGGGGGGATAAAAGCTATTTTACTTTAAGGCAAAGAGTAAAACCATCACTTTTTCATTCACATTGTACTTCGAAAGTTTTTTTTTTTAATTTTATTTTAACTTTACTGTTGAATCCCATTCTCTTCCATTGTAATTAAAAAAGAAATGCAGCAAAGCCTCTGATGTCAAGCATTGGAGAGAGAGAGAGAGACCCCAGATATTCAAATCCCCCCTCGCAGGCTGGTCATTCTGATCAGGCAGTTAAATAAAGGCTTCCCCTTCCCTGGGGGAGGGGGATGAAGGATATTAGAAAACTCATTTCCAAAGGAAGAGCAAAGAATGGATTTGCATGTTGGGGAGCGTGATTGAAAGGTCTGCTGTGTTTTATGCTGCCTTGAATTCATGAGCTGACAGCTTGGGGTGGGGGTCGAGGGAGGGAAGGATTTCTGACCACTATAGGGACAAAATCTCCAGTTCTAGTGAGGTTTTCCTTGGGCAGAGGGCTAAGCCACCTCCAAATGAAAAGATAGACCTTTAAACAAATAACCAAACTAGGGGCAAATTGTTTTCAACATGAAGTTCCAGGCACTTGACTCCCATTTTCCAACAGATCTCTAAGCATGGGGAAAGTGGCTCCGCTTTTAATGAATCATTTCATACTGAAAACTCAGGATAAAATCCTCCACTGGTGTAAATTGGCAGAATTCTATTGACTTCAGCCAGTCTTTGCTGATCTACCCCAGCTGAGGATTGGGACCATGCTGGTCCAGTGTACGTGTGTGTAGATATCTGGTTGTGGAAGTGGTTTGCTAATCTATGTTCCCCCTTCACATAGTTGAGGTTCAATCATTAATGATCCCTTTTTCTTTATTGTTACAGCTAAACTAGGGGAACTGTGGGGGTACCAGCTGGTAGGCAATTGATTGACTCACAAAATACTACTAAGCAAATCTTCTTAATTCAAATGACCAGAACTGTTTCAATCATTTCAAATATTCATATAATGCCCAAATATTTTATCTGAACGAACCCTCCCCAATTTTAGCTCTAATCAAATGAAACCTGGGTTAGAAACACTCTTGATTTGGTTTTTGCTTTTGCAAAGCCCAAGTGCAACCAACATATTTTTCAAAACCAAAACACAGTCAGTTTGGCCTATCTATGGTAGGTAAGTTGAAAACCAAAGCCGCCACACTGCTTTTGATTTTAGTTTTGGATTCACAGCCTTGAGGAATCAGTGAAAGACCCCAACCTTTTGGGGTAACTACAGTTAAGAAGGATATTTATTACATTTTTTTCTACGTTACACAAAAAGCAAGCAAATAATTTCAGTCTGAATGATATTTACATTAGAGCGGGAGTGTTAAACATACAACCTGGGGGTCTGACTCCTACCTGTATAAAGAATTTATGTGGCCCACAGGATATATTCAGATTGTGCAGAATCCCATATTTCCATGTTTTTTAAAAGGAAGTTTGTAGCCCTCATGGCTTCAGAGATAATTTTCTAATAAACCAATCCAGTCACATCTGCCTGAGTTTGCAAAGAGCGTGAAACTGACTCAGAGTTACCAAATTTCTGCCCTCTATTCATTGACTAGAGTGTGAACTCTAAAGCCCAGCCATGACACTTTAATGTCAACATTAGCTTATTTTAGTGGATGGCACAGGTGGCAGTTAAGCCTATGACACTGAGAACTGGGAGTTGCTATAGAGGAGGAAATTTAGAGGAAAGAACAGACGAGACTCTCAAAGGCGTTATAGAGAAAGGAGGAGGAAGAAAGAAGAGAAAGGATAGAAATAGTGGTGGGCTTGGAAGGGAGCATATTTCCTAACTAAATGATGAATGTAACAATAAGACAGAATAAATAACGAAAACTTTAGTTACTAGATCAAAGCCATATTCTTCCCTTGATCTCTGTGCAAAACTCCCATTAAGTCCAAAAGAAGTTCCACTGTGCATTGTGGGAGGGATGTAGTCCTGAATTTATACCCTGGCCAGAGTCCAAGATTAAGCATGGATTCCAGCCCTTTCCTCCAAATGAGCTTGACACCCCTCATTAGCTCATGGGACAAAAGTTCTCATTTCCTGGATGGGTTTGAGCATCTGGAAAGAGTATATTCCATTACTTTAATTTCATCATATGTTCTTAGTATCCATGGCTGTTTCTTTGGCTGTAATGGGAAAGTCCTGTAGGAAAAGGAATCTGTACACTGATATATCAGGTTATGTCTCTGCTTTCATAGGCACTAGGGATAGTATATCAGCAGTAGCTGCTGCCAGTACCTGATTTATTGATATACAGCAGAGCTCAAAGTCCCCATATGCATTTTGGTTGCTGGAAGATGTAGAATACATGCCTTTGGAGCCAGTATCTTTACCAGAGGTTTGTGATCATGGATCCAGATGATATTTTCCCCAAAACAAGTACTCATGGAATTTAATTGCCCCAAAATAGTGCCTACTTTTCTCTGTGGTTGGAAGTGAATGGTTTAGGTTTATTTTCCCCATCATTTCATATGTGTGAAATCACATCTCCCTCCCCTACTGAGGCATCACATAGAACTGATCAGGTTTTTTTCTGCTTCCTCAAAAGTCTTCCTTAGCTTCTCAGTCCAAACCCATTTCATGTTCTTCTGAATAATGCAAGCAGGGTGGTTAATAGCAATGTATTTGGAATAAATCTTCCATTTTGGGTTGATCTAAAACACTGTCAATGAATAGAAACATTGTTAAAAAATTGTTTTCCGTCGGACTAAGTGTTGTGTTCCATTTCACACACTGCTTAATTTTTCCAAAATAAAATGGAGGAATATTCAAAACGAAAAGTTGCTTCAAAGCAAAACATCGAAACATTTTGTTTCAAAAAGTGGAAATGACACACTAAGACTCTTTCAGAATTGTTTTTGCTTTGTTCTTTGACTAAAACATTTCAGTATTACCAAATCTGCATTTTTTATGTTATTTATTTATTTATTTTATTTATTTATTTTGCCAAAAAGACATTTTGCCTAACATTTTTGGCGCGGGTTCTAATGGTACCCTGATTAACCCTTTGGCTGGAGTATATCTTCAGTTTAACTCTAACACTACCAGTTGGTCCGTTGGAGCAGGTTACATTTTGTAAACTTCACCCTTTCTGCCAGTTGACCAAATAAGTCTAAAGCTTTTGGTTTGGAATTGGATTCAACTTTAGCCCCACAAAATCATATACTCCCACCATTTCTGGGAACATACACAATCAGTGCAGCCTGCTCACCTAACTCTAAATGTTCTGGTTAATGCTCTCTGTTATATCAAGATGACAGAGTGGGACATCCCAGCTTGCCCTTCCTGGCCTACCTGCTCTCCTTTGCTGGTGAGACAGACAACCTATCTTTGATTGCTGCAGAATATTTCATCAGCTGTCTCTACTGAAGAGAACCTTGGAACTGCCTTCTTGCTCCTAAACAGGTGGTGCTCCATGTCAACTTTGTCAGGTTCCAGCTCAGAGAGATCTTTAGCAAAATGTCTTCTCTTACAGAAGTATCGGTTACAGAACAAGCTTTTTAGGCTCCCTCATTGGCTTTCTGTACCAACCTGTGATTTACTAGCTGAATTTAAAGTTTTTCCTGAAGCTTATTGGGATTGTGGTTCTAATCTGATGTCCTATCATTATCTCTCTGGCCTGGTCTTCACTGCTAAAAAAGGTGTGGTTTTTACCTTGGGGCAATGAGTGCCAGTGAGCTACCCTGAGGTAAAAACACAGAGAAGGCCAAGCTGTGAGGGACGCAGCCCTACCACCTTCTAGGGGTTGACCTTGGTGAGTTTATCTTATGGTAAAACGAAAATGTGTGGCTTTCACTGTGTTTTACCTCAGGATAGCTCATGAACCTTAGTTATGCCAAGGTAAAAAATACACCTTTTTCAGCATTGAAGACAAGGCCTCTCTCTCTCTCTCTTTCTTGCCACCCTCCCCTTCTGTGGCCCTCATCACCACAGTATCTGGGAAGGAAACTATTCCTTGGTGCAACAATTGGTGTGGCTAAATCCCTCATTAAAGTTGAAAGGGAATCTTTCTGCTTCAGTATTTGTTTTGCAGTTTCACTGCCTTTTCTGCAGCCCCCTTGCCCTGCAGGTAATTAGAGCTGGTTATAGAAGGCTGGAACTCACATGTATTTCTCAAATCCAGAGACTTGATCACTATGTATTGAGTCCCATAACCCAATTTTGTTTTTATGCGTACCTCAGTGAACAAACACATATTTTTGAGCTTGCCTGTAATTTGGCTCCGGCTCAGATGGTTTAGGGAAAGCAGTAAACCTGCAAGAATAATTGACAAATACCAGATATTTCTGCTATTCTGGTTCACCCAAAGGAGCAGAAATTTTTTGTGCCTCTGATCATGAGATAATTTTAAAGGGCTCTTTTTTTCTGCTCTGATCTGTGACCCTGACAAAACTCACATGTAGATACTTTGCCCATGTGACATCATTACTGAGTGCTTGCCACCATGCAACCTTGCTGGCTCATGTCCAGTATATTATTAGATCCCAGTGACCTTCACTCATTCAAACCAGTGGATCTAGGGCCAGGTCTGAACTGTTGTCAGCACAGCTGTGTGAGTCAGGGTTGTGGGGATGTGAGATCCTGATTGACATAGCTGTCAAAAGCCCCTAATGCAGATGCAGCTATACTGGAAAAACTGTGGTTTTGCCAGTGTAGCTTATTTTGTAGTGTAGATGTGGCTTAGTATAACAAAACTGTCCTAGTACACAATAAGTCCCATATATCAGATACTTCCCCACGTATGGTCTGATATCTCCTTACGTTTCTAGGAATCTGCTGTATATATCTTGGCCAACCTTATATATGAGGACCATGTGTAGATTGTTGTCATTGTGTAATGCTTTTCTTATTATCCCTAATTCATCTCTTCACATTGATTTGACAGCCACTGTTTCTTCCACATGCAACTTTATTTCTTCTTCTGGTTCTGATGTTTTTATCTCTTGCACAGAACGTCTTGAAAGGGTGCTGCTGACAATTAGACTTTTTTCCCTGGGGCATGTTCTCCTTTGCCACTGAAACTCACAAAGAGTCAGTGACATCGGAGTGGCACTCTGTCTACACCTTTGCTTTGGATCAGTGACACTAGTAGTTTGTGGCCCATGAAAAGACAGAAAGATTTTAATCCATAAATGATTGCAGGCAAATTGGTCATAGTTCCAACCTGCTGTACACATTCCTCTTCATTCTGGGTGTATCTTTTCTGTGCCATGTAGCATTTGGAAGCAAGTGGCATCTAGAAGAGAAACCTCTCGACATTCTGCTACATCAGCTCGCCACCTTTACCTAAATAGTTTGAATCTGCTCTCCACACTGCAGTGCTTCTGATATCACAGAATGCCAGAACTAGTGCAAATGACGCCTTGTGTTTGACTCTGTTGAAAGCTTGTTCCTAAGCATTTATATTCCAATCTATTTATTTTATAATTTTATGGTAAAAATGAGAAAGTAGGCAATTTTTCAGTAACAGTCTGCTGTGACACTTTTGTATTTTTATGTCTGATTTTGAAAGCAAATAGTTTTTAAATGAGGTGAAATTTGGAGATATGCAAGACAAATCAGACTCCTGAAAGGGGTACAGTAGTCCAGAAAGGTTTAGAGTCACTGCCCTAATAGATCAGCCTTTGAGTGAATGACAGATGGCAAAGGCGGTAGAAATCTACTGAAAAATTTAATCATGCCAATCACTTAGTGCAGCCCTGTAACATTTTTTAGGGAGGGTTGGGGGTCTGGGAATGTCTCAATGGCTTTGACATTGTTTATGTTAGTTTTAATCCATCTTTACTCCTAATATATACAGAAAACTCAGTCTCACTTTTCTTGCTTTGGCACTCGGTTTAGCTTTAATCTGGATGCTGTGAGTGCTCAGTTTGTCATGCAAATGTTCCTCTTCTTCCTTCCTATATGTGATAACGTCGCCCATTACAGCTACCACTCCTTTGTATTCCACTGGCAGCTCAGTCATTTTGCTCTCTGGAATATGCCAGTGCAGAGGTGATTCCAAATGGGATTCACTGAAAACAGACAGCCTTATTTTCAGTTATGCTAAGCCTGCCAGTGTAAAGGCGCCCTTTAAAGTATACATTAATTGCATGTAAGCCAACTTTAAGGCCCCTTAACACATCCAGAGCAGTTTAAAGGGTTCTTAGTGCAAATAATAATGCGCTCATAAACACTGTGAAAGTTGCTCTGTTGTTGTGCAGCGGTATCTGCCCACACCCAATGGAAGCATCAAGGGAAAAAAAGGCTCCTGATAGTTTAAGAGCAACATTATATAAAGTCAGAGGAATAAACCATTTCTATTTAACTGCTTCATTCAGCCTTTGAAGATTTATGCAGATTCTGTGGTCTAGAGCCTCAGCTGGTGTAAATCGGGGTAGCTCCATTGCAGTCAGTAGATCAGGTCTTTACTCCCTTACTCTTTTTTGCCACAGAAACAATTGGTGCATACCAGTTAGCTGGAGCAGTAACTGCCTCTATGATACCTATATTTTTCATTCTCATTACTACTTCCTCCATTTCTGGAAGCAGTGGACAAGGTATCCAGAGAAGTGCAGTAATTCATAGATTTATAGATATTTAGGTCAGAAGGGACCATTATGATCACCTAGTCTGACCTCCTGCACAATGCAGGCCACAGAATTTCACCCACCACTCCACAAAAAAAAAACCTCACAACTATATCTGTGCTATTGAAGTCCTCAAATTGTAGTTTAAAGACTTCAAGGAGCAGAGAATCCTCCAGCAAGCGACCCGTGCCCCATGCTACAGAGGAAGGCGAAAAACCTCCAGGGCCTCTTCCAATCTGCCCTGGAGGAAAATTCCTTCCCGACCCCAAATATGGCGATCAGCTAAACACTGAGCATATGGGCAAGATTCATCAGCCAGATACTACAGAAAATTCTTTCCTGGGTAACTCGGATCTCACCCCATCTAATAGCCCATCACAGGCCATTGGGCCTATTTACCATGAATATTTAATTACCAAAACCATGTTATCCCATCATACCATCTCCTCCATAAACTTATTGAGTTTAATCTTAAAGCCAGATAGATCTTTTGCCCCCACTGCTTCCCTTGGAAGGCTATTCCAAAACTTCACTCCTCTGATGGTTAAAAACCTTCGTCTAATTTCTAGTCTAAATTTCCTAGTGGCCAGTTTCTATCCATTTGTTCTTGTGTCCACATTGGTACTGAGGTTAAATAATTCCTCTCCCTCTCTGGTATTTATCCCTCCGATATATTTATAGAGAGCAATCATATCTCCCCTCAGCCTTCTTTTAGTTAGGCTAAACAAGCCAAGCTCCCTGAGTCTCCTTTCATAAGACAAGTTTTCCATTCCTCGGATCATCCTAGTAGCCCTTCTCTGTACCTGTTCCAGTTTGAATTCATCCTTCTTAAACATGGGAGACCAGAACTGCACACAGTATTCCAGGTGAGGTCTCACCAGTGCCTTGTATAACGGTACTAAAACCTCCTTATCCCTACTGGAAATACCTCTCCTGATGCATCCCAAGACCGCATTAGCTTTTTGCACAGCCATATCACATTGGCGGCTCATAGTCATCCTATGATCAATCAATACTCCAAGGTCCTTTTCCTCCTCCGTTACTTCTAATTGATGCGTCCCTAGCTTGTAACTAAAATTCTTGTTATTAATCCCTAAATGCATGACCTTACACTTCTCACTATTAAATTTCATCCTATTACTATTACTCCAGTTTACAAGGTCATCCAGATCCTCCTGTAGGGTATCCCTGTCCTTCTCTAAATTGGCAATACCTCCCAGCTTTGTATCATCTGCAAACTTTATTAGCACACTCCCACTTTTTGTGCCAAGGTCAGTAATAAAAAGATTAAACAAGATTGGTCCCAAAACCGATCCTTGAGGAACTCCACTGGTAACCTCCCTCCAGCCTGACAGTTCACCTTTCAGTAGGACCCGTTGTAGTCTCCCCGTTAACCAATTCCTTATCCACCTTTCAATTTTCCTATTGATCCCCATCTTATCCAATTTAACTAATAATTCCCCATGTGGCACAGTATCAAATGCCTTACTAAAATCTAGGTAAATTAGATCCACTGCGTTTCCTTGGTCTAAAAAATCTGTTACTTTCTCAAAGAAGGAGATCAGGTTGGTTTGGCATGATCTACCTTTTGTAAAACCATGTTGTATTTTATCCCATTTACCACTGAATTCAATGTCCTTAACTACCTTCTCCTTCAAAATTTTTTCCAAGACCTTGCATACTACAGATGTCAAACTAACAGGCCTATAATTACCCGGATCACTTTTTTTTCCCTTTCTTAAAAATAGGAACTATGTTAGCAATTCTCCAATCATATGGTACAACCCCTGAGTTTACAGATTCATTAAAAATTCTTGCTAATGGGCTTACAATTTCTTATGCCAATTCCTTTAATATTCTTGGATGAAGATTATCTGGGCCCCCTGATTTAGTCCCATTAAGCTGTTTGAGTTTCGCTTCTACCTCAAATATGGTCATGTCTACCTCCATATCCTCATTCCCATTTGTCATGCTACCATTATCCCTAAGATCCTCTTTAGTCTTATTAAAGACTGAGGCAAAGTATTTGTTTAGATATTGGGCCATGCCTAGATTATCCTTGACCTCCACTCCATCCTCAGTGTTTAGCGGTCCCACTTCTTCTTTCTTTGTTTTCTTCTTATGTATATGACTATAGAACCTTTTACTATTGGTTTTAATTCCCTTTGCAAGGTCCAACTCTACTTGACTTTTAGCCTGTCTCACTTTATCCCTACATGTTCTGACCTCAATAAGGTAGCTTTCCTTGCTGATCCCTCCCTTCTTCCACTCCCTGTTTGCTTTCTGCTTTTTCTTAATCACCTCTCTGAGATGCTTGCTCATCCAGCTTGGTCTACAACTCCTGCCTATGATTTTTTTCCCCTTACTTCCGATAGCTTCTGCAGGCTTCCGATAGCTTCTGCAGCTTTGATTTAAAATAATCCCAGGCCTCCTCTACCTTTAGATCCATAAGTTCTTCAGTCCAATCCACTTCCCTAACTAATTTCCTTAATTTTTGAAAGTCAGCCCTTTTGAAATCAAAAACCCTAGCTGTAGAATACTATACTGTAATACTACAGAGAACAGCATTATCCTTAAACTTACATTAAGCAAGCTAATGCTCCCAGGAATATCTAGATTTACTTTCTCCACTTGGTGTGAGACCTATTTTTACAGCACAGCCCTCTGCCTAGCAGACTGTTCCTATACTGACACCACCAAAATATAATTCATAGATTTATAGATATTTAGGTCAGAAGGGACCATTATGATCATGCACAACACTAGAGTGACATACGTCCCCACTGTGTTTCATCTGTGCCATTAATATTGCTAGACATTGTGACTTCTCTCCAGGGATGTATAACTTAGCTGTTACAGTATCTAGCTGTATTTACTATGCCAGGCTCCGGTATGTTTTCAGGACATTTGAACAATGTCTGCACCTTTATCCGTCTTACATTCCACTGCCGTGTTGTATATACAGCTAGGGTTCCACATGCCATAGCATGTCAGTGTCCTCTTCACATGTAATCAGTCCTTAGAAGGATCTGTATGGTGCTTTTCTGTGCCTTTTGGCAACTGCTTCCTTCAGTATAGCAGGTCTCCTCAAAGCACCCTGATTTGTTGCATTCCCTACTTCTTTTATTTTGTGTTGTCCTTCCCCTCTTGGTTGTCCAGGTGATTGCATGTCGCGCCTGCTTTTATTTCCCAGATACCAGCATTTTGCTTTTCTGGAACAGCAATACCAATTCCAAGTACCTTTCTTGATTGTCTTTATTTATCTTCCCCACAGTCATAGTGCTCAGCCAGCTCATCCAAGGTTCCAACAAACGCCTCTATGGCCTCATCACTGTTCTGGTAATGCTGGAGTGAGTATGCTTTATTGATCCTGCACCTTGGGAGAAAGTACTCAGCATATGTCTTGATCACAACATCATCATTATTTTCCTGGCCTTCTTCCTCAAATGCAAACGCCTTATCTTTCCCCATTTCGTAAAAGAGCACATCAATTTGTATCTCCCTGGTTCCCTTGTGCAGCTTGGCTGAAACCCAGAACCTGTAGAAGTGCTCTCTCCAGTCAGGCAGCGGGAAAGGCTGGAGTCAAAAGTTCCAGGAAGACTGGTTATGTGCCGCGCTGCACAGCTGGGGGTCGCCATTTCTGAAATGCTTCAACCCTGGCAGGGTTCAGATGGCTTCTAACCCAATGTCACATCATGAGAGGAGATGCAATAAATCTTCTTCTAGGTCTTTTATCAGCTAGCGCAGCGTGGCCACGCTACCAACGTACCTGGGAAAACTACAGCCAAGGAAAGGGATCCTCGCTGAACTTACATAATGGGACCCCTCTGTACAAGACAAGGGTAATTGTAGTCTTATGCTCCACCTAGTGGCAGGATGCCAGTGCTTTGGCTTGCAGCCTTTTTTATTCACCAAATTATATCTGTATTAAATACATACTTATGCTTTTAATTCCTCCATTGGATTCAACACATGGTGCACAGAGCTCCAGTCTGACTTAAGCTTGTTCAGCCCATTTCGGTCAATCAGCGGGGGCCCATTTCCTTTAGTCCTAATTAACTGTAAGGAAATGACTGTCTTTCATTCTCATGTCACAGGGAGGAGAGGAATATTCTCGTTAGCGTTTTGCTGTTATGCCTGCCCATGAATGAGACTTACCTCACCTACTGGGCAGCACTGTTCAGCAATGCGTGCTCTACCAGCCACAGCTCAGGAATTCGTGCATATTCTGAAGTAGTCTGTTGGAATACAATTTCCTTTGTGTCTCAAATGTGCCAGTCTAACCTGTCTCAGGGCACATGTATGACATGGAATAGGAACAAAAGGAAACGCAGTGGAGAGCAGATTTACTTGGCTTTTTCCTGGGCCCACAGCTGCAGCAACTTCTCTATCTACTGCTAGGCTGGCGAACAGAGAGGCAAAGACCTCTCTGGGGGAATTCACTTATTTGTTCTTGACATTGCAGCAGTGCCTGTGGTCACCAGTCAGGGAATCAGGGCCCAACTGAACAGATATGCAGCAGAAAAGCAGTCTCTGCCCCATATAGCTTACTGTGGGGCTCATGTCAAGGAGACATTCAGTTCATTCTGGCCTCCCTCCATGAAGATCATGCAGACTGGATCCAGAGAGATGTAGACCTCAATGAGGCACACACTACATTGTTTTTATGTATTGTTTTGTGGTAAGGTAGCACCTACAGATCACAAATCAGATTAGGGCTTTAGGAGGCAGTGTGGCCTAGAGGATAGACTACTGACCTGGGGTCAGGCAGCCTGAGTTCTAGTCCTGGTTTTGCTACTTGCCTGCAGAGTGACCCGATGCAAGTCACTTCACTTCTCTGTGCCTTAGTTTCCCCATCTGTAAAATGGGTATAAGGATACTGACCTCTGTAAAGCTCTCTGAGATCTACTGATGAAAAAGCACTAGGTAGTGTTACTGTGTATGTACCAAATAAGGCACAATCCCTGCTCTCAAGGAAAAAGGAACAGTTCCTTACTCCCATTTTGCAGATGGATAAGTGTGGCCCAAAGAGATGAAGTGACAAGGTCACAGAGGGAATCTACAGCAGAGCTGGAAATTGAGCCCAGGCCTCCTGCAGCCCAGCCCAGTTGGAGGCAGACTGGTCTATTATTTTATTAATTAGTTGCCAAAGGATTAGTGCCATTTTACCTTTCTGTGGGGGTAGGGGCACTCCATGGAAGAACTGTGTGTTTAGTCCTCAGTTCTGCAGAAGGTAGGTTAACAGTAGATGTTACAGGGACAGATGAATCACCTAGAATGTTTATTCCCCAACAACTATCTTGGATCTTTTCCAAAGAGAACCTCCAAGGCAAACTGTACAGGTTTGACCAAGGTTGGAAACAAAAATAACATACCATATTGCTAGATTTATGGTTTTGTACAATGGGTGGGTAGCTTTGTGGTCCCTGACTAGCTAATTTAGTGCATTTTTTTCAATACATTCTACTCTGTGTGAGGTGTATTAATCTGCAGTGAACTCTGGCCATAGGAGTTCCATTGGCTTCCCTGGGATTGTTCACATGCATAAACCTATCGACCTAACATGCTTCTCTGGTCCCCATCACATCATAGCTGAACACCTTGCGACCTTTAAGGTATTTATCCTGTCGCATCCCTGTGAGGCAGGGCAGTGCTATTGTTCCCATTTCATAGGTGGGAAACTAGGGCACAGAAAGGCCACGTGACCCATTTCAGCTCACACAGGAAGTCTGTGGTCAAACAGATACTTGAACCCAGCTCTGCGAAGTCACTGGAAAGTTAAGCTTGTGTTCAAAGTGTTTTGTTGACTCTGCAGGCCCTTTTATGTAAAACAATCACTCCTTGGTAAATGACAGGTTTCAGAGTAACAGCCGTGTTAGTCTGTATTCACAAAAAGAAAAGGAGTACTTGTGGCACCTTAGAGACTAACCAATTTATTTGAGCATAAGCTTTCGTGAGCTACAGCTCACTTCATCGGATGCATACTGTGGAAACTGCAGAAGACATTATATACACAGAGGCCATGAAACAATACCTCCTCCCACCCCACTCTCCTGCTGCTAATAGCTTATCTAAAGTGATCACTCTCCTTACAATGTGTATGATAATCAAGTTGGGCCATTTCCAGCACAAATCCAGGTTTTCTCACCTCCGCCCCCCCCCACACAAACTCACTCTCCTGCTGGTAATAGCCCATCCAAAGTGACCACTCTCTTTACAATGTGTATGATAATCAAGGTGGGCCATTTCCAGTACAAATCCAGGTTTTCTCACCCCTCTCCTTCCAAAAACCACACACACAAACTCACTCTCCTGCTGGTAATAGCTTATCCAAAGTGACCACTCTCCTTACAATGTGTATGAAAATCAAGGTGGGCCATTTCCAGCACAAATCCAGGTTTTCTCACACACCCCCCCAAAACACACACACACACAAACTCACTCTCCTGCTGGTAATAGCTTATCCAAAGTGACCACTCTCCCTACAATGTGCATGATAATCAAGGTGGGCCATTTCCAGCACAAATCCAGGTTTTCTCACACCCCCCCCGCCCCCATACACACACAAACTCACTCTCCTGCTGGTAACAGCCCATCCAAAGCGACCACTCTCCCCACAATGTGCACGATAATCAAGGTGGGCCATTTCCAGCACAAATCCAGCACGTCTTCTCACCCCCCTCCCCCACACACACAAAGTATGCATCCGATGAAGTGAGCTGTAGCTCACGAAAGGTTATGCTCAAATAAATTGGTTAGTCTCTAAGGTGCCACAAGTACTCCTTTTCTTTTTGTGTTAAATGTGTAAGCAGAGTCAGGATGAGCTCCACCCTGACATCTGGTGGTGAGGTGTGGCAAGTTGTGGAAAAGAACTTCAGGGGCTGATTTAATTTGCATAGGCATACCCACCCCGGCTAGAATGAGCCCGTAGCTGCCCAAATGTTCACTTTGGCTGCTGTGGGATCCCCAGTGTCTCTGCTATTGGGGCAGGAAGAATAAATTGTTGTTATCCTGATTATGGGAATCAAGGACAGTGGAACTCTACTTGGCCTTTTGTTATGATGGAGGGACTCGCCATCAAGGGACATGGGTTCCAAAACTCTGTGAATGGAGAGAGGCTGGAGACAGGTATTAGTATCTGGTGGTGTGGGCCCCCTTCGTGAGGGCCTGAAACATCAATTGCACCTCCGTCTCTCTCCACTGTGGAACATCAAAGCTAATTTTGGGTCTATTAGGAGTCTAGCTACAAGTGCTGAGCTGAATTCACTTTGGCCTAATGGGGCACCAGCACTGAGGCTCCCACTACTACAAGCTGAAATCACTAAAGAGCTAAAATTACTAACAGCTGAAATCACTGAGCACTGTGTTAAGTAGTGGGGAGCCTGAAGATATATTGCGGAGCGGAGCAGTTCACAGGATGGCTGGAGCAGCTTGTGGACCAGCTGGTGGAGCAGTTTGTGGGATGGCAGGAGCTGCTTGCGGAGGGGAGCAGTTTGTGGGACGGCTGGTGGAGCGGAGCGGCTCATGGGGTGGATCAGAATGAAGCCCTATGGAGCTGCGGGGCAGTCAGCTTCAGATTATGTAAGGTGGCCCTTACCTCTTTGCCACCCCCACCCACCCACACACACATTTTCACCCAGACTGGGGAGTAACACTCTGCAGATGAACTTTTGAACTCTGGGGCTGGGCTTTTGGGTTGTTGGACTTTGCATGATTTTTGGGTTGCTGGACTCAAGAATCTGAGGGAAAGGACATGGCCCAATTTGCTGGGGTGGGTCTTTGCTCATGATTTGGTTGATGAACCCTAGTTGTGGTGTTTTCCCAATTTAATGCTGATATCGTTTACCTCATGTTATTAAAGATTCTCTGCTACACCGAGACTCTGTGCTTGCGAGAGGGGAAGTATTGCCTCTTTGAGGCGCCCAGGGGTGTGTGTAAGATTTTCCCAGGTCACTGGGTGGGGGCTTGAGCCAGTTTTGTGTTTGCTTTCATGAGGGGGAACCCCTGTGTACTGAACCCAGCCCTTGCTTCTATCAACTCAGCCTGGCAGAAGGGTTACAAATGTAAACTCCTAAAAAAAAAAAAAAGGGGGAAAGTTTAAACGTTTTTTGACAAGGTAAGGAAACTTTGTGTGCTTGTTTTATTTAAATTAAGATGGTTAAAAGCAGCATTTTTCTTCTGCATAGTAGTTTTAAAACAGTATTAAGTCAAAGTTCAGTTGTAAATTTTTAAAAGAACAACCATAACATTTTGTTCAGCGCTACGAAC
Source organism: Eretmochelys imbricata (assembly GCF_965152235.1). Classification (NCBI taxonomy): domain Eukaryota; kingdom Metazoa; phylum Chordata; order Testudines; family Cheloniidae; genus Eretmochelys; species Eretmochelys imbricata. Next base: position 51,152,962 of record NC_135580.1, on the reverse strand, counting down.
ATTTCAGAGTTACAAACAACCTACATTCCTGGGGTGCTCGTAACTCTGAGGTTCTACTATACTTTCCGAAGCATGGGAATTCCTCTCCGTTTACCTACCTGTTTTAGTTTCACCTTCATGAGAATAAACATAGGTTTAATTTTTGTGTGTGGAGGGAGTGCTTACAAAATGCAAACTTGTTTTGTAAACAAACCAAAACCTATAATAAGAAGAAGCTTGTAAATATTAAACTCCATCTTGTCTATTATACAGCTATGGGTTCTGCTTTCAGGTTTCAACCAATAAACACCAATAAAACACCCTGATTACAAAAATGAAACAGGTGTTTATCCAATAAACACAAATTGTTACTTAACTGACTTTAACTTCACCCCTGTCCCCATGCAATTTGTTTATATATGTGATTTCTCTGCCCCTGGCTTGTATCTAAGGTTTTATCTACATGGAGCAGTAATGTAGACTACCAGGGTATGATTCCAAAAACACACTAATGTGTTGTGCATTAAATGATCCATGTAGACTTGGCTTATGTGCACTAAAGTGCTGTTTGAAACAATTCTATGTTAAAGCGCACTAGGGAGCAAATACACTAAATGCTAAACTAGAGGGTAAATAAGAAAGGTACAAACTTAAACTAACATGTAAGTTATTTTTATACATATCACAAAAATTTAAAGTAGATCCTATTTAAACACGAATTTTGAGAAGTACCTGAAAAAAATCTTCTCATGGGAACTTTTTCTTTGAGACTGTAATCACCCCACCCACCCCAGTTTTTGCATCCAGAAAGATCCCATTGAACTTTGCAAAATATATACACAGCATCACTCCACTAAAATGCATCGCTTCTCTAGGGTGAAGGGGATACCAAGATGGACAACTGACTCTCGGTATAGTGCAGCGGAAACAGAGAATTTTGGCCAAGGCCCCGAAGGAAAGTCTCTCATCTAATAATGAAATTTGATCTGTGCAGGGGACAGAAATTCCATTTCACAAAGAATTTTAAGATTTGAAAATTGGGCTTCATTCCAAATCAGAATGAAACCTGATCATTTCAAAATTCTCTGGAAAAAAAATAATTTTGGATCAATCAAAACATTCTGTTTTGACAAGATTGAAATGCTTCATTTTTATTTTGACTTTCTAAAATGCTATAGTATATACAATAGAATACAGAATTTTAAAAGTTCAAAACAAAGTCATTTCAGCACAAAAAAAAAATCCATTCCAAAAATGTCAAAAATGGGACATTTTAATAATGTCGGAACTTTTTTCCAGGTTTTTGGCCAAAATAAAATTCCTGCAAAATCAACACAATTTTTCAAAGTGCTTTGACTTCAGTGGAACTGCATTTTTCTGGTGGAAAACAGTTCTGCTGAAGTTTTTACACCCATCTCTAAATGAAATAGTACAATATACATAAGAATGAATGCTTTAATGAAACTTGATTGGGCAATTCCACTCACCCTTTTTCATAACACAGGAACAAGAGGGCATCCAATCAAAATGAAAAGTGGTTAATTTAAAGCTGATAAAAAGGAAGTGCTTTTTTCGCACAAGGCAAAATTACCCTGTGGAACTCACTGCCACTAGATGTACTTAAGGCCAACAGCTTAGTAGGATTCAAACAAGGATTGAGTATTTACATGGATAACAAGAAGATCCAAAGTTTACAATAGTAAGGATTATTTTTTAAAAAAAAAAATGAAGTTTTGAAAGGGACTAAAGCACAGAGCAACACTAGCACTGCACTAAAGCACAGACCAACCTGAAATTATTGAGAGTTAGGAGGAAACGTTCCCCGGGGGGTAGGTTATTCTATATCTGCCCAGTGCAAGGGTCCTGAAACTTCCTCTGAAGCAGCTGGCCTTGGCTATTCATTGTTGGATACAGGATACTGGATAAGATGGGCCATTGGTCTGATCCAGCATGGCAATTCCAATGTTCTGTGGTAAGGACCACGGGATCTGTAATGTCTACGCAAAGCAAACAGGACCTCGGGTTTTAAGGTCTCATTGAAAACCTGCCCCACAGCAGACCACATTACCTATTCCTCACTTATCAGGAGAGGCTCAGGTAATTCTCTAAACCAACTCCTGCAGGTAGTTCTGCAGCTAAGTACCTGGGGAAGACTCTTCCCCAAGTGCATGTAGTCTACGAGGTCTGGATGGCGGAGTTGATGGCCATCACAAGAGTGGGGTTGGGCAGTGGGTGAGGTATAGGAAGTGTGGGGGGGAAGCAGAGGTATCTTTAAGATGCTGGTTTAGAGGGCTATTAAAAATGCTGCCCACATAGCCTTTTAACCCTCAAAGATATCAGATAACTTTTTTCCTGCTGTGAGATGAAGTGGCTCTCATTATCTGCGAAGGTCTGTATCATATTGGAATCTGCCAGTGCAGGTCGGAGAGTCCATGGTACTCTGGTCCCAGCTCCGGCACTGAATTACATTTCCCAGGCACAATGGCTGCAGAATGGGTGGGTGCTTTGTCATTTAAACTGCATAAAGAGGCAGAAATTGATTTTTATTGTGGATCTTCATATCTAATAAAGCTCTGAGGGGCTCTTTTCTTCTCCGATTGAATGGCCATTGAATGCTTTCAATCTAGTTCTGTGTTTCATGCCTAAACTGAATAGTGGCAGGAGGAAAATAGATGGGAGAAAAGAGGCCAAGTCACTTTCCAGATTGAAAAGGATACAGCAGAGAAATAAATAAGAAAATAAAATAAAGTAAAATGAATCAGAAAAGCATTTAAGTGGAAAAAGGAACTTTCTTGATGGTAAGGAAAAATTGCTTTTTGAGATTTGTGTGCCTGGGTGAGTGCATGTGTGACAATGGCTGCAAGTGCATGCATGTGGATGTGTGTTGATGGAAAAACATGTGTTGCACTTTGCAAGTGTAATCCTAGGAGCCTGTCATTACCTGTGTTATAATTTCTTAGTAACTATCATTTTGATGTTAAGTTCCCATTTTCAGTACCCAAAGGAAAATAGCAATAGATTGTTAAAACTTCTCAAAATGTACAAGTCCATTACAAAGCTTGGACTTCCTTAGATTATCATTTTATATGACAGCGCTGTAGGGGGACATGGATTGCTCAGGTGATTGGGTAATGGGGCACACATTTTTGCTCTGCGTTACACTGCAATAACGCTGGCGTAATTCACTGGAAATCGGTTTACACAAGTGAAATTTTCTTTTCAGATAAGAAATCCTTAACTTCTTAGTATCTGGTTCATCAGGTCCTCCCCAAATCAACATTAATCAAGAGACATTAATATTTAATGGCTTTTTGGGGATGCTTTTGAAATGCATTGTTCATTTCAGTCCAGTTCCCAGTGGACAGATGTTTCACTACAAAAAAGACCAATGCAGCAGGCATTAATTGGGGCTGTTGTTAGCAGTCTGATCAAAGACCTTAAGGAATGAATCAATACACAAACTAATCATCCTATAGTATTACAGGAAGTCATCAGATAGTCTTAGAAATTATGCTTAACTGAATGTATGAGTTGTTAGATCTTGGAGAAATGCTTATTGTCAGCAGTGATGCACTTCTAGCAAGCACTGCGGAGAACAGAATTAGAATTAAAAATGATCTTGATAAATTGGAGAACTGTTCTGAAATCAATACATTGAAATTTATTAAAGACAAGTACAAAGTACTACAGTTAGGAAAGAAAAATCAAATGCACAAATTCAAGATGGGGAATAACTGGCTAGGCAGTGGTAGTGCAGAAAGATATGTAGGGGTTATAATAGATCACAAATTGAATGAGTCAAGAATGTGATGCTGTTGCAGGAAAGGCAAATGTCATTCTGGGATGTCTTAACGGGAGTGTTATATGTAAGATGCAGGAGGTAATTGTTTCACTCTACTTGACACTGGTGAGGTCTCAGCTGGACTACTGTGCCCAGTTTTGGTCACCACACTTTAAAAAAAATGTGAACAAATTGGAGAGAGTCCAGAGGAGAGCAACAAAAATGATAAGAGGATTAGAAAACAAGACCTTTGAGAAAATAATTGGACATGTTTAGTCTAGAGAAGAGAAGACTGGGGGAGGGGGGAGCGATAACAGTCTTCAAATATGTAAAACATAGTTATAAAGAAGATGGTGATCAATTGTTCACCAAGGGGAGGACAAGAAGAAATTGGCTTAGTGTGCAGCAAGGGAGATTTTGGCAGGATATTAGGAAAAGCTTTCTAGCTATAAGGATAGCTAAGCACTGAAATAGGTAACATAGGGAGGTTGTGTAATCTCCATTACTAGAGGTTTTTAAGAACAAGTTAAACAAACACTTGTCAGGGATGGTCTAGTTATAATTAATCCTGCCTCTGTGCAGGGAGCTGGACTAGATGACCTCCTGAGGTCCTTTCCAGCCCTACACTTCTGTGACTTCTTCTTTTGGAGCTGAGCATCTTGCTAGTAATATTTGTTCTTCAAGATGACCTCAGCACATTCTCATTCTCAGGATGTGTCACCAGTGCAGCCTGGACCAGTGGACCCTTTAACCAGCAGTGCCCATGGGAGCACTCTTGTACTCCTGCCCTCCCCCCTGCTGAGGAGAGCAGATGGACCTCACCAGGTCCTTAGACCCAGGTTCACTGGAAAGGAACTTTCCCAGTGCCGCCGTCTTTTAATTAGCTTCAGCTAGTTCATTCTGTGTGCTTTGACTGAGGATCTCCCGTCATGATGTCCAGGTCCTTGGTTCTGCTATGTCAAAGCCAGAGACAAAGAAAGGAGAGTTTAAAAGGCATGCCTCTTGCTCTGTCATTTTTCCTGCTTTGGATGCATTTGTGCATTGTCTGGCCTGCTTGGGGGAAAGTCATTCACGTACTCACTGCTCCATATTCAGCATTGTCACCCCAGGGCTAGAAAAGAGCATCAGAATTGCCTCCAAGCTGTGCTATTCCAGGAAGCATTATGAGCTAAACCTTCCATTTCCAAAAGGTAGGGGTTTGCAAGTGCTAGGAGACAAGTCTCAGCTCAGACCCGCAAGAGGGTTAAATAGCCTGGCAAAGTCCTGGTGTAGGTGTCTGCTTCCTTGACTGGAGTCAAACCTAAGGTGCTGGTCTCTATAAATCTGCAAAGATGGGATCTCACCAAGCAGAAATGGTCAGCCTCCCAGGCGTTGGCCTCTGCTGATAGAACCAGTCCTCAAGAGCATACCCCCAAAGATCCAGGACTTCAACTCCATAGCTGAAGTGCAAAAGCAAACCCCCAAGGCACTTGCTTCCACTCAGTCCCAGATCTGAGGTCCAGGCTTGCAACCTCACTCTAAGTCTGCTAAGGCACCTGGCACTTCCTCAGAGCCATTGGTTCCTACTGAATCCAGGGTCACCATGGTGGGTTAGGTACACGACATATTCCATTCAACCCTGGTACATCCTCATTCAGATCTACCTTCAAATCAGGGGGTCCCTTGTGCAACACTAGGTATAGTATCGTTGGTGCTTAAAGAGAAAAGAAAGAAGCATAAAGTGGTGAGGCTGGTTCCTTCTTCTCCTTGTGTGGGAAAGGGGGAAAAACAAAATGGAAAGCTCTCCAGAGATACATGAACCTCCCTCTAGGACCCCTACTGGGTCCTCAGTGAAATGTATCTTACCCCTTTTGTCTTTGGGGTTATTCAAGCCATTGTTGTCACCCTTGGAAACCTAGCAAAGGGCCTCAGATCCACACTTGGATCCAGTATTAGGCCATGACCAGCCTGATACCTTTCCATGTCCTTCTCCTCCCAAGGACTGGATCAGGGAGCCTAGAGGATGCTATAGAGACTTCCAGCCTCTCAGACTCTGAACTCCTCCTTCCTCTCCCAAATATTGCAATAGGGAATTCCCTACCAACACCTGGACTAGGACTAGGTGGTACCACCATGGGCAATTGGCCATGTTGGCCTTCCCCTACACATCACCCTGAATTTAAAAGGCTGAAGAGAGAAACCTGCAAAGGGATCCTTCTCCCAAAGGGGCTCAAGGGAAATATCCTGGCCAGATCTATGGCTCTTGCTGGTACTGAGAGAATAATCTCCTTTACTTGTCCCAGATACACTGTCTGAAGAACTAGATGGGCCTATCATACAGATGTTCAAGCGGCTTTGGAAGACAATGCGGGTGCATTATCTTTCTCCTGTTCCAATTTCATAAAATCGTAGAAAGGATGGTGATTACTTTAAACAACGCTTTGGTAACCTTAGAGGAACCTACACACCCAGCTTTTGATACTCTGGGTTCACCCTCTAGTAGTAAGGTCAGTCACTCTGCCAGTACTAGTCTGATTATTACAGCCAGCAAAAAAATACCTGGGGAAAACAATGTCTTGAATGGCAATTTCTAAGAAATTGCCTCTTGAAGGCTTCTCGGTCTACCAGAGCCACCTAGCTCTGAATTTATTGGTGGTGGTGGCAGCTGCTGTTCAAAGAGCAAAATGGGATCAAGTCCACGCTATCCCATCAAATGAAGACACACTGGGCATTAAAGTGGTGAACAATCAGGCAGCAATGTCCAGATATATTACTGCTATCTATGGGAGAAAACAGCACTGTTTGCCCAGTCATTGCCAGAATACTAGAGAGAGCAGGCCAAAGCACTGATTACCAGTGGTCACTTAGTTGCTAAGCACACTGTAAGAGCATCCGTTGACATTTCTGATGCAGCATCTAGAGCTGCAGCATCCGTATTTACTTTAAGGCACCACTCATGATTATGTTCCTGTGGTCTGCCTCCAGAAACAAGAACCCTGGTCGACAGTCACCCATTTGATGGTGAGCAGCCATTTAGCTCTAGGACAAATGAGATTGTAGAGACATTAAAAGATACTATGTCTGTGGCAATATCTCTTCTCAGCACTCTAGGGAGAGATTTGGGTTACCAACATTTTGTTACCAAAGACAACAGTTCACGGCCCATGCTTCCTATTAATTTCAAAAGGAGAAATACTAGCAACAGGCCCCTGTTCACCATCAGCAGAGATACAGACCTTAAGCTAAAAGGGAAACCTGCTGCATCATCTTCCTCTGCACTGGCCCCTTAGCCCCAGGTTTGATGGGACACCTGAGAACCCCCGACCAGTTCTGAATCGATTTGCTGCCTCTCCTTCATTTGGAAACCATCTCTCCCACTTCTTAGATACCTGGATTACCATAACCAAAGCTCAGCTGCTCTTGGAGACCATTCAGCAGGGTTGCTCCATTCAATTCAAACGTATTTCTCCACCCAACATCCTTTCCCCATTCTTCGTTAAGGATTCTTCTCATGAGTTACCTCAGAGAATTCTTTCCCAGGTGTCTGGCTGGAGGGTCTTGCCCACATGCTCAGGGTCTAACTTAGCACCATAGTTGGGGCTAGGAAGGAATTTTACCCCCGGTCTGATTGGCAAAGACCCTGAGGTGTTTTTTTGTTTGTTTGTTTTATTGCCTACCTTGGCAGCATGGGGCACGGGTCACTTGCAGGTTTAATCTACTGTAAATAGTGGATTTTCTATAACTTTGAAGTCTTTAAGCCATGATGTGAGGACTTCAGTAACTCAGCCAGAGGTTAGGGGTCTGTCACAGGAGTGGATGGTTTCAGAGTAGCACCCGTGTTAGTCTGTATCCGCAAAAAGAAAAGGAGTACTTGTGGCACCTTAGAGACTTATGCTCAAATAAATTTGTTAGTCTCTAAGGTGCCACAAGTACTCCTTTTCTTTTTAGGAGTGGATGGGTGAGGTTTTGTGGCCTGCAATGTGCAGGCGGTCAGACTAGATGATCATAATGGTCCCTTCTGACTTTAAAGTCTATGAGACCTTGTTAAGATCAGACATTTGCTAGCTACTAGAGTTAAGTGCCAGAAGAGTAAGTTCCCAAAGAGTTTCAGGCCAAGGAATTTTATACCAGGTACTTTCTGATCCCAAAGAAAGATGGAGGTCTCCAACCCATTTTAGACCTTTGGAAGCTCATCTCTGTCACATGAAAGTTCAGATTCGGTGTGGTTACCCTAGCTTCAGTTATCCCTTCCTTATCTAGCAAAGACTGATTTCAGATCTCCATTTACAGGACATGTATGTTCACATCTCAATCAGGGCTCCACATAAAAATCTATGGCTTATTGAGGGAGATCATTACCAATAGAAGGTACATCCATTTCCCCTGTTTATGGTACCTCACCTACTGTCTTAGGGCCAGATTTTAAAAGTATTTAGATGCCTAAGTTATAAATTCCAGGGTTGAAATCCTGGCCCCGTTGAAATCAATGGCAAAACTCCCATTCATTTCAATGGGACCAGGATTTCACCACCCATGGGGAAAACACTGGCAAGTGCTGAGCTCTTCTTTTGCTTCTGCTTCCACTTCAGAAACTCTTCTAACTCACTTTGAGACGTATTGGTCTTTTTAGTCTGTCTATTACCATCATATCAAAGGGCCTTCAAAGTAGAATAGGTTGCCAGCAGCAAAGTTACTAGTGGACCTCTTGTACCATCTGACCTTTTCCCCTCTTCACATTACAAAAAGCTATGCTTTGAGGAATTATGTATTTACAAATGATCTCTAAGAGGCAGTGAGAAGTTCTCCAGATGGCCCAGAATTATCTGGGGCCGTGAAGACCAGCAAGCAACTTCAAAAAGATCTGACAAACTTGGGCAAGTGGGCAACACAATGACAGGTGAATTTCACCTGAAGTCAAATGCAACGCTCATTGGAAGGAGCAATTTGAATACTCAGAAATATTGATGAGTTCCAAATTAATGGCAGCAACTGAGGAAAAAGGCCCCAAGGGCCAAGCTTTTAAAAGCAGTTAGTGATTTGGAATACCTCTGTTTTTGCAGGTCCAACCTGAGTCATCTTAAAGGGACTTGATTTTCATAGAGTTGATAATTAGCCCATCATGAAAATCAGGCCCCATTTGGGTGTCTCAATCTGGGCACCTAAAAATTGAGACAACAAAAATTGCTAATCATTTTTTTTAAAATCTTCGCCATCATTGTGGAGAGCTCGGTGGAAACCTCTGCTCAGTGTGCAGCAACAATCCAAGAAGCCAAGATTTAGGTTGCATTCAGAAAGAGACAGAATAATAATACTGCATATATTATTATGGCATTGTATAACTGCATGATACTCCTTCACCTGGAATAATGTGTTCAGTTCTGGTCAACCCATCTCAGAATGCAGAGATTGAAAAGGTCTAGAGAAGGGCAAAGGAAATTATTACAGGCACAGAAAGGCTTCCACGTGAAGAGAGATTAAAAAGATTGCAGCTATAAGGCTATTTAATTTAGAGAGGATATGAATAAGAGGAACCATGATAGAGGTGTATAAAATAATTTGGCTTTTGCCAGTTTGTGAAGCCTTCATGAAGCAAGTCTGATGTTTGAACTGTATAACAGTATTCAAAGCTGTTTGGCAAACAGTAAAAACGAACACCGTGGATTATTCACAAATGGTCTCAGGGATGGTATGCATTGTTTGCAATTCCAGCTTGGTCACCTAAGCAATACAGCTTTATTTCTGGTCCTTGGCTCAGTCACCAACCCTTTATAAGCGGGTGGCATGGTTGATAGAATGCTCTGAGCTCTGACTCTCTCAGGGAGAGGATGGACTCAGTGCAGAGGTCTCAATTGTGTCACTCTGGGCTGATGAGTTAAAGGGACACAGTGGTTCAACAGTCCAGATTGTACCCTGGGGGGAATGTCGCATTTATGTAATGATGAATCTCGCCACCACAATTATTTGTTCATGGACTGTGCCACATCTCCAAAACCAGTAAGAAAATCCACTGCAGGCATAAACATGTGCAATCATTGTGGAAAATGTGTTTGGTCCCCGCTGTCTTGATCTGGTCTTGGGAAAGCTAAAGAATAAGTCGTTTTCATTTTAATGTGATTTGTCACATAAAGGACATGTATAACGGTTTCCTTTAATGACCAGAGACTTTTCAAAAATTGCAGCTTATGAGAAGGAACTTCTGGATTTCTACAGCATTGACAATGAAAGTGCAATATCTGCAAAGATCCAAGCAAAACTGGAAAATAAATATTTGAGATGCTGCTAAGAGTCAGTCTTTGAACTACAGAAATCACCCTTCTTTCTTCACCATTCTGGGAGCCACTTGACCCAAACTTCTGCAAACTAACTGCATTTGTCATCAGTTGTGCAATAAGGCTAAGAATTCATGCAGTGTTTTCATCTATGATGATGCTGAAGGTCTAAAAGTCTCAAAGAGTTTCATATGTCATCAAAGAGTAAAAGTACTGAATGGGTCCTTTGACTTTATAGCCTGTTTCCTCACATTCTGATCTGGAGACCATCCTGTCTCCCAGCTATCAACCCACTTCTGAAGAGCCAGAAGGCTATCAACTACTACTTTTAGTCACCAGACAGAGATGAAATGTACCTTGTGATCTGAAAATCATCTCTGACCAGGAACATAGACCTGCTGAGGATAATTGCCAGGAGAATGTGATGGGCAAGTTAAGTGAACCTTATAATCATATTGATCAAAGTGCTTTAAAGAGGAACCAAATATGATACTCAAATGTCTAGATGCTGAGGTTAAGAATTGGGTTGAAGTTCCAGCTGGGTGGCAAGTCTTTATTTTCAAGGTAACCAAAGGAGAAAGGTCTGCAAACCCTTGGTAGTTGCATCTGAGATCTCACCACATTGTTCGGAGAATAATTTCTCTCATGAAGAACTCATGGAAAAGAAAAGGACGGGGGGAGGAACTTGAGAAATCAAAAATCTGTTATATATTGAATGGCACAAATGGCCTCTTGTGTCTTCTATAACTTTGTGTGTGCGCAAATCTCCTCAAAGCCAAAAAGATCTCAAAATATTCCTTCTATAGGAAGAGGGCAGCTTAGGTATGTTCTTGGAGAACTTGAATGTCCTGCCTAATGAAATTACAATCAGCCTGCATTCCAAGAAAGCTAAAAGTCAGGGTAGGGATTTTCAGTGCAGCTTATGTCCCCTTGTAAAGAGAGAAACAATTGATGAAGCCCGTAAGCGGCAGAAAGGAACTGTTAGAAGGGTGATGTAAGTATGCACATACATGCTCTGTACACACTGGTGCGGGCATGCCTGTCTGGTGCTGATTTAAAACCAGATGTAGTTTTATGGGATATCATGCACAAAGGACATCATTTTGAAGAGCATGCTGCTCCACCACTTCCGGGGTGGTGCGTGTGAGGTCACATTGGTGGAGGGGGGGTCACGCGGGTGGGGGTGGGCCCATACCATTCCCAGAAGTCTGGTATTCTGAGAATGCGTCAGTGGCCACCTTACATGGGACATGGAATGGGAAGGGAATTCCTAGGTCACTGAGTCCGGTCTCCCACCATCACAGGCAACCCCATCATATAATCCTATTCCATGCATTTAGCAAGTGCCAATTGAAAACTAGTTAGTTTGTTTTCTCCCCATTCTCCTGTTGAAAGGCTGTTCTTCTGGGTGACAAGTTAGTGTTGGAGAGTTCACCCAGGATGAACACCAGAGAACAGCAGCCGAAGGAAGAAAAGGGTTAGTGCAGGAAACAGCAAATGCGTTCCATGCAGAAGTAAGAAAGAGTGGGAGTACAGAAATAAAGAGTGTGCTTGTGTTAACTGTTGGGAGAGAACACAAAAGAGACCTGGGTGGGAAGGGCTCTCTTCCTCTTCCTCATCTCCTTGGCTTCTTCCATGGCAGTATGCAGAGAAGATGCCTTCACCTGCCAGGGGGACCTATTTGTGAGGACACCCCTCCAAGACTAGGTGGGTATAACTGGTGGTGGTGATGTGGCTGGGGGAGAAATGGGGGTGATACTTGACCTGCTGGGGCAGCTGAATAGGAGGCTGTATGTTCATCAGCAAAGCATGAGGCAGATTCCTCAGACTCCTCATTTGTGGGTGCCATGCCAGCGAGAGCGTGCATGTGAATTCTGCATGGGGAGGGATGTTTCTCCTCCTCCCCCAGCCTTTCCAGAACTCAAGGCCTCCCATTCCCAAACATGGATACATTCCCCTGACTGGTTCTTGATCCCACATCCCCCAGTACCATTTCTGAATACTGATCTGACTTGAACTGGACACCTAGCTAGCTATATGCCAATGTACACACCTGATCTGAGTCCATACATTGGGTTCTTGGTCACCCAGGTTGGCTGTGGACAAACACAGGTGCACAGTGGTGTTTTTCTTAGCTCTGGAAACCTGGCCCGCTGACCAGTAGTTAATAAGTAATTAATTCCCTCATCCCCCACACTGCAGTATCCAAGAGCTCCCCGCAGACTCTTGAGGAGGTCTCCTTGGTGCAGCCTCTTTTTCTGGCACTCCCTCTGTTGAGGAGCTGCCTGCAGAGACCCAGCTGAGTTAGCAACAACTCCACTCAACAGCTGACGAGCTGCTCCGCAGGTCCAGTTAGAGAGGAATCTAAGCACTGCCAGCCACTGCTGCAATCTTCTCTGGTGGTTTCTTCTCTCCTGCCCCTCCCCAGGCCCTGTCATAGAATCATAGAATCTCAGGGGTTGGAAGGTACCTCAGGAGGTCATCTAGTCCAACCCCCTGCTCAAAGCAGGGCCAATCCCCAATTTTTGCCCCATATGCCTAAATGGCCCCCTCAAGGATTGAACTCACAACCCTGGGTTTAGCAGGCCAATGCTCAAACCACTGAGCTATCCCTCCCCCCTTGAAGATGTGGGATATGCTCCCTTTTACCCACTGCAATCACAGCCATATCCACCTGAGGGGGAGCAGTGGGAGATGGAGCACGGCATCATGTGTGAACTGTAGTTGGAAATGTCTGAGGGCTGCACATATTTTCTTCCTTCATTTACAGCTGCCTGTAGCTGCAGATACACCTTGCAACCCAAATGGCACAGCTGTGTTCTCTGATGTCCTTGCCCCTTGCAGGGAGGTTACAATAAACCATAGGCCTCACACTATGATATCATTTGCTATCATTCAGCAAACACACATGCGCATGGTGCTGTTGCTGCTATTCCTATGTGACTGACATGCACCCTTTATCTGGAGGAGGAGAGATGTCGCTGTTGTTTTTTGTTGCTACATCAACGTTTCTCAGATTTTTCCATGCACGCATCACTGTAGCATAATAGCTTTTCCTGGGAGTATCTTACCTCTAGATCACACAAAATCATTCGCCGCCAGCACACCTAGGGTTTGTGTGTGTGTGTGGCTATGATTCTGCTGCCAATGTGCCATCCTGTAAAAATGCTGGTGACGCTGCAGTTGCTGTGTTGTTTGTATAACAATGATTTGCTGTGTCTTACTAAAAATATAAATTTTAGACCCGGATCCTGATTGTCTAGCTAGCTAGCTATGAAAATTCCCCCTTTTGCCCTCTTTATTACCATACATCCATATTAAGTCTACTAAATTATATGCTACCAACCCCACATCCATTATTTTTCAGTGTCTCTCTCCGGCAAGGTAAATGGATTGCAACCACCATGGATCATCTTAGCAAATTAAAAGTGTTGCGTCTACTGGATGTCTAGTTATGGGAGATTCGTTGCATATAATAAAACAACATCAACAATGACAAAAAATAGGGTTTTTTTTAAGTATGTACGCTGGTTGTGAATAAGGTGTCCCCAAAACCAAAAAATATTGTCCTTCAAGATTCGTCATGTATTTTATTCAATACTAAGCACTCTCTGGCACTACCCACGGGTGAAAATTAAACGTGTGTGTTTGCAGGCTGAGGGGCTATTATTGTTATTATTTTTAATTTTGAAACTTGCCCTGCCAGAACTCCTATAATAAAAGGAGCACATATTTGTGTTGGAATACTGTCGGGTCAAGCCAGTAACAGTGTCAGGGAGGGACCCCACAAATAGGGGTGTATTTCACAGAGGGGCAATCTGTGGTGATGTCAGCTCCCCTGGGAATAGGCTAAGTGGTGCTAGAGCTCACGTGTGTGCTAAAGGGCTGTTGCTGGTAAAGGTGTGCTGGAATAAAGAGATTATGATCCATACAGTACTACTGTTTTCTCCTAATTACAGTATGTCATGGCAACCAGAAAAACCTTCACGATCAAGCACAGAAAGGGATGTTCCTGTGTGGTCCCCTGAAGGAATGCAGAATGGTGGCATGCACACACAGAGTGCAATTATACATGATGTATCCAATTATCGCTACTCTCAGATCAATAATACTTTGACAGGTAAGAGACGAGATGTAGAAGACAACAGTTTTTTCAATACCACGTGTGCTTCAGGCATGAGGTTCGTATAGGGCCAGATTTTTGAAAGAATTCAAGGCCAAGTTTTCAAATGCTCAGTGACCACCCTGGGAGCCCCATGTAAAAAAAAAAAAATTGCTGAGATCTTTAGAAAATCTACTCACTAATTTTGGTGCCTAATTGGCAATTGAGTTCTTCTGAATATTTGGTCCTAACTGTGGGTTGAATTCTATTTTTAAAAAACAAACAAAAAAGGCCTACGGCTAAAGTGGGTATTAAAAGTCTTCATTATTTTTGTCCTCTGCAGTGTCATTCAGCAGACATCTGCTCCTGAGAGAGGCTATTGCCACATGCAGTCCTTCCTTGATTTTTTTTAATAGACTGAAGCCCCCTGTTGCACTAGAGTCCAGCATGGGAATGTATTGTGGGTCAATTACTGGCCTGCTAAGGGGCACAGCTCAGCAGTCAAGTGAAGTGGACAAAGACAGAGTGAAACAAGCGATAGCAATAGATATGCTAAAAATTGAGGCCTGTGACACCAGTTGCATTTGTCAGGCTTGCTACAGCCTGGGGATTTTCTCTGTTTGGAACGTTGTAGAGACACATCACTTAGGATGGCTGGATTTGCCTAGCCTCCTGTCAAATCGAGATTTATTCACAGAAATCTGTTTTGCCATAGAAAACTAAATGGCACTTTTTCCCTGTGTAGATTTGGCTAGTCAGTGTCAGCTGGAGGTGTCGAGTAAGGTTTTATGGGTTTTTTTTCCCCATCAGTTGCTTTCTTGGGATGGATGTTATGTGCTGGTGATGAGAGAATTTTATTACTCAATGAAAGCAGAAGTTAAGGTGTACTTGACACCTAACAGGAAGACTTTAGCTGAGGATTTTGCAGGCTAGGCCTCTTGGAGAATATTTCTTGTCTTTGTTTCCCTTTGGGGGCAGTTCAGACTTGTTGCAATTTTAGGAGAAAGCAATGTATGGTCTGCCTTTTTGTGCCTCCCCTCACCCCACTCGGTGGAAGATGGCAGTCAATTGGTGATGGTTTTCTCGGCTTTTATAGAACCAATGGCAGGCAATATAGAATCACAGAATTGTAGAAATATAGTACTGGAAGAGGTCTTGATAGGGCATCTAGTCCAGTCCCCTGCACTGAGAAAGGACAAAGTATTATCTAGACCATCCCTGACAGGTGTGTGGCTAACCTGTTCTTAAAAAGGTCCAATGATGGATATTCCATAACGTCCCTTGGTAATTTGTTTCAGTGCTTAACTACCCTTGCAGCTAGGAAGTTTTTTCAAATGTCCAACCTAAACCTCCCTTGCTGCAATTTTAAGCCCATTGCTTCTTGTCCTGTCCTCAGACATTCTCAAGAACAATTTTTCTAACTCCTCCTTGTAACAACATTTATGTACTTGAAAATTGTTATCATGTCCCCCCTCAGTCTTCTCTTCTCCAGATTAAACAAATCCATTTTTTTCAATCTTCCCTCATAGGTCATGTTTTCTAGACCTTTAATCATTTTTGTTGCTCTCCTCCACACTTTCTCCAGTTTGTCCATTTTTCCCCCAAAGTATGGGGTCCAGAACTGGATACAGTACTCCAGCTTAGGCTTTATCAGTGCTGAGTAGAGTGGAAGAATTACTTCTCCTGTCTTGCTTACAATACTCCCGCTAAAACATCCCAGAATGATGTTTGATTCCCCCCCCCCCACCCCAATATGTGATATTGTTGTCCACTTTTAGTTTGTGATCCACTCTAACCCCCAGATCCCTTTCTGCAGTACTCCTTCCTAGGCAGTCATTTCCCGTTTTGAATTTGTGCAATTGACTATTCCTTCCTAAGTGGAGTACTTTGTATTTGTCCATATTGAATTTCATCCTATTTATTTCAGTCCATTTCTCCAGTTTGTCAAGATCAATTTGAATTCTAATCCTGTCCTCCAAAGCACTTGCAACCCAGTTCCCAGCTTGGTATCATCTACAAACTTTATAAGTGTGTTCTCTATGCCATTATCAAAATCACATATGACAATATTGAATAGAACCAGACCTAGGCCTGATCCCTGTGGGGCCCCACTCAATATGGCCTTTCATCTTGATTGTGAACCATTGCTAACTATGCTGAATGCACTTTTCCAACCAGTTGTGCATCCTCCTTATGGTAGGTTTGTCTAAGCTATATTTCTCTAGTTTCTTTATGAGAAGGTCATGTGAGATAGTATCAAAAGCCTTACTAAGGTCAAGATATATCACATCTACTGCTTCCCCCTATCCACGAGGCTTGTCACCCTGTCAAAGAAGGATATTAGGTTGGTTTGACATGATTTGTTCTTGACAAATCCATGTTGACTGTTACTTATCACCTTATTATCTTCTAGGTGCTTACAAATTGATTGCTTGATTATTTGCTCCATTATCTTTCCGAATACCAACATTAAACTGACTGGTCTATAATTCCCTGTTTGTCCTTATTCCCCTTTTTATAAATAGGTGCTATATTTGCCCTTTTCCAGTCCTCTGGGCTTTCTTTCATTGTGCATGAGTTCTCAAAGATCATCGCTAATGGCTCAGATTTCTTCAGCTAGTTCCTGAAGTGTTCTAGAATGTGTTCCGCCAGGCCCTGCCCTAACTTGTCTAAGTAATTCATAACTTGTTCTTTCCCTATTTTAGCCTCAGATCCTACCACATT
This sequence comes from Eretmochelys imbricata, assembly GCF_965152235.1. Lineage (NCBI taxonomy): Eukaryota > Metazoa > Chordata > Testudines > Cheloniidae > Eretmochelys > Eretmochelys imbricata. The sequence continues at coordinate 51,136,128 of NC_135580.1, read as the reverse complement.
TACACTGATGTTCATTGTGTTAGTTGTCCAATCACTGCTAACTTTTTTGATGAAAACTGAAACAAAAAAAGGCATTTAACTCTTCAGCCATTGCTGCGTTTTCTGTTGTTGTCTTTTCCCTTCTCATTGAGTAATGGGCCACCATGTCCTAGGTCTTCCTCTTGCTTCTAAAGTATTTGTAAAAAGCTTCCTTGTTGCCCTTCATGACCCTAGCTGATTTAATTTCATTTTGTGCCTTGGCCTTCTACTTTTGTCCCTACATGCTTGTGTTTTGGGGGAGGGGGGTCTGGTGTTTTTTTTTTAATTCAGCCTTTGTAATTTGACTGAGTTTCTACTTTTTGTTTAACTCTTTTTTGAGTTTCAGGTAATTGAATATCAGGGGTGCTTGAACACTTTTTATAGTTAGGATGCTGAGAGCCATTGAACCAAACTGTAAATCCTGGATATAATGGAATCCACTTAAAGCCAGGGGGTGTTGCCACACCCCCAGCACCCATAGTTCCAGCACCTATGTTGAAGATCTGCTGGCTAAGCCAGGGATATCTCTTGCCATACTTTCTCTCTCTCCTACGCATTGAAAGATATGACTGTTTGCAAGGTGAGGGACCAGGCTTAGAGAATGGTCTGGAACCAGCCCTAGAAATTTGGGAGCAGGGAATAATGGAGGGTGGAAAGAGAGGAAACTCCTCCTCCGCACCACCCCCGCACAGAGTCTGACCCCTCTGCAGAAAGAAGGGGGAGCTACATGTACCCTTTCCCCGGAAAGTGAAGTGCTACCCAGGAATCAGGCATTAGGGTCTGACTGTATCCAGGATGAGTCCTCCCTCTCCTTCTGAGGGTTTGCATCTGACTCGCAACCAAAACTGCAGGGACTAGTTTGATTCCAGAGCCTCAACTCTTAACACCTCACAAACATTTTAGTGGCTTCCAATTTGAAATTCTGGCTTGAGGCCTTCTCGGATAACACCCTGCACACTTTTCTGTTCTACAGCCATTCTCATTGCTGGAAACACAGCTAAGGGAATATAGACAGAAAACCCCATTACCGAAAAGCTGTGGTCAGCTAACACAATCCAGTAAACTGGACATGAAAGTCACATACAGGGAATGTTGAAGGTTAAAAAAAAACTGGAAAGTATTCTTAAACTATAAGAAGCATGCTCAAAATGTACTATTTTCCTGTAAAAGCACAGTGAAAAAGAAGTCATACAGTGAAACTAATGGTACTTACATTCAGAACAAATAAATGAAGTAGCATAATGGGGTTGTGGTCTATGAATGGGTCATGTAGGTGCTACAGCAATAACAAACATTATTATTATTATTATTTATTATTTATTTTATTATTAATTAATCCTATTATAATAGGAAGAATAGCCTGCAGAATTCAATGGCAAAAGCAGTGTTGGTGCCAAACGCAGTTGCTGGATTTTGAAAAAAAACCCTTGCCAATTTTGTGGCAAAGCATAACCTTCGTAATTCTGAATGCCATGATACAGATAATCAGATTGCTTCCAGAATCAGGCAATCTGATAACCACAATGTTCAGGAAGGACTTGTTAGTTGTTGTTGTTGTGGTTGCTGTCATTACGTTTTGAGTACAGCTGATCAAGAATCTTTCAACCAAATGTTTTTTCATCAATGTGTCAGTTTTGATTGACATTTTTCAGGTCTCAGAGAGCAGAAAAGACCCAGCCCAGAAACCAGCTGGGCAGTGACCCCACATCATGTGTGGATGATCCATGTTCAAGACCCTACTCTTTCTGAGGGCTTGTCCCACTTACTGGGGGATTGACAAGTGGCGACTGATGCATCTAGAGAAGACCACAGATCACTCTTCCGTCAATTCCTGTAACTCAAATTGTGTAGCTTAGATCAAATTTCCCCTGTAGTGTAGACAAAGCCTCAGTCACAGCAAATGTTTGAATCTGTGTCTCCTACATCCCAGATGAGTGACCTTGCCACTGGCCTATACAGTCAGTCTCTCTTGCTCACTGAATATTCAATTATGTATACAAAGTGGAGCAGCTCCAAGAAGACTAGCCAATAGCCTAGTGGTTAGGCACTCCCTGGGGACATGGGACCTGCTCTGCCCTAAAGACCATCCAGTCAAAACATGTCACCATGGCCCTGAGCCAAAGTCCACTGAAGTCAATGGTAATCTTTCTACTGTGTTCAGTGGGCTTTGGATCAGTCTGTCCCTGAGGATCCTTGACAGAGGTGACAATAATATGACCATGTGGTTACACATGCAACGCACATCTCGATGGTCCCATTACACACTTGGTGCTTGTTTAGTTACCTTTCCTCCCCCTCATGTCTTGTAATGTAGATAAAAATTGCCCATGGCTGCACAACTCTCTTTGTGCATTATGAGAATCTCCCCCCCACCCCACCCCACCACCACCACCACCACCACACACACACTGCTGGAGACAGGCTACTGAGACGGATGGTCCACTATTCTGATCTGGTAGGATAAATCCTGTATTTCTCTGTGCCTATAAAGACTTTAGATCATAAAAGTATCTTGTCTAAAATCCATGCATACAGTACATGATCTTTTAATGCAGATACAACTACTCAACATTAATGCTCTAATTCTAAACCAACTGTGGTTGATAAGTAGTTTTCATATTGTTCACATTATATTTGCCTCTTATAAGTCTTGCCCGGTTGTATATGGCTTTTGCAAAAATAATGACATTAATTTTAATCATATTCTGCTAATAGAGAAACACAGTTCTCAAAATCCCGGAAGTTAAGTTGTGGTCAGGGCTCCGTTGCTATCCAATGGAGTTTCTTTCTCAGTGAACTCATCTAAATATATAGTTATGGTTTAGTCTTTTTTGCCAAGGCTCTCACAGAGTGTGTTTGTGTAGCACCTAAACTCATTCCTATTCAAAATATTCCAAATGATGTGGGGAGTAGAAGTTTGAGCTAATTACAAATTATTCTCGATTTCACTAGCATTTTATTAACAAATCCACATTAATCCAGTATTAAATCAGGGCGGGATTATAGGATTTCTCTCCTCTGAAGCTTGGAGCAAGGCAATGTATGTAATAAACCTACCTATTCATTTGACACAAAGCTGTTCTATCAAGTCTACACAACATGTAGGGCCCCTCCCCCTCTCTATGACACACATATGCAATCAGACACAATGGAGCTTGCAATCACTATGAAATATGCAGCACATGCATCTTCAGAATATGTCTCATTGGCCCAGCACCTCTGGCCTTGGAGGCAGTTTTCTGTCTTTCTAGATCACACAGTTGGATATATCAGGACAGATCTTCAGCGGTAGCCAGTTTTCATCAGCCAAAGATAACATTTACTTAAAGATAATGATAATCATTGTAATGTACATATTGTTCCTCTGTAAATCATTGTTTACAACAGAAGTTAAGAACATAATGGAGAAAAAATATTTGTGTATATGTAAAGGGAGGGGAGCGAAGGGAAAAGAAATGGAGCTAACAGAGCTATTTCATCTGGAGTTGATTTTAATGAAACAAAATCCACACTTGTTATCCTCATCAGAAGAGTTCTGAAAGTTCAAACAGGAAGGATTATTTCGTGCTAGATTTAAGATAGTTTGTTTTAGGACATAATGCTTTCAATTAAAATGAAAGTTTTGGACTCACATTTTTGGCAGTGGACATATTGCTAACAAACAAATGGTGTCGTTTGCTTTTCCATTCGGTTTGAAAAGTGGATTAGCAACTGGATTAAATGTAGCATTCAGTAGCTATACAAAATGTTTCTCTGCTACATTCCTGGTTCAAATCTGGCACTGGCTGGCAGTGACTACTCAAGGGGATACCATACCTCAAGAGTCCAAAGCTTGGGTTGTTGTTGTTAGTGCTGGATGGGATTTTTTTCCTGGCCAAAATGTTGATGAAAAGGGGGGAGAAATGGTGGGTTTTTTGGACATTTTTCTTTTACAATTTTGTGGTTTGTATTGAAAGTCTGACAACTAAACTACTTTTGTTTAAAACCAAACAAATTTAAATTTTCAGTTTTTCCACAAATTTTCTATGAAAATGGATTTTTTTTTTTTGGTGACATTTTGTTTAATCAAAAGGCCATCTTTCACTGAAATGGTGTTTGCAGGAGAAAATTTTGACCAGCTCTAAGTGTTGTTAAAGTTTGTTTAGCCCCAACAATGCATTTGGTGCCACTACATTATGCACGGAAATTTAGCCATTCTCTGCCCCAAAGAGCTGACGATGTAACGAAGACCCACAGGTGAGAGGCCACACTGCGAAATTCAGAGATGGGGCTCATTTAGACTGTTTCTCTCTTGTCATTATAATAAGCTCATTTCTTATGGTCCTTCACAGAATCAAGGTCTTCCCAGATTATTTTTCATTCCTGTGGGGCAGAAGGAGTGAACAGTCCCTGTGCTCCCCCCCAGCTATTCCACACTGGGTGAGGGAATAGGTTCTTGCTTTGAACTCTGCCACTCGGTGGACCAGTGCAGTGTGGCCCAGTATGTGCATTGCCACCACCTCCTGTATGTTTATGTATGTGTAACTCCTCTTGCATGGATGTGCTGCTTGTCTCTCCTGTATGTGTGCATGTCTGTATGTTCCTCGTGTGTGTGTATGTGTGTGTGCACGCACGTACGCTTGTGCGTCAAGAAAGTTTTGAAAACAGGCAAAAGTACACTAGAGAAGGAGGCGGAATTCTACTCCCATCCTGCCATAGACCTTTCTTCCCATAGGAGGCCCACTGAGCAAAATTCTATTTTTGGAAAAATATTTATCCCAATCCTAGTATCTGCGGGGCTTGCAAGTCTGGAGAGCCTCACCAACAAGGCTTTGTGGAAGTTACACCCTCCACTGACCACAAAGGAGCAATAGCTTAGAAAACCTTGCCACTAACATCAAATCACTTAACATCTAGAATATCTGCTCTCAGATAGTCCACACAGTCTGCAGCCATGAGGTCCTACTGCACTCCTCACTGTGACCAGATGCAGTTGCAGACAAATGCCCTTTTGCACTCACAGCTGACTGGTTTCAGAGTAACTGCCGTGTTAGTCTGTATTCGCAAAAAGAAAAGGAGTACTTGTGGCACCTTAGAGACTAACCAATTTATTTGAGCATAAGCTTTCGTGAGCTACAGCTCACTTCATCAGATGCATACTGTGGAAAGTATAGAAGATCTTTTTATACACACAAAGCATGAAAAAATGGGTGTTTTACCACTACAAAAGGTTTTCTCTCCCCCCACCCCACTCTCCTGCTGGTAATAGCTTATCTAAAGTAATCACTCTCCTTACAATGTGTATGATAATCAAGGTGGGCCATTTCCAGCACAAATCCAGGGTTTAACAAGAACGTCTGAGGAGGGCGGGGGGTAGGAAAAAACAAGGGGAAATAGGTTACCTTGCATAATGACTTAGCCACTCCAAGTCTCTATTCAAGCCTAAATTAATTGTATCCAATTTGCAAATGAATTCCAGTTCAACAGTCTCTCGCTGGAGTCTGGTTTTGAAGTTTTTTTGTTGTAATATCACAATTTTCATGTCTGTAATTGCGTGACCAGAGAGATTGAAGTGTTCTCCGACTGAATTATGAAGGTTATAATTCTTGACATCTGATTTGTGTCCATTTATTCTTTTATGTAGAGACTGTCCAGTTTGACCAATGTACATGACAGAGGGGCATTGCTGGCACATGATGGATGTACAGGTGAACGAGCCTCTGACAGGTGCACACTGGTGGATGTACAGGTGAACGAGCCTCTGATAGTGTGGCTGATGTTATTAGGCCCTGTGATGGTGTCCCCTGAATAGATATGTGGGCACAGTTGGCAACGGGCTTTGTTGCAAGGATAGGTTCCTGGGTTAGTGGTTCTGTTGTGTGGTCTGTGGTTGCTGGTGAGTATTTGCTTCAGGTTGGGGGGCTGTCTGTACGCAAGGACTGGCCTGTCTCCCAAGATTTGGGAGAGTGTTGGGTCATCCTTCAGGATAGGTTGTAGATCCTTAATAATGCATTGGAGGGGTTTTAGTTGGGGGCTGAAGGTGACGGCTAGTGGCGTTCTGTTATTTTCTTTGTTAGGTCTATCCTGTAGTAGGTGACTTCTGGGAACTCTTCTGGCTCTATCAATCTGTTTCTTCACTTCCGCAGGTGGGTATTGTAGTTGTAAGAATGCTTGATAGAGATCTTGTAGGTGTTTGTCTCTGTCTGAGGGGTTGGAGCAAATGCGGTTGTATCGCAGAGCTTGGCTGTAGACAATGGATCATGTGGTGTGGTCAGGGTGAAAGCTGGAGGCGCGTAGGTAGGAATAGCGGTCAGTAGGTTTCCGGTATAGGGTGATGTTTATGTGACCATCGTTGATTAGCACTGTAGTGTCCAGGAAGTGGATCTCTTGTGTGGACTGGACCAGGCTGAGGTTGATGGTGGGATGGAAATTGTTGAAATCATGATGGAATTCCTCAAGGGCTTCTTTTCCATGGGTCCAGATGATGAAGATGTCATCAATATAGCGCAAGTAGAGTAGGTGCGTTAGGGGACGAGAGCTGAGGAAGTGTTGTTCTAAGTCAGCCATAAAAATGTTGGCATACTGTGGGGCCATGCGGGTACCCATAGCAGTGCCGCTGATTTGAAGGTATACATTGTCCCCAAATGTAAAATAAAAGGAGTACTTGTGACACCTTAGAGACTAACCAATTTATTTGAGCATGAGCTTTCGTGAGCTACAGCTTACTTCATCGGATGCATACCGTGGAAACTGCAGCAGACTTTATATATACACAGAGAATATGAAACAATACCTCCTCCCACCCCACTGTCCTGCTGGTAATAGCTTATCTAAAGTGATCATCAGGTTAGGCCATTTCCAGCACAAATCCAGGTTTTCTCACCCTCCACCCCCCCACACAAATTCACTCTCCTGCTGGTGATAGCCCATCCAAAGTGACAACTCTTATTGTGTAAGAAGTTGTCACTTTGGATGGGCTATCACCAGAAGGAGAGTGAATTTGTGTGGGGGGGTGGAGACTGAGAAAACCTGGATTTGTGCTGGAAATGGCCTAACCTGATGATCACTTTAGATAAGCTATTACCAGCAGGAGAGTGGGGTGGGAGGAGGTATTGTTTCATATTCTCTGTGTATATATAAAGTCTGCTGCAGTTTCCACGGTATGCATCCGATGAAGTGAGCTGTAGCTCACGAAAGCTCATGCTCAAATAAATTGGTTAGTCTCTAAGGTGCCACAAGTACTCCTTTTCTTTTTGCGAATACAGACTAACACGGCTGTTACTCTGAAAAATGTAAAATAGTTATGGGTAAGGACAAAGTCACAAAGTTCAGCCACCAGGTTAGCTGTGACATTATCGGGGATAGTGTTCTTGACGGCTTGTAGTCCATCTTTGTGTGGAATGTTGGTGTAGAGGGCTTCTACATCCATAGTGGCCAGGATGGTGTTATCAGGAAGATCACCGATGGATTGTAGTTTCCTCAGGAAGTCAGTGGTGTCTCGAAGGTAGCTGGGAGTGCTTGTAGCATAGGGCCTGAGGAGGGAGTCTACATAGCCAGACAATCCTGCTGTCAGGGTGCCAATGCCTGAGATGATGGGGCGCCCAGGATTTCCAGGTTTATGGATCTTGGGTAGTAGATAGAATATCCCAGGTCGGGGTTTTAGGGGTGTGTCTGTGCGGATTTGATCTTGTGCTTTTTCAGGAAGTTTCTTGAGCAAATGCTGTAGTTTCTTTTGGTAACTCTCAGTGGGATCAGAGGGTAATGGCTTGTAGAAAGTGGTGTTGGAGAGCTGCCGAGCAGCCTCTTGTTCATATTCCGACATATTCATGATGACAACAGCACCTCCTTTGTCAGCCTTTTTGATTATGATGTCAGAGTTTTTTCTGAGGCTGTGGATGGCATTGTGTTCTGCACGGCTGAGGTTGTGGGGCAAGTGATGCTGCTTTTCCACAATTTCAGCCCATGCACGTCGGCGGAAGCACTCTATGTAGAAGTCCAGTCTGCTGTCTCAACCTTCAGGAGGAGTCCACCTAGAATCCTTCTTTTTGTAGTGTTGGTAGGGAGGTCTCTGTGGATTAGTATGTTGTTCAGAGGTGTGTTGGAAATATTCCTTGAGTCGGAGACGTCGAAAATAGGATTCTAGGTCACCACAGAACCGTATCATGTTCTTGGGGGTGGAAGGGCAGAAGGAGAGGCTGACTGTACACCATGCTATCTGATTCAGGCCTGGCCATGGTGATCCACTACTTACCGACTCAAGTTGCCAAGAGTGCATTGCTCCTAGTGTCCTGCTACATACACTGGCTCAATACTACATGAAGTTCAAGGTTCCACTTCTCATCTTCCAAGCCCTCTCTAGAATTGACTCTCACTACCTGACTCTCCCCAGCCGGGGCAGCTACATCTCTGTGAATTCCACAAGACAGACTCAAACATGCACATTAAAGGATGGGTGCGGGGAGAGGAGAGAAGAGGAAAAAACACAACCCAGCTAATTGTGGGATGGAGAGAAAGAGAAACAGAGATCTGGGTGATGTGCAATGTTTGGAATTTGTAACACATTCAGCTACCACAGTGATGAGTGGAAAGAGAGAAATGTTGTTTTGTTTAACTGCATATGGTATCTAGATTGTACCGTGATAAGTGCAAAGAAAATGCCAAAGTAGATTAAACTAGATTCCTTCCTTGGAATTTCTTTAAATGAACCCCAGGTCCATATTCCCTGGGAAACTACCTGTATACAACCCTGCAAACATGAAACAACACATTGACCCAATCTGTCCTCTGCAGGGCCAGCCATCCGCAGACATCACCAGCTATGGTATGGATTAGTATAACATTTTTGTCTCAGCTTTTGTCATGACAGGTTGTGTTTGAATATCAAACCTTTAACAAATTCATCTGATTGCAAAAACAGCCCGACTGCAGAATAGCTAGAAATGTGGCAGCATCTGTGCAAGCCGTACGGGTTGGGGTTTCTGGAGTGGTCCCTGTTGGGAAAGCAGTGCTTGGATGCAGACTAGGGTTATTTTTCCTAGTCTATTTTATCTCAATGGGGGTGAAATTCACCTGTGTGCAGAGAACCAGCCATGCATCACTTAAGCTCTAGAGGCTAGTCTGAGCCTTTAGGATCAGCTCTGAGCAAGGGGTGAGGTGTGACTGCTTTGCATGTCTGCACTGCATCAGGGAGCGAGCCGGGAGCCAGGGTAGACAGAATCGCACTTAGCTGTGCTTGAGCCAGCGTGCTAACAATAGCCCTGGGAACATTGTTCCTCAGATGGCAGCTTGGGCTCTCAAGTCCACCAGACCCCCCAAGCCTGGAGAACCCAAGCTTCCAGACTCCACTGGGCGATTTCTAGCACACTAGCTGGAGCCCCTAGCACGTGTCTGTCTGTCCAGGTTGGGAGGCTCGGTTCCAGATGCAGTGTCAACAGAGCCTACCCAGTCCCAAATAGTCCCATGCTATTAGCTCCCCAGCTCCCTTCTCACTCTGGCGGGAAGCAAGCTACTCTGGCTCTTCCAAGGGTGCAGTTCCAACTCCTCTTAGTGCCTGGCCTGGGGAGTGTGGTGCATCTGCAGAAGAGGGGCTGTGCTCCACATCAAACCCCAACCCAAGATCCAGGTAGGCTAAGCTGGGTGAAGGGACGTTACCCCCTTGCTCGCCTGCTTGGGCTTAGGTGGTGCCTGGGCCGTGGGCTTGCCCCCTGCACAAGGGGTGATTTCACCTGACAGTCCCATTTCCTCTAAGCCTGCTGACCAGGCCAGGACACCAAAAAGAGCAGCAACATTCTCGCAGGCACTCCCCGGCTGGAAACACGGCTCCGTTCCATTCTGCATCCAGGCTGCACCTCACACACACGTTGTCTCCTGCCTTTGGGGGCAAACTGTGTCCTCATGCCACCCCAAACATCTCACAGCACCTTTGTAAGAACCCGTGCTGGAGCGGTCACTCAAAAGGCCATTCCAGACAGGGGCCAGACCATCTGGGGGCTCCTCACTTAACAAAAAGGTGGCCATTTTAACCTCATGCACTTGAAAGGGCCATTTGACTTTGGGTCCTTACCTAACTCGGTGTTGCTGGGACTGCCTGCATTTCTTGCTCAAGCACCTCAAACTACGAGGGTCAGATTCTTTTCTCAGCAACACTGGCACAACTCTGGAGAATGGGAGTCTTTGTCCCCCTCTCATGGCTTGTTCAAATAAGGGGCTTATGAGTCAGCGACTGCTTCCAGCTAGCAAGGTTAGCCTGTTAGCCAAGGCAAGACAGAGTGGCGCGTTCTTGCAGTGATGCAGGTCCTGTATTCCATTCCCACTAGTGGTGACATTAAGCCTGAGACGGTCAGACGTTGGGTCCAGCACTGACTTGTACCGAGAGCCCTCTGCTCCCAGTAAATTCAAAGCAGGGGCATATGGAAATGAGCAAACAAGATGAACAGATATGAACCTGGAAAACATTTTGGGGGGGTGCCCATTTTTCCAGGGGCTCCCAATTGGCCGGGGTCCCTGGTCACGGGTCCCGTTCACCCAGTGGCTAATCTGCCACTGGCTTTTGTCAGCACTACCGGAATCACTGGGTGAAACTCGCTGGCCTGTGCTTTACAGAAGCTCAGACTAGATGATCACAATCATCCCTTCTGGCCTTGGAACTGAAGTACCCATGGATCAGGAGGCTTTGAAATGACACTTTTAATTATAATCTCCCAATCAGCTCTAATTTCCAGGACCTCCACAATGAGACACACGCTCTCTGGGTGCGATTTCAGAAGCTGCTTTGAGGGACATGGCCCCAGCTTCTTTTTCAAGAGAATGGTCAGAAAACATGGAATTTATTTGTCTATCAGCTTCTTACCAGGGCTGTGTCACCTTCTTTTCAGGCTCAATATACAACTCACCGGTGGCAGTGCAGCGTAACAACTGGGAGTTTTAAGTACACAAACCACCCTTTTGTGCCTGTCACTTAAGGAGCCTGCTGATAAACATGTCTGCCAATGGATGCTGACACAAATATATGAGATTCCTTCTGCCCAGAGCCAGTGCCAACATGCTGGGCAAAATGCACCATCTGCAGCATGGGTCTATTAAGCAAATTAATGTGCTGGATTTTTTGTGAATAAAATTATACAAAAACAATCAAGGAACTTATTTTCCAATCAGTCATGATTAGCGAGAAAAATTGTGGCAATCAACCGAGTGCCGGGGTGATAAACAAGTGCTGTCCCCAGCCATTCATTACCCCGGGGCCATTTGCATCAGGAAGTTTCTTCTCTTCCTCCCTTACTCAGACCTCAGGGTGAGATGCCTGGGCCTTGACTAAGACATACTTGGCTGGGAGCAAGACAATGAATGAGATACCTGCGCATGGCACAGTGGGCTAGGAGGCAGTGTGGTCTAGTGGACAGAGCACTGCACTGGAACTCAGGTTGGGTTCTACTCTCAGTTCTACTGCCAGCCTACTGGTGGCCATGGGAAAGTCACCTCACCTGGCTGTGCTTCAGCTCCCATTCGGGAGTTGCTGGAAAGTACTAGGTGAGACATAGATGTTGCTCTTATTTCTGCAGTGTGGAAGGCAGGGCCCTGGGGGCAGCATCAGCAGATCAGGTAGGCATACCCCCGTTAGCTTTAATTTAGCTAGCACAGGGAACAGTAGCAGTGTAGACTTGGTGGCATGGGCTCGCACCCAGAGTCTGTACCCAGGCCCCAGGCAGGCTTGTTCTCTGGTTGTCACATCTTCACTAGTATTATTACCCATGCTACTGGTGCAGGTTGGACATCCGCAGAGACAGGCAGTGCAACACGCCTGTGACCGGTTGTGTTCAAGAAGGCACAGTATCCTCCCCCAGCTTGCTTAAAAGCACACCAGACCTTACAGTTCCTGGGCCTTGATGGTATAAGTGACTGCAGCTGTAAGTGGCCCTTCCTCCTTGGCACTTAGCACAGTTACCTACTTTCGAGAGTGAGAATGGGCTTGAGACTAGGCTGCAGAGCTGGGTTCAATTCCTGACTTTGACACAGGATCCAGTCAATTTATCTTCCTGTGCTTCAGTTCCCCAGCTGTGCAATGGAGAGAATATTACTCTCTTAGCCTGTCTCTTCTCCTTTTAGACTATAAATAGATGGGGGCAGGGACTGTCTCTGACTAGGGATCTGTACATAGAATCATAGAATCATAGAATATCAGGGTTGGAAGGGACCTCAGGAGGTCATCTAGTCCAACCCCCTGCTCAAAGCAGGACCAATCCCCAATTAAATCATCCCAGCCAGGGCTTTGTCAAGCCTGACCTTAAAAACTTCTAAGGAAGGAGATTCTACCACCTCCCTAGGTAACGCATTCCAGTGTTTCACCACCCTCCTAGCGTAATGGGTTGCTGGTCTCAATCGGTTCAGATGCCTCTAATGTCAGTGTCACACCAAACATCTGTAAGGCTGCGTGTGGATTTTGGAATGATGGTGGGACTGATGGGTAATTGCATGTCTGTGCTTCTAAAATATTTCAGGACAAACAGGGTAACTGTGCCTTGGTTTCCGCACAAAGTCCACATGAAATGTCAGAGTGAGGCAGCATTTCCTTTGCACCTGTGCATATTCCCCAATCGGATTTTGTGATTGCTGCTTTTCTCTATACAACAGAGCTGTCTGAATTCTATAAGGTACCATCTCGCAAAGCGCTGGTCCAACTGGTCCATCATCACACAGAAATCCACAAATGGAGAAGACTCCAGGTACATTTAACGGATTATTCATTGTAGTAACTTTGGTTATTAACTAAATATTGGGGGACGCCCAATGAAATTAACAGGCAGCAGGTTTAAAACAAACAATAGAAGTAATTCCTCACACAATGCACAGTTAACCTGTGGAACTCCTTGCCAGAGGATGTTGTGAAGGCCAAGACTATAGCAGGATTCAAAAAAGAACTAGACAAGTTCATGGATGATGGGTCCATCAATGGCTGTTAGCCAGGATGGGCAGGGATGGTGTCCCTAGCCTCTGTTTGCCAGAAGCTGGGAATGGACAACAGGGGATGGATCACTTGACGAACTAGCCCTCTGTTTGGCAGATTCCAGGACAACATTAAAAGGGTTTCTATTTGGAATGTGCCAGTGAACCTGAAGCAGCTGAGGGAGAAGCTTTTTGCAATGTGTTTTTGCAAATCATCTCTGGTGAATTGACAAAGGAAGTGTCTGCAATTCTGAACAAGGCTAGGCACTGTAATGGCTAAGGGCTTGATCCAAAGCCTATTGAACTCAATGGAGATTGACTACAATACACACTATATTGGGACATTGGTGCTCTAGCCACCTGGCCAGCAATCTGACTTCAAATCCTGCCCAGAATGCCAATGGTGAGCCTAAAATGTGGTGTTCTTAGTGCATTTCTTCATGGCTATTTGCCCACATTACAATTAGAAGTCTCCTCTCATGAGATTAGGATTTGTAGGGGCTGGTTACATTTTATAATTTACAGGGTGCTTTATGGTTTATAAAAACTGAGTTAAAATACATCCATGTCTACAGAATACCATTCTCCCCAATCCCTGCATGTGCCTTAACACTTTGGGGAAAAATAAATCAGCCACGTAGTACGCCTTGGAAGTCGATAACTCTAGGAGCGGTGAACTGGAGTAAGTTACACAGCCAAGGCTCAACACTGAGAATGGCCTGCCCCAGAGCAGGGGGCAATTGGTCTGAGCCTCCCTGATGACAGCAGGTGCCACCCAGGCCCCACAAAGATCATTTATAGAGTTGCATGGCAGGAGCCTGTATATTCCTGCCCACCTCTAAACAGGGACATACGTCCTAGTTGCACAACTGCACCCAGATTTCTTTTTAAACTTGCCATTAATATTATGGCACTAAATAGACCGAACCAACCTGCTGTACAAGACTTCCCATAAAGCCAGTCTCAGAATAACTTGCACTGTAATGCAAGGAACAGACACAGCCATAGAAAAGCAAGCAGCAGCCACCCTTCAAGCTTAAGCATGTTATTAAGGAATATTCCTTTTCTTTGAAGTTTGTTGATTTTATTTTTATCATATTTTAGCACAAACCCTTTTCATGTTATAAATTAAGTAACTGCTGCAGAAGGGTTATGGGGCTTTTCTCTGATGCATTTCCTATAGAGAGGTTTTTTTTTTTTAAGTTTCCAGCATGCTCACACACACACACACACACACACACACACACAATGTGAAAAACTGTGTTGAATTACACGATACATTGAAATTAAAATGAAATTCCAAATTATCATGCAGTCAGGGGTTGATGTGGACTGAGTGATAATAAATAAAGGTTAAAAGGACATTGGCAAGCCTTTTTTCATGGTTTTCAATTTTTTCCCCTCCCTGTTGTTTGTAAAAAACCTCTTAGAAGATTAAAAATAATATTTCTTTCCTTATTGATTTTTTTCTTTTCTACATTGGAAAACAGCATTTATTTATTTTTTGTGTTTCTAATGGAACTGGTCTTAATGCAGCTGTGTGGGTTCTCTGCTTTGGTTGGGTATCAGCACTGTTGAGGTTGTCAGCACAGCTCTGGGCAGGGTGCTTGTTTGCCAGCTGCTTCTTTAGAGGCACTGGAGGGAGCTGCAGGTGCACAGCACACCTGAAAATCAGATGTGGTATTAAGGGGGCTATCTATGGATTAAGGATTTTAGATACACCACGCTGAAAAATGTGGGCCAGCCTTCCTTGTACCAGGATTTTTACAGGCTGTCAGTTCATAATGTGTAGGGTTTCTTGCAGCTCACATAACAAAATAGTGGGGCAAAAAGCTACTGTTCAGGGCTACTGTTAGGATCAGCGATACCAGTGTGAGGTGAAAATGGCCAAAATTTTCTGCTGTGCTCAGCTTCTGCTGGGTTCAGTGCGGTGGCAGAGAGGAGTTAGTTATGGCTCACTGATTCTCTTCCTGACTCCAGCCCCAGATTAGAGCAGCCTAGGGGCTTCTCTAATATATGCCAGCTGGCTGTGGTCTCCAAGGAGCCATGCACCAGATGGAGACTGCTGGAACACATCATGCTTCAGTCACACTGTGTGCCCCCTTTTCCCCCCTAGATTGGGGACAGCTAGAATGGTGGTGTAGGAGCCAGCTCCACTAACTTTATGCCCTCTTGGGACTCCCCAGTGCCAATCAATTTGAGGCCCATCTTTACTTAGTTTGTATCAGAGGTGCAATGGAAGGTAAGCAGAGCTCTTCCCTCATATTGTTCGGTACCTGAAATGAGATGGCATAATTAGATTGTCCATACACAGAAATGTGTCAGCAAGAAAATTTCACTCAGTAGGTGACATGTAGGAGAGGCGTATAGAGTTAAAGCCATGCCATGCTGTCAGCTTCGCGCTGTGGAGCTCCAACACTCTGGTCAGATAGCTACATTTAAGTACCTGATTGCAGGTTTGACAGCCAGTTTCGGCTTTGCTAGAGTAAGTGCTGTTCCCAAAAAGCAACAGGCTCTCTGCTAGGGGGAATGGCAAGCCTTTCCATACAAACATGAGTCAGAGGCCCCAAGATGCATCTGGCTGACAGAGGCGCCCCTGCTGCAAAAGAGAGGTATGCACCTTTGCAAAAAAGAACTTGAGTTCACAGAGGAACTTTATATGCGCATAGGCTGGTGTGTGAATGATGTCGCTGCCTCTCATTGTCTATGTCTTAGTACCAGTGATCTGGCTGGGGTATCCTACAGTCCATACACAATAGTATCTCAGATATCTGCCCAGGGCATTGACTGACTTCATTGATCTCCATTTATATTGCATTGTCATCAGCCAGTCACAACAGGTAATAGTCATGTGGGTGAGTGCAGCACAGTTTGCAAAGCATGTGGTCATCTTTGTCTCTCTTGTTTGACTGGTGTCTGGCCACAGGGGATTGGAGAACTGCTGGCTTGTGCGGGTTACTCACTGCCCTGCTTTAGGGAGTGGTGCCCAGAGACCCCAGGCGGACAGAACAGCATGTCAGTAGCTGCACACCCAATGGCCCAGCTTCTTTCCTGCCCCACCTCTTTTGGGGACATCAGTGGGGGTCAGTCTTTCCCAAAGGTGAGAGTGAGAATTACAATTGTGACCAAGGCAAAGCAAAGAGTTGGGGAGATAGGTGAGAGCAATTTATGCCTTCTCCTCCTTGTGCACCTATGTAGAGTCTAGCCCAGTTTGACCCTCTGTCAGTCACACAAACAATATAGTAGTCACAAGTGCTTGTGCCATCAGATATCTTTCTGAATCTTGTTTGATTCATTACCGTAACATGAGTCTCTGGCTAAGGTAGGAAAACTGCTGTATAAATATCCATCTTTTATGCAACCTTAGTTACTGAGCCTCTCTGTGCCTCAGTTCCTATCTGTATTATGGGAGTAATAGCATTTCCCTACCTATTGGGGCGTTGTGAGAACAAATACATCAAAGAGTGTAAGTGGCTTGCACACTACAGTGATGGGGGCCAGATAAGTACCGTGGATGGATGGGTGGATGGACATTTGACACACAAAAATCAGTAGCTGTGTTTATGCATGCTAGCCGTGAAGGGTGCAGCCAGATCTCTGTCATAGTCTGTATTCTAGGGCTGTAAAGAACAGACCTATCTCCTCGCTGTGTCAACATTAAGCCAACTGCCTGTCCAGGGCGTCAGCAGCAATTATGATAAATACCTGTAGCAGAGACTGAAAGGGGTCTGCCGCTGGACTCTAAATTAGCTCAGGCCAGGAAAGGGAGTGGGACATCTTTGCAGACCTCTGCTCAGTGTATGGCAGTGGTCAAAAAGCAAACACAGTGTTAGGATGCATAAGGAATGGACTAAAAAATATAGTGCCGTATATAAATCAATGGAGCGGCTTCATGTGGAATAACGTATGCAGCACTGAGCACCCCAACTCTGAAAGGATGTTGCAAAATTAGAGGGGATTGAAGACAGGTGCCATGACTGATTAGGGCATGAAGGAAATCTCATGTGAAATGAAATTGAAAAGAGTGGGATTGCTTACCTTACAGAGGTGAGGAATAAGAGGACACATGCTAACGATATATAAAACAGTGAATGGTCGTGAGAAGGTAGATTGGGCACTTCCAGTCACCCTTTGTCATAACACAAGAAGAAGAGACGTTCAATACAACTGAAAGTCAACTAATTGAAACAAAATTTTTTTTGCACATTGTGTAATTAGCTTGTGGAACTCACAGCCACAAGAAATTACTGAGGCTAAGAGGTTAACAGTATTTAGAAGAGGACTGGACATTTATACAGAGAACAAGAACAACAGCAAGGATTTTTAAAAGAGTTATAAATTATTCTGGTCCAAGGCATGAGGAAGCCTCTAACTAATGGGGGATATAGAAATAGATGTTGTTATATCTTTTCACTCTGTACTCTGGGTCCTCAGCCCTAGAGCACAGACTTCAAACCATGTTGTCTGCCTCCCTTGAGTTTAGAAGGTGCCATCCAGGCTGGCCAGCTTTGGAAGTGTTCATACTAGTATCATCCCTTTAAAGCCAGCTAGTCTGCATTGTAGCTCGCCTTATCTTCCCTGCACTTCAGGCCTGGTGAATGCAACCTCGCCAATGCTAGTCAGTCTTAGCCAGCTCCTTTTCGCTGCATCATCAGCTTGGGAAACCCAGAATGCACTGAAGAGAGAGAAAGGAAGGTCTTGTGATTGAGATATTGGAGGAAGATTGTGGAGATCTGGATCCTGGCTCTGCCACAGTCCTCCTATGGGATGCTTGGCAAGTCATTTAATCTTTCACTGCCTCATTTCCTCAATAGAAATACTAATGCTTCTTTTGCCTATTTAGATTGTCAGCTTGTTGGGATGGAGACAGTCTGTTTCTATTTATGTGCACAGCATCTAACAGGATGAGAACCTGACCTCTAACAGGATGAGAACCTGACCTCAGCTGAAATCTCTAGGTGCTATCATAATGCTGACTATAATAATTAAAGCTTCAAAGTAACTTCAACAGGTACTGAATTTTAGGTAACAAGGAGTTTCAATTACTCCGAGTTTGATTGTTTAGGAGTGCACTGCATTAGAAATGGAAGTTTAAAGGAAGTTGAGTTCATTCCTTTGGCATACATACAGATTTCTGTAACCTCTGTTTCATGAGACAACATTTCTAATACATACAATTACGATACCATCCTATCCCTGACGAAGAGAAGTAAATTTGGGTGTAAGATTAGCATTAACTCTTGTAAATAAGAGCCTGTGAAGAGGAATATCCATAGGAGTCTGGGATGTGATCAGTCTAGTAGAGACTTGTATAAATTCCTGGAAGACACATGCGTGAAATATACAGGACCTGTCATAGTCTTCTACAAGGGAAAAAACAAAGAAACAAAACCACTAGTAAATTTCAGGTCTATGCTGGAAACTGAGCAACAAGTAAAAGCCCGACTTACTCGAAACTGCAAAGTTTCATCGGAACAGACTTTCTTATCACTCTGCTTACAATGTATATGGTACTTTATTAGCATCTTCCACAGTAATCCCAGCAAAACTGAAGAAAAAAGTGTCAGATCAAAAGGAGGAGTCTGAAAGAAGACAGTTAAGCAGGTTGCTGGGATTCTAATGATTGCTTCCTTCATTCTCTGAGTGTCACACACAACATCTCTAAGCCCAGCGCAGAGCATAAGCCACACAAATAGTCATATTTGTTAACATTCATGTGACTCTTTCGTCTGAGCTGTATTTCCTTGAGTACGCCACAATGAAGAGTTTCTTTTAATCGGGATCAACCAGGAAAAAACAACTGTGAGGGACTTTTCTCTCTCTCTCTCTCTCTCTCACTCTCTCTCTCTCTCTCGCTCTCTAAACCTTTTACTCTGCGGTTGAACAAGCCTCTGGATAAAGACTTTATCCAAAAACCCCCTCTTTAAAGTTATTTCAAATTTCTCTGCAAGGCTTTCAGAAATCTGTTTGTTTGAGGGCAGAATTAGATGTGACCGGCGTTTTATTGTGACATAAAACCATATTTCTTCCCTGGAAGATTAAAAAATAAAATCGGTTAATAAGAAAAGCTGTCAGCAACAGAAAATGGCTGACATAATCCGTTTATCCTCCGAGCAATAAAGATATTGGTCCTTGGGAGTCTATCCTCTCTCTCATGTTATTTCGCCCAAAACATTATCTTCCCAGCATTCTGATGGATTAAGAAGTCATATGGGAGATAGCAGGGAAATGACAGATACAAAAAAAATAATATCCTTTCATTTCCCCTCCTCCCTGCACACTCTCTCTCTCTTTCTTTCTCTCACCAACGCCTCCTTCCCCCCACCTCTCTCTCTCTTTCTGTGTCCCCTTGGAAAAGTGGTGGATCTCTTTATTCCCAGAATTCCCAAGCTTTGTTGATAATCCTAATAGGTTAACCCTGAGTTGATGGCGCAGAGCAACATAGAACTTTCTATATACTCCACACGCACACACCAGCATTAAGAACACAACAGTGTAGTAATATGTGATGTTTTAGGCGTCTGTCTATCTACCCAGGTACTTCTATGGCTCCCATCACAGTGATAGCTGAGCACTACATGTTTATTTAGAAATAATTATAACAATCTCGCTCTCTTTTTGTTCCTTCTCATTTAATAGAACTAGTGTGATTAGTTGATAGGGTTCTTGTAGGATTTATTTATTTGTTCAGAGTGGGAAGGTGAAGTCAAAAAGGGGAGCTTTGCCTTTAGTTCTGAGGGCAGAGAGGTCTGTGGTCATTCCTGTCTCTTGTGGGAGGGAGTTCCACAAAGTAGGTTCAGCTCCTGGGAAAGTTCTCTCCTGGGCTTGTAAGCCTCCTCTCATCTGTCCATCGTTTCATGGTTCCAGTGGAACATGGGAGGTCAAGGCTATGGAGGGAGAGTCATTTTCTTATGTAGCTAGATACAGTCCTACAGAGGACTTGGAAAATCAGGGCAGAGACTTCTAAATGAACCCTCTGTTTAGTGGGGAGACAATGCAGAAAGCAGACACCGGGGTGAAGTGCTTGCAGCAACCTGTGTCACCAAGTAGATGAGCTGCTCTCTCCTGGAGCTTTCTCAAGGCATGTGACTTCATTCCTAGGCATAAGTTGATGTTCTCAAGCCTGGAGACCACAACTGGATGGATCGCTATGCCAGATTGGAGTCTGGTAGGATGCGGGTGCAGTCTTGAGCCAGTCACAGATGTAAAGGGGGTGTTTTGGCTGCTATGGTTATTTGAGCACCCAGTAGTATAGAGAAGTAGATCTCCAGGCTACAGACTGACTTCACTGTCTGAGAAGAGGTGCTCTGGGCAATGGAGATATTATATAGGAGAAAAGTTCTTAAATGGTTCCCTGTTCTGTTCCATTCTCTTCAAGTTCTTACACCACATTCCAACCAGCATCACCTCCGTGTTGCAGGGGTTCAGTTTTAGCCAGCTGTTCTTTGCCTAAATGTTGACTTTGGCCAAGTACTGATGGCTGTTCTTTACATTTTACATAAAAGTGATCAAGAGCCAAGTGCTCTCTGCAGAGTGCTGGCACTTCATCCCTTGTAGCCATACCAGCCTCTGCGTGTCTTCATGGAGATGCGGAGGAGAATTGGTGCCTGTGGGAATCTGCAGGCAAAGATTCTGGAGGTGGAGGAACAGCTACCCATAAGAATCCTTTAGGTTCAGCCTGAAAGGAAGGAACTGAGCAATTCCGGCATGTTCCATTCAAACGTAGAGCCATATGCAGTGATGAGCTGTATCAAATGTCATAGCAGGGCGCAGGAGGTGAATATGGATGTATTTCCTTTGTCCAGGGACAGAAATAGTCCTTCCACTGGGAGACAAGTGGTATCTCTTCACTGGCAACTAGCTGCTGTTTTCTAGCTTCTCAATTAGCTTGCACAGGAAAGTTTGCAAGACCTTTAGCATCAAGCAGTGGTTTCTTTGGTATGGGTTGGACTATAGTAAGCTTCAAGGTAGGCGGTAGATTCCATTTGTGACAGGCTGTGTTGACAGTCTCTGTTAGTAAGGACCCATAGGGTTGCTAGCTTTGGCTGGACGAATTCCTGGAGATTTTGTCACATGACATAATCTTTAATTAAAGATTAATCTTTAATTTCTGGAGACTCCTGGACAATCCTGGAGGGTTGGCAACCCTAATGGTGTCATCTCTCTATTACAGTCTAAGAAGGGCAGTGGCCAGGCTCAAAGCTTTGCAGTCAGTGGCAGAGAGGAAGGCTGGGCCCGGTTTAAGTCAGTAAGGATGCTCTAAGGCGCTGTCAGGGATTCAGAAAGCTGGAGATTAATTCCCAGCTCTGCACAGATTTCCCGTGTGAGCTTGGCCATGTCACTGAGTCTCTCAGTGCCTCAGTTTTAAAAGCCCTGCCCTACCGCCCAGGGGTGCTATAAGCAGAGACAACCCGTGCCTGCCGATAGTGGGGGGACAGAGTGAGGACAGCCAGCTTTAGCAGTGTTGCTAAGCATGCTCAGTCCGTGTGAGCAAGCTCAATCCAAGCCAACCAGCAAATTGGGGGGGAGCACGTGACCCTGCATACTGCCCCCTACATGTCACCTCGGCTATGAGGATACATTTACTAATATATGTGAGGTGGCCAGATATGGGAGTGAAGGGGCCAGGTAAGGAATGAGATAGCCAGGGCTTCCAGGACTACTACTTCTGCGAATGGGCTGAGTTTTTCGAAGGAGGGCATTGCGCTTCTGGCCCTGTGTTTGGCTGGTGATTTTTAGTGGCCTCTGAGTCAGTCCCAAATGCAGGTGATCCCCTCTGAGAAATAACATTGTAATTCCTGGCAGCTAGAGGTGGCATCTGGAGTCTGGACTTAGTAACCAATCTATTGGTGAGAGAAGTTTTCAGGATATAGTGTTGCTGCCCCTCTTGTGGGTTTGGCTCCCTTTGCCTTCTGGATGGCAGTGGCACAGACCTGTAGAAAATCCTTGTGCCTGAGTCCATCTGCTGCAAAGTGCGGTCTATGTGGGCCCTGGGGTGGGAGGGGATCTACAGCAGCAGTTAGGGGTTCATTGATTCTTCTACTCCTGGGCCCCTTCGGGGGTAAGGGTTGATAAAAGTAAATTTTGGAATATTGCCAAGTGTTCTGAGGGGCAGGACCATAATGGGGTTTTCCTCATGTCTGGAGGAAAGGAAAACACTTATTTCCACCTGAAGGAGGAATTGGCCTAACCAGGATGAATGGTGGAGCAAGTCATTGTATTTCCTATGTCCACATCCAAAGATACAGTCGAAGATGTGGCTGACAGGGTGTGTGGCTTTAGAGATTACCTGAGAGAAATGTAAGATGGAGAGCTCATGGGTAGGAGTTCTTGGGGCTATTGCTTTGATGGTGAAGACTACCAAGACCATGAGTCTGGTGAACTTCCTCGCCATGTGAGCAAGTCCCTCTTGCTTTCTGTCTTTCTCTCTCTGACATTGACTCTGGGAACATTGTAATGACTGGACATTTATAGACTAGCTGTGATGTCATTCAGGTCACACTTGTTTCTGGGCTCCCAGATTAAATGGATGCAATTAAGGATGTTGATTTGAATGAGCTTTTCCTGCCATTGAGCCCAGAAAGGAATAGGAAGGTCATCCTCCCCTTCCCCTGAGTGTGAGTGGGTGGTGAATAGAGTGCCCTGGGCGTGGATGGGGGCAGGACCAGCTAGCCCAGGGCCTGCAGTGCCAGCCAGCGGGGGTGCTGAGAAGCAGAGTGGGTGGGGGATTGGTTAGCAATAACCTGGTGGATGGTGTGGGGATTATTGGACACAAATCTTGGTTAGGTTGGTGTGAGGCTCAGGGTCTGGTGTCTATGTCTGGGCTCTGTCTGAGGAGGCTGTTTGCTGATTGTATATCATGGGGGCCCGGGGGAGAGCTGCAGGTGGGGAATTGGCAGGACTGGCAACGGTGGCAAATTTGTGGTGCACTAGATACCTAGAGAACTGCAAGTCTTCTCAACTCCATAAAGCATTGAGTTATAGTGAGTTCTGAATGTGAACCTGAATAGTGAAGTTCAAGATACCAGAATCCTTGTCATGGTTCGGTAACAGAGTGAGAGAAGAAGAATTCCTAGACTAAGGAGGGCTGAGATTAGGTGGGTACAGTGGTAGCACCAAGAAGAAGGACATGAATGTGCAGATGGGCATAAAATGCAATGTGCTGGGTATGGGCGGAGGTACAGGTGAATGCTGACAGCTAGAATCCTTTCCTTGCTGAACTGTAGTTGAATATGCTTCTGTGAGCCTATCTATTCCTATCCTAATATGGGCATGTTTGGGAGGGGCTTCTTTTGCATCTCCTGACTTCTGGTTATATCCTGTGTCTAATCACAATACCAAGTCAGACAGCAGTCCATGAAGCTTACAGACCAATCAAATGGAGCTGGCTGAAATTTTTTGAACTTTTTTCTCTTTTTGGTCCAAAAATAGCATATTTGTAAACTGAAAAATTTGGGGGAAACTTTTCGGTTCTAACAATGTGTCAGTTGTATGAAAACTTTTGTCAACAGTTTTCACAAATATTTTTGCTACTTTATTTTTCACCTTTTTTCCTTCAGCTTTTGAAATTATTTCCATTTCCAGTTGGCCACTGTGTAATTGTGATGAGCTACCCTCTGAGCCTGCCTAAGGCTGACTTATCTCTGAGCCTGGGCTGCCTATGCCTGACACATCATCCCTGAGCCAGAGAGTGTGATAAGTCATCAGAGGCAAATATCTGCATGTCTTGTGATAGGCCCCCTGTCAATCAACCAGGGTCCAGCCAATCACAGGCAAGAACCCACCCACATGATCCCAAGGTAGGTATATAGACTGTTAGGGGAAGCAGTCTCTTCAGTCTGCTCAACATCACTACCTGGCCAGGAGCACTCCCATTGACAGTAGTTTCAACCAACTGCCCTTGCTCCTGCTCCTGCTCCAGCTCCAGTCTGTGCCTGTTTCCATGCTAGCCAGCCTCTGCTCCAGCCTGCACCTGCTTCTGCTTCAACCAGCAGCCTGGTGATTCTGACAGTAACATTTTATAGGGTACAGATATTGACATGTTGTCATGTGGTGTTTACCTGCCTCCTCAATTGGATGAGCGTGCACAGAAATACTTGCTACGTTCACTCCACTTGTGTCTCAGATAGGGGTCTCTTTGGAATATTTTTGGGTTTTGGAATCCATGATAAATTTAATAAAATGAAGAACATTTCTGCCAAACTGAATTTTTTTTTCATGGGGAAAAAAGGGAAAACGTGTCCCAGATCTACTGTCTATTAAGTGACCCAAAACTTCATTAATGCAGAGTTAAGATTGCCCATTGGTGCCTCATGCCCTTGTAGAATGTGGAGAGAGGCTAAATTTAAACCTCTGAAAACCAGGAAATACAAAGTTAAGGTACATGCCAGCCTCACAACACAACCTTAACTCTGCCCCCTGCAGCTGGCAATGGCTACCAAGAATGTTTCAGGAAGAGCGATGCAAAGGTTAGCAAAGGCCAAGGGAAGTGGTGGATTCTCCAACTCTTGATATCTTCAAATCAAGACTGAATGCTTTTCTGTAAGGTACTGTGGTCAAACACAAGTTATTGGGTGCAATACAGAAGTAACTGGATGAAATCCTCTGGCCTGTGTTATACAGGAGGTCAGAGTAGGTGACCTAATGGTCCCTTCTGGCCTTAAATTCCAAGAATCTACAGTAAGTGAATATGAGGAAGAACTAAGAGCATATGCCATTGTTTGTGTTGTGTGCCATAGATTTGAATTCCATCATTTCTCTGCATGCACTCCAGTTGCCTTCACTGTATTAGCTGTAGCTGTGGGATTGGTTGGAGAATCTTGACAGAGCTGTAACTGTGATACAGTTAAGTACATGTGTACCTCGAGGGATGAAGTCTGCCTCATTTCAGGGTTGGGAGCTGTAGGGTGTGTCAGTAGTGGTGCCCAGGGGTCTTCGGCATGAGGATTGTCAGCAGTCTGGTGGCAGACATGACAGTGGTCTTCACAGCTTAGTGAGGAATAAGTGAAGGCAATGTCTCTGAAGTAATCTTCAGGGTAAAAGGAAGGTAACAGTTTCTAAGTCTGGGGTGGGTTTGTGTAGAAGAGGCGCAGTATTTGAGCCCTCATATTCCCTAGCTCTGCACCAAAAAGTTATAAGACTCTGAAAATGTTATGAATAGCTCATATGAAGGAATTGAGTATGAAGAACCCCTTGCCAAAATGACTCAGCGACTTATTTTCCTTTGATCATGCTCAGTGCCATTGTTCAGAAAACCTGTGAAGAGTACAAGTCACGTTTACAGCTTCCCATCCCAGGAAAAAATTTGAGATATCAAAAATGTCTCCTGCCCTGAATTAGGAAGAAGTCAAAATCTCAGAAAATGTTATGAAGAATATCTGAAGAAAATATCTGGAGAATATCTGAAGAAAAACACTGGTCCAAGTCTATCAAAATGAAATGTTAAGATTATGTCAGAACACTTCATTTCAACTTCAACCATTTTTTTTTACATTTCATTTACTATTATTAGCTTAAATTTCAAAATGAAAAGTCATTGCAAACAGCCAACCCAGAATTTTTCATTTAGAAAATGTCAAAACAAAACCTTTTTTAAATAACTTTTTGAGTCAAAAAAGGTGTCGAAAACAAGCTTTTCCCATGACAAGTTTTGGTTTCAACAAATCGGCATTTTCCAATGAAAAACCATCTTGCTGAAAAATTCCCAACCGGCTGTAGTCATGATGACATTATGCTAAGTGCCTAGCAGAGTCCCTCTATTTAATTAATGCTAATTTCTTTGACAATATTTCTACAGTAAAATCTGAGTCTGCATGTTGGTTTTAGAATGCTTTAAAACGTTGCTCATAAACCAGAAATATTGGTATCAGGGCAAAACTTCCAATAGGAACCTCAACAAAATGCAAGGAACCTGCACAGCACACATTGTGTGAAAAGCACTAGTGGGGCATAGCATGAAGGTATTGCTAAGTTTCAATGTCCGCAGCATGTCTTCTTGAGCCACACAGTGTTGGTAATAGCAGCCTGCCTGGAAACTTGTTGGCTGTTAACAGAGCCCTTGTCTTGCTGCACATGCACATTTCATTTTCTTTGGCTTGAGCTAATGATGCACAGACCTGGAGTTCTAAACTTAACCCTGACTAACTTTCAATATTGCTGCCCAAAAGAGACCATGGGTGCCATGCACTCCCTGAGAGAAAATCCTGAGTGGCTGAGATCAGTTTGAGGAGGATCAAAGCCATAGTATGAGCTGCAGGTGTTCAGAAAAAAAGACATTCAGGTGTTCAGGCAATATTGTTAACAGCTGAATTTGGGGGGACTGTATCTCGGGGACCCCTTTTGTCAAATTACTACAAATTTGGATCACTAAACTACTCCACACCACCATGATACACAGAAAATTGCAAGGTAATCCAAGTAAACGTGGATTTTAGAGCACTTAGAACAGTTGAGCTTTAAACAGCCTGATGCTGGTGCTCCACTATAATTGCTCTATCTATCCAGCCAGCCAGTCAAGGAAGGGCCTTGTGGCCCTGTGAAAGTAGTGTTGGGTTCTCATGCCAGCAGGGGGTGCTGCTAGCTAGAAGCACCTAGGGGACGGGAGAGAGAAAGAGTGAGCTACGTAGACCAATGTGCTAGCTGCTCAGAGAAAAGCATCAACCTTTGGAGTTCTCTGCCCTTGCTGACTGTGCCCAGCATGTCGATGGAACCGATAAATGACAGCTACCAGGCAGGAATCCAGGGAATGCCAGAGGTAAAACATGACCAAGCAAAATAGGTGAGTGCATGGAAAATCTAGGCAGAGTGAGTATCAGCATCAGCTCTCAGGATGACCTCATACTGATCACCTAATAAGTCTGGCTTGATTGACAGAAGGAGGATGTTTATATTTATTTCCAGGTGAGTAAATATGTCAGTGACCTGTAAAGTGCATGATTATTGTGGAGTTCAGTGTATTACATTTCATATTATTTCTACTATCATTTAAAGTATAGATATTAGCCAAAGGTTATAATCAAACAAAGCAACAGCCATCTGTAATAGGCTAGGGTTAAAAAAAAAAAGAAACAGAAATCAGTGGAAGTTAAATTACAGAAAAGGGTAAAGGAAATTAGTAGTGGGGAAGGGTTAAAAACAAGCAAACACCCCACAAATAGGCAAAGGTTTAAAAGAGACAAAGAAAAGGTCAAGATTAAAAACAAATTTAAAAAGAGAAAATAGACAAGCCTCAAAAAACAGATAATTAAGGATAAAGAACAACAAGGATAAAGAACAACAAGAAGACGCAGTCTGGTGTGGAGTTTAATACATTGAAGGAAAGCCTTTTTCATTGTATTTTTTCATAAAGGTCAAGATCAAAAACAAATTTAAAAAGAGAAAATAGACAAGCCTCAAAAACTAGGGAATTAAGGATAAAGAACAACAAGAAGAGGCAATCTGGTGTGGAGTTTAATACATTCAAGGAAAAACTTTTTCATTGTAGTCTTTCTTCTTTGTCTCGTAAACTGCCCAGTTAGAGTGTAAGCTCTTTCAGGAAGTGTCCTGTTTCCTTGTATGTTTGTAAAGGAACTTGCATCATGCTGGATACCACATAGATAATATGAATCATATTAATGGATATGGAGTCTAGACCCAGTTCTGTCACTGGCCTGCTAGATGACTTTGGGCAAGTCAAGTTACTGCTCCATGCCTCAGTTTCCCCATGGAATAATGATATTGCCCTCCCTTGTAATGTGGTTTGAGATCTACTGATGAAAAGCGCTGTATAGGAAATAGTATTTTGGCATTTTTATTATTATTATCTATGTTAATGCAACTTGGAGTATTTAAATGCATAAAAAGTCAGGACTTTCAAAATGATGGCTCTCACAACTACAGTAACTCCCGTCCATTGCACAGATGAGTTGGGATTTTCAGCCCAGCATTTCTTAATTGGAGTGAGTAGAAGTTTTATTTCTGAAACCCCCACTCATGTGGCACTTTGTTTTAGTGTACATGATAAGCATCTATTTGTACTTGAAATATGCCAACCCCGTATTCAGATATAAGTGCACCTCTATCGACAGCCATGCAAAAGAAGAAAGGACGAAAGCAGTGTGGCAAGCTCTCGTGATTTATTCTTGGGTGATGGGATTGGCCAGGGCTGGAGCTTGTCTCTTGATGACACAAGATGCTCCAGCCCTCTGAGGAATTTCAGCCCTGCCTAAGGGAAACCCCCTCTGATTGTCTGCCTGCCCCACTGCCCCACCTCCTGGGGTACAGCAGCCAATCAGGGCAAGCAGGAATGAGGCAGACCTCTCCCCCTCCCTCTGGAGCTATCACCATTCTCACTGGAGAGGAGAGAGATAAAGAGCCCAGTAGCTCAGGGCAGCCCCCATTTCTGTCCCTCCCCCTGTGAGCAATGGGGATGGGACAGAGGCTCTGCCCCTTGCCCCGCTGAACCCATCTGAGAAAGGGGTATAGGGGTGTGAGGAATCCCTGGAGCCACCCCCCAGGTTGGAAGTGGAAGAGGGGACCCTGCTGCAGCCCCCTAGGCCTGGGAGAGGGGGGTGAAGAACTCTGGGAGGAGCTATGAGGAAGCTGGGAGTGGGCAGGGCTGACGTGGGGGCTGGAAAGCAGGTTGATGTGGGGGCAAAAACTCCTACAGCAGGGGCCAAAATCACCTCACCCAATGCATGTGGGAGAGTGGGCAGCACTGATTGTCGCCCATACCCTGAGCGTGGGCAGGAGGGTTCAACCATCCATAAACAGGCCAAAAACACGGCATCTTTGAAGAAGAAGAAAAAAACAAGGGTTTGGGGTCCGTCTCATGATTTTTGAACCTCTGGGAGTGGCGATGCTGCCAAAGTCACCCAGTTGCAACCACCACGTAGATTCTCACTCCCACCACGCAGTACTGTATACACACAGTCTGGTCACGACCGAGCAATAAGATTTTCACTACAAGAGGATCTGAAAATTTCTAGATTTTATTTTTCAGAGCAACACATATCCTGTCTGCAAAGCAAAGAGGAATGGGTGGTTGAATAAACATTATTGAGGGTTTATACCAAGAGCCCTCTGGTTCATGAAGGATGTCACACACACACACACACACACACACACATTCATGGATTTCAAGGCCAGAAGAGACTATTGTGATAGTCTAGTCTGACGTTCTATATAACAGGGGCTAGAGATGATGAGTTTACACTTACTTCTGTAAGATGGTCAAGTGGTTGATTACCCTTATTGTTAAGAAGTTTCATCTTATTTCCAATTTGAATTTTTCTAAGCCATTAGATCTTGGTTTGTTTTTACCTGCGAGGTTAAAAGGGCCCATAACATCTGATGTCTTCTTTCTGCATAGGTGCTTACAGGATCTCTTTGCAAAGCTAAGTAGATAGTGGTCTTTAAGTCTCTTGTTGTAAGCCGTGTTCTCCATAATGATCACAAATCAACAAATCCTTCTTGTGGCTCTTCTCTGTCACTGTGCCAGGCTGATTCTGCATCCCCATCTGGAGGGGTAATAGGGAAATGACCTTGCCTCCTCTCTTCCCCTTTTTGAGGCACCATGCACACCTGGTTGGGTATGGAGGGACTGCAATTTTGCTTGTCTCTAGGGCACACCTGAGTAAGGACAAGGCAGAATCTTCCCCAGGGAGATTATATTTAACTCATTCATGACTCTCTTTGGCAACCTACTGCAACCCTTTGGAGCTTAAAGAAAATATGCAGGACCAAGCATTGGACCTGCCCAATTTAATGTGTTGTAAAGTTGCTCACGTGAAATGTTACGCTCGTTCGTATTGCTGCTGCTCAGCCCGGTTTTGGGTTGCAGTATTAGTATCACCACTCCACAGCCTGTTATAGCCAGTTGAGGTCACTGCTGCTAAGCGGTATGCATTTACACTGTCTGGAGCAGAGTACCAGTTGCACTGTTCTCCCTACACCACTCCCAGTGACAGCAAACCTTTGGTAATATTCCTAATTCAGTGGGCCCCAGGAGCAGGTTGTGGTTCCAACTTTGTGCCTATTGCCAAGTGTAGGCCTACCGGCTGCCAGGGACAACTTAGAAACCAAGAGATAAAAATCCAGAACCCAAATCTCTGATCTAGTGAACCACAGTAAAGCTCATTCTATAGACTAGAGGAGGGTGAAGATGATCCTCTGCTGAAGGTCGTCTAAGCTTTCCTGTGTCCCAGTTGTTCAAGTTAAATGACTTAGCTGCAATTGGATACTAAGCTGTAGCACCATGTGCTTTAGATGGGTTCACAACCCCACAAAGGGAGGAAGGTCGCTGCCCTAGCCTGGGAGTTCAGATTTCTTAAAAGAACGCCCAGCCAATCTGATGGACTTCGCTGGGAGCTCTGGAGTGCGCAGCATGTTTGGAAATCAGGCCAGCTATTTAAGTGTCTAAATAGGGATTACGGTGCCTAACCGGAGACTCCTGTTTTTTAAAGTCTCAGCCTGCATGTCTTCCAGGTGGCCAGAAGGAAGGTTAGTTGCTTAGAAAACTTCCGAGCGGAGCAGGGCTGAGAAGATTGGCAAGTTCCAGGGGCCACGGGAGATGAGGCCGGTGACTATGATGTCTTGTACTCAAAGATAGGGGTGGAGGAGTGCATTAGCAAGATTCAGCTGCACCTTTGGCTGGTATGAAAGTGAGGAGAGGGATGCCAGTTCTGCCTGTGTAATACATTTCTCCAGGTTGCTCTTGTTTATAGTCAGGTAATTCCTTTTACCAGCAGCTTCAGAAGGAAAACTTGAGCATGCAAGGACCTGAAGAGGGGTACGTTAACAGTGCAATAATATAAGGAACAGTGACACAGCAAGGGGAATGAGGGTGTAGGCTCAAAGAGGAAGGTAGTGAGCACTTTAGGGGTGCACACATGCACATGCTATCGTAGCTGTGTGAATTTCTAGCAATGCCCCTTTAGCCCTTTTATGTTCCCCCAGGCATTTCAGAGTTTTCAACTACAGTAAATCTGACACAAAGAACAACCTCCAAAAAGCAACACCTCTGTCTTAATCTATTACTCTAAATAAACTCTACAATTTTATTCAACTACTAGATATTATGGGGTTGGGGTTGTGTGTGATTACCTACAGGTCCCAACAAAGATTGGGGTTCCATGGTGCTAGGTGCTGCACAGAAACATGGGGAGATATGGTCTCTGTCCCAAACAGTTTCCAGTATAAATAGACAAAGCAGTCAGAGATGTGGAGGGTAAAGGGATACTTGCCCAAGGTCAAACAGCAGATGAGTTGCAGAGGCAGGCCCAGACCCCACTCTCATGAGTCCCCATCCACTAGATCATCTGCTGATCTTTGTTGGTCTCTTGGATAGTTACTTACAAGGGGTCACACAGGGTTGTGTTTATGCTCCAAGCCCCCGGGTGACCCTTTTCTGGGTACTACATGATTCAGGCTGCCTGGAAGTGTTTCCGTAGAAGCGCACATTCAGCATTTATGCCATCAGTTCATCCCTCATGGAGCCCTGCATCTGCTGTTCTACTAGTAAATGTGCCACATAAAGAAAGGAGGATGGGGAGAAAGAGCTAAAAAAACACACAGAGAAAGCTAGAGAGACAGAGGGATGAAAAGGATAACTGGAGCCATGAAAATAAGCCAACCACGGTCGTTGTCGGTCTAAATGCAGATAAGTATTGTACTGAAAACAAAGATTTCTTGTACTTTGTAGATAGAGCCGTGTTTTGTTACAGGATGCTTTGTACGGAATTGGGTCACAGTAGAATATGAGCCAACTCCCCCGCCTGCCCCCCTTCTCTCAACCTCCTTTTCTGCCTGCCTATCCTTTGAATCTGGAGCCAAATCTCAAGGGTAACTGAGTAGAAATTACTACAGCTTTGCCGGTTTCCCTTGGCTGGTATTTGCTCCTCATTCTTGGGGTGACACTC
This sequence comes from Eretmochelys imbricata, assembly GCF_965152235.1. Taxonomy (NCBI): domain Eukaryota; kingdom Metazoa; phylum Chordata; order Testudines; family Cheloniidae; genus Eretmochelys; species Eretmochelys imbricata. Next base: position 51,104,296 of record NC_135580.1, on the reverse strand, counting down.
CGATCTCTCTGTGATTCATGTATTAATTAATGTAATTGATTATTAGCTGATCTGTCCCAGCTCTGTGTTTTCAAACCTTTCCATGAGGGAGAGACATATGTACCCAAAAGGATGCTCATGTAGGATGGCAAGGTTGGGAATGGTGGCCAGTATGGGATGGGGAGAAAGAGCTTTTATGTCCTTTTTTCTTTTCTGTATCTTTATCAGCAATTCTATTGTGGTCCATATAGAACACCCATCACCTTGGTATCTGAGCGACTTCCAGGAAGTATTAGAAAATGTGACTCACTCCTGCGTTTTCTCCATTCCTCTGCTCAGGGAGGACAATTGTGTATAGATATTTTGTGGTTGTTATGAAGTGCTAGTGGTCTGTGTTTCTCCTTAGCAAAGCAAGGTCAAATGAATGTGCTCTGTCCCTAAAATGGAAAGTGGCTGGGCCTGAGGTGGTTCTTAATTCCTGCAGGTGTGAGTCCCACAGTCTTGGACCGATCCTTGAAGAAGCTCTGTCTCCTGCACAGTCCGGCTTGGCCCTGGCAGGTAGTCCCATTAATCCAGCGGAGTGGAACTGACATCTGAGACCTTGACCCCAAAACGTGAGATGATCTTTCAGGAATCCCAGGCCCCGTTCATTTCAGGGCCTTGAAGATGAGGCCCATGATCTCGGATATGCCACAATATCTGTGGAACATGGCCTTTGTGCTGTATGGAATGGATCAAATTGTCAAAAAACACAAGTTCACATCAATTATTTCTCCTTTCTTTCCATGTGTTTTTCACTCTTCTGAAAAAATTTGTGTGGGCTCCTGTGAAAATGAAAGGTAGACGCAGCTCTGGAAAGAGCCACCAAATTTAAACTGCAAGGCGTACAGCGCAGAACTCTCAGCCCAGGGGGCGGGAGGGCTATGGTGGCTTTAAACCACCTTCACTCCCTCTCCATCCTGGGCTGCCCTGGGGGCTGGAATAGCCTCTGGGAGTAACTTCATCAGCCCTGGCTAAGTTATGGCAGCCTCCCTGTGGGATGCAGCACTGTCTGGAATTTCCATAGCCCTGCATGTTGTGGTCCTGCCCCAATATACATCTTGAACCCTGCCCTCTACACCAAGGCTTGGGAGGGGTCCATGGAGAACAACCTGATGGCACTCTCCATAGTGTCTGTGCTAAGAGAATCCTGCCCCAGGCAGGAAATGTCATGAGATCTCAGCCCATGAGATCTTTGGCTGAGCGTAGTCCCATGAGGCTCACTAAGGTACTAGAGCTGCTGAGAGCCTTTCATCCCACAATCTGTCCCTTTTACTCCTGTCCCATGGCAAAGGCCAGCAGGGTAGTGGATCCAGCACTGCTGATAGAGATGGCCCATGCCTGTCTTCCAGAAGACAGGTGCTGACTTCTTGCAAGGAAGTTACTCTGCACCAGCTGCTCTGCTTCCTCCTTTTCAGGCACCATCTCAGAATGCTCTGGGGGTTGCTACCATTTTCGCCTGAACCTCCTTCCATGCCATCAAACATCAAAATCCAGAAGTTGGAATATGCAATGACAGGAAGGCCTTCATGATACCAGATGGCAGAGTGACCCCATGGCATTTATTAGGGGTTCTGTGTAAGGACTCCCCTAATTCAGTGTGACGAGGTCAGGATTGCTAACCCCAGGCATTCAGAAACCATGAGTCAGGCCCCAAAAATCATGAGATTGGCTTAAAAATCACAAGCTGTTTAAAAGACGATGCGTTTATACATTTTAAGACTTTCTATTTGACTTCAGGGTTTTTGAGCCATAAAAGTTCACTTATTTCACCTTGTCACAGTATTTTCAGCAACCTTGAGGGTTCGAATCTTGCCTTTTTAAAAAAGAAAATGGAGAGAATCATGCAATCTCTTGATTCCATCAGCTAGGGCTTTAAGGAAAAGACCAAATACTGTGAGACTTGTGATAAAATCACAAGGGTAGGCATCACTGAGAGAGGGATGGGGCTCTAGAAAACACCTGTCAACTTTGGCACAGGCAGCTACTGCCGAGGACCTGTGCAGTAGCCTCTTAGAATGACTCTCCTAAAACACTATTAGCAGGGGTGCTAGGTGTGTGTGGGATGCTAAACTGTATTATACTGGAATTTTTGCTATGGAATAAACTGTATTATGGCATGCAAAACTGTATTCTACTGTTCGGCCACTAGGTGGCTCTTTATGGGTAATATACCAAACTTGAAAAACAAGAAACTAACTTAGAGATAATAAAGAGTCACAACTGTGACTGTTAAAAGTCATTATCATAAGACCCCTGAGACTAAGAGGGACAAATCCCAGGCTACATGCACTAGGTACGGGAAAAGTCATATCCCAAAGATGATGCATATCCAGCCAGAGGCACATGATATAATAAATGCACAAAATATGGACATTCTGCAGCTGTTTGCTGCACCAAGGCAGTTAGGAAATTGACTCATATTACAGACCATCAAAAGCCATTGTTTCTGCGATCTCTCACATGTGATGACACAGAGCTTGCCTGGAGAGTGAAACTGAATATTCATGGAAAGACAATTGACTCGGGAGCTGAAAGTCATCGCAGAAGGAATTTATAATCCCCTTCAACCCCTCCCAGAGCTTCAGTCACCTGACACAGATCTGACTAGCCCTGGAGGTATTATGAACCGCATGGGCCAGTTCACCACAGAAATAATTTACAAAGATAAAAGCTTTGCATTCAGAGTGCATGTGAATCGAAGACCAACAACCTTCTCAGCCCCAACGTGGCAGCCACGATGGGCCTATTGAGAAAGGTGGAAGACCTCAATGGAATATTTGATGTTATGAGACGTTTGAAAGGAGATTCAGTACAAATCAACTTAAGCGACAATGCTGTACCATACGATGTACAGACACCCTTTCCAGAGAGAGCTTGGAAGAGACTAGCTGCAGATTTATACAAATTCAGAGAATATCATTACCTGGTCATTGTGGACTATTTTTCCAGGTACATAGCAGTAATGTACTTGAAAGACATAACGTTGCAGTGTTATTGAGAAATTGAAGTGCACTTTTGTTCACTTCAGTATTCCAGAATAACTAGTGATGGACAGTGGGCCACAATTCATTGCTTCAGAATTTAAATCATAGTGAACGAAATATGATTTTGATCATATTACTAGCAGTCCGTGTTACCCACAAGTGAATAGAGAGTCTGAGAGAGCTGTACGGACAGCCAAGCAGGAAGATCCATTACTTGTTCTTCTGAGTTACAGAAAAACACCAGTAGCAGACACTACGTATAGTGCAGAACAACTTCTGAACAACTCAGAACTACTGTTCCAACTTTGGAAATGAAACTATCTCCAAAGTGGCCAGAGATTCAGAGAGTAGCCAAATCAGATACAAAGACTAAATAAAAGAGCTTACGAACCCTTTTACAACAGACGTCACTCAGAGAATTGCTGGGTCTAGAACCTGGTGACTGTGTTCGTGTCAAATTGGATGGAGAAAAAGCACGGACAGCTTCAGCTGTTGTAAACAAGAAGAACTCAGTGCCTAGATCCTATGTGCTTGAGAGCAACAATGCAGAGTTGAACAGACACCAGCAACAACTATAGTTTATTCCTCCGAAAGAACAAGCAACAGAGTAAACTCGACAGATGGCAGGTGCAGAACAAGAAGAAGAAGACTCAAGGATTTCAGACTGACCAGTTGTGGCAACTAAGATACAGCCAGATGTCCCAGTTGTTATGCATCCGGGTCATGTCATTAGAAAACCAGTACGATTCAGAGACACTTAACAAACTGATCTGTACTGAACTTCAAAGGCAGAGTGATACTGTAAATTTTGTAAGTGGTAGGAATATAAAACTTAAAGGGGGAGATGTAATGAAATGCTAAACAGTATTGTACAATTCAGCTACTAGGTAGTTCTGTGTGTGTAACATACCTTATTTAAGCTAACCTCAACCATACCTAGCAGAGCATTAAAGGATCTTATGATGAACACATCTGGTGTGTATCCTTCTCAGAAGTAAGCTCTGTAGTCAGTGTATATCTGGCACAGGAGCATGTCAATGTGCATGTAAAAACCAGGTGGCGATGGTAGGAAAGATGCTGTATGGACACAAAGTAACTTTGCTACATATATATTAGCTCCGGTCTGGGGTTTTCCTTCTAAATGGATTTTTTTGGCAGAAAATGCAGTTTTTGGAAAATTGAAATTTTGTGCAGATAAATGTGAGATGTGATCCATTTGTGGAGCTTGGCCTAAAGAGAAAAATAGGGACACGCAGTGCCCAAACTAGTTCCCATAAGGCACTGTGGCAGCTGAGGGATACAGAAGCTAAGGTTGACCCAAGAGGAAATCAAATGTTTCAATTTAGTTCAACAAATGAAAATGACTCATTTTGACATTTCCTAATCAACACTTTTCAGAACATTCTGTTCTGTGAAAAAGTTTGATGTTTCAACGTTTCATCCTGGGTTGGGACAAAAACAAATGTAAAAATATCAGAATTTCCTTTGGGTTTTCAACCAGCTGTAATATAGACCAAGGTGTGATGATTTTCCTCTTTATGAGAGAGACTATCTATCTATCTATCTATCGATGGAGGTAATACCCATACAATAAATTGTGGAATCATGTATTTATCCTATACATTTCACTGTCTGACTAGCATTCATCCCACGAATCCATCTCATGGAGGATTTATTCTAAAATCCCAACCTCCGGAACACATCCAAATGGACACCATTTAAAAAAACCCAGCCTTTCTCAGAAAATATCTCCACTTCCTCTCCCTAAGTGTGGAATTTCTCTCCAAAATTACACCCTCCTCATACATGGTCTGGGGAAACATGAGTGCTGACCCCAAGACAGCTTACAGTGTGATATTTCATAATACTATAGACTAGACAAGGGAGCTTTAACCCACTGAAAATAGGGCCCCCTATTCACTTTTTGCCTTGACGGGTTTAGAGATAGTGGACTTTAAACGTGTGCCGCTGTTAGCAATAGAAAAGTTAGTTTGGGTCATTTTCTCCATCTGATCCCTGTACAAAGGATTGATGATATTTAGGGCCCAAGCTCGGCGAGAGCTGAAACGTGTGCTTGAAGTTTGGGATCTAAGCATGGGCTTAAGTGCTTTTTTTGCTTTGCTGAATCCAGGCTTGTACCATGTGTGGCACAATGGCCCTGATCCAGTTCCCATTAAAATCAAAGGAATGGGCGTAAAGAGAAGATGTGATGAAGTGGCGTGGGATAAAGTTTTTTATCGGTCCTCATTTGCAATGACCTGCATAACTCACTCCTGCCTTTGCCACTTGTGAATAATGCACCCATTCCAAACTCCTGCTGCAAAAACCTTTATAGCACACCACAGCATCTAATATATATTCCTCAATAATGATGAGTGCTCAAAACATGGTCACTGCACCTTATTTCCCCCCTCCCTTTCTACCCCCAAAAGATCTGTTGCATGATGCACAGGATCCGAGTGCTTTACTTGTGCTTTGTCAACAGCCTGGGGAACCCACTTATTGATATTCCATACAAGGTTTTGATTTGGGGAAAAAAAACAGAGTGAGCGGCATAATTTAAAAATCAAAGAAATTCATTTCAGTAGTAAAAGGTTAGCAGCCTTTAGGAGGAACACTTTTTAATCACCCTCGTCTAGACTCTATCACTCGAATCACCGGCAGCAGGAGTGAAATATGGCTAAACCCCCATCACCAAACAGCACCTAAAGACTGTTGTATTTAATCATGTCTGTGCACTAGTTATGGATTTTCATTATGATTCCCGATGCTGTTGCGCTGTGTAAAATATTAATATCCATAGTAATGATGCATGAAGCTTGGAGTGTAATTTCTTCACTCTTCTTGTCTGATATTAAATTGTTACCACTTTATCATTTGTGTAGAACTGCACGTTTCAATTAATCTTTCCATATCAGCAGCCCTGATTAATATAGATCATGATTCATAAGCTTATCGTCACTATAGTTTTAACAGATCATTTATAAAGATCTTAAATTTCAGGGCCTGGGAGGCGCCGCTGTTCTGTCCGAGGCTTTTCTCCCTTCTTGTTCCAGCAGGTTTCTCTATTCTGTTTCTCTCAAACAATTAATTCCAAGAAGGAAAATTAGCCAGATAAAAATGTACGCTTGATTTCTTTAACTTTATTCGAGGGCTGTGTAAACTTTCCTCTTGTTTCCCCAGCTAAAATCAATGTGTTTTGGGATGGGCATGCAAAAACATTGGTCGACTCTGAGTGCCATGATTTTCCTATGGATGTATATTGCATGCTACTGATTCCCATGTGTCTTCTGAACATACTCGGGAGCTACTGTTGGTTCTCATACTAGCTTTATGGACTGTTGTTTTTCTCATTCTTACTACAGTGGGGTCCACTGATACTTATTCTTGCAGTGGGAATCTGTTGTAGGAGTCTTGCATCCTAGATGCTGGCTGTCAACTTGCTAAGTCCGTGGGCCTTCCTCTGGCATTGTCTAACTGGAGAACACTACACTGATTCACAAAATATCACAGCACATGGGCTGTGTTTTGGGAGCCAAATTCTCTGATGGTGCAAAGCTTCACTGAAGTCCTTTATTTTCAGTTTGGGTACACTTTTGTGGACCACTTTTTCCCAAGTGATCATTTCAAGCATCCTGTTCAAAACTCCAAATTACTGAGATTGCTTAGTTCTATTTCAAATAGCTGGGTGACATTTCTACTTCCTGGCCCATCATCCAAACTCCTATACAAGCCATCTTTATTCAGCTAGTGGCAGATCAAGCATCAGAACCCACCCAGGTCTTCTTACTCCTAAAGCAGTGCTCACCCCTTAGAACAGAGCTGCCCCTCACTACTGTGTGACCTTGAGTAGGGTTGCTTCCCCTTTCACTTTTTTCTCTAGCCCTTTGCCGGTTTAGATTATCAGCATATCCAGAGAGTAGGAGGCAGTCCCTACCCCCAGATATTCACAATCCAAACAGACGAGACAGAAAGAAAGCATTATTACTTCCTTTTTCCAAGTGAGCAGTGGAAGCACAAGAGGATTCAGCAACTCACTGAAGGAGTCAGCATCTGAGCTAGGAACCGAACCTAGATCCTTTTCTGTCTTTGCACCATGCCCTAACCACAAGCTCATCCCACCTCTCTAAAACAGGTGAATGCACTGGTTGCCAAAGAGGAAGGACCCCTCACATAAGTACTCACTTCCACCATCAGAGCATCCGTCTCACTTGAGGAACCTAGAAGAGTAAGGCCATCTCCACTTTAATGCAACCTGGATAATGATATTGTACCTTCCAATTCAACAGGCATGTAGCACGGCCTGCTTTTATCCATACTCTTTATATTACAGTAATACCCAAAGGCCTCTAGCAGGATTGAGGCCCTATCATGCCAGGAGCTGTACAAACACAGCAAGTGTGATGCAGTGCCTGTCTGGAAGAATTTACCGTCTAACCCAGCATTGAGCTATGCATCGGCAGACAGCACTCATCACCACGGAGCCCCAGTCTGGGTTGGGACACTAGTGTAATATAAATAATAAAAAAGTAGGAAGCGGTCAGAAGTTAGAAACAGGAAAGACATATTACAGAATCTGATCCATCCACCAATGGCCCTGGTACTTTCCTCCAGGATTTGTCTAGTTGCTTGAAAATGTCTCAAGTGATGGAGCTTTCACCACTATCTGTGAGAGAATATTTTAAACCCTAATCAGTCTGTTTTTCTTGCTTAAATATTACTTTTCCTAATTTAATCCCCCAATTATAACCCTGGATTGAGATTTTCAAAGCAGTCTAGGGGATTTTCACCCATGAAAATGATCAGAAGATAGTTGTCAAAATCTCCCAGTCTGCTTCGAAAATCTCAGCTCAGAACTCAAAGTGACCCAGAGATAGCGGTGAGGGAGCTGCAGTCATCAGAGATGGGAGTAGGAAGCAGTTGTCAGGAGAGAGAATAGCCACAAGGGGAGAGCAAGTTGGGGGCCACTAGAAATCCACTATTTGCCCCCTCCCCCTTTGCTGCTGGTAACTGGACTGATTGTGACACAAATTGTTACATTGAGCATAGCTGAATGATAGAAAAGGATCCCCAAGAACCATTGCCAATGTCAGGAGAACACCCATTCATCTCTGAGAGTTACGCAGAAGAAGTAAGATTTTGATTTGGATCCTTTGCACTTCCGGCACCTGCCTCTCCCCCTGCAAAATGTCATGATTTTGGAAACAAAATAGGCTTGTAGGAACCTCCTGCACTCCCTAACTATAAAAACCTCAAAAGCCCTACTAAGTATTCAGCCATATCTGAAATCTATACAGCAAGACGGATATAGCTCGAGCAGTCTTTAGGGCATATATACATTACCAGGCAGCAGTGAAATATAGCCTGAAATTTGTCTCCAAAGATGAGATAATGTAGCTACCTTAACAGCTGCAACTGTCACTTTCGAGTGAAGTACTGGGTATTGTGCTGAGTACATTTGCAGGGCAATTTTCCAGTTGGAATAAAAGGCTTTCTGAGGTGAATTTTGCTTGTTTTTTTATCCATCTATCTAAGGTTATTTATGTATATATATTATATAAATATTGACTGGCTGTGAGGGCAATATTAGTAAAATATTGTACTAGGGATAAAATAGTTCCCAAGTTTATATATATATATTGCCCTCAGCTAAAGGTTTAAGGCAATATGCACCACCAAGGGAACTCTTCCCTCTCAGGGCAAGAAATGTTGCTACGGTTGCCCGATAGCTGTTTTATTATTCCTTTGAATGTTTGAAGAGATAAGGAGATATTACATACAAAGATTTCTGCATAAAGTGATAGGTTTTGTGAGATTTTTGCATTAAATTGTTCATAGATTGATAGGTTCCAAGGCCAGAAGGGAGCACTGGGATCATCTAGTCTGGCCCCCTGCATAGTGCAGGTCAGAGTACTTCCACAAAATAGTTCCTAGAGCAGAGCTTTTAGAAAAACATCCAATCTTGATTTGAAAAATTGTCAGTGATGGTGAATCCACAATGACCCTTGGTAAATTGTTCCAGTGTTTAATTGCTCTCACTGATAAAAAGTTTATGCCTTATTTCCAGTCTGAATTTGTTGAGTTTCAACTTCCAGATATTGGATCATGTTAGACCTTTCTCTGCTAGACTGAAGAGCCCATTGTTAACTATTTGTTCGACACATAGATACTTATAGACTGTAATCAAGCCACCCCTTAACCTTCTGTTTGTTAATATAAATAGCTTGAGCTTTTTGAGTCTATCACTATAAGGCACAAATCCTTTAATCATTCTCGCGGCAATTCTCTGAACCCTCTGCAATTTTTCCAGCCACCTTCTTGAATTGTGGGCACCAGAACTAGACACAGGATTCCAACAGTAATCGCACCAGTGCCAAATATAGAGGTGAAATAACATCTCGACTCCTATTCGAGACTCTCCTATTTATGTGGCCCAGGATTGCATTAGGTGTTTTGGCCACAGTATCGCACTGGGAGCATATGTTCAGGTGATTATTCAGAGTCACTGCTTCCCAGGATAGAGTCTTCCATCCTGTAAGTTTGGCCTGTATTCTTTGTTCCTAGATGTATACATTTAGCCTTATTTAGCCATATTAAAATGCCTATTGTTTGCTTGCTCCCAGTTTACCAAGCGACCAGATCACTCTGAACCAATGATTTGTCCTCTTCATTATTTACCACTCCCCCAATCTTTGTGGTATTTTTTTAGGATTTGTGGATAAAATGTTTCATGTAAAATATAAATTATTAATTTCACTGAATTTTTGAAAAAAGAGATAGAATTGTATTTAAATCAACAACAGCAACAATAATATTAATTAATAATTCATCTTGGTTATTCTGCATAGAGGCTTCAGCTGAGATCAAGGCCCCATTGCGCTGGGCACTATGCAAACACATCTCAGGAACTTGTAGTCCACTTTCCATGGAAATTATGTCACATTCTGCAAAGCTGGGCTTTTGGAGGTGGTGGTAGTAACTAGTGTGTGACTCATTTGCCTTTTCATATATTTGTCCAGATGTGTAACACAGACGCTCATTTCAGAGTTGTGGTCACTTGAGCCAACATCCACAAATCATTTAGTCTGATTTCAGTGGAAGATGGGACCCTAAATACTTTTGTGGAGTGGGTCTTAGAGCAACATGGCAGCTTATAATTAAGCATCTAAATCCATAGGTAGGTATGTAATTAAAGCCCCAATTTAGCCAAACACTTCAGCACATGAGTAACTGTGAGCACATAAGCATTCCCTTTAATGGGAGTACGCATATGCTAATAGCTACACAAATGGATAAGTGCTTTGCTGAACTAGGACCAACGTTCCCTGATATACTGAGCTGTTGAGTGCCCCCATCTCTCGCTTCCTTCACTAATTATGGCAGTGTGAACTCACCATGTTCATTTTTGAAAATGTTCATAAATCCCTTCTTACGTTGATTCCTCCAGTTCTACTCAGGTGAGGCTATCAGGCCCTACTGATCCTAGCAGGCCCTTATTGGCCAAGAGAAGCATAAGTCTTGATAGGCTTAGGTAGGATGGTGGCTTCCGCTAAAGATCTGGAGTCTGATCACAAGTACTTCTCTTAGATCAGTCCTCAGAGAGGTTCCACTGGCTTGGCACTAGGATGGACACTATTCATCATTTTCATCAGTGGTCTGGAAGTAAATGTAAAAACCACTGCTGATAGAGTTTGTGAATGACACAAAGATTGACAGAGTCACAAATAACAATGAGAACAGGTCAGTCATGCTGCGTGATCCAGAACACTTGGCAAACTGGGCCCAGTCAAACAATATGTGTAGCCAAATCCCAGGTCATCCATCTAGAACAAGAAGTGCTGACCATACCTACAGAATGGGGGACTGTATCCTGCAAAGTGCGACTCTGAAAAGGCTTTAGGGAGCTCCCAGTGCCCTGCTGTTGCAAAAAGGACTAGCATGATTCTTGGTTGTCTGAATAGGGGAGCAGTGAGTAGGCGTAGGGAGGTGATTTTACCTGTGTGTGTAGGAGTGGTGAGACCCAGCTGGAACACTGGTACAGTTCTGGGGCCCACATTTACAAAAGGATGTTGAAAAAGTGGAGAGAGTGCAGAAGAAAGCCACAAAAGTGATTCAAAGGCTGGAGAAAATGCCTGACAGAGAGAGACATACAGAGCTCAATCTGTTTATCTTATTGATAAGAAGAATGAGAGATGACTTGAATACAGTGTATGGGGAGAAAATACTGCCTACTAAAGTGCCCTTTAAAGTAGTGGAGAAAGACAGAACAAGAGCCAGTGGCTAAAAGCTGAATCCAGACAAATTCACATTAGAAATAAGGCCCACATTTTTAACACAAGGGAAGAGATGGATTCTCCATCTCTTAGCCCTGGTCTACACTAGGACTTTAGGTCGAATTTAGCAGCGTTAAATCGATGTAAACCTGCACCCGTCCACACGATGAAGCCCTTTATTTCGACTTAAAGGGCTCTTAAAATCGATTTCCTTACTCCACCCCTGACAAGTGGATTAGCGCTTAAATCGGCCTTGCTGGGTCAAATTTGGGGTACTGTGGACACAATTTGACCGTATTGGCCTCCGGGAGCTATCCCAGAGTGCTCCATTGTGACTGATCTGGACAGCACTCTCAACTCAGATGCACGATTGTTTGCCGTTGCTCTGACGCAGGGAGGGGCGACTGACGACACGGTTTACAGGGTTGGCTTACAGGGAGTTAAAATCAACAAAGGGGGTGGCTTTACATCAAGGAGTATTTCAGGCAGGACTTCATGGAGGGTTCCAATAAGAAATGGTGCACCTAAGTTATTGTTCTTTTTGGAACAAGGAGGTTAGTCTGGCCTTGATTGATACCTGGCTAGATTTACCTCGCTGCACCTTCTCTGTAAGTGACTGCAGTGTGACCTAGAGGAATGAGTCCCCTAGACGGGTGGCGGGCAGAGTTTGCAAATGAGTACAAAACAAATCTGGTCTATTTCTTGTTTTGATCCACTCCATCTATCTTTTACATCTTTGGCTGGCAGCAGACGGTGCAGAAGAACTGCATGCCATCCACATCTCATGGCTGCTCGGCAGAAGATGGTACAATAGGACTGCTAGCAATCCGTATCGCCTGCCTGCTCACCATAAGATGGTTCAATAGGACTGACTGCAGGGCTAAAGAGAATGACCTGATCAAGTCACTCCAAATTTAGTCCCTGCGCCCATGTCTGCCCAGGCACTCTTGATCAACCTCACACAGGTGACCAGGAGCACCTCGGACATGACGATGACGGCTACCAGTCCTATTGCACCGTCTGCTGCCACAAGGCAATGGGTTACTGCTGCTGTGTAGCAATGCAGTACCGCGTCTGCCAGCACCCAGGAGACATACGGTGACAGTGAGCTGAGCGGGATCCATGCTTGCCGTGGTATGGCATCTGCACAGGTAACTCAGGAAGAAAGGCACGAAACGATTGTCTGCCCTTGCTTTCACGGAGGGAGGGAGGGAACGGGGGCCTGACGATATGTACCCAGAACCACCCGCGACAATGTTTTAGCTCCATCAGGTATTGGGATCTCAACCCAGAATTCCAATGGGCAGCAGAGACTGCGGGAACTGTGGGATAGCTACCCACAGTGCAACGCTCTGGAAGTCGACACTAGCCTCGGTACTGTGGAAGCACTCCGCCGAGTTAATGCACTTAATGCACTTAGAGCATTTTCTGTGGGGGGACACACACTCGAATATATAAAACCGATTTCTAAAAAAACGACTTCTATAAATTCAACCTAATTCCGTAGTGTAGACATACCCCTAATGTCTTCATATCCAGACTGGAGGCCTTTCTGGAAGATGCTTTAGCCAAACACAAGTTATTAGGCTCAACGCAGGGGTAACGGTGTGAAATTTAATGGCATGTGTCATACAGGAGATCTGATTAGATGATTTAATGGCCCCATCTGGCCTTGAAAATGTGAATCACGCTCCCTTGGAGAGATTTTAACAGTACAAATGGCAGTGAGAGGCCTAATTACCACTGAAATTCAATGAGAACTAGGTGAAAATCTCTTCTTCCCCTTTCCTCCCTTCATAGATTGCTCTGGGTATTAAGATGGCAAACTGGGAATTGGGTCAGCTCATGGTGACGGCAAGCTGGTAGGCTTTTTCCCAGAGGTGCTGTCTTGTGCTTCAGAATCTATGCTTTCATTCGAAAATGTAGAGCCTCTAACACTTATGGGTTTGAGGATAACCTTCAAAATGTGAACCAGATGTAAATGGATGCTGTGATGGTTGCCTGAACCTGTGGACAGCCTGATAGCACTGAGAGGGATGAATTGACCCTAATCATTGCAATGGCGTTTAATCCTGAAACCTAATGATGACAGTGCCAATGTGAGCTGTTTCACTGTTGATCAAAGCACTCAGGAAAGGGGGAGGGATAATTCCAATATGAAGAGCTGCACACATTACTGTAAGCAGCTTCTCATTTTGGGATCTCAAGCGGACAGAGCTTGGTTTATGACTGAAGTTTAGGAAAATGCCATTACTTCCCCCCCACCCCCACCCCCCCGCCAGTTTAGTCCCTGGAAACAATAAACATGAAGATCGTTCATGTTCACCATACAAAGCCCCACTCTCCAGCTGAAGGCCTATTTAGGAGAAAAAAAATCCATAAGCTGGGTCAAGCCGATGTTCCTATAAAATATCAGTGAGACTCGGATAGACTCATAGAATAGTCTATAGTCCTAGCTAACAGGAATGAGCCTGCATTCCTAGAGTCCTCCTAAAATGATCTGTGGTTTTCATGTGGACATAACCGAAGTGTATAACAAACCCGAGTTCTTATTAAAACTCCAGCCCAGAAAGGTTCTGGCCCCAGCGAAAACATTAAAGCAAAAGTCAGGTTGTACCTTGTTTCAAGATCAGGGCTCAGATCCTGGTACGTTGTAAATTGGCGTAGATCTGTCGAAGCCATCCTAGCTGCACCAGTTTACACCAAATGAGGAGCTGGCCCTAGATTGGGCTAACAATTCACAAAGTTCACCCCCAAGGAGGGGCCAGCGAGCCAAGAGTCATCGCCAAAGAGGAAAAAAATAACTGAGCAGCAACTGTAGTCAGAGTACAAAAATTAGACAGGTCTGACTATAAGGTCACAATAAATCAGTGCCGTGACAATGAGACCTACCGTTTGTCCAGGTAGAAGATTTATCTATGACCCTAGCAAGGGGCAATTATTTCTGCAAGCTTGATTTCTTAAATGCTTAGCAGAAAATGGAGCTAGATCCAGACTCTGATGAGTGTCTGATTGCAAATATCACCCCCTCTCACCCGCACGCACACACACATCAGTTCCCACTCGGCTGTATTATATTTCAAGTGTGCCTCTATTTTGCAGTCTGTCATGGCCCAGATTTTACCGGACTCAATGATGTGGTTTGTTTTCTTGGTGACATTTTTAATCAGAGGGTTCCCTGTAGCAAAATGCCAACCAATTCTGGAGAAGCGCTTGCTGGCTGTGAGCAGAATGGAGGTTGAGAAAGCAGGCTAATAATTGGATTTCAGAGTCATGTATGTGGCACTCCAGGGACGCCGAAGGATTGCACCAAAATGCAGTCGCAATCCTGACATCCAGTTGTTTCTAAACATGTGCAGGTGTGTTAAATTACCAGGACTGCGTTTCAGAAAACCTTTCAAACACAAAAAGAAAAGGAGTACTTGTGGCACCTTAGAGACTAACCAATTTATTTGAGCATAAGCTTTCGTGAGCTACAGCTCACTTCAGCTCACGAAAGCTTATGCTCAAATAAATTGGTTAGTCTCTAAGGTGCCAAAAGTACTCCTTTTCTTTTTGTGAATACAGACTAACACGGCTGTTACTCTGAAACCTTTCAAACACAGGTTTCAGAGTAGCAGCCATGTTAGTCTGTATTTGCATCGATGAAGTGAGCTGTAGCTCGCAAAACCTTATGCTCAAATAAATTTGTTAATCTCTAAGGTACCACAAGTATTCCTTTTCTTCTTTCAAACACAGTGAGGCCTTGCAGAAATTGTCACTGAAGGACAAGGGCTGGAAATGGCCAAAGGACTGAGGTAAATGCAAACAAGAGCTGTGAGCTGTGATGCTTTCTGCCATCCACACATGGCTCAGGGTAGACTCTGATACCCACATATACTGCATGTAATGGAAGATGGCAAAGAGAGACCAGTTGCCTTTGCCTGGGCACTATAACCAGGAGAGAGAAGAACTGCACATATATTGAAAAATGTTGTACCCATTCCCTGGTCCAGGACTGAACATGCCTGTGCCACACCATGGACAAAAGTAATTTATCCTGTGCCCAATTGTATCTCAATAGCTGTAGGAATGGCCAACTTCAGCAGGGCATCACACTTACCCTGTTTTTTCTGGAAAAGATGAGCAATTTGCTTCCCTGTAATGCTCAACAGTCATGAACTATGGGACTCATTTGTATCACATGGATTACTTGGGAAAGGGTGCTCCAGTAATGGGCCACAATTTACTGCGCAAGCCTCTAACAGTGTCTGACACGGCACTGGATTATTTAAACATACACCAGCACCATGTTCCAATGGAACAGCAGAAAGCCCCGTACTGATATTGACCGAGACACCCACCAGAACACGTCTTAATAGGGAAAGCTGTGTTAGGGCATCTTGTGCCCCGCATTTCACTCACATACCAACGCCATCCTCTCCCTGGCACAACATGGCCACCTGCTGAATTATCCCTGAACTGACTATTTCAGTTCTTTATTTCAGTTTATGCAAGCAGATAAAAAGGCACCAATTCAAGGCTTTAGGCACCTCTGATATATATTCTAAATACAACCAAGTGTATCCATAAACCTAGCAGCTAAATATAGCAGCTGAGACCAGCATACCCATGACAAATCCCAAGTACCTTCTGCCCCCAGGGTGGTTCCAGGGCGGTGGGGTGGTGTTCAAGGGGAACCCACTCTCATGGAGGGTGTCTCCGGTGGGGTGTGTGCAGGGTTGCAGTTCTGCTGGTACAAGATAACAAGGTATGGAAGGCAATTCCCACTTCACCTTGCTCAAGCCTGAATTTGCTGGCACAAAGCCCATCTGTCCTCACATTGGCTTTGGCACAGAACAAGTTGGCCACCAAAATGTGCACCTGGGCTGATGACACATGGCAGTGTGAAGGTGGGCCAGGATCCTGTCTGGCTGCCCTCCCATGCACCTCCCCTCACTCCCCTACCTGGCGCCATCCTGCAGGGACTCCTCAGCCAGGAGTCCAGGACTTTCTCAGCTCCAGAGCCTATGGAGGAGGTCTTCCAGGGACACGGGGATAGGCTGAACTGGGAAGGAGAACTCCCACCTTGTCCCCCGCTGTTGGCCTGGAGTTTTTCTAGCAGTTGGCCTACAAGGTTAGATGGTGAATCAAAGTTGTTGGGAGTAAAAAGGAACAGGAAAATTATTTGGGGCTGGAGGATCCCAAGCAGAGGTGCTGAGAAATCCCATGATTCTGCACTTAGCCCCCAACACCACAAGTGTCTCTGTGTGGACTCAGTGGGGGTGTATCTGTCTATGCATAAGAGCTTGTAGGATTCAGGGCCTGAGTTTCCAGAAAATTGTCCCTTCAGATGGGAGGGGTGTAATATAGTCCATTTCTATGTCAGGGGGTGAAACAGCATGCCTCAAGCTTCCCCTTGACATGGCCTCAGTGACACCCGAGCTGGATTCCCTGGGGCATCACAACCCCAGGCCATAAGAAGTGGCTTTTTGAGTGACCCTGTGCTCCTCCTTTGACCTGGGCCTTTTCCAACAGGCTCAGCCAGATCTTGGTTTATTTGTCATTTAAAGTGAGTGAGATTAAAGCATTTTGTGGCAAGTTTTTAAAGGCTGCAGCATCCCATCCCCTAGAGAAAAGTCAGGGCGGGGTGGGGGGCTGGGGATATGGCTTCCCAACACTTCAGTTTCTGGGGATCCATGGAGGAGGGATCCCCCATATCAAAGGAGGGAGGAGGCACTACCCTACTGGCTGTGCCAATCTCCTGCCTACACCACCCCAATAGGAGTCATGGTGCCTTTAGTTGAGATGCCTATGGTTGCACTGCAGCAGCTGTGAAGAAGACCGAAGGCATTAATAGTGCCTGATGTAGCTGTTGCTCCTGATGCGATAGCCACCGCAGGGTCAGCTGAGAATGGATTGTTCCAGTCCCACCCCCTTCTGCCTTCCCCCCCCTTTACCACCAGGGATCCCAAAGATTCTCACTGGGTACCGGGAGGGAGGGAGAAATGATTCATCAGAGGTAGCATCCCCCCTTCCCCTGACTGGTTTTTCCCAGAGCAAACCAAGGGAAAGTGTTTGCCCATAATTACATTCTGCCCTGCTGGAAATAACGGCTGTCAGGTAAATGTTGCTGGTTTTCCATATTTAATACTTTAAATGAAGTTTTAATTTACTCGGTTAACCTGTTGAACCAATGCTCCATGAGAATTAGTAAGCATGAAACAAGTCTGAACTACCTACCTGTGAAGCACACTCTAATGACCCAAGTCCCAGTTACCCGCCCAGTGCTTTGAGAAGCCAGGAGACAGTAATCCCCCTCTGCAAAACAGCGTATGCTTGATGTAGGCCTCTGTGAGAATCCCACCCCTGTTGGCTGCTCCACTGGGCCCCGGGCCAGATCCACTGCCAGTTGGCCTGAGGCCCGACCTTCAAAGCCACGTCTCACCTACATCAGAGCCCATATCACCTATGAATCACCAAGACAGCTATGGGACAACACAGACCCCAAAGCCCTGATGAAGCATGAGCGACCAATGGAGATAAATTGTTTTTGACCAAGGGGATCCTGCTGTGGGAGATGAGATGAATGGAGCATTTAGAAACATTGTGAAACCCTGCCCTTGGACAGAGCTGTTCCACCATAAGTAGAGCAATGTTTACAACCACCATCAGCTTCCTTCCCCCAAAATCCCTACTCCAAGCAGTGCTTTCTATAACCAAAGAACGGAGAGGAGCTGAAGATCCCATGAAGCCCATGAGGGTCCTTGCCAGGCCAACCTAATAGACCTAGGAGATTAGATGCTGTGGTGATGGATATCAGTACAAAATCCTAGGTACATTGGCGGCGGAAAAGGTGATTAAGTGATCAGTCCCAGAGCAGAGGTGATAGTTTCCATGGTCACAGAGATGCAACAGTTTGGAGTTAGTTGTAGTCTTAGCATTGATCAGTGGACACAGCAGAAGAAAGACGTGCAAGATGAGTGAATGGTATGTAATCTTATGGGTTTGGTTTTGGTTCTATACAATTTTGGAGGAGATGGGAAATAAGACTTTTCCTGGATGTTCTACAAATAACTCAACCCAAACAAAGGGGTGTCTCCTTTATTAATAGGAGGTTTTGGACTTGGCCCAAGCCTGCTTTATGACCTTCGTAGAGGTGCTGGATTTGGTTCCAGGATGTAATCTATGTTTAGACCAACACAGAGATAGAAGTGGGCAGTTTGTAGTTCCCCTACTGGGAGCTACTGGGAGCTGGTTCTACCCCCAGCATGGGTTAGAGCCATCCTCAGGACTACACTAACATGGCACAGGTCTCCCATGGCAACACTGCCTCCCATTCCCTGCCTCCGAGTCTAGTCCACTCACCTAGCCTCAGCTCTGCCCTAGCCTGCCCCAAAATGCTCCCTATGCCTGGGACTCCTGAGCATAGGGCCTAGAGCTGGGAACTCAGGCTCTGTGCCCAGTGTGCAGGGGTTGTCCTCTATGCCAGAGATATGCCCCAAGGAACCTTTACCTACCCATCACTTCCTCTGCAGCAGCCTAGTTGATACAAAAGGGCAGTGGTGAATAAGGTCTGGCATTTGTCAAAAACTCCACGAGACAAACACCAAGAGGCCAAATCTGTGGAGAGTTCTGAGTGATCTCTGCTGTGAACCAGAGGTGTATGACACCCCAACTCTGATCCTAACCCATTCCTGTCTCTCATACTTTCATTTCTGTTTCTTTACATCTTTATTAAACTCTACAGCCACTTTGATAGGGAAATTGAAAAGAAAAAGATATGAGGAACAACAAAAAAGCCATAATTATGAAGATTCAATTTAATTTTAAAGGTTGTGGAAGGAGAAAAAAAGGAGCAGGAGAAGAAGAAACCAAATTAATTTAGCAGGAAAGCATTGCATGAAATATTGTTGGAGTTTAATAACCATGCAAAGACAGATGATATGTGTGGAAAAATTAGTTGTAGGACCTCATAATAGTCTATTAATATTTTCTACAGGCGCAGAAACCCTTTGCTGAATTATTGTGACAAAGTAATCTTTTTTTTTTAAGAAATAAAAAAAATAAAATCTTCAAAAAGACAGGATGGCAGGGACGTACATGCTGAACAGAATGGAGACCCCAGCTAGGAATGTCAGATCCTGAGCTAGGTTTCACATTGTTCTATCACACAAACCCTCTGCTCAGCAAATGAGCAGCAAGGACTGGGGTGGACCTTGCACAGAAACGCTTGCTCTGCACACTTGGGCTGGGCGCTACGATGGTGACCCTTTAACAAGGCACCTGCCCTTCCCATCAGTTCTTTCCATCATATTCAGCAGGACGGTGCCAATCACAAAGCCAAGGATGAAGTGTGTGAGAGCCATACAAAAATAATTCCTGGTCAAGGAGATCCAGCTCTGGAGCAGACTTCTGGAGGGGATTAGCTTGATCTGGAGTCTGTGCAAGTCACCTGCTTCTATGGTGCTTGGGGAAACTCCTCCTCCCATGGACTCACTAAGATGAGGCATTTGAAGGGGTGGATGCCTGAGATGCTGGTGCCTGGCTGAGATGCAAGTGGAACAGCAGCAGAAGAGCTGACCCATCTGGAAGTCCTCTAGCCACCGAATCTAAAGGAAGACATGTCATCCTACTATGTCCCCCTCCCCTCCAGGCGGATGAATGATACCGGACAAATCTTGCATAAATCTCTGCTTTGAAATGGCCATGTCTTCTCAAAGGCAGGTCTTCACCCGGACTATTTCAAACTGTTCCCAGGAGGAGCCCACAGACCAACACCCCCCCTCCATTTGTACAGCATCCCTTCCTGTGAAACTGAGTGCATCAGTGGGCACAGGGTGTCCTGCCACACACACACCTCCCAGATTCCTGTTCGGCTGGCAAGAGGGCTGTTGGGAACATGGCTTCCTCTCAGCTACACTGCATCTCTCTCTAATCACTCTGACACCACAGTGATGGTTAGTCCGAGGTATATTGATGTCTCTTGCTTTATCCCAGCATTTGAAGACGATACAGTCACTCACATCCCCACCACAGGTCAAAACTTGTGAGCTCCCCTACTTTACTTACATTCCATACGTATTGAGAGTGGTGGTCTGGATATACCATGGGTAAGTAGCCCTCCCTGTGTCTATTGTAACCCAGCTGCTATGCTATCCCAGCCCTGTGCTCAGGGGGGCTGGACACACGAGCAGCTGCGAGCGGAGCTGCACTGCAGCCGACCTCCTCCCCAGCTACATTCATGGCAAAAGGTGTTTTCTGCCCCGCCATGTCAGGGACAAGACATTAGCGTGCACCTGGTATGACTCTTGGGGTATGGGTTTGAATCTCAAGGACAGGGGAGAGGTGTGGGTGAGAGTTTACCCATATAAATAAAGCATGTTTGAATGCCCTTCCCCAGGCATCGAGACTAGAGGCTGTTGTGTGTGTGCAAGGCTGTGGTGTCACCACCTGACTCCTGCTCACTGCACTGCCCAGGCCTGTGTGTCTGCTGGGGATGGTGGGCCCATGTGGCTTACACGCCTAACAGCAGCTCCCTTAGCATACGTGGCTGGCAACCTGCTATGATGTGGGGGATGACCTCTTGGGACCCCGCCACTGTTTGTGACCATTGTTTCCCATCATAGCAGTGCACGGTGTCATTTTAATGATGTATTGGCAGTTCCCAGGACCCCAAATCACACTGCATTTTCTGTTTTGCCTTCTCTGTCTCCTTATACAGCTGCAAATCCCCCATGACTCTGACATTACTTTCTAACAGTGCAGGCATTCTTGTTTTCAGTTTTCTGTTGGTCAGAATGGTAGCAGGGGGCAAACCATGGGTCAGTGGTGCTGCTGTGTAATTTCGCATGCTAACTATGGATCAGAGTCTGACTCCACAGCCTTTTACAGCCTTTTACTTTATTATTTTGACACCATTTGCCACCAGCTAGCTGGATAGAGGATAATGGGGAGTAATGGTTACATGGCAAAACTTGTACTCACTGCAACTTCACACCCGCTAAACTGCAGCCCGTTGTCAGCCATTGCTGTGTCAGGTATACCATGCCTAGCCAAAATAGCTTGGATGTGCATAATCACCTCTTTGGCTGTAGTATCTTCTAGTGACACTACCTCAGGGGTGTAAAAATAACCGCATGCTCTAGGACACATACATTCCTGTGGTCCTCTCTCTAATTCTGTGTTCACTTCCACCAGAGCCCCACCCAGACTCTTTGCCTGGAGCGCTCAGCCCTTAAAGTCACAATCCCCAATACCACAATGGCCATACCATGGTAGCAGCAGGCAGGGCTGCTGCCGCAGTATGGAGGGGGATAGCAGGATGCTTGCCAAAAGCTAAGGGCAGCTGGGATGAGAGCAGGAGCCAGCTGCTTGAGTAGGGCTAGTATTGGGAGCAGAGTGCCAGGGAAATCTCGGTGCTGGTAGGGGAGGCTCAGGGGTATACAGAAGCTGAGATGGCCGGGAGGGGGAGCGCTTTGCAGGGAGAGGATCATTTCACAAGGGAACAGATCGATCCGCAGCATCCTAGTGCTGTGCCCTGAAGCTGAAAATCCAGAACTCGTCTTGAGGGCTCAAAGGGTTAACAGAAGTTCAAATGAACTTGAAAATCTTAAGGGCTGCTGAAAAAGGAACTCACCACACCCCCATGCTTAGCACTATTTTGTGTGGGGGCAGATATAAGCTTTTGTAGTCATGCACTCAATGGCCTTGTTAAAAATCAGTGTTAAAAACAGACTGCACTAACACAGCATAGCAACCACAGGCGAAGACAAAAGCCGGTCATGGGGATCAAGGGGCAGGAAACACATGCTTCAGGAAGATTTTAATTGTCTCTCTCAGAAGGATGCATTTCCCAGCTCCTGAATGGGATTTGATTTGGTGCCAGACAAAACCCTTCAGATCCAGCAAACTCAACTAGGTCACTCCAGTGGGAGAAAAATAAAATAAATGCAGGACAAAACAAAACTGAAATTCCTCATTTTACTTTCCCTTTCTCCTATTTTAATCTTTACAGCACCATCCATTTCCCACCCTCCCCACACACCCCCTTCCTCTTTCTTTTTTCTTTCTTTAAATACAGTCTAATCCCAACTGTGAACTGATGTAGTTTGTGCGTTAGGGGGAAAAAATCTCTCTCTTTTTCTGCCTTTTTTTCCCTTCTTCTTTCCTTGGCCCAGTTCATTATTTTTCTTTCTTGTCACTCAGTGTGATAGGTTGAACAGAAGTGCACAGATGAGCACTGAAAACGGTGTCACAAGGCCTTAATCTAGTCTTTAATGCCTGACTTCAGAGATGTCATTTATCTTCTAACTGCAGCAGGCATCCACCAACTTTATCTCTAATAATATATTGATGGATTAAAAGGGTCGGGCAGGAGACCGGGCTGGAAAAATTGCTTATTGACATCAAAATACAGTGCCCTCAACCTGATAAACATGGAGGGGCTCATGTATCTCCTAGAATAGTTGGTGTTGCTATAATTTTTTTTCTCTAGCATGTTTCTTCCAGGTTAATGGGGTGGTCCGGTAAAATAAACAAACAAACAGGAAATATAGTTTCTGCGTTGACACGACTGTGTGGAGGCAAATATATTTCACTAATTGTTTTTTAATGGTATAGCTGTGCATTATTATTTACCACACACTGTGTGATGCTGTTTGCTGTGAGCACCTGCCTTGTTTTAGCAGGCCTGAGCATATTGAAGCTCATTGTGATATATGGCGTAAAAGCATCACTGGAAGGCTCTCAGCATGCCAGTAGGAGGCGGTCCCCCGGATGGCTTCTCTCTCTGCATCCCCATTCCCTATGTGGCTTGGTTTCAGGGCATCAGTGCAGCCTTATGCACTTGCTGCATAAAGCATGCAGCAATGGTCCCTTTGTTTGTAGGTTAATCAATGCTTTTGATATTCCGCTTGCATCATTTTTATGGTCCACCCACAGGTGAAGGCTCCCACACAAACCGCCCATCATCAAAACCCTATTCTGATTTCAGTGTCTTTTTGAAAAATAAAAGGGTGAGTCTTGGCCTAACTTCCTAGGATCACAGAAACAAGCCCAAAGCAGAGAGTCCCATGCCAGGAGGGGTCAAAGGGAGCTAAAAGGCTCTTTTCATTTACAAGTAGCTTTTAATTTTCTAATGAGCCCGATTGGGGGTTTTACTTACTTAGGGCCAGTTCTGTCATGGCTGCTGTTCATAAGCACGCCCCATGAAACCCATACACGAGAGGGGGATCATGAACTGGTTCCTGCGCCAAGACCATCTCTCCACCAAAGCCCAAAAAGAGAGCATTCCATTGGTCTCCTCTGACAGGGGCCACAAATGCTGGATCAGGGCCTCGGCATCTGGATTCTGGTTCATCTTCCTGCATGTGTGCACCTGAGCCGGCAATGGACCCTACACACACACCTCTTCACTGATTTATGCTCTTGGTGCTAATCTCTGCTGGGCATGCTGTGTAGAACTACTACCATCCGGAGTGTGGGTGCAAATGAATGCTCTTTTTCAGCAGAATATCCACACTCAGTTTGCACAGAGACCTGACGTGCATTCGGATTCCTTCCCCTCAGTGTGCCAGACCTGTTCTGTGGGCTCTTATACCAGAGGGGCAGGCTCATGGCTCCTCCTCCTCCTTGTCTGGTCTGGATAGCTTGCTCCCTGGAGGAAGCAAGGACTGATCAGTCTTTGCTCTATTGTGATTTGCCCATGCACAGCTCCCGGACACTCGCCTTTGTAAGGACAAGTGACAGCCTCATCTTCTGCTTGCACTTGTTTCATGGCACATCTACAATGAGACAGAATTTAGTTGGACAAACCAGAATCTTTGTAAAAATCTGTGGGTTTGGCCAATTTGCCATTAAATCATTTTCAGTGATTCAGCGTCTGATGTTTGTACGGGTCTGGGAGGAAAACTGTCTCTCGTTCACTGGAGAAAGCGGAAAATTCCCCCAGGTCTGTCTCCCATTCCCTGGGCCAGCAAGGACTAGCAGTGCTGTGGGGATAACCAAGGCACTGCCGAAAGGGCCTGGTCCAGCTCCCATTAATCTCACTGAAAAGAGTGCCGTTGTCCTCATTGGTGTAGGCTTGGACCCTATGTATGAGAGGGAGTGAGGGAGTACCTTTCTTGTAGTAAGGGCGTAAGTCAGTGAGACCCTCAGACCACCCCTAGGCAAGTGAGCACTCTGTTGTCATAATTTAAACCCAAAAGGTGGCATGTAATATATCACTGGCAAAATGATAACCCACTGATCATTAATATTCTTGCATGATGTACATATAGTAAGCCCACAAAGGACTTTATGGCTATGTGCTGCAAATACATTCTTGAAAGGTGCTTGACAAGCAGTGCCTATGCCATGCTTGCTCCAGACAAAGGAATATGGTTCCACCTGTTTGAATGTGTCTCTGATGTAAGTTAAGCAAGGCATGACCAAAGACAACCACATTGATGCGCAAGGTAAACAAAGCCATCAGGAGAGCAAATGGGAAAAAATGATTGCTTAACAATCTAGACTGGGGATGGAGACTGCACCTCCAGGGAGCTTTCCTGCCTCTTGAAGCAGGGTCTGTGAACTTTGGGAAGATATAAGGAGAAAGAAAAAACCATTTGGGCAGCCATCACTTGAGGAACTGAAGGGGCCAGAGCTCCTGAAATCACAGAACATTGGGTCCTTCAACCCAGGGGCCTGGAGTCTCTAGGAACTGAGTATAGGGGAAAAATCTTCTTAGGCAAAGATTAAGTGGTTTCCATCATATGCAGGGTTTACAGTTTGGTTCAATGGCTCTCAGCATCTCCACTGTACAAATTGTTCCAGCACCCCTGTAACAAATTGTTATGAGTGACGTAAGTTACACCGACCTAAGTGCTGGTGTGGACAGCACTATGTCGGTGGGAGACCTGCTCCTGCCTCCATAGCTACAGCAGCTCATGGAGGTGGTTTTATTATGCCAGTGGGACAGCTCTCCTGTCGCAGAGAGCGTCTTCACCAGATGTGCCACAGTGATACAGCTGCACCACTGTAGTGCTTCTAAGCGGTGGAAGCCAGAGTGTGACCTCATGCTTGTAGGCTGGCTGTCGGTGTCAGGGCCATGAGCCATAGCAGCATAGCATTTACGACACCCTGAGTTGCTGTGTAGCTGGTGATACAACCCCTTACTGATCTGAGGCGAACCCCCAAAGCATCACAGTCAGCCATCAGCCTCTGCAAAGAGTCACAGCCAATTCTGATCCGCTGGAAGAATGGCACGTGTGATTCAGAAATAAGAGGGGTGAAAAGAAGGGCATCACATATTCCCATCCCAAAATTTGGATTAGAATCAGGGATAGGTGGTTCCCAAGTATTGCCAGCAATGTGATATGCTCCAAGCCAGATGGTATTTTAACTTGGCCATAAATAAGATTAGAAACCTTTTCGGCTACTTGTAATAATCTGTAATAAAGTGAGGCAAGCATTGCAGAAAAGTCCAGCAGGTGCACTAGACTGTGGGTGTGTTTTTATTCTAACTGAATCAATGAGTTCTAATGTAGTTTTCCCTTTTGTGAGAATTTTTATAATTGGAGTTTGATAGCAGGCATTTAAGTTGTATCTGCTGCGATCATATGCCTGTTGGAGTAATGAAGTTAATTTCTCCTTGTAATCATTTGGTGAGCCAAGTTTTGGTTCAGTTTTAAGATGGAGAATAGGAACAAACAGTCTCTGGAGGTCTCTGCTACATGTAAGGAAAGTTGGCATTTCTCCGGTGGTTGTATAAGGAACAGTTCACAGCGCCTGAATCAAATCCCACTGAAGTCAATGGAAAAGACTTCAGTGGAGATTGGATTAGGCCCTTGTTTAGGAATATACAAATCCTAGTTGGTTAGCATTGTAGCAACCTGCACGGAAGTTGGAGGAGTAGATCAGACTGCAGTAAGGAAGAGTTTGGAGGAGGCATTGGGAAGTCAGTCTGTATGCATATGATAGAACGCCAGCTGCAGTTGCAGCATCTATGGAAATAGTTGTCTTAATAAAAAACAGTTAGTGATAGAAATATGGAGTCCTCTCATGTTATTACCCAGTATCTACTACAAGAAACAAACATATTGTCAGCCACATAGGATCTGGTAGCCTATTATAATGACCTTCTAAAGTCCACAGGACCTTCTGGGGTTTGTAGTCTATCAACCGTAACCAGGAGCCTGATGCAGATTCCACTGAGGTCCATGTGAGCTTTTGAAGAATTAAAAAGATCACAGGGAGGCAAATTTGTGACTGTGCGAAAGAATCAAGGTACAGAACATGAGGGGTAAGGTGCAGAGAACTCAGGGAAGCTGGCTGCAATCTTGCCAACTTCATTTGAAGTTTACAAGAAGAGCCATTTTTGAGATAAGATTTGGCAAAAAAGCATTAGAAAAACTTTCCAAACATGATCCACATGTATTTTATCCAGGTTCTGTTTTCTTCATTCAGTGTATGATTACCAAAACATTCAATGTTGGACATCATTTGCAAACAAGCTATAAGAATCTTTGTTGGCTATAAGAGAAAAAAAAAGGAATATCTGATAAGAAAGCTACAAAAGGTTGTAACGTTTGTTCATAATTCAAATGATCTGATTGCTGTTACTTCTCATGTGTCTCATATTGCAGTGCATAGGAACCACTGACTGAAAGTAGCTGATTAAGGAGGTGATGATTTCTTGTGCTGAAATTTTCTGAACAAAGAGAAAATCACACAATACATTAGAGAATTTCTGTGCTGCAGAAATACAGCTGAAGAGACAGTCCAACATGTGAATGTATATTCCCAACTTTTTTAGGCCACTGATCTAAATTCTAAGACATGGTTGGCAAGATATCATGACTCATGAGGTGTACAACAAAATGTGAGCAGAACTAATTAAATTGTTGGCATTGCTGGGAAGAATTATGGGTAAAGATATTTTCAGCACAGTGGTTCAGGCCTTTTCAGAAGCAGACATTAACATCAGCAAGCATTGAATCATTGGGAACAGATGGAGCTCCTACTACAGTCAATTCTAGTGCAGGTTTCATTCAGTATCTTGCTAAGGAAGATGGTTACAAATGGAGCTGACCGAAAAATTCCAATATTTCAAGTTTGGTTTCATCCCAGATCAGGCAAAATATTGAATTTTTTCATGGAACAAAAAGTTCAGAAAACATTTCATTCGGAAATACTAAAATGTTTCAACATTCCCAAAACAAAATGTTTCATTTTGGAGTCTGCATTTATATCTGCATCTGCCTGAGTTGCTGCACTTCTTGGGAGTTGAACTTCCAAGTTCCTCATGACCTCTACAGACTCTGCTCCCTGGCCAGACTACATCCCCCATGATGCACTGTGGCTTATAAATGCGTCTAAGCTGCTGTGGTGACTCATGGATGAGGTGCTGTAGCATCTCAAGCAGATGCAGAGATAAATGTTGTCCCTAAATGAAGCATTTTGTTTTCCTGGGGGAAAAATCCACCAAAATCAATCTTTTCCCTCTGGAAATTTTGATTTTGACAAAAACACAATTTCTGATGGGGAAATGTTTCATCTGAACTTTTTCAAGCAGCCCTGCTTACAGTAATAGTGCATCATTCATAAAGAGGCATTCTGTGTTAAAGTAAGTTCATACATACTTGAGGAGGTGATGAAGCTGGTAAAAATTTGGGAATTTCATCATTGCAAGAGCTCATAATAATTAAGCTTTTAAAACACTCTCAGCAAGTCTCAGTGCTTTGGAATGGAACGATGTCAAACGGCTAAAATGTTTCTTGTTCATTGAGGCTGTATTTATTGTGTTGGAGGGTTAGAAGTCACATTGTGCTTAATGCAGCAGGGACAGGTTTACCATCGAAGAACTAACAAACTTGTAACACTTGAATGACTTGCTGTTTTCTGACAGAAAGCAAATACATTGCCATGCATCAGATAGTCTCAGATATAAAGATCACTATGTCACAGATCGCTGTTGCTATTGGCTAAAAATCAACATCCAGGATATGCATGTGGCAGAGTTCCAGGCAAGTGCTCTCTGGAAAACCAAATCTGTTGACTGCAAGTCCCAGCTGGAAAATACTGAGTATGTGAGGTATGAAGAAAATAATCCTAATCTGAAAACTGAAGTGATGTGAGGTGAGACAACATTGTCTGATCCTTTTGTTTCTATGAAGACCTTATCCATAGCTTTGGTGGCGGTCTCTGGTTCAACATAGGCATGAGAACAGTTGGATGAACTTCGCTTGGACGGATATCAGGACTGTATTTGAGAATGACTTGGGTGCAGCACTCAAAACTGGAAAACACAAGCCTCATGTTAAAAAGACTGTCTTCCCAAATTCAATGGCAGAAATCCCACTGACTGCTGGGCAGCTGCCTCTGCCCCTCTAGCAGACCACTTGACATGGTAAGTACTTGTTTGCATTTTCTTGCACGTGCAACAGAAATAGTTCAGTATCACTGTCCAGTGCCCTCAAGCCAGTCCTCTTTCCTAAATTTTAATGAATACATGGCATTTCCTATTTGGCGGTTCTCTATGTTCGAGAACATCACTATATATTTTTGTAACAGGTAGCTGTACTGATGAGCTGTGCAGCTCACTTTGCAAATGTGGACAAGGCCCCTAACTGGCCCTGGCCTAGTTCAAATATTCTCCCTAAGCTCCCATACCCTTCCATCTATGTTGGAGATTTTAATAGCAACCACACCACCTGGGGATACAGAAAGTCAGATCAAAAAGAAAAGGAGGACTTGTGGCACCTTAGAGACTAACCAATTTATTGAGCATAAGCTTTCGTGAGCTACAGCTCACTTCATCTGATGCATAAAAGTGGAAAATGCAGTGAGGATGTTTTTATACACACAGACCATGAAAAAATGGGTGTTTATCACTTCAAAAGGTTTTCTCTCCCCACCCCACTCTCCTGCTGGTAATAGCTTATCTAAAGTGATCACTCTCCTTACAAAGTACTCCTTTTCTTTTTGCGAATACAGACTAACACGGCTGCTACTCTGAAATCTTTCATGAGAAGCTCTCATTGACTTCAGTGGAATTTCTCACAAACTTAATGTTAACTAGGTGCTCACGTGCTTTGCTGGATCGGGGCCTTAGCAAGTGTAAGCAAGGTGTAATGGGAGAAGCGTTAAAATCCATAAGTGTAGATGAGAGCTGGAGTATCCAGAGTTGCATGCTAAAAATTGTACCACATTACTGTTCCACTGAGGAATAAACTAAAAGAACAAGTAGCATCCAAAGTGGCATAACAAAACCCTGCTGAAAGATACAAGTGTAAAGAAAGAACCTATAGTGCAAATGGAGAAGGGGAAGAGCACTAGACAAGAATATACAGTCAGTTAAGGCTTGTAGGGAAAAGATAAGGATAGCTGAGAGAGCAAAGGGGCTTAGTGGGAATAAAAAGAGCTTTCACAATTATATCAGGGAAAAGGGAATACTAGAGAGAAAGTAGTTCCATTAATAAATGAAGAGGGAGACAAAATCAATAGTGTTTCTAAAATGACAGAGTTACTGAACTCCCTTTCACCATCAGTGTTTAACAAGGTAAGTAAAGGACAGAGGCATGGAAAGTTATAAAGCAAGGAGCCTTTGGCAATATGGCACTTTGGATAAAAAGCAGTTTATGGGAGTATGTGAACTGGATCATCAAATTTTCAGTCCAAGTAAGATATGTTTTTCAAGGTCTTAAGTGAATTGGCTCCTGCATTTGCTAAGTCTTTGGAAATTGCTCTTGAAATACAATAGAACACTGGTAAGGATGGGCAAATGCGATACTGCTGTTTTTTAAAAGGCCAATCCTGGCAATTACTATCTGGCAAAGATAAATTCACTATCTAGTAAAATACAATAACAAATATCAGGAGAAAAACGTATTTAACCTCCTAGGGTAAAGTCCTGCTCCGACTGAGAGAGAATATTAGAACCCTGGGTAACACCCTGCATGAGTTTACAAAGAATTTCTTTGCTAGCTTGTGCCCAAGGAGCTGTGAAGCATGTTGCAGGTGGGGAAGGGCTATGCAGGAAGTGAAGTCCCCTAGATTGATTCAGCCAGAATTCCTGATGGGGGGATGGCCTCTAGGATCCCGACTCAGGAAAGCACTCCTCACATGCTTAAAGGCAATGGAATGTTACTCAAAAATGACATTTGCTTCTGAGCATTATCACCTGGATTGAAAACTGGCTGCAGTGCTGGAACCCAGAGGCTCTGAAGCGCAGGCTGTGGCTAGCAGAGTGCTTGCTGGCCGCCCATAGATTGCTGGCTGGTCACGTATGAGCCAGATTTTTTTAAGGTATTTAAGCATCTAACTCATTGAAATAAATGGGCGATAGGTACTGACATACCTTTAAAAATCTGGCCCATAAGACTGGGCCCCCTCATTCTTTCCAATGGTTAAATTGCATTAAAATCAAGTTTAAAATGTCTTAAATCCTTCCCTAATATCACTTTCCCATACTGCAGCTGCTTTGGGGTTGTTATGCACTGGTGAATGGTAGTGGAGAAGGTCTGCATGACTGCAAATGGGACATTGGTGTCCATGGGATAACCTGTCTGAGAAGAACTGATTCCTGCCAGAAAAAAGCTTGAGAGCTTGTGCTCTAAGCAAAGGGTATGAAAATACCATAATACCTCAACTATATCGGGGTGGCGCTGGGTGAGCATTGGGATCACAGGTTGGGAGGCAGTGATCAGGGGAATGCCTATGGCTACCAGAGAGCTTTATATTCATTTTTAAAACTGAAACATCTTCATTCACAATCTGGTTGAAGACATGAACAGAGCATTAACTAAACCTGTGAATGGCTCTGAACTGAGAGTTACAAAGAACAGTGGGTAAAAGGGTACATGGATTACGAAGAACTCAGGACAAGGGTGACAAGCAGGAATTATTTCAGGGAAGTCCCCTGGCCTGTGTTCTGCAGAAGGTCAGACTAGATGATCATGATTGTTCCTTGCGGGTGTAAACTCTCATTACTTCTTTGAAGGCCAATCCAACTTCTGCAGGAGCCAAGTGAAGGCCTTCCATGTGCTTCAGTGGGAGTTGGATCAGGGTCAAAGTAAAATACACTTTAAACTGGGAAAATTGCAATCTGAAACAACCGGGAAATAATAAATTTGTACAGAGAAAGGAAGGTGATTCTTCAGGCGCACTACTGCCGAAAAAGAGCTACAGTGAAGGAGTTGGGGCGGGGGGGGAATTAAGGACCTGATCCTGAGATGTGTTCCATGCATATGTCTGGCTGAAATCATTGGGATTTATGCTTACATTACACATCCCACATTCAAGCCCTTAGCATGGCAGCATAATCAGGCAGGGAAATTTTGGACTGTACCTATAAAGACATGATTTTATGGAATGGAGGGATAATAGCTTCTCTCTATAGTCAGGGCCCCATGTATTCCACAAGATCAGAATTAATCTCTCCCTACAGAACCATGTTCCAGAATCTCGACTTTTCCTTTTAAAAATAGAGGGTGAAATCCTGGCCCAGTTGAAGTTAATGGAAGTTTTGCCATTCACTTTAATGAGGCCAGGATTTCACCATTTTTAATAACTTTTTATTAAGGCAAAGTTACAATAAAACGTTAACATGCTACATCGTGCATTACTTATTACTTATTCAGGATCTAGTTAATATTCGAAGAATCTGGCTAAAGATTCTGGTTTTGGAGATAATATTGAAAAGCTTACCAATCTCCAAACCAATACAGTGCTGTCTGCCTCATTTGCAGAGAGCCTGAAGCAATAGCTCTGAGGAATGTGAAGAGCTCCATTCATCTCAATGGGGTGTTAACTCTGGAACCTAAACATGACAAGATGCAGCATACAGAACATGTAGGAACAGTGTAAAATAACTTGAATTTAATATAAAAATTAATAACATATGGATGGCCATGCTAACTCTATAATTCATTTTCACAATTATCTTAAAACCTCCATTTGTAAAATGAAGCTGCTGCAGAATTTCTACTAGAGTGTTACAAAATCTAAAGACTTCACTGCAGGATCTAGGGACACTGGCACACAATCTAGGGATCTTTAATGTAGAATTTAACTCCAGCTTGCTATAGAGTACATGGAGCCTTGTTGGTTCTTTTCTGCTGAGACCCCACCTGGAATGCCATATTGTGTTTTGGGCACTACATTCCCACAAAAAGTAGATAAATTGGAAGATGAGCAGGAAGCAGTAAGAAAAGAGGGGAACGATTAATGGAAAATGTAATGTAATGTGATGGAGTCAGCACTGAGCACCAGCAGCCAAAACTCTGTGACCTAGGAAGCTGCAATAAGGTAGGTTTCCTGTAATTAGGAAGATAATTGCATTGGGAGCCTCAATAGTCTTGTCTAAAATGGCCATTTTCCCACCATGGGCCTAGCTCTGGTGCTGTTGTTGGTAGGATTAGATGACCCCGTGGTAAACTAAGTTTCCAGCATTACTAATACTGCTGGAACTGCACCACATCTGACATTGCCTGTGTTGATGCCACCACTGGATGAACAGCAGTTTCATGAGACAGCAGACGCCACATTGAAGCAGGAGTGGTAGGATATTCACTGGGTAAAGACAGGGGAGAATGAGAGCCTCTGAATTAGGGGGTAGGGAGGTTACTGGCACCCCCTAGGTGGTTCTCTCATAGCTCCCAAAATGTGAAACTGGCATGAAGAGTGTCTGAAGTGTGTAATTGTTTGAGGTGGTCAAAGTGTTTAAATAGGAGTAATAGGGTGAGACTAAGCCAAAGCAAACTGAGCAGTTTATGAGGAAAAATTTCTGCAAAACAAGTTCTATTAGAAATGTTGAACAGCTAAAGCGCTGCATGCCCGATTCCTCTGGCCTTTAACAATGAGACTGGAGAGGGCACCAAAGAATTTACTGTTGGGAACGTTTCTGTACTGGAAGGGGGATGAGTACTGTAGCCCAGGATTGCTTTTAAATCTCTATTTTCTATGATTTTATGATATACTATATATATCGATACATAGTTATCGTGGCATATCCTCTTTTACTCTGCTCCCAGTAAGCAATTTGTCACACTGGAATGTTTGGGATGAATTCATCAGAAGGAACAATGGGAAAATGTTTTTTATTTGTACAATTTGTGGAATTATGGTGGGCTTTTCAAAAGCACGCAACCCTGGCCTAACTGCTCCCATGAGTCACTGGGAAAACACCCGTTGAAGTGAACGTGAGCAGCGTTAGCCCAGTGTGAGTGCTTTTGAGAACCCCACCTTTGATGATCAAAAGCCTTCTCATATTTGATATTTCTTTGCTTTTTTAAGGTAATATAAAAGAAGAAAAGATAAAGAATAGCTCTTGTGAAAGCATCTGCTTTTTTACTTACGAAAATGAATATTAAATAACTATGGAAGTTTTATCTCCAGTAACTTAGTTGTGATTTTCTTTCAGGCAGCTCACTTTGTGATCAGGAAAGCAAGGATAAATACCAGATTGCTACAGAAAAGCTGTCTGGGTCCCATCCCTCAGTTACCACCAGCCCAGAGCAATGGCAGTTAGACACAGCTACAGAAATGCCACCTGGTATTGGAACCCCACATAGTGCAATGGAGAACAGAGCAGCAGAGGGACCCAGCACAGTAGTTCTTCAAAGATATCCCCGTTTGCCTAGCTCCCTGCAGGCAGTGCTAGGACAAGCACCTACTCTTTGAGATGTCTTGCTAAAGCTAAGAAATCGTTTCCTTTAGTGGCACATACAGGCAGGCATTTAATGGCAACCTGCAATAAATTCCAGCCATGAAAGGCTGCCTCAAAGTGAGGGGACTGGAACAGCTTGGGGAGGAGGAGATGATTCAGGGGAGAGTACATCAGCAGCTCATCTTCCCCTGCCACTAGGCTAGCACGTGACATATCTTGACCTGCATACCTCAGACTGTGGGGAGATTTTATCCCGTGATGGAAACACATAACAAAGGACAAGTGGGCCTTGGAGATTATTCAACGTGGACTCACACCAATCCTCCAGCAACAGATGTATAATTTCTCAAACCTCAGAATAGCCCCGGAACAGAAGCCAGTGCTGTAAGCACTCTTCCTCTGTCTGGGAAGCTCAGCCCTTAAATGCATAGTCCCCCATAGCACAAGTTGTACAGTCCTTGGGAACTGCAGCGAAGGAAGCACTGTGACAGGAGAGTGTTTACTGGAGTTTATTCAATTTTCTTTGTTTCCTTGTGGTGCCCGAGAGATACGAAGGTGACAAGACAGTCTTAGATCTCAGATCAAACTACTAATGCCCTTTGGTGGAGTTTTGTATGGTGTGACCTTCACTTCAATTGTGGCAACTATTGAACTCTATATCTTAATCTGGCCATGCCACAGGGAATTCCTGAGGTTCTCTGACAACTGCACCCACGTACTGTACAGAGTCCTGATTTTTGGACTTTCCCCTTTCCCCAGGGAAAGCACTGGAGGTCCCATATGCAGCTGTTTGACAATAAGGGACCCATATTTACCATTTTCTTGATGACCTACCAATTGGGGCTTACTTCCAAGAGAAAGTCACCATTAGGACTTTACGGAAGCTCCTTGGGATGCTGCTAGCCTGCATCCAGTTAATGACATAGAATCGCTTTCATATAAGGCAGCTTCAGTTGTTCCTGTTTTCCATTCCTTCAGAGATCACGCAAGACCTCAGCTGTGAGATCCAAACCCTGAAGGTTGCCTGTAGCATTCCTGTGGCGGCTGCTACATTCTACCAGGTTCAGAAGAGTCTCCACTGGAGGAACGCCAGAGAATAATCATAAGTACAGATACAAGGCCACACAACAACAGGATCCTGATTGGGAGCCAGGAGGCAGGGAATCTGTTCCATCCTCCGGAGAAACACTGCCATTAACTTGGAGATTAAACTAGGTCCTGTAGGTCTTAACACCCATCGGAACCTCTGGGCTCTGTCACCACTTTTCTTATCTGTTAGAGTAGCTCACTTAATAAAATTGCTTTCCTGAAGCAGCGACATAAGTTTCAGCCCCGGAGCCTCAACATGGCACTGTCCATAAAGATGACATAGTGCTCATAGCTAAGGCTTGCTGGAAAACAACAATTCCTTTATGTAAAAAATGTGGAGGTTTTGGAGTTTATTTTCGGTCTGATGTGTAACAAAAATGAAACCTTTTGAAATTTTTAGCAAAAAAACATGAGCAGGAGAGAAAGCCACCAGAACAGCCAGTAGCCCTGTGCTTAGGACACTCCCCGGGGATGTTGGAGACATGGGTTCAAGTTTCCACTCGGCTTGACTTGAAGTAAGGACTTGAACCTGGGTGGATGCCCTGATCACCAGGTTATTGGCTGTTCTGGGGGGATCTATCTCCTGTTTTTTCATGGAAAATTTCAATCGGTTTCATTTTCATTCTGATGCAGAATAAAAACAAATTTTGAAACCTCAAAGTTCTTGCAAAACAGAATTGTTGTTTTCTGCCCAGCCCTAGTATAGGTCAAATTAAATGCTGGAATTGTTGGAATATGGGTTTCTAGGAAAAATGATCAAGAATGGAAAAGACCCAAGCAGTAAAATTCAAATATAACCATGAGCTGACCCTGTAAGATGTGAACAATCAGTTGAATCTGGATGCTGCCAAGAAAGACATTCCAGGCAATCTCAACCCAGCATGGCTCTAAACAGCAGAGGATGGATAGGTGGGTGGGTGTGGGATATTCTCAGAGGAGTTTGCTATGTTCTGTTCTCCAAGTGTCCCCTGGTGTGCACACAAGCTATAGCATAGCTAATTACAGGAAATTAAAGAGAAAGACATATAAAAGGATTGCCTGAGCTGTGAGAGCCCTGGGAGGGACTGATGAATGTCCCGCGGTGCCGCAGCCACAATTACAGCACCAGAATATGGCTTAAAACTGGAACTGAAATTTTAAAAGTTACTGTCGTATGTCAAGAAAAGATTAATTATAACCCACGGACTTCAGGATCGGCTTTGGTCCATGCCTCAAAGTGAAATAGGGTAGATTAATAGAAGCCAGATGGGACCATTATGATCACCTAGTCTCATCTCCTGCATAACGCAGGTAAGAGAATTCACCTACTGATTCTTGCATTAGCCCAATAGCTTGTCGTAGAGCTATGCAGGTATGTGTCGAATTATGTATGTATTTAAAAGTGAAGTTCTAGTACATTCCCACTTTGGAATATAATGATCTCGGGAGCAAATTAACTGTTACAGGAAGGAGTGCTCTGTAGAAGAGAGAGAGATAGCTGCGTTGGTCCCAGGAAGTTAGAGAGACAAGGTGTGTGAGGTAATATTTTTTACTGAAGCAGCTTCTCTTGGTGAGAGACACAAGCTTTTGAGCTTACACAGGACCTGAAGAAGAGCTCGGTGTAAGCTCGAAAGCTTGTCTCTCTCGCACCAACAGAAGTTGGTCCAGTAAAAGAAATTACCACACCCACCTTTTATATTTCGAAAGAGCCAATATATACGGTGACAGTAGACAGTGTTCAAGAACACACAGCACAGTTCGCAGGTTTGTCAGACCAGTACAAATTGTCATATACTGTAAATGGCTTCTTGAAGACTACTCTTCCAATGGATTGCTTTACAGCTACCGGGGAGTGGGGCTTCTAGAGGTCCCTTGGAAGGATTCAGGAACTGGAGGTGGAGCCTATGTAGAGTGCTAGGGAGCGTTCTGACCTATAGGACACTTTACTGCCACTCATCAGCAAGAGACCAGGGCCAGCCATAACTGCCAAAATGTTATAGGCACCATATTGCAGAGACCTCCCTAGACAGGAGAATGACCCGGCACTTCTCAGGGAAGAGGACAGAAATAAAGGAAGATAGAAAGGACAGATGAGAGAAGGGGGGAAGAAGGAAATGGGACAATAGAAAAAGGAGGGAGAGAAGAAAAGCCCTTAAGTGATGCGCTCAAACCCAGCAGCAGAGAACCATGCCCTTTAGAGAATTTCTTTCTCACCCTTGCATTCTAGATAAGATCTATAGCGAAGTGTGTTATTAAACCTATAGCTGGCACCTGGCCAGTACAGGTCTAGATTGTAAAAGCACCTACCCAGCCCCATCGGGGTGTTAGGACGCTGCACCTTCCTCTCTGCTGCTCAGACTGCAGCTCCAGCCATGGTGGAGAGAACAGGGGCTAGCCACTCACCCAGTGCTCCATGCTCCAAGCAAGTGGGTAGGGAGTGGCAGGAGCCCTTGCTATGCCTCCGAGTCACCAGCCAGAGAAGCTTGTTAAGAGCAGAGGGCGGATTAAGCTGCACCATCAAAAGGGGTGACCTAATTTGCTGCCCCTCAGAGCAATGCAGGGGCAGAGGAGGAATTGTGGTCCTCAGGGTCACACTTTGTATTACATTTCCATTCATAAATAGTTTATAAAGGACTAATACATGATGAATAGATATTTTAATAAATGGTTAATCAATTGTTATGGATCCCAAAAAGTCAATAGGTTGCCTAGAGCAATGGCTTCTAACATCTATAACTCCGTCTACTGATGAGCATGTAACCCTCAATGCCACATCCTGCTCGTGTCTGTAACATGCATATAACAGCTGTTAATTATGCATTAATTTTTATAAACCATGTGGTACAGGGAGCCTTACTGTGACTGGATGTAGTTAATGTTAGATGGCTACTGGAGTGTGTGGATTTATTTTAACTTGGACTTTATTGATTATTTTCCTGCACTCTCTCTGCAGGCATTCAGAGGGGCTGCCGCTGTTATATCTTCATGTTCTTTGGATCCTGTTTTTTTTTCCTCCACGAGACATCTCTGCCCAGAGCACAGCAGTAACATCAAGCCAGTGGCTATCAAACCAGTACTATAGCATTGGCACCAAAGAAGACATGGCAAGACAAATAATATCAGAGAATTGTTATTACATTTGTTACTGTTGATGATATATAGTTATAGATATACATGTAAAATTCACCTTAACAAAAATACAAATCATATAAACCACCCATTTTCTCAACTAAAACCAAGAACAGGAGTAATATGTATATGTGTATCTGCATTGAAACCTCTGCGGCACTGCTATAAAACAAATAATAATACTGACCTCTATCTATTAAAGCTAGTTGAAAAATGCTGAATATTTTTGGACAGATTTTTGAGAACTGTAGATTAGCTAGCTAGCTAGATAACTAGCTAGCTAGCTAGATGGATAGATAGATAGATTAGATCTATTCATTTAGATTTATAAAACAAAGGCAGATAGAGACACCTATATCCTTGGGTCAAGGTCCTTGACATTCATTTAAAATAAGCAAATATTAACAAGAGGCCAAGCACCTCAGCAAACTCCACTATATACTCACATCAAGCTACCTCTTACAGCCAAAAAGTAACAAGTGTAAAGAACACTTCAGTCCCCAAATAACAGTCCTTCAAACAACAACACCTGCCCCAAAAGCCTAAGTACAAATGAGCTTTGCAGCATGCCCTGACAATGCACATGTTCAGTCTGCTTAATGCCAAGGTCCGGAAGGAAGCATAAATTGCAGCATCTAAGGGCCCTGCCAGATGCTCCTTCTTTATTAAGTTAACAGAGCTCCAACTCAGGAACCTTCAGATTTCAACTGCAGCATAGTTCCTGGGAGAAAGGCAGCTCCTAGGTCACTTAGGACGGTATAGGACTAAGCTAAAGCTGGTGGGAACATTTTGGATGAAATTTTATGGAGCTGTTTTAATGGCAATGAAGTTTTCAGCTAAAAGTATTGCATGTAAGTGTGTCTACAGCTTGGTGGTTTCGGCCCTGTTCTGGGCGCCAAGACACCCAGGTTCTAGCCTCTGTTCTCTCTGGGCTGTGTAAGCCCTAAACACCAGGCTCCACACACAGTATTGAGAATTTTCTGTTCAGAAACAGATTCTAGAGGTTTTGCTTTTGTTCCAATGTGGAAGGAAAACAAATTATAAAACCTCAAACTTTGCCACAAAACAGAATTGTCCTCTTCCAGGCAGCTCTAATCAAAACCAACACCTGTATCTCCACCTGGAAGCCAAGAGGCAGCCAGTGGAGATTATGAAGCACCCATATGACATGCGTGTGGTAATATGCTCCACTCAATGAACAGGGTGCTTCTTTAGTCTGCCTTGCATTAGTCTTATCTGAAGGCGACAAAGAGCCATCCTGAGGATTTAGCCTTAAGTCAGTAATGACATTCAAGATCCTCATGCCACTGAAATTAGTATATGGAATAAAAAATACATTACAGCATGATACCCATAATATCTGTAGTTGTAGAAAAAACTGCATGATATATTTT
Organism: Eretmochelys imbricata; assembly: GCF_965152235.1. Taxonomy (NCBI): domain Eukaryota; kingdom Metazoa; phylum Chordata; order Testudines; family Cheloniidae; genus Eretmochelys; species Eretmochelys imbricata. Next base: position 51,064,800 of record NC_135580.1, on the reverse strand, counting down.
ATTTTTTGCAAATATAGTATTTGATCATGTATTAATGGCTCTATTGCACACAGAGAAGAGGGAAGAGTTAAGCATCCACACCTTGAATACTGAGTGCAGGTCTGGTCACCCCATATCAAGAAAGTTATATTAGAATTGGAAAAGCCACGGAGAGGGCAACAAAAATTACATTAAAAAGATTGGGACTTTTCAGCTTGGAAAAGAGATGACTAAGTGGGGATGGATATTACAGAGAGATATATAATCATGAATGTTATGGAGAATGTGAATGATGAAATGTTATTTATGCTTTCACATAATACAAGAACCGGGGATCACCTAATGAAATTAATAGGGAGCAGGTTTAAAACAAACAAAAGGAAGTACGTCTTCACACAACGCACAGTCAACCTGTGGAACTCATTGTCAGGGGATGTTGTGAAGGCCAAAATTATAACAGGGTTCAAAAAAGAATTAGTTAAGTTCATAGAGGATATGTCCATCAATGGCTATTAGTCAAGATGGTCAGTGATGCAACTCCATGTTCTGGGAGTCCCTTGCCTCTAACTGCCAGAAGCTGGGAGTAGACAACAGGCAATGGATCACTCAATGATTGCCTGTTCTGTTAATTCCCTCTGAAGCACCTGGCATTGTCTACTGCAGGGCTAGAGGGACCCTAGGTCTGACTCAGTATTGCCGGTCTTACGTTCTTATAACACTAACTTGGGCTTTAACTGACTTCTGAGTACCTGCCTGTACAACCGTAACATAGTTTGGATTTTTTTGCTTTTGTATTAAATACAGATATAATGATCTGATATAAAGTTTTGATCTGCAGGAGTCTGGGATGGTGATTTACGCACAATTTTTCTGTGTAGATCATCACAAACATAGGCTGATAAAAAAGATTATGCCCAACCCTCACATATTATGATAGACTTTAGAGGATTTTAAAATATAGATATTGGCACTTTTCTTCCACCCATAAGGCCAGAATTCCTTAATTGTCATGAGTCCAACAATACAGGACACAGTGGGAGAGGAAAATTCTAAATAATACCGCTAAAAACATGTCAAATAGCTCTTCCATACATCAAGCTGTCATGAGTTTGACAGCAGATAGCTTGGCTCCCTCTGGTGTTGTGTGTCTGGAAGAGGGGAGTCTTCCCTTTCCAGGGATATCAAGGTTCCATTTCTGATCATGCACTATCAGACTTTCAGCTTATCACATATTCAGGACTGAATATTGTCCATCCTGGGCCTTCAGTATAGTTCTGGGAGGGACATTCCACATTTGCAGAAGAAAGAAACAATCATTTATTTGGCAGTTTGATGTAAAAAAAATAATGACTTGTAAGCTGCTCTGAAGATTCAAAGTCAGAAGTAGTCCCAGGGGGCATGGGTCAGTGGGCACAGTGAAGGTGAGTCAGTCAAATGTGCATCATTTGGGAGATTGTTGCTAAGAATAAAATAAAACAACCCTGTTGATGCTGGAGTGCATGTGTAAAGCACACTTATGTCTCAGCCAAATAAAACAGGACACTAAAGGTATGTCTACACTGCAATACAAGCCCAGGGTTCAAACTCAAGCCTACCCCATCTTCTGTCTACACACAAATCGAACTAACCCAGGGCTCGGAACCAGAGTCCCAAGACTCCATGAGGGTGGACAGTCCGAGCCTGAGTCAAGCTGGGATCCAGTGTTCAAGCTCTATTGCTTTTCAGTGTAAATGCAGCCCTACAGGACTCATGCTCTGGGAGTCCACCAAAAATATCCGACAAGCCCACAGGCTGACTTCCTTTGTCCCCTCAACAGTCAAGTTTGGTGGCCAGTCAAGTTTTTCCATACTGTACTACAAATATAGGGCAAGAGCAGCCACAAAGCCCAGAAGCCAAAACAAGTGCTGGTGTGGACCATCCCTGTCATGGAGCAGGGCTCACAGCAGTGCTGGAAGAACCCAATCCAATGCATGTTGAAGTAAATGGGAAGGCTTTGGCTTGGAGCCTGAGAGTTGGGTATGCCATTTGCATCGCTCTTTGTGGGAGAACACAGTTGACAATGAGGAGAGATGAAGCAATGTGAAAGTTGTGGTGGGGTGGGTTCCATATCCATGCTTGTCAGTGCCAGAGATTCAGCCAGCCTCCATGGGCACATTCCCTTTCCTTTTCTCCCTTTCTCACCCGAATCTCTTTATTTTTCCCCTCCTTTCTCGCTCGGTCTTTGCTTGCATTTCAAGGTTAAAAAAAAGTCAGGATACAATAGTAAATATGTAAGATTAGCTCCTAAAATATGTTAGCAAGTGAAAGCTAAAGAAAGCCAAATGAATTTAAAAAAGGCTTTCTTGAAGCTTAGAACAGAGACGGTCCTTTTGATCCTTTATCTCACAATAACAAAAAAAAGCGCCAAACGAGATGCATATATATAATATACGTATGATATATATATTTATACTCATGTGTGTGTGTGTGTGTGTGTGTGTGCGTGTGTATTTTAATTCACACAGGCTTTCCTTTCTTTAAAATGCTGCAAGAAGCTTTTTTTTCAGCAGATTTCTTTTTCTTCCTTTTTTTTGATATTTCAAAGCTGGCAGTTCAGTAAATGGCTGGAACTGCCACATCTCTGTTCTTGCTAAAGAAATCAATGCTAATCCTATTACTGGCAGTTATCACCTATCCCAGAAACCAGGGCTAAAAGAGAAAAAAAACCCACTGAGATGTCAAAGTAGGAAAAGGGGGTGGGGGAGGGGGGAGGCGCCCTTCATTCACTTTCAAACAGTGATTGTTTTCTTATTTTTGATCATTTTTTCCTGTTAAGAGAGAAACTAAACCACCAAAAAAAAAAAATCTATGCTCACATAACATTAAGGGTCTGATTTAAACCCACACACAAAAAATGCAATTCAGAGCTGAGGCTGCAATTGGGTACTTAGCTTACTCCATTGTGCCTAGGTATTGCAGCTGGTGTGGTATCTGTATTACACAGAGAGAGCACAGCCAGCATGGCTTAGGCCTCTGCAGCGCCCCACTGTCAGCCCTGGGCCTGATTCTCTTCTCACTTACGGTGGTGTAAATCAGGAGTAAGTCCATCTGCTGTTGAGATGGCATAGGTGAGAGGAGGCTCGGCCCCTTTGTATCTCGAGTGTGCCAGGTCCACACTGAAGCAGTGAATGGCTGGGGCTGCCTGTGGGCACTGGACACAGATTCAAATGGGGGCGGGAGAAGACGGGGTTCCTCAGAACCCAAGGTGACAGACTTGGGTTCACAGGGGGCATGCTTTGGCAACAAAAAGAGCTGCATAGACATTCGGGCTCAGGCTGGAGCTCAGGCTCTGAAGCTTGGGGAGAGGCGTGGGCTTCAGAGCCCAAGCCCACACCCAAGCCACAGTGTCTACACAGCCCTTTTCTGCACTGTAGTGCGAGCCCTGCCAGCCAGTCAACCCCAGCTCTGGGACTCGCTGCCACGGGCTGTGGGGACGAACCCTGAGTCTGCTGGCAGCAGGGCCTCACCAAGCCTGCTCTCCTTGACACCTTCCTTCACACTTTCCCATCAGAAAAACTAGAGGAGCTTTAAAGTATTTCAGTGCCCCATGGTCCCCACATAGGGTATTTTCCATCTGTTCCCCCTTCGTTCTTCCATCAGGGAGCCCCATGGGGGTTGCCTTCCCATGGAGAAGGATGGAAGATCAGTGCCCTAAAATTATGGCTCCCCCAATCCACTATCTGCACACCGCCCCTCTTTATCCCTGAATTGCCCCCTGAACTCCTTCACCTCCACTTCCCTGAGGTCCTTGACAGCAAAGATCCTGCCAAAGTGATCCTGCTAAGTGTTTGATCCAGAGAGCTCTTCTTTGGTTCACACCAAAAATCCGGCTCAACAGTTATGCTGGCAGTGAATCATAGAATCATAGAATATCAGGGTTGGAAGGGACCTCAGGAGGTCATCTAGTCCAACCCCCTGCTCAAAAGCAGGACCCATACCCAATTAAATCATCCCAGCCAGGGCTTTGTCAAGCCTGACCTTGAAAACTTCTAAGGAAGGAGATTTCACCACCTCCCTAGGCAACGCATTCCAGTGTTTCACCACCCTCCTAGTGAAAAAGTTTTTCCTAATATCCAACCTAAACCTCCCCCACTGCAACTTGAGACCATTACTTCTTGTCCTGTCCTCTTCTACCACTGAGAATAGTCTAGAACCATCCTCTCTGGAACTACCTCTCAGGTAGTTGAAAGCAGCTATCAAATCCCCCCTCATTCTTCTCTTCTGCAGACTAAACATTCCCAGTTCCCTCAGCCTCTCCTCATAAGTCATGTGTTCCAGACCCCTAATCATTTTTGTTGCCCTTCGCTGGACTCTCTCCAATTTATCCACATCCTTCTTGTAGTGTGGGGCCCAAAACTGGACACAGTACTCCAGATGAGGCCTCACCAATGTCGAATAGAGGGGGACGATCACGTCCCTCGATCTGCTCGCTATGCCCCTACTTATACATCCCAAAATGCCATTGGCCTTCTTGGCAACAAGGGCACACTGCTGGCTCATATCCAGCTTCTCGTCCACTGTCACCCCTAGGTCCTTTTCTGCAGAACTGCTGCCTAGCCATTCGGTCCCTAGTCTGTAGTGGTGCATTGGGTTCTTCTGTCCTAAGTGCAGGACCCTTGCACTTGTCCTTATTGAACCTCATCAGATTTCTTTTGGCCCAATCCTCCAATTTGTCTAGGTCCCTCTGTATCCTATCCCTGCCCTCCAGCGTATCTACCACTCCTCCCAGTTTAGTATCATCCGCAAATTTGCTGAGAGTGCAATCCACACCATCCTCCAGATCATTTATGAAGATATTGAACAAAACCGGCCCCAGGACCGACCCCTGGGGCACTCCACTTGACACCGGCTTCCAACTAGACATGGAGCCATTGATCACTACCCGTTGAGCCCGACAATCTAGCCAACTTTCTACCCACCTTATAGTGCATTCATCCAGCCCATACTTCCTTAACTTGCTGACAAGAATACTGTGGGAGACTTGGTGAATCCATGCTGACTGTTCCTGATCACTTTCCTCTCATGTAAGTGCTTCAGGATTGATTCTTTGAGGACCTGCTCCATGATTTTTCCGGGGACTGAAGTGAGGCTTACTGGCCTGTAGTTCCCAGGATCCTCCTTCTTCCCTTTTTTAAAGATTGGCACTACATTAGCCTTTTTCCAGTCATCCGGGACTTCCCCCGTTCGCCGCGAGTTTTCAAAGATAATGCCCAATGGCTCTGGAATCACAGCCGCCAATTCCTTTAGCACTCTCGGATGCAACTCATCCGTCCCCATGGACTTGTGCACGTCCAGTTTTTCTAAATAGTCCCTAACCACCTCTTTCTCCACAGAGGGCTGGCCATCTATTCCCCATGTTGTGATGCCCAGCACAGCAGTCTCGGAGCTGACCTTGTTCGTGAAGACAGAGGCAAAAAAAGCATTGAGTACATTAGCTTTTTCCACATCCTCCGTCACTAGTGGGGGGTCTCTTCACTCCTCTGGTTCTGAGCAGTCCTCAGATCCTTTATTCCCCTGCACTGAGTGATTCACCAGAACCAATCTGGGCTCCTGCCTCAGGTTCTATTCTCAGTTTCAGGAATCTGAGAGTCTCCACAGGATGCTTTAGATCTACACAGAATCTAGCTAGCTCTCAGTCATCTATCTAGCTATATCTGATCTACCCGTCCAGTATTTTATCTACTCTAGTTACCCATCATCTATTCATCCCTGTCTATATACACACCTTTAACACTCACCATTGTGTAACAGAGTCACTGTTTCTGAGACTCTATCCCTCAGTCTCTGCAGAGTGAGGGGCATTCTCTCTCCAAAATATCAGATTAATAAAGGTTTCAGAGTAACAGCCGTGTTAGTCTGTATTCGCAGAAAGAAAAGGAGTACTTGTGGCACCCTAGAGACTAACGAATTTATTTGAGCATGAGCTTTCGTGAGCTACAGCTCACTTCATCAGATGCATACCGTGGAAACTGCAGCAGACTCTATATATACACAGAGAATATGAAACAATACCTCCTCCCACCCCACTGTCCTGCTGGTAATAGCTTATCTAAAAGCCATTTCCAGCACAAATCCAGGTTTTCTCACCCTCCACCCCCCCACACAAATTCACTCTCCTGCTGGTGATAGCCCATCCAAAGTGACAACTCTTTACACAATGTGCATGATAATGAAGTTAGGCCATTTCCTGCACAAATCCAGGTTCTCTCACTCCCTCACCCCCCTCCAAAAACCCACCCCCATACACACACAAACTCACTCTCCTGCTGGTAATAGCTCATCCAAACTGGCCACTCTCCAAGTTTAAATCCAAGTTAAACCAGAACATCAGGGGGGCGGGGGTAGGAAAAAACAAGAGGAAATAGGCTACCTTGCATAATGACTTAGCCACTCCCAGTCTCTATTTAAGCCTAAATTAATAGTATCCAATTTGCAAATGAATTCCAATTGGAATTCACCCCTGTCCGGGTGCACTCTCTCCCTCCTTGCAATTGCTTGAGAATAAAGACTGTCTCTGACTTGCTGCAACCAACCTAAGAGTGAAGGCTGCATTTCTTCCACAATTTGGTGCTGTGACTCGGATTGGCAACACCTTCTGGGACAGACGGCTCCATGGGCAGTCCTCCGATACCCCAATAGAGATTTCAGAAGGTCTCCTACCTCTATTGTGGTGCCATGGGGTTCGAAGGGTAACAGTCCACAGCAGCTACCGCTGTCTCAGCAGGCATTGCCACTCGGAGTCACGGCACCAAATAGTGGAAGAAACATAGCCTTCACTCTTAGGTTGGTTGCAGCAAGTCAGAGACAGTCTTTATTCTCAAGCAATTGCAAGGAGGGAGAGAGTGCACCTGGACAGGGATTCCCCCTTCCTCGGCAGGTCTCTCAAAAGATAAACAATTAGGGCAAACATTTATACCTTTTGTTACATACAGTAATGATCAACAGCTGCATTTTGTTTATACATATTCCTTCCTGATATCTTATTTTTCTCAGCAATTTCTGCTATAGTCTGCATTCCATATTATCTTACACAAGGTTAAACAACGTCTCTTACAGTTCTTTCCCACTCGCTTCCCACTTGCCCAGGCCCTGCCTTAAAGTCTTGCGTTAGTATGGTTAGAGTTAGCCTGACTCCTGCTCATTCCAGAGAAAACTAAGAGGTCTGCATCCAAATTCCCTTTATCCCTTTTTCCACTTCCACAAACCCCTAGGTCCTTTTCTGCAGAACTGCTACCTAGCCACTCGGTCCCTAGTCTGTAGCGGTGCACTTGTCCTTGTTGAACCTCATCAGATTTCTTTTGGCTGAAAGGAGTTACCTTTACTGATAAAGAGGAATGAAAGTGGGGTTCCACAGGGATCTGTTCTGGGTCCGGTGTTGTTTAACATCTTTATTAATTACCTGGATGTAGGTATACAGAGCACACTGATCAAATTTGCAGATGATAGAAAGCTGGGGATGTTGCCAATACTTTGGATGATAGAGCTAAAATTCAGAGGGATCTTAACAAATTGGAGAACTGGGCTAGAGACAACAAAATGAAATTCAACAAACATGCTACACTTAGGGAAGAAAAACCAAATGCACAAATACAGAATGGGGGGTTTAGATTGCAATAACAAAGGGAAAGCATGCAAGTCATGGGAGCAGATAGTATCGCTCTACTCAGCACTGGTTAGGCCTCAGCTGGAGTACTGTGTCCAGTTTTGGTCACCAATATATAGAAAGGATGTAGAGAAATTGGAAAGCATCCAGAGGTGAGAAACAAGATGATAAAAAGGATGGAAAGCAAGCCATATGAGCAAAAGCTGAAGGAACTGGGTATGTTTAGTTTGGAAGAGAGGAGATGGGGGTAGGGGGACATGAGAACGGTCTTCAAATACTTGAAAGGCTGCCATAAGAAAGATGGAGAAAAGTTGTTCTCTCTTGCCACAGAGGGCAGGACAAGAGGTAATGGGGTCAAACTACAGCACAGCAGATTTAGATTAAATCTCAGGAAAGATTTCCTAACTATAAGAACAGTAGGACAATGGAACAGATGCCTAGGGAAGTCATGGCAGCTCCTTCCCTGGAGGTTTTCAAAAGGAGTCTAGCTTTGATGGTTTAGCCACAACAAATCCTGCACCTTGACAGGTTAGACTAGATGACCTTTGCAGTCCCTTCTAACCTTATGGTTCTACAAAAGAAGCATACATGCCAAATACATATACATCGAAGAAATAAAAGTAAAGACAGACCAGAAGTCCTGATTACTAGAACAAATAAGTAGAACTGCAATCCTCCACTGAACTCCTTATGAAGTAAGCAACAATTTGATATATTTTATCCTCCAACACTAACTGTTTATGCGAGCTGTTTCCACAAAACAATCAATATTAATCGTCTTTACTGTCTAATATATCATTGAAGAGAAATTTGGAGTGATTTCACTTAAAAATCATGTGATTTGTTCTATGCATCATCTCTTCAAAAGAGGCATGGTCCCCTATACACAAGAAACAATCTTTCCATATTGGTGACCTGGGATTTTTCCATTGATGAAGCACAGAATATTGACGCTGCTATCCATTTTTTCTAAGGGGTTCTCACATTTGATATAGTACTGAAATCATGCAGCAGAATAAAGTTTGGATGACCTTATTATTACTGCACCTGATCTGTTTTTATTGTTATCTGAATGAGATTATTCCAGAACGTCTGCATGTGTGGACAAGACAAAATCACACACAATATGACTGTGATGGGGTGTACCCATCTCGTATTAGACTGGGAAGGGTTAACTCTGCACTGTGGGCTGAGGAAACCATGCCCACCAAGCCCTACTGGACATTCTCCAAATGTAGCAGTGGTATAAAAGGGAGCAGCTCAGCTCAGTCTGGGCTGACAGTCGAAGAGGAAAGATGCTTGCTGCAAGTTCCAGCCCAGGAAGCACCAGAGGCTCCAACAGCGGGAGCCAGGAATGCTGAGACCCAGGCAGAAACCCAGACACAAGTGGACGTTTAGGAGAACCCAGGATCACTGGGAGCCATCAATGCCAATGAGTCTGTAGACCATGGAGGTGCCCGGACCATGACTACAAAGGACACGGTAGGAAGTAGCCCGTGGGGGACACCAGCCATAGGGCTGAGAACAGTCAGAGTGTTGCGGTTGGATCCCTGCTGACTAAGTGGCAGAGACCCTCACCACTGACAGGGCCCTGGGCTGGGACTTGGTGGAGCAGGGAGCATCTGGGTCTCCCTACCCCAGTTGCCACCCATCCCTAGGTGGGACCCTGTTGTCCTTGGCTCTGGCCCCTAGGCCTTATAACTCTGGGACCTAGAACAATATGGTGAACCTATTTGTGGACTGGGAACACCTCCTTGCACGGAAGGAGGATGGGGTGCACCCACGCCACACTAGACGGGGTGCCCTCAGGTCGTTACAATCACATGTAATTTATTTTCAGCAACTGTCACCACCTTATAGTCCACATGGTTTAGTCTACCTGGCAACCAAAGTGCACAGGGAACAATTCTGTGTTGTGTATGTTTTAATTTAGTCAGTCCAGAAGGACACCATTGCTTTCTTGGAAATTGTGCATTAATGTCCTCTTCATTTTTTGGTTGGGACAAGCCATCTTCTTTCAATACCGGTTCTTTCCCATTGTAACAAAGACTTTCCTGCACCTCTCAGACTGCTCCTCCTCAGTACTCCTGGGATTCATACAGTGCTCAAGGCCCTTAACTAACGTGACCAATCCAGTCACAGCGGTGTCATTCCAATCCCAGCAGTGTCCATCTCCTCTCTGAGACCCACATTGTACAGAGGGGGAAAATGAGGCACAGAGAGGGCTATAAACTTGTTCATGGTCACACAGGATATCTGTGGCAAAGCATGGAATTGAACCTGGGCCTCCTACATCTCACACCAGTGCCCCAATCACTAGCCATCCTTCCTCCCTAGATGATTTATGATCTGTGCAACATGAGCCAGCAACCCCTAGAATGCCCCGGGGTCATCAGCCGAGGAAGGAGGAGACGTTGCCCGTGTCAAGCAAGAAGGGACTTTCCTGACCCCTTGCTTTTCTTTGTCTTTTTCTCCCTCCGACACAGAAACTTCATCCCACAGGTAAATTAAGCAAGGAGCCTTCAATCTTGGAAGAGACACGATGCTCTTTGCTTCAGGGGATATTTGCAGCCAGCAAAAGAGCTTGGACTAATTTTAGTGTCTGTCCCATTGGTAGCAAAGAAGCTTGACCAGATCTATCAGATCCCCCATAGCTCTTAGCTCCCCACCACCATATTGACTTCAACACCCTCTACTACCATAGATTCCAAGTCTTTCCAGTCTTGTGGAGATTCAGCAATTCATGCTGTGTGAGCAGAGCTGTGCGTTTTTATAATAGAGATTTAAGCCTCACATGGACGGAAGTTAGGCAGGGAGAAAACCATATCTCCTCTGTGCAAAGATTTCTGCTCTTGTGGGCTAGGTCCCCATGCTAGTCGAAGGCACATGGACAGGATCCCGAAGACACTGCAGTGGAAGACTGCCCACTGTTGAAGAAGCAAGTGACCTGAAAGGAATAGAAAACAAAACCTTTATCTTATTTCCTACAGCTCTGAAGTCGCTACTTTGATTCTGTTTCTTCATTGAGAAAGTCCAGGCAGCAAAGGGCAAGCACTTTACATGGCTCTTTCCTGTGTGGTGCCTGTACATATTGAACAATGGCTGGCTCAGCACTCCACGTCAGAAACCCAGATGCATAGGTTCTCTGTTCTAAAGGTGAAAGTTACCCCCTTGCAAAGAGCCAACAGAAAGGCATAGGCATCACTTGAGTCCTATTTTGAAGACTTACGTGGGATTTAAGTGATGCATCGTGCTAGCCCTCCACCCGGGGGTTCATTTCACTCAGTGGGCTGCTGTGGGCTGTAACAGTTGTTCAAGTGTCACGTGTCCAGTTGATCAAATACTCTGCCTGGGTGCCATTCAGTGGAGTGGTTGATAAGGCTGAGTACACAAACTTCCCTAAAGCTTTTCATCACTGGAGTCAATGCTGGGGTAATGGCCCGGTCACCCAGATTGCAGAAAGCCAACAGCTGTAAATTAGTGCTGTTTTCTGTAGGTGGTAATATAGTGTGGCACTTGAGTAATGGGTATCTCTGTTAAAGGAGGAATTGTTGATCCAGATATTCCTTTAACACTGTAGCATACAGAGGCAATATCTTCAGAATTTAATAAAGAGTTATCAGAGATGGGGAACAGCCCAGTGCTACCATCTGCAACACATGGTAGTAAGAGCCCTGCTCCTAGTAAATATAGTTGCACATTGGATACAACTTATACTTCATGTTGCAGAGCTGCTATGAATTCTAACAGTTAGGTTCCCTCAGATGTGTGGGCATTGTCCCAAACCAAAGTAGTTAAACTAAAAATCTTCTCAAGTACTTGAAAGCAGAAGCTAGAGAGAGACATTTTAAGATCTTCACTTATTTTAGGGATTCTGGATCCGGTGTCTGTTGAGATTGTCATTTTGGATCCATTTATGAGAGGCACAACTGCCACTGCTCACAGCTCTGGAGAGCTGGAGGCTTTCTGACACTGTGTTGCACTTGGAAGGGTGCCTGGACTAGATGCTCTTGTAAGATCAAGTGTAGACACTGGACCATTCAAGTAGGACTGTATGTTTGTAAAGCCCAGGGAAACAATGTCTTTGATGGTGGATGCTCAATAGCATCTGCAATTAGAACTCTGCCTAATCATTTCTATTCCTGGTTCTTCTGAAAATGTCCATTGGAAATCTCACTCATCTGTTACAAAGAACTAGGTCATTGTTTTGTAGGGCAGAACTAAGAACATGATCTTCAGAGATTACCCAGAAGCAGAGCTGCTAGAAATTTTGAATATTGGATAAATTTCTGATTTTTGATTAAAAGGAAACCCCAGATTATTTTGGGACATATTTTTGTAGAATTTGAGGGGTTTTGACCAGACATAAAAGTGAGGGAAACTTTCAATAATTAAAAAAAAAGTTTTTTTGAAAAATCCAGAAAATTCCTGTGCATTTTTTACTGAATTTTCAACCAGCTCAGTTCAGGAGGTAGCAGCCATATACCTATGGCTATATTTGGAGTCTCTAGCTATTCCTGGCTAGCTAGTGAACAGGGGACTGAAAATAGGGAAGTTTGAGAGGGGGAGAAGAAAATCCCCTTGAGGAACGAACAAGGGACTAATACTGTGGTGTCTGAATTTGGCTGTTTGTGTTTTTCCTTTCTCTTTCAGGTTATTTGAGTTACAGGGCCAATTGGGATTGTTTGTCTGGGGATTGTTTCAGCCTTTGTTTCCTGGATCATCCTTAATCATCTTTGATCAGCCTCAATCAGCCTTGCGATCATCCTCCCCCTGTGATTAACAAGGGGGTAGAGCTGAACTAGGAGAGAAGGCCTTAAAAGCCAGAGGATAAGTGACCAAGAAGAACTAGTGAACAGGGGACCGCAAACAGGGGAGTTTGAAAGGGAGTTTGTGGGAGGGAGATGTAATGTAATTGCTATGGTTAGGAAGGGCCACATCACCAGTGCCAATGCTGCTCCTGTCTCCTCCACCTGCGCCTGAATCCAGACAGACAACCTAAGCATGGATGCCTCTACCTGAATCCTGGTGTGGATTTGCAGAGACTGTGGCCTGCATTTCCCACTCACAGAAAGCCATGCTGGGGGGACTGTCCAGTATGAAAGGTGCCTGCTGGTGGAATCTCCTGTAGCTCTCCCACCTGCTTCCTGAGAGGAGGTGCCAAGGTTGAGGAGCATCCTTACCCACGACAAATTCCTTGAAAGTATCCATATGGAGACATCCATGGCTGAGGAAGCTATCCAGCTACAGAGGACTGCTGTCACACCATCAGGGAAGGAGGATATGGTTCTGTCACAGGGAGGACACTGGCTACTGGTTACTTCTGGCAGCCTGCAGTGTTCCACCCCTACTCCCAATCCACCCACCATGGTGACGGAAAACTGATATGCTGTCCTGGCAACGAGTGATGAGGAATCATCCCCAAAAGGTGGAAGAGGAGATGCCACAACCCTCCTAGCAGGAAACATAGAGTAGTGGTGGTTGGTAACTCTTCTGAGGTGGACGGAGGCACCCATCTATCACCCTGACATGGCATCCCGGAAGGTATGCTGCCAGCCGGGGCCTGTATCTGAGACGTTACAGAGGGATTGTCGACGATCATCCGCCCTCTGACTACTACCCCATGCTATTCATCCATGTGGGCACTAATAATACTGTGAGGTATGACCTTCAGCAGATCAGAAGTGACTAGAGGGCTCTGGAAGTAAGGGTGAGGGACTTGGGAGCACAGATGGTGTTCTCTTCAATCCTTCCCATCAAAGGTAGGAGGCCAGGCAGAGACAGCTGCATCCTGGAGGTGGATGCTTGGCTGAGAAGATGGTGTTGCCAGGAGGACTTCGGCTTCCTTGACCACGGGATGCTGTTCCAGAAAGAAGGACTGCTAAACAGAGATGGGATCCACCTATCAAGGAAGGGGAAGAGCATATTTGGCTATAGACTGGCTAACCTAGTGAAAAGGGCTTTAAACTAGGTTCGAAGGGGGCAGGTGACCAAAGCCTATAGGTAAGTCAAAAACATGGAGACCTGGGAGAAGAATCAGAATTTGGAGAAATTCTGTGGGCTGTTATAGCAAAAATAAGGGAGGGACAAGACAGAAGTGTGGGGGGGGGAATCAAATCAGTATCTTAGATGTCTGTATACTAATGCAAGAAGTATGGGGAATAAACAGGAAGAACTCAAAATGCTAGTAAATAAGCACAGCTATGACAAAGTTGGCATCATAGATTTGGTGGGATAATACGCATGACTGGAATATTGGTATAGAAGGGTACAGCTTGCTCAGGAAGGACAGGGAGGGAAAAAGGGAGGAGGTGTTGCCTTATATGTTAAACATGTATACACTTGGATTGAGGTGGAGAGAGAAATAGGAGACAGACTTGTTGCAAGTCTCTGGGTAAGGATCAAAGGGGTAAAAAGCAAGGGTAATGTCATGGTAGGGGTCTACTACAGACCACCTAACCAGGAAGAAGAGGTGGATTAGGTTTTTTTAAAACAACTATCAAAATCATCCAAAGCACAGGACTTGCTGGTGATGAGGGACTTCAACTACTCCGACATTTGTTGGGGAAATAACACAGCAGGGCACAGATTATCCAACAAGTTCTTGGAATGTACTGGAGACCATTTTTTATTTCAGAAGGTGGAGAAAGCTACTAGGGGAGAGATTGTTCTATATTTGATTTTGACAAACAGGGAGGAACTGGTTGAGAAATTAAAAATGGAAGGCAGCTTGAGTGAAAGTGATCATGAAATGGTAGAGTTCGTGATTCTAAGGCACGGTAGGAGGGAGAACCACACAATAAAGACAATGGATTTCAAGAAGGCAGACTAGCAAACTCAGGGAGTTAGTAGGTAAGATCCCATGGGAAGCAAGTCTAAGGGGGAAAACAATTGAAGACAGTTGGCAATTTTTCAAAGAGACATTATTAAGGGCACAAGAGCAAACTATCCCACTGCATAGGAAAGATAGGAACTATGGCAAGAGACCACCCTGACTTAAACAGGAGATCTTTAATGATCTAAAACTGGAAAAAAAGAGTCCTACAAAAAGTGGAAAATAGGTCAAATTACAAAGGATGAATACAAACAAATAACACAAGTATGTAGGGACAAAATTAGAAAGGCCAAGGCACAAAACGAGATCAAACTAGCTAGAAACATAAAGGGTAACAAGAAAACATTCTACAAATACATTAGAAGCAAGACGAAGACCAAGGACAGGGTAGGCCTGTTACTCAATGTAGGGGGGGAACAATAACAGAAAATGTGGAAATGGCAGAGGTGCTTAATAACTTCTTTATTTCGGTTTTCACCAAGAAGGTTGGTGGTGATTGGACATCTAACATAGTGAATACCCGTGAAAATGAGGTAGGGTCAGAGGCTAAAATGGAGAAAGAACAAGTTAAAAATTACTTAGACAAGTTAGAGGTCTTGAAATCACCAGGGCCTGATGAAATGCATCCTAGAACACTCAATGAGCTGACTGAGGAGATATCTGAGCCATTAGCGATTATCTTTGAAAAGTCATGGAAGACAGGAGAGATTCCAGAAGACTGGAAAAGGGAAAATATAGTGCCAATCTATAAAAAGGGAAATAAGGACAACGCAGGGAATTACAGACAAGTCAATTTAACTTCTGTACCCAGAAAGGTAATGGAGCAAATAATTAAGCAATCAGTTTGCAAACATCTAGAAGATAATAAGGCTATAAGTAAATCCCCATGGATTTGTCAAGAATGAATCATTTCAAACCAACCTAATAGCTTTCTTTGACAGGGTAACAAGCCTTGTGGATGGGGAAAAGTGGTAGATGTGGTATATCTTGACTTTAGTAAAGCTTTTGATACTGTCTCACATGACCTTCTCATAAACAAACTAGGGAAATGCAACCTAGATGGAGCTACTATAAGATGGGTGCGAAACTGGTTGGAAAACCTTTCCCAGAGAGTAGTTAACAGTGGTTCACAGTCATGCTGAAAGGGCATAACGAGTGGGGTCCTGCAGGGATCAGTTCTGGGTCCGGTTCTGTTCCATATCTTCATCAATGAGTTAGATAATAGCATAGAGAGTACACTTATAAAGTTTGTGGATGATACCAAGGTGGGAGAGGTTGCAAGCACTTTGGAAGATAGGATTATAATTCAAAATGATCTGGACAACTGGAGAAATGGTCTGAAGTAAATAGGATGAAATTCAATAAGGACAAATTCCGTAAGGACAAAGTACTCCACTTAGGAAGGAACAGTCAGTTCCACACATACAAAATGGGAAATCATTGTCAAGGAAGGAGTATTGTGGAAAGGGATCTGGGGGTCATAGTGGACCACATGCTAAATATGTGTCAACAGTGTAACACTGCTGCAAAAAAA
Organism: Eretmochelys imbricata; assembly: GCF_965152235.1. Lineage (NCBI taxonomy): Eukaryota > Metazoa > Chordata > Testudines > Cheloniidae > Eretmochelys > Eretmochelys imbricata. The sequence goes on along the minus strand of NC_135580.1, from coordinate 51,048,810 downwards.
GCAAACCTAATTCTGGGATGTATTAGCAGGAGCTTTGTAAGCAAGACACAAGAAGTAATTCTTCTGCTCTACTCCATGCTAATTAGGTCTCAACTGGAGTATTGTGTCCAGTTGTGGGGGCCACATTTCAGGAAAGAAGTGGACAAATTGGAGAAAGTCCAGAGAAGAGCAACAAAAAGAGCATCCGATGAAGTGAGCTGTAGCTCACGAAAGCTTATGCTCAAATAAATTGGTTAGTCTCTAAGGTGCCACAAGGACTCCTTTTCTTTTTTTAAAAATGATTAAAGGACTAGAAAACATGACCTATGAGGGAAGATTGAAAAAACTGTGTTTGTTTAGTCTGGAAAAGAGAAGACTGATAGGGGACGTGATAACAGTTTTCAAGTACGTAAAAGGTTGTTACAAGGAAGAGGGAGAAAAATTGTTCTTCTTAACCTCTGAGGATAGGACAAGAAGCAATGGGCTTAAATTGCAGCAAGGGAGGTTTAGGTTGGACATTAGGAAAAGCTTCCTAACTGTCAGAGTGGTTAAGCACTGGAATAAATTGCCTAGGGAGGTTGTGGAATCTCCATCATTGGGGATTTTTAAGACCAGGTTAGACAAACACCTGTCAGGGATGGTCTAGATAATACTTAGTCCTGTCACGAGTGCAGGGGACTGGACTAGATGACTTCTTGAGGTCTCTTCCAGTCCTATGATTCTATGGTCCTTCCTGGGAAATCTGTTTTCAGACTTAGGTATAGCAATGCAATTTTTACAGAGCCATTGTAAAGAGGCACTCACCTCTTGAGCACCTCCAAGTGGCTGGGTCTGGTTCCACAGTCCTCTTCTCAGCCCTGCAGGATGACCTTGAGGGGTCTTCTGTAGCTTGGCTCTCTAGCCAACTCACAAAGTCCAAATGAACTCCTTCCGGTGTATTACAGGGTCCAATAAACAAAGTCTATTTACCCTTGTTGGTGTCTTCAGCCGTACCTCCGGACTGTTTAAATTCAGCCCTTTGTTTGGGCTCCCAAATAAGACCTGTCCCCTTCTTGGCGTTTATGCCACTGTAGCCAGTAGAAGAACTAGGACCCACCCATTACTCCAGTTTCCAGCCCAGGGACCCTATACACAGCAGCCAGGTACTGCTTTGTTGAATTCGGTGATGCTGCTTCCCTGGATCTCTTCCTAACAGGCCCTTTATCTGCAGCCTTATTTCAGGGCCAGCATCTTCAGGCCCTTGTCTCTGCAACCGCAGCTGTGTAAGTTCAGTCAGCCATGAGCTCTCTCTAATGGTTGGGCTCCTTTGGCCAGAGAAAAGCCCCCCACTTCTCTCTTCTGGGATCAGCCACAGATTGCCCCGATAAGGCCAGATAGCTCCTTTTATCTGGGCCAGCAGGGCCCTGATTGGCTCTTGCTATACCCTCTAGCCCTTGGAAGACTAAGTTTCTGTGAAAAGGAGTACTTGTGGCACCTTAGAGACTAACAAATTTATTTGAGCATAAGCTTTCGTGGGCTACAGCTCACTTCATCGGATGCATGCAGTGGAAAATACAGTGGGGAGATTTTATATACACAGAGAACATGAAACAATGGGTGTTACCATACACACTGTAACGAGAATGATCAGGTAAGGTGAGCTGTTACCAGCAGGAGAGCGGGGGGTTGGGAGGAACCTTTTGCAGTGATAATCAAGGTGGGCCATTTCCAGCAGTTGACAAGAACATGTGAGGAACAGTAGGGGGGGAAATAACCATGTTTATTCCCCCACCCCCCACTGTTCCTCACAAGGACATCTCCACCATTCAAAAAACTGGTAAATAAGATACCATAGAATGAAACTCTAAGGGATAAAGGAGTTCAGGAGAGCTGACAGTTTCTCCAGGAGACAATATTAAAGGCACAACTGCAAACTGTCCTGATGCAAAGGAAAGATAGGAAGAATAGTAAGAGGCCAATATGGAGCCATTTAATAACCAGAAAATCAAAAAGGAATCCTACAGAAGGGAATCCATGGACAATTTTCTAAGGATGAATACAAAAGAATAACATGAGGATGAAGGACAAAATCAGAAAGGCTACAGTAACAAATGAGTTACACCTAGGAAGGGACATAAAAGGCAATAAAAAAAGGTTCTATAAATACAGTAGGAGCATGAGAAATATGAAGGAAAAATGTAGGTCCACTACTTAGCAGGGAAGGAGAGTTAATAAGGGATGACATCAAACAGCTGGGGTGTTTAATGCCTACTTTGCTTCAGTCTTCACAAAAAGGATAGTGGTGACCAGATACTCAACACAATTAATATTAACAAGAAGGAGGAGGGAACACAAGCCAAAATAGAGAAAGAATGGGTTAAAGAATGTTTAGATAAGTGAGATTTATTCAAATCGGTAGATCCTGATGAAATTCATTCTAGGGTACTTAGGCACCCAGCTGAAGCAATCTTGGAGTCATTAGCCATTATCTTTGAGAACTCATAGAGGATGCATGAGGACCCAGCCAACTCAGGAAGGGCAAACATAGTACCTGTCTTTTAAAGGGAAACAAACAGGTGCTGGGAATTATAGACCAGTCAGCCTAACTTCAATACCTGGAAAGATATTGGAACAAATGATTGAACAATCAATCTGTAAGCACCTAAGGGATAATAGGGCTATAAGGAATAGCCAATATGGATTTTTCAAGAACAAATCATACCAAACCAACCTACTTTCCTTCTTTGACAGGAATACTGGCCTAGGGGATGCGGGAAAGTTGTAGACATGATATATATATATTTATTTTAGTAAAGCTTTTGATACTGAACAACATGAAATACGCATAGGCAAACTATGAGAGAAATGTGGTCTAGATTAAATTACTAAATTACTAAAAAGTGGGTGCACAACTGTTTGAAAGACCATACTCAAAGAGTAGTTATCAATGGTTCATTGTCAACTTAGAGGGTGCATCTAGTAGAATTCTGCAGGGGTCAGTCCTGACTCAACTACTCAGTAGCTTCATCAATGTCTTGGAGGAGTGGAGAGTATGATTATAAAATTTGCAGATGACATCAAGTTGGAAGGGGTTGCAAGCACTTTGGAGGACAGGATTAGAATTCAAAACAACCTTGACAAATTGGAGAATTGATCTGAAATGAACAAAATGAAATTAGATAAAGACAAGTAGGAAGGAAAAATCAAATGCACAACTACAAAATGGGGTATAAGTGGCTAGGCAGTAATACTGCTGAAAAGGATCTGGGCATTTTAGTGGTCCATAAATTGAATGTGAGCCAACAATGTCAAGCAGTTGCAAAAAAGACTAATATCATTCTATTTAAAAAGTTTAAAAGGTATGGATTGGATAAATGGACTATAAGGTAGACAGAAAGCTGGCTAGATTGTCAGGCTCAATGGGTAGTGATCAATACTCAATGTCTAGTTGGCAGCCGGTATCAAGCGGAGTGCTCCAGGGGTTGGTCCCTGGGCCGGTTTTGTTCAACATCTTCATCAGTGATCTGGATGATGGAATTAATTGCACCCTCAGCAAGTTCGTAGATGACACTAAGCTGGGGGAGAGTAGATATGCTGGAGGGTAGGGATAGGGTCCAGAGTGACCTAGACAAATTGGAGGATTGGGCCAAAAGAAATCTGATGAGGTTCAACATGGACAACTGCAGAGTCCTGCACTTAGGAAGGAAGAATCCCATGCACTGATACAGGCTGGGGACTGACTGGCTAAGCAGCAGTTCTGCAGAAAAGGACCTGGGGATTACAGTGGACGAGAAGCTGGATATGAGTCAGCCGTGTGCCCTTGTTGCCAAGAAGGCCAAAGGCATATTGGGCTGTATTAGTAGGAGCACTGCCAGCAGATTGAGGGAAATGATTATTCCCCTCTATGCAGCACTGGTGAGGCCACATCTGGAGTATTGCGCCAGTTTTGGTCGTCCCCCCCCCCCCACTACAGAAGGGATGTGAACAAATTGGAGAGAGTCCAGCGGAGGGCAACAAAAATGATTAGGGAGCTGGGGCACATGACTTATGAGGAGAGGCTGAGTTAACTGGGGTTATGTAGTCTGCAGAAGAAAAGAGTGAGGGGGGATTTGATAGCGGCCTTCAACTACCTTAAGGGGAGTTCCAAAGAGGATGGAGATAGGCTGTTCTCAGTGGTGGCAGATGACAGAACAAGAAGCAATGGTCTCAAGTTGCAGTGGGGGAGGTCTAGGTTGGATATTAGGAGCCACTATTTCACTAGGAGGGTGGTGAAGCACTGGAATGGGTTACCTAGGGAGGTGGTGGAATCTTCATCCTTAGAGGTTTTTAAGACCTGGCTTGACAAACCCTTGGCTGGGATGATTTAGTTGGTGTGGTCCCGCTTTGGTCCTGCTTTAAGCAGGGGATTAGACTAGATGACCTTCTGAGCTCTCTTCCAACCCTAATATTCTGTGAATCTATGATTCTGGGTGTATGTAATATATGGGAGGTAATTGCTTTGCTCTACTCAGTCCTGGTGAAGCCTCAGCTAGTGTATTGTGCACAGTTTTGGGGGCCACCCTTTAAAAAGAGAGGTGAACAAATTGGAGTCCAGAGGACAGTAACAAAAATGATATAAGGTTTAGAAAACCTGACCTGTGAAGAATGGTTAATAAAAGTGGGTTTGTTTAGTCTTGAAATAAGAAGACTGAGGGGGCATCTGATAACAATCTTCAAATATGTTTAGGGCTTCTGTAAAGAGGGCAGTGATTGAATGTTCTCAATGTCCACTGAAGGTAGGACAGGAAGTAAATGGATTAATCTGCAGCAAGGGAGATTTAGGTTAGATATTAGGAAAAATGTTGTAACTATAAGGCCAATCAAGTACTGGAACAGGCTTCCAAGAGAGGCTGTGGCATCCCTGTCACTAGAGGCTTTTAAGAAAAGGTTGGTGAAAAACCTGTCAGGGATGGTCTAGGTTTACTTGGTTCTACCCAAGGAACATGAGAATGTCCATAGTGGATGAAACAGGGTGGGAAGACATGGCCTAAGTAGCTGAAGAAGATACAAAGAGAAAGATCAGGCAAGGAAGAGGATGAAAAATAGATGATGTAGCATTAGTAAGAAAAAGGTACATGGGAAAAGGTAGAAGATCCAAGAGCTAAAGGCAGTCCAATGACAAAACTTTGGTACAGATGTTGTTTGATGTGTGGGTGGCACTGAAGGTGAAGGAGTGGAGCTATTTCAAAGAGGCAAAGCTAGCTTGTCTGTGTGCAAGTAATATCCCTGATGGAGAAGAAACAAGAGGGGAAAGGGAAGGAGCAGGGTTTGTTATTCAAGAAAAAGAAGTAAGTAAAAACCATTCAAGCACCCTAAAGCCCATTTCTGTATGTGCCGGGGATGGTGAGTGAGGTGGGAGTGTGCCGAGCCATTCCTGAAGGTCTTTCATCATGTCTAGAGGGTGGGATCACAACTAAGGCAAAATAAACATCTTTTTCTTTCCTGGCAAATCTGCAGAGACACTTTCCAACTCATTAAAACCTCACAAAGGAAAAGAGCATCATTGCCAGCAGTTTCATGCGGGGAAATCCCAAGAGATGCCTGTTCCTTATGAAGATGTCAGTGGCAGGACAGTCATGTCCTGAAGAGTTTAGGAAAGCCCCAGTGCACTCTTCTGGTGGAGGACGGGGAAGGTGAACATTACCCTAGCAGCATGCGTCGCTGTGTAGATAGATATAAAAACCAAGATGAAGGAGAGAATTTTTAAAGAGTAATATTCGATGTGCTATGTTAAGTAATAAGAGTGCAAAGTAATTAGTACTGACAGGGGAAAGCAAGACAAGACTGCAGCTTTATGCTTGGTAGCTAAGACTGTGAGGAATTCCAATTTAAAAAGTAGGGTTTTTTAAAGAGCATGAAATACTTGGCTGTCTTGGTTTCTTACTTGCTCATTCTCTGCGTTATTTTTTTACAGACATATGGCTAGGTCCTCAGCTGGCATAGATCAGCATAGCTCCTTTGACTTCAGGGGCACTATGCCTATTTACAGCAGCTGAAGAACTGGCCCACAGTATGGAACTTAATCATCTATATGAGTAGGAAATTAGGGCGTGTGTCATTAGGGCCATAATTCAGTAAAGTGATATCGGTTTTCTACCTGTAGCAATATTTGGCAATTACCCTCAGTACTTTAGGGCTGTCATCCACTTTCGTAGTTAAATCAATAAGAATATGGCCTGTCTGCAAACAGGGCCGGCTCTACAGTTTGGGCCGCCCCAAGCAGTGAAAAAAACTGCTGCCGATTTGCCTCCGCGGCTGCACAGGGGAGAAGCTGCCGCTGATTTGACGCCGCAACGGGTGGCACAGAGAAGCTGCCGCCGAATTGCTGCCACAGCCGGAGGAACTGCCACCCCTTTCGAACTGCCGCCCCAAGCACCTGCTTGGGATGCTGGTGCCTGGAGCCGGCCCTGGCTGCACCTGCTGTGTTAGGAGGGCATGAAAATATCTCCATTTTAGGGCTGCCGGAATGATATGAGACAGAGAACGATAAAATGTTGTTGGAAAAAGTTTGGCCTGGGTGTGTGTGCGCATGTGTGTGTGCGTGTGTGAAAGAACTAAGGACATTTGGTTTGTGAAGAAAAGCGGTCATCAGTTTTAGGATGGTCCGAAAACATGACGTTGCATAGAATATTATCTAGGAATAGCGATATATAGGAGACCAGCTTGTGCCTGGGTTGTGCATAGCAGCAAGAGGGTACCTGGAAGTTTCCCCCAAACTTGTGGCCCCATGCAAGAGCCATACACAACCACGGTTGCTGCATTTAGGGGAATGCAAGGTCTGCTCTATCTGGCACCCTACTTGGTGGCAAGACGGACACCTGCTGCAGGAGAAGCTCAAGTAATAGCCTGGTTGAGCATACCCACCACACTGCTCACCAGGGAGCTCTGGCAGGCACAGCATCTTCCGACATGCAATCACCTTGGAGCTTTTATTGGGGTGGTTCCTCTCCGCAGCAACCTCAAAACAAGTCAGTGTCTTCAGGGCAATATCTTCCCTTTTCCAGGGTTGCAGAGGTGAACTCATTAAGGCTGATTTCTGATTTTTCACTTTCCCAAATGTACAGGACATGATCTGTGGGGAAAGACTAGATTTTCTGAGGAGTTTTAAATTAATCTGTTACTTTGTTTATGGGATAACATTAATTTAAAATAGAACCTTTTAAGAAGAATTTTTTTCCATCTGTGTCTTATACTTTTTTTGGATCCCTTTTGCTAACAAAAGGCTGATTTGTTATTATTCATACTTTTTAAAGAGTTAAAACTCATAGAAAACTAGTGCGGGACATACTTGTGACAAAATTAACTTGTGAGTCATTAATGACTGTTGTAGCCTATCTTTCCCATTATGTTCACAATTTGCCCTAACTCATAATGCCCACCATTTCCCACAATTTACAATGGGACTGAAGCTAACCAATAGGATTAAAATTATAATCCCTTCAGTAAAGATGGCCGCCACTTCACTGTAGCCTTGCCATATGTTAGTGAGGCTGCCCCTAGTATATATGATTTTTTTCTCAGTCTCTTTCATTGTTTCCAGTGGGACTGAAGTTACAGGCTGCCTTCAGTAAAAATAGTTACTAATTCACTAAAGCCTTTCTGAAGACCTCTCATAAAGATGCCATTGCTGTAGTAACCTGCGCAGAACTTGGAGGGAGGAGCACAGGCTGAAGGAGGGAAGAGTTTGGAGGAGGTGCTAGGAAGTCAGTCTGTGTGCACATGGCTAGAATGCCAGCAGCACCTCTGTAGATAATTCTCTTAATAAAGAGCCAGTTTAGTTTTAGAAACATGAAGTCCTCTCCTGTTGTCATCCAGCAGATCCCAGCTCCTCTTCATTGCACATCTGGTCTGCAATGCTAACAGAAGAGTGACACCCTTGTTCTGTCAATAGAGACGCATTCCCCAAGCTCTTTTCTCTATCCACCCCCTTCTCTTCCTTCCAGCCAGATTCCTGTCAAGTTACTAATATGTCCTGATTAAACAAGCCTTGAATTTGAATAGTGAGCAATAAAAAGAGAGAGAGAGATTCATCTGTGTCCATACAGAGTGTCCCCTGAGTAACAATCAATGGCACCTCAGCAACACAGTTAGCAACTGGTACTCTGACTCCATGTGGATGAGCAGCATGGGGTAGCGATCAGAAGCATGGATGAGCCTCGGAAATCTTTCCATAACATCTCAGATATGGGCTCCAGGCAGGCAGCACACCCTCCCAGGACATCATGTCAGGTTGGCACATGGTGCCTCCGTCCCCTTCAGAAGGGAGTCCCTGACAACCAGCACCTGACGTCTCCTGGGTGTTGTAGCTATGAGCCTCCCAGCCTGAGGTTCAGGTGACTCCTCAGCCACTGGGGTTTGCTCCTCACCTCCTGTGGCCAGTATAGCATACTGGTTCTTCACCTTGATGAACGGGATAAATGGTTGGGGGTGGAGCACTGTATGCTGCCTAAGGGAGCCAGCAGCCAGTCTCCTCCCCATAAAGCAGCCAGTTCTCCTTCCTCTCCTCTGGTGCTGCTGTAGTCATCCTCCATCCCAGATGGTTCCATGTATGTCCTGTCAATGAAGACCTCATATGCTTGGATGCTACACAGATGAGCCACCTTCTCCTCCATCTCTTTTACCTACTTCCTGAGGGACTCCACCACCAAGCACCTCTCAAGCCTGGTGGTTCCCCCTGGCTGGCATTTGTCAGTGAGGACATGCAGGCCACATTCCCAGCAAATCAAGACTAGGGCCTGTGTGGACGCTCCAGCGTCAGGATGCCTGTGTGGCAGGAGGCCCCACAGGTGCAGACACCTTTTCACTTTGTTTTCTATTAACTCTGCATTTATAGTTCTGAAATTCTCTTTCTTTTTCTCTTTCACAATGAGGACCATGAAGGCACCAAGGAGCTTTGGAGAACAAGTGGCTAGCTGATAAAGGCTGACAGGAAGCACTGGGAAGTGAACTGGTGGAGCCTGGCAGTGCCATGCCCCTTTGGGAGGTGGAGACTGGTGAAGCCACACCCCTTTGGGAGGTCATTGTGCCAGATGTCCTTTTGGAAGTAATTCTGGAACATGCCTAAGAAACTGTTTCTAAATGTTATGCAATCTGACCAGTTTTTGAGCTGTTTCGAAGATCCCTTTCCTAAAGAAAGATTTTTTTTGAAGTTTGTGCTGAGGCATCCCTGGCAATATCTTAGACTCCAAGACCAGAAGGGACCATTGTGATCATCTCGTCTGACCTCCTGTATAACATAGGCCAGAGAATTGCCACAAAATAATGGCTAGAGAAGGTCTTTTAGAAAAACTCCGATCTTCATTTAAAAATTATCAGTGATGGAAAATCCACCATGACCCTTGGGAAATTGTTCCAATGGTTAGTTGCTCTCATCATTACACATGTACACCTAATTTCCATATCTATACCTAGAGCCTCCAGCTTTCCCTGGTGCCAGTCAATCTGGTTTCAAGCCTGAGTATGGTTTAAAAAAATGTGTTGGTTTTGTTACTCACTGATCTCCTGGTGATGGATGGAGGTCAGACATTCATGGTGATGCATTCAGCTCTGCCAGCTGCCTTTGATCCTGACAATCATAATGTACTGTTGATATGACTCTGGTCTTGGAAGGAGTGTTCTCACTGAGTTCCACTTGAATGGCTGAGTATTGAATAGCTGTGTTCCTTTGCTTTAGAGCAATCCCAGAGGAAGAGCAGATGGAGGGGAGAAAACAGAGAATTGAATAAAACAATTATTTTTAGGGGCCAGGTTGTGAACCCCTTGCTCATACTGGTGAGCACTTACTCACACAAGTCATTCCAGTGGAGTCACTGCAGTTGACAGGACTACTGGTACTATTTGTTTCATTAACCTCTGTCATTTCACTGAGAAGCAATAGTAAAAAATAGATATTCTCTAAGGTAAAAATATATCATTTAGCCATGTAATAGTGCCCTCCGAGTTTGGCATTGTACAACAATCTCAGGAATTATTTTAACCTTTTTGTAGCATTGAACTGCTATTGCTCTTGACACACTCACTACTTTTACCCAGGTTAACAACAAAGAGCCATTTAATACATGGATCATTACACTAAACGTTGTTCTTACAACAGCAACTGCAGTAGCTCCACTGAGTGTTAGAAAGACAGTCTACAGGTTGAACCCCTGGCTCCGGTAGAAGGGCAGCTTTCTTTGATAAGAGGCAACATAGAGAGGAGATCTCAGATAGCAGCAGGCTCTTCGATTTAATGGGTCATTGGCTGGAAGTTAAAGTTATAACAGCTCAAACTGGAAATATGATGTAATTTTTAAAAAAAACCAATGAGAGTAATTAACCATTGGAACCACTTCCCAAGGCAAATGATACACTCATCACCACTTGGGGGCTTTAAATCAAGAGTGGATCTCTTTCTAAATACACTCTACTTCAACCACAAGTTATTGGACTAGATGCAAGAATCCCTGGGTGAAATTCTCTGCCCTGTTATATAAAGGAAATCAGACTAGATGATATAATGGTCCCTCCTGGCCTTAGAATCTATGAATCTACAAAGCAGGTTGAAATGGCCTTGCTCTTATATTGTTGCATAATTACTATATCTCTAATCTAAGCTTCAAATACTTCTTTAGGAAATGCTGTCTATTTACATTTCCAATTCTAAAAAATGTAGATGCGAAATGACTTGATGTCACATTTATACTAAGTGGATATTCTGTGTTTACTGCACATCCTGGGGGAGAGTTTAGAAAGCACATAATATACTCTATAAAATAAACACTTGTGCACAGTATATAATTTAGTGCATTAAATACTTAAGCCCTCAAAGCTTTCGGTAGGTTTAAACAACAGCATTTGGTCCTTTAAAGCACAGCAACTAGGGAGACATTTCCAGCACTCAGTTCTCCTGCTTTTGGAACATTTGTTTTTTATTCTGAATATTTCAACACATCTATTTACCTGGCACTATATTTAGTACCACAGTGCCAAGATGGCATCTATAAAGATTCAATTGCAATTCCCATCTGATGTCCCTTCCCTCTCCTTTTTACCCCTTTTTTTATGTCCGCACTCTGAATTCAGCACAAAGTTGGTGTGTTTAATTTAAAAAGAAGTAAAACGCTCCAGGAGACGCCTCAGACCACTGCAAATCACCTACTTTATAGAGGCAGTAAAATTGTGTATCGGATTAGAAGTGATGCTGATCTGAAATTTATGATAACTTTTAATGGCATTATAATTTTTTTTCCCTGTGCGCTCCAACACTGAATCGTTTGGATGCACAGTACAACAAGATGAAATCTGTAAGGGAAGACCATTACATAGGCAAGCACAAGAAACAGAGGTAGTGGAATAATGCATCAGTTCCTGAAAGCTGTTCCACCTGAGCACTGTGCAGGGACATCTTGGAGTGGAACAAGATTATTCAGTCCAACAACATCCGGAAGGGGTGGTCAGTAAGAGAGACTGAAGGACTACACAGAACAAAAGGCAGTTATTTGAGAGGACCAGGATCAAAACTAGTTTGGGTATTCTAGCAGGATTGTAGCATAGTTTCTTTTCCTGACCAGCATGGATCAAGACTTATTCCCAATGTTGTATAGCACCAATGGAGCTAGACTTTTGTTAGACCAATGGAAAGAGAATTCCTTGACATTCTTAGTGCAAACAAGCCCATGTGGTCTCAAATATGGATTTATAATATGGTTCGCATTCAGAAAATTCCTGTTGTCCTCGCTAGTGAAGCACACAGGGCTAAAATTCTGGTAGCAGCTGATATGTTTAAATATGATTGTGGCTAACATGGGCCTGATCCCAGTATGGTTATGAAGGGGCAAGGTTGCGGAAGATTGGCGAGGAGCTAAGTGGTGGACTGAGTACGTGACTGGATGTAAGCGGAAGATGCAGGCAGTTTAAATGAACTTTGTCTGGCAGACCCTGCCAAAAGATATTGTAGCATAGCTCAGCAGATTTTTGCCTGTAAACAAGTTAGTTTATCTAATAAGCACAAATCATACATATAAGAATGTAACCAGCTGTTGACCCCATGTAACCCCGAGATAAGCGCGGAGAATATAGCGCTGCCAAGGACTCCCCGCCGGCGGAGTCCTGCCTGGTCAGCTGTCCCGAATGGCCAGAGGCCCCTGCAGCCCCTCCGCGCGTCCTAGGGGCAGATTGGAGCGTAAGTTCTTCCTTCCTTCCTTCAATAAAATGTAGTTTACTATTCTTAGGCCTGAGTGTCCTCCTTTCGCTGGTGTCTCCCCCCCACCCCTGGCCCTTAAGTTAGGACTTAAAAGTTTTCTGGATCTGTAAGAAAATACCCCAACTTGCACAATATCAGTGAGTTATGATCTGAAATATAGGGTATGTCTATGCTGCAATCAGAAGGCGTGATTACAGCACATGTAGATATATCTGAGCTAGCTGGGTCAAAACTAGCTCAAGTAATAGTACATAATTTAGAGCATTAAATACATAAGACCTCAAAGCTTTCGGTAGGTTTAAACAACAGCATTTGGTCCTTTAAAGCACAGCAACTCGGGAAATATTTCCAGGGCTTAGTTCTCCTGCTTTTGGAACATTTGTTTTTATTCTGAATATTTCAACACATCTATTTACCTGGCACCATATTTAGTACCACAGTGCCAAGATGGCATATAGAAAGATTCAATTGCAATTCCCATCTGATGTCCCTTCCCTCTCCTTTTTACCTTTAATAGTAGCAGTGAAGTGGCAGCAGCATGAGTGACAGTACGGGTTTCAGCACAAGCTACCCCACCTGCCCAGGAATCTGGGTACACACACGAGTGGCCACCGTGCATGCTGCTGTAATTCCATTGCTATTGTCACTCAACCTAGCTTTGATCTAGCTAGCTCAGGTACTGTTGTCACACCTCTTGATTGCAGTGTAGCCAGACAGACAGAAACATGCCAGTTTATATCTATTTTAATCTAAAACTGAAAAATAATTGAAGGAGCTGTTTGAGAAGCCCAAGGCTGGTGACTCGGGGAGCAAACATTGATGGCTATTCAACACCATAGGTGAAAAATAGGTCAGTAAGGCCTGGGGCCAAACATTGAATGAGAAAGATAAAAATAAATATTAAACAGCTGCTTCATTCCCTGAGCACCATCTGCCCTCTGCAGGAAAAGAGTAGCATGTGATCATGTAACTAAATGCTGTAGCATAATGCATACAAACAAGGGGGCAGAGTTAAGGTTGCACAGACTATTTCCTAATGTTGAATGCTAGACTTTGCAACCTAAATAACTTTCTTTTAAATATTTTAATTTGTATATATGTATAAAATATATGTGTATGTATACAAATTGGACACATTCCTTATTAGTAGCCCATAAATTTGAATACCACTATTTTAATTCACAAAAATAGTCCATTGTAACAGCAAATGTTCTGTCATGCTCTAGCTGAGGAATCTTTAGGGGGACAGAGAGCCTATAGAGATATTAAACAAAATGAAGCAAAACTGCTGGCACAGAAATTGTACTAGGTTTGAGGAAATTAGTTAAAGAAAGAGGTAAGAGCTACAGAAACTAGCAGATGCTGAAGAGCAATCAGGTCATACGAAGAGATCTGCCAGAGATGTGAATAACACAAGGCAACTACTTCTCCTGTAGGAGATCAGAGGACAGAAATTACAGCTGCTTTAGAGGAGGAAAAAAACAGAGGTCACAGGTATATGTAATAGGATGTCAATTAAAAATAATTTAAAATAAGCATATATTGAAACCAAAATTATCTTAATATTGGTCACTTGCTATGTATAATATTGAGGGGCTGTAGTGGAGCACCTGCCCCCACTCCAGGAGAAAATGGGTTAAAGTAGGCCAGAGAAGCTGTGCAGATGGGCAGCCAATCAGGGCCAGGCTGAGCCCTATATAAAGGCTGCAGCACAAAGGAGAGAACAGTCTCCCCCCTGACCAGCAAGGGAGGAGGACTGGCTCCAGGAAGAAGGAGCAGCACCCTGGCCAGAACAGTGCTGGGCAGGGCAGTGGGTGCTCTGGCTGACCATGTCAGACTGCAGGCCTTGAAACAAGGACTGGGTGGGTGCTAGAGTTATGGGGAAGTGGCTCAGGGAAGGCAGGCAGTGATGGGGAGTGGAGGAAGGTAGCAAGCAGCTGCCACTCAAGGGTCCCTGGGCCAGGTGCAGTGTAAGGGGGGTAGTGGCCAGGCCTGGGTCCTCCCCTAACCCCTTTATGCTGCACCTGGCCGTGGAGGAGCATGTCCTGATACAGACTGTGGCTTGCCCCTGAGGCAAGGGGCTAGACTTTGGGGCTGCAGTTAGCCATGAGGGCAGGTGCAGACTGAGAACTGTGGATACCCCGGAAGGGGAGAGAACCGAGTGGGGCACAGCTGGAGGGCTGTGTCCAGAAGAGGATGCCACAAGCCAGGGAGCAACTTAGGTCCCGGACAGCACAGCAGAGGAGACAATGGGCAGACACCACCTGCAGAGGGCGCTCCACAGCAGGACAGAGCTAATTCCCAGAGAAACCAGCAGGAGGCGCAGGGGTGGTGAGTGTGCATCCCGTTACAGGGGAGAAAGTGGGTTTTTGGTACCAAGTTCTCTGGAATCTGATGGCAATTTGTAGGAGATGCAGCGGCGGGGGGGACAACACTCCATCCATGCTGGAATGGGTTTAACCAGTCAGAACCTTGTGACTATAAATCTGTGCTGCTATTTGCTGATAAAGCACACTGATTTGCTCACTCACTGTCGGTTGTTTTCTGAAGCACTTTAGCAAAAAGCCTGTAAATTGGACTGTTTTATAAAGTAATCTAATCTGGGGGATGGTGAAATTTACCATTCTCCACCTTCTTCCTTTTCTTCATTTCTTCCTTTTCCCTCTTCTTTTCTGAACTCTATAATATTAAACAACAATAAAATATTAGCTCCCATAACTGATATTTTTTACTGTGTTAAAGTAAAACACCTTTCAAATTGTATTTCAGCATTCAGCTTACCTTTGAATTGGTGCATTTTTATCATTCACATCTTTCCAAACAAACCCAACAGTACTGACCTGGTTCTCTTATCAGTCTGTTATACACTGGCATATCTCCATAAACTTCCATGGAATTAATCTTGATATACACTGTTGTGAGAGCAAAATTAGGCCTTGTAAATGGCTATATCCCAATGCAAAAGGCTTAAAAGTGAAAGCAGTTGAGCTAGAAGGTTTGGGAACAGGTAAGAATGTAGGTATAAAAGACATTTTGGGGGAAACAGTAGATGGTATTAACCAATGGGCTAATGTAATACCTGTGTACAGGCAGGATGGAAGTTTAGGAGCTAATGATACTGATCTCCTTTGTAGAGCACTTTGAGATCTACTGGTGCAAAGCAGAATGGAAGAGCTAGGTAGTTGTTGTTATAGTGCTGGCATAAGGAGCAGGAAAGAGATAGTGGTCCAGAGTTTACACAATACTTTATTTTGTGAGTAGTCCTCTTCAAATCACTGAAGTCAATTGGACTATTTATGAAGTGAGATGCTACACAGTCTGATGAAAGTGTATCAGAATCTGGCCCCGTGAATTTACCATGATGAGGGCAATCAGATTAGCCACAAAATATATTTAAACAGTAACTGAGACTTCAGTTTAGAGAAGCAATTCTGCAATTGATGGAAACAGCCAGTTGTAGAGCACATGAGACAAGAAGCTACTCTTCATTCAGTTCTAAGTAACATACACTTATTTTTCAGGAAGTAACTGTTCTTGAGCCACTCCCGGCCAGGTTGGGGAGCACAAAGGTGGTGCAGAGTGCAGGATCTGGTCTGGATATTGTACTCTATGGACCACAGGTCCTATTGAGAGTATCAGTTCCTGTGTTCCAGAATTCCTGTGATTAAAGACACTTCTACTGTATCTGAGTTTGTCTTTGTTCAGGAGAGTCCTGCCCACAAGCCTATCTCATGCAGATCTTCAGAAATTCGTGGAGCATGCAGTTTTCCAGTCTGTTGTATAGGAACAGTCGGCTACTATTCTTGGCACTGTAGCCACACAGAGGCTGAAAGTCAACAAGAGAAGAGGAAGGTGCACTAGGTCCTTGTAATCAGATGCACAATTGTATACGTGACACCGACGTAGGATGGCTATGCTGCACAGATATGATCACTACTGGCACACATTTGTCTTCACCAAATAAAATACATTCGTTGTTGCTTTGGGACAGATTCAAGATCTGTGGAAATCTCTTGACAAGGGTCACAGCAGACATTTGGATTTGGAGGCTCAAGGAAGATCAACAGATAGGATGAAGTCTTGCTCTGGAAACTTGGACGTGCATGAATGTCACTCGCTGCATACTTCTGAAATATAGTTCATACCCTGCAGATTTCAGACTCCATCAAATGGCTTTCTAACTCATACTTGCCCATGAAGTGTGGGCCACTCATCAGGAATGAAGCATCATAGGCTCAATAAATTGACATTATGTACAACAGGTTTTGCACTCAGACAGAATAACTCGAGCATAGCAGTACAACATGAGTGGACAGCCATGTCTGTTGAGGCTTATGCTCTTCAATTGAAACAGCCTCGCCTCAATCCCTTGAGAAAATCCAATGAAATAATGAACTTTGGTTACTGAAGCTTCTTGACAAGATCTTCACAATGGTGAAAAGGATTTGGGCTTCCAGTCCATAAGAACCTGATCATCAATGGGTTTCTTTCCATTGACTTCTGTGGGCTTTGGAGTAGGTCCTCATTGTTAAAATGCTGAACTAAGTTCTTCTGCAAACACACAATCTTGCAGTACTGTCAGAGGCTGAGTGATCAGATCCTTTGACACATAGCAACCGTGCCAAGTGATCACTACTTTACACACACGTTCCAATTCTTTCTTCTTGGTTCACTGAACTACCCACAAGCAGCTTTAGTTGTGTCTTCCATGGTCTGAGATTAGTTCCTCTGCTTGAGACATCAAATCTGGTTGACGTGTCACAGGATGTTGTGCTTCTGTAGAATGCTCTCACTCTCACTGCAGCACCCATCCTTCCTGAAAGCTGGGCCCAGGCATGCCATTTGAAATGAAACTGGTGTGTTTCCTCATGGTTTAGTTGTTGGATGTAAAGAGACCCTTAATCTCATTAGTAATAGTCCTTGCTATGCATTGCCTTTTGATTCCTGGCAAACACCGTTCTGTGTTGTAATTAGCAGTTTCTCAGTGTCTGTATACCTGTTGTATATGATTAATTACTTTCGTCACCTTTGTCCATACTTTCATCTAACATGAGGAAAAAGAACAAATATTGTCTGGATATCACTGCACTCTGGTTCGTGTGTCAGCAATTTGTATTTCTAGCTAATGTTCTTCTACCAGAAATAGAAAAGGATTGGTCCAGTTTAACCTTGCCTGCACATTTTGGAGAAATAGCAGGAATTTTTCCTAAGTTAGAATTTTTTGAGTATGTTGATGAACGTTATCTACAAAATAGTTAGGAATAGTCCATCTTTATTAATTAACAATTAATTGGGGTGAAATAAACCCAGGGTACCTATATTTTGAATCCACTGAAACTGGGGATTCAGACATTCAAACCATTCTTGAAGGTAACCAGGTTCACGTTCTAATTAGGAGAGACTCTGGGAAAGCAAGAAAAGAGTAAATCCAGTGCAATATTATGGTGAAAAACTGAGCCCAATATTGCAATTGTATTCTTACAGCAGGCAACTGCACTCACACAGCAGCTCAGTGGAATCAATAGGGCTCTGACCAGGCACAGATCCAGGAGTGGGGCTTCTGAGAGAGAGTTTATAAAGGAGTAGAGGGAGAGAAATGCAGTATTAACTGTACATGGACCCTTCCTAACCTTTGGGATTGTTGTTCTATCCTCTATACACAGCCTAGCTCAGAGTGCATTTAGAATTTATTGGTCAGAATGGTATTCACTTACATAGCAGTCTGTACGGTAACACCTATTGTTTCATGTTCTCTGTGTATATAAAATCTCCCCACTATATTTTCCACTGTATGCATCTGATGAAGTGAGCTATAGCTCACAAAAGCTTATGCTCTAATAAATTTGTTAGTCTCTAAGGTGCCACAAATACTCCTTTCCTTTTTATAGCAAGGAAGAATAACTCCCTCTAGTGCTGGAATTTCTGGGTACAATTCTTAGGCTTGTGTTATGCAGGAGGTCAGACTAGATGATCCCAGCTGTCCTCTCTGGCCCTTGAATCAATTAAGCTAAGTTTGCAGATGCAAAACTTTGAGGTAAATTCTCCATAGTTAAGTTGCAACTAGTTTACGCTACCATGTTTCCAGTGGTAGCCCTATTTTAGTCTTCCCTAACTGACTTCGAGAATTGGTTTGAGGCAAACACTGCCAGATTTACTCTGAATACAAAGAAGAATGTTTCTGCAAAGTCTGAAGAGAAGTCATTAAATGGTTTTTGAATTACAGATCATTACAAAGCTACCCTGATTTTAAATTGTGAATGTGTCAATGTTTCTTGGTCTCCCTCTAGTTCAAAAATGACTTGCTACTAACCCATTCAAACTCCCTGTATAGTTAATTCTTCTTGAAAAAAAAAGAAAAGTTTGCAATTTAAAAAGTTACCAATGATTTGGTAGTGTTAGGGCCATTCTTGTTCCGTCTGGCCATGACTGCATGAGAAAAGGGTGTGGTTTTCAGTGAGTAAGCATAACTCTATTGAAACCCCCCCTCAACACACACATAGTTACATTTAAACACCTTTTTTGCCCATGTAGACATGGCCACCAAGTTCAATGGCAATTATGGGCCAAGTCCTGTTCCGTTGATGTCAATAGAAGTTGTTTTTGGACTTGAGTCCATAGCAGCAAGATTGGGCACTATGACCAGAATTCTTACAAGTGCCATATGTGTTTGATGGCCTCCGTCGTAGAGTGACCAACTTGGGAGGCCTAGGCCCTGATTTTCAGAAGTGTTGGGCACAACAATTCCCAGGGAAGCCAATGGGAGCTGTGAGTGTTCCGGCACCTCTGCAAATCAGATCATAGTGTTTTCACACATCCATATTATAATGCAGCCTCCTGTATGATTTATTACAGCCAAATGACCTGTAAACTGAGGCCTTCATAAAATGCCATTTGCAAATATAGGAAATGAGACTTTTCTGTATTTAATTAGAGTTCCCAAGTGTGGCAATTTAATTGCCTCCTTTTTTATTTTTACTAACACTTTTTTCCTCATACAAACACTGTTCTTTCCATGGAGAGAATGGGAATGCAGAGCACCACTTGGAAATCATTTCTTAACTCTGGTTAGCAGATTAACCAATTGACTTTGCAAATCGGGCCATTCCTTTTTGAACCCATTTATTCAAAAAGATGGGAGAACACTGATAACAAGATACCATTTAATTTTTCTCAGGGATAGCACTATTAATTTTCACTGAGATTCCAAAGTGCTTTGTTAAGGATCAGTTAGTTAAGATGTGGGGGAAATGTTTTGGAAACTGAAGAATATAATGGAGTGGGCTGGGCATACCACGGAAGAGAGAAATTTAATATTTTACCTACCTGCTGCTACAAGAGTTACACCCACTGTGCTGCAGTTGCCGCAGTCAATAACATTCAACTTGGGAAACGGTTCTCTTCTACATCTGGTGAGCAATTAAACTGGGAGACATGGTAAAATTTTCAAAAGTGTTTAATGCTCAGATCCCCAAAGGGATTTGGGTGCCTAAATATATTTGGGGATCTGGGTCTAAGTGAAAATTCTGAAAATTCTATCCTTAGAAATAAACACGTACAACCACCACTAACTTCCCCTGTGGGCAGATAACTGCATAAATGACCATGGTGGGGTTCACCGAGGTTCTTCTGAAGCATCTGATACACTTCATGAGCTCTTTGATGATAATACCAGTGCTGCTTAGGGGTGGGGTGTATAGCAAACCAGACATGACTTGATTTAGACTGGTTTCAGAGTAACAGCCGTGTTAGTCTGTATTCGCAAAAAGAAAAGGAGTACTTGTGGCACCTTAGAGACTAACCAATTTATTTGAGCATGAGCTTTTGTGAGCTACAGCTCACTTCATCAGATGTATACCGTGGAAACTGCAGCAGACTTTATATATACACAGAGAATATGAAACAATACCTCCTCCCACCCCACTGTCCTGCTGGTAATAGCTTATCTAAAGTAATCGTCAGGTTAGGCCATTTCCAGCACAAATCCAGGTTTTCTCACCCTCCACCCCCCCACACAAATTCACTCTCCTGCTGGTGATAGCCCATCCAAAGTGACAACTCTTTACACAATGTGCATGATAATGAAGTTAGGCCATTTCCTGCACAAATGAGAGAACCTGGATTTGTGCAGGAAATGGCCTAACTTCATTATCATGCACATTGTGTAAAGAGTTGTCACTTTGGATGGGCTATCACCAGCAGGAGAGTGAATTTGTGTGGGGGGGTGGAGGGTGAGAGAACCTGGATTTGTGCTGGAAATGGCCTAACCTGACGATTACTTTAGATAAGCTATTACCAGCAGGACAGTGGGGTGGGAGGAGGTATTGTTTCATATTCTCTGTGTATATATAAAGTCTGCTGCAGTTTCCACGGTATACATCTGATGAAGTGAGCTGTAGCTCACGAAAGCTCATGCTCAAATAAATTGGTTAGTCTCTAAGGTGCCACAAGTACTCCTTTTCTTTTTGATTTAGACTGTAATTAGATACAGCAGAAAGAACGCAATGCAGTTCAGGGCATCCCATCTGCCTAGAACTAATCTTTAGCACAAAGACCACTACATGAAGGCCTCACTCAGCCCGGAGTTTTTGTCTGTGCTCACTGGACTCCCTTTCCACTCTGATGGCCTCTCCGCCCCGAGCCCTGCTGCTTTGCCCAACTAGCTCCTGGTTTTCCCTGGGGTCAGAAGGGCTAGATGAAGTATACTTCCCCTCCCTGCTTCTTTTCTTGCTTCCCCCACTCACCTCTCTGCCCCAGCTGGCCACTTCCCCTCCTCTCTTCTGCTTTCCTTAGCAGGATAAGTGATGCTGCTGCACACACCCAATTCTATCTTTCATCCATCTCTCCCTAGTCCCCAAAACTCAAGCTCTGTTCCTTCGGTCATGAGCTAACTTGGAGCAGTGGCTTGGTGACACTGCTTCCTCCCCAAATAGCTGCTCCAAGCAGGCACCAGATGCTGCAACCCAGCTCCAACTGATGCAAGCAATTCCATAGCTATCAATGGAACTAACTGGGTGAGTAAGTGCTAGTCAATGTGAGGAAGGGTTATAAACTCCCTTTGGTTTGGAGTCCCCCTGCTGTGAGAGGCAAACAGGCCTGGACCAAGCAAAACGTGTTAGCTGCATTTCGGGAAAACATTGTTGGTTAGGTATTTCTTGTGCTGGTGTCAGTCAGAGTAACTCCATGGAAGTCAATGGATCTGTACTGATTTGCACCCACTGAAAAACTGGCCTCTAGACTTTGCAAATGGAATTAATACTAACATGCTGTAACAGAGTCCTTGGTGGGCTCAGTCGCCCAGTGGGTAGAGCGCCCAGTGCCACCTCCCAGCGGGAAGGTCTTTCAATCTAGTTCCTCCTCTTACCAGAGGGAGAGTTAGGTGGGCATGAGGCTTATGTGCCTCCAGCAGCAGGGGTAGGTGGTAGGGGAGCCCAGGCCCTCCAGGTTGGAGCCTTAAGAGTCGACAGTGTCCGGCACACCAAAATGCCCTGAGTTGTTCCCCCGGGTCACTTCCTACCAGCTGCTTCTCTCTCCCAGCTCCAAGTCTGACAAAAGGGGAAAAGAGAAGATAACTAAATCCTCAGCCCCACCTGGCTCCACACACAGTCTGATTTCCTTTCTAGGGGAGGCTTCTCTCTTCTCCAGGAGCCCTCAGGGTCAGTCTGTCCTCCTCCTCAGCCTTCCCCCCACACCAGGTGGCTCCCTGTCCAACTTCTTCTCCAGTTGGAGCATGCTCTGCAGGGCTGACAGGGTGGGGCTACCTGGGCCCAGTATTATCCTTTTACCCCTTCAGGCCCAGTGTGAGGTTTGTACAAATCCCTCATACACATTTTTTTTGTCCTACACTGACCAAGCATGACCTCGGACACTTGGGCTAGGATAGATGCTTTTTTAATAAATAGTCAAATTAACACTTTTTTTTATTGCCTTTTGGACCCACTGATGCTATCAGTAGGGTCTGTCACCACAGTGTGATCGGTAACATGCAACTGGTTCATTGCAGATTCAGCAATCAGTAATTCTAATGGATTAGCTTTCCAAGTACCTTTCTTTCCCCAGACTTGAAGCAGAGCTCTGTCATTTGAAAGCTTGTCCCTTCCACCAACTTGGTCCAATAAAAGACATTACCTCACCCACCTTGTCTCTCTCTCAAGGTACCTTTAGCAAGTTACAGAGGAAGGATAGTCTTGTGGTTAAGGCTCCAAACCAGGAGTGGGCTCTTAATTCATGTCTCTGCCATGGACTCCCTGCATCACCCTGAGCTAGTCTCTTAATCTCTGTGCGCTACAATCCCTTGTCTGTGCAATGGGGTTAATAATATGCCTTTTGTCCCACTCTTGTCTATTTAGATTCTAAGCTCTTCATGGTAAGGACCGTTTCTTGCTATACATACATGCAGTATCTAGCACAGTGGGGCCTCAGTCTCATTTGGGCCTCCAGGTGCTACTGTAATATCAGTAATAACAATCATAGGCCCTGTTATGAAAGGGCACAGCTGTCACTGTATTAAAAATAGCCGTGATTTTCTGGTACAGCATGGCCATAAACACACCATTGTTAATACCCTCCTCCACAGCAGGAAGATCAGAGGATGCTAAGTAGAAGCCTAGGCTTTATTCATTTGCTATTATCAGTCTTCATAACAAAGAGAAAACAACCCAATTATCTCTTAGGAAATAAATTAAATCCATTTTCTTGATCCAGGTTTGCCTATGCTCTCATCTCTGCGAGAATTACTCCTATGGATAAGGCCCAGGTGAAAAGTTCCAGAAGCAATTAAAGCGAGTGCTGTACCACTGGACGTACCTTGCTACTATTTCTTTTCTCCTCTTTTCAGTGTGTCTTTATCAAGCCCCAGCATCAAAACTAGGTGCATTTGAGATGGTGCTTCATAAAGGAAAGCTGCACTTCATACTGAGAGAGCCTTCATTCATCTGCACTTCAATTAGCAGAGTGCATGTCCCACGGCCTCCTAGACAAGCTGCAGCTGTGCAGATTAAGACCGAGTGATACCTCAGAGCAAGGAAAGAGGATCCAACATGGTTTTGTTTAGTTATTTTCTATTTTTAACTGTTCCTTCCCCACATTTTTCATTTTTGTTGCTGTTCCCTCTCCCTTGCAAGACCACTGGGCCATGCATATTGTCTTAAGATACCCATCGCCAGCCCATGAATAATACATTCAATGGACCTGACCAATCAGATGCGTCAGAGCAGGCGTTGGTTCTTCGATCAGTGTGATTTGAGGCTTAACCTCATTCAAGCGTTTTCACCACTAAGGTCAAAACTTATCTGGATGCAGAGACCCCCACCTTGATATCTGAAAAAATTACTCTACTTTTCCTTAATTCATTGTAATGAAACCAGCACAAATGTCAGTGCAACAAATTAGACACTCATTGATTATTGACTTTAAAAAAATGGTTAATGGTTCTGTTCTGGGAAAGAATATGGCAGGCTGGTCTTGAAAGCGACAGACACACTCAATACTTGACTTTTTCTTTAGGCTCCCACATTTGACACTTGTTCTCTATTCTACACCTCTGTTATTTTTCTTTCTGTTCAAAACTATTGCAAATGGTTAAATACAGATCGATACCATGCAACATACTTTGATTTCTTCAAGATGCAAGAACAGTGCAAGGCGAACAGAATCCCATTCCCATGTCAGTAATGATGACTATGAAGAACAGCAACTAATGTTGAAACTGAATGATACATGGTCATTGTTAAACTTGGTACAGGCCAATGGGTTTCAGGAACCATGTAAACAGGAATCAAATAAGAGATTAAAATAAAAGGCAAAAGTAACAACATATAATGAAGAGAAATTACCGACAATGGGGTAACAGTTGTAGGATGTATGTTTAAAACATACTTCCAGTCTACAATTTCTCCATTGTCTTAAATGGGCTTCCATCTGGCATTGTGAGAACACTTACTAACCCATAATTGTACACACATGTATACACATACACACCAGAAGGCTAAGGTCTAGTTTCATTCTTCTGTAATATATTCTTATCACTGAATATGCTTATTGGATGTATAGGTTATAGTATATAATTTATTACCATAGCTTTACTCACAGAACATAAGTATGCGATCGATCCTGCTCCCTTGCAAGTCAATGGGGAAAAAACCATTAACTTGAATGCTGCAGGCTCCAGCTCTGGATTAGTATTTCCTGAGGCCCGAAGTCACTGGGACTAGTCACATTGTGTAAAGTTCATCACATTGGACGTCTTGGCAGGATTCCCAATCAGTGTTTTCAGTGGGAGTTAGATGCCCTAAATACCTTTGAGGGTCTGGGCCTAAGTCACTATTTCAATGTCAGCACAATCAGTAATGACCAAAGGTTATGGCCATTTTATGGCTGGTTTAAATGACTGTGAGACTTCCAAAATGCTGAGGCCAGTTATCTGCATTAACAACCAACCAGCTACTTTCAGTCAAGTGAAAACCCATTCACCCAAAGCCCCAGGTGAATCATAGAATCACAGGACTGGAAGGGACCTCAAAAGGTCTTCTAGTCCAATCCCCTGAACTCAAGGCAGGACTAAGTATTATCTAGAACATCCCTAACAAATGTTTGACTAACATGCTCTTAAAAACCTCCAATGATGGAGAGTTCACAACTTCCCTAGGCAATTTATTCCAGTGCTTAACCACCCTGACAATTAGGAAGTTTTTCCTAATGTCCAATTTAAACCTCCCTTGCTGCAATTTAAGCCCATTGCTTCTTGACCTATCCTCAGATGTTAAGGAGAACAATTTTTCTCCCTCCTCCTTGTAACAACCTTTCATGTACTTGAAAACTGTTATCATGAAGCCAGACTAGATACTCCTGGTGCATGGAAACTTTCTGGTCATTATTTCCCTGTTCTTGTTTTTGGGGAGTTTTTCTTTGTTTTTTGGGAGTTTCTCCACTTCCTTGTTCAAGAAGAGGCTGAAATACTCCAAAAGAATATTGTACTCATAATTAATTGGTGCCATGAACTAAGCTCTTTTTCCTAACTGCGCCTTTCAACAGACAGACTGTTAGTTTTCCTGGGTCCAGGTGTACCAGTGGGCCTGGCATCAGGAGATCCTGCCAGGTAGGGCAGGTGAAATAGCATTTGTAAAGACTTCATTAACAGATCTGAAAACCAAGCCCTTGGAGGACAATTTAAAGCCACATAAATGGCCTAAGCATTCTCTTTTGGATCTTCTGTATTATCTATGATAGGACACCAGAGGGAAAGTGTCTAGTCTAGCCTAGCCAGATTCTTATATTGTGCCCATCAGTAAGGTATCTGAAAAGCTTAGCTATTTTTTTTTTAAATTAACTAATCAGCTGTATTAGCCAATGCAAGGTAGAAGTAGGGCCCGGGCCCATCCCAGCTCACACTTTTTTCAGTGGCTAGTGTTAGCCTGATCACAAGGACTGCAACTGGGCTGTGTTCTGGTACAGGTGGAAAAGGTCTGTTGGGAGGGAGGACTTTTGCACACTTTCCTGTATTCCCTGCACTCCTATACTGGGGCAAGGGTGAAATTTGGCCCAAAGCCTTAAATTTCTACAGAATAACAGAAATGACACAGACTCTGGCTCAGGGAAGCTTTCCTATTCAGATTTCAGAGTAACAGCCGTGTTAGTCTGTATTCGCAAAAAGAAAAGGAGTACTTGTGGCACCTTAGAGACTAACCAATTTATTTGAGCATGAGCTTTCGTGAGCTACAGCTCACTTCATCGGATGCATACCGTGGAAACTGCAGCAGACTTTATATATACACAGAGAATATGAAACAATACCTCCTCCCACCCCACTGTCCTGCTGGTAATAGCTTATCTAAGTGATCATCAGGTTAGGCCATTTCCAGCACAAATCCAGGTTTTCTCACCCTCCACCCCCCCACACAAATTCACTCTCCTGCTGGTGAGTGCTATTCAGAGTGGACACTTAAGACTTAAAAATGTCCTTAAAGTTTAGCTCATGCTTAAGTTCTTTCCTGAATAGGGATGGACCAGCACATCCTTCAGTGATATGGATTTGAGGCCATGATCTCAAGAGAAATCTCTGGTCACCCAGGAAGGAAAGACAGAATCACCTGGTGTGGAGGCTTCATTCTAGGAAGAGTTTCACTAAAAATAGTTAGAGTCGCCAGTAAGCGGAAACTAAATTGAAAAATGAACTGTGGGAGCTGTGGTTGAAACAAGGGAGCTGCATATGGGAAAGTCTGCGGAAATTACAACACAAGGATCCATTTTGCAAAAATATGCAAACAAGTGTGGTACACTCAACCACTAAAATTCAAAATGCAAGAACAGTGCAAGGCGAACAGTATCCCATTCCCATGTCAGTAATGATGACTATGAAGAACAGCAACTAATGTTGAAACTGAATGATACATGGTCATTGTTAAACTTGGTACAGGCCAATGGGTTTCAGGAACCATGTAAACAGGAATCAAATAGGAGATTAAAATAAAAGGCAAAAGTAACAACATATAATGAAGAGAAATTACCGACAATGGGGTAACAGTTGTAGGATGTATGTTTAAAAGCAATATGGGGACACTGTGAGTTACTGATTGAAGTTGTGTAAACTCATTCTGGATTGGGGATTAAAGCTCAGGAAGAAATAAGAGATCTAACCTATTAATCAAAGCCTTAAGTGACCTCAATGAATATAATGTACTCGTATAATTTACTGGGGCGCTGGATGAATTTGGTTGCAGTAAGGAAATATACTGCATTTTCTTATACATCAAGGTAACCACAGTTATTACTCTTCCCACGGAAAATCCATTTCCCCTGACAAAGTGGGTTCAGATGTGTTCTGAACATGAATGGTGAATTTTAAAATACAAAGTATTTTAGCAAGACAATTCATTAGGGTCCCAATTTAGCAAAGAGTTTATGCACGTGCTTATGTGTCTTGCTCAGTAGGGATGGCCTGTTGAATTGAGACATCGGTTTGTTCAGTGGTAGAGGGGGAAAAGTCTCCAAGATTATTATTTATATTCCAGTAGTGCCTCAAAGCTCCAACCAAGAACAGAGAACATTGCGCTAAGCACCATATAGAGCCAGAGATGGTCCCTGCATCAGTGAGCTTGCATCTAAACAGACAAGACAGACAAAAGGGTGGCGGAGACACAGAGGCTCAGAGATGGGGGGTGACTTGTCCACCACTGACTTTCCCAAGGTCACACAACAGGTTAGTGGTAGAACCAGGACTGGCATCGCCAGAGTCCCATGACAGCGGGCTGGCCAGTAGAGAATACTACCTCTCAGGAGGATACTCTTTTATCCAAAGGAACTTGATAAAGCTGTGGAGCCTTTTCACTCAACAGGTCAGCGTTTGCCTCTGAGTGAAGTAAGTTCCTCAGTGGAATCTCTGTCATTGGAGGTTTTTTAAGAACAGGTTAGACAAACATGTGTTGGGGATGGTCTAGTTATTACTGAGTCCTTCCTTGAGTGCAGGGGATGGGACTAGATGACCTCTTGAGGTCCCTTCCAGGCCTACACTTCTATGAGTCTATTCTATGATTTACCCAACAATTAGGAATTTAGAGTGGACCCTCACCTGGAGCAAATTACCCCACATTTGCTTGCTGGAGGGGTTTCCTGCTCCTTCCTCTGGTGCTGGCCACTGTTGGAGACAGGAGACTGAACTGGATGGACAAAGGGACCGAGCCAGTTTGGCAGTTCTTATGTTTGTATGCACCATGCCATTTGGTGCTATGGTATGTCCTATGGTCTCCTTTGGTATCTTACTTATTTTTTTACTTATAATATAGCAATAACATGTTTTAAGACACAATCTAAAAAGCTCCCTTCACAGTTTCACATTCAAACAAGATATTAAACAATCTAGCCTAACAATAGAAAAACTCCTCAAAACAAATCCAAAGATAAAAAGGAAATACCATCGCTATATGATGAAACATATGCTTTATAACTCAGTTTTAAAAAGGAAAAAAAGCCCACATTCAATGGCAGAAAAAATTGATTTAAACACAGAAAATATTACAAGCAAAAATTAGAGGTTAAAAGTAACTGAATCAATAGATTTGAAATGCAAACCATTACCTCCATTATCCAAAACAGGCTGTTTATTTACAGTTGGAAATTGTAGAAATGACTTGGCTTAATCATAATTAAAACCTTTTGGTATCTTTAGAGCACCAGAAGTGTTCTGCAAGAAGGTAGCAGGGATGTTAGAAGGAAGAAAGTGTGCTGCCACTTACATTGAGGATGTCTTGGTCTGAGGGGGGGGGAAACAAAATTTAGAGGAACATGATGTTCGACAAAGAAAAAATGTTTGAAATTTAGGTTGAAAAAGGCCATACTGCAAAACTAGAGCTAAATGATTTGCAACGTAGATTAACCAAAAGAGGCATTCCATATTAAAAGGATTCTCTTTTGGTGAAAGGCATGGAACTGGAACTCAGGATATCTGAGTTCAATGACTAGCTTTACCACAGTAGGAATTATTTGTAAAATTCTCTAGTGTAGACCCAACCATAAAGTACATCTGCATATGGAATTATGCTATAAGGGAGCAGTCCTTCACTGCACTGATATGTGCATGCAGATTGCCAATGGGCTTTAACATGTTCTGTGGGTCAGACAACATGCAGGTTCATTTCAGACATTTATGGAACATTAAAGCCCAAGTACTCAAACTACTTGCACAATATCCCTTTCCAACAAGCCAAAATCAGCTTTCAATCTGTGGGTGAGAGTGAGTGAGAGAGAGAACGTCTGCCAAAATAAAACGATTTGTAGCTACACTAATACTGACTGTAGCCATTCTACTGAGTGCTTCTCCCAGGGCATGTTTATATAGGAGGGGAAAGGGTGCCCAGAATCTTCTATTGTTCTTTAACAGTGACCCTAATGAATAAACAAGAAAGAAGTGGTGGAGGAGAGTTTGCTGGGTAAGTCCCTGCACCACACACACATGCTCAGAATAGATTCCAAGCACACTGCTTATAATACAGTGGCCCTATGGCAGCACCAGGGCAAAGCACCTGCATGCATGCAGTTCACCAAAGTGGATGCTTAGCTAAAACTCAGTCGTCCTTCCATGGCCAAACCAACCAGGAACACAAGGAGAACAAGACAAAAGATCCAGCACTGCACAGAGGTCCATAGACTTCAATTAGTGGTGGCCTCTCTCATTGTCATGCCCCAAACACCAAACAAAGACACGGTGCACTCTTCCCAGTACAATGTCCACCAGTGTTACACTGATTGGAGATCCACTTCTGCAGAGCTCCACGGGACCTAGGACTCAAGCTGGAGACTGGCATTGCTTCTGAACTCCACAATGCTGCAGCCCAGCTCTGCCAGAGCAGATCTCCTCTGTGGCCTGGTCTACACTACAAAGACAGGCTGATGCAAATTACCGTGTGCTAATTGATTTGTGCATACATCTACACTCAAATTTGTCTCCAGACAATGTAAACATCCTGTTATGGCAACACAGTAATACCACCTTCCTGAATGGCATAGAGCCATGGTTGACACTGCATTACCTTTGTCAACCCTAACAGTCCTCCAGCAGCTGTCCTACAGTGCTATATTCCCTGCGACAGTGACCCCTATGATCACAACTGTGAATTCCACAGCCAAGGGGAAATGGAGTCTGGAAGCCTGCCCCTCTCCATTCCCACTTAAAAAAAACCCACGTATTTTCTTAAATGTCTTTTCCTGATTGCCCACCTTGGCAGGCACACCCAGCAGCTCTTCTTTGTTGTGTGCAACTGCCCAACCGACTGCCAGCTGCACACACCAGACACGCTCCTGCCCACAGTAGACAGGAGGTATTGGATCTCCTGGGCCTGTGGGAAGAAGAGGCTGTGCAGGCCCAGAAGCATGGACAGGGGATGCAGGGGGATACGACCAGGATCAGCAGCAGTGCCATGTGAAAGTGAAGGAACTATGCCAGACATGCCACAATGTCAGGGAGGCCAATAATCGATCTGGTGCTAAGCCACAAACCTGTTGCTTTTACAACAAGTTGTATGCTACACTTGGTGAAGATCCCAGCAGCAGCCCACATGGTTACCATAGAGGAGCCCAAGACAGAGACCCCTGCCAAGAACTGCAAGGAGGAGAAAGAAGAGGAGGAGGAGGAGTGGCAGGCGGGGCCCAGCTATCCCACAAGCCAGGACCTTTCTGAGACTACACCACCATCTAGTCAGTCCCACCAGCCGAGTAGGCCCAATGAAGGAGAAGGAACCATGGGTCAGTGTGTGCATGCATTTTCCATTATTCCGTTTCCATTTAATGATACTCAATGTCCTATCCCTATGTTAACAAGACACAGGTATCCACTTTTCGGTGTTTTACTAGGATGAGAAGGGGTAACGGCACAACAAACAGAGGTAGACTTGGTATCTGCTTTTTGAGTACTGCTCAACCTGTTGGGTTAGGCAGGAGGCAGCATGCAGAGCAGTTTGTTTATGTACCAGGGATGTCCCCTGTATTCTCCTGAGAGATCCCCAAAGGTGTCTAGGGATGGTTGCCTTGTTTCTTCCCCTGCAGTAGGACGCTTTCCCATGGCACTCCACAATGAGTTCAGCTGGCAGCACTGCATAGGCATTCCAAAGAAACGTGTCAGCAAGCATGTCTTATTCCAAGCTTCTATGGGAATACGGGAAGCGGGTTTTGAAATTTACCTTTCGCTTTCTGTTGGAACTGTAAATCCATTGCTACATCTGCTGGTTTTAGTTGTAGCTGCTGCCGTTCCAGCCTTGAGGGGTGCCCCCTCCACACTCATGGAATGCCTGACCCAGAGGAGAAGGAGGAGGAGGAGGAGAAAGAAGAGGAAGGACATGTTCCCCAAGATCCTGCAAGCCAGTGCTGCATCAGCCCCTGAACAGATGGCCTGGAAAGCCAACATGGAAGATATCTGGAGAAGGACAGAGTGGACAGGAGCATGGCCCAGGAATCCCAGGGGGAAAAGGAGAGGGAGATGCACCAGGACATAATGAGGCATCTCAGGCAGCAAACACAGATGCTGCAGACCCTGGTTGACCTACAGGTCTAACAATCCCAGACTCCCCACCCTTTGCAGCCAGTGGAAAACTCCATTTCAGCAGCTCTCTATAACATTCCACATGACATTGGGGTCACATCCCTACCTGTACCGCTTCAAGCCGGAGGGCAGCAAGGAACACCACAACTTCATATACACTGACCCGTAAGAACCACAAGAAAGTAGACTATGTTTGCACATTGTTTTGCTGCACTGTTTTTGTCACTCAATAAACTTCTGTTTTTGAAAATAAAGTGATCTGCATTTGTTCACAACACAAACTGCAGAATACATAGCAGTAATCAAAGCACCCAGAACTTGTAAATGTACAGCACCACAGAACTCAGAGGTTCCAGAAAACCCCCAGCAAGCACTGCATAATTCATAGCTTCAGTAAAACACACAGCAATAGTTATTAAATGTACAGCAAGCGTTGTACAATTCCTAGCAGCACCCAAAGCTTCCGGGTCAGAGCACACTCCAGCACAGCCCGTTAATGTGGCTGATCATTAAAGTGCTCTTTCAAAGCCTCCCTTAACCGCATAGTTCCTCACTGAGTTTTGTAATGGCCCTTATGACTGGCTGTTCAAACTACAGTTGCCCCACCTCCCTCTCCACCCTTTGCCTCACAGATATGATGCAGGACACAGCAGGGAACTATAACCATTGAGATATTTTTCTTACTGAGATCCAATCTTGTGAGCAAACACTTCCAGCATCCCTTCAATCTACCAAAAGCATGTTCAACTGTCACCGAGCACCTACTGAGCTGGTGGGTGAATCTTTCCTTGGAGATGTCAGGTAACCAGTACACGGCTTCATGAGCCAGGGGAGTGAGAGGTAGGCTGGGTCCCCCAGAATCACTACTGGTATTTCAACATTGCCAGTGATAATCCACCAGCCGGGAAAAAAAGTCCCTGCTTGTAGCTTTCTGAACAGTCCTGTGCTCTCAAACATGACAGCAGCATGCACCTTCCTTGACCAGCCAATATTGAGACCAGTGAAGAATCCCCAGTGATCCATCAGCACTTGGACAGAAAAGCTGATGTACTCTGTGGTGGTGGGCTGGTGCCAGAATGGGGATATGCATGCTGTTGTCCCACTGCAGTTTGGAAACCACACTGCTGCAAATCCTTCCACTATGCCCTCCCTGCACATTGCCCAGAGTCACAAGCCTGCATAGCAGGAGACAATTAATGGCCCTACACACTTGCATGACAGTAGCCCCCGCTGTGAATTTTCCAACTTCCCAAAGATTTCCCACTGCTTGGTAGCAATCTGGCATTGCAAGCTGCCAGAGTGCAGCTCTCAATTTGGTGTCCCTGCGATGGAGGGCTGGGGTGAGCTTGGCACACAGATCCAGGAATGTGGCCTTTTGCATCCAAAAGTTCTGCAGTCCTGCTCATTGTCCCAAACCTGCATTATGATGTGATTGCACCAGTCAGTGCTCGTATCTCAGGCCCAGCAGCAGTGCTCCGCTAACGGCAGCTGCTTCGTGAACGCCACCTCCTACAACCTTGAATTGGTTCTTGCCATGTCCCTCAACAAACTACTGTTGAAGGAATCATCATGTTGCAGTTCTTCCTGTAGGTGTGCAAACACTAGAGGATTGTGAATCCTGTATTTGCAACATTCATGAGAACAGTGCTGAGCTGTACCGGTTCCCTTCTTCTGTCAGAGATGGCAGACACCAAAAAGTGCTGCACGGGTTTGTGGGATAGAGAAAGTTGCATGCTGGGAATTTGATCCCTGGCTCCCAGACATCCCTGTGCAACTCGTTTCTACCCCACAACACATTGCAAAAATTTCCCAAAAGGCATTGCTCTGGATGGCAGTGGAGGGTACAACTGTCTTGCTGAAGAGGTGTAACCTGATCTTAGATTATGTATTAATTATATTGATTACTTAAGAATCCCCAGTTATCACTTTGAGGGTTGACAGGTTCTTGCCCCAAGATCATGCCCAGTATTTAAATTATTAGGTGGTTGGGAACCGTGATGTGCACAGTTGCAACACTCACAATATAGGAACTCTTTTATATTTACAAATATAGTTTATTAATACATTTAGCACAGTCACAAACACCCCAACTTAGTAAGATAGAGATACTACAGAATGTACATCTGCACATCCATATGCTCACACCATCCCTTGTAGAACAACCTGAAATGTTAGCCATCATCTTCCTCATCACCATCATCTTCCCCATCATCACCAGTGGCTATCATTCTGGCACCTCCCAAGGACTACATCTCTCTCTCCTACTGCCCCTTGGCTGGGATGCCACTTTTATAATATGTTACGCTGACGCCGTTATGTTCGATGCATATTCAGTAGGGGATTTTTCCTTTCTCCTTATTTGTATTTCCTCACCTCATTAATGTTGGAGTATCTTTTTCCTATAGGTTAGTATATCAATTATCTCAACTGATTATATACGTCAATTCGTTACCCTGGCCCTTTTGTGGTTAGATATCACATTTGTTATTTCTGTCTTAACTGGTTATTTTGGTTCTTTCCAAGTTCTAAGTTGTGGTGTACCTGTTAAGTTTAAAAGGGTATAAACTTAGGAAGGCCCCTATGCCAACCCGCTTTACCGTATCCTCTATGTTAAAGGTTGCAGTCATATATGGACCTTATGCTTTAGCGCCATTTATCTAGATGCAGGCTAGCCTTAAATGTATCTCATGTACCTGTTATGTACATCAGTTCATTGCCAGGACACTTCTGTGGTTGAATTATTTACCTGTGGTCAGAACTTCCCCTTAAACTCTATTTTCAGCTCTCCAAATACTTGGGGTTTTCCATTGGGCCATTTATAGATCATAGGTCTCAAGCCTTATGCTAACTTGCTGAAGGATACAGGCCTGTAGGTTTCTTGCATTACTGCTGAATATAATGCAAAGCAGAATATAACTCAAAGCAGTAAATATAACGAAGGCAAGCTAGCCCACTGGGCTGCGGTAGCAGTGAATATAATAAAGCAAACTAGCCCACTGGGCTACAAAGGTGATAAGAACATAAGAACGGCGATACTGGTTCAGACCAATGATTCATCTAGCCCAGTATTCTGGTAGTCAGAGGCCTAGGGACACCTAGAGCACAGGGTTGAATCCCTGACCATCTTGGCTAATAGCCATTGATGGATCTATCCTCTATGAACTTATATAATTGTTTTTTGAACCGTGTTATAGTCTTGGCCTTCACAACATCCCCCAGCAATGAGTTCCACACATTGACTGCATTGAAGGAAAAGGTATTTCCATGTGTTTGGTTTTTAAACCTGCTGCCTATTAATTTCATTGGTGACCCTCAATTCTTGGGCAAATAACACTTCCTTATTCACTTTCACCACATCACTGATGATTTTATAGACCTCCATATCCCTTCTTAGTCATCTCTTTTCCAAGCTGAATAGTCCCAGTCTCTTTAATCTCCTCTCTCTCCTCTGATGTTGTCCAGTAACTTGGGCTTAGTACCAGGGTTCCAGAGACTTGGGTCCTACTCCTCATTTTGCTAATTAGTAACTGTGTTACTTTGAACAAGTCTCTTTCCCTGTCTACTGAGATTGCAAGCTCTTTGGGGCAGAATTTATCTCTTGCTATGTCTGTATTGTGGCTAGCACAATGGAGTCCCGATCTCAGTCACTACTGTAATACAAATAATCATGATGTGCCCTTGCCTAGCCATACTGCTTACACTGCTCCAAAGCAGCGAGCTGTGTGTTCTCTTTGCCCTGGTGAGTATCATCTCAAGACTCTCCAGCCCTGGTATTGTTGATAGCAAGACATCAGTGAAGCACATCATCAGGCGGGTTGCCTCTGCGCATTAAACCAAGAATAAAGCTTCAACCAGTTCTATATCCAGTTCCTTGGCACATCAAGGCTGGGAAAGGATACACTGATGGCTTTCTCACTAACCCACTCTGTCCCTGCCAGAGAGCTATGCCAGGAGCCATCAAGAGAGAATGCTGCAAAATGAAAGCATGATATGCTGCAGTAATTATACGTGCTTGGTTTTATTTTTTTAACAAGTGTTCTTTTTTTACTAAATATTCTTTAGTATCAATGTGGTCCTATTTCAGTGCTGTAGTAATATACATAATCAGCTAATCCCGATGAACTCTATCCTCACCACAAATTGCAAAAACCTAGTCTGGTGTGATACTGTTGGAAATCCTGCTGTTCGGGGGAACCAAAAATGTAACCTGGCAATGGATTTGGGGTGCATTTCATGACTTCTGTCAATATTTAGTGTCAATTATTAGATTATGCAACAGTTGCTAGCATGTCTCCTACCTTATATCCCTGAAACACTTACAAATTGATTTTGATTATTCTGAGAGACATTTAAGGTTGGCACAAGTGTCCTGCACATCAGCAGTGCAGTGGTTTATCAGTCTGGACTCAAAAGGATTCATGTTTGAACAAGAAGTGCAGCCACAAGCACTGGGCCTGAATCTGCGCTCTGTTACTCCGGTTTGGTACAATGGTGTCACTGTGCCTCCATGGATCACAACTGAGAATACCAAATTCCGGACAAACTGCTGAGAAATAGGGCAGACGCACCCCAAAACTGGTGGTTATTCTCCCATAAGATATACCTAACCAGCAACAAAAGTAAACTTCTGTTTCACCACACTGGCTAACAAGAAGTCCGAAAGCAGTTTCCTGAGGCATTCCAGTCCTGGATTCAACACCCAGACACTAGACTTAAAGATAAGTGGTTCTTTAAAACCAGTTTCATCGAACGAAAGGGTCTTCTGATCCCAAAGGATCAGCCACACACCCAGGTCAATATATAACTCAGATGTTACCCAATAATCACTCTGATGCCAATCCTTTAGTATCTAAAATCTAAAGATTTATTGAAAGAGAGAGAGAGAGAAAGAAAGGTGAGAGTTAAAAATGGTTAAAGGAATCAAATACCTACAATAATTGCAAAGTTCTTGGTTCAGGTTTGTAGCAGTGATGGAATAAACTGCTGGCTGAAGTTAAGTCTCTGGTTGCTTCTAAATCATTGGAAGGTCCTCAATCACTTGGTTATAATGCTCCCATTAGTATAAGGCCATAGTCCAGAGATTTGAACAGGAAAGAGGCAAAATGGAGATGTTCCCAACGCCTTTTATAGCTTCTGCCATGTGAAAGGAAATCCATTGTTTCAAACAAAGCCCTCAGCACAGCTAGTGGAAAATCACAGGTGACAAGATGATGTTTGGAGTCACACAGGCAAGTCACATGTTCATGCATGATCCTGCTTAGTCACAGCAGTGGCCATTACCTATGCTTCAGATGGAACATTCACAGGAAAGTCCATTCAGTGTAGATGGGTGTCTCCCATGGTCCATTGTGAGTTAAGTGTTCCTTGATGAGCCACTTAACTTGAATAGTCCCTTCAAGCTGTGCAGGTTAAATACCTTGTAGGCGTTACCTCAGGAACAAACATTTGAAATCCAGGTATAGCACCACTACTCATAACTTCAAATACAAAAATGATAAATGAATATAAATAGCATAATCATATTCAGCAAGTCATAACGTTTCCATAGACATCTTACATGCCACAGTTTGTACAATATTTGTTGAAATTATATAACAGCAGTAGCAACAATGATCTACATGGTCATATTTTAATCAGATAACATCACACATGGTAACTCTACTGACATCAGTTGGCCTATACCAGCATAGAACTATAATAACACAGTGGTCATACCTTTATGTACTTCGAACAGCATTTTCAAAGGTCTTCTCCCACGGAAGTCAAGAGTAAAACCATCTTTGACTTCAATGGAAGCAGAGTCCAGCTAACACTGATTAATTTTGAATATGACACCCCTCATGATGAAAAAGAGTAGGTTGATCAGTTTCCCCAAACAGCAACTATACTGCACTCAACATATGGGCATCGCAATTTAAGACACGTGCTGGGACCACTGAAAGAGACTTCCTCGAAACAGTAATAGCACTGTCCTCTTTGCAAGACATAAATACATGCAACAATTTGCCAGACACACATATGCAGCATGAAGAATTGGAAAAAGAACAATAAATATCAAACAGTAGGAAAAATAAGCATTAAATTATTCAGACTGGAAATAAGGTGTAAATTTTTAACAGTGAAAGTAATTAACCACTGGAACAATTTACCAAGAGGTGGCGTGTATTCTCCATCACTTTAAATCAAGATTGGATGTTTTTCTAAAAGATCTGCTCTAGGGTTTCTTTTGGGGAAGTTCTTTGGCCTGTGTTATACAGGAGGTCAAACCAGATGATCACAATGGTCCCTTCTGGCCTTGGAGTCTAGGAATTACAAGGCACTGGTCTTACATTCACATCGTGCTAAGTAGTTAACGCTGTTTTCCAGTTTATGAAGCATTTGCAACATGAGTACATATTTAAGTATCTAAATAAGGTAAGCAGGTCTGATACCCTTTATTATCATTCGGATTGTATTTCCCACTAGTGGTATTTAATAGAGGGACTTACCAGAATACATCTTAGACTCTGATTTCAGCACCATGGTATTCCTAGTCTGCAAGGCTGAAACCAAGTTCTGTGGAGTTCCAAAGCTCCTGTCAAGGTTCCTTCCCCACTCTGAACTCTAGGGTACAGATGTGGGGACCTGCATGAAAAACCCCCTAAGCTTATTTTTACCAGCTTAGGTTAAAACTTCCCCAAGGTACAAACTATTTTACCTTTTGCCCCTGGACTTTATTGCTGCCACCACCAAGCGTCTAACAAATATATAACAGGAAAAGAGCCTGCTTGGAAACGTCTTTCCCCCCAAAATCCTCCCAAACCCTACACCCACTTTCCTGGGGAAGGCTTGATAAAAATCCTCACCAATTTGCATAGGTGAACACAGACGCAAACCCTTGGATCTTAAGAACAATGAAAAAGCAATCAGGTTCTTAAAAGAAGAATTTTAATTGAAGAAAAAAAAGTAAAAGAATCACCTCTGTAAAATCAGGATGGTAAATACCTTACAGGGTAATCAGATTCAAAACACAGAGAATCCCTCTAGGCAAACCTTAAGTTACAAAAAGACACAAAAACAGGAATATACATTCCATTCAGCACAACTTATTTTATCAGCCATTTAAACAAAACAGAATCTAATGCATATCTAACTAGATTGCTTATTAGCCCTTTACAGGAGTTCTGACCTGCATTCCTGCTCTGGCAAAAGCAACACAGACAGAGAGAACTCTTTGTCGTCCCCCCTCCAGCTTTGAAAGTATCTTGTCTCCTCATAGGTCCTTTTGGTCAGGTGCCAGCGAGGTTGTCTTAGCTTCTTAACCCTTTACAGGTGAAAGGGTTTTTCCTCTGGCCAGGAGGGATTTAAAGGTATTTACCTTTCCCTTTATATTTATGACAGCTCCTTAAAAGCAGAACATTCTGCAGCTCCTCTCCCCACTGAAGCAGAGATCAGCAAATGCTGGGGTTCACCACTGCAGAGTTTAGAAGCTCCATAGCACCAACATCTAACAGCAAGTTCCTGCAGAGCTCAGAGGCTCTATTGGACCTATGGAATCCACCTGAACAGATTCAGAGTAGCTGCTTTGAGCAGCTCTTCCATTAATTGTGGTCAAATGTTTATAATGAAAATACTGATTTCAGAATGTTGATAGTGTTGCAATTTATCACAAAAGGGGCCCTTGGTACCTTCATGTTGTTAACATAGATGAAAAGATCTTCTTATTGCTGGGGAGTAGTGGTTTGGGGTCTACACAGCATTTTGGACTAAACGGGAGCGAGGCTCCCAGCCCATGTTGACAGATTTCGGCTAGAGGGGCTGGCACTTGTGCTCTAAAAACAGCTGTACAGCCAGCGCCTGGAAGTTGCCAACTGGACCGGAGCTCAGGCCCTGCAGTCCACCACCCCTCCTCAGCCACAGCTTCAAAGCACACTCTGTACAGCTATTTTTGAGCATTAGCCTGTGCCCCGCTAACCCGAGTCTGTCAACCCAGACTCAGAGACTCGCTCCTGCTCGGTCCAAAAATGCTGTGTCAAGGGTAGCTTTGCTCCTTCTAGCTATATGTTTTGTGGCTGTATAGACCTAACTACTTATCTCTGATGTAGCACTTTTAATCTCTGAGGTTTATATAGATATATCCTAAGGATAAACACACAAACAAACTCTTTGTTCTAAGAATGATTATAGGTTGCAAGGTCAGGCACTGAAAAGTTAGGAAAAGACAAAATTAATGTTGCCCAGGCCCTTGCACATATGCATTATGATACAGTCTTTAATATGTGATCATAGACTATCTTTTCCACCAGACCCTGCCTGTCTTATTCAGTGCACAGAATGTATGGAGTTGTGTGTGTCCTTCCATTGATGTAGGTGATGTAACTGTGCTTTTTGCAATTCACTTGACATGTAGGAGTTCTTCCACTCCAGCCACCAGACTGCTCCCTGTAGCTTTTTGGTCTCTTCAAAGAGCAAGGAATGCTCTGAATCTGGGATTGGGTCTGGAATTAGATGTCAGATACATGGAAATTACATTTTTGCTATGGATAATTGTCTGCTTTGGTCTGAGGTCAGAGCACTTTGTCCTGTTGGGAGGAGGGAGCTGCTTTGATGGCCCAGTGAGTTTCTAGGATGGCCTAAGAGAGATGTAGGAGCCTATAAAGACATCTGATCCTCGCCCATGTCCATCTGGTAGCTCCTCTCTACCTTCTCCTGTCATATTCTGACACATTCTCCTGTCATATGTCATATTCTGGGGTGGAATCCAGAAAGAGTCAGCAGCCAGTAGCTTGTCACATTAACTGGAGTTAACAATTACTTGAATTCAAATGCAGCACTGGGCTGGTTTATGTCAAAATAAAACAAACTTCTTCACAACAGGACCTAGGTTAAGTGATGCTAAGTGAAAGAAATAAAGGTAGAGATGGCTATAAGCAAATAAAAGTGAGGGACACGCATCTAAAAGTCTCAAACTTCATCTAGCCAGGTGCTGCCTTTGTTTGAGATGGTTTCTCTCTCACATCACTCTTTGCATCACTCTCAGTCATGACTTTTCACATGACTCAGTCATGAAGCCCAGGATTCTGGTTCCTTTTGTCTTCCTAGGTGAAAGATCCCTGTGGGTTCTTTGCCCCTCTCTTTTATAGCCAAGTGAACCTTGGAAATGGAATCTTTTGAAGGTTATCCCCAAAATAAAGTTCATTCCAGCTGTGAGGAAGGAGATATGGAGTCTGGCTGGGAAGGAAATTCCATGATGTTTTTCCCCCTCTGGTGTTTGCTAAAATGCAAATTGATCAGTTACTGCCTTCTCTGATGCAAATGAATGGCCACTTGATATGTGATTGCCTATCAGCTCTGATGACACGTGGCTGGAGGCATTGGCTTGACCTTTGTCTGGAAGCAACCTGTTTACCCACTCCTCAGAATGGTCTGGTAAACACATTTGAGTTCCACATTTCCTTCATAGAATCATAAGACTGGGAGGAACCTCAAGGGGTCATATAGTCCAATCCCCTACACTCAAGGCAGGAGTCTTTTTTTATTGGTCACATTTGTATGGTTCCTTGAGCATTCACTGTACATGCACCATGCAAGAATATTAATGATCAGCATGTTATTAGCTTTCCAATGATACCCTACATGACATGTCTCAGATACAGTTTAGGACATTAATGAATTGGGGTACACTAACTGGTCAGGCCAGCTGACATGCACTTCCAGATGCCAGTGCACCCCTCACCCTCTAGCATTGGGATGCTGTTAGAATCACAAGTCCCACACGGTAAACAGGTGATATGTGATGCGTGAAGTCAGAGGACAGGTTGCTGGAGCAGTGGTTGCAGAAATGTCATGCACAGCCCAAATTACTGCACATGAAGAGTTATTGAAGTCTCATGCCATGACTGTGAAGAAGATACAGGAAGAAGTCTTTGACTGCTGCACAGCACCCACCAAGTCCTGCCCAGCAGAACTATTCTGAGTGACCAGTGGCTTATCCACAAAGCCTTCCCTAAGTCATCGTGCTAGATCCTGATTTCCAACTGGGGCACACCAAGGGCTGGGAAGCTGACCCATAGGGTTGAGCTTTCCTTGCTGTGAAGGGTTTTCATGTTACTTTGCCGAGTTTGGTTGAACCATCTTCTATTATGGGGACAGCAGTGTCATGAAAGGAATCACGTGGAGAACCATCTTGCTGCTGAAGTTCTGAAAACACTGTGGGTGCCTCAGGCCACAGACTGGGGTTGGATCCATGTCCTCCCCAGACAGTGAAGGCCAATAGGGAAGTTCTGGGGACACTACTGGATGAAACTGTTAGCATCTCCCTATCCACTGTCCTGGAAGGATCCCCTGCCTAAGAACCATCCCTTAACACTAACAGCCCTGCCAACTATGGACCTTTTCTACTCCCATTTTGGGGAAAGGTCGTTACGAAAGCTGTGACTGGACTACTAGCAGTTTCTCACCTGCTCAGATTCCCTTGTCCACGCTGACTCTTTTAGCTCTGTGACCTGCATTTGATAATATTGACACAAGGATATTGTTGCTAATAGCAGGAGTAAGTCCCACTATCCCCATCACCTGGCAGGTGGGGTGAGTAGGGAAGACATCCACTGACAATGCTGCCCAGACACACCACACTGTTTGGCTGACTGATGGGGGGAGGCGATCCCAGCCATGGCACATTCAGATCTCTCTATCATGCCATCTCTTACTCACTGTGTCTCTACATAAAACAGACATAATATTTTAAATCTCTCCATATATGGCAGTATTTCTAGGTGTCTTCTCATTTCTGTGGCCTGTTTTTGGACCTCCT
Organism: Eretmochelys imbricata; assembly: GCF_965152235.1. Taxonomy (NCBI): domain Eukaryota; kingdom Metazoa; phylum Chordata; order Testudines; family Cheloniidae; genus Eretmochelys; species Eretmochelys imbricata. Next base: position 51,006,816 of record NC_135580.1, on the reverse strand, counting down.
TTACTTCTGCTCTCTTTTGAGATAGTATAGCCAGAATGGAACACCATATTCCAACGGGGGAGGAGCCATTGATTGATATCATGGCAATACAGATTTTTCAAATCATTGTGTGTCATCCTTTAGTCATCATAACTTTTTTCTTTGTTTTTTTTACCTCAGTTGCTTTTATGAATGTTGAAATACACAGTGATTTTGAAGTCTCTTTCCTAGGTGGTCACAGCTAATGCTGAACCCAACAAAATGTGAATTATCCCCGCCAATGTGTATTATCTTGCATCTGTTAATAATTAATTTCATCCACCATCACATTGCCCAGTTGCCTAGTGTTTTCAGGTCCCTTTGAAGTTCAATGTTCTTTAGTTTTGACTATCCTAAATAATTAGATGTCATTTGCAAATTAATATACTGAACAACAAAAGTCTTACATTAGATTCTTGGGGCATGCTGCTATTAAACATCTGACATGTTGAAAATCAACCATTTATTCCTACTCTGAGCCAGTTTTTAATCCATGAGAGTACTTTACTTCTCACTCCATGACTACTTAGTTTCCTTAATAGCTTCTTGTGAGGGACTCTGTACAGGTAAATTATATCAACCCATTCTCCTTTATTTATTATTTTTAATATACTTAAAAATTCTTATAGATTTGGGTGGTATCATTTTACTTTACAGATTCTGTACTGATTGGTCCCTGTCATATCATGTTTACATAGGTGTTTTATATATCTCTGTCTTTAGTTATGGTTTCAGCCAACTGACTGGCACTGAAGGAAGGCTTATTGGACAGCCTTACATTCCCAGGATAACCCTTGTGTTTTTTTTAAAGAGAGGTTCAACATTTGCAACTTGTCAGTAGAGCAATGAAAATAATGGATTTTTAGGTTCACTGGGTAATTCCAAAAAATCAAAGGAAATATTCATTTTGGATTGTCCCAAAACTAAATTATTTTGAAATTTTTAGTGAATTAAAAAGTCAGAAAAAATCATTTGGGGTCATGTAAAATGTTTCATTTTGATTTTGAACAATTTTTCCTTTTAAAAAAAATAAAAGTACAGGTAATTTCAAAACAAAAACTCATTTTGAATTGAAAAGCCAAAATGTTTCATTTCAAAAATGTCTAAATGAAATATTTTGATTTTTTTGAGAATTTATTTTTGGGGTTTTTTTCAAACCAAACCATTTAGCTGAAATCAACATAAATTTGCAAAATGTTTCAGTCAACCCAAATCTCCATTTTCTGATGAAAAAAGTTTTGGTTAAAACATTTCACCCAGATCTTCCTGTCAGTCCTTCGGTATAGCAGCCAGATTTACTAAGGGACTTCACATTTTCCTTAGCAGCTCAGTCACTTCATAAATAAGTCCCTTCAAAAGTTCTGGATGAATACCTGGTGAGTTGTTCCTCTTTGATTTACAAATTTGTTCCAGCTCCTCTTAATTTGACACCTCAGTTGTCCATATAATTCCAGTACAGTGAAAGGCTTAAGGAATTCGATCTATTTAGATTATCAAAAGAGAAAGATAAAAGGTGACTTGATCTGGTCTATAAATTACCTGCACAGGGATAATGGACATTAGGGGTCACCTTTAGGTAGCAGACAAAGGCATCTCAAGATACAGTGGCTAGAAGTTACAGTTGGAAAAATTCAAATTGGAAATAAGATGCAGCGAAGGTAATAAACTATTATAACAGCTTCTCAGGGGAAGTAGGTCAGACTGTATGATCATTGTGATCTCTTGAAATCTGTGGGGCAGATCTTCAAATGCTATAAATTGACATAGCTTTGAAGATAATGGGGCTACTCCAGACTGTCCCGGCTGAGGTTCTGGCTCAGTGAATCTATGCATTTCTGCTGGACCCTCAGCTTTATTTTCTGCAAAGACAAGATATGGGATTGAATTTCTGAAGGATATGGATTTGGCTTGAAAGTCTCTTGAACCTTGCCATTTAACCATATCTGTGTATATATAGTCTTCCTGCTTTCTTTTCTCTTAAGGGTAAGCATGCCTTCTGCAACTCTGGTTGATATGTTTCAGTAGACTGTATGCTAAGCCCAGGGATTTTATTTTCCCCATTTCTGATGTTAGGACCTTTTGGCTAGTTGAACTTGTGAAAGTTCAGTGTCATGGTGCTACTTTTGATATAATTCCTTCCATGAAATGCTGAGTTTAATTATATAATCATTGCTATTACTTTAGTGGGTGAACTACAGTTACTTCTTTTGTGTTACTTAGACATTTCACACACTACTTCAATATTTCTATCCAACCTCAATTGGATCAGTCATGAATTCTAAGGGCTGCCCACGTACCATCTCTTAAATGACCCCTTTCATTGAGGCTCTGCATTACTACAGCCATCCTTTGGGATAATGAGGACCAGAGGTGACTCCCTCGTGGGACTGTCAAAGCAGTTTCCTATTTATCCAGAGGGGTCGCTGTTTAATGGGTGAAGCAAGGCCCTTCTTCTCAACTGAATGCATTCTTCCTGCAGCACTGGAAGTCTTTGCCAGCCTTCAGAAATGAGAGACTGGGACTGAAAAGACGTAATCTTTTAAAACATAAATGCCCCAGCTGATTTATTTCCAAATATGCAACAACAACAAAAATTGCTGCTGGGCAGGGACCTTGTTTGCCAAGTTTCAGCACAGAGCAAATTTTTACACCAGAGTGATAAATACTTTAAATACTGATATCAGTTTAGAATGGAAATGCTGGCAGACTGTTAGCTATAACGGCTGGGCTGAGTGGAGCTATAACACAGGACATATAGAGATTTATACTGCATATGTGATAAATTGCAGATCCACATGAGAAATTGCATTGGTCATGTACCTTGGACCACCTCCCCTGCATTCTAGCTAACTTCAAATTCTCTGCCCCCCTAGAATTTCTCAGTTCTTTGAGTAGCTTTAAAGAATCACCATTTTTTAAGATCAGCCTATCAGAGGACTATTTCCTTCTTTCCCCCCAAATGTGACATTTCCTCCCAAAATATTACACGGGTGCAGGATTATCAACATTGCTGGACCGGTGACAGGTTTAAGATCCGCTGTCTTGTTTGGGCTAGAAATGGGAAATGTATACCACTGCAAAGAAGAGATTCCCAGTTTTTCCATGGGAAACACACCACTTGATTCTAGCAGTGGAAGATCTGGATGTATTGGATATTAAAGTCATGATATTGTAAATCATGGAGAAGCTATTTCAACTCCTTTTAGAGGTTTGAAAAGTATAATCATTATAATTTTCCTCTCCCTCTGCATCCTGAGCAGTTAGAATCATCATGAGCCAGATTTTCAAAAGTGAGTAATGATTCTGGATGCCTCTGGTTTTGGATGCCCAACTTGAAATATGTCTAAGGATTTTCAAAGGGCGGGCGCTCAGCATTTTCTGAAAGACCCCTTTAACGCGTCTCAAGTTGCAAATTCAGAAATTAAAGTACCAAAACCCATTAGCCACTTTTGAAACTTCTGGCCTTGGTAATGAATGTTTACAGGGCATCAGGCATGAAAAACAATACCAACAACATTTCTCCTAAAGTGTCTTCAGGCATTTCTAACACAGTTTTGCTATTACGCGTGTGGTATATACTGAATACAAGATGGCCAACTTCGCCATGCGTGAATGTTGTGCCCATCCCAAACTTGCGTCAATAAAACCTTTCTATCACCTCAAATAATCATGCATTTTCCATACAGCATCTCTGTAGCTGGGAGTGTGTTCTGTGGGTAGGACAGGTGGGCTTTGCTACATTGCCAAAGAGACAATGTTGATTCTGGAGCAACTGGATGGTATCAAACTAATTTAAATTTATTACCTAGCTTCCTGTTGTTTTATTTTATTCTGTGGACTGGAAACACCAAAGCCAGAAGCTTCAGGGCTTCAGAGCCCCCAGCTCTTCAGGGACCCCAGCTCTACCAAACATGTATGATGAAATCCAAAGGACCTTAGAAATTCTTACCTCCCTAGCATTCCTTCTGTACTACCTTCTCTTCAAGTGAAATCCTGGAGCTATTGAAGTCCATGGCAAAGCTTCCATTGACTTCAGCAGAGCCAGGATTTCACTCTGGAGTCCTGAATATTTCCATTGTAGTTTCCTTTACTCTTCTCTGCCTTCTTCAAAGCTCACAATGTGAGCTTCCAATTGCTGAAGGGCTTCAAAATATGGCTCCCTCATGGCCCATCAGCCTACTAAGGAAAGTCACAATAAGGGGTTGTGGCCTAGCAGCCATGTGGTCCCTCCAGGGACTGAGTATACTGCAGTGTTTCCAAACCAAGTAGCTTAGTGCTGTGCATATGTTTCAGAGTTTGTTGCATGTTGAGCATCCGTTAGGTCACCAGATTGTCTCACCCTGGAAGTTCACAGGGAGTCTGGGGGAAAAAATGCCTAAAACCCCAGGCTTGATTTGCATTCATTTCTGTACTAAACTCTCATTGCTCTCATAAGGGAGGAGAGAGAGAGAGAGTGCGCATTCGAGTGGAAATGGTTGGAGTGCACTTGGCGGAATTTAGCCAAAAGGAAAAGGATAGATGATGGTGGCTTTTTTTAATTTTTTTTATTCCCTCCAAAAAAAAATCTTCCAGAACTTAAACCTGTTTTAATCAGCTGAAAACCATACGTGGGCTTTACAGCTCTGAGACAGCTTGCACAGGCTCCGATAAATGCCTATCGCTCATTTGCATACGCTAACAGCTACACTTTAATCAGCCTCCTAATCCCTGATGGTATTAATGAATTTTTTTATGCTCTCTCTCTCTCTCTCTCTCTTCCCCCACCCTTTTTTTTTTTTAGTATCATGTTTGCTAATTCAAAAACGATCAGCGGCTTCTGTGTGCCTTTTTTTATGCAGGAAATAATGGGCGAGCTCCGTACTCCTGTTATCCCACTCTCACAAATAATTAAGACTACAAAGGGTACAAATCAGTCTGAATGCACCGCACAAAGGCTGAAGCTATGCAAAGGCCTTTCTCTCTCCACACTCTCTCTCTCTCTCTTTTCATTTATTCTCTTCTTCTGGCAAGAGGTGGCTTAGAAAGATACTTAGCAAAGCAATGAACTGGTCACTCCCAAATATCAAAAATTACCAAGCTATTTTCAATTATTATGATATAGCCCTGGACATTTTTTTCTTTTCTTTTAACCATTTGCTCGTTTTGTTATTTGGTAACAATTTCTTTTGGAGATATAGGCTGCCAGTTGGGCAAACCTTCTGCTGCAGTACTTAACCTTTGTGCTAGCCACTGTGTTTTTCTCTTAAAAGGGGCTTGTCGCTGAAGAATGTCACGGATGTACAGAGAGGGAGATCTGGGAGAGGAGGCAAGCCTGTGGGGAAAAATAAACAAGGGACTTGTCTAATCCCTCCTGTGGGAAAACAACTGCTGCATGGACCCAAAGGGAGAGAGATTCAGCCAGGTTCCTCTCCATCGCAGTCTAGACAAAGTTCTTTACTGACAGACCCAGTCTCGAGAATAAACAAGAAACTCACACACTGAGTTTCTGACCCACGCTGCCTCCTCCCTAGCTCTGGCCCTGGTTACCTAGTTACTCCGGCCCTGGTTACCTGGCTTGCCTCCCCGCGCACCCTCCCCCCCCCGCCCCACGAGCCTTGACCCTTTCCTGTCTGGTCTCTGAATCCTGCCCATAGGCTTCAGAAAGAGAGTTGGGTTTGGGTCAGATTCTTCCCAGGTGGTATCAGCCCTGAAGTCTGGAGTACTCCCAATGAGGTCCCAGTAGATAGTTCATCAGGCCAATTCATAGGGACCTTGACACTTTGCCAGGAGTTTGCTCTCCAAAATGAGCAAGAACATGTCACCACCACCATCACCGTTAGCACTTCCCCTTCTGCTCCACATTTGCCATCCCCCAGCCCTGGATCTCTGACCCCACAGAGTGCTCTCCAAGAGACCTGGTGTGGGGGGACACATTGCTACAGAAGTGGCTGCAAACAAGTAGGGTAGTCCTCATAGGAAAGGTTCCGTTCACATGCAGCTCTCATGGGTAGGGGGTTATGAGGTGTTGAAACTTTTTTTTTCAATCTAAAGCAAAGAAAATCTGGTTCCTCCAGTCCATGCACTTCCCTTAGCCTTCCAGGTCAAGTATTATCTGTCAACCTCTCGAAACACACACACCGCTACATCACATTGGCTGATCATTGCTATCATTGATAAATTTTTACTCTCCATTTTATAGTAAATGTAAGGGGGGTTGTGGAATTTTTTTTTACTTTGAATAGGGGGTCACCAACCTGGAAAGGTTGAGAAATACATCGAGCAAAAGACTTCCAGGATATCTTCTCTTCTCAGCAGTAGTAACCCATAAACTCACACTCAATCCAGGTATAAAAACAGCACTTCCAAATTTTCCTGGAGGCAGGTGTTTTTACAGAGGAGCTGAGATAGTGAAACCTTCTACACTGTAATGTGTCACACCCAAGGCACTGAAGATTTGCAAAACATTCCAGTGGGAGCATGAAGGCAAATGCACCCTCCTAGACAAAGTCACTCAAGACCACTGTGCCTTGAATTGAATTGACAGAGAAAGTAAGAATGTATGTACATTCAGCTTCTCTTTTTGTAGATACAAACAACTTCCCTTTGGGATTGCCTCATCACCAACACATCGTGGCCCAGATTTTTGGGGATATAGATGGTATGGAAGTAATTGTTGATCTGCTGCTGCTTTAGAATGAACATGATCAATGATGCACCATGAAAATGCACAAGTTCTTCAATTGGGCCAACGAAAAGAGCTGTAAATTAAGCCAGATCAGGCTGAATGAGATATGTCATGTAGGGACACACGCAAATCCAAGAAACACAGCACATTTATGCAAATGGAACACTCTAAACAAGGAGGCCTCACAGAAATTTATGGGAATATTAAAGTTGTTATTGATGATGATGACAACAACAACAAAATTTGCGTTGTAAGAGTAAGAGTCCAAATCATGGCCCAGGACCCCATTGCACTAAGCATTGTACAAAACACAGAAAAAAATGACAGCCCCTGCCCTTATATGTCTAAGTAAATTAATGTCTAGTTTGTCACAATTACATTTCCCACTCAAGATGTTCCTGGAGGACAGTGCACAATGGCTCGAGAAAGACTGTCAGGAGATAAGTTTTGGGGAGTTAAAAGCAGTTGTCACAGAAGCACCAGTACCAAAAGATTTTGAGACTAGCCTGAGATCTCAGTCAATTTCAACTCAGAGGAGTAGCTGACTCCTAACATGATACCTTGTCAGTGGCATATGTTTCCAAAGCATTGACTAAAACACAACAAAAGCAATGCTCAGATTGAAAAAGAAATACTGGTAATTGTTTTGGGTCACGAGTGTTGTCATGAATATTTTTATGGGAAGAATTCACTCAAGGTAGAAAGAGACTGTAATGAATTGGAAGCCATAGCACAGAAACCATTGTGCAATGAGCCACCTGGACTTCAGAAAAATGTAATGAAATTGCAAAAGTACTCATTAAATGTGAAATACAGGCCCAGTAAGGAGCTTAGCAGATATGCTTTCAAGAACACCTATAAATAATGAAAGCAATGAACTACAGGAAGAGGAGTTTGAAGTAAATATGAGGAAAGTACTACCCATGTCTGAAATTAAATTTGACAAGTTCAAACAAGAAACACAAAATGACCCAGGTTGACAACAGTTTGGAGAAAGCAATTCTGCATGGATGACCAACAGAAAATGCCATGCCACCTCCAGGCATAAAAACCTATTGGCACGAGGGAAATGAAGTTGCTGTGCATGATGGGATTCTGCACGAAAGACATTGTGTCCTAACACGATATCAGCATGAGGTCAGAAATGTTAAGCAACATCCACAGAGGCTGAGTCCATCTGGGTACTGAGAAGCATAAGAAAAGAGCTGTGGTGTCTTATTCGGGCCAGGCATTAAAGAAAAGTGTGACATCTGCATTAAATACAGGAATCAGATTAGTGCAAAAGAACCATAGAAATGACATGAAATTCCTGGTCACAACTGACCCAAGTTTGGAGTAGATCTCCATTAATTAAATGGGAAAGATGACCTCTTAGTAGTGGACTTCTACTTCATTTTTAGTTATTGCACAACACATCAAGGAGCAATGTAATAACATAGTTTTCTCCCTGTGGGACAGCAGATGAATTCATAACAGAGAATGGCTCACCAATCCTACCTAGCTCTTTCTGGCATTTATCTTGGATATATCAATTCTTGCACACCACATCAAGTCCTTACACTCCACAGTTAAAGGGTTAGTGGAGAAGTCATTACAGATACCTCAAAAACAAACTTGTTTTTAAAAAACTCTGGCAGATTCAAGGGAATCCGTATTTAGCACCATTAGAAACTCCCAACACACCTCACTATGTTCTCTTAGGGTTGCCAGTTAAGAAACGTATGGGCAGAATGACAAAAAACTTAGAACCAACATCCAACAAGTTTACTGAGCGCAAAACAATTCATCCTGAAGTATGCACAAATGACTTTAAGTGAGACCCATACTCATGTTGCACTGAAATTAAAGGTAAGACTCCCATTAACTTCAATGGGAGCAGGAGTGAGCCCTACACATTTTACTATCAGGTCACATATTTGTAGATGGGGAAGAGGACGTAAACAGTAATCAAGCAAATTAGCTGGAAGCATTGTTCATTGCAGATGGATTCTTTCAACATGACTGAGATCAATG